>NC_086015.1:144707500-145957500 GCF_028858775.2 Pan troglodytes | reverse complement strand
CCATAAACATCTTTATGAAAAGAGTGTTTTCCAAATTTAGGATTATCTCATTAACATAAAAGCCCAGCAGCAGAATTATGGGTCTAAAGGCCATGAACAGTTTTTTTTTTTTGGTGGAGTCTCGCTCTTTCGCCCAGGCTGGAGTGCAGTGGCACTATCTTGGCTCACTGAAAGCTCCGCCTCCCGGCCATGAACAGTTTTGAAGCTCTTGAAACATATTGTTAAAGTCCTTTGAATAGTTTAATATTACCAATAATATAAGGAGGTACCCATTTCACACTAAAGTTTTACTCACCCGTCTTAGGCATGATCACTCCCAATTTATAGTAAAAAATACTATCATGAAATTGTAATTTAATTTCCTTTGATCACTGGTAAGTTTTAATATTTTCTGATATACTTATCTGATTTTCCTCCTCTTTTATGACTAATTTGTTTATATACTTATTTATTTATTGAGGACTTCAAATTAATGACTTTATTTAAAATTACAGAGAAACCTAAAACTAGCCCTTTTCCATCTTATCATTGCATTACTGGTTATAAAGAAGAATAAAATATATTTAATCCCTTAAGAGAAAAGTGGTCCTCATGTTTCTTATGAAACATACTTAACTGTATGAAAAACATCACTAGATATACATAAGATTAAAGTTCATAATTCCATTGTTCATAATATAATCTGTATACTATTAAATAAAAAACCTAAATTTGAAAGTCAATTGCCAAAAAGACAATCTGGCAAGCCAAGAATACAGAATGAATTCATTGAAATGCTAAAAGAATATTACCATTACTGAAACGCTAAAAGAAACAATATTTTTCTTCTGCTTATAGCCAGTTTATATTCCCTCAGTTATTTAAAATATATAAAAATATTTAATATTGCCTCTCTAGAAGTAAAAGGGCTATCAAGATATGATCTTGGCTGGGCCTGTAATCCCAGCACTTTGGGAGGCCGAGAAGGGTAGATCACCTTAGGTCAAGAGTTCCAGACCAGACTGGCCAACATGGTGAAACCCCATCTCTATTAAAAATACAAAATTAGCTGGGCATGGTGGGACGTGCCTGTAATCCCAGTTACTCGGGAGGCTGAAGCAGGAGAATCACTTGAACCCGGGAAGTGGAGGTTGCAGTGACCTGAGATCACGCCATTGCACTGCAGCCTGGACAACAAAACAAGAGCGAAACTAAGTCTCAAAAAAATAAAATAAAATAAAATAAAATAAAAGAAGGTATGATCTTGCTGTCATTGAGTGTATTTAAATAAAGGCTGAATAATCTTTATTTGTTAGAGACAGAGTAGAAAGTGTTCTTTTCTTTTTCTTTTTTGTTTTAGAAGAGTTTTGCTCTGTCGCCCAGGCTGGAGTGCAGCGGCTCGATCTCAGCTCACTGCAACCTCCACCTCCAAGGCTCAAGCAATTCTCCTGCCTCAGCCTCCCAAGTAACTGGGATGACAGGTGCACGGCACCACGCTCGGCTAATTTTTCTATTTTTAGTAGAGATGGGGTTTCTCCATATTGGTCAGGCTAGTCTTGAACTCCCAACCTCAGATGTTCCACCCGCCTCGGCCTCCCAAAGGTTATTTTACTAAGTAGGTGAGGGCTGCCAACACTAAGATTTAATCGTTAGTGATAATGGTGATGAATAAAACCAGTCAATGGTTCCGGTACTCAAGCACACTACACCCCACCCTTCCCCCAGGAAAGGAAATGGACTAAAAGGCTAGAAGATGGGACAGGTGTGCCAAAATATAATAATAACTGCAAGATAAGTGGCAGAAAATTGAATGGTATTTTAGATATTTCTGATCCTTTGGATAGGGACTATATTCTTAGCCCTTTGTTCCTTATTCCTGTTGATTTCTTACCACCACTTAAACTAGATGGTACTATCCTCTGGAGAAAGTCACACTTTTGTAATAGTCTGAATGAGTAAGATTTTTCAGTTACTATATAACAAAGTATGCAATTTAGCAGAGCCTCTCACATTTCTCAAACATGGCAGAGAGTCAACAACCAATTTATAATTCTTTCTTAAAACAGTATTTTTCTTCTGCTTATAGCCAGCCTATATTGCCAGCAGTTATTTAAACTGCTTGTTTCACGGTATCGTCACCAATAATGAATGTTATCATGTTTAAAATTTGATTAAAAAACAATAAAATTAGCATTTATTTAGTAGTGACTATCCTCCTAATTACAAAAGCAATAAAGAAAAATAAAGAGTACAAAAAAATCCATAATTTGGTTAGTCAATGAGAGATGATGATTGTTAGGTAACATTTTGTTGCATTTCCACACAGTCCCTTTTCTACGCATATTTTTAACCGTGGTAAGTATTTTAACCATAGTAAGTATTCCACTTACTACGTTATATTTTTCCATGTTCCTAACTATTCTTTTAAAAGTACTGTTTTAATGACTGCATAATATTCCATTGTACATATATGTAATCATTTATATTTCCTATCTTCTATTTTGGAATGTTTAGATTATGTCACATGGGCTTTTAAAAATTACTACAAATAAGATCACAACCAACATTTTTGTCCACATTTCTGACCATTTCCTTGATAAGTTCCCAGAGGAGAAAGCACTAAGTTAAAGCATATGAACATCTTTCTTATGACAGATCCTGCCAAAACACTTTCCAAAATACCTGCCTCACTAGTAGCATGAGACTGTAATACTCCCTTGCTATCAATGATTTTTTTTAAATTTTCAACTTTAATAAGTAAATTTGGTAAGTTTAAAATTAGTATCTTACTGTATTTGATTATCATTAAGATTTAACATTTTGTATTTTCTGCTATTTCTATGTCCTTTTCTAATATGTTTTTCATCAATTTGTCCAATATTAAGATTATTAATTTATGATATATGCTGCAAATATCTTTTGCCAGTTATTCATCTGCTTTCTAAATTTTGTCTGATGTCTGGATTCCAAAAATTTAACTTTTTTAACAGCAAAAACTGTGCCACTGTGATTTCTGTCCATTGCTTTTATGCACATAAAGTCTTTCTACTCACGATCAGTTAAACATTCACCTACATTTTCTTCCAGTTTGTTGGTTTCATTGTTTACATTTAATTCTTATCTATCTGCGAACTAATCTATATTTTCAACATTACCTGCAGAATATTTCAAATGGTAAATACTGGTCCACAGTGACAAAATTATGGAAATATCAACTAAATTTAAAAAGTTTTCCTGAAAGAAATACTAATTATTCCTGCAAGTGTCCACTTACTTTTAATATTTTACAGAGTGAGAAAAAATATCTATTTTTTGAAAAAACAAAATAAATTTGAGGGAAGGAAAAAATGGCAATGGGGCAAGAGATCTATTTTGGTTTAAAAATCCAAATTAATAAATATTTAAGAGTACTAACTACTATAGTTGGTCTTGATGATCGTTTTGGTCGATGATTAAGTAGTATATCAACAGCTCCCACTACTTCAGAGTCGATTGCCACCAAAAGTGCATCTGCAGACTTCAAAAAAAAAAAAAGTTAAAAATGAAAATGGAAGATAAAAAGGTAAACTACTTCTTTTTACTAATTCATAAATAAAACTTTTTAAAAATTTAAACTGTATTATATACAGTAATACAAAATTTTTCAAAAATTTTGACTGTACAAATAGTACATTTGCTTGCCTTAGGAGTACTTCTGTGTACCACAATACACACGTTTCTGTCCTGGTTTCAATGCATGAGTTGGTAAAATAATGAATGTTTCATTGAAGGGATTATTAGCGTAACAGTGCTGATCCATGCAGGATTTAAAGTTGAAAATTTTTTTTCAAGATCCTTACTCTTGAACTGTGGACCAAAAGAATCTTAACAATCCAAATCTATAAAAGAAACTGTCAAGAACTATTACTACAGGTAAAGGATTTTTTTCAGTCTAATGAAAATGATTATCATCAATGCAAACAGGAATATGGGGAGAATATCTAAAGGTGAGAGCCCTCTGTTCTCATTTTTAAAACACATGGCTGACTAAAATGCTACAAATTTGACATTTATGAGCAATTTTATCAAGTATAAGCCACAAATAGTTAGGCTACCAAAGTTCATGGAGACTGGAGGGAGAAATGACTTTATCATTCTGCTCCCAGTCTATAGCTCACTGCGAAGATCCGAAAGAGGAAAAAGTAAGGAGACTCTGAGGAAATGGGGACTTTTCAACTCTGTAACAAAGCCTATAGTCCTACTGGCAACTATAACATCAGGTTTTTGGATTTTTAGGGAAAAATATAAAGGAAGAAGGAAAACATGGGGATAAATAATGATTTAATCTAAGAAAATGCCCTAATTATTTTCAATCTGTACATTTTAACTGCTATAATCATTAATAACTATTTAAATCAATGTTCTTGCTCTTGGAAACAAAACTATATCGATCTTTAATATTCTTTGTAGCTGAAAAGAGTAAAGTTTATATCCACTTTATCTGGATGTAAAAAATAGAACTAAAAGTGGCAGACTTTACTTGAATATCTAAAAATAGGACTATGCACCTCAAAAAAAAGGGTTGGAGTCCTCACTCAACCCTTAGGAATCACCTATGTTTTCCCACAGAAAAACTTCCCACCCAGATGGGAAATTTAACCCATTGCACTATCTCTTAAAACTTTCAGGGTTCATTGAGCTGTGGCCTATGCTTTAAAGTCCTAGCATTATTATTCTGCTTTGCAAACATTTCTCTTCAGATTTTAGCATATTTAATCAGTTGAAGGAAATGAACAAAAAGAATGCTATATCCATTACTATTAAATATTTCATTTATGATTTTTAATTTTTTTTTTTTTTTGAGACAGAGTCTTGCTCTGTCACCCAGGCTGGAGTGCAGTGGCACAATCTTGGCTCACTGCAACCTCCGCCTCCCAGGTTCAAGGGATTCTCCTGCCTCAGCCTCCCGAGTAGCTGGGACTACAGGTGCATGCCACCATACCCGGCTAATTTTTGTATTTTTAGTAGAGACAGGGTTTCACCCTGTTGGCTGGGCTGGTCTCTAACTCCCAACCTCAAGAGATCCGCCCACCTCGGCCTCTCAAAGTGCTGGGATTACAGGCGTGAGCCACTGCACCCGGCCTATGATTTTTAATTTTAACCAATAAAGCTAACTATAGTAATGTCATTACTTTCAAAGTCAAACACCAGGGAACTTCAACAATCTGAAAAATAGCCATGGATTTAAAAACAGCAACATATTGAGCTGTCACAAAGAAACTCCATGGGTATTATTTCCCAAAAGAAACAGACCCAAGCATTCTGATTTAGAATTGTCCATAAATGATGAATATCTGGCTTTCCCAAGTATCCTTCAGATCTTTACTGAATAAAAGAATAGCAAGATTAAAACCAACAGCGTAGAGGGAAAGGAAGAAAGAATTACTAAAAGTTGACTACTGAAAAGATTAAATACCAGTACAGCAAAATCACTATCAATGCACAACAGTCTAAAGCCACTTAATGTAAGGACAAACATGTTAATAGTTTCAGACCATATGAAGCAAAGTAAAATAATTACATTCTCAATTATTCCAACTAAGGATGGTAAAGTTAAATTATATTCAGATACATTACTTAGTAAGGAATAAAGATTTACATTAAATCTTTCAATGCTTAAAAGGATAAGCTTCAGCTATAAAAATATTCATTTACATTAAAATTTCTTGTAAATAAGGAGTTACCATTTACTTATTCTGCACAAATGGTATGTTATTTGATAAATCAATGGCAGTTATGAGAGAAATAAATGTTTTAAATTATTTTAAAAATACATAGTTATACAAAAAATCCTCACTAGTTTTGCTTTCCAATTTCTCAGATATTTGACGATTCTTTATTAAAAGCTCTTCAATACATATACTTATTACATATTTATGAGATCATTATCTTCCTTCCTACCTTAGAATTTATCTTTTCAACAATTCCCATACTCTTTCCTTTAAGCTCAGAGTAAAAAAGTTACTTATTTCCTTTCCAAAGCTACATTTTCCACCTTAGTATTCTATTTGATGCTCTCCAATCTTTAGAACCCTGGTCCTTCATTTGCAGAAATACCAGTCGAATCTCCCACCTCCCAGAACTTTAAATCCTTCATCACTCTTTGCTAACTTGCTTACTAGCTCTTTGCTAACTTAATTCCATCTTTCTCTTACCACTCAAGTTTTCTTCTTCCTTTCATTGTGTCAAACTTTGCAAATCAAAGTGCATCATTTCTCCAATTCTACTGATGCCAGTTTCCAAATCCAATTACTTTTTCTACCTTCTAATTTTTCTTAATTTCTAAGCCAATATGTTAAAAACTATTCTTTTGGCTTTCACAATGTTGCATTATCCTAACTGCCTCTGATATCTTCAACAATTCATTTGGTCTTTAATGAAACTCTTTCCATGTAATGCTCTTTATTAAATGTAGATGTTTCCTTAAGACTGAATCTGCACCAGCCCTTTGCTCTTCTCCATGATTTTACCTACTCTCACAATGGTGATGGGCATTCCCATGGCCCTGACAGCTTACTGTATCTCTTTAGCCTGATCTCTCCCTAGAAATATAATGTTCATCTGTGTTTGTCTGATGAGGACTGCCTGATAGCTGCCAAATCAACAAGGATAAAACCAGAATTCACATTCCCTTGCCCCAAGCTTTACTTAGCTTCTGAACTTAATGTTTTCCTTTCTTCCTTCTCTTAGTCACCCACGTTTAAGATTTCCAAATCATCCTGGACTCCTTTTCAATTTCCCACTCCAAATCAAAATATTCACTAAGATTTGTCAATTCCTCACAGCGGTCTCCAACCTTTTTGGCACCAGAGACTGGTTTCATAGAGCAGGTAGGGAGATAGTTTCGGATGAAACTGTTCCACCTCAGATCATCAGGCATTGGTTAGATTCTCATAAGGAGCATGCAACCTAGATCCCTTGCATGTGCAGTTCACAATAGGGTTCGTACTCCTATGAGGATCTAATACCATCGCTGACCTGACAGGAGGCAGAGCTCAGGCAGTAATGATCGCTCACCTGCTGCTTACCTCCTGCTGTGCAGCCCAGTTCCTAACAGACCATGGAACCATATAGGCCATGGACTCATATCTGCCTTTTCCCCCTCTTCTCATAGCCACTGTTTTTCTTACAGCACTGTTCCAGTTCAAGCCTTAACCTCTTCATATGTAGATTACTACAAAAACTATTGACATAGGCTATAGCCTTTCCCACTTTCCATTTCCCAATCTATACTAAATTCAGCCACTAGATTCATCTTTCTAAAATACCACTGGACACATCACATCCTTTCTCGAAAATCATGTAATGATATCCCCTAACTATTATATAAAACCCAAATTCCTTATTCTGGCATTCAAGGCCCTTTGTATCCATTTTGTTTTAATTATTTTTCCTAATTCCTACTACTCCCCAACCCAACTGTTTTGTTCAAAAATGCTAAATCAATTCAGTGTCTCAAAAATATACATTGCACATGCTCTGTTTATATCCTTCTCCACATCTCCTGTTCCCTACCTGTCTTTACATGTTTGAGAGTAGATTAGCATAATAGGTAAGACCATGGATTCTGGAGCCAGAACCTAAGTTCAAATTCCAGGTCTGCCATTTACAGAATGACTTTGGGCAAGTTACTTAACCTTTTTTACCTGTTTCCTCCTCTATAAAATGGGGACAATAATAATATCTAGGCTGGGCACAGTGGCTCACACCTGTAATCTCAGCACTTTGGGAGGCCAAGGCAGGTGGATCACCTGAGGTCAGGAGTTCGAGACCAGCCTGACCAACATGGAGAAACCCCATCTCTACTAAAAATACAAAATTAGCCGGGCATGATGGTGCATGCCTATAATAATCCCAGCTACTTGGGAGGCTGAGGCAGGAGAATCGCTTGAACCCAGGAGGCAGAGGTTGCAGTGAGCCGAGATCACGCCATTGCACTCCAGCCTGGGCAACAAGAGCGAAACTCCATCTCAAAAAATAATAATAATAAAATAATATCTAACTCATCCCTGAATTTAATTTGAAGATTAAATTCAAATCCCTATGTTGTGAGGATTAAGTAAGTGAACATATTTAAGGTTCCTGGCAGAGAGTAGTTATTATATAAATGTTAGCAATTATTAATATTTCAAGGCTGAGTCAACTGATACTTTTCCAATGAAATCTTTCTTGATAGCCCCAACCTATTCTATATTTCTAAATAATGTATATCAAACCACAAAAGTTTAAACATAAAACAGGGTTTCTCAATAGCAGCACTACTGAAATTTTGGGCCAAATAATTTTTTGTTGTGGGGACTGTCTTGGGTATTGTAGGAGCCTCTACCCACTAGATAACAGTAGTAAACTGCCCTCCAATTGTGAAACCAAAGTATCTTCAGACATTGCCAAATGTCCCCTTATGGTGACAAAATCATTTGGTTGAGAACCACTGATATAGCACGAGATACATGAAAGCTCTTATAAATGCAAAGCAATATAAAATGGTCAAGTATTATTACCACTCAACACTTACCAAATATACCTTTGTATTACTTAATTTACTTGTAATTCATACATACTTTAATTGTCCAATTTGTCTTAAAGATCCTATCACGCAAAACCCATGTTTTACTTATTCATTTCCACAATCATACCCAACCAAAGGCCCTGGACATTTTTGGACTGATAAAATAAGACACAGGTAACCTGGACAGAACACAGTGAACTAGAAAGAGCATGAGATTTGCAATCAGAAGATTATATTTAAATCTTAGTCTTGTCCTTACTAATTTTAGAACTTTGGGAAATTCATTAAAGTCTATGAGCCTCAGTTTTCTAATCTATAAAATATAACATCTATATAGGTTGACTGTGATGTCTGAATGTGATCAAGTATACGAAAGCACCATGTATACTGCAAAACTATTACATGTATATAACCATGTGTAAAAAGACAAAATTATAATACCATAGTAATTCTTTTATCCAGAATCAGCGTATGAATTTTTTTCTACCCTTATTTTCTAGGTAACTGAAGCTTATGCCTTTAAGTGTTTAATTTTAAAATTTACACTATTTTGATGGAAGTCTCCTGCTTTTGTGTCTTATAAACACACAAACGCACATACACAAACACACATATATACAGTCTTTCTTCTAAAACAATAGGTACTGAATATAATTTAACTCTTCCTTACTGACTCTGCGCCATTGTTATAAGCCTTAATTATCATCCTAACATACAGCTCCCTCAGAGAATATCACATGTGTAATGCTGTTGACCTCTGTTAAACAGTGTCGGAGGTACCACTCCTCATTTTATTCCACTGCAGCTCTCATGCCCCCTCCATTGTCCCTCAGATTCTCTATGGATTAGAAATTAATTATGTTAAAATGGAAACTAAAATGAGAAAAAATAGACCCTGATGGAGGACTCCTATAACTAAAGTTCATAAATTTAATTTGTAAACTTCATGGCAGCAAACCACTGGCTGCTCAGAGGTATTTTTTACTTACTTTCTGCTTCTCAATTGTGGTCTGGATAGCTGAAGTTGCTGGGTAAGCAATTCTTTTTTTTTTACTCCAAACATGTACATGGAGACAGTACCACATGTTGTTTTATACATACATATATATATATAAAATAGCAATGTACATAGAATTACCCTACTTATATTCAGAAAATCTGCTGCGAATGTCTCCTGATGTCACTCAAAAAAAATGTGCCTCATTAAGAAAAAAAAAAAAAGAGGTAGAATTAATGTGCCAAGTCCCATCATAAGCAAACCAAAAAGGAAAGGAAAATATTATCAAATTCCCTTCAGAATCTCTAGACTGAATTCATTCAAGACTTACACACATGCCTGTTTTTCTACCCAAACTGATATGAAGTAGGAAGGTCTACCTTTTATAGATGGATAAAAATCATTCATCTTTAGATAAAAACAAACATTAAGTTTCAAACAAAAAAATAAAATTTAATAAAACCAAAGTCAAACTGAAAACTGTTTTGAGGCAGGAACATTTTGTTGATGTGTCTGTAACTAATATGGGCCAGAAAAAAAACTATTCCTCTGACACTTCCAGAGTATTTGTACTATTTTAGATATATAATATAAATAGTGTTAACATAGGTAATGAAAACAAAGTCATCTTTAATAAGTCATGTGGGGAAAATGACATTTGGGAGGAAAAAGATAAATCAATTCAAAATATTATACTTTTCAAAAAGTTTTTTTGGTTTGTTTTTAAAACTTTTAGTGCCTCAAAACCAAATAAAAGATGAAAGACGGAGAGTAAGAGAGACAAAGAAAGAAAAAGGAAGAAGAGGAGGAAAAAGAAGAAAGAAAACAAGAAGGGAAGAAAGCATGGCATATCTAACAGCACTTAGAAGTTAACTGGATTAAATTATCTAGCCTTGTACCTGACAACCGTAGTCCAAAAGAAGCTGCAGTATATCCAAGTTTTCGTTTTCAATAGTTATGGTAACAGCATTTCTCCCAAGCACATCTACGCAATTTATGTTCAAGTCACCTGAACTGTTTTCCTCCAAAATCTTTTTAACCATATAATAGTCACCTAAATAACAATATACAAACATAATTTAATATCCATGACATATCAAGTAAGGATGACTGTAAAGAAAAACTTAGCTTGTTGAATTAAAAGATTAAAAGCCTAAACTCATTTTTGTATAAGAAAATGTACACAGAGAATGTGAACATTTCCTTGATGAAAATTTATACCTTAATAAAATAATACGTACATCAGCAGCAGACATAAAAAGTAGAAAATTTTTAAATGTACAGAATAAAATAAAAATTATTAGTTTAAAATTAATAACTGAATGATCGTAAGAGGAGAAACTTTTGGAAGATATTTAAAGCAATTTAATAAAGGATGCCCAAAGGCACAGACTGGACACTAGAAAAATTAGATGGAAAAAGCTTAAAGAATTAAGTTTTATACCTCAAATATACATAGATATTTACTTACATAACATAGAGTTAAAAATGAGATCTAGTAATAAGCAGAGGATACTATAAAGAGGTTTTACAGGAGAAAACACACTTTGGAAAAGCAGTATAAATACATATATATTCAAGGATATGTATAGTAAAGGGAAAGATGTCTGAAAATCCTCTTCCCTACTTCCCACCCTCCCAACACACACACACACACACCATCTCATTAATGAAGCTGATTAGATTAAATGGCCAGGGAACATTCAGTTCACAAAACTCTTAAGGCAGGACTAGGATTAGTGCCTGACCTGTTAGGAGCAGGCAAATTGCCTTCTGTGTGACTATAGCCCACAATAAAACAGTTGTCCCATGTGAGGAAATGACAACAATTACAGCAGTAATTATTTTCAGCAAGGCCCCACCGTATTTGTCTGCTGACCAGATGGTACAGGAATATGGGGAATAAATCAAGAGAAATGCTAATTAAATAGAGAAAAAAAGCCAAGGGGGGGTTTTGCTTGTTTTGTTTCATTTGACTTGTTAAACAATAGATAAATAAGTCATTTTACGTGATGTGCAAATACAGTTGCTCATTAGAAGTCTATAAATAAACAGGGAAAGAACAATCAGCATAGAAAATAGAAAAAGAAATGATTTCATGATACAGAAAAAGAAAATACTAAAACTGGGCTAAATAAGTGAGTAAGAAAGACAGGTAACATATTTTATTTATTAAAATTTCAAGTAAATTTGCTACTATTTTTAATCTATGGCCTTAAACTCCCTGCCTCACACATACAACTTCTTTTGAAGGAAGCTGGGTGATAGTTTTCTTGACAATGTATTTCCTTAGGTCCCTCAAGAAGAAAACTAGTCACAAAAAGAAATATTTTCCCCATAGTACTAGTAGTTAATAGTTAGACACAAATGCTCCCTGGGAAAACCTTATCAGACAGACACTTCACAAAGTGATACTCTAAGTCACGAGTTGAACCAATAGTGACCATAGATAGACCAGTGAAAATTTATCGCTATTACTGGAAAGTGACATTTAAAATCTTATTTCAGGTGACTCTATTTCAACATCTTAGTAGTAGAATGCTACACATAAAAATTCTGCTATACTTTGTTATCGTGATGTGTCCAGGTGAAAAGTAATTTTTTATTTATTCTGCTTAGGACTCATTAGGCTTTCAATTTTTTTTTTAATTTTTATTTTTTATAGAGATGAGGTCTCGCTATGTTGCCCAGGCTTGTCTCAAATTCCTGGCCTCAAGCAATCCTCTCGCCTCGGCCTCCAAAAGTGCTGGGATTATAGGCATGAGCCACCACCTCTGGCCTAGGCTTTCTAAATCTAAGGACTTCTACCCTTCATTAATTCTTCAGTATTTTCAGCCATTCTCTCTTCAAATATTGCTTCATCTCCATATTGCTTTTTCTCTTGTCAACTTCCATTAGACATTAAGTTAGACCTTCCCATTTCAACATCTGTGTCTCTCAAGATTTCCTGTTTTTTCTTTTTTTCCTCTCTCTTTCCTGCATTCTGGGTAATTTCTTCACATATTTCTCCCACTCACTTATTTCTCCTTTAGCTTCCATTCACATTCCTCCTTTAACCCATTCACTGATTTCTTAAAAATTTAATGACTGTATTTTTTATTTGCATAAGTTTTACCAGATTTCTTTCCAACTCTCTTATTTCCTTATGTTTTCATTTCCTTATTTTAACTTTCTCATCATTTTAAACATAATTATTTTGTAGTCGCTGTATGACAGTTTAATTATCTGAAAGGAGTATTAATTTGAACTCCAAGACAACAAGAGGCAGGACCATGGTTATGTATTCTTAAAGGTGTCTTATTTTTAGCCTTATTCAGAGCCCACAGTAACACAAACAAGCTTCTTCAAAGTCTCCATGTGCTGGTAGATTGGTTTTTCTCCTCATCTACCTCTTTGCTGAAGGTACAGTCCTTTAAGGATCCTGGTTTTATGCTTAGATGTTGAATCCAACTCCTCACTTTGTACAGTCTCCAGGCCTTGTAACCTGTTCTCATATGGGCATTAAGACTCAAATCCCTGCAATGCCCAGAACAGTAACTCTTATCCCCACCCATGGAGCAGCCATAGTGTCAGCTCACAAACTCCTGTTTTTCAGTTTTTTCTTCACTTTTGTATCTTGGTTGTTTCCCCTACTTTCTTGAAAGCTCAGCTGTTCATTTAACTGGATGTTCATTATATTTTAGCTATAATTTCTAGGAGATTTGAAGAAGAAAGGTTTTCAGATTATCTAATCAACCATATTGCTAGAGACAGAAACGTAGGAAGAGCTACACAAATAAATCCTTATGACATTTTATAAATTTCAGGTATAGCAAATAGACAAAAATAACTGCTACATATTTAAAAGTTTAGATTGCTGTTAAAAAGGAAAGTACATTACAAATATCATATATTCCAGCTTTAAAGTTTTTGTTTTGTTTTTAAGACAGAATCTCGCTCTGTCACCCAGGCTGGAGGAGTACAATGGCACCATTTGGCTCACTGCAACCTCTGCCTCCTGGGTTCAAGCGATTCTCCTGCCTCAGCCTCCTGAGTAGCTGGGATTACAGGCAGCTGCCACCACACCCGGCTAATTTTTGGTTTTTTAGTAGAGATGTGGTTTCACCATGTTGGCTAGCCTGGTCTCGAACTCCTGACCTCAACTGATCTGCCCGCCTTGGCCTCCCAAAGTACTGAGATTACAGACACAAGCCACCGTGCCCAGCCCTAAGGTTTTAAAGATTATTTCTATTGTAGTCAAGGAGCTATACAAGAAAGAAAGAAAATCCCTAAAAATCAAAACCAAATAAATAATTTTCATCCCTAAAAATAAAAAGTTCCACCCTGCTACAGCTAACACAGTCATGCAAATGAAAAATCACATTATAGTCACAGAACCTACAGGAAACCTAGAGTGGTTGCTAAGCATTTCAGAGAAGTTTATATTTGCAATTCATTTAAAACAATGCACTATGTCAAAAAAAAAAAAAAAGACCAGAACCCTCTTAATTTTTAGGATGAGTATATATGTAAAAAGAGGTTAGAAAACTTAGAATAGACAGCAAGAAGCTAGTTATAGAACAAGGATTACAATTCAAAATGCCTGTGTATGACAGACAAATATATAAATGCCATTCATTTTATAACGAAGTTGCTTTCAAGAGTTACATCTTTTGTCTTTTAAAATATAACACATAGAAGGAAGTGCAACATAATCTGTTTACTTTTTTGGCTAGATGGTAGTCTTTTTCAGTCAAGGAAAAAGAAACCATTTTCAATCAGTTCCACAGGGAGTACGTTTTGAAGCGAAGGCTTCTCAAACCATGAAAATTATTAATATCACTGCCGTATACCAATTCAACAGCACGTCTTCTTAGCCCCCTCTCTAAAATATCTCCCATAATCATCTACTTGTCTCCATGTATACTGCTACCCGCAGTCCAAACCCCCATGATCTTCCTCCTGGACTCTGCAATAGCCTCTTAACTAACACAGCTGCTGACCAAGATTCTCTCCTTAACCAAACTCTAGTCAGGCTTTTCTGAGCCCTTCTCCACAAGGCCTCCACCTTGGCCCATATAAACTTGAACAAAACACTTAAGTGTTTCTAACAGCTGAAGGCCGGATCCCTAGGATGACCCTAGCCCCTCTTAAAATGCCTGCCCGAGAAAACTCAAAGCTGACATAAAAATTTACTTTTGTTCCAGCCAACACCTGAAGACAGGGCCCCTATCTCTCAGCCTCCAGGGAGGGTAGGAGCCTAACTCCTTAAGTGCCTTTAGCAAACTCAGGTGGGATTCACATGGACCAACTCCTCAAGCCCTGTATTTTGTAATTTTTCACTTCCCTGACTCCACTGAGCCCACACTCACCCCCTTCCTTGTTTACTCTTTTCCCTATTGCAACTTATATTACTTACTAATACTTTATACTGTAGCACAGGGGTCAAGAAAGTTTTCTGAAAAAGGGTTAGAGAGTAAATATTTTAAGCTTTGTGGGCCATGCACTCTCAGTCACAGCTACTCAACTCTGCCCTTTCAACACAAAAGCAGCCATAGACCATATGTAAACAAATGATAGTGGATGTGTTCTAAGAAAATTTTGTTTATGGACACTGAAATTTGAATTTTATAGACTTTTCATGTGTTACGAAATTTTTTTTAACCATTTGAAATATAAAATGTAAAAAACCAGTTTTAGCTCCAAGACCTCACAGAACAGGCAGATATGGTCTGTGGCCCATAGTTTGCTCACTCCTGCTCTAGCCCCACCCCTTCAATCCACTCTGCACTCCACAGCTAGAGTTATCGGTTAAAAATTCAAAACACAGGCCGGGCGCGGTGGCTCATGCCTGTAATCCCAGCACTTTGGGAGGCCGAGGCAGGCGGATCACGAGGTCAGGAGACGGAGACCATCTTGGCTAACACAGTGAAACCCCGCCTCTACTAAAAATACAAAAAATTAGCCGGGCATGGTGGGGGGCACCTGTAGTCCCAGCTACTTGGGAGGCTGAGGCAGGAGAACGGCGTGAACGTGGGAGGCGGAGCTTGCAGTGAACCGAGATCACGCCACTGCACTCTAGCCTGGGCGACAGAGCGAGACTCGGTCTCAAAAAAAAAAAAAAAAAAAAAATTCAAAACATATCAAGCTTACAAACTTTGTGATTTTTCTATCACACTTAAAATAAAGGCCAAATTTTTACTGTGGCCTACAAAGCCCTATAGGACTTAGTTAGACCTTGTTAACATTCTGAATTCATCTTGTGCCTCTCTGCGGCTCAGCCAATGATCATTCCAAACCAATGTTTTCCAAACTGCAGGTTGCAACCCATTAACAGTCATAAAATCAATTTAGTGAGTCCTAACCAGCAATTTAAAAAAAATGAACTAGTATACAAAATACCAGAGTGATCCCATAGATCCTTAGCAACAAATTTACTCTGGCCAACTGTAATAAACCCTTGAGAAATACAATGGAGAAATGTTACAATACTGATTAAGAACAGGTGATTCCACCTCTTCCTCATTAGCATCTCGTTTGATTTTATGGCAAAGAGAGTATCAATGTTGTTCAGTTTAATTTTATTTAGCCAAATTTGAAGTTAGTTGTGAAGTGTGAGAGAATTTAATGTCAAAAAATTTGTAAAGCTTTTCAAACCAAGTTTCTGTAACAAACCTGAGTGTGGCAATTGCAACATTCTAACTGAAATATTACCAATGATGCTTAAAACAGAAAGTTTTATTAAGAGGAAAAAGAATGATGATGTGAAAAAATAAAAAGACATGATCAAGTTCAGTTGCTGGATCTGGAAATATAAATGACAATACTGATAAAAATGTTAACTGACATCAAACTTCAAATTAGCTTGAACCAAATTCTAAAAAGGAAAAAAAAAAAAAAAACCCATGCAGACTTTCTACAGTGAAAATGATTTAAAATGTAGCTTTATCAAATGTGCAAAACTTGTATTACAGACCCCAATGTATTTATAACCATATTATTGTAAATGAAACCTTCAAAATTAAAGATACTAAAAAACATGGTAAGCTAAACTGTTTATAACACTTTGAACATTTTTGTAAAAAGACAATTATTACCATAATTTCTTAGTTGCTTATGAATCTTAATGAGGACCATTAATAATAATGAATATCATTTGGCAAAAGAGCAAAGATTCACACTGCTGCCGGAAAAAATTATACTATAGCACAGAAGGTAATGCTGATTTTTTCATAGTAAATCAGTTGATAAAAATTATAAACAGCATATTCTTAACTCTATTAGAAAAATAGTCAAAAGCAATGTTTATTTTGTAGTTAGAGTCTGATAAATGACATGAGATCCCATTCACAATGCTGCTGTAAGTTGTTTAAAACTTAGTTTATATCAGGTTGTTGCAACACAGTCTCAGAAAGGATTTATTGTGTTGCTTAAATTTAATCTCATATACATTTGAATTATACATATTTATAAAACTAGAAAAATATATTACTGGCCAATATGTTAATCTAGAAAAACATATGTTTAAAAATTAACAGAAGCTATTAATAACAGTGCCAGTCACCCCCACTTTATACATAACAAAGCTTTGGCATCCAAAGAAATCTACTGAGTCTCATGACTATATTGATACAGTGCTGGAATTCTTTTAGACCTTATCATTCATCTAGGCTCCTAAAAGTCATTAGTTAATCACATCTTAGTGATAACTTTTGAAATCCTCATTACCTATTCAACTACTGATCTTAAATCTTAAATTTCTCAGTATCATTAAATTTGGAAGAGTTAGCAATGAAGAAGATATTTAGAGCACTGGCAGCAAGGTAGAAGAGGAATTATTAGGTTACGATAATACCTATATAATAAAATTTAATCTTTTCACACTCTTCCTCCAAGTCTATATACAAGGTATGGCTAGGAGTCTGCCTTGGGTTACATTTTTTTTTAACTGCCCAGATAAAAGACTGACCCTGTACACGTAATATCCCATTCTCCAAATCACATATAGGCCATTTAAGTTAAATTGAGCACTTGCTTCTTCCCTTCAGACAGATATATTTAATACAAACATACTTTTGTTTCCTTACTTCTCCTCACTAGAGCACAAGAGAGCATCTCCATTAAAGAATATTCTCCTAAAGGATAGGGATGTACTCAGTACTTTCTTGATAAAGCACTTTCACAGTGCCTTAACACAATTAACAGCTTGATAAGTATAGTTTGATTGTGACTTACAGAAAAAGAGCAGCAAAGTTGCGTGATCACTATAAAGAATTACCAGTATCATAGAACTACCAGGCAGCTAGCTGCTGAATTACTAGTCTGTTAGAGATAAATTATCCACTAAGATTTTCGCAATTTGAGTCTTTCGTTGCTGTTGTTAAAGTATCCCTGAACCGTTCCCCATGGCAATGTTTTTCAACTATTACATTGTAAAACTTTGGTTATTTGAAAAGCTTTCCTATATAAAGTACATAAATGCTATGTCTATGATGATTTGTGAAGTGTTTATAGAATGCTGCCTACAATACCCTCTTTACCTCTCATTTCTGCAAAGTTTTTTCCTCACAGCACATACCTCCTTACATTAGGTGCCCCATTGTCAACATAACACTTCACACCAATACTCAGTACTCTGCATTTTTTGTTTCTTCCCACCACCATCCTCTCTAATACCAGATTTCAAAATCTCTTCTCAAATAAGTAAAAAAATTTTAAAGGCCCATTATATATAAATAAGGTGTTTAAAAAACAGCAGCTTAATATTACTTCTCTCAGAAATGCTGCACTTTTTTCTTCTGACTCTGGCTTCTCTCTAGAGTTGTTGCACATTTTTAAAGCATCCTTAGCCCAAAGGTACACAAAGCTTATGGAGAAAGTCAGTCATCAGGCCAGGCACGGTGGCCCACGCCTATAATCCCAGCACTTTGGGAAGCCGAGGCGGGTGGATCACTCGAGGTCGGGAGTTTGAGACCAGCCTGGCCAACATGGTGAAACCCTGTCTCTACTAAAAATACAAAAAAATTAGCCGGGCGTGGTGGTGGGCACCTGTAATCCCAGCTACTCAGGAGGCTGAGGCAGGAGAATCGCTGGAACCTGGGAGGCGGAGGTTGCACTGCACTCCAGCCTGTGCAACAAGAGAAACTCCATCTCAAAAAAAAAAAAAAAAAAAAAAAGAAATACAGTCATCAAAACATTTTTCCTTACAACATAGCAAATCTTACCACAAAGGTGACACAGGACACTGAGACTAGGCTGAGCCCACTGATAAAGGTGAAAACCTGCTCTCTCCATCCCTCCCGCTAACCCCATGCTGAAATTTCAAGAAGGGGCTTCTGACTCATTTACCGCACATCAGATTTCCTGAAAATACTCTCCATGGAGAGTTGGCAGGGACTGAATCATTTCATACTTTCTTTCCTCCACATGAACTGATTAATGATCATCAGCAAATCAAACAGTTTATGCAGGTTTATATTTACAAATATGTACTAAAAACTACCATCTACTCAACAGGTTTTTTTTTTTAGAGGAAAATTAACATGAACTACACTTAGTTTAGGTGTTTTCTAAATAAACTTATTTACCCTTTCTCCTGTTAACAGACCTGAGGGACACCATAGGTGCCTACAAATAAAAGAGGCTCATTATGACACTAATTCTCAATGAGAGAGGACAAAGCCATGGCTGTAAGAATCACTACTTAATTTTTCATAAAACAACATATTTATAGTCAGCTCTTGTTTCAATTAAGTTTTACCTCTGAATTTATATAGCTTTCTATCTCTAGAAAGAACATGAGTGTACTTTCTGAGAATTTTATCTGGGGGTCCTAGACTTCACTTTATATATTGCTGGCACAGTAACTTTCAGTTAAGGTTTTCCTTTACAAAGAAAGGATTCAATGTTACCTCTGAGATGATCCTCACCCACTATGAAGATCACTAACAGCCATTACTAAGTGGCCACTACCTAGATCAGCAGTTGCCTAAATCTACCGAACTTACTTACATAAAAGCCAGCTATCACAAACTATAAATCTTTTTCTTTTCTCTTTCCTACATTTATTGTACTCTTTAATTTGTACACATCTTTCAAAGGGCCACCCATCCACTAACATACACATATCCATCTCATCTCCACAATTTTTGCTTTAGGAATTCCTCAATTTTTCCTAAGAAGAATATGTTATGAACATTTTGCATATGTACAACAAGAATGCTACATGAAAAGAATGAGACACTCTAGAACACCATAGATACTCTAGAGTTGATTTACTCTGGTGCTACTGAAGTACCATGCTTGCTTTTTACCCTTCATTGAACAAATGTAATACACAGAAATCAAGGTTTATAAAGCATCCATACAAAGAAAATGTAACTTCAACTAGTAAGTCCAAATATGGATGTGTCTTTTCTGACACAAATGATGTTCACTCATTCACCTACAACCAGATCTATATAACGTAGTGGTTAGGAGTGCAGGCTCAAGATAAATGCCAGTTCTACTATTTTCTAACCAATGTAACCTTGGGCAAAGTAATTTTAAAATTTTGCTAAGCCTCATTTTCCTCATCTACAAATTGAGGACAACAACAGATCTGGCTCATGGGGTTGTGGGGTTTAAATGAAATCCTCTATGAAAAGCATGAACACTCGACCCCAATAGCTGCTTTAGTGAATGTTTAACATTTGGTCTGAGGAAGGCTCCAGTGTAATGGTGGAAGCCATAGCTACTTCAGGAAATTGTTCACTTTTAGATTGGTTTAGGTAACATTTTTAAAAGTCTAACAATATTAGCGAATACAAACACGTAATCAAAAGAATATTCCTATAACTCAAAGTTACTTTTTAAATGTAAATGTACCCCATAAGTATGCGTAAGAATTATGCTATTTTTCCAAATCTAACTCAAGAAGTTGTTTAGACATACCTGAAACAGAAAATCCCCATTTTAGCTCACTTGTTTTAAAAATTTCTAATTTATATATGGGGAAAATATGCATATTTAATTTCCACCCTACCCCCCCAAAGCCAAGTCTCTCATCTCAATTATGTTATAAAATAAAAAACTGACAAAGGATATCAAGGTATTTCACCTGGTACTACTAAATAGGCTATACAACTATCATAAATTAAAACTCTCTTTTGTTTGAGATATGTCATGCAATAATCCTAAATATACACAATGCACAAATACTTGCTCAACCATATTCCACTGATATTTTTCTGTCCTCAGTTTGACAGGAATATCAAATTTCCTTTCTTGACATACTTTCTGTTTGCTTTAAAATAACCATTGCACAGTGAGCTGGAATACATGGAGCCAGCACTTACTCATTTTAGTACAACACAATCTTCTCCCCTTCCTCTCTCAGAACTTTTGAGGGAAGAGAACTCAGGCAACCCACTCCAGCAATACTAAATAATTTTACATAATCCGCAGACCCTATTTTTGTGACGTTGTAGATATATATTCTGTTGCTTTACATCTCAAAGACTGCTCAAAGTTGTGTCCATGGTGTACTTTAACAATATTATTAATATTGCTTTCATAATATTATTTAATACTATTACATAAGAACATAAAAATGGCTCAACCACAGACATAGGTGGACTTTGTTTATATGTCAATTGTTTTCAAAAAATCATGTAAATAAAATCCTATTTCAAAAGCAGGAGGAGAGGTTAGGAAGGCTGTCATTTATTAATTACACATTCACACATACAAACAAACAAACAAAAATCCTGTGTAGTTAGTCTTTTCATAGTGTAAACTGCCCTTTGGGTTTGTTCCAGAAGTTTGCATGTTTCTAACAGAGTTTTCCTAAGTGTACAGCCATATAAATTTGGAAAAAGAAAAATTTTAGTGTTTCCATGTAGGAAACAAAAGCAGTCTTAGGGCAATCAATTTCCTATCCCTTTTGTTATATACATCACTACAAAGGATGATTGCGTGACATGGCCTTAATATGGCCATAAAAATGATTAACTTCTAGACTAAAAAAAGGATAACGCGCTAAATATATTCCACATATTTTTGCCTTGTAATTCCTGTAATTATTTTTCACTATCTTTATCTCCCAAAGAAAGATCTGGGAGCAATAAATCTTTCTCTCCAATAAAAAGCACTAACAATCAAAGGCGTTCCGTAAATCCAGAGAAAGTTTTGGCAACTAAGGCAGAATTTCTTCCGTCCCGTCTTTACTTCATGTATCTCCACCTAGGATATTCCGTTATTAATGCCAGTCAACAGTCACTGGCTAAAGCACTGGTCAGGTGAAGCTAAATAATAGAGGGTCTGGTTTTGTTTTTAAGAAAAACAAAAACCAGGTGATGAGAACCCTCCATACGAGGCATCCTAAGGTAAGGTGACGGAATTTTCCGACTGGAGTGTCGGAAACTAGCCTCTCGACTCCCGGAAGGAATGAACTGCGAGCCAGAGAGAAGACCAGGTCATTCATGCGGTCAGTAGCAAGGGCGGCGCTAAAACGCTGGGGTCGGGGCTCCCAAGGCGCTACCTAAACCCCGGACCCCAAGGCCAGAGCCACCCCCCACGGTGCCGCGCTCCGAGGGCGCAGCCCCAGCTCCACTCTCCCGCCAGCTCCACACTCACAGGGCAGAGGCGGTGAGGAGAAGACCGCCTGAGGCAGCAGGCGAGGCGGGAAGACACTCGGCGCCTGAGACAGAGGGAATGCCCCGATATAAGTTGAGGCGGGGGAGAGGACTAAAGGTCTGGAGGACAGGGGCGTCCAGAGGAGAAAGGGGCCTAACTCTCACCCTTGTCGCACGCCAGCAAGAAAAGCTTCTCATTCAGCGTATTCTCCTCCTTCACCTCCCGCACATCCTTCAGCGCCATCACCTCGTTCGGCGAGGAAGAGGATGGAGAGGAAGGCAGGGAGGAGGAGGAGGCGCCCGAGAGGTCCGTGCTCGGGTACAGGGCCGCCATCATCGCGGCCCATGAAGGGGGCAGGCCAGGAGACGGGGGCGGGGCCCCCACCGGCCCCGACCCCGACCCCAGCCACGCCCCAGGGCTGGAAAAAGGATGAGTCGTTCCCACTGCTGCCTCGGCTCGAGGCCCGTTGGCCCCGAAGGGCGTCGCCTCCCCTGAGAACCAGCACTCGCCCTCCACTGACAGCCCCAAGTTGGTGGCGGCGCATGCGCGGCCCCGGGGCCAGCGACCCCTCCCCAGCCGCCGGCGCCCCGGCCGAGCCGGTCCGCGCCCGTCCGGGGACGACAGTGTGGCGCGCGCCAGGGCGGCAGCCGAGCACGGGGCCGTGCCAGGAGTCGCAGGGGCCGCGCCTGGGGCGGCCTAGCCCAGGAAGAGGACGAGAGATCTGTGGGAGAGGAGCTCCAAAGGCGCTTCTGCGCACGTTGGGCTCCAGGGCTGTGGGAACCGCTGGCCCAGCTGCGCTCCGAGGAGATGTTCGCGACTCTGTCCTCACGTCATCCTCTGCTCCTCTGTAGCGACGACACTAGGGAGGAGCCTGCGGCAAGGGCGGGCTTGGGTGGGCGGGGCCTGCGGCAAGGGGGGCGTGGGTGGGTGGGGCCTGCGGTGGGGACGCACTGGGCTCCTGGAGCCCGCTGCAGCTTCCTTCGCTCTGGTGAGGTGAACCGCAGTCTGAGGAAGACTTCGCTCAATCGTCCCTTTCCACACCCAGGGTACTGGTTTAAGGTAATTAAGCAAATATGGAGCAGTATGTTAATTGAGTCTCTGACGACTTAATGTTTAGTCGAAATCCTTTGTGGAATTGTCCAGCTATTTCATATTCTGGTGCACTATGCTTAAAGCACAATGGAGAGCCAGACTTGTGGGTTTGTATGTTGTACTCATTTTAGGCTGGAAATGAACTCTCATTTATAAAGGATATATAGATATATGATTATATTATGTTTAAATAATTTATACAAATATATAAATTTTTATTTCCATATTATTTCCATAGGTTTTTGAGGAACAGGTGGTGTTTCGTTACATGAGTAAGTTCTTTAGTGATGATTTGTGAGATTTTGATGTACCCATCACCGAGCAGTATACACTGAACCTAATTTTGTAGTCTTTTATCCCTCTCCCCCTTCCCAACCTTTCCCCGAGTCCTGAAAGTCCATTGTGTCATTCCTATGCCTTTGCATCCTCAAAGCTTAGCTCTCACTTGTGAGTGAGAACATACGATGTTTGGTTTTCCATTCCTGAGTTACTTCATTTAGAATAAGAATAATAGTCTCCAGTCCCATCCAGGTTGCTGCGAATGCCATTTATTCATTCCTTTTTATGGCTGAGTAGTATTCCATCATTATATATATATCACATATATATATACCACATATATATATATATATATCACGGTTTCTTTATCCACTCATTGATTCATGGGCATTTGGGTTGGTTCCACATTTTTGCAATTGCGAATTGTGCTGCTATAAACATGCGTGGGCAAGTATCTTTTTCGTGTAATGACTTCTTTACCTCTGGGTAGATACCCAGTAGTGGGATTACTGGATCAAATGGTAGTTCTACTTTTAGTTCTCTAAGGAATCTCCACACTGTTTTCCATAGTGGTGTACTAGTTTACAGTCCCACCAGTAATGTAGAAGTGTTCCCTTTTCACTGCATCCACACCAACAGCTATTATTTTTTGATTTTTTTGATTATGGCCATTCTTGCGGAAGTAGGGTGGTACGGCATTGCAGTTTTGACTTGGAATTCCCTGATCATTAGTGATCTTGAGCATTTTTTCATATGTTTGTTGGCCATTTGTGTATCTTCTTTTGAGAATTGTCTATTCATGTTTTTTTGTTTTTTCTTGAGACAGAGTTTTGCTCTTGTTGCCCAGGCTGGAGTGCAATGGCGTGATCTTGGCTCACCGCAACTTCCGCCTCCCAGGTTCAAGTGATTCTCCTGCCTCAGCCTTCCAACTAGCTGGTATTACCGGCATGTGCCACCACACCCGGCTAATTTTGTATTTTTAGTAGAGACAGTGTTTCTCCCTGTTGGTCAGGCTGGTCTCGAACTCCAGACCTCAGGTGATCCGCCCGCCTCAGCCTCCCAAAGTGCTGGGATTACAAGCATGAGCCACTGCCCCCAGCCCTTTTCATGTTTTTAGCCCAGTTTTTGTTAGGATTTTTTTTTTCTTGATTATTTGTTTGAATTCATTGTAGATTCTGGATAGTAGTCCTTTGTCAGATGCATAGATTGTGAAGATTTTCTCCCACTCTGTGGGTTGTCTGTTTACTCTGCTAACTCTTCCCTTTGCCATGCAAAAGCTCTTTCATTTAATCAAGTCCCAGCTATTTATCTTTCTTTTCATTGCATTTGCTTTTGGGTTCTTGGTCATGAAATCCTTGCCTAAGCCAATGTCTACAAGGGGTTTTCCGATGTTATCTTCTAGAATTTTTATAGTTTCAGGTCTTAGATTTAAGTTCTTGATCCATCTTGAGTTTATTTTTGTATAAGGTGAGAGATGCAGATCCAGTTTTATTCTCCTACGTGTGGCTTGCCAATTATCCCAGCACCATTTGTTGAATAGGGTGTCTTTTCCCCCACTTTATGTTTTTGTTTGCTTTGTTGAAAATCAGTTGGCTGTAAGTATTGGGTTTATTTCTGGGTTCTCTATTCTGTTCCATTGGTCTATATGCCTATTTTTATGCCAGTACCATGCTGTTTTGGTGACAGTAGCCTTATAGTATAGTTTGAAATCAGGTAATGTGATGTCTTCAGATTTGTTCTTTTCGCTTCATCTTGCATTGGCTATGCAGGTTCTTTTTTGGTTCCATATGGATTTTAGGATTATTTTTTCTAGTTCTGTGAAGAATGATGGTGGTATTTTGATGGGAATTGCATTGAATTTCTAGATTGCTTTTGGCAGTATGGTCATTTTCACAATGTTGATTCTACCCATCCATGAGCATGGGATGTGTTTCCATTTGTTTGCCTCGTCTGTGATTTCTTTCAGCAGTGTTTTGTAGTTTTCCTTGTAGAGTTCTTTCTCCTTCTTTGTTAGGTATGTTCCTAAGTATTTTATTTTTCTAATAAAACAAAATACTTTTGCTGCTATTGTCAAAGGAATTGAGTTCTTTGTTTGATTCTCAGCTTGGTTGCTGTTGGTGTATAGGAGGGCTACTGATGTGTGTACATTAGTTTTGTATCCTGAAACTTTGCTGACTTCTTTTATCAGTTCTAGGAGCATTTTGGAGAAGTCTTTAGGGTTTTCTAGATATACACTCATATCATCAGCAAACAGCAACAGTTTGACTGCCTCTTTACTGACTTGGATGCCCTTTCTTTCTTTTTCTTCTCTGATTGCTCTGGATGGGACTTCCAGTACTATGTTGAAGAGGAGTGGTGAGAGTGGGCATCCTTGTCTTATTCCAGTTGTCAGAGGGAATGCTTTCAACTTTTCCCCATTCAGTATTGTGTTGGCTGTGGGTTTGTCATAGATGGCTTTTATTACATTGTGGTATGTCCCTTGTATGCCAGTTTTGCTGAGGGTTTTAATCATAAAGGGATGCTGGATTTTGTCAAGTGCTTTTTCTGCGTCTGTTAAAATGATCATGTGATTTGTTTTTAATTCTGTTTATGTGATGTATCACATTTATTGCCTTGCATATGTTAAACCATCCCTGCATCCCTGGTATGAAACCCACTTGATCATGGTGGATTATCTTTTTGATATGTTGTTGGATTCAATTAGCTAGTATTTTGTTAAGGATTTTTACATCTATGTTCATCTGGAATATTGGTCTGTAGTTTGGTTTTTTTGTTTTTTTTTTTTGTTTTTTTTTTGTTTTTTGTTTTTTTTTTGGTTATGTTCTTTCCTGGTTTTGGTATTAGGGTGATACTGGCTTCATAGAATGCTTTAGGGAGGATTTCCTCTTTCTGTGTCTTGTGGAATAGTGACATTCTTCTTTAAATGTCTGGTAGAATTCAGCTGTGAATCTGATCCTGGACTTTTTTTGTTGGTGATTTTTTTTATTACCGTTTCAATCTTGCTACTTGTTATTGGTCTGTTCAGAGTATCTAATTCTTCCTGATTCAAGCTAGGTGGGTTGTATCTTTCCAGGAATTTATCCATCTCCTCTAGGTTTTCTAGTTTATGTGTGTAAAGGTGTTCATAGTAGCCTTGAATGATCTTTTGTATTTCTGTGGTGTCAATTGTAGTATCTCCCCTTTCATTTCTAATTGAGCTTATTTGGATTTTCTCTCTTCTTTTCTTGATTAATCTTTTTAATGGTCTATCAATTTTATTTATCTTTTCAGAGAACCAGGTTTTTGTTTCTTTTTTTGTGTGTGTGATGGAGTCTTGCTCTGTCACCCAGGATAGAGTGCAGTGGCGCAATCTCAGCTCACTGCAAGCTCTGCCTCCCGGGTTCATGCCATTCTCCTGCCTCAGCCTCCTGAGTAGCTGGGACTACAGGTGCCCACCACCACGCCGGGCTAATTTTTTGTATTTTTTTAGTAGAGACGGGGTTTCACTGTGTTAGCCAGGATGGTCTCGATCTCCTGACCTTGTGATCTGCCCGCCTCAGCCTCCCAAAGTGCTGGGATTACAGGCGTGAGCCACTGCGCCCGGCCTATTTCATTTGTCTTTTGTATTTTTTTTTCCATTTCAATTCCATTTAGCTCTGCTCCGATCTTATTTCCTTTCTTCTGCTGGGTTTGGGTTTGGTTTGTTCTTGTTTCTCTAGTTTCTTGAGGTATGACCTTAGATTGTCTATTTGTGCTCTTTCAGACTTTTTGATGTAGGCATTTAGGGCTATGAGCTTTCCTCTTAGCACCACCTTTGCTGTATCCCAGAGGTTTTGATAAGTCATGTCACTATTGTTGTTCAGCTTGAAAAATTTTTAAATTTCCATCTTGATTTCATTTTTGACCCAGTTGTCATTCAGGAGCAGGTTATTTAATTTCCATGTATTTGCATGGTTTTGAAGGTTCCTTTTGGAGTTGATTTTCAGTTTTATTCCACTGTGGTCTGAGAGAGTGCTTGATATAATTTTAATTTTCTTAAATTTATTGAGATTTGTTTTGTGGCCTATCATATGATCTATCTTGGAGAAAGTTCCACGTGCTGATGAATAGAATGTATATTCTGCAGTTGTTTGGTAGAATGTTATGTAAACATCTGTTAAGCCCATTTGTTCCAGGGTATAGTTTAAATCCATTGTTTCTTTGTTGACTTTCTGTCTTGATGACCTGTCTAGTACTGTGAGTGGAGTATTGAAATCCCCCACTATTATTGTGTTTCTGTCTATCTCATTTCTTAGGTCTGGTAGTAATTGTCTTATAAACTTGGGAGCTCCAGTGTTAAGTGCATATATATTTAGGATTGTGATATTTTCCTATTGGACAAGGCCTTTTGTCATTATGTAATGTCCCTCTTTGTCTTTTTTAACTGTGGTTACTTTAAAGTTTGTTTTGTCTGATATAAAAATAGCTATTCCTCCTTGCTTTTGGTGTCCATTTGCATGAAATGTCTTTTTCCACCCCTTTACCTTAAGTTTATGTGAATCCTTATGTGTTAGGTGGGTCTCCTGAAGGCAGCAAATAGTTTGTTGGTGAATTCTTATCCATTCTGCAATTCTGCATCTTTTAAGTGGAGCATTTAGACTATTTACATTCAATGTTAGTATTGAGATATGAGGTGCTATTCCATTCATTGTGCTTTTTGTTGCTTGTATACCTTGGGTTGTTTTTTTTAAAATTGTATTTTTGTTGTATAGGTCCTGTGAGATTGATGCTTTAAAGAGGATCTGTTTTGATGTGCTTCCAGGATTTTTTTCAAGATTTAGAGCTCCTTTTAGCAGTTCTTGTAGTGCTGGCTTGGTAGTGGTGAATTTTCTCAGCATTTGTCTGAAAAAAACTGTATCTTTCCTTCATTTATGTAGCTTAGTTTCGCTGGATACAAAATTCTTGGGTGATAATTGTTTTGTTTAAGGAGACTGAAAATAGGGCCCCAGTCCCTTCTAGCTTGTAGGGTTTCTTCTGAAAAATCTGCTGTTAATCTGATAGATTTTCCTTTATAGGTTACCTGGTGCTTTTGCCTCACAGCTCTTAAGATTCTTTCCTTCATTTTAACTTTTGATAACCTGATGACAATGTGCCTAGGTGATTATCTTTTTGCGATGAGTTTCCCAGGTGTTCTTTGAGCTTCTTGTATTTGGATGTCTAGGTCTTTAGCAAGGCTGGGGAAGTTTTCCTCAATTATTCCCCCAAATATGTTTTCCAAACTTTTAGATTTCTCTTCTTCTTCCACAAGAATGCCAATTATTCTTAGGTTTGGTTGTTTAACATAATCCCAGACTTCTTGGAGTCTTTGTTCATTTTTTCTTTATTCTTTTTTCTTTGTATTTGTTGGATTGGATTAATTTGAAAACCTTGTCTTCGAGCTCTGAAGTTCTTTCTTCTGCTTGTTCGATTCTATTGCTGAGACTTTCCAGAGCATTTTGCATTTCTCTAAGTGCATCCATTGTTTCCTGAAGTTTTGATTGTTTTTTATTTATGCTATCTATTTCACTGAAGTTTTCTCCCCTCATTTTGTTTGTTGTTGTTGTTGTTGTTGTTGTTGTTTCTTTTGTTTAGTAGAGACGGGGTTTTGCCATGTTGCTCAGGCTGGCCTTGAACTCCTGGCCTCAAGTGATCGACCCACCTCGGCCTCCCAAAGGGCTAGGATTACAGGTATGAGCCACCATGCCTGGCCTCCCCGTATTTCCTCTATTTTTTTTTTTATTTCTTTAAATTGGGCTTCACCTGTCTCTGGTGCCTCTTTGATTAGCTTAGTAACTGACCTGAATTCTTTTTCAGGTAAATCAGGGATTTCATCTTGGTTTGGTTCCATTGCTGGTGAGCTAGTGTGATTTTTTGGGGGGTGTTAAAGAGCCTTGTTTTGTCATATTACCAGAATTGTTTTTCTGGTTCCTTCTCATTTGGGTAGTCTATGTCCGATGGAAGGTCTAGGGCTCAAGGCTGCTGTTCAGCTTCATTTGTCCCATGAGGTGTTCCCTTGATGTAGTACTCTCCCCCTTTTCCTAGGGATGTGGCTTCCTGAGAGCCAAGCTGTAGTGATTGTTATCTCTCTTCTGGATCTAGCCACCCAGCAAGTCTATCAGGCTCTGGGCTGGTACTGGGGGTTGTCTGCACTGAGTCCTATGATGTGAACCATCCACAGGTCTCTCGAGGCTCTGTGTGTGTGTGTGTGTCTGTGTGTGTGTGTGTGTGTGTATATATATATATATATTTATTTTTTTGAGACGGAGTCTTCCTCTGTCACCAGGCTGGAGTGCAAGTGGTGTGATCTTGGCTCACTGCAACCTCTGCCTCCCGGGTTCAAGTGATTCTCCTGCCTCAGCCTCCCGAGTAGCTGGGACTACAGGTGTGCACCACCATGCCCAGCTAATTTTTGTTATTTTTAGTAGAGACAGGGTTTCACTACATTGGCCAGGATGATCTCAATCTCTTGATCTCATGATCTGCTCACCTTGGCCTCCCAAAGTGCTGGGATTACAGGTGTGAGCCACTGTGCCTGGTCTTTTTTTCTTTTTTTTTTTTTGAGATGGAGTCTCACACCATCATTCTGGCTGGAGTGCAATGGCACGATCTCGGCTCACTGCGACCTCTGCCTCCCAGGTTCAAGCAATTCTCCTGCCTCAGTCTCCCGAGTAGCCAGGATTACAGGTGCCCGCCACCATGCCCAGCTAATTTTTTGTATTTTTAGTAGAGACAGCGTTTCACCGTGTTGATCAGGCTGGTCTTGAACTCCTGACCTCGCGATCTGCCCGCCTCAGCCTCCCAAAGTGCTGGGATTAGAGGCATGAGCCACCACACCCGGCCGAGTCTGTATATTTTTTAACAACCAGTTTGTGATCTGAAATTGGCATAAGATTCCTATTGTCACACATGTGTTTGCAATTAATTCAAAAGTATGGACATGTAACTATTGGATAAGTTTGTCGTCACGTTTATGAATCTGATTTTAAAAGACAGATCTGTTATTTGGGCAAGAGTTGAATGAAGCTCCGTAAGTGCTCCTTCCCTCCTCTCTTTCTCCCAGAGGGTCAGGCTGTTTGGCCCAGGCTGGAGTGCGGTGGCATAGTCATAGCTCATTGCAGCCTCAACCTTCTGGGCTCCAGCAATCCTCCCACCTCAATTTCCCAAGTAGCTGGAACCAGAAGCGCATGCCACCACACCCGGCTAACTTTTTAAAGTCTTTTTGTAGACAAGGGGTCACACTATGTTGTCCAGGCTGGCCTTTGAACTCCTAGGTTCAAGTGCCACCGCCCACCTTGGCCTCCCAAAGTGCTGGAATTACAGGCATGAATCATCATACCCTGCCAAATAATTTATTTTTAACCAAACTTTTAAAGTATTATAACCATTATAGAGTTGCTATTGTCTTCTGCTTTTAAGAGGTAATGGAGGAGAAACTGGAAATTCCGCCTCTTGAATAATTCCTGTTGCTTCCCATAATCATATAGAAAACTCTAAATTGTGCCTTTAAAGTTTTAGGTTTTTAAAAGAATACATAAATTTACTTCAGAGTATCTTATATTTGGAGGAAATACTCCCTATCCTGTTCAGGCTGGTGTGTTCCATCCCTGTCTCAGCCAGCACGTTAACTCCCAAAATTTCCTAAATACAACTTTCTCATAATTCAAAGTCTTTGTTAGGTCTTTTCTAAGAGGCCTTAGCAGACCGTCTTTCCAAACATTTTCATGTATTTACTTCAAAACAGTTGATAATCTATTGAGTTTGTTTTCTGTCTTATCCCTAGTAGATGGTAAATCTTCCTCATTTTGTAATGTTTAATACAGTTCCAAGTTTATTTGGTGGAATGTCAAGATTGTTCCTGTAAATTTGTGGCCAGTGAACAGTGGCACATATTTGTATTTATGCGTGTGTGCTTACACTCTCTGTAGTGCAGCACAATTTTTAGTTAGTAGCAGAAAAACACTAACCCTGATGTACCCAAAACTTCGTGTTTGAGGGAAAAAATTTAGATGGCTCAGAACTATGTCGCACATGTGATATAGCAGGAGAGCAAGCGAGATAGAGCGCGATGTAGATATAGCTTCACTTTAATCCGAGGCATTTGCAAGTTGCTGGACCTAGATGATTCTTTATCCAGAGGACTCCCATAGGGGCTGGATTAATTTCTAAGACTGGGGAATCCCAACTTACTTTGGTAGATAATTCTAGGAGGCCTTTCAAAGTGCTGGGGGTGGGGGGGCTGTTCCTACTTCAAACTAAGCCAGTGTTGCAACTGCACCCTGTTCTTCACAAGTCTTTTTGGATCATCTCAGCTGCAGAAATCCTCTCTTACCTCTCTGATACACTTTTTGTTGTTTTTAAGAGACAGCATCTTGCTGTGTCACCCAGGCTGGAGTGCAATGGTGCAATCATAGCTCATCATAGTGTCGAAATCCCAGGCTCAAACAATCCTCCCACCTCAGCCTCCTGAGTAGCTAGGACTACAGGTGCACACCACCACACCCATCTAATTAAAAAAAAAATTGAGGACTGGGCCCAGTGGCTCATGCCTGTAATCCTAGCACCTTGGGAGGCCGAGGCGGGCAGACCGCTTGAGGTCAGGAGTTCGAGACCAGCCTGGCCAACATGGTGAAACCCTGTCTCTACTAAAAACACACAAAAAAATTAGCCAGGCATGGTGACACACATCTGTAATCCCAGCTACTCAGGAGGATGAGGCACGAGAATCACTTGAACCCGGGAGGCAGAGGTTGCAGTGAGCCGAGATTGTGCCACTGCACTCCAGCCTGGACAACAGAGAGAGACTCCGTCTCAATAAATAAATAAAATTTTGTAGCAAGAGTCTATGTTGCCCAGGTTGGTCTCAAACTCCTGGCCTCAAGCAGTCCTCCCACCTTGGCCTCCCAAAGTGCTGAGATTATAGGCATGAGCTACTGTGCCTGGCCTGGTACACTATTTATCCAGCATAAATTGGGGTATTTTAACATAATCTATGCAGCCTATCAGTTTTTTCTACACAGGTGATACAGAGACCAGTGGCAGAGTTATGATGAACAGTAGCATCCAAGATTCAGAAGCAGCATATTACTTCAAGCAGCTTACCCAAACCACATATACAAAAGAGCAGTCATGACTCCAGTCAGAGAAGAAAAAAAAAAATCCAGATTTAGATCTAGTCCTACAATACCCTAGACTCCATCTCCATCTCCAGACTCTGCCTCTCCCTCAGTACTCTCAGGTCATGTTCACCTGTTTGTCTTCTAGGATGCCTACAGGACTGCCTGCTTCAGGTTCTTTACATTTGTTCTCTCTGCTGAACACTTAATAGCACAAATATCCTTAGAGAGACCTTCCCTGACCACCCAAATACAAATAATCTCCACTCCATTTCCCAAGTCAGTCTCTATCACATTACCTTGTTATTTCTTCTACTGCATTATCACTGTCTAAAATTCCTATTTACGAATTGTCTCTCTACTAGGATATGATACATGGATGTGATACATGAGGTCAGGAGACTTCATCTGTATTTTTTTCAGATGAATCCCCAGTGTCTAGCATAGTATCTGGATCATAATAGATGATAAGTTTGTGAATGGATTGATTCACCTGAATTATTTCAGCACAAACTAAATTGTAGTAATCACACAGTTGGTTTTTAATAATTCTTCATATTTAAGAACAAAAGAACTACCCTCATCTTCAAAGAAATCAAATACAATTTTTTTCTGTTTTACTAACTCATTTAGGAATTCTTTTCTTTTCTGGAAAATAAGCTTATGCTAGACTAATTTTCAAGGCTGAATATTTTTCTTCAAATGAAATAAATATAAACACATTTCTATATACACAGCATTTTTATTAAATATACTCTGTGAGAAAAAGAACACCCTAAAGTGCCAGATTTTATGTAAATCCAATAACTTAGTAAATACAATGGTGAAAAAAAATCAGAGGGAAACATAATTTAAATAATCTTATAAAAGAGCAAGAACATATCTTAATCTTAAGAAAACAATCATCAAAATATAAAAGGGAAAGAAATCTCTTTTGTAGAAGAATATATTTCAAATTCCACCTGTTGATCATTTCATTTAAAAAATTCTATTCTAAACACATGGGCAGTCTCTCTTACCAATATATATATTTAAATCAATGGTAGAAAGGGAATTTAGACTACTCATTCACACTGAGATAAAGTGACATTTTTGTTGCACAACAGTATTGCTCACTGGCACTAACAGTGGAAGATGGAGAAAGTAGATTTCTGGATTCAATTGTTAGCAGCAGAAATGGACTAATGCTAAAAATTTAGAAAAAAATAGTCCAAGCTGTAGCGATTTCCAAGTAATACAAACATTAACCAAACATTGCCAATTTGTAACGGGCTGTGAAAAAACATATGAAAATACTCTACATTGAATACTAGCTTTATGTTACTTTCTATTAAAGATATTCAGTGGGCATATTCTAAATTATATAGGGCTTCTATAGAGACCTAAACTAGCAAGTATAATATGAAGCTAACAGGACAGTGTCAGCATATCTTGGGATGTTCTAGCCAATGTTTGGCTACAAGTATTTGGAAGGGGTCAAATAACTATATGCACATTCAAAATCAATACTTATAAAAAGAAATCTTAATGTATCAGATATCCACAGACTGAAAAGTGTTACACATGTTGTGGGGGGAAAATACTGATGGTTGGCTGAATGACCAATTAAACATACCACTTATGAAAAGCTGGGTGATTCAGGTGCAAAAAAATATATATGCACACATATCTCTCTAATAACATCCTACCAACATATATATGTTGCATGACATAGTTAAAGCTGTGTTACCAAACTAGGATATGTAAAGTATCAATGTAGTTAAAATTAAATTTTAAGTAAAAAGCTGCTGCTACTTAAACAAGAGAGTGAACTTTGGGGTTTATTCAAGAATTAGTTCTCATATATAAAAAAGTTTGATATTAATAAACAATTCTGGTCACCATAAGGTTTTAGACAGTATAGAAACTTACAGAAAAGTGTTTTTGGACCACTTTAAATAGTTGGAGGAAGCAAATAAAAGGATTAAACTGGATTATGAGTATGAATGCATTTATGATCAAAATTAACACACCAAAAAAATCAAACCACATTTCACAGCAGAACCTGCAAAAACGTTTGTATTCATCTTTTTTGAACCATAAAAAAGAATGATTTAGTCTTGTCTAATACGACTTTTAAGCAACAAAAATAATTTAATCATGAAGTATCAGCTTGATTATGAATATATTCTATTATCTGTATCAGTTGGTAAATTAACTGTGTTACCCAAAAAGGCTGACCAGCTCTAACTAGTATGAACAGGATATTGAATTCATTAATGAATATATAACTATTTTGAGCATACAAATAATCTCTGGTTTTACACCCACTACATTTCAGAATCCTGTAAACTGTGAGGCATACAATATGTTTAATGTGGCAGAAAATCATATGAAATGATTATTTTATTCTGTTCAGTCCTTTTCCCATTAAGCATGCAAACACCGTCATAACCATCTTTGGTTTCACTTCTACGAGGTCATCAGGTAATGCATATATCCGGGCACCGATCTTTCGAGCAACTGAAATGGCATATCTTGAAGAGACAAAAATATCTTGGTGTTATCCACGGTGTTTTCACTTAACATATTTTAACAAAAGAGTGAAATATTTTGACAAGATTAGTTTTACGAAAAGGTTAAGTTTGTGAGTCTTAAATCTAAGACTCACATATAAGTTATATTTAAAAATATGAATTTTAAGGGCATAGTAACTTTTCCTATAAGGATTTTAGAGAATTAAAGGGCCATGTATTGTAATATAAACCATAAAGGCTTACTTAGCATTGTTCAGCTTGTCCTCATCAGATAAGTTTTCTCTCCTGATCATTTCTTGACGAACTGCATTTGGTGCAATGGCATCTATTAAATCTAGGACAGGTAAACTTGTGCTTATAGATTTATCCTAGAAAATAAAGCATAGATGAACATTCATAAACATCTGACCTTTAATTTTCATTATTTTCAGACTCTTCTGATAACTGAAGGCAATCTACAAATTCTTTGTACTTAACCTAACGTTCAGCTTTTCTGCAACCAGCACACGTAAATAAACCCTTTAAAATATACTTTTCCTTGAATCTTTATATATAATATAGAGTTGTCACCATATCTGAATAAGGTTTGTGGACATGATAGCTCCTAAGTATGCTAACTATAGTGTCCATTCTGTAAAAAATACAAAACTTTTGAAAGGGAATAGATGAATTTTTAATTAACAATTTTATAAATTCTACTCACATATTTCTTAGACCATGAATCCCAAAGCCTTCCCTTAATATTTTTCAGAAAGAAAAATGAAATAGTGAAAGGGAACTAACACTTACAAAGACATTGTCTTGTTGTTTTACATGTTTTAGTTTATTTAATCCACCTTTTAAACCCTAGCATCTTGATAGTAAAGGAATTCTTTTTTAAAAAAAGATGAAGAATATAAAGTTAAGATAGCTCAAATGACTTGTTTACACAACCAGTAAATACAGAACCCATGACAGTCTGACTCTAAAATGCCCAAGAGTCTCTCCATTTTTAAGTTACCACCAAGGCAAGCTAAAAATGGACAACTAAATTATAGTGAATAGCGCACTGCAGATGAAATCAGACATCCTGGTCTGAACTGATTTTTACCACTTATCAGTACTTGAACAAATTATTTGTTTTCTCTCTCAGCCTGAATAGTGGCCACCACTGCTTGCCTACCCAGAATCTACACACTCTTTACTTCTTTCATACAAGTAGAACCCACATTTTTGCTCTATATCCATACCTCCTTCACACAGACATCAGCTTCAAGGAAAGCTGACATTCACAGTTCCAGGAGTGAACCTAAATTAATCTAGGTCAAGCATTCTCAATAGGGGTAGGGTGATAACCTTGTTTATGTATAAAGCATACAGTGCATAAACAGGTATACAGCGTATCTCTGCATTAAAATTTCATGGGAGAGACAAAAAGGGAAAAAAAGGTCTAAAAATATTCCTTAGAGGATAATTTTCTTTTAAGATTTCAAAACACTGGTCTAAGCCAAATAGAGGAATGCTATTCTATTACCACAGTAATTTAATTTGGGCCTATGTTATGGAAAGCCAGCAACCCCTCCTCCTGGATATGAATGAGAGAATGAAACCTCTGTCACAAGCAGCAACTATCCTATGACCAAAAGGAAAACCAGCTTTAGGGTGAAGCTGGCACATTAGATGGCAAAGCAGAGATGGGAAAAAAAAAAAAGTCCTGAATGACATTCTTCAATTATTGGTTCAACCAATCCAGAAGTCTACCCTACCTCTGGATTACTGTTATTGTAGTCAATACCTTTCCTTTTGGTTTAAACCACTTGAAATTGGGTTTCTGTTACTTGAAGCCAGAGCACCCTTTCCTAATCTCTAAAGTAGAATGTCATAGGATTCTTAGGAATACTGAGGTGGTATAGGTGAAAGCATCTAGTATAGGCTCTAGCCAAATGTCAGTTCTTAATCAATATCTAATAAAATAATCTGAAGCCATGTGAAGAAGAGTAACAGCTTCTTTGAGCCACAATCTATGAGCCACTTCATTTATTAATTTTTTTTTTTTTTGACGCAGAGTCTCGCTCTGTTGCCCAGGCTGGCATGCAGTGTTGCCATCTTGGCTCACTGCAAGCTCTGCCTCCCAGGTTCATGCCATTCTCCTGCCTCAGCCTCCTGAGTAGCTGGGACTACAGGCGCCAGCCACCACACCCGGCTGATATTTTTGTATTTTTAGTAGAGATGGGGTTTCACCGTGTTAGCCAGGATGGTTGTGATCTCCTGACCTCGTGATCCACCCGCCTCGGCCTCCCAACGTGGTGGGATTACAGGCCTGAGCCACTGCGCCCGGCCTCATTTATTAATTTTAGAAAAATTTATATTCTTATGTTCATTTTATGATACAGATCTTTGGGCAGGAATGTTCATTTTATGATACAGATCTTTGGCCAGGGGTAATGTTCATTTTATGATACAGATCTCTGGGCAGGGGTAAGAGATAGAGGGTAAAAATAATTAGGTCCTTTAAGTCTATCTGATGCTGGTAATCTGGATCTGCTTTTTGTATCTTTTCTGTTTCTGAGAAATCAGTCTGCAGACCACCTACATGAAAATCATGTGGGGTACTTGTTAAAAGTGCAAATCTAGCCCCACTCAAACTAATGTCAGGTTATCTATGAATGAGGCTGGGAATCTACATTTTTAATAAGCTTTCTAGATGACTCTAAATGTGTACTGTATTATACTTTCTAAAAACAATATTTCATTCTAGAATGCATTTTAATTTCTATGGGCTTACCTTTCATATATGTATATGATTATTTTTTAAAATACAAGTGACTTATTTAATTGTGCTATAATTTGATTCTTTATTTACATATTTGTGTTATTTTAAATATTTCATTTAGATTTAGGAAACAAGTATTTTTCCCACCCATTTTCTTATGAGTTACCTTGCGTAAAGCTTCTACTGAGTTTAATGAAGAATTTAAGTTTCTAAAGATTGTATCAGATCTCTTATCTTCTTGTTTCCAAGAAAATAGCCCTGTCTTCCAAATCCTCTGATTTGTACATTATCAGTGAAAGACATTTTACTTTTGCAAAGGGAAAGGGGTTATAGTGAAAACCCTTAGGTTAGTATATAAATACATTTCCATTAGTTTTCCTTTTATTTCCTTAAGTTAATCATAAAGAAATGACTTCGGCAAAAAGAATTTCAATATCTTAATCTAGAATTACCACAGCTTGATTTTCAAGATAATGATTTTTCCCTTTATTTGATATGTATTAGAACATTTCATTCCACTGCTGTTTCTGTCATTTTAAAAAATAAAAGTGGAAAGGCCGGGCGCGGTGGCTCATGCCTGTAATCCCAACACTTTGGGAGGCCAAGGCAGGCAGATCAGGAGGTCAGGAGATTGAGACCATCCTGGCTAACACGGTGAAACCCCATCTCTACTAAAAGTACAAAAAATTAATTGGGCGTGATGGCGGGCACCTGTAGTCCCAGCTACTCGGGAGGCTGAGGCAGGAGAATCGCTTGACCCTGGGAGGCGGAGGTTGGAGTGAGCTGAGATCGCGCCACTGCACTCCAGGCTGGGTGACAGAGCAAGACTCAGTCTCAAAAAAATAAATAAATAAACAAATAAATCTGGAAAAACAGTGATGTGGACACCAGACTTCCCTAAGAGGCTCAGCAGAGTCCCCTGTCCTGCCACATATGATGCCCTTTATATATTAGCAATGCCAACAGCGTGGTAAGCCCCATTTATTGAGCCCTTAATATGTGCTAGGTACTGTTAAGCTCTTTACATTTTGTTAACTTATGTAGTCTAACAACAATCTTAGTAGAGAGGGATTATTAATTTCCCCATTTTAGATATGGGGAAACTGAAGAATAGAGAAATTAATAACTTGCCCATGGTCACACAGATACTAAATGCTGAGCCAGAAGTAAGCTCTGTTTTATTCATCAGTAGATGTAGCCCTGCTGTTAGTTTAAACCGCTAAGGTTTCTGTAAAACAGATGCCCTTCTCATGTGGTCCCACACTCCCCCCTTAGCTGATTTATATAGTATTGCTGACACCCCATACTGTGATTCTTGTTTTCTTATTTGCCACCTTCCCTGAATAGTGAGCTCTTTGAGGGCACTATGTAGCCACAGCGACTAGCAAGGCACCTGACACAGGGCAAGCTTTGAATATTTATGGAATAAATGAGCAGTATGCTACACAGCTAATCAGTAGCTCAGCCAAAAGTCAACCCAGGGCCATACAACTCCAAAGCTTGGCTTTCACCTTGTGTGTAGACAGACCTGGATATGAAACCCAGCTGTTCTGCTTAAAAGCTGTATGACAGTAGACAGTTATTTAACTTCTCTAATGCTCACCTTTTTGCTCAGAGTATTTAGAAAATTAAACAATGTGTAAAGTGCTTAACACAGTGACACGAAGGACTCAATAAATGGTAATTATGATTATTATTTGCTGATCTACCACATTCTCTGTCTTCTTAGCAAGGGAAATTTATTTTATGGCTAAAAAGGGTAAATTTGTCTTTTCTGAAATTCCTATAGTGCTACCTTGTTTATAATTAAAATTTTTCTGCTAGTGCCACTTATTATAGCCTTCAAACATAATGCCTTCTGTAGTTGGAAAAATACCTCCCTCACCTCAACTATGTTTTAGCATTCACTGCCTCATTTCTTAACCATTTGCACTCTCTTTAAAGATTTTATCATTAAGCATATGCAAAATGCCAAGCACTTTTGCGATGTTTCTGCCACCTCAGTTCTAAGTAGAGCCAAACTCTCAGGTCGGCTGTTCTCTAGGGTTGCTCTCCCTTAAAAGGTTTATGCACTCCCATTTCTCAACCCTTTTATTCAACTGATCACCAAGTCTGTCTTTCCAGTTTTAGTATCTCCTTTCACCACCCCCATTTTCCTAAAATTACCTCAAATTCAAGCTTAAAACTGAACTCATCACCTTTTCCAGGAAGTAGCTGTACCTCATGGCATCCTCATTTCTATTAGTGTTATCTGTTTTCCGGTTACCCATGCCCAAAACATGAAGAGTTTTGGCTCCTCCCTCCCTCCTTCTTCCCCAAATCAGGAAGCCAAATCCTAGTTCTTCTTTTGCAATAACTTATAGCTTTCTAATCTTACCATTTCCATTCCCAGCCCCGGCCCCCTTATTACATCACACCTTGAGTACTGCCTTGGATTCTTTTGCACTGTCCTTGCAGTTACACTATTCTCCCTCGCCATCCTGTTCACTACATTCAGATTGGTATTCCTAAAATAATTGCCTTTCTTATTACCCCCTTTACTCAATATCCTTTATTTAGGCCAAAATCCTCCACAATCTTGACCCAATTTATGTCTTGCGCAACATCCCTTAGGAACCGTCCTATTTCTCCTAACTTTCTGAGACATGCCTTTATTCAAGATGGACCCTTCTAAGTTTGTTATCCCCCTTTCTCTCCACTAATTCAAATCCTCCCACCATCTATGATGTTCAAATCCAGCTGTCTTTATCGGCTCTTCACTGACCATTCAATTGGAAATGATCAGACTTTTCATCCATAATATCAGTTGCATTACTTGGATTTTATTACTCTATAGTATTGTTACCTTCTCAGTTATACAATCTTTGTCTTTAAAATAAATGGTGAACACTCTGAGGGCCAAATTAATTTCCTATACTTTATGCCTTTTTCTTTACTTATAAAAGTTACTTAATAGGAGCTCAATAAATATTAATTTGCTCCTAAATATTTTCTCATATTAACTATATACATGTTTAATATTTTCTATAATGTGCAAATGCATATAATTTCAACATAACAATTTTAAAGAATAACTGCCAATTAGAGAATTTTATAATACAATCCCCATTGCTATTTTATATTTTTGTGTTTTATGTTTAAAACACAGAGAGACAAATCATGCACTGAAAATTACTTCAAAAAAAACAAGCAGTAACAAAAACTCAATGTCATTAGTTTCTTCCAAGATAGAAAAGAGGGGGTGGAAATCAATTGAACTAGGACTCAGGCAACGTCTCTGCCAATATCCAGCTGTCCTGTTAAAACCGTTTTGGGTCTTAGTTTTTGGCAAACATGAGAAGATTGAACTGATAAATTTCTGACATTTCTTTCACTTTGCAATGTTGTTAAGCATATAGAGCAAAGGCAAAGAGAGAAATAAAAATGGGTAGATAATCTCTTAGGATAGCTTAGTGTTTCATCTCTTTGTACTTTATTTCAGTAAAAAAACCCACAAATTTATTGCTAGTTTTTCACACATAATAAAATCACAAACACAAGGCTCACTGAATGAATGTGTACAAGCAGACATGCTTATTTGTAGCTAACATCGGCTTGCATGCAAAAGCAAAACACAATGGAAATGCATGAAAATTAGTGGGTATGTACGTACAGATTACATTTTGAGTGCTTTATGAATCATCCACAAATGCTTGGAAGTGAGTGTTAAGTGCCATTATGAAGCCAGATGACAAGATTTTTTTTTTTCCTACCAGTTTTCTCAATTCCCACTTGAATCGGTTTGGCTGGCTCTGTTATGCCTTGGAAATGATGTCAATACAATTCTGAGACTGCTGCTAGGGAGCACAAAACATTATAGGTCCTATATAAACAATGGCTTCTTATCTTTTTCATTTGATAACTGGATTTTTTTTAGCTCTATTCTGTTTATTTTTTAAGATTAGATTACCAGAGTCAGATAATATTAACCTACATTTATACTTAACTGGACAACCAATCAAAAATTTAGTAATTAAAACTGAATATTTCAAGTTTACACAGGCCAAATAATTAGTATGCCTAAACTCATAAATCATGTTTCTGACATACAACATTAATATATTTCTAAACCAAACCAATGTAATTTCCAATAAAAATTCGTTCCTGGCCAGGCGTGGTAGCTCATGCCTGTAATCCCAACACTTTGGGAGGCTGAGGCGGGCGGATCACGAGGTCAGGAGAGCCAGACCATCCTGGCTAACATGGTGAAACCCCATGTCTACTAAAAATACAACAACAACAAAAAAATTAGCCGGGTGTGGTGGCGGGCACCTGTAGTCCCAGCTACTCAGGAGGCTGAGGCAGGAGAATGGCGTGAACCTGGGAGGCAGAGCTTGCAGTGAGCCAAGATCGCGCCACTGCACACCAGCCTGGGTGACAGAGCGAGACTCCATCTCCAAAAAAAAAAAAAAATTCCTTCCTATACCTACAAAAAAAAAATTTTTTTTTAGGACTCTTGATTACCTTGAAGCTGGAAATAGAAGTCTTTTTGTTTGCACTTTTAAGAGTCTGATTGACCCATTTAATTATAATTTCATCATTTACTTTTTCACCCTCTCCAAGATCCGATAACACATTCAATGTGTACCTGCAACAGAAAAGATGTATATTTGAGACTGAAAAGGGTGAAATTTGCTTTCACATAATTTATATCAATGTTTAGATAAATACTTAAGAAATAGTTCAGTTCTAATAAATATTTCTAATTTTAGTCTGGCATTTGCACCCAGTTACATTCCAAAGTTACAAACCTCATTAATCAGAAACAAAAACTACTACATGGTATTTTTAAAACTTAAAGCAATTCCTTATGAAGCCATTTTTAAGAGGCATTAATAAAAGTGATAGTGTTTCTGGATATTGACCCATTTTTAAATAAAATATAATTTACAAAAAAACCATAATCAACAGTAAATCCTTTAAAAATTAAAATATTTTGCATTGTATATTTCTTCTGTGTTCATTATTGTTCAAAAATAGCTAAAAATTTGGTTCAGATTACTTGTTGGAGGAAACAGGCAGTGTTGCTACCAACATATCAGCCTTTACCTTCTCATCAGCTGCCATACCAATGCCAGGGTAAGTGTTGAATTCCCTTCATTTAGGTCCTGCCCAGCAATGCCAACCAAGGAGAATTTGGCCTTGTTCTTCCCAAGTTCCACTGCATAGTTACAGTTTTCAATCTATAAATAAGTAAAAGTTTGGGTATAAAAAGATTTTTAAAAACATATTCCAGAATAGGCCAGCCTAGTTCAGCCATCTGAAAAACAATTATGATGACACCTTAAATTTATATGACCAATTTCATAATAATAACCCAGGGAAAGCAAGGACATAATTATTTCCATTTTATAGTTGAAGATATTAAAGCACCAAGTGGGTTAACCTAGATAGAGGAACAACTGGTCGGAAAGTTTTAAGATCCCTTCCTACTCTAAAAATCTTGACTATCCAGGCCGGGCGTGGTCGCTTACGCCTGTAATCCTAGCATTTTGGGAGGCCAAGGCAGGTGGATCACCTGAGGTCAAGAGTTCGAGACCAGCCTGGCCAACATGGTGAAACCTCATCTCTACTAAAAATACAAAAGTTAGCCAGGTGTGGTGGCGGGTGCCTGTAATCCCATCTACTCAGGAGGCTGAGGCAGGAGAATCGCTTGAACCCGGGAGGTGGAGGTTGCAGTGAGCCAAGATCGTGCCATTGTCCTCTAGCCTGGGCAACAGAGCAAAAACTCCGTCTCAAAAAAAAAAAAAAAAAATTCTTGACTATCCAAGATGAAATAGCTTATTAATGGCACATCTGTGCCTAAAAACCTAGGTGTCCTGCTTTCCTTTCATAGAAGTAATAGATGATGTTTTGTGTAGATTTAAAATTTAAAAATAGAGAAGAAAGTAATTGTTTTATTAAGAATCTAACTTCATCTCCGATATTCTTTACCCAGATCTTACTTATCCTCTGAAATTCAGCTTTTGGCCCACTTTCTTCAATAAAGGCTTAACCTTAACTGTACCAGCTAATAATGATCTATCCTTTGCTTGAACTCCTAAGAATGCTTACTTTGTAATGCTTATGCACCATCTTCTACTATACTTAGCCTTGTATGTGTTTCCTTTCAACAACTAGAGTATAAGCTTCTTCTAAAGGACAAAAATTTTTACGTGCACAAATCTATATCATACTGTCCCCACTCCCAGCACAATGCCCTGCCTAAAGTAAGAATCTGATACATAAACACCTAATAAATTGTTTACCCTCCCCAACCACAATACTTCTTTCCAGTGATATAAGTCCAGTTAGGTCCTTTCTCTAATAATTTTTTTATCTATCCTGGAGTCAATAGGGTTTTTTACCTGCATCATCTACTGCTGTGTTTCTTACATCAGAACTTATAAATTCTTACGTATCTGAGTCTTTTTGCTCCAGTGAAATTATAAGCTCTCATAATCTTATATCACCAGTAGGAACAAAAGTGCTTACACTAAGTACTTTTTGGAATAAACACTTAAAAGGAGAACACTACTTTTCTTAATTTTCTTCCACGAGTTAGTTAAGGTACCATTACAAAACAGTCTAACCTAAGGTACACAGATACATTTTCCCCAATAGTAAGAAAATATTTGCAGGAAATGTGAGACAGCTAATACAATAAAAGAATTTGTACAAATATATGGTTATGGTTCTTTAAAAAAGAGAATCCAAATTCCCAAAGTTCAATTTACTACAAATAAAAATGGAAGATCTTTGGAACCTGCTGTAACATCTGCCTGGCTAACTTCACAAATTGAATAAAATGTTTGATATATATTCATTTTTTTAAAATCCAAGGAGAAGCTGGGTGTGGTGGCACATGCCTGTAGTCCCAGCTACTTAGGCTGAGGCAGGAGGATCACTTAAGGGCAGGAGTTCAAGGCTGTATTGTGCTATAATCACGCCTGTGAATAGCATGCACTCCAGCCTGGGCACCATAGTGAAACCCTACTTCTAAAAAGTTTTTAAAAGAATTTTTTAATGCAGAGATAATATTCCAAAACATTTTTTGGAATCATATTATAGGCTTAGCCTGCTTGAAAGAAATATATGCTGTAAGAATGTAGACTTTAAAAAATAGAATAGATTCCTAATTTATGGAAAATAACATTAGCACTTGAATTATTTAACACTGTGTACAGGAGAGTAAAAAGCCAGCATATTTACCATGGACACCCATTTCAGTGGGAGAATTTTATAGCAAACTGCAGTAATCACATGTGTAAAATGTGTTTCAATGAAGAGCCATCTGCTTTACAGTTCTACCAAAGTTCCTAAGGGAGATGATGGTGAGAAAGGAGTTCAGGGTTGCTAGTATAGAGGCCTAAGAATATATTGATAGGACCAGCATTGAAAGAGAAACTGGAAATAGGTGCTAGCATAAGGGAAAGCATATATTCTTTTATGGGCAATATTTGGTTCCAAATTTGGCAGAACACTTCTAAGAGATCTAGAGAGGTACCAAACTAGAGAAAGAATGAGAAATTAGGTTCCTAGAGGTAATCCATGTGTATGGTAGCACAGGTTGAGTATCCCTAATCTGAAAATCCAAAAATCCAAAATACTCCAAACTCTAAAACTTTTTGAGCACCAACACAATACTCAAAAGAAAAGCTAATTGGAGCATTTCAGATTTTCAGCTTAAGGATGCTCAACCAGTATACTGCAAATATTCCAATATCTGAAATATGTCTGGTCCCAAGCATTTTGGATAAGGGATACTCAACCTGCAATTAAAACACTAAAAACAGATCTGCTCCCTGAGGGTGTAAATATAAAAGTTAAGACCTTTGGCCCAAGAACCAGGCCTTGGAAATACTGAGTTCTCAGGCTAAAAGATGAAGAACCTATGCAAGGTAAGAATGAGCACAAAGAAAGCAAGAAAAACTTGGAGTGCAGTCTCACAGAGTTAATGGAAGAAATGATTACTGTATTAGTCTGTTTTCACACTGCTGATAAAGACATATCCAAGACTGGGAAGAAAAAGAGGTTTAATTGGACTTATAGTTCCACATGGCTGGGAAGGCCATAGAATCATGGCAGGAAGCAAAAGGCACTATTTACATGGTGGCAGCAAGAGAAAATGAGGAAGATGCAAAAGCGGAAACCCCTGATAAAACCATCAGATCTCTTAAGTCTTATTCACTACAATGAGAACAATATGGGGGAACTGCCCCCATGATTCAAATTATCTCCCACTGGGTCCCTCCCACAACACATGGGAATATGGGAGTACAATTCAAGATGAGATTTGGGTGGGGACACAGCCAAACCATATCAATTACCAAGTACTTTAAATGCTTTGGACAAAAATGAAGCTTAGATCATTTAGACAATGAGAAGAGTTACATAATGGGACACAAGGGTTCAAGTGAAAAGAAATACTTAAAAGTAAAGAAGGCCGGGCACAGGGGCTCACGCCTGTAATCCCAGCACTTTGGGAGGCCAAGGCGGGTGGATCATGAGGTCAGGAGACAAGACCATCCTGGCTAACACGGTGAAACCCCGTCTGTACTAAAAATACAAAAAAATTAGCTGAGCGTGGTGGCAGGCGCCTGTAGTCCCAGCTACTTAGGAGGCTGAGGCAGGAGAATGGCATGAACCTGGGAGGCAGAGCTTGCAGTTAGCCGAGATCATGCCACTGCACTCCAGCCTGGGCAACAGAGCGAGACTCCATCTCAAATAAATAAATAAATAAATAAATAAATAAATAAATAAAATAATAATAATAACGAAGAAGAAAGGCTATTTTAATGGTGCAGCTTTAAGAACTTTGTAAGTGAAGGAAAGTGATATGTATTGATTATTGCCCAAATTCCATAAAATAATTCCCTGTGATACTGTGTCATGAAAGTACTGCTTCTTCATTTTTTAAACATCTTGAATTTATTTCAGGCTTTATGTTTCATTCTGTATTTGTTGAAAAAGTATTCTGCATATGATTCGTTTGTGACATATGTATTTATTTGTAGTTCACATTAAAATTCCAGGTATAATGAATGGTTAATTTCTGTTTTCCTGTTACATTTTGCATTCAAAATTTTGGAGAAAAAACTTACATGAAATTAGTCAATAAATTTTCTGAATTCTACTCCCATGAAAAGAATTATATGCAAATCAAATGAAATTAAAAATGCAGGCAGTCCAATGACTAGAAATGCTGAAAAATACGAGTAACTCTTTATAATTATACCACCCATTTAACTACTTTAATATTATGATGTATTTCCCTTTAAAAGTCTTTTAAAATTTTTTTCTTTAAAATTAGTGTCTATAAATACATTTTCATTCTATAGATGTGGAAAACTAAAAGTCCCTTTTGAATACATCTCTGTATGTGTTATGTATTTTGAACAAATTAGATTCATATTATGTATATATATAATTTTGTGTCCTGCTCATTTCCATACCACTATTACTAAAACACTATTTTTTGTTTGTTTGATTATACTTTAAGTTCTGGTATACATGTGCAGAACATGCAGGATAGTTAACATAGGTATACATGTGTCATGGTGGTTTTCTGCACCCATCAACCCATCATCTAGGTTTTTGTTTTGTTTTGTTTTGTTTTTTGAGACAGAGTTTTGCTTTCTCACCCAGGCTGGAGTGCAATGGCACATCTCGGCTCACTGCAACCTCTGCCTCCCGGGTTCAAGCCATTCTCCTGCCTCAGCCTCCCGAGTAGCTGGGATTACAGGCACCCGCCACTACGCCTGGCTAATTTTTTGTATTTTTAGTAGAGACGGGCTTTCACTATGTTGGCCAGCCTGGCCTCGAATTCCTGACCTCATGATCCACCTGCCTTAGCCTCCCAAAATGCTGGGATTACAGGTGTGAGCCACTGCACCCGGCCCCCATCATCTAGGTTTTAAGCCCTGCATGCATTAGGTATTTGTCCTAATGCTCTCCCTCCCCTTGCCCCCCCAACCCCTGACAGGTCCAGGTATGTGATGTTCCCCTCCCTGTGTCCATGTGTCCTCATTGTTCAACTCCCACTTATGAGTGAGAACATGCAGTGTTTGGTTTTCTGTTCCTGTCAAACACTATTTTTAATGGCACATTTTACTTCATCTTATGGGTGTATCAATTTTATTAACCCTTTACTGAACAACTAGGTTGTTTTCTTGTGTGCTGTATAAACATTGCTATGATTAGCATTTTGCCACACAACTTTGTGTCTTTCTGATTTTTTCATCAGGATAGGTGGAAAAAGGTGAAATTAGGTCAAAAGATTTTTTGGAAGATTAATATGTATTGACAAACTGGTCTTAGAAGGATTATACAAATGAATACTTCCTCTTACATTGGATGCAGTTCAATAGTTTCTTGTTTTAAATTGCATTTCTTTATTCTGGGTGAAAAGTTTTTCATATTTCTATTATTCATCATTATTTTTCTATGAATTGTTCATTCATGTGTCTTTCCCATTTTGCTATTACTATTTCAATAGCTCTTCAAATTTCTTCCCTAGAACTCATAATATTCACTTTTGTTTACCATGTACCATATTGTAGTTGTTTGCACACATATTTCCCTAATTTATTTAGGCTTTCCTGAGGACCAACTCCATGCTTTATACTTTTTTTTTTTTTTTTTACATCCTGCATAACACTGTATAGGTATTAGGTAATTGATAAATATCTGTTGAATAAATGAGTGGATAACCAATAAACATTCTGAACGTTATACCAATTGTAAAAAAGAATACATTTACAGGACATCTCAAAGAACATTAAGTACTATGACTTGATAAAGATGAAAATAGTTATATAAAGTGTCTGACTAGAGGGATTGCCTTCATCTTTAAATTTATTAAAGCAAACTTGTAAAAAGGCTATTAAGCTTAACACATTTTGGTCTGAATCAGAATTGTGGGGACAGAGCACGTTTAACTTCATGAAACTCTAAATTCTTTGTTTCATATCAGAACAATAACAATATATCCATGGCCATTATTTCATTCACCTTCTTCATGTTCCCTCCAAGGGCAGGATAAGGAGGTTTGTTGACATGGCTCCAGTTGACTGGCACTCGGATCATCTCATAGAGCTGAAAGATCACTAAAGCATCTGCAAGGTCACTAAAACAGGAAGGAAAAGCAGATAAAGGAGGAGGAAATGTTGGGTATTACCTAATTTTATTAAGTACACTGGAGATAGACTTATATCTTTAAGAACATAAGTCATTTAATTCTTAAAGAATGACAGGACATATCATTTGACCCAGAACTTCCAGTCTAAGAATCTGTCCAAAATGTTTACATAAATATTTACAAAGGTATACATCCAAGGACATTCATTGCCACAATATTTATAAATTTGGAAACAACTTAAGTGCCTGGCAGTAGGGAGCTGTTAAGTAAACTATACTATAAACTCCTTGGACACCATTGGACATAAGATATGAATGCTTTGATTCATTCATATCTCTGTGTATTGATATGAAAAGCTTTGCAAGACATATCAAATTTTAAAAAGAAAATGGCAGAACACTTCATACAATTTGATCTCATTTATTTAAAAAAATTTAGAGTCAAATGTATTTATGTACCTATATATGCTAAGGACAGTTAATAGCAATTACCTCTATTAGGTAAAGAAAGAGGTCAGGAAAAGGGGAGTATGAGAGAGTAAGGGTGGAATGTTTTATTTTATTCCATATACTTACATACTTCCTGAAACTTGTACAGTAAGAATAAGTTCCTGTATTATTTATACATTATTTTTTAACTTAAAAAATAATTACAGGAAAATCACAATAGCTACTCAGTAGGCAGCTGTTTGTGTTCAGGAATGAGGGTTAAGAGGAAGGAACTTATGAACAAGTAGGAATTCTCAAAGTAAAAATATTACTACTTTGGATTCAGAAAAATATGTTCTCCTGAGAAGGTTAACGTATGGCTGTTTAGTCTATTTTCAATGCTGTATGCTAAGGACATAAAGCAATAGCAATTGATTTTTTAAATTGCTAGCTTTGTGATATATTATATGGCTTTTCTCCTCCAACAGCTTGTCCAATAAGTTATGTTTCGCTAAGGTTCATATTAAATTACTTTGCATTCTCTGAGCACAAACCATATGGCAGTGAAGGGAGCTGGGCCCAGTACTGGGTGATACAGGGAGAAAGTCTGATATGAAGGTAATTAAGATCTGAGTAGATTATCTTTAGGCACATGAAACATTCTGTATAAAAAAAAAATCACTGAAGTATTTCTATAGGTTCTGGAATCTTATGTTTCATGTATTTTTCTTTTTTACTTTAAATGAATTCATTCTCATTCCTGTCTAGTATGGTATTATTATTATTATTATTATTTTGCAAATAGAACTGAGGTCCAGAGAGTTTAAATGATTTCCATAGACTTCAAGATGAGTTCTAGAACGAACTGGTCATAGAAAAACTCTAGGACTAATAGTTCTTGAAATATATAACATTTTAGAGAAGAGAATTTTCAGTGAAAATCTAGCTGTTTTGGTATGGGCTGGCTATACTATAGGCAGGAACCTAAAAATTCTTGGGGGTGGGTTTAGGAATATGATGCAGACACAATTCTATGGACACATGGTTTCAGTGTCAACTAGATGTCCACCTATTGTTCTTCTACATCTGACGGTTCTCCAAGATTATGTTACTTTTAAGAATTTTCTGAAAGTAACAGTTCTTTTTGCAAGAAAAAATACTATATGCTCAGAAGCCCTATGCTGGTATTTCTTGAATAAAGATATTCTTCAGATATCTTTAGCTAAAAGGTTTGGTCAATTCTTTTCTCCACTGTCAGTGATAGAACTCTAGTGTTCCTGACATTTATGAAATAATTACATGAGTATCAACAAATCTTAATCTGCTATTTTTAAGCTTACTCTTTAATTATAGAAAAGTACATGCTCATGGTCCAAAAAAATGCAATCATGTTTAAGTTACTAAGATTAAAAGTAAAAGTCTTGGGCACGGTGGCCCACGCCTGTAATCCCAGCACTTTGGGAGGCCGAGGCAGGCAGATCACCTGAGGTCAGGAGTTCGTGTCCAGCCTGACCAACATGGAGAAACCCCATCTCTACTAAAAATACAAAATTAGCTGGGCATGGTGGCACATGCCTGTAATCCCAGCTACTCGGGAGGCTGAGGCAGGAGAATCACTTGAACCAGGGAGGCAGAGGTTGCGGTGAGCCGAGATCACGCCATTGCACTCCAGCCTGGGCAACAAGAGTGAAACTCCATCTCAAATAAATAAATAAATAAATAAGTCTCCTTACTATTCTCTACTCCTACTACCCAGGCTACATAGAGTTTTCTATGTACCTCTCTAGATTTTCTTTTAAAATTCGAATACAAATATCCACACACTCAAATTGTAAACAAAATGGGATCATACTAGACCTGTTATTCTTTTTTCTTGACTATATATTATAGACATTCTTTCAAATCAGTCCATAAAAAGTGAATCCCTCCTCACCTTCAATATTTGTGTTTTAACTTCCCTGCTACTGTAACAGGAGCTCTGGTCTAATTGACGTATATCTCCTCATCCAGCTGAAATTTACACACTCTTTAAGAGCTTTACAAATATGGGTCTATCACATCAAAGCCAGTTACCATAATAAGGTAACACTGGTTTTCAATTTTAAAGAACATTGTGAATAAACACCAAGGAGCAGAAATTACAACATCATAAATCCTCAGTGAACCAGTGAACTTGGCCTGTTGTGACATTAATCTTCTTTAAGGAGTTAATCATAATCTTGTTTAAGGAGTTTCTTGGGTATATAAATTATTAATACATTTAGCTAATTAGAACTTTTTTCTAAAAAAAAATACAACTAGCTGAAGTTGGCTTATTTTGCACTTTATCAAGGCAGGCTGGTAGATTGTATAATAAAGAGAGAAGAATGGTTTCCTCTCATCCACACTTAGAAAGATGCATCGTTAGCCCAGGAATTGATTTAGTAAAATATTTTCTTAGCCCTACTAATGTCAATAATGTGTTATCATTTTTTAAACAAGAAAGAATGAGATAAGCTATAACAATTATTCAAGGAAAACAAGTTACTTTTACAAATTAGAAAAAAATATACACAAAAATTATGGAATAATTAAGGTTTTGGCAAAAATAAATGAAAAATGACATAATAAAAATACTGATATAACAACAATTTATCAGTTATTACTGTTACTCTAATCTGTTAAAGTTGAAATTATTTTTACAATCAATAACTATAAAAGTAAGGATTATCTTTACTGATTTATGTATATCATCAAAAACATAACTATTATTCCTTTTTTGAATAGTAGCTTTCTTTTAAAATCCATTGTATTGCCAATTCCCAGCATCCTGAAACTCTAAAAATTGGCTAAAATTCTTGCAACTTGAGAAAATGTTCCATTTAAACATGCCTACAGTTTGAAACTTGAAAAGTTGGACCCTGACAGTAAAGCTGAAACACAATAAAATATTTACCTGTACAAATGATTAATGTATGGGTTGACTCCCAAGGAATTCATCCAGTTCCGAAATGTTCTCTCTTCCTTGCTCTCTCCTAGAGTAGACACAAGCTCACACTGATGACTCAGGACAAAAGGAACCAGGAACTATATGTTAAACCATTCTAGCAGGTACAAACTGGTCAAACCTACCTTGCCATGGTTCTTTAGATACTACAGTTTCTTTAAAGGGAGAAAAAAAGTCTCTTAATGCCAAAGTCCCTTCTTTCCTACTATCTAGGAAGCCTCCATTTGCTCTAAATCTCTCCTTCTAGATTCCCTTTGATGTCTGTGAACTAGTACTGAGCCATGGGTTTCTCTACCTAGAAATAACAGATACACTTCTGTGGTCTATAATTATGATTAGATGCAAAAGGGATTCACTAAACATTAATAAAAACAAAATGTTTTCGCAGTCAGGGTAACATTAGCACATTAAACACAAATAGAAAAGTTATACCTTTCTCGGTGCAGTGTTTCTAAATTTGTACAAATTATGGTTTTACATAGGAAAGTTTCTCAGCACACAGACCTACACTTTACACCACACAATGAAGGGCAGAGGGGATTACAGGTAAATATAAAAACACACAATGAGGGGAATATAACTATTTTACAGGCTTCCTGAGTTAGTTTAGATTATCATTACTGAAAATACATAAGGAACACAGACCCAATACAGGTTGATAAGAGAAAGACGGATTTCATCATAGTAAGTTCCTGGACCTCAAAGATCCCCTCAAGGAGATAACTCCTTCAGGTGCTGTTATTTAACCATATCTCCCTGAGCATTCCCTTTGTAACAGTGCTTACATCATCTATAAGGAAAATGTGGGTCATAGTATACCACAAAGTGAGCAGGGATGTGGGCTGGCTCTGCCACTGTCTGCCTTCTAGTCATCTCCTGATTGCAAATAGTTCTAAGTAACTATCATGATTATTTGTTCTTCGGCAAAGTTATTAGACAGTGGAATGGCCTAGTTTACATCTTATCAGCAGACTCCTGAAAAACTGAAACATTTATACCTGTCATCACTTCTAAGTTATAGGCAAGTTCAAGTCACTCTCTAGATTTTGGCCCATGTGAGACTCACAGGACAATTTGGCACATAAATCTATAATCATCTGCGTTCCAGGGGCTCATTCGTATAGAGCGATTGCAACAGTCATCTTCACATTGAGTGCCAAAGACAGTATAAACCTGCACACCCATGATAGGAACGCAAGCCTTGTCAGATCTAAAGGATTCTGTTATTTGTGCCAACTGTTCAGGAAATAATCTACCCACTGTAGTTTCATGTGATTTCAATGCCATTATCTAACAGCTTTCCCAGAATCTGCTTTAATTATTGCTCTATTATGTAGCCCTATCATTTCTTGCTTAAATTTTGTTCCCTCTGGTCTGCATAAAAGGTAACTGATCAGTCTGTTGTATCTGCTACCACCACTTTATAATAAACAGTCTACATGAGAATCTTTTTTTAAGAATAACCAAGCTAAACTAAATATTTCTAGAATCCATGCCAGCCTTATTTGTAGGAATTATTAAACAGGTACAAATTAAATCTATGAACTATCCCCAAAGTGACATAAATATAAACATACTATGATCAATAACTTGATGCCTTTGATTTGGATTTACCTCTCAGTTGTTTCTCTATCTATCATAAAGATATATATATACTTTTTTCTAATAGTTACGGAAGTTTTACATTATTTCCATCTAGGAAAATCTAAATGTCTTAAAATTATGAAGATTAATAGTGCCATAATGGTTTAATTTTTAATTAAAATATCCAAATTCTGTTGAACCTAATGATGCAGTGAATAATATTTTAAAATAACTAAACTTGCATTTTGATTGAGTTCTGAAACTATCTTCGGGGGTTCATATTTCTTCCTATTGTTCTCAACTGATTATATAATTATTTTAATTTTTGATACCTGGAAAGTAAAATAGATTTTATAAATGAGCATTTATTTATCTAATAACATTTCAAAGTGTCTTGGTAAATAAATGCTCAAAGCTAGAGGCACTATGCATTTGTGCAACAGCCATGGTAAAGCATTACAAAGATATATGTATTCCAGATTGGAAAATGTTGTCTGGATTATAGACAGCTAAAGCAATCTTAGAAGTAAAACCTTTTTTTCCCCCTAGATCTGATATACAATTTCAAGAAGTAAAATCTTAATTGCTGATATACAAGATTGAAAGAACTATAAAACATTCTTTTCGTTTGCAGGCTCAATTTGACGTCTACAAATAATAAAAAATAGTAATAAAAATAACAAATATCTTAGAAGTAGGTTACTAAGAGGGAAAAAAGGAATTAACATATATTTAACACTCAAATGTGCTGTGACATATGAAGTGCTTTCCTCCTCCCTCCCTGACCATTAATAAACACATACTGTATTCTTTCATTCATGATCACATTTAGCTTGCTCTGTAACTCTTCAAATTAAGTTTATTAGTCTTGTTTTATATATGAAAAAAACCAAGGCTCACAGAGGTCATTCAGATTAAATAGTGGAACTATGATTTGAACAAAGTCTGATAGTTTATGGCCTGTGTACCTTCTGTAACCATAAATGAATTCTGAGATGATCTTTCTGTACGTAGCCCACATATCTGGTTCAATTTGATGTGAGCGTTTAATATTTAATTGTGTTTTATTTAATTCCCTAGAGAGAAAATTCTCTGCCAATGAGGACATACTAACATATGAATTTGGGATGTGATATGATCAAGCTTCAAATTTCATAAGGATATATTAAAACACAAATTTACAGAGGAAAATAATCCAATGACAGTCAAAGTCAAATACATTTTTGGCAGATGTATGAGGACATACATAATAAAGATGACTGATAAATATTTCCCATGTTATCTTAATAGACAGTAAATAATAATGGAAATATTTAGCAATCCTATTCACACTGAAAAATTCCAAAAGCATGCTGAACACTAGCAAAAAGAATTCAAACATGAAAAATAAGAAAGCGAGCAAGTTGGAAAAGATACCTAGCAAGAATTCAATGACTATAAAAAGCAGATCATTTTTAATATGCCACTCTAAACAATGCCTTCTACTGACAGAGGGATTTTGAAATTTTCCAGACTGATAAAACCTAACAGTGTTGCTTTTGCTTATTTTTTTTCAAGTTCTAATCTCTCACCCTAAATTTCTCTTCGCTGAAAAATCTACATTTTTTGTCTATTTTCCCTCTCAGTTACATATCTACATAGAAAATATAATCTTTATTTTATTTTACGGGACCTTCAAGAAGAATGAATTACTCATATTCTTTGAAGAATATATTTGTTAAATCTGAAACGTTGTTCATTAATCACAAAACTGTAATTATGAGGTGACAAGGACACTGGAACTTTGGTTATGGCAGTCAAGCAGAAAAAGATCATGAAATTGATTTCTCATTCTGTCTCACTGGGAAAGAAGGGATAAGTGTGAGTTTTGTGAGAGAATGAACACTGAGATCATGAATACCGCACATCATACTCTCCCTACCAAGAAGAATCCCTGCTTTCTCCAAACCAGGGCAATTAGCAAGAAAAATCTTAAGATTGGCGCCTTCCTCTGACAACTGCCTTTCCCTTCAACAACTGCCATTACCACTGCCACTGTTTTTACTTTAAGTTCTGATACTAATGTGGGTGTTGGTATGTATGAGAGTGGGAAAAAAAGAAAGGCTGGGAAACAAATGAGTAAGAACTGGGTATTGAGAATGTTTTGTTATTATGATTCATATATTGTAAGCTTCAATGAGGTTCAGTAAATATAACATAGCTAATTGATACAAAATAATATGTTATAGAACCTAAATGAATCCTTTCAAAGATTACTTGACATTTTGTCACAGGAGAAGGATAAAGATTTTACATCAAATCATGAATTCCAGTTCTCAAAATTGAGTTCTAATGTGTTTACAACTACAATATCCCATCATTATGGAAGGCAAATTAGGTAGAAATTTTATAAAATCAAAGCTTTGTTCTGCTATTCTAATTAAGTTTTATTTGTGTTTCATTCTATGGGCATATTAAGAGAGAAATAACACAGCATGAACAATGCAAAAAGTAAAATATCAACCCAGATGGAAAGAATAAATGGTACTAATAAAAAGAACATTCAGAATGAATATATTTATAGAGTATAGAAAAGTACTAAATACAGTACCTACATTAGGAGGGGTCAAATCTGCATTTCATGAAGCAAAATAGGAAAGTGTTATATATTATGAGACAGATAACGATAGACCACACAAAAGACAAATAACGAACACTGTAATTTTTTTCATGTACACTAAAAACCTTAAAAAGAGAACAATACTAGAGTCAAACTGGACCTTTCAAAGGAGAAAAACACCTACAAATAATTATTTTATTCTAATAGATAATTCATTGTCCATGTTGGTGGTAGAGCTGTTATGTGATCATTTATGAGAATATTTTAAATGTATGATAGTTTTCACTAACCTCTTATGGAGAAATAAAAGATAAGATTTACCCCAGCATTCTCTTTTAACCAAAACCAGCAACCACCTTCCATAATTTTAATTTTTCAATAGATACACATACCTACACACACTAAATTGCATTTCCCACCACAATCCCCTATCTCTGACAGTGAAGTAAGACAATACCATAAGAAGATAAATATAGCAAGTCAATTAAAGGCAGAAAGAACGCACCTTCCAGTAAATTCATATCGATGTCATTATTATTCGGCTTGTGCAGGCATGGGTATGTGTTAAACAAATTAGCTACAAAAGCTAAATTAAGTTTAGGATTGCCTGAAACCACATCTGCAGGAGTAACAAACTGCTTGCAGCCCAGTTTATCTGCTTCTTGAAGCATGAGTCCAGCACGCTTCAGGTCATTTGTCTCCTAAACAATAAAACAAAAATGGTTACAATTGAAGTTTTAATTGGCATAATTTTTATTGGTATACATGTTTATAAGCAATTACTTTTCCACAAATATATCAAATAATAACTCAAAATAAGATCAAAATGTGTAGTAATTCCAAGTCAACTTACCCATTCCTTTATTTATTTATTTATTTATTTATTTATTTATTTATGTATTTAGAGACAGAGTCTTGCTCTGTTCCCCAGGCTGGAGTGCAGTGGCGTGATCTTGGCTCACTGCAACCTCTGCCTCTTAGGTTCAAGTGATTCTCCTCCCTCAGCCCCTGAGTAGCTGGGATTACAGACACATGTCACTATGCCCAGCTAATTTTTGTATTTTTAGTAGAGACAGGGTTTTGCCATGTTGGCCAGGCTGGTTTCGAACTCCTGATCTGCCCACCTCGGCCTCCCAAAGTGCTGGGATTATAGCTGTGAGCCACTACGCCCAGCCCCCGTGCCTTTTAAGTTAAAAGGAAAAAAGTCTCTGAATTTCCTTGCTGGGATAACTGAGTTATATTTTACCCTTTTTGCTAAAATACTCAGCAAAATCCTCAAATATTGTATCAGTAAGCTCCTACTGGTTGCACTATAGATAACTTATTCAAGACCAGCTAGTAGAGTGCCCTCTGGATAACAGGCATAGTTATCATACCCACTGTACACTGAGTGACATTTCCAGAAGGCTCTTCTTGATGAAAAACAAGTTGAAATACATATTTTAAAAATTAAAATCATAGGGAAAAGCACCTTTCACAATTGCAAAACCCTGGAAACAAATGAAACAACCCAAATACCTATAAAGAGGAGAGCAGATGAATGAATTTGTATATTCACACAATGACATCCAATATGGGTAACTCTTAGAGATACAAGGCCAAAAAGAAGTACTAGAAATTTAAGTATAACATGATAAACTTTAAAGGAAGTTAAAAAGTAAAATGAAGAATTTAATTTTGTAAGGGATACATTTGGATGAAGGGAAACTACATAAAAAGAAAAGCAAAACAACAATGAACACAAGATTCAAGACTGTGGTTACCACACTGGGCTAAAACAGAGATGGAATAGGGAAGAACGGTACAGAAAATGTAATGTCAAGGTTTTAGTTTTCCTGTTAGATTGAGAGTTCATGAGGCTTGTTACAATTTCAAAACAAACAACCACACACAAAAATAAATTTAAAAATGGGTATGCACAGACCCATATGAGTATATCATGACCAAAGATAACCTACCTAATTCTGTGCACCAGAGTTGCAAAATAATTAATCATATAAATGAAATCAGAGAAAGCAACAGATTATTAAATTAACAAAGAAAAGTTACCATTGTAGACATCAAAAAATGACAATATGTGGCTAGACGTGGTGGCTCATGCCTGTAATCCCAGCACTTTGGGAGGCAGAGGCAGGCGGATCACTTGAGGTCAGGAGTTTGATACCAGCCTAGCCAACATGGTGAAACCCCGTCTCTACTAAAAATACAAAAATTAACCAGGTGTGGTGGTGTGCACCTGTAATCCCAGCTACTCAGGAAGTGGAGGTAGGAGAATCACTTGAGCCCAGGAGGCGGAGGTTGCCGTGAGCCAAGATTGTGTCACTGCACTCCAGCCTGGGCGACAGAGCAAGACTCCATCTAAAAAAAAAAACCAAACAAATAAAGACAACATGTGGACCTTATTTTAGATCCTAATTCAAATAAACTATGAAAAAAATGGCATTTATGAGGCAAGTGGAAATGTCAACATTGACTAGATATTTTGATGATGTTACAGATTGTTGTAATTTTTTAAGGTATGATAAGGTATTGTGGTTTTATTTTAAAAGTGTCTTTGTCTTTTAGAAATATATATTGAAATATTTATCCATGAAGTAATGTCTAGGATTTGCTTCAAAATAATATAGGAGAGGAGAGAAATAGGGAATAAATGAGATAAGATTGACCATGAATTGGCAGATGTTGAAACTGAGGGATGTTGAAACTGATAGTTTAGTATACTAAGTCTGTTCTCTTGAATATATTCAAAATTTTCCATAAGTTTAAGTTCCTAATTTTTTTACTTAAAATGATTTGCACATTTTACAGAGCGTTGCAATACTGTGTTTCTGAAATATGTCATTATAATAATGTGAGATATAATTAATTAGTAATGACTCAAGTTGCCTTTAAAACCAAATGTTACGGACGCCGCACTTTAAGTACATGACATATTTTCATACAGTCTATTATCTGACCAAATTTTAATGTTTAGAATTCAAGTTTGTCCAACCCACGGCCGGTGGGTCACATGCGGCCCAGGACAGCTTTGAATGTGGCCCAACACAAATTTGTAAACTTTCTTAAAACATTAGATTTTTTTGCACCTTTTTTTTTTTTTTTTAGCTCATCAGCTATTGTTAGTGTTAGTGTATTTTATGTGTGGCCCAAGACAATTCTTCTTCTAACGTGGCCCAGGGAAGCCAAAAGACTGGACATCCTGATTTAGATAGAACCATCCCTGATATTTATAACTTATGCTAAAAGAATGAGATTCCTAGGAAGTATGCTTGGTAGGTCAGAATCTGTATCAGTCCTTCCTACACCATGAGTATCTATTTTTATTTTGTATATTTCTAAATATAAGCTGGTAAAACTGATAATTGATTGCTTAAAAATCTAACAACAGGTTGTTGCTTCCTTTCCTGGCATATGCTGACAGTCAAAAGAGCACCCTGGTGAGTTCCAATTGCCTTGCACCAGGGAAACATGAATGTAGGATTGATTCCAAAAATACTCCAGGTCACAATTACACAGTTCCCTTTTTTCCGTCATGACAGCCAGTTGGCTTGACATGGAGGCTTGGAGCCTTGGGCATGGAAAAAACTTCCATAGAGCAAAGCACCAAACTTTAATGGAGGGCTGAGGGCTCTACTGGGGAATGCTGCTTGTAGAGAACTGTACTCTAAATTTGACTGTACCTGCTACTGAAATTCAAATTCATAGTCAGAAAGTAGAACAGTGGTTACCAGGGCCTGGGGGAAGGGGAAAATGGGGAGTTATTGTTTAATGAGTACAGAATTTCCCTACAGGATGATGAAAAGTTTGTAGAGATGGATAATGGTGATAGCTGCACAACAATGCAAATGTACTGAATGCCACTGAACTGAACACTGAAAATGATAAAAATGGTAAATTTTCTATGTCTATTTTACCACAATATATTTTAAAAGTTAAAAATTGCACTCACATTAATTCCTGAAAGGTCAATGGCAATGGCAGGTCCATCTTCCCCACCTTTAGGGGCAATCTGATTAAGCAGATGAAAATAGGCTCTCGAGTCCTTCAAGGAAAGATATGAAATAGCATTTTTAAAACGAATAAAATCATCATTGAATTTAGGGAAAACAAGTGCTCAAACTGAAGAAATTGCCTCTATCTCAAAGAATGGAATAACTTTAAAAATAAAGAATTACTTGTAGGTTCCTGAATGTACCATGCTGTTTCACACTTCAGAGCTTCAAAGCAATCCTGTTTCACACCTCAGAGTTTATAGCAATGCTGTTTCCTGCACCTGGATACCCTCCCTTACTTTTCCATCTGTTTACACACCCAAGCATCAACATCAGTTAAGATTCAGGTCAAGTATTATCTCCCGTATGCCTTCCCTGGATTCTCTAGGATGAACTAAGAACCCCTCTTCTGTAGTGCACAGCACCCCTTGCCTATCTTAATAAGTAAACAGTGATCACACTATTAAATCATCTAATGTCATTGTCTCCAAAGATGGATATATAGTTCTTCCCCATGCATACATTAACTCTTGCCACCAAAAGGCAGAAGCTATTTCCTGTCCTCTTTAATTTGGACGGGCCTTATGATTCACTTTAACTAAGAGAATGCTGTGAAAGTGATGTTCTGGGGCTTCCACGCCCAAATCTTAAGAGCTTCTGCTTCCTCTCTCTTAAAGTTAACCTCTACATAAGAAGTCCAACTATCTGAGACTATCATGCTGTGAGGAAGCCTGAGCTCACCATGTAGAGAGGCCTTGTGGAGGAGCACTGAGGCACCAGACATGTGACTGAGGCCTTTGTGTACTTTCCAGATGAGCCCAACTGACAGCTGAATGTAATCGAGTTAGTAATCCCAGCCAAAACCATGTGAAGCAGAAGAACCACCCAGCCAAGATGCATCAACCCACAAAATGATGAGAAATAATCATTATTTAAGCAAATTTTGCATAATTTGCTATATAGCAATAGATAACTGAAATATCCCTCTGGTACATGTTTGTCTCTGAGTAGAATTGGCAAGCTTCTCAAGAGCTGAGTCTTTGCATCGCCTGGGCATAATGCCCCTCAGAAAGAGCTGAATAAATGTTTGATTAGCTGAATTTTCAGAGATTTCAGAATAAGAGAAATCTCCCAAATAAACTTTCAAATATAACAGTGTATAGTAGATGAAAGCAGAGAAATAAAATGTCACTTCAAATTGAGAGACTGTCCTGTAGGCCATTATGGAAAAAGATAACCTGACTGAAGGTTATATAGCTAAAGACGGAACATGAATTAGAGCCAGCACTGATTACTCTTGGGGGGCAGGATAGGGGAGGACATAAAGAAACAGAGAGAAGAAAAAAGTCACAGCGACCCGGCTTGGCAATGCCCATCCAGGCAGTAACCAAGGGAAAGTTGTCGTTAGACAAAAATGCCTGTTATAGTTTCCTTGACAAGATTCTCCCAGTAGAGAGGGAAGTGTTTTAAGCTACCCTGGTTAAGGCACATACCTTAAGATCCCCTTTATTTACTGATTCTCTGTACCCTCAGATAATCTGATTTCCTGTTAGCTGGTTATTGGCAAAGTGGGAGTAAGAGTGTTAAACCAGTAAACAGATATAATTATTAGTCCAAATGAACAGACTGACATCCTCATTATAATCTAGCAGATCTCAGGCATAAAAAATGAGAAAGTGTGTTTTAATCTGTTGAGGCTAGCACCTCTTTCCTCTCACAGTCAGTTGTAGTTCTTATTAAAAGCCAATATATCTGGTTTTTAGAAAATATATATTTTGTGAATATAATTGGGGGATCTACTTCACACAGTAATGCAAATTTTCATTTTCTATCCCAAGTGTTCTTGTGAATTTAATTCAAATTTAAGTCTGAACCCCTTTTATTTTTACACTGCACATCCTTATTTCATGTCACAAATTTGAACATTTAAATATAAACCTTAATGTCTTGGCTGAAGTTGCTGATGGTATGCCATCCTGCATTGGTCAGATGGTAGTTCACCCATCGCAGCAGTAATTCCTCAGGAGAAAGCTTCATCAGCTCCTCTAGTTCCTCACCTTCATTTAACAATGCAATCAGAGCTGAGAGCAAAACAGCGAAATGTAAATTCTTCCCATAGCAAGTACATGTCAATGAACAGCAAATATTTCTAATGATCTTACCTTCATTCCTGGAAATCTCAATATCAGCAAAAAGGCCAACTTTGATGATCTGCCAGAGAAGTCCCAAGACCAAGTGAGGTTTTCCTTCTTTGAGATCTGATGCACCAATGTTGACCACTGTACAACCAATGGCTGAGGCAGAATTCAGAGCTAGGTTTAAATTTTCCTGAATTGCCAAAAAAAAAAAAGTACACATGAGGAAGTCCTTTCTAAGGTCTTATCTATAAAAATTATCTAAAAGAAACAATGGACTGCCAAATTTCAGATTTATAAACATAATATTTATACAACGAAAATACCACTACTCAAAAAAAAACACATGGTTTTAACTGTTACCTTATATGCCAATGACTTTCAAATCCCTATTTCCACCCAGACCTTAGAGTCTCCACTCTAAGCTCTGTATCTATATATGTACTTGGTTATGTCTACCTGGATGTTCTGCCAATACCTCAAACTCAACATGATATTTTTGTAAAGTGCTCATTTGGAAGCACTTCTTTAAAAAATGATGTACAATTAGGTTTTAAGATAATTTTAAAGTAACTCTTAAGATGGATTTTACAGATGAGGAAACTGCAGCACTGACAGTTTCCACAGTGGAAAGGCCAGGGTCTGATCCCAGCGGTCTCCCGAGCCCATCCTCTTTTTTATTTATTTTTTTTGAGACGGAGTCTCACTCTGTCACCCAGGCTGGAGTGCAATGGCACTATCTTGGCTCACTGCAAGCTCCGCCTCCTGGGCTCACGCCATTCTCCTGCCTCAGCCTCCTGAGTAGCTGAGACTACAGGCACCCGCCACCACGCCCGGCTAATTTTTTGTGTTTTTAGTAGAGATGGCGTTTCACCATGTTAGCCAGGATGGTCTAGATCTCCTGACCTAGTAATCTGCCCGCCTCGGCCTCCCAAGGTGCTGGGATTACAGGCGTGAGCCACCGCACCTGGCCCAGAGCCCATCCTCTTAATCGCCATGCATTACTGCCATTCTCATATTGTAGCAGTAATAGCGACAATTTAATGGGCTGGTCACAACAGCAGCAAAGCATAGAGGTTCTCAAAGCATAGTGAATATTTCAGCAGCTTCCTCCTATAGTGTGCTGAAGTGATTTATTGAGCTCCAAGTAAATAAATGGCTGTATCTTTGGGGGATCATCTGGGGCGATTAAAATTAGCATTTTGAATTATTTTTGTAGTAGTATTAAGCAATGTTCATTTAAATATAGTTCTCCTGAAAGAAGCAGCAGAACCAGAGAAGCCTTCAATATTTTTATAACCTCATAATTAACTACAAATAAACATAAACATGAAAAAATTAACAGCAAATTACAAATACTTTGTGGAAATCTAAGATTTTTAATAACTTCAGGTGTTTTTAATTAACACTCCTGCTTCAAATGTTTTTTAAGTTACCTTAAATCAAATCTATGCAACTTTCAAGAGACAGCTTCTGCTGATTTAGGCATGACCACTAATATTTTTCTCTTTGCTTCCAAGAGCATAAATGATGTTTGCTCCAGTTGTGATTCCCCAGAATGCATCAGCAGGGGAAAGAACTGGACTGAAAATTAAGCCAATAATAGTATTAACCTCACAATAACCCATTTCATATGCAGTTGACAGCATGGTACTGTGGGCCAAAAGAAGTGTGTAATTTCGCTAAATTGATTGCAATACTAGTAAGAACCAAAACCTACCACTACTCTCAGCCTGGACAATGACAAACAAAACCACATCTTACTGCCTACATTAACATGACCTTGTGTGCTATCCTCTTGTCTTCACTGGCATGACTTTACTCTCTGTCTTCATTAGCATGATCTTATTCTTCCAGGAGTCTTGACCCTAGGCAAAAGGTCTGATTTTTCACTGCAGGCGCTACCTAAAAGACCCATTAACTCTTCAAAGAAAACATCAATGACAGTTTATACTCTAAGATTCTTTGACCTCCTCGCCTTAAAATCCTCCCCTTGCTATTGCCACCAATCTTGGGCTGCTGTATTGAGAATCTTGCCCAATCTTGCCCTCTTGCCCCCTCTCATATTGAAAGACCTGCCCTAAACCACAATTCCAATTCTCAGATGCTGCCCTCACTTTCCCAGCACCAAGACACTAACAAAGCTTTGCAAGTATTTTCTCTTACTGCATTAAACAGTTAACTCAGCTTTGTCTTATCAACGGGTTGTGTTGGTCATACAGGAGAAAAAACGCTTTTGATGTTAATTTTATTCAAAGATGTTTGCTTTACAAGCATATCAAATGTTTTAAAGTAATTTGGCTTTAAAAAATGGGTAGAAAATAAGGAGTTGCAACACGTTTCTTTCAAGTAAATGGTAGTTTCCACTTGATAAATACAACATTATTGCCCTACCAGTTAGTAGGGAATGGAACGGCCACACTAAGCTACTTCTAAACATCTTAAGAACAAGAAGTAACAGGAGAACCCCATGGAGAAGTTGCTATACAATTCTTACCATGGACAACTGCCCTGAATGCCCAGCCTTCCTGAAGACTCGTGTTGATGCAGAAAGATAGGGAGAGTAGGGAACCACAAACAACTGGTGGCAACACAAGAAACATAAGAGAGGTGGCCCTGCCTTCTTAGGGCAGTGGTACATGGTTAGGCTTGGACTGTCTAACAGGTTCCCTCATTTCCTATAATCTTTGAGAAGTACAGAATTGGATGTTGACTACGTGGCTTTCTTGTCCCATGCTTGCTAATAGGTCAATAATGCTGCATATCACTAATAGAAATTACCATTCTTGAAGAAGCCTATTTCCAGTTGCAATTGCCAGATTATTGTTCACATGTTGTACTGGGATCTTCATCTAATATCCATGATTACTGAAAATATTAACATCTATCTTATTTATAGAATATATACATGACCTTTTTTTGGTCACTCAATCTGAAATACAGCATTTCTTACTATCGTATACATTTATTGCTTGGTTTTACTTTAATATTTATATTTAGTGCATTAAAGAAAATAAAGAAAAAGTATTCTATAAGTATTTTGCGGTAGCCACAGAGTGGATCTGAGAGGCTATCATGCAGTTTTATTTTTAGAGATAGCACACTTCCAAAATATGCAGGGGGTAATAGTCTATAGAAGACTAGCTTTCTATAGAAGACTCAACAATTTTAGTGAAATCAAGGATTGCACTTGCCAAATGAAGGACACAGGTTAGCAGTAGCTGAATTTTAATAGCTACTATTGTGACCACACCTTAAATAGTTGCTATTACTACCACCACATGAGAGTGGCAGTATAACACAGTGATTAAGAAATGAGCTCTGGCGCTAGACGACTGGGATCACATCCTGGCTCTGCCTCTGTATAACCTGTCAGTGCCTCAGTTTCCTCATCTATAAAATCATAGTATATACCTTATTATAAAGTTGCTGGGAGGATAATTTACATAGTGTGTTTAGAACAGTGACTGATACCCAGTAAGTACTCAGTAAATATTAATATCCACTCATTGTTCTAGAGATTTTGAGGGGGAAAGTGTGGTAAGTATAAATACCTGGACTTATACAAGATCTGTATGGAGGAGCCAACTACAGAACAATTTAGTACAAAAAGATTAGTTTAAAATTTTGTGAAATGATAAAACTGCAGTGTTCTTTTTCAACCACCTAATAAGAGCACTGGCATCAAACAGGTGTTCATTAATAAATAATTCAACAATTACAATAATATAAACTGAATACTACAGCTTAAGTAAGTGCATCCAAAGTACCTTGAATCTTCATTTCATTCATTACAAAATCCAACTGAATTTTTATTTAATAAAAATCCAGTTTTGGCCAGGCATGGTGGCTCATGACTATAATTCCAGCACTTTGGGAGGCGGAAGCAGGAAGATCACTTGAGGCCACTAGTTCAAGACCAGACTGAGCAACACAGCAAGACCCCATCTCCACAAAAACTTTAAAAAATTAGCAGGGCATAGTGGTACATGCTTATAGCCCTAACAACTCAGGAAGCTCAGGTTGGAGGATCACTTGATCCCAGGAGTTTGAGGTTACAGTGATCTATATTGGGTGGCATAGCAAGACCCTCATCTCTTTAAAAAACAGTTTTTATAACAGACAAACAGAGAGCCAAATCATGAGTGAACTCCCATTCACAATTGCTTCAAAGAGAATAAAATACCTAGGAATCCAACTTACAAGGGATGTGAAGGACCTCTTCAAGGAGAACTACAAACCACTGCTCAATGAAATAAAAGAGGATACAAACAAATGGAAGAACATTCCATGCTCATGGGTAGGAAGAATCAATATCATGAAAATGGCCATAATGCCCAAGGTAATTTATAGATTCAATGCCATCCCCGTCAAGCTACCAATGACTTTCTTCACAGAATTGGAAAAAACTACTTTAAAGTTCATATGGAACCAAAAAAGAGCCCGCATTGCCAAGTCAATCCTAAGCCAAAAGAACAAAGCTGGAGGCATCATGCTACCTGACTTCAAACTATACTACAAGGCTACAGTAACCAAAACAGCATGGTACTGGTACCAAAACAGAGATATAGATCAGTGGAACAGAACAGAGCCCTCAGAAATAACGCCGCATATCTACAACTATGTGATCTTTGACAAACTGGAGAAAAACAAGCAATGGGGAAAGGATTCCCTATTTAATAAATAGTGCTGGGAAAACTGGCTAGCCATATGTAGAAAGCTGAAACTGGATCCCTTCCTTACACCTTATACAAAAATTAATTCAAGATGGATTAAAGACTTAAGCGTTAGACCTAAAACCATAAAAACCCTAGAAGAAAACCTAGGCATTACCATTCAGGACATAGGCATGGGCAAGGACTTCATGTCTAAAACACCAAAAGCAATGGCAACAAAAGCCAAAATTGACAAATGGGATCTAATTAAACTAAAGAGCTTCTGCACAGCAAAAGAAACTACCATCAGAGTGAAAAGGCAACCTACAAAATGGGAGAAAATTTTTGCAACCTACTCATCTGACAAAGGGCTAATATCCAGAATCTACAATGAACTCAAACAAATTTACAAGAAAAAAACAAACAACCCCATCAAAAAGTGGGTGAAGGACATGAACAGACACTTCTCAAAAGAAGACATTTATGCAGCCAAAAAACACATGAAAAAATGCTCATCATCACTGGCCATCAGAGAAATGCAAATCAAAACCACAATGAGATACCATCTTACACCAGTTAGAATGGCGATCATTAAAAAGTCAGGAAACAACAGGTGCTGGAGAGGATGTGGAGAAATAGGAACACTTTTACACTGTTGGTAGGACTGTAAACTAGTTCAACCATTGTGGAAGTCAGTGTGGCGATTCCTCAGGGATCTAGAACTAGAAATACCATTTGACCCAGCCATCTCATTACTGGGTATATACCCAAAGGACTATAAATCATGCTGCTATAAAGACACATGCACACGTATGTTTATTGCAGCAGTATTCACAATAGCAAAGACTTGGAACCAACCCAAATGTCCAACAATGATAGACTGGATTAAGAAAATGTGGCACATATACACCATGGAATACTATGCAGCCATAAAAAATGATGAGTTCATGTCCTTTGTAGGGACATGGATGAAATTGGAAATCATCATTCTCAGTAAACTATTGCAAGAACAAAAAACCAAACACCACATATTCTCACGCATAGGTGGGAATTGAACAATGAGAACACATGGACACAGGAAGGGGAACATCACACTCTGGGGACTGTTGTGGGGTGGGGGGAGGGGGGAGGGATAGCTTTAGGAGATATACCTAATGCTAAATGACGAGTTAATGGGTGCAGCACACCAGCATGGCACATGTATACATATGTAACTAACCTGCACATTGTGCACATGTACCCTAAAACTTAAAGTATAATAATAATAAAATAAAATAAAAATTAAAAAAAGGATTCCAAAAAAAAAAGTTTTTATAGGAGAATAGCATTACAATTAAATCAAAGGTTTTATCTGGGTCCAAGCATTCATTAATAAAGGTCTTATATTTCTCAGCATAGTAACATGATAATAAGCAAAGGGCAAATACTTACAGAAATAGTGAATGGCGTGAGCTTTTTCTTATTGATGGCTCTTTCATCAATTGTATCTGGTTCAGATAAGTTGATCATTTTGCTAAAGAGCAAATGAGAATAATTTAGTTTAATACTCCAAGAAATTTTTTTAGTTTATTATTGCAAACAGCCAAAATAGATAAATTTTGAAAATAATTCATTACTTTAAAATATTAAACAGTAAGCCAGGCATGGTGGCACATGCATATAATCTCAGCTACTTGGGAGGCTGAGCCCAAGAGTTTGAGGCCAGCCTGTGTAAAACAGAGAGACCTCATCTCAAAAAATAATAATAATAATTAATTAAACTATAATTCATGCCAGGAACTTAACTCTTAAAATCCAAGAAATATTCCCATTCCTAAAACAAATCCATCACTCACTGCAACAGTAATCTTGGCATTTCTCCTAATTTTTTTTAACCATCCTGAATTTTCTTTTTTTTTTAAGAGGGAGTCTACCTCTGTCACCCAGGCTGGAATGCAGTGGTGTGATCTCAGCTCACTGCAACCTCCACCTCCTGGGTTCAAGTGATACTCCTGCCTCAGCCTCCCGAGTAGCTGGGATTACAGGTGTGTGCCACCTCTCAGCTAATTTTTGTATTTTTAGTAGAGATGGGGTTTCACCATGTTGGCCCGGCTGGTCTCAAACTCCTGACCTCAAGTGATCCTCCTGCCTCAGCCTCTCAAAGTGCTGAGATTACAGGCGTGAGCCACCACGCCCAGTCATCACCCTGAATTTTCTTTATGTTAGTTTTGTCTTTATTTCACTTAATGATCATCAGTATTCCGCAGCCTAAAACAAAGAAATTCTCCAAGAAGCCAAGTTTCATAAAGTAGTATCAACACTGTTAAAATTACTGTTGTTGCAGAAAGATACGAAGCCAGAGATTTCATCTAAGACCAATAATTTAGACATTTTCAGAGAAATTAATATAAATTTTGTCTCTATATTTTAGAATTTTACCTTTTAAAACAAGAATAGGAAAATACCCATTCGGTTCATAATAGGAATTTCTCTGAGAGTCAAAGAAAGATAAGAATTGTAGGTGGAGGTCAAGGTATATTTTATATTTAATGTCATAAAATCTAATATCCTGTACTTATGGGTAAGGTTTTGTTTTCCTTTTTAAGTAAAAACATAAAAAAAAAGACTGAAGGAAATGTGTTAGAATATTAATAAGTCATTTATGGGTGGTAAGGATATTTTTGATGGTTATTTTCTACTTTGTAAATCTTTCGTACTTTTTATAAACTAAAGGAAAGACCTCTGCTTTGTCCAAAGAAGTATGCTGGGACTGTGGTACACACAACAATGACAAAGACATTCCCTCAGAGAGTTTACAATATAGTGAGACAAAATAGAATGCAAAGAGCCAAGGATAACACAAGGCTGAATCAAAACATTATTTTCACTTAGGTACAAATAAGGAATATCTTCCCTTTGCATTTCCTCATGTCCCATTCCAGTCAATAATCAATACTCGCTTACTGGAAAAAGAAAAGAGAAACCCTGCGAATATTTAAAACTGCATCAGACAAATAACTCAAAAGATTCCTGGCAATTATTACAGTAATACACGTAAAAGGCAACAGAAAAACAAGGGATTGTATTTGAAGGAAAATTTTGGAAATTTTCCAATAGATATACAGTAGTTCATTTTCTATGCAATATAAATTCTTCATGACCTAAGTAGCTACTGACTCCAAAAGACAATGGACAGCTGAATTGGAGTTTTCATGGAATGCTCATCAATGTAATCAGCAAGAACGCAGCTTCCTTAACCAGAAGTTCAACTCACCAAAGAAGGATGCCATCTGCAAGTGACTTGAAAAGACTATCATCATTGGGATTCATGGGTATAAGATGCTTACAGTCAGGGTCATTCTCCAGGGCTTTGTTTATCCAGTTAACAAAAGCCACTTTTTCTTCCTCTGAAAGGAGAAAACCTTGGTAGGCAAATCTCATTTCACAAACTTTATTGCACTATAAAAACATACATAGCTATTGCACTACAAAAACATACTTGTTAATTTCTGCTCAAAGATAATAATTGACCATTATTACAAATCTACTAAAACACAAAAGGGTTCAAGAAAAGAAGAAAGGTGGCTGGGTGTGGTGGCTCACGCCTGTAATCCCAGCACTTCCCAAAGCACTTCCAAGGCGGGCGGATCACTTGAGGTCAGGAGTTCAAGACCAGCCTGAGCAACACGGAGAAACCCCGTCTCTATTGAAAATACAAAAATTAGCCAGGCATAATGGCACATGCCCATAGTCCCAGCTACTCGAGAGGCTGAGGCTTCAGAATCGCTTGAACCGGGAGGTGGAGGTTGCAGTGAGTGGAGATCCTGCCACTGCACTCCAGCCTAAGCCACAAAGAGAGACCCTTTCAAAAAAAAAAAAAAACGGGGAGCACGGTGGCTCACGCCTGTAATCCCAGCACTTTGGGAGGCTGAGACGGGCAGATCACGAGGTCAAGAGAGCAAGACCATCCTGGCCAACATGTTAAAACCTCATCTCTACTAAATAAACAAAAATAAATTAGCTGGGCATGGTGGCGTGGGCCTGTAATCCCAGCTACTTGGGAGGCTGAGGCAGGAGAATGACATGAACCCAGGAGGCGGAGCTTGCAGTGAACCGAGATCGCGCCACTGCACTCCAGCCTGGTGACAGAGCAAGGCTCTGTCTCAAAAACAAAAACAAAAAACAAACAAAAAAACAAAAAACTGATCTATTAGGAGAGATGAAGGTATATATCTTAAATGAGCACAATATATATTTGGTTTGATTCAAAAATATTTCCAAATATGTATTGCTTCTGAAAGCTAATGAGTCAGAAGCAGACCATCGGAGGTCAAATATGTATATGTAATTAAATAAGGAAAAAAATACAAGAAACAAATACCATGGCAATAAATCCCATCCTCCCCAAAAGGTTTAGAGAGCTGTGATTTTTAGCTTACAACAGAAATACTGAATTCAGTCAAGAGTTATTCAAATGAATAAAACAGCTCAATTTCAATGGAATTTAACTATTAAAAAATTGACACAAATTGGCTGGGTGTGGTGGCTCATGCCTGTAATCCCTGCACTTTGGGAGGCTGAGGTGGGCAGATCACCTGAGGTCAGGAGTTTGAGACCAGCCTGGCCAACATGGCAAAACCCCATCTCTACTAAAAAATACAAAAATTAGCCAGGTGTGGTGGCAGGCACCTGCAATTCCAGCTACTCTGGAGGCTGAGGCAGGGAGAATTGCTTGAATCTGGGAGACAGAGGTTGCAGTGAGCCAAGATCACGCCACTGCACTCCAGCCTGGGCAACAGAGCAAGACTCTTGTCTCAAAAAAACAAAAAACGAAGAAAAAATTGACACAAATCTAGATACAAGCACTATCTTTGGCCATCTTCATCCAACAATTTCTCAACACATGGCTTCTAGTATGGGTACATTGATCTTAAGTAGAAAATTTTGTTGGGTTATGCAGTGGGGAAAATAGGAAGGAACTTAAAGTAAAAACATTGTACAACTTTATTATTATTCTGTAGATATAAAAACCATTTAAGATTATAAATCCTTAAAGTAAATAATCCCCATTTCCATCAGAGGGTAGCACATAATGATTTGGCCTTCTCCATTGTTGCCCCAGTTCCTAGAATTAAGTAATTTTCCCAAGGGAATATTTTGCAGGTACCCCCAAAATTTAATCCACCACACATACATACACACACAAGTCAACAAAAACACAAATATGTACTAATACTTCCTCTTTGTACATATCATAATCTGCCTTATCTTCTCGCCTCCTCATACACACCTCCTTAGAAGGATTTGGAGTCTAGGAATTCAGAGATCACTAAAATACTGTATCTGCCATTGAGGAATTTTTTAGTGTAATTATAAAACAAATATACAAAGAAATGTGATATAAGGGAAATACACACACCACCAGAAATATATATGCAATGTTTGCAGAATTTAAAAAAAGAAGCAATCACTTTTAGTTAGGGTGATCAAGAAAAGGCTTTATGGAGGAGGTACTATTTGAAATATAGTTTTTCAATAGGTGAATACAGGCAAGGAAAGAAAGGATGTTTCAGGTATAGGAACCAGGAATGAGATACCACATCACAACCACTAGGATGGCTGTAATTTTTTAAATGGACAAAAACAAGTGTTGGTGAGAATGTGAAGAAACTGGAGCCCTCATACATTGCTGGTGGGAATGTAAGATGGTGCAGCCACTTTGGACCTTGAGAGCTTGTTTGGAGGTTCTAGCAGGGGAGTGCAGCTACTCGTATACCCTTGACCAAAGACCAGTCCTCTTCTATTGGGGATGGTTGTCCTCTTCAACCGAGCACGCAGCTTCGGGAAGGACTCACATGGAGCACTCAGGGAGGAAGGGGACACCCGCCTAGCCAGCCAGATCAGCCAAATCAACCCTGGCAATCAATAGGGTGACAGATGTCGCAGCCAGATCGCCCTCACAAGTGCAGTCACTTTGGAAAACAATTTGGCAGTTCTTTAAAAATGATAAACATAGAGTTAACAAAAATTCAAGCAATTCTACTCCTAAGTATATGCCTACGAGAATTCAAAGTATATGTCCACACACAAATGCATTCATGAGTGTTCATATAGCATTATTTATAATAGCCAAACACTAGAAACAACCCAAATGTCCATCATCTGATGAAAGGATAAACAAAATGTGGTATTGCCCATAGAATGGAATATTCAGCAATAAAAAGGAATGAAGGGGCCAGGTACCATGGCTCACACCTGTAATCCCAAGGCAGGCAGATCGCTCAAACCCAGGAGTTCAAGATCAACCTGGGTGACATAGCAAAACCCCATCTCTACAAAAGATAGAAAAATTAGCTGGGCATGGTGGTGCACATTTGGGAGGCATGGTTATGCACTTGGGAGGCTGAGGTGGGAGGATCCCTTGAACTCTGGAGGTCAAGGCTGCAGTCAGAAAAAAAGGAATGAAGTATGATATATGTGACAACATGGATAAGCCTTGAAAATATTACACCAGTGAAGAAGCCTGTCAAATGAAAGGCCACTACAGTATGATACCATTTATATGAAACTTCCAGAATAGGCAAATTTGTAGAAATAGAAAGTAGTTTAATGGTTGCAGAGCCTTCGGGAAGAGGGAAATGGGGAGTGACTGATAATGAATATAGTGTTTTTCTTTGGTGTAATGAAAGTGTTCCGAAATTAAATAGTGATGACAATTGCACAACTATGAATACACTAAAAACTACTGAACTGTATACTTTAAAAATGTATTCCATGGTATGTCAATTATATCTCAATAAAGCTGCTATTTTTTATAAAAGCCATTAAATGTTCCATATATTTTTCTAGAGAATAGTTATATAGGTGTATTCATAGGTTAAAAGAAATCATCAAGCCATATACTTAAGAATAGTACACTTCAGCCTGGTGTGGTGGCTCATGTCTGTAATCCCAGCACTTTGGGAGGCCAAGGTGGGTGGATCATGAGGTCAGGAGATCGAGACCATCCTGGCTAACACGGTGAAACCCTGACTCTACTAAAAATACAAAAAAATTAGCTGGGCGTGTTGGCAGGCACCTGTAGTCCCAGCTACTCAAGAGGCTGAGGCAAGAGAATGACGTGAACCCGGGAAGTGGAGCTTGCAGTGAGCCGAGATCGCACCACTGCACTCCAGCCTGGACGACAGAGCGAGACGCCATCTCAAAAAAAAAAAAAAAAAGTACACTTCATGCACTTTACTACAAGTATCTTATACCTCAAAAAATAAGTAAACAAAAATTTATGGTGACAAATATCAGAAAAGAGGTTACCTCTAGGGAAGAATAGTTACTATCAGGGGAATGAGGGAGTCTTCAGGTGATGAAAAGATTCCATGTCTTGTTCTGGTTGGCAGCTACATGAATGTATACACATGGAAAAATTCATTGAGCCATATACTTAAGATTATAGCACTTTGCTGAATGTGTATTATACCTTAATAATTTTTTTTGTCTTTAAAAAGAAGCCACTTCAGTAGAATTGACAGGCAGAAACTGGGTTAAGGGGTGAATACCTTTCAAAAAGTGAAGGTAACAGTTATGGACCTTTGCCTTTATGGCTGCTTCCCTAGTGGGAAAAAGTTAGGAAAAACATATAATAGAGGAGAGAAATTTGAGTGTATCGCTAGAGGAAAATCCAATTAGGAAGGGACAGAATCAAGAGGATAATTAACAGATTCAGATCTGAAATGAAGAAAGAGGGGAAAAGGTTACAGGTAATTTTGTCAAAAGGCCAAAAAGCATAGTTCTAGTTATGTTCATATAAATAAAAAGAACTTGGCCAAAGGTTCTTAGACATCTTAGATAACTTAACACGGGGAAGACACCTCATCTTAAAAGTTAATATGCTTCTGCATTTCCCACTGGGCAATGGTCCAGTGGTTTAATCAGATCAAGCAAATCAGGTGCTATGCTCTCTAGTCACTTGGTTACTAGATAAAAGGTGAATCGGGTATCTCAGATCTCAGAAAATGGAAGAGAAAAATCCTTGTGATAGAAGCCTCTCCCCCATTCCTAGCTCAGGTCTAAAAGTAAAGCCACCTCATCAGTCAGGATGAAAAGCCATTGAAAAGCCACTTTTAAATACATCTAATGCTGGAGTATAAACAACTTCCACTTTGTTGTTTATAATCTTGTTTCTGTAGACTAAGCCTGATACATAGCAGGAACTCATTGATTTCAATGATTCTAGGATTTTTCATTTTGACATCTGTGAAACTGAGATGTATTTCAAATTCAATGGCATGTTATACTGTGGTCTGCAGTACTTTTTTCTCCTCAGTGGCACATAAAATAACGGTATGAATCACAATGAGTGGCATCTTAGAACTGATTAAATATGCCACTTAATGAATGAATCAGTGACTAAAAGATCAAATTTGGAGAAGTCAGTTACCTGAATAAGAATGCTGTGTGCCCTCACTGGAAATAGTTGAAGTTCCTCCAATAGCAGTAATCCCTTCCCTCTTGTTAATTATTTTTCGGAATGTTTTGCTGATATCTTTGCTTTTTAATTCTTGCATTAGCTGGAATGGAACATAAGTAAAATTGAGAATCAGATAATCAATAAAAACCTGACAAAATGGATATTTATTTACACTTCTTTATTTGAAATGACATCAAATTAAATACTAGTCAGTTGTACTTATTGCTTGTATACACAGATAACTTTCATCATTTTACCAATAACACAAAATAGACAAATACTTGAACCCCAAACGGTGGAATAAATTTTTTATAACTAAGCTTAAATTGAACACACTGAAATTATTCTTCTTGGCTTGCCATAATCTTTTGTACTGAAAACCTAAGAAATAACTAACTACATGCTAAAGATAGAAGAATGCCTTAATGAAGATATTTTCCTGCCTGAACATCTCAAATGCATTCATGATAAAATAAGTCAGCTCTTAGAGGAAATAACATAGGCTTACAGAAACTCCCTTTCCCAATCACTCTCTCACTGGACTCACCAGAGATTGGCAAGACTCAATTCAATCAGTTCTGCTTGCAGCAAAGTGATTGGGTTTTTTTTAAATGCAAATCTGATCTTGTCACTTCACATTCTATTCTTCCCACTTCATTGGCTTCCTATTGCTTTTAGGATAAAAACAAAAATTCGACATCGCCCTGTGTGACCTGATTCTGAGTTACTTCTCCAGCTACATTCCTTACCCTTACCATCTCAGCTCCAGTCACACAAACCTTCTTTCAGTTGCTTGAGAATATTCACCATCTCTAAAGCCACAGGGAGTCTACACATGCTGTCATGTCTACCTGCCTCCTACATTATTCATTTTCCCACAACCCACTTTTATCTGTTTAACATCTTTCTTCAGAACACATCACAGTCTTCACACTGTAGGGATACCTTCCCTGAGTCCCTGGGTTATCCAGCCTTGCCTCCAAATTCAATTCCTTCTACCACAAACTCTCACAGGACCTGTACCACTCTGTCATAGCAATTCTCACAATTATCTTTTATCAATTTGTGCAATGCAGTCCTCTCCACACATATAAACTCCATGAAGACAGGAATCACGTTTCTTTTTACTCATCACATTACTCACAGTGCCTAGCAAAATTTCTAGGAAGAGAAGAGCTAAAATACCTGCTTAATCAATAAAGAATGCAAAACCAGACAATTTATATTTCATAAATATTTATTCAATTATATTAATGGTCAATAAGCATTGAACTCACCTAGTTATTCTAGGGAACGAATTACTATTATCTAAACCTGATTTCCATTCCAACAATTTGAGAATAATTTTTTTCCTTTGTTTTATGAATTAGTTGTGGAAATTATTTCAATAATAATAGTTATTGTCATCATCATCATCATTTTAAAGCAGTCCTTTTTCTGGTCTCTGAAGCTGGATTTAACCAAAGCTAGTGATGACATTACTACAATTCTGCTCTAAGCAAGATTATCAGTAGCCCGAAAGGATTAGATTACTTACTGACACAAACTCTTCAAAACTGATTTTGCCATCTTTGTTGCTGTCAGCAACTGATAGAATTTTCTCCACAATCTCGCGCACCTTGTAGCCAGGCAGAGGAAGGCTTGCTTCCTTAAACAGGTCTTGAAGTTCATAGTCACTGACATACCCACTATTGTCAATATCTGTAAAGATATATCATAAAATATATTTTGTAATCTTTGTTGAAGGTGTACAATAAGAATGCCTTTTGGGAGGATTCATAGATGTGCAGACAGAGCCTTTCACATTTGTTTCACAGATGGCAGTAACATTTTTTCCTGTACCTGAACTGTACAGAATATGCTATATGCTTTATTTTAAAAATTCATATTTAAGCCAGGCTTGGTAGTTCCAGCTATTTGGGAGACTAAGGTGAGGGGATTGCCTGAGCCCAGGAGTTCGAGGCTGTAGTGAGCTATGATCGCACCACTGCCCCTCAACTTAGGCAATAGAGTGAGACCCCATCTCTTAAAAAATGAAAACAAAAACAAAACAAAAACCTTGTATATATTTAAATCGAGTTTATCCCCATAGATTTAGGGCCACCATATATATTTTAAGGGTACTGTTGCTCTGATAGAAAACCCAGTTTTAGCACATGACTAAGCATCAAAGAAATAAGCATGGGGGGGGGCCAGGCGCAGTGGCTCACACTTATAATCCCAGCACTTTGGGAGGCCGAGGTAGGCAGATCACCTGAGGTCAGGAGTTTGAGATCGGCCTGGTCAACATGGTGAAACCCCATCTCTACTAAAAATGGAAAAATTAGCTGGGCATAGTGGCGGGCACCTGTAATCAAAGCTACTCAGGAGGCTGAGGTAAGAGAATCACTTGAACCTAGGAGGCAGAAGTTGCAGTGAGCCGAGATTGCGCCACTGTACTCCACCCTGGGCAACAAAGTGAGACTCCATCTCAAAAAAAAAGGAATAAGCATGGGGAAGTCACAGATAGCTAAAAAGGGAGCACCCACTCAGACTTTAACTTCTTGAGGGAATTTAGAAAATAAATCTGCTGACCCCACATTCCATATAAAATACATGCGCTGTGTAAAATACGCATAAGGCATTTGTGTTCTACGTTTCATTTGGTGGCAGTTCTGTTTCATCTGTCAATAATTCATTGCTGCTTCATTATGTATTCATGATACCATTACGTATGCTGAATCATGCTTGATGTCATTTGAGATTAGGTGTTCAAGAAATTCACACCTATATTTGGACTTTGGGAAACAGGTTTCCAGGTGTTTTCATGTCATGGCATCATTGAGAGATGCCCTTCCCTAGGTTTTCCCTAGAGGCTGGGTATCACTTCTTGACTCAGAACAAAGGCAACACAAAACGCTTCTGCCCAGAGTTGACAGCAGAGCTTTGCGCTGTTTTGTTGCCTGGATCCACCTTGTATAGGCTCTCTTTGCTCATCTGCTAATAGCTGCTTTGTTTCCTATATTTCTTGTTCTTCTTAATAAAAGAGCTGCTATACTAACTGAATTAATGGTTAGGATAGAAACTTTTCTTTGGAACTTTCAAATGAAAGTTTTAGAATTAATACTGTTCAGAATGATAGAATATTTCTAAACTAGAACCACCAATAACCAAAATATTGGTATAATTGCAAAATTCAGCTAGGAAGCTAAGTTGCTTGATATTGCAATAATATTGCTTTCTTTGAATTTAGAGAAAAATCTCATTACATGACCAGTTCAGAACTGTTTCCCATAATTCTGAAATACACACATAGATTAGGCTGGCTTATTTCTAAACCAGCATAATAGCAGGAAATATTTTAAAATAAACAAGACTGAGGAAGTTATTTGCCTAATAACGATCATGTTAAACTAACAGGATTAGTTAAGAGCTAGGATTCTGAAGACAGATATGGGGGCTTAAGCTCCCAGGCTCCATCCCTAGGCCCTCTGTGGTTTTGGTGTGACATGACAAGAACTAATAGAAACCATCTAATGCACATACATGCTTAGCCAAGCGACTTGTTAAGAACTTGACTTATCTCATGAAATTGTTTTTTTCTTTTTTTCTTTGAGACGGAGTCTTGCTCTGTCGCCAGGCTGGAGTGCAGTGGAGCGATAAGAACTTGACTTATCTCATGAAATTCTTTTTTTGAGTCGGAGTCTCGCTATGTCGCCAGGCTGGAGCGCAGTGGTGCGATCTCAGCTCACTACAACCTCTGCCTCCCAGGTTCAAGCGATTCTCCTGCCTCAGCCTCCCAAGTAGCTGGGACTACAGGTGCGTGCCACCACGCCCAGCTAACTTTTGTATTTTTAGTACAGATGGGGTTTTACCATGTTGGCCAGGATGGTCTCAATCTCTTGACCTTGTGATCCGCCTGCCTCGGCCTCCCAAAGGGCTGGGATTACAGGCGTGAGCCACCGCACCCGGCCATCTCATGAAATTCTTACAACAACTTTGAGGTGGTTACTAATGTCATTCCCATTTTAAAGGTGAGGAAATAAAGGCTTAAGTTAAATAACCATAAAGATCACAGTTTGAAAAGAAAACAGGACTTTCTTACAACTCGTCAACAACAACAAAACAACGTGATTCAAAAATAGGCAAAGGGCTTGAAATGACATTTCTCCAGAGAAGATATACAATTGGCCAATAAGCACATCAGATGCTAAACATCACTAGTCATAAGGAAAATGCAAATAAAATGAGATACTACTTCACACCTAGGAGAATGCTTATTATCCAAAAGAACAGAAAACAAGTGTTGGTGAGGATGTGAAGAAAATGGAACCCTGGTACACCACTGGTGGGAATGTAAAATGGTGCCTCCACTATGGAAAACAGTATGGTAGTTTCTCCAAAAATTACATATGGAATTATCATATGATGTAGCAATTCCGCTACTATGTTTACACTCAAAATAATTGAAAGCAGGGACTTCAACAGGTATTTGTAGACCCATGTTCATAGCATTATTCACAATAGCCAAAAGGTGGAAGCAACCCAAATGGCCATCAGTGGATGAATGGATAAGCAAAATGTGGCATATACATACAATAAAATATTATTCAACCTTAAAAAGGGAGGAAATTCTGACACAGGCTACAACATGGATGAAGCTGTTGATGAGGACATTGTGCTAAGTGAAATAAGCCAGTCACAAGAAGACAAATATTATGTGATTCCACTTATGTGAGGTACCTAGGTTAGTCATATTCATATAGAAAGTAGGATGATGGTCACCTGGGGCTTGGGAGTTATTGTTTAATGGATATGGAGTTTCAGTTTGGGAAAGGGATGGTGGTGATGAATGTAGAACAATGTGAATGTACTAAATGCTAATGAACTATACACTTAAAAATGGTTAAAATGGTAAATTCTGTTATGTATATTTTACCACAATTTCAAAAAGAAACAATACAGAGAAATATTTCAACTTCCCCCTTCTCCCCAGTGGCCCCCAAATACTCCATCTAATAACATTGGATGGCCGTGTTCCTCTATCCTTGAGAAAAGTGTGCTACAAATTAGCAGAGAGGTTTCTGAGTTCACAGAGTAGCAGTTTACCTCCTAAATAAAGTCAGCAAGTACCTATTCTGCTAGTGTTACTGCTTTGCTCAAACAGAACAAATTATCTTGCTCTCAAAATTGTTCCATCAAGGACCTGCTTCTGGGTTGGGGTTTTGTACCTAGCAGAGCAGCTCCCCCACTATAATCTATTGAAAGTCAGCCCTCAATACAAGGTTTTGTTTTAAAAAAAAAATTGTTCCATCAGTGAATTGTTTATTCAATATATCATTAAATAAATATTGCAAGATTATATTAATATGTTCATGAGTCAAAGATTAAAGTTGTTGTGCTAAACAAAGCAAATATATTACTAATTCATTTATTTTACCAAGACCTGGGTAGAACTTTTATTCAAGCTACAAAACTGCATCTATAAAATAACAGAAATATCAAACTACGAGATACATTTTTATTACTTCCTCTGTTTCAATGCTCAGAATGAGCAGAACATTTCAACAATTGCCCAGTTTTTGTCTTGAAAAGATTCTGGACACTACATACAATTCTCTATAAAATGTATGATTGTTTTCTGAAAATCATACCATATTCATACAATGCTCTAATGACAAATATGCCATTCCCAGGGAGAAATGGAAGAGCCCAGAGATTTGTAGAATTTAGTTTACTTTATTTCACAGTAATGATTTGTAAAACATGAGCTTCCTGAGTTTCACAGTTTTTTGGTTTTTTTTTTTTTTTTTTGGAGTGCTTTTTTTTTTTTAAACATATCGTTTTTCTTTGTATTGGTCAATAAAACTCATGTTGCATGATATTTTACTCACATTAATTTTAGTCGTTATTAGGTTTGTGAGAAATCTAAGCACAAGACCAGCGGTGATCATTTTCTCCTCCCTGATCTACCATATGACTGTTTTTCATGGAGGGCTCTATTACACTAGAGAACGAGCTTGATGAGTAAGGGGCAAACATAGTGGTGTCATTATCCCAGTGTCTATTCACTGTGCTCACCTTTCACTGGGTTCACCTTTCACTTGCATGCATTTGCAAACTAAAGCAAAAAAAAAAAAAGGTATTTATATTCTCCTTGTTTACGATGGGTTTCCTAAGAGCAAATTGCAGAAGAATTGAGATCCAACAGAGTATGAGGAAAAATTTTTGGAAGAAAAATACGAAACTGTCAAAATGATAATGTCATAAAGACAAAACACTAAATGGCTATAAAAAGTGAAAGAAGAAAAATAAGGCATATGGCCTTTAAAAACAATACTAAGACTTTCTAAATTATGCATGTGGGAGAAGGAAAATAAGACATATGGCATTTAAAAACAATACTGAGATTTTAAAAATATTCTGCATGAAGTCAGAAAGTGTTATTGTTAGTGCAGAGATGTGAAGGCCAGAGTTCAGTTTATACACAAGGAAGTATTTTTATATTTTTTTCTCTGTAATAAGGATACCGTGTAAAGTGTATTCAGTTACATTGTCATTCATTAACCTGGATTACTCTCTGCAAAGAAATGATCAAAGAATTCAAAGTCCAATTCACCTAGAAATTCAAGCCAGTCGTAGCTTATCTTTCAGAAAGAAAGAATCCAGTGAAACCTAGATAGAAAAAAAGGAATAAATCTGGAGGTAATTGGGTGGTGGTAGATGAAATAAAAGGTATTTTTCCATTCCTGAAGTCTGACATCAAGCAGACCAGTAATATCATATTTACTTTTTCTCAAGCATACCTATTTTATTAAATGCCTCTTGTAGTTCTTCAAGCTCCTCCCGAGAAATGGTAGTAGTACTGTTTTCCATCTTTGGACAGAAAAGACTATCTTCAGGTCTTTATATCTAGAAAAAGCAATATTATAAAAAGAGCATGAAGCCTTTGGAAACATTTAACTAAGCAATATAAGGTACAGAGGAAGTACATTCTCTAGGAGGAATTATCTATGAGATCTGGCTGACAAAGAACAAATATGAGTAGGTCCCCTGGTAACAATCTCTCAGCATAGGCCAGCCAAACTATAACTGAGACTCAGTAAGGGGAAGAAACACCTATTTTTCTCACCTTGTGCTTTTACACAGATATTTCTCAATAGCCTAATGAATTAATAATTTATATTTGCATTTTACCCCACAATTTCAAGAAAATAAGCATTGCATTTCAAGTTTGAGAAAAGTATAGCATTTATAAATGTACAGCATAAGGTCAGAAAGTAAAATTTTTTAAGACACGAATAATGTCTACTAAAAAGGTAAATTCAGCATCTGCTTATCTTATAATGGGATTTGTGGTTTTAACATTCAGCTTTACAATATCCAACCACTGCCACATTCTTTCCCCTACCCCATGTGAAGTCTCTGAGGGTCTGTGGGGCTCTTCTTTTTTATGGCATGATTGTGGCTCACTGCAGTCCCGAACTCCTAGGCTTAAGTGATCCTCCCACCTCAGCCTCCTGAATAGGTAGGACTACAGGCATGTGCCACTGCACCCAGCTAATTTTTTAAGTTTTTTGTAGAGACAGGATCTCACTATGTTGTCCAGGCTGGTCTTGAACTCCTAGCCTTAAGCAGTCCTCCTGTTTTGGCCTTCGAAAGTTGGGGGCAAGGGGGCTTTTGTATTCTGAGTAAGTAAGACAAACTAAAGAGGAAAAAATTATGTAAAACTGGGCTATAAGGAAAAGTCACAAGGTGGTGTGTGTTCACTGCAGAAAATAATTGATAATGAATGTCCCAAACAGAAAATTAACATTACTCATAATCCTTCTATCCAGAAATATCGACAAATATAATTTTATTGTCTTTATCCTTATGACCTACTTTCTTTTTTTATTTTTTCTGCGACAGAGTCTCACTTCTTCACCCAGGCTGGAGTGCAATGGCACGATCTCAGCTCACTGCAACCTCAGCCTCCCAGGTTGAAGCGATTCTCCTGCCTCAGCCACCCCAGTAGCTGGAATTACAGTCATGTCATGTGCCACTATGCCCAGCTAATTTTTGTATTTTTAGTAGAGACGTGGTTTCACCATGTTGGCCAGGCTGGTCTCGAACTCCTGACCTCAAGTGATCTACCCACCTCAGCCGCCCAAAGTGCTGGGATTACAGGCGTTGAGCCACTGAGCCCGGCCCCCTTCTGACCTACTTTCAAAACACATGTGTACCTTTTTGGGGGTGAGAACAATGTGACCATACAATATTATAACCTTTTTGTTGGTACTAACACATTGTCACTATGTTTTCATGTTGTTCATCAACATAATACTTAATGGCTACATATTACTATATCATAACTTATTTGGTAAATCCCCTCTTTCAGAGTATTTGTACTGTTTCTAATTTTTCATTACAAATAATGCTTGAATGAACATCCTTGCAGATAAATCTTTGTTCTTCTCCATGTTTATTCTGTGTGATAAATATCTAAAAGTAGAATTACTTACATTTTTAAGACTTCTGATATCTAGCAATGCAACTCTTACTTATTTATTTTTATTATATTTTAAGTTCTGGGATACATGTGCAGAGAACATGCAGGTTTGTCACATAAGTATACATGTGCCAATGGTGGTTTGCTGTACCCATCAACCCGTCATCTACATTAAGTATTTCTCCTAATGCTATCCCTCCCCTAGCCCCCACCCCCCAATAGACCCTAGTGTGTGATGTTCCCCTCCTTGTGTCCATGTGTTCTCATTGTTCAACTCCCACTTATGAGTGAGAACATACAGAGTGAGAATGGTTTTCCGTTCTTCTGTTAGTTTGCTGAGAATGATGGTTTCCAGCTTCATCCATGTCCCTGCAAGGACATGAACTCATCCTTTTTTATGGCTGCATAGTATTCCATGGTGTATATATGCCACATTTTCTTTACCCAGTCTATCATTGATAGGCATTTGGGCTGGTTCCAAGTCTTTGCTATTGTGAACAGTGCCGCAATAAACATACGTGTGCATGTGTCTTTATAGTAGAATGATTTATAATCCTTTGGGTATATACCCAGTAATTGGATTGCTGGGTCAAATGGTATTTCTGGTTCTAGATCCTTAAGGAATTGCCACACTGTCTTCCACAACGGTTGAACTAATTTACACTCCCACCAACAGTGTAAGAGTGTTCCTATTTTTTTTAAGTGAAAGCAAGTTTATTAAGAAAGTAAAGGAATAAAAGAATGGCTACTCCATAGAGTAGCCACAACTCTTACTTTTAAAATGACTTAGTGGCTTTTCTATTCAGTGTAAAGCTAAAGATGAATACAAATTATATTGTATTTCTCATAAACACTTAGTTCTATCAGACAGTTAATATGTGCCTCAGAAAATAAGTGAAAACAAGTGCTTTATAAAACAATAGGAATTGAAGCTAAGTGGAAAATCCTCTTTTTTATACACTTTTATAAACTTGTATTTATACAGAAGGTTCAATATCATCCCTAATTTTTCAGTGAAGCACATCAATTTTCAAAATAATTTATTCACTGAAATTTCATTGATCATTGAAAAATTAAATTGTGCGAAGCCCTCTAAGAGTATGGCTCATTTGTGATCTGTACACAAATTTATTCAGGAATTTTGGTGTTCTTTCAAAATCACAGATTTCTATCTCTTACAATTTTTCTGGAGCCTGGTTCTAATTAAATGTGCAATTAATCTTTTGGTCTTATTTTAAATATACTATTGTCTGCTATTTAATTCTACATTGTTTTTAAAAAAATTCTAAAGAGCTCAAGTCAGTAGAAAAAGGAGTAAATAGAAGTCATCTTACTCCCCAGATGCAGTTTCTTACATCTTAGCATTAAATACTCATTTCATTGGATTCTCACCTTTAGAAAGCTTTACTATATTTAAAACTATTTACAGACATTCTTATTTTGTGTTCAAAGAGATTAAATAGTTTTTTTAGGATTGTTAAGCATAATTCCCTGGGTCTGCAAAATGCTACTTGTGTTGTGGCTGGCTTTGAATCTCTGTGGTTTCAGTCATCCTGTATATCCTTTCCTGTATTCAAAATGCTTTCTATCCCTTGCCTCAAGTTTTAAAAATAGTGGCCCAATTTTAGCATTTGCACTCCACAGAAAGGCTGCAAATTAACAGTGTTTGTGTTGACCTTGCATTTGAAATGATAAAAATAAAACTGGGGTTATATTCTTTGCTCATGCCTATTCAAATTTATATAATTTGTTAATTACATAAAATGTTTTTAGTCTCCTATAACCAGGCAAAAGCAACATGTAAACTTATCAAAAAAGCAATTTACCCATACAACGTTGTTTCCTATCTTTAAAGCTTTGTTTTTATAGCTAATAAGTGTAAAGATGTTGCTTTGAATCCTTTGGCATTAAAATGAAACAAACAGAAAAATATAAAAGGATCTTCAAGATTGTATACAGACAGCTCCTAACTTACGATGATTTGACTTAGAATTTTTCAACTTCACAATGGTGTGGAAGTTACACACAGTCAGCAGAGAGCGGTATGATACTCTCACCATGCTGGGCAGAGGTGGTGAGCCACGTTCAGCCATACGATTACAAGGGTGAACAACCAATACTCTACATTTACCACGTTGTCAGAAAGTTTTGCCCAACTTTAGGATACTGTAAGCATTCTAAGCATGTTTAAGGTATGCAAGGCTAAGCTATGAGGTTCAGTAGATTAGGTATACAAAATATATTTTTTACTTAGGACGGGTTTATTGGAATGGGACTCCTCTAAGTTAAGGAGCATCTGTACTCTCAAAAAAACAAAACAAGATACAGAAAAGTAAGTGTGGCAGGGGAAGGAGAGTGATGGTACCAGCTGTATGTTTATAAAACATTTTCTGGAAGGGTACAAAAAAATGGTAACAGTTGTGATTTTTAAGTTGTTAGTCTCATGGCAATTCAGGGTTGTTTCTATTGCCTTTTTTTTCCTGAAACTGTTCTAAGAAGGGTTTTAGATTCTGCCAATCATAAAGAACTGCTCTGACTAACTTTGGTAAACTTTTAAAAGGCTCAAGGAAGAAATCTGAGGGAGGATGAAAGATCAAATCCAATTTTATCTAAATTTTCAAAAGTCTCTTTTAGAATGTGCTTCTTTAACTTTCCAAATATATATTTGGTTGTGTCACAGTATACTTGAGGATTAGGCGAGGAAGAAAGAGGCTTTAATTGATGAAAGAAGGTTCCACTTAAAATGATTTGTGCTTAAAGTGGAAGTAAATTAGCCAGGCGTGGTGGCACACACCTGTAATCCCAGCTATTCAGGAGGCTGAGGCAGGAAAATTGCTTCAACCCAAGAGGCAGAGGTTACAGTGAGCCAAGATCACGCCATTGCACTCCAGTCTGGGCAACAAGAGCAAAACTCCATCTCAAAAAACAAAACAAAACAAAACAACAACAAAAAAAAAAGAAAAAGAAAAAGAAAAGAAAAGTGGAAGAGGAACTGATCCTCTAGGAGAAATGGAGACTGAGGCAGACTAGGAAGAGGCTTACTCTTCATTATACGCTTTTTGTATTCAGTTTTTTAGACTATCAGCCTACCAAAACAAACAAATAACTGAAAAGCAAAGGCAATTTTGGTAAAACATTTTTTAAAAATGAAACAAATACTAGTGGTCTAAAGATACACATTACTGAATACTGATAATGATAAAATTATATATACAGTACCTATAGTGACCATTTTAAATAAGAGCACCTATGTTTCTTTACAAAGCAAAATCTATGATTAAAATAGTGAAATAATTTATAGCTTTCCACAAAGGCACCTTTTCATTTCCCAGCTATTCTATTTTCCCATCTTCCACAGTGGGCCTGTCACAGGTCACTTGAAATTCTGACTTCTCAAGCTAGCCCCCGACTCGGGTCAGCCAGCTTTTCCCCTTATCCATCCTCCAAAATTTCCTTTTTCCTTTATTCTTCCTCGTCTAGAAATATGAAATATAATGGCAAATATTTATTGAGGGCTTTCAATGGGTCTGGAACTGTGCTAACCTCCTCACATACATGAGTTCACTACGCATTTATCTGCTCTACTGATGGTACAAGCATCATCCCTTACAAATGTATATTTGAGGCCTACAGAGATTAGGTGACCTGCCCAAGGTAGACAAAATAAGAGATTCAAAAGCAAATGTTTTTCTAGTGCCCAAGTTCTTAAGTTCTACATGTAGTTCAATTAGCATTCCTACTCTCTCACGGCAAGCATCATAACTAGTTTTAAAGAAAGGAATGATGACTACTTAACACTAAAATGTGAATAACCAGTAAACCAAGCCTGTAAAGTGTTAATTCTTCCAACTATATTTACATTACTATTTAATCAACATGTATACATCAGTAAAATAAATGAATCACATCTGTTTCTCAAAATCATACTAAATGAAAAAAGCAAACTGCTGAAGTATACATACAGTATACTATTTATTATAAATTATAAAAACACAAAATACTATATATGTTGCTTATGATCCCATACATATGTAGTAAAACTTAAACATACATGAGAATAACACAACAAATTCAGAATAGTGGGGTCTATGTAGAGGGAGGCAAGGAGCAGGGCTTGCAGGGTAGGGCTGAATCTGTTACATCTTTTTTTTTTTTTTTTTTTTGGAGACAAAGTCTCACTTTGTTGCCCAGGCTGGATGGAGTGCAGTGGCATGATCTCAGCTCACCGCAGCCTCTGCCTCCCAGGTTTAAGCAATTCTCCTGCCTCAGCCTCCCGAGTAGCTGGGACTACAGGCACCCATCACCACATCCGGCTAATTTTTTTTGTATTTTTAGCAGAGACAGGGTTTCACCATGTTGGCCAGGCTGGTCTCGAACCCCTGACCTCAAGTGATCTGCCTGCCTCAGCCTCTCAAAGTGCTCGGATTACAGGCATGAGCCAATGTCCCCAGCCTGTTACATATTTTTTAAAGATACAGTTGAAGCAGTTATGGCAAAATGCTAATGTCTGCTCAATCTAGGAAGTGAGTACATGGACATAGGTTATATTGATTCTGTATTTTAGTCTTTTGCTTTAAATAATTCATATTATAAAAAATTATTCTTAAAGAGAAAAAAGGATGCTTCTTAATCCAAAGCCACAAGCCACTAATAAAGGAAAATCAAGCCATAAAAATAATAAAAAATAAAGATGACCAAGAATATGTTTTTGAACAGGAGAAATTTTACCAAGGCTTTAGGAAACTTAACTACTTCAATCTTGAGAAATTAAAATAATTAATATTATTGTGGGAGAATAATTTATTGAAATGTTAAATTGTGTTTATTCTTTTTCCTCCTCAATTAAAGCAATAACACGCTGGGCGTGGTGGCTCACGCCTGAAATCCCAGCACTTTGGGAGGGCAAGGTGGGCGGATCACGAGGTCAGCAGTTTGAGACCAGCCTGGCCAACATAGTGAAACCCCATCTCTACTAAAAATACAAAAATTAGCCAGGTGTGGTGGCACACGCCTATAGTCCCAGCTACTTGGGAGGTTGAGGCAGGAGAATTGCTTGAACCCAGGAGGTGGGGAGGTTGCAGCAAGCAGAGATCGCGCCACTGTACACCAGCTCGGGTGACAATGCAAGACTCCATCTCAAACAAACAAAACAAAACAAAACAGCAATAACACTATAACACTTTCTTATCTGAGGGACTCTGGCAGCACAGAAGGCAAAACCAGTCTAGAATCTGTGGTTCCCTCAGTCTTTGGGAAGAAGCATGAACCTCCTAGAGGGCTTACTTAGGTTGGATGTCCTGGCAATCGGATCAGGGGGAAGAGGCAACCTCTGAGAAACCACTAGATGAGGAAGGCAGAGAGAGGGAAAGATTGCCCCCACGGGGAGGAAGGGAAATCTCTAGGTGCCAGCAAGTAAGACTGCTGCTTGCTGCCCTAGGGGTGGCAGGTGCAACAGAACCTCACCGGAGAGAATCTGCAGACTAAGCCAAGGGGTGTTTCCCAGGTAGCCACTGAAGACCGATGATGGAGAATAGAAGAGCTTCCTCTCAGCCTTTTGCTCTACATTAGACCCAGGACAACAGAGGCTGAGGAGCAGATTCCAGGTGCCTGAGAAAGACTTGGCAGTATTCGGGCAGGATGAAGCATGACAATAAAAATAAAGTTGCTTTAAAGAATATCAAGAAATGTGATCTTTCTTTTATCTGACTTTTATGGAAAAAGACTTGATAGTGTTCCTATGGAGAACTGACTGAGATCAGAGGTTCTAGAATATTTCAGTATCTCTGGTGAGTAGAAGTTCTACTGGTACCCCATGTCCTCTTCTTCTTTGCAAATTATTGTCTCTCTCACCACAGCCCTTCCCTTTTCCTATGTTACTTCCCATTTTCAGCCCTCCATTACAAGTTTACAGATCACAAGGTCACTGAAATAAATCACTATGTGAAAAAAAACAGCTATGAAATAGTTGAAGAATTTTCCTTCTAGTTTAAAGGAAAACCTGGAAAATATTTTCATCTATATGTCTAGCAATCTCCTTATTCAACCACATTTCACAACAGGGAGCTGTATCATTCATTTTGGAAAAAGTATTCATATTCCATATCAACCTGTCCATTTTTTATCAGATTTTCTTTAACTGGAATGTCTACTGACTGTTGAATATAAGTATGAATTGGGATATCATTTATTTTGTTAAATATTAGTCTCCTACTCTACATAACAGCCTTGACTGTCCTTTGGACAAAGGGTAAAATATATGAAAATGGTGCAATATAATTCAAAAATTTCCTGAGCATCCTTCAGCACTAAAATAACTGAGCTCAACTTTTTCATTCATTCACAAGGGACAGCTATGATAGAAAACTTTTCTTAAAAATTGGTCGGGTGCAGTGGCTCATGCCTGTAATCCCAGCATTTTGGGAGGCCGAGGCGGGCAGATCACTTGAGGTCAGGAGTTCGAGACCAGCCTGGCCAACATGGTGAAATCCTGTCTCTACTAAAAATGCAAAAATTAGCCAGGCCTGATGGCATGCACCTATAATCCCAGCTACTTGGGGGGTTGAGGCACAAGAATCGCTTGAACCAGGGAGGTGGAGGTTGCAGTGAACTGAGATTGCGCCACTGCACTCCAGCCTGAGTGACAGAGTGAGACTCTATCTCAAAAACAAACAAAAAAAAGTAATTAATTTGATTGCCAACAGCCTGGATTTGCCAAATCCTGGGCTATTTTAAAAAGACAATTTTATTTTCAAACACATAAAATAATTTCCCACATGCTTAGACAATCCTAGAGACCTCGAGAACTTCAATTATGCACCATTATGAAGTGTTAAGCCAGGAACAGCGCACCGGGGGTAAAGTGACACTGGTTCCAAACTGACTAACTCTTTTGTGATCTTTTTTTTTTTTTTTGAGACGGAATTTTGTTCTTGTTGCCCAGGCTGGAGTGCAATGGCATGATCTCAGCTCACTGCAACCTCCACCTCCCAGGTTCAAGCGATTTTCCTGCCTCAGCCTCCCTGGTAGCTGGGATTGCAGGCGCCCGCCACCACGCCCAGCTAATTTTTTGTATTTTTAGTAGAGACAGAGTTTCACTATGTTGGCCAGGCTGGTCTCGAACTCCTGACCTCAGGCGATCCACCCACCTCAGCCTCCCAAAGTGCTGGGATTACAGGCATGAGCCACGGTGCCCGGCTTGTGATCTCTTAAAGGGAGGCCTGATAATCTCCTACAAAAACAAAAAATAACAATACACTGTTATTTTAACATTGGGACTTTTTTCTGCTTCAGTCTTCCCAAGTATTTACCATTTCATTATACCCCACATTGCCAAATTAATGCGGTCTCGGTTCTCCACTCTCAATTTGACAGCTTGGAAGGCCAATTCCCCCATATCCTTAACGCCTTCCCATTGGCATAAGACTTCATCACCTCTGTCTTTTCCTTTGCTCAGTGTCTTCATTTCTTATGTATTATTCCGTTCATGTACATTAATTTATTCTTGGTTATGTGTTGTGTTGTAATGGTCTTATTTTGCTATTTTATTTTCATCCCACCTTCCTATCATTGTTTGCTCCTTGCAGGTAAAGGATATTTTATATTTTTATATTCCCACTGGCCTTGTGTTGTATATGTGGGGAAAGGTTAGTAAAATTCATTAAAGGTAATATTTCTCTAATATTTCTCTTCACAGAGCATAAGGAGTACTAGATAACAAAGGGCCAAATAAAACAACAGTTTATGGGAAATGTGCCACCAACTGACAAGAGGAGATGAAGAGTTTCTATACGTCAATAACCAGTTCTCTTCATTCACTTACCCATTTATTTATTCAACAACAACTTATTGAGCACTTGTTTGCTGTACCTCTTTACTGTGCTGTGTATTAGAAGCACAAAGACTAATTTGACAGCATTCAAATTTTTTAATCCACATGTTTATACATGGTGTTTCTTCTAAATCTACCAAAATAATTTTTGTTGGGCAGGGGCAGTGGTTCATGCTGTAATCCCCACACTTTGGGAGGCCAAGGCCAGAGGATTGCTTGAGGTCAGGAGTTCAAGACCAGCCTGGGCAACATAGTGAGACTTTGTCTCTACAAAAAAAGAAAAAAAATTTTAAGTTAGCCAGGCATGGTGGTACGCACCTATAGTCCTACTACTTGGGAGGCTGAGATGGGAGCATCACTTGAGCCTAGGAGTTTGACGCTATAGTGAGCTATGATTGTGCCATTGCATTCCAGCCTGGGCAACAGAGCAAGATTCTGTCTCAAAAAAATAATAGTATTTGTAAACTTTTTCCTAATCATTTTACAAAGGAGTTAATGATATAGCCTTCATTCTTCCCTAGGTGAAGCTTTTAAGTTCTGATCCTCTTGTGCAAACACTAGATATATAAACAAAGAAATCTTCTAGCAAAGCAGAGAACAGACAGGGCTTACCTACATCCCCTCCCTACTGCCTCACCACACGGGCCGCCACCATGGTCATCTCCATGACCAGCCACGGTCATTATATTCCCATGCATTTGCAATTTGGGATGGCCTTCAGTGGCTGTCAGACTTGCCACCAAGACTTTTCTACTATTTACTTAAAAGCCCCAACATGTGGCCCCTAGTAAGGGAGTTTAAATTCATTCATTCATGTATTCAACAAATAAATCCTATTTGGCTGGGCTAAATGAAGATATAAAGATGGGTAAGAATCAGTTTCTCCTAAAACTATACTCATACAATATAGTGCTTATCAGGTTCAACTGTTAATGCCTGAAAAGTTTAATTTAAACTGATTTTTTGTAAATAGTACAATCTTATGATTATTGCTCTTTGATGAACAAATTAGAATCATCTTCTAATTCACTTTCTGTTTAAATCTGGATATAAAGGGGTCTCTTTTTATACTATATACCACGTATTATAGGAGTTATTCAGCATATATCATATATGGCTTTGGGTTAGAAGTTTCTGAGCTAGGGCCAGACATGGTGGCTCACACGTGTAATCCCAGCACTTTGGGATGTCAAGGTGGGCAGATCGCTTGAGCTCAGGAGATGGAGACCAGCTTGGGCAACATGGTGAAATCCCATCTCTACTAAAAAAAATACAAAAATTAGCCGGCCGTGGTGGCTTGAGCCTGTAGTCCCAGCCATTCTGGAGGGTGAGGTGGGAGGATCGCTTGAGCACAGGAGGTGTGGGTTGCAGTGAGCCGAGATCACACCACTGCACTCCAGCCTGGGCAACAGAGCCAGACCATCTCAAAAAAAAAAAAAAAAAAGTTTCTGACCTAATTGTAACCAAGACAATTGTATCATATAGAATGGTGATGTGAGAAGGCTAAAAGGGGTGGGTAAGAATATGCATATGTACACACATACTCACGTGCATGCGTTTAAGAGAAAACAAGAATAAGAGAAAGACAAAGACCAAAGACGTGAAGAAAACAGAAACAAGCTCTTGGAAAAGCATTTGGTATGAGAGAGATTCACGTTGCAGCAAAATTATCCTTTCTTCATTAAACCTAAGTGCACGTCAGGGGCGGCAGTTACCAGAATAACAATGTAAAAACATGCAATGACTCAGCAAGTATTTGGTGAAGAAAAATATGGACGCGGACCCAAAAATTGGCTGTACAGAAGGACTTAGAAGAAATAACTTTCCCAAGGAAAGACAACATACTGAAATCAAAGCTGCTGGCACCACAGCTCTGACTTTACTTTTTAACACATGGGATTTGGTCACTCAAACACAGAGGTTCAAATGTTATTTGACTTGTGCAACTGAATGAATGAGCGTGCAGAGTTAGACTTGCTTACTGAATGGTTAAATCAGCATGCCAAAAACAAACAAGCAAACAAAGAAAAACCAACAACAATGTAGCCTCTTCTCACAAGGCCTTTATCCCAGAGTTCTCCCCATTATCCATGGCTAACACCAAACAGGTGCTATTCAGTTTTGAAACCCAAACACTTCAAGTGATCAGTGAGGAAGTACATATTGAAGGGATGGCCTAGGCAAAGAGGGACAATGTGAAACGTGCCTCACCTTGGTTCCCCCGCCTCCTACTCTGTGCCCTCGGCTCCCCTCAGATAGATGCGCTAATGGATTTGCCATGCCTCCGAGGACACAGGCACTGCTCCCTCACTGCAGCTTGTCCAAGGGGCACAAAAATCTTTGCCTCTTTGTTGGTAGAGCCAAGGTTAGTAAGTTTTCTTAGCTGGAAAATAGGAAACTAGATTAAAAGTATATATAAAAGGTGCAAAGTAGGATTTACTGACCAATGCACAATAAAAAGTATCAATAGAAGACTGACTGGAACTATTTGTAGGGGTGAAAGAAAGGGAATGACTTAGTCCCCAGTACTTTCCTAAAGCCTTAAGTCCTCTCTAAATCCAACACTGGGTGAATATAGATAACTTGTAAGCTGAGGAAATTAGAATCTACGAAGTGGGAATCAGTTCTTCTGAGGACCTGCTGAACAATGATGCCCCATGGCCCCAAGCTCAGCAAGACTTCCAATCTACAGCCATGAACATTCTTCCTGGTTCCTGAAGTCCTGGATGAAGAAAGAGGCCCCTCCCCATTTGACTCCCCAACCTTTACCCCTTCCTTAATGTGTCCATAATGCCTACCCCCTGGAAATCCCATCCATGTCTCTAAGCCTACAAGGGCCAGGCAGGAAGTCAGAAGTGTGATTCAGGCCTGGTAGGGGATGGGAAGGGCTCTGACAAGGAGCAGCCACTGCTGAACTCCTGTGGACTATTGCCAAGAGAAATGAGGCCCAGGGTTGCCAGATCTTCTGATTTTTCAAAGAAAGTCAGAGATCAATATTTTTACGTGAAATTTGATTTTTAAGCTTTGGCAAACAATTTGAATTATTATAAAGCACTGTGTGTGCCAGATGAGTCCTTCAGTCTATTAAGTTTGGTTCCTCACCTTCTTGATTCTGTTCATTCATTGGCCTCCCAGGGAGCCTTGATGGAAATGCTGTGTGTTTCTTTAGAAACACTCCCATCAGCTGGGCACAGTGGCACGTGCCTGGAGTCCCAGCTACTCAAAAGGCTGAGGTGGGAGGATTGCTTGAAGCTAGGAGTTCGAATCCAGCCTGAGCAAGACAGTGAGACCCCCTTGTCTCCATCTCTTTGTTTTTTGGGTTTTTTTTTTTTTTTTTTTTTTTGAGACAGAGTTCCTTTCTTGTCATCCAGGCCGCAGTGCAATGGCACAATTTTGGCTCACTACAACCTCTGCCTCCTGGGTTCATGTGATTCTCCTGCCTCAGTCTCCAAAGAAGCTGAGATTACAGGTGCACATCACCATGCCCAGCTAATTTTTGTATATTTTTAGTAGAGACGGGGATTCATCATGTTGGCCAGGCTGGTCTCGAACTCCTGACTTCAGGTGATCCACCTGCCTCGGGCTCCCAAAATGCTGGGATTACATGCGTTAGCCACTGTGCCCGGCCCTGTCTCCATCTCTTAAAAGTAAAGAAAAGAGAAAAGAAAAAAGAAAAAGAAATGCTTCTGTCAAATTAGCTCACTGAGGGCCAGAAGAAAACATTTGCTCTCTAAATTTGTCAAAACCCAACCTCAGTTTTATACCACTCATCATATCCCTGAACCCAATAAGGGGTATTTCCAATTGTCACCCCCTCTGAAAGATGAGGGGCCAGCAGGTCACAAGCCTATTAACCACAGAGACTTTCCCAGCTCAGGCAACTGGGCCTGCCTAGCATCCCAGGATCTTTTTCTTCTCATTTAGTATTTATATCCCATCTACTGTCCCCTACCCCTACTGCCACTTTAGGCCTTCTCTGGCTCTCTGGGAAAATTCAACACATGAGTATTACCCAAGTCCCCATCATTATAATGTCTGTATTAACACTTCGAGTGTAATTTCCTCAACATGTTTTATTTTCTCCTTCAGAAACTGTTTCCCTTCTTCTGGCAACAGTCCTAACTTTAGTTCTGATGTTCCCCCTGTAATGATACATCCATGCCATTTTTGGCTGAGGTTCCAGGTCCAAGCCACGCAGCACATCGTATTCCCCAGCCACAGTGATTTTGCTTTAGGAATAGGCATAAAATCCAGCTGGAGCCAACAAGACGTAACAAGGCTTTTGTAAAGCGTTATATAATGAGAATCCCCACATGATCCCCTGAATCAGAGAGGAAGTAGAGGTCAGAGCAGCTGCAGCCATCATGCCTCCAACAAAGAGAGAACACAAGGCTAAGAAGAAGCCAAAACCAGACAAAGATTAGCCGGGCATGGGGGTAGGCACCTGTAGTCCCAGCTACTCAGGAGGCTGAGGCACAAGAATCATTTGAACCTGAGAGGCAGAGGTTGCAGTGAGGTGAGATCATACCACTGCACTCCAGCTTGGGCGACAGAGCGAGACTCAGTCTCAAAAAAAAAAAAAAAAAAAAAAGAAGAAGCCAAAACCAACACTGCAGAAAACAAACAGTAAAGACAAGACACATTCTGGCAGGGTAGTCACGAATTCAGAGTCCTGAATCCCACTGTGGTTTTTTTCTTTCTTTTGGTGGTTACTCAAAACAATTTATTAAAAGCCATTTAAACTGGGTTTCTATTGCTTTGAGCAACAAGTGTCTAAACGAATATATAGAGACAAAAACAAACAATCTACATGAAGAAAATGAGAGGCAAGTCACTTCCTCAAAGGATGGAGAATATTTGGGCATTCTGAATTGGGAAAGAAAATTAACTATAATTATATTTTCCAAATAAGTTTATATCTAGATAATAGGCATTACTTTGGTCATAATTTGTATTTTACCACCACCTCACCTAATCCCAGAAACTCAGTGCATCAGTGAACCACAGAAGTCAGTTTATAGTTGCTCCCACATTGATCAGCAGTATTAAAGATTATATTCATAGCCTAAGGGTCTCTAGACCTAGACCTATGACTGCTTTGTACCTTTTCTTCCCTTTCCCTTCATTCAGAAAAATTCTTCCTATTCACTTTTTTTTTTTTTTTTGAGACAGAGTCTCGCTCTGTTGCCCAGACTGGAGTTCAGTGGTGCAATCTCAGCTCACTGCAAGCTCCATCTCCCAGGTTCAAGCAATTCTCCTGCCACAGCCTCCCTAGTAGCTGAGATTTCAGGCATGAGCCACCATGCCTGGCTAATTTTTTGTATTTTTAGTAGAGATGGGGTTTCATCATGTTGGTCATGGCTGGTCTCGAACTCCTGACTTCAGGTGATCCACCCGTCTCAGCCTCCCAAAGTGCTGGGATTACAGGCGTGAGCCACCATGCCTGGCCTTTTTTTTTTTTGACATAGGGTCTCACTCTGTTACCCAAACTGGAGTGCAGTATCATGATCATGGTTCACTGCAGCCTGGAACTCCAGGGCTCAGATGATCCACCTCAGCCTCCCGAGTAGCTGGGACTACAGGCGTGTACCACCAAGCACGGCTCCTATTAACTTTTAATTCACCTTCAGCTAAAGATGACAAAGTGAGTAGTAATATATTATGAGAAATGGGCAGGTCTTTCTGACATGAGGCAGGGCAGGGCAATCTAGCTGCAATGACATACAAAGTCAATAAATCGTTAAAATCAGGAAACTTCTAAAGTATTGCATGTAAAGAGAAAAAAGCAATTTACTTAGTATCTGAGAGTAAAAAATATATATGTCCAAGATGTTTGCAGATTTATCCAACATCCTACCAAAAACAGGTACACTGAGTGGCAAGTCCCTTTAAGTTAGTTAGATTTCCAAAGTGGTGCCTGACCCAGGTCTCAGTAAGACCCACACTATAGTTTGCTGTGTGGCATGATAATGTGCTTTCAAAGCACAAAGGGAACAAGAAGGATGTATGGCAGACAATTCAGGAGTGAATGAAGCTGAAGAAATTAAAAACTCTCCATTCATTTTTGTACAGGCATTTTTATATATGGTCAGATATCTAACATAGGTACAGCTTCTCAAAAAAGTTGGCCTGAAATAAACCTTATGTAGGAACATTAGAAATGAGAGCTTCTTTATCAAATCTATTTGTTGCTTTTATTATTGTTTTGAAGTTCCAGTTGACCATAATAATGTCACTATATTGCTACTCATAATCACACAAGCTGCCCAATTCTCTATTTTCAAATCCTGGAGGAGGAAAATATTCCAAAAACTGATGCCTCCCGCAACTGAATTTTCTCGTCTTTTTTAGTTTGTTCCATTAAACTATACTTCAATTTCCTTCATGAGATCACAGCCGTAACAATTTTAGTTAAACCTTTACCTATAGACTCCAAACCTTTCAACAATCTTGATTTCCCACTACATCCTGAAAAAGGCCTCCTCTTTCTCCTGAGGCCTCTTCCGTATTGTTCTACAACTTTCCTTCATGCCATTTCCTGTCCCTAGAAACTCTATTCTCCCACAGCCATTCTTTACCCCCACTCAAAGCAAAGCTCAAATTCCACCATGAATTTTTTCCTTCATTGCCCTCATTTCATTTCAGAACAGATTTATTGAGAACATCTAAGGTGCTAGGTGTTGTGCCTAGTGTTGGAGGCAATCAAATGGTGACTCACACACAGACCTGACTCAAAGAGTTTACAACTTAGTAAGGGAGTCAATGAACCAAAGATGACAGCAATGGCAAACACATGACTCCCTTATCCACTGCAGACATCCCTCACCAATTGCAGTTCTTTCTCACTGAGCCTTGAGTGGTTCAGGATCCCTTTTCAACACAGTCCTCCACACAGCCCCTACTAGAGAGTCAGCTCTCAAAATGAACTAGAACCCCTGTACAGTCTAGAATGAAATAAGTAGGAAAGAAAGAATCATCTGACTAGAAGATTCAAGGAAGGCTTTCTAGAGTAGGTACCAATTGGCTGAAAAAATGAATTGAAAAATGAACGGGCATGAGGTCAGGAGTTCGAGACCAGTCTGGTCAACATAACGAAACCCCGTCTCTACTAAAAATACAAAAAATTAGCCGGGTATGGTGGTGTGCACCTGTAATCCCAGCTACTTGGGAGGCTGAGGCAGAAGAATCGCGTGAACCCGGGAGGCAGAGGTTGCAGTGAGCCAACATTGTGCCATTGCACTCCAGCCAGGGCAACAGTGCGAGACTCTGTCTCAAGAAAAAAAAAAAAAAAGAAAAGAAAAAGAAAAAGAAAAATGAACAGGCAGACTAAAAAAGATGCAAACCCCAGCTAAGGGAGAAAAACCTTACTGGTCTTCCCAACAGACCACTCATAATCTGACAAATGGAGTTCTTGACTATTTATATTGTATTATAGCATCTTATCACCTTGTAATTTTTAAGTATAGAAGAAATATGATACACCATTATCCTAAAGAAACTCCTAAGGTGATAAGTTGATGCAATACAATATAGATTTTAGTTAACAACATCACTTTTAATTTCTCAGTGGCAATGATGGTGATGATTCTATTAAAAAAATGTCACTTCTTTAATTTTAATTAAAGGCTTTAATTCCGGAAAGCCTTTAATTTTCCGTTAGTCTTTTTGACTATTGGTAATTTGCATATCTGGCACATGAAAAATCACCACTCCCATCTCCAAACACACCTACATGCTACACCTTGTATTTAGAGCAGGCCAACATTGGCCAACTTAAGGACTCTCCCTTTTTCCACCCAAATAGGTCAAAAATGCATTTCTTCTTATGTACCTTAGAAAAGAAGGGATATTCTCACTCCCTCCAAGCCATGCTTTCTAAGAAGGAATTTTCTATGACTTCCAGGACTCTTAGCTTCATCTGTGTCGCCTTACCTACTGACAGTGGAAAGATTTAATCTTCCTACTTGCTATTTGTGCCAATTAAGGTATTTTCACTATAAGCAACAAACAAACCTGATTCTGGTAACATTTATCAAAAAAATAATGAACTAGATTCAGGGCATTGACTCAAAGAATCAAGAGAGAGTTGAAGAAATAGACTCCCAAAGAACAGGCGCCAGACAGCTCCACGGAGCTCCACAGTAAGAATTATGATGTGCTGCTTTGCAGCACTGTCTCCAGATGCCTCTGCTGCTATCTGAGGATGACAGTCTAGTTCCCAGGATGTTGTGTGATTGGCAGAGCTTCAGCAACATGCCCATGCCTGTAGTAAAGGGATATCAAGAAGACAAGACCTAAAGCTATGGAGAAACTTTTTCCTATACTCATTTGCCTTCTGTAGTCTTTTTATTTGCATGAAGCAAAGATGAAGTTTTAAATCTGAATCCTAAGCAAATGCAAGCATGCCGTCCTAAGAATCTTCTCCTGACCTGAACTCATTGCATCCAATCAAAAACACATGAAGGTTCTATAAACATGGCTCATAAAATCTCCCCCTAGCTCCCTATCCAAAAAACACAAAAGACAGCACTCATGCCTCATACACAGTGGCAGTCCACACACAGCAAGTGAGACTTCCCTTACCCCTTTAATAACAGGCATTCATGGGCGTTCACTATAGGCCAAGCACTGTTCTAAGTACTACATGTATTGACTCATTGAATCTTCACAGCAGCTCTCTGAGGTTGATATTATTACAGTTCGCACTTTAGAATTAAAGAAATTGAGACCAAAAGCTTCACATAAGTGGCAGAGCTGGGCTCTGAACCCAAGGAGTCTGCTAAGTCCAGATCCTTAATTATATAATACCTTCATATTGGTGGTCTCCATCAAGCCCCTTCCATGCCTACATCTTATGTTGTACCCCCTAAGACCTTCTCCTGTTAGAAGCTGCCCTAGAACCTGACTTGTCGGTACAGAACTGCCAGGGTGAAGTGTGGGCAGAATGTGACCTGTCTTATGATACTCAGGGAATGGATTAAAAGATTTAAATGAGCTTTGTGAAAATGACACAAATTTTTAAATCATTTTTTTTTCCTCTGAAAAAGTACCTTGTTCCTATTTTCTATGTATTATTTAGTAACAGGAAATTATACATTAGAGATTATGCTCAGACTGTAACTCCCCATAATGACAAATATCTCATTCAGAACGAATGCCTCAAGACCAACACTAAAGAACTGTCAGAGAGCAGGAAGCTGTGAGTCATTTCCAAGTGCTCTGGAATAACCCAGGTATTACCTCCTGGTTTGTAATCCTCTTTCCTCCAGTTCTAGCTGGGAATTTCAATGCAAATCATTCACAGCAACACAAGAGAGATTCTGATGATCCAACTTGAGTCTGAGTGAGCAGAGGAGTCCTACCCAGCGTGCTTCCAAGTCAGGGTTTAAACTTTAACCTCTAAAACACACATTGGTTAAAACTTGAAGTTTTTCACTCTTTACAGCGATTTCAAACAGTGCTTTTCAGAGTTGCAAGTCTGAGGTACTGCATTTTGCAACCTACACAATCCAACGCTGGCCTTCCCTATTAAAAGACAAAAGAAGGAATTGTCTTATACATGCATGTTTTTTCAAGGATTCATAGAAGTATTTCCTAAAATCCTAAGTTTCGATAGGTTATGGATTTGAAAAGGTACTGAAAAATATCAATCACAAAGAATGCCATAACAAATAATTAACTATCAAATTATTAACACAATTTACTTAAAGAATACAACTAATTAATAAATCTATGTTTTATAATTATTTTAATAGTCTGAATGCCACCACTGAATGATTCTATCAAATGGGTTAGAGTTTGGAAGGATTCTACCAAATAGGTTAGAGTTTTTCCTACTCGCAAAAGATGGATGCCCCTTAGGGAAACCAGATATTTGCCAGAGAACTACGAAGTAATTATACCTTTTGCTTCTGGAGAAGTAAAGTGGTGCCCACTACCAACTCTGGAAATTGTTTCTCACTAGTATCTTGGCATTAGAAAAATTGGTAACTGCACTTCATCAAGCATTTTATACTTTCCAAAGCAGTTCCACATCCATTACCTCATTATTAGATGATGTTACCCTCATAAATGAATCACGACACTCAAGTTTAATGATTTCTAACAGTTATAAAGTCCTGTCAACACTCCTCACTCCACAATTAAGAAAAACAGCATTTAGATTGAGGGGTAAAATTATATGCTTCACATTCCAGAACAAGTCATTGACAATGCTGAGTAAGAGTATGCACATCAAAAGAGGACTTTAAATAAAAAACTACTAAAGAAGTCAGGCACCGTGGCTCACGCCTATAATCCCAGCACTTTGGGAGGCCAAGGCAGGAGTATCGCTTGAGCCCAGGAGTTTGAGACGAGCCTGGACAACACAGAGAGACCCCATCTCTATGAAAAATAAAAATAAATTAGCCAGGCGTGGTGACATGCACCTGTGGTCTTAGTTACTCAGGAGGCTGAGGTAGGAGAATCCCTTGAGCCTGGGAAGTCGAGGCTGCAGTGAGCCATGATCATATCACTGCACTCCAGCTTGGGCGACAGAGTGAGACCCTGTCTCAAAAAAAAAACAACAAAAAAAAACCTACCAAAGAAAACCACTGTCATTTTACAGGCCTAAGAGGTTCAAGCCAAAATTAAGACATAATAGGCATTAATGTTTATATGCCATGGGTTGTATAACTTTAGAAATAAAAGAAGAGGTCAGGTGCAGTGGCTCACACCAGTAATCCCAACACTTTGGGAGACTGAGGCGGGAGGATCACCTAAGGTCAGGAGTTCGAGACCAGCCTGGCCAACATGGTGAAATCCCATCTCTACTAGAATACAAAATTAGCTGGGCGTGGTGGTACATACCTGTAATCCCAGCAACTTGGGAGGCTGAGGCAGGAGAATCGCTTGAACCCAGGAGGTGGAGGTTGCAGTGAGCCAAAATCATGCCACTGCACTCCAGCCTGGGTGACAAGAGCGAAACTCCATCTCAAAAGAAAAAAAAAAAAAAAATGAAATGAAGAAATTAACAAGAGCAGAACTACTGTAGGAGATCTTAGCTGTTGATAGTTTTAAAGAGAATTCAACTAATATATTCTATAACTCCCAGATTATGTTCCTTATTTTCCTAAACTAAATCAAAGTTAGCTCTACGCATACTCAGTATTAGAAGACCAATGCTAGTTGTTATGTAGATCCCTCTCCATTCTTTGATGTATACCAGGACCCCAGAACTTATATAAGAGGAAAAACTGGACTCCTTTTGTCATCAGTGAGCGTAGCCTTGCTTCAGTCTTACCAGGGCTACTTCAGGAGGTTCATTTCTGCTCGACCTTTCTCCATCCAGTATTTGGCTCTTATCTGATGCCCATCATAGGCCATAACCACAGCTTCAATGCATTCCTATCAAATACAGCCAACCTGGCAATGCATTTAACAAGAAATATCTTGCTTAAGACTTTGTGGAGAAATCAAGAAGAAAAATTTACTTTACACACCACTGGGCAAAACTGCAAAATTTCCTTTAACTGTTCTATCTTTCTCCAAAGCTCTTCTCTGCAAGAGAGCCACCTCCTCTCTGATCACTCTAAAACTCTCTACCCTGACACAACTCCTGGCCCTTCCTTTCTGGGCTCCAGTCTCCCCTTCTCCAAGGCCTTGTTCCCTCAACCTCCATCTCAACAGCTTTTCTTATGTTAAGGAATTTAATTCTTTCCTCAGCTTCTACAATTTGCAACCTCTCTCACCCATCATTGCCCTTAACAAATACAACTTCCACCTAAAGATCCAACTCTTTTGGGAGGCAATAGGAAGACAGCAAATAACAAAAGAAGGCTGGGAACAGGCTCATGCCTATAATCCTGGGTGGGAAATGGACTGGGTGAAGGATGGTGGTGGGGTAGGCAGATCACCTGAGCTCAGGAGTTCAAGACCAGCCTGGGCAACCTGGCAAAACCCTGTCTCTACAAAAAATACAAAAATTAGCCCAGTGTGATGGTGCTTCCCTGTAGTCTCAGCTACTTGGAGGGGTGAGGTGGGAGGATCACTTGAGCTCCCAGTAGGTCGAGGCTGCAAAGCTGAAAATATCACAGATCTATTCAAACTATATTTTTAAATGGCCATTAAGCTAAATGAAAATTCAAATAACAATGAAATATTAATACCATTGTTTTGCTCAGAAAATTAACCATACTTTTAAAGGGATAATAATCGGATTATATGTTCTGGGAAACAGAGACCCTGACATATGGGGCACAGACTGACAGACCACACTGATGGGGTGAAAACTGGAACAAACTTTGTAGCACAATTTAGCAGCAATGGATTCAAAAGCCTCAAATTAACAAGGCTTTCTTCAAAAATGTTGATGAAACAATTCCATTTGTAGGAATTATTCTACAGAAGTATTCCAAAATGAGCGGAGAAATTTTGGTATAGATCTTTACTTCATTTTTACTTAAAATAATGGAAAATGAAAACAACCTAAACTTCTAAAAAATAGATAATTTATTTAATAATATATGGTAAATCTCCCAATAAAAGGAATATCAGATAGTAATTAAAAATCATGTTCTCAAAGAATATGGAAAAAAATTCACCATATACTATCAGGTTTCCAAAAAGGAGATTATCAGTAAGTATAGTATATTCCCAACTTTGTTTAAAGTATACACCTGTGCAAAGAAAAAAAGACAGGTTAGACAGAGGTGATAAGGGAAACATGTAGAAATGTTTAATAAAATACAAATCTTTAAATATTTTCAATAGATACATGATCTAGAGCAAGCAAAAGAAACCTCCAGAGCCAGATATGAAGTGGGAAGCTGCATAAGAGTAGGGCAACACTCACAACTCAAGGGAGTGAGACCCTCAGATCCTGAACACAGCAGAAAGTTAGAAGTAGAACAGAAAGGCCAAAACTGGGAAGAGGCAGTCCTGTCTGTAAAGTGGTATACTTAACACATACTACAGATAGAAAAAAACAAAAAGGCACCCAGGAGAAATCTGAACCCCAAAGCTGCCCTAGGTGTCAGGGGGAGCCTGAATTCACACCATCTCCCCTAAAGAAACCCAGAACCCAAGAAACCAACGAAACCATAAGGATCTCACAAAGGCAAAAGCAGAAGTGCTCTGTAGGAAGACCGCCACCACCCAGAGTACACACTGGACTCCAGCTGAAGATAGTGCTCTTAAGACAAAACTTACACAGACAAAAATTACGAACTGTAAGAATCCATCAGCATGAAAGTAAGAGACTTCCAAACTGGGAATCTCAAAAAGGACTTTGTAATAAATATGTCTAAATTTTTCAGAGATTAAAACAAAAAGGAATTCATAAAAACAGAAAATGTTTAAAAAGAAAATTATATATCTTTTAAAAAGAACAGGATATATATATTCATACATATATATAAATGATAATAGGAGCTATTTTGGGGATGAGGGTGGTGAGATTATGAATGCCTTAATTTTTTTCTATATACTTGTATATTTCCAACAATGACCAAATATTACTTAACATAAATATATATATTATTTATCTATATATAATATAGATATATAGATAATACATATATAGAGAGATATATAGATATATAGATATTATATATCTATATATAATATAGATATAATATAGACAGATTATATATATATAATATATATATATATATATATATATATATATAATCACTCTGGGTCTCTGTCACCCAGGCTGGAGTACAGTGGTGTAATCATTAGCTCATTGCAACTTCAAACACCTGGGCTCAAGCCATTCTCTCACCTCAGCCTCTCAAAGCTAGGACTACAGGCATGCACTACCATACCTGGCTAAATGTTTTGTTTTGTTTTTGTTTTTTGTAGAGACCAGGTCTCACTCTTTTAACCAGGCTGGTCTCTGTAGGCATGGGCTGTCACCAGGCCCAGCTCAAATATTACTTTTATAACAGACAAGAGAGGAAGAAAAAAAGTGAAGATTCACACAACTATTCCCATATGATGGCTAAAAAGAATTTTTGAGAAATTAAGGGCATAAACCTTGATAAACTACTACAATAAATCCAAACTGGCCTCTAAATGAATGCCCCTACAACCTAGCCAAATCCACATCAGACACCACCCAACCACACACTCCATACCACATGCTGCAATCAAACTGAGCACATCAGCAGATCCCATACATGTTATTTTTAAATATTAACCCTCTATACATGCCCTTTTCCTGAAATTCTCTTCATCCTTTCTTCACCCTTTAAAGTCTTGGTAATCATTCCAGATCCAATGAAATACCATTTCTCTTGTGTAGTCTTCCTCAAATCCTTCAGCCTGAATAAGCAATCATATTACTCAGTGATGTCAAAGGAACTCACTGAGCCTTCTGATTAATGCCATTTTGCACACAGTACTTTCTGTTCATCCTGCCTTCATCAAGGACTACACATTCTTGGAAATAAGAGACATCTTTTTTCAGGTTATCTCTGAAAACTGTCAAAAGCATTATTTATCCATAGTTGTTGCTTGATAAAAATTTGTTGTATGAACCCAAGTACAGAAAGTCACTAAAACCCTACCAAAAGATAAATTCAAGAAAATCATCTTCTTAGTTCATTTTTTCTCCCATACCTTCAGAGAAGTGAAGTAGATTCATCTGCCCACTGTTTGCTTATATCCACTTAAACAATATACATTTCAAATAATATTAGCAGGATGTTAAATTCTTCTGGTCTTGTATTGTTTCCTGTCTCTGACATGCCATGTATGTAATCACACTTATTTCCTCTATTGTATAAAATTCTCCCAGTCAATTTTAATCAATAGCTTAAAATATTTTCCAATGAGCAGTCTGCAGCAGACTTGGTTTTTCGAGGCTTCGTTAGACACTTGAAATACATGTAGAACTAGTAATATAAAATGGCTCTCAATTCAATTCAATTAAGTAAATAGTTTATGACTGCTTAGTGTTTAACACTATGTCAAACATCATAGGGGATATAGAAAAAATATTAGATTTATTCTCTACACTTAGAAAGTTTAAATTCATTCATTTATTCATCCAGCCAACACTTACTAAGAACTGCCTGTGCACTCAGTCATATGCTAAGCACTGCGAAGGGCATCAAGAAGTTTAATTTCTGGTCTAGAGATTCCACGAGCTTTCAAACTAGTTGGGGGGATGTAAGAAAAACAAATTAGTAAGCTAAACAGCAATGTTAGTATAAGTGTAATCAATAAAATTCACCATCTGGTACAGTCTAGACACAGAGAATTAAGGAGGTGAGATGAAGAAGAGGTGTCCGTATATTCAAATGATACAGAAAGTATTCAAAGGAGAAGTAGGAATTGGAGAAAAGCAATGTTATCTCAAGTGTAATGGAGTAAAACAGCTAAATTATAACTTACTCTTTGACAATCCGAACCCATTCCCTCTACCATTCCACTACTAAAACCAAGTGGACTTGAAGGGGATTCAGGGTCTTAATGAAGGGACCCCACAAGGACCTCATTATTACAGACTAAGGGGAAATTCAGACACTTCAGATGTCAGCAGGGAGGGACAACCACACCCAGGGACTACACAAAGTCTCAGCAGAAGCTGGTTTAAGAGAAATGACAGCCCTGAACTCCTCACCCTCCTATCCATGCTATGATACGACGAAGTTTCTGAAAACGTACTGCTACCACCCAGGGATGACAACTGAGCTCAGCCTTAAATGACTGAGTTTTACTTGTATGTTTTACCCTAAGGAAGTCTTCTATTATATAAGTACCGATGATAGAAATTACGTTATAATAAACATAAAGATAGGCCAGCTGTGGTGGCTCACACCTGTAATCCCAGCACTTTGGGAGGCCGAGGAGGGCAGATCACCTGAGGTCGGGAGTTGGAGACCAGCCTGACCAACATGGAGAAACTCCGTCTCTACTAAAAATACAAAATTAGCCAGGCGTGGCGGTGGATGCCTATAATCCCAGCTACTCAGGAGGCTGAGGCAGGAGAATCACTTGAACCGGGGTGGCAGAGGTTGCAGTGAGCTGAGATCGCACCATTACACTCTAGCCTGTGCAACAAGAGCAAAACTCCATCTCAAAAATAAAATAAAATAAAATAAAATGAAGATAAGTGTTTCTTACACACCTAAATTTTGAGGCCTGGGAATTCATCCTTGTTACAGAGTTATAAATCAAATATAATACAAGCTAGTACATCATTACATTCCAAAATGAATATTGAGAAAATGTGCCTCAGAGAAACAGATGGTATGGCTAGAAAGAGTTTAAAGACACATGCTAAACACCATTCCCAGGCATCCTTTTTAGAGCACTCAAAAGCAGGCATGTTTCCGCCAACCCTGAAGTGTCACTGTTGTCCCTGTGTTCAGAGACAGACCAATTAAGAGGGCCACAGTTACTACAGGTGTCAACCCTTCATGGCAGCACTTCTGCCTTCTCAACACCCTATGCTTTCTTGCCTTCAACTGAGCTTTGAAACGTGGCAGATCCAGGATGCCATGCTGGCTTTACATCTTACCAGCTGTGCAATCTGGGGTATCTGACCTCTCTGGATCTCACTTTTTAGAGTGGAAGAAATAATACCTATCTCATAGCGTTGTCAGGATCAAATGAGAAAGCACATGTGAAAGGCCAGGCACTATTTTATTGCCTCTTTCAGGAGATTGCATGCTTAAAACGACTTAATTATAGAATAAAAAGTTTTATTCTCTAGGAATTTTGGAATCTCAGGTTAAGCGAGCAGATAGACAGGTATGTTGGGGAAAAGGGATCCCCTGGCCCCCTACACTCACATCTCACACACGGATTGCAACTATCACCTTTTCCGATGGCGCTGGCTAGCTTCTTCGAGAGCAGTGACAGCAGGAGGATGAGTAGAGGAATAAAGAATGGAGAAAGAGTTCTTGGCCATTAAAGCAGCTCTAAATCTCATATATATAGAGAGGGGGGGGGGGGTGGGGGGGCCTGGCATGTTGTTTATCTACAGATAAAAAGTATTAATCAGGATGATGGAATCTGGGATAACCTTTAACTTTCTACTTTCTTTTCCATATTTAATTACATATCCTGAATACACATACACATATACACAGGGGAAAACTACACTCAATTTTTTGGACTGTTCCTTCACAGGCTTTTCACAGGCTTTTTCTTAAAACATAATTTACACAAAACTATCCACCTTTGCATATTACATTGTAAGTATTTTCCCATGATGTTAAAGCTTTTCATGATCATTTTTCTAAACTATAAATTGATTTTTAATAGCTTTAAGGTATAATTGACATATGCTAAGCTGCACATATTTAATGTATAAAATGTGAAGTTTTGACATATTAGAACATATTTGAAACTGTCACTATTAAGAAAGTGAACATGTCTACGATTCCTATAATATTCCTCATGCTCCTTGGTAATCCCTCCTTCCCATCCTCCTCTGTTCCCAGACAACCACTGATGTGTTTAATGTCACTATAGATTAGTTTGCATTTTTGAGAGTTTTATATAAACAGAATCATGTGTACATACTCTTTTCTTCTGGCTTCTTTCAGTCAGCATAAATATTTTGAGATCTATGTTGTGTATTTTAATAGTTCATTCCTTTATATTTCTGAGTAGTGTTCTTTTGAATGGATAAATCATGAAGACACTTAGGTTGTTCACAGATTTTGGTTATTACAAAAAAGCTGCTATGAACTATTGTGTGCAAGTCTGTGTGTGGACAAACACATTCATTTTTCTTCAGTAAATGCCTATAGTAGAATGGCTGGAAATTGTGGTAAATGTATATTTGACTTTTTAAGATGCTATCAAGTTGCTTTCCAAAATAATTATACCATTTTGCAGTCCCATCAATAGTGTATGAGATTTCGGGTTCCTCCACATATTCACCAACACGTGGTATGATTGATCTTTCTAATTTTGGCCATTCAAATAGTGCTATCTCACTATGGTATGATATTTACACTTCTCTGATGACTAATGATGATGAGCATCTTTTCATGAGCTTATCTACCCATCCATATATCTTCTTCGGTTAAGTGTCCAAATCTTTTGCCCATGATTTTATTGTGCATTTTGTTTTCTTAGTGAGTTGACGGTTGCTTGCATATTATGGATATAGGTGCTTTATTAGATATATACTTTGCAAATGTTTTCTCCCAGTCTGAGAATTGTCATTTCATTCTCTTAATAGCTTATTTGAAATGCTAAAACTTTTACATTTTGATGAAGTTCAACTTATCAACCCTTTCTATCATAGACCATGCTTTTGGCGTTGTATCTTTGAAATTTTTACCAAACCCAAGGTCACAGTATTTTTTCTTTCAGAAGTTTTGTATTTTCTAGGACTGATATTCAGGTCTACAATCTATTTTGGGTTTGTTTATAATACAAGGTATGAATCAATGTTCTTTTTTTTGCATCTGGGTATCCAATTTTTCCAGCACCATTTGTGGGCAATTATTGTTTCTCCACTGAATTGCATTTGCATCTTTGTTGAAATTCAGTTGTCCATATGTGTGAGCCTATTTATGGACTTTCTATTCTATTCCATTCACATGTCTATCTTTATGCAAATACAACACTGTTAATTACTGTAACTTTATAAAATGTCTAGAGGGGCTGGGTGTGGTGGCTCACACCTACAGTCACAACACTTTGGGTAGCTGAAGTGGGAGGACAGCTTGAGGCCAGGAGTTTGAGACCAACTTGGGCAACACAGTGAGAACCCTATTGCCACAGGAAAAAAAAAAAATTAGCCAGGTGTGATGGCATGCTCTTGTTACCCTAGCTACTTGAAAGGCTGAGGTGAAAGGATCTCTTGAGCCCAGGAAGTCAAGGCTGCAGTGAGCTATGATGATGCCACTGCACTTTAGCCTGGGCACCAGAACAAAACCCTGTCTCTTAAAAACAAACAAAGAAACAAACAAAACATATGCACACACACAAACAAACAAAAAGCTCTAGAAATCAGGTAGCACTAGTTCTCCAGTTCTGTTATTTTTGTGCAAAATAGTTTGGGCCATTCTAGGTCATTCACATTTCCATATGAATTTTAGAATCAGGGTGTCCGTTTCTACCAAAATAGCCTTCTGTGATTTAGCTTGGAATTCCAGTAAACCTAAGGATTGATTTTGGGGAACTGATGTCTGAACAATACTGAGAGTTCATCACCATGTTATATCTCTATTCAAACATTTTTTTTGAGACAAAGTCTCACTCTGTCACTCACTCAGGCTGGCGTGCAGTGGCACGAACTCAGCTCACTGCAACCTTTGCCTCCCAGGTTCAAGCAATTCTTCTGCCTCAGCCTCCTGAGTAGCTGGGACTGCAGACTCGCGTCACCATGCCCAGCTAATTTTTTTTTTTTTTTTTTTTTTGTATTTTTAGTAGAGACAAGACTTCACCATGTTGGCCAGTGAATCTCTACTTTTTAATTGAGATATGTAGACAATTAATCTTTAATGTGATTATCGATAAGGTTAAGTTTTTCCTCCTGCTATTTGTTTTCTATTTGTCCCATTTGTTCTTTGTTTTCTTTTTTCCTCTTTTTTCTTCTTTTGGATTACCCAAATATGATTTATAATTCCATTTTATCTCCTTTCTTCTCTTGTTATAATTCTCTGTCATTTTAGCGATTGCTTTAGGATTTATAGCATACACATTTTTAACTTACTACAGCTTATCTTCAAGCACTATTACACAATTTCAAATATAGCATAAGAATATTACAGTGTGGTGGTATGTGCCTGAAGTTCCAGCTACTTGGGAGGCTAAGGTTGGGAGGATCACATGAGCCCAGGAGTTCGGAGGCTACAGTGAGCCATGATTGCACCACTGCACTCCAGCCTGGGTGACAGAGTGAGAAACTGTCTCTAAAAGAAAAAAAAAAAAAAAAAAAGTTACAGTGGTATGCTTCCATTTTTCCGCTCAAACCCCATATGTTTTATTATTTTTATTTAAAACAACTGGCTTTTAAAATGACTTAAACAATAAGAAATCTTATCTGTTTACTCATGTAGCACCATTTCTGATGCTCTTCTTTGTACAGACCTGTATTTCCTTCTGCCTTGAGGACTTCCTTTAACATTTGTCAGGCAAGGCTGCTGGTGAGTTCTTTCAGTTTTCACATGTCTAAAAAGTCCTTAATTTCATCTTTTTTTCTGAAGTATATTTTTGTTGGGTGTAGAATTCTAGGTTGACTGTTTTTCTTTTACTACCTTAATGATGTTCCTCCACTATCTTATCTATACTACACCATCGCGGGCAAAACTTAACAGCACTGCAGTGAGAAATAGACAAATCCACAAGCACAGCTGAAGACTTCAATTGAATACAAGCAAAAGACATCTACATCATTTTTACCTTTCTTCCTATGTAATGTGTATTTTTTCTTTGGGTTCTTTTAGAATTTTAACCTTATCAGTGGATTTAAACAAAACAATTATGCTTTGATATAGTTTTCCTCATATAGCTTTTGTTTAGGGTTCACTGAGCATCTTGGATCTTTGGGTTTATAGGTTTCATCAAATTTGGAAAATTTTTTCAGCCATGATCTCTTCAAATATTTCTTCTGTTCCTCCCTCCTCCTTCAGGGAACATAAGTACACAAATATTAGACCACTTAAAGTTATCATGCAAATTACTGCTATTTTAAGTATTTTTGTAGTTCTTTCCTTTTTGCTGCATTTTAGACAGCTTCCATTGTTATGTCTCTGAGGTCTCTAATCTTTTCTTCTGCAATGTCTAATCTGCCCTTAATCCTGTCCATTGTATTTTCATCTCAAGTGCTGTAGGTTTTATCTCTAGACGTTTGAATTCGGTCTCTTAAAATATTTTCTATGTCTCCACTTAACTCTCTTAAGCCATAATGTAATATGGCTCTAATTACATTTTAATGCCATTGTCTGAAAAGTCTAATAACTGTGTTAGTTCTGGGTCAGTTTTGATTGACAGATTTTCTCTTCTAGTTATGGGTAATATTTTCATGCTTCATTGCATGCCTGGTAATTTTTTACTGGATGAAAGACACTGTAAAGTTTACTTTGTTGGGTAACAGTTTTATATTCCTATAACTTTTTTTATTGTGGTAAAAAACACATAACATTAAATTTACCATCTTAACCATGTTTTTTGTTTTGTTTTGTTTTGTTTTGTTTGTTTGTTTGAGATGGAGTTTCGCTCTTGTCGCCCAGGCTGGAGTGCAATGGCGCAATCTCAGCTCACTGCAACCTCCACCTCCCAGGTTCAAGTGATTCTCTTGCCTCAGCCCCCCGAGTAGCTGGGATTACAGGTGCCTGCACCACTCCCAGCTAATTTTTGTATTTTTAGTAGAGACAGAGTTTCACCATATTGGCCAGGCTGATCTCGAACTCCTGACCTCAGGTGATCCATCTGTCTCGGCCTCCCAAAGTGCTTTACAGGTGTGAAACTAGATTACAGGTGTGAACTACTGCTCCCAGCCTTCTTAACCATTTTTAAGTATACATTTCAGTAGTGTTGATTATATTGCATTGTCATGCAACAGTTCTCTATAACTTTGTCATCTTGCCAATCTGAAACTCTATACCCATTAAACACTAATTTCCCCTCTCTCCTCTCCCAGCCTCTGGCAATCCCTTCTAATTTGTTTCTGTGATTTCGACTACTCTACATGCTTCATATGAGTGGAATCATACAGTCCTTGTACTTTTGTCACTGGTTTATTTTGCTTAGTAAAACGTCCTTGAGGTTCATCCATGTTGTAGCATATGACAAGATTTCCTTCTTTTAAAGGCTGCCTGATATTCTATTGTATTTCTATACCACATTTCCTTCATATAGTCACTTGCAAGTGGACATGTAGTTTGCTTCCACGTCTTAGCTGTTGTGACTAATGATGCAATGAACATGGATATGCAAATATCTGTTTAAGATCCTGCTCTAGGCTGGGCACGGTGGCTCATGCCTGTAATCCCAGCACTTTGGAAGGCCAAGGCAAGTGGATCACCTGAGGTCAGGAGTTTGAGACCAGCCCGGCCAACATGATAAAACCCTGTTTCTACTAAAAATATAAAAATTAGCCGGGTATGGTGGCATGTACCTGTAATCCAAGCTACTCAGGAAGCCGAGACAGGAGAATCGCTGGAACCCAGGAGGTAGATGTTATATTGAGTTGGGATCATGCCACAGCACTCCAGCCTGGGTGACAGAACAAGACTCCGTCTCAGGGAAAAAAAAAAAAAAATCCTGCTCTAAATTTTTTCAAATATATACCTAGAGGTGGAATTGCTGGATCATATGTTAATTCTATTTTTAATTTTTTGAGGGCCCTCCATACTGCTTTCGATAATGGCTGCACTATTTTACATTCTCAAAAGGGGTCCAATTACTCTGCATCCCCTCAGCAACACTTTTTAAATTTTCTATTTGTTGCTGTTGGTCATCCTAATGGGCATAAGGTGATATGTCATTATGATTTTGATGCATATTTGTTTTCCCTTATGAATACAGATGTTCTTCAACTTACAGTCATATTATATCCTGATGATGAAAGTGCATAGAAAACTCGCTTTTGACTTACTTCAACTTGTGATGGGGTTATTTGTATATAACCCCATCATAAGTGGAGGAGTGTACTGAATGTGTATAATTTTTGCATTATCATAAAGTTAAAAAATTGTAAGTCGAACCACTGTAAGTCAAGGACCATTTGTAGTGATATTGAACATCTTTTTATATGCTTATGGACCATTTGTATGTCATCTTTGGAATGTCATCTACTCCAATCTTTTGCCCACTTTTTAATTAGGTTGTTTTTAGTTACTGAATTACAGATCTTCTTTATATATTCTGGATATTATCCTCTTATCAGTCATATGATTTACTAATATCTTCTTCCACACCTAAGGTTGCCTTTTCACTCTACCGATTATTTCCTTTGATGTGCAGAAGTTTTTTGGTTTGATGAAGTCCCATGTGTCTATATGTGCTTCTGTTGCTTGTGTTTTTGATGCCATATCCAAGAAATCATTGCCAAATTCAGTGTCCTGAAGCTTTCACCCAATGTTTTCTTCTAAGAGTTTCAGGTTTTACATTTAGGTCTTTAATTCATTTTGAGTTAATTTTTGCATATGGTATAAGGTTCAACTTCTTTTTTTTTTTTTTCTTGAGACAGGGTCTCAACTCTGTTGTCTAGGCTGGACTGCAGTGGCATGATCTTGGCGCACTGCACCCTCGACCTCCCAGGCTCAAGTAATTCTTCCACCTCAGTCTCCCAAGTAGCTGGGACCACAGGCACACACCACCACGCCAGCTTTGGGATTTTTGGTTGTTTTTGTTTTTTTGAGATGGAGTCTCACTCTGTCACCCAGGCTGGAGTGCAGTGGCACGATCTTGGCTCACTGCAACCTCCACCTCCCAGGTTCAAACGATTTTCCTACCTCAGCCTCCCAAGTAGCTGGCTAATTTTTGTATTTTTAGTAGAAACGGGGTTTCACCATGTTGGCCAGGCTGATCTCCAACTCCTGACCTCCAGTGATCCGCCCACCGTGGCCTCCCAAAGTGCTGGGATTACAGGCGTGAGCCATCATGCCGGCCTTTTTTTTTTTGTATTTTTTATAGAGACAGGATTTTGCCATGTTGCTAAGGCTGGTCTCAAACTACTGAGCTCAGGTGATCCACCTGCCTTGGCTTCCCAAAGTGTTGGGATTACAGACATGAGCCACCATGCCCAGTCTCAATTTCATTCTTTTGCATATGGATATCCAATTTTCCAACACCATCTGTTGAACAGACTGTCTCTGCCCCGTCGTATAAGTCTTGGGACCCTTGTCAAAAATCATTTGACTCTCCCTCTATGTGTGTGTGTGTGTGTGTGTGTGTGCGTGTGTGTGTGTTTATTTACATGCTCTCTATTCTGTTCCATTGGTCTATATATATGTCTTTATGCCAGTACTATACCATCTTGATATCAGACTGCTGCTTTGTAGTATATTTTGAAAGCAGGAAGTGTACACTGTCTATTTTTTTCAAGATTGCTTTGGATATTCAAGGTTGCTTGAGATTTTCTTTTTTTTCTTTTTTGAGACAGAGTTTTGCTGTTGTTGCCCAGGCTGGAGAGCAGTGGCATGATCTTGGCTCACTGCAACCTCCACCTTCTGGTTTCAAGCAATTCTCCCACCTCAGCCTCCTGAGTAGCTGGGATTACAGACACTCACCACCATGACCGGCTAATTTTTGTATTTTTAGTAGAGATGGAGTTTCACCATGTTGGCCAGGCTGGTCTCGAACTCCTGACATCATGATCTGCCCATCTCGGCCTCCCAAAGTGCTGGGATTACAGGCATGAGCCACTGCACCCAGCCAGGATTTTATATTTCAGAGTGTTTTGTTTGTTTTTTTTTTTTGAGGCAGGGTCTCACTCTGTTGCCCAGGCTGGAGTGCACTGGTGCAATCTCAGCTTACTACAACCTCCACCTCCTGGGCTCAAGCAATCCTCCCGCCTCAGCCTCCTGAGCAGCTGGTATTACAGGCACCTGCCACCACGCCCCGATAGTTTTTGTCTTTTTAGTAGAGATGGGGTTTCACCATGAGACCAGGATGGTCTCAAAATCCTGGCCTCAAGTGATCTACCTGCCTCGGCCTCCCAAAGTGCTGGGATTACAGGTGTGAGCCACCTTGCCAGGCCAAAATTTTAAAATTTTTTTTCTGTTTCTGTAGGTGGGGGGAAACCCTATAACCATTCTTGATCTTTATTCTTGGATGCAGTTAAATTACTTGGAAAGAGTTTGACCCTTAGGTCTTGCTTTTAAGCTTCATTAGGCAGGACCAGCACAAAAGTGAGTTTAGGGCTCTGATTCTCAACAGGAGATGACTATGATCCCCAGAGGACATCTGGCAATGTCTGGAGACATTTTTTACTTTCACAAAAGGAGGCATCACTGGCATCTAGTGTGTTGAGGCCAGGGACGTTGCTAAACATCATATAATACACAGGAGATCCCCTTAAAACAAAGAATTATCAAGTCTAACATTCCTATAGTGCTGAGGTTGAGAAACCACACTGTCTGTGGGCTAATTATTCCCCATTATTGAGGCAAGAGGCCTCTGAGTACCCAATAAGCTGTACATTACTACATGGTTTTTTACCGTGTGGCTGGTAAGAACTGGCACTGTTCCTGGTCTGTGTGAGTGCTAAGCACTATTCCTTCTAATCCTTCCCGACAGTTCTTTCCCAGGTCTCCAGTTAGTTTCCTCATACCCATGTGTGCTAATCAGAATTCTGATGAATATGTGCCAGGAACTTTATATAAATTATTTCTAATCCGGCCAGGCACAGTGGCTCACGCCTGTAATCCCAGCACTTTGGGAGGCCGAGGCAGGTGGATCATGAGGTCAGGAGTTCGAGACCAGCCTGGCCAACATGGTGAAACCCTGTCTCTACTAAAAATACAAAAATTAGCCGGGCATGGTCGTGTGCACCTGTAATCCCAGCTACTCAGGCTTAGGAGGCTGAGGCAGAAGACTTGCTTGAACCTAGGAGGCAGAGGTTGCAGTAAGCCAAGATCGCGCCATTGCACTCCGGCCTGGGTGACAGAGTGAGACTATGTCTCAAAAAAAAAAAAATTATTTCCAATCCTTAAAACAGCCCCCAAAAGTAGCAGTTGTTATCTCTATTTTTACTTATAAAATCAAGCTCACTAAGGTTAACTAACTTGCCCGGTACCACTCAGCTAGTAGGCACATATTAGTATCAAAACAACTACAGTCATATGGAAACAAACTTGAAACAAGTGTGAGAAACAAGTCCACATTATCACTATTCAATCTAAGGCTGGGTCCAGGAAGCTTCTCTCTGGACCTGCCGTAAGAGAATTTCGTCATTCTGCTTACAGAGTTAATCTGACTCTATACAGCTTTTGAAACCTTAGAATATTTTACTTTAGTTAACTTCATTACTTAAAATAGCATTAATTGGCTGACCCAGTGTTTTTTGTTTGTCTGTTTCAAAGTGATGGGTTTTTTCATTAAGTCATAAGGTAGTATGAATGTCTCAGGACAAATTCACTAGAGATTTCATTCTCAGCTAATAACAATGACAAATGTTGTGAAAGAAAGAAATAAGTTTGAAAGTGATTCTTCATGGTGGCCTAAAACCAAAGACTAAGGAAGCCCACCATGATATTATAAGTAACAGGTGCCATTATCAAGGTAAATTACATTTCACATTTAAGTGTTTTCTAATTTATAAAGCACTTTCAGATGTATTATCACATCTGACTTTCACATCAGCCCAGTGAGCTAAGGAACAGGACTGAATATTACATATTATAGAATTATTAGCTGTTTCCTAATATGTAAAATGAGAATAAAAATAATATTATTACACTACATAAATTTATACACATACACATATGCATGCACACATGCACACTGCATGCACATGTGCGCGCACACACACACACTATATTCTGGGACCCATCTTTATTCCCATTTCCACATATAAGGAAACAGATTCAGAGAGATCAAGCTAAACAGCCTAGATCATCCACTAGTAAGTGTCAAAGCTGGTAGTATTTTCAGTGTGCCCGAGTCCCAGTTCCATGTTCCTTTCAATAAACCACACTGACTCCTGAATGGCCAAAAGCAATGATGTCATGAATCAGGTTCTCAAGGGAACCAAGGTATCATCTTTCTACATGATATTCAAGAAAGAGCTCTGAGCTTCTTTTATGTAGACATTGAAATTAGATGACTCAGTACAGAGGTTTACAAAACAATTCTTTCTGTACATGGTTCTTTTTAGTTTCTCAATTCTAACAACTCCAAATCCTCATTTTTTTCTAAAAATTAAAATATGATTGGCCCAGCGTGGTGGCTCATACCTGTAATTGCAGCACTTTGGGAGGCCAAGGCAGGTGGATTGCTTGAGGCCAGGAGTTCAAGATCAGCCTGGGCAACACAGGGAGACTCTGTCTCTATTAAAAAAAAAAAAAAAGTCTGAAAAAAAATAACTGGACATGGTGGTACATGCCTGTGTTCCCAGCTCCTCAGGAGGATCTCTTGAGCCTGGGAGGTCGAGGCTGCAGTGAGCCCTGATAGCAACACTGCACTCCAGCCTGGGTGACAGAGCGAGACACTGTCTCAAAAGCAAAACAAACAATAAACAGCTGTGCCTCATAAAAAGCAAACATGTACACATATAACCATAATTCAAGTCTACTGATTAATGTAGAAGCAGAATTCTATAGAAGAAAAAAAACAGATAGCAGATACTTCAAACATGGGTCTGACAAAAATTTTCCTGAGAGGGTAGAGTTTAAACTGGATGGGCCTTGAAGAGTAAGAAAGCTTTTCAAGTTCCATTTTGGATGTAACAGATATTTCCAAAATCTTGACTTAAAAAGCAAACCTTAATATGTCACTCCTATTTCTGAACATTATTCCTTACAGAAACTTCCAACCAGTGAGTGTTACTTAGAAGGATGAGTTAACAGGCATATGTCAGTACAAAAAAGTAGGTACAAAACTAAATGTGGTTAAAAAAAAAAATCCCCTTCCCAAACACCTAAAAAGTCATCTAGTCCAACTCCCTGTTTAACAGATGAGAAAACTGAGGTCACACCCTTGTCTACTCAGAAGACAAGAGTCACCAAAAACAATGATCTCTACCACAGTGTAGGAAGTAAATATTAGAACTATGTTTATTTTTAAAACTAAAAGGAAACAAAATTAGCTTTACAAATATTTAATGTGTATATTTTCAGTAGAATCCTAACTTGGTCCTTATGACAAGATCCCATGACACAAACAGTTCAAGGGATATCACAAGAGAGGAGTAGACGTTCTACAAAGAGCCTGGACAGTGACTGTCATTCCTTTTTTCACTTCCAGCATTTGTGATGTTCTACAGTTTGTACATGCCTGGTTGAGTGGATTAACAGATTATATAACCCAGTTGATACCAAAGCTACACTCACTAAATAAGCAAGTAGCTTTAAAAATATGTCTGCAAAGCAATTGGAGACTGTAAAAAATACAAATCATATAAGCATAAGAAAACAGTAGAACACACACCTCTAATCTTAGTAGGAGTCTTTACCAGCTACATCAGAAAACAAAAGAGGAGCAGTGTGATCACATGTTGGGCAAAAAAGTCACAATTATCGAGATTATATAAAATACAACTTTATACTCACTCATTAATAATAAACAGTATCTTGCATACATATTGTACTATGAGATATTAGTTAATGATATGATAAAGTCTTTCCAGTTAACAATAGATTTAAAAAATCGTCTTATTTTATCTTTTTTTCATTTAACTCCTGTCTGCCTTAGTCTTCTCATCTTAAACCCCACTTTATGTTTGGCTGCCAGGATGAAATGATAATGTACAAAAAGCACCCAGCACAATGTTAGTGATGTAGAGAGCACTCAAACAGCAGCAGCGAGGGAGTTTGCTCTAGACTCCTGCCCCTCCATCCTCCCTAACAAATCCATGTCTCATTGCTTATTAACATATTGTGTTTGCTAAGATGCTCGCTTCCTGATTTTCCATCATCCTCACTCTTCTTGTTGCTAAAACTATGTCCCATGCCTTATTTACTCCTGATCTGTCTGTGCTCTACTTGGGAGGAAGTAGCAGTTCCTAGCAAAAGGGGTCCACCACAATCTCTATGAGCTCCCCTTCTTATCCTCTTAAGTTTAGTTTTAGTGGCTCATGCCTGTAATCCCAGCCTGGGCAACATAGCAAGACATAGCCTCCTGAGTAGCATGCATGCATGAATTCATTTATTCATTCATTCATTCATTTTTTGAGACAGGGTCTTGTTCTGTCATCCAGGCTGGAGTGCAGTGGCACAATTACAGCACACTGCTGCCTCGAACTCCTGGGCTCAATCAATCCTCCTGCCTCAGCCTCCCAAGTAGCTGGGACTACAGGCGTATGCCACAACACCCAGCTAATTTTTGTATTTTCAGTAGAGACGGGGTTTTGCCATGTTGCCCAGGATGGTTTTGAACTCCTGGGCTCAAGCAATCCACCCGCCTCAGCTCCCAAAGTGTTGGGATTATAGGAATGAGCCACCACATCCAGCAGCATTTATTTTCACATATACCCTAGTATATATAACCTACACATTAAGTAGAACATGTATAACATAAACATTTTGTATATAAAAATTAAAAATATAGACCTTGCAAGTAGTATATGCACAACATGTTGTTACTGATGAGCTAAAAATTTCAGAAGCCTGGGGACCACCGCTCCAACATTTGAAAAGGAGAAGCATCTTGACCTCCCACCTCAGCTGGAGCAGGTATAGGGATAAGAATTTAGCGGCTTCTGACAGCACCTTGTTTTTCCTGTAATACCGAGAACTGAGTTGGAAACATTTGGAAGGAAAGAGAAAGAGGGAACCCTAGAAACCTCAATTCTAATAGAAGAACATAGTCAGAAATGGTAGCTAAACTTTTATAATTCTTAAAGCAATTGAGGCCCAGACCCAGGGAGCTTTAGAGATTAAAATCAGCACTTAGAAGAAAAAATAGGCAGTCAGGCACTCAGTGACATATTCGGGAGTTTAAGAGGTTTGTTTCTGCAGTTTATCCCTAACCCCAAAGTACTGCTCTATTCTCTTTGAGCTCGTATTTCCAGGGTTCCAAGCAATCGTGCCTTTTACAGCACCGACTGTTAAGTCATCACAGAGGCAGACTTTTTTTTAATGGCTAGACAAGGCCAAACCATTAGTAACATTTGTAGCTATGCAAAGAAACCTAATAAGGGTAATCAAATATCATGCTTTGGGTGGTAAACTGATCTAAACTGGGATCATAAAAGAATGTTATCCTCCTCCTCCACAAGAATACAATTGAGCAATTGGTTGATTCATTGTAAAAGGACTGGCACAAAGGCATAGCCTTTGTTGGACTCCAGGTATAATATAGGAAAGGCAATTCCAGTTCCTAAGAAAGCTATGTGTTTTGTTTTAACTATGTAAAATTTTCCCAGGGCACTCACTTTCCATGGTTAATTGGTCATAATGTATTCACTTCTCTAACAAGAGTATTCTATGGTGCGTACAAATAAGTTGACTGCTTCACAAAGCTGAGCAAGTCTTAATTCTCTACTTAGGTTTAAGAGCTCAGGTCACTGCAAAAAGAAAACATACTTAACTTTTTAAAAGCTGGCCTCTTTTAAGAAAACTCAAGAGTCTTTAATTCTTTGGCACTGGGGCCTATGTAAATTGCCAGCAGTATCAGTATCCAAGTTTCCTCAACATGCATCATTCAAGATCTTCTCAGCTTTACACAGGGTGGGAACTGCTCATTTTCTGCTTTACTAAGAAAAGAACTTAAGGTAAGGCTGCTACAGCTTCTAGGGCTGCATAGGGTAAAGATATAGAGTTTTTTGGCCAGCCTCAGAAACCATTAAAAATGCTCACTAAAGAGCAACTTGCTCATTTGTACACTATTTATAAGAAAATTATCTTTCTGAAAGCTTTCAGGCCCTTCCCAAATTCAATGAAACAGTGAAAAGCTTTTAAGCAAAGTCGCTATCCCCAAGTACATTTTGGTACTTGGAAATGCTGAAGAACAAATATAATGATAAAGAATTTATTTCCATTTAGATATTTTCTTCAGACTCCAGCTGCTTAAATAGAATCTTACACATTCCTAGTACTGGAGATATCCTCTATTACTATGTCTTATAATCTGTGAAATTTCTCTAGAAAAAAGCGGAGTTTTGCTTATCCACAATTAAACTATAGACTGGAAGAGCTGTTTCCATCAGACTGAAAGCATCAAGTTTCCAAGCAATAATACACACACATTCTAGATGGCACAGAAAGAGTACATTCAGTCACTTCAGCATTTTCCTAATAATTTATATCCACTTCTGAAAGGAAAATCAAAGCCCAATCAAGAATTATGAGTCTAATATTTTTATCCAACCCTGAATAAACCAAAACAGTCCTTTCTTCTCTAACCAGTGGTGCTTACAGAAGAAAGTTTTCAAACAGAAAAATGAAGAGATAATTAAGAATTATATTATCTTCACACCAAGGTTCCTATTTACATTGATTATGCAAAGCCATCTAGAGTCCCAAAGCAAGAATGCATTTAAAAAAGAAATACTATGAGGGTGTTTATCTCAATTTAACAATTATATGAAAAAGCAGCCTGGAATCCGAGGCTGTCTTACTGCTATTGACAGAGAGAAATTTTTGTATACCTGCTTCTGCTGGTCTTATCACTTGAGATTTGGAAGTCCAGAAAAACAATTCAGAAGACTTAAAATTCAGTCTTCCTAAGCTGTGTCTATCCTCTGCCAAAGTTAGTGTTTGACCAAAGAAAAGAAGCAATTCCACACTGAAGTGTTCTGCCTATTACTACAGATATTAATCTTGATGGAACTTACTCTCAGTAGAAAGGCCAATCTGCAACATGGGTGTGGTTCAGAACCATAAAAAAATCAAGAGGCAAAAATGTGGATGTCATCATCATTCTATTTGATTATAGCTGGGGAGCTTAAAATACATTGTGGTATTCACCTTACCCCTTAGATTTTACCCAAGCAGGTTTTCTTCCTATGGAATGGGACTACCCTATGAGCTTCCATATTCTTTTTATAAATGTTCCTTTGCCACTTTAATTTTAAAATGGCAATGTTGAGCTGGGCACAGTGGTATGTGCTTATAATCTCAGCTACTTGGGAGGCTGAGGCAGGAGGACCACCTGAGCCCAGGAGTACAAGGCTGTAGCGTGCTATGATAACTCCTGTGAATAGCCACTGCACTCCAGTCTGGGCAATACAGCAAGACCCTATCTCTTAAAAAAGAAAAGAAAATGGCAATATTGTTTTCATCATGTAAAAAATCATGAAGAATTAATTCCCAGAAATAATTAGGAAATTGTAAAACCAAAAACAAACAAACAAACCCTAACATCTTACTGAATTTCAATTAGAGTCACTGGACTAATTTCAAGCAAATATCCAAAATTATCTTTGAATAGTAACTGAAAACATGTTATAATATTATACAGTGTTAAAACCAGAAGATGCCCCACGGGTTATAGTCCAATACTACCATTTAAGTGAGGCAAGAACAGTTTCACTTATAAAATGTATAATGCATTTTCACTGTCTGGTTAATTATCTGAAGGGAAAGTCTAAAACATCTTTTATGATGGCTCCATAAAGGTAAAGAATAGATGTTATAAAACTGCTTCATAAAGTGAAAGAAAAAGTTAAGGACTTTTATAAGCCAGTTTTTTTTTAAGTACATACAGTACTGTATGATCCGATTTATGGAAATTCTAGAAAATACAAACTAACCTATAGTGACAGCAGAACAAAGGTTGCTTGGAACAGGGTGAAAGGAGGGATGGAAAACAAAATACATGAGGAGGCTTTGGAGGAAAAAAGTGTTCTACGTCTTGATTGTGGTGGTGATTTTGTGGATGTATATACCTGTCAAAACACAGCCGGTTGTCCACTTTAAATGGGTACAGTCTAGCATATCTAAATTATACCTCAATGAATGTTAAAAATACACACTCACATTTAAATATTTTAAAGGACATCTGTATTGAAGAAGGCTTATTCTTGCTCTTTATGGCCACAAGCTGGTAGAATTAGGACCACTGGCAGAAATACCAGGAGACAAATTCTGCATGAATGTAAGGAAATATTCTGTCCACGTGGTCCAGAGACAACCCGGACTGGAACAGTGAGGTTCTACACCTGGAACACTGGACCTGTGTGTCCAAAAGCTCAGAGTCAATTTTGGAGGCACACAGGCTGTGGTCTTTGGGAATTCCTACATAGAAAGTTGGATACTGTGGCATTAATATTTTTTGCATTGAAAATTCCATTATTTCAAGGAGACCACTTACGGATGGCTGTAGTCCTGCTGCTGTTGCATGGAGTTCTGCTAACCTCTTGACTAAAACATGTATTTGCTCTGATTTCCCCCAGGACTTCACTTCACAGGAAAAACCAATTATCTGCCCTATGTGTCCTTTTAAAAAATGGATCCTGTGTGGTTATTTTCTGATTGTTGAAAAGCAATATGCAGAATTAAAAGTATTTGGAAAATAATAAAATCTAAATTGCTCTCAAGCACACCATTCAGAAATAACCAAGGCCAAAATGTTATAAATTTTCAATCTTTCTTCTATGCACATGTGTATGAATATACAATTTTCCAAACAAAATTGATATTTGCTATATATAGTTTTACTTAATATTATTTAAAGTTTTCAGTTTTTGAAAGTATGCCTTTCATGCTTCATAATAGTCCATGTATGACTATACCATGATTTACTTAAGCATTCATATTGCTAACTAAGGTGGTTTCCTATGTTTTACTTTTAGAAATAATACTTCAGCAAACATCCTTGAACACAGAGGGTAGATGGGGACATTACCCTCTGTGGTATTATGAGGGACATTATAGCCGTGAATCCAATTGCTCTAAGAGTTTACCCATTCCATTCTGTTACAAGCAATTTCAATTTCCACTTTGTTGGGAAATGTCACAGTAGACAGTTAAAATGTACAGTATGGAGACTGTCACTTTTGCTGACAATATATTCTTCTTTAGTATCTACTATGAGCCTAAACCAAAATTCCAGGAAAAAAATACTGAAAAAATTTTTAATTTGATCTCAGTAACAACTATGTAGAAAAAGATATGGTGCCAAGCCACTGATCAGGGCCAAGTGTATGGTGCAGTTCTTGTTTGCTCTTTTATTTTATTTTATTTTATTTTTTTGAGACAGAGTCTCACTCTGTCACCCAGGCTGGAGTGCAGGGGTGCGATCTCAGCTCACTGCAACATCTGCCCCTCCCAAGTACAAGCATTCTTCTGCCTCAGCTTCTCTAGTAGCTGTGATTACAGGCACCTGCCACTGCGCCCAGCTAATTTTTGTATTTTTAGAAGAGACAGATTTTCACTATGTTGGCCAGCTGGTCTTGAACTCCTGACCTCAAGTGATCTGCCCGCCTTGGCCTCCCAAAGTGCTGCGATTACAGGCATGAGCCACTGCACATGGCCTGTATGGTGCAGTTTTAACAGCCTATGAATATTTGAGGCGTAAGTATTTTGAACCATCACAAGTACTCAATAAATACTAGAAAATAATAAACTGAATCAAAGTTGTATCTGTAACTCAAACTATTTGATAAAGCAAGAACATTTAGAAAAGAATTTACTATTCCATGTTTAAATGCACCTTCAGGGCAAGAGTCACGTTTTTAAAAAAATCTCTATAAACCCATAAACATTTGCTTAGAGATTTGTTTCTAAGATTGTCATATCATCTGTGAGAATATCTTTCTGCATCTTAAAAACAGTCTACTTCTCAGGCTTGGCACGGTGGCTCATGCCTGTAACCCCAACACTTTGGGAGGCTGAGACGGGTGGATAACCTGAGGTCAGGAGTTTTAGACCAGCCTGGCCAACATGGTGAAACCCCGTCTGTACTACAAATACAAAAAAATTAGCCAGGCATGGTGGCAGGCGCCTGTAATCCCAGCTACTTGGAAGGCTGAGGCAGAAGAATCACTTGAACCTGGGAGGCGGAGATCGCAGTGAGCCGAGATCGTGCCACTGCACTTCAGCCTGGGTGACAGAGCAAGACTCTGCCTCAAAAAGAAAAAAAAAAAAAAGTCTACTTCTCAAACTTGTGAAGCATCAGGGTAGTGATGACCCCTGAGAATGACAGCAACTGGAAAGCAACCAGAGAGTTTCTGGGCAGCCAGGAGTAATTCTGGTTTCTCGATAGGGTGCTGATTGTGGGAGTAGCCATTTGTGAAAATTCATCAAGCTATATACATAATTTTTACGTTTTTCTGCATATATACATCACATTAAAAAATAGAAGAAAAAAGTCCACTCCCTTGCCCATTATACCTCTGAGTAATCTGACAGAATATGAATTAACATATTTAGAAAAAGATGAATTGGAAACCTCACCTCTAACAATCCCAGTTTTACTTGCTTATATGAGACATTATTAGCAATGTTCTTTTGTTTAGAATATTCTAAGGACACAATACATACACACATCTTGCAGACTTTTGGTATAAAGATAATATAATCAATTACTTAGATTTATTACTTCAAATCACTAAGTAGTTACAAAGTACTTACTATCTCCAAGATGCTGCAGGGGCTTCTTTAATGCTGTACGCATTTATGGAGGAAAACATCTTAGAGAAGAACTCAAAAACAGCCTTTGGAAATCTGGCAGATGACATGGATTCTTTTTAGCATTTTACTTCAGTTTTTGGGAAAAATGAGTAGAAGCCATACTTTTAGCATCTTGGAAAATGTTTCCTAGAATAAGTAGGTGTCAAAACTTGTCATAAATATGTATCATAGATAAATTGGTAGACATAAGGGCACACCAAGCAGCTGGAAGTGCATGAACAAAGGTGCGGAAGCAGGGGAGCATATGGCAGGCAATGAGTCACAAAAAGCAAATATTCTGTCTGGCTCAATGGGTGTGCCTCTCTCATATCAGAATTTTTTTCTGAATCCAAGCTACCAGAGAAGCAGGCTTAATGTGAATTGCCTTCCTTTCCTACTCACAGAGATAAATGTTGTGGCAGCTCTGCTTGACTACACAAAAGCCCTGAAACATCCTTTTCAAAACTATTTGTTTTGTAATCTGGCCCTGAAATGTTTTCTATTTAGAAAGATATCCAGTTAAGTCACATTTTCTCATGTACATCAACATGAATGCTTGGAGCCCTGCTGGTAGCGATAACCACCGCTATCTTATTTGTCAACAAAGGCAGACAACACATCTGTGGCAGGCAGGATAATATCCCGTCCCCCAAAGATGTCTGCATCCTAATCCCCAGAACCTGTGAATATGGTACCTTACATGGCAAAACGGATTTTTGCAGATGTTCATTAAGGGTATGGGCCTTGAGATGAGGCAGATTGTCTTAGATTATTTGGGCAGGACCAATCTAATCACATGAGTCTTTAAAAGCAGAGAACCTTTCTCTGCTGGCTCAGAGAGATGAAACAGAAGGAGGAGGAGGAAAGATTCAAAGTATGAGAGGGGCTTCACCAACTGTCGCTGGCTATGAAGATGAAGGAAAGGAACCATGAGCCAAGGAATGCAGGTGGCCTCTAGAAGCTGGGGATGGCCTTCCATTTACATCCAAGAAGAAAACAGAGATCTCAGGCCTACCATCAAAAGAAACTGAATTCTGCCAGCAACCCAAATGAGCCATGAAAACGATTCTCCCCTAGAGCCTCCAGAAAGGAACGCAGTCCTGCTGTGTTGACTTTAGCCTGGCAAGACCTGTATCAAACTTCTGACCTACAGAACTGTAAGATAATAAATTTGTATTGTTTAAGTTGCTAAACTTGTGGTGGTTTGTTATGGGAGCAACAGAAAGCTAATACAGGCTCAGATAGTTTTATTCAGAATGGGATGTTCTTATCACCTTGGCCTTGGATTGTCCACGAGAGAACAGCTATCACTTGGGAGATGCAGCAGGGTGGGGGGTAGGCAGAGTTTGTTTGAGGGGAGAGATCAATGTTGATTTTACAGTTCTCCTTAAATAAATTTTCCCAACAATAACATATACATATTAGATGTTAGTCAAATATTTAGTGTAGGAGCTTAAAAAGAAAAACACTATAAAAATAAAAATACTGAAGATTCTGCCAATAATGATGAGCAGGGATACCTTTGTCTTAACCCTTCCTGAGAGACTGGGCCCCAGAGATTACTGAAATAGACATGAAATGATGCCTAGCAATTAGGTGCAGTAGTTGTCTTTTCTTTTTTGAGACAGAGTCTAGCTCTGTTGCCCAGGCTGGAGTGCAGTGGCGCGATCTCAGCTCACTGCAACGTCTGCCTCCTGGGTTCAAGCTATTCTCCTGCCTCAGCTTCCTGAGTAGCTGGGATTACAGACACATGCCACCAAGCCCGGCTAATGTTTGTATTTTTAGTAGAGATGGGGTTTCACCATATTGAATTGGCTTGTCTTAAACTCCTGACCTCAAGTGATCCACCCGCCTCAGCCTCCCAAAGCGCTAGGATTATAGGACTGAGCCACTATGCCCGGCCAGGTGTAGTAGTTTTTCATTAATCATAAAATCAACATGTGGATCTTATTTTGAATGCAGATTCCTGGGTCTCAACCCAAACAGTCTCATTCAGAAGTTTTAGGATGGGGCCTAGGAATCTGAATGAGATCTAAAATAAGGATTTCTGAATTTTTTCCTTGAACAAACGATTAATACTGCTGAAGCACTCCCCATTTCTCCCACCAACTACCTGAGACCTCTGCTATGCTGATCAAGGCCCCAAGTGCAAATCTTGTCAGGAGTTAGCCCATCTAGCAGACTAGATGATTAAGGACATAGCTTTGATATGAACAGACTTGGATTTGAGTCTGCTCCTGTTTCTCAAGCACAGATGGGGTGCTTTTGGCAAGTCAGTTAAGTTCTTTGTGCCTCAGTTTTCTCATCTGTATAAAAGGAATGAAAGATCTACCTGCCCACAGGGTTATGACAGATTAAGCACAGTTCTTGCAACACGGTAACTATTCAGTTACTATGATGATCACTACCACCATAATTCCATTTTCAGATGAAATCAGAGGCAGCTTGAATTCTTTAGCATTTTTTATTCCTGTAACAGTATCTGGAAAGACTAAACATTTAATGGAAACAAGCTTCCATTCTGGACTGCAAGGACTTGAGCGTGTTTACAAGAGGTTGGCATCCATGTCTAGTTAAGGCTGTATGTACCCAAGGGGGCATAATTTTATTCCAAACCTCTAAAAAGGTTGGCTAAAGCAAAAAAAAAAAAAAAAAAAAAAAAAAAAAAAAAATCTTCCTAATCACAACATTTTAGAAATGTATCCCTTTTTTAACCTTAAAATATGAAATGCCAACTATATGGATTATTGTGACAAGCATCTGCCATCACTGGCTATTTTAGTGGCTAACTGGGCAATGGTCCATTGTGATTTGAAGACTGTTGAAACTGCAATTAAATGACCTACTCAAGGTTACAAAGCAATTTGAATAATCTGAACTCCAGATGAATATGAAGGACATAAATAATTGTGTCACTGGCCGGGTGCGGTGGCTCACACCTGTAATCCTAGCACCTTGGGAGGCCTGGGCTGATGGATCACCTGAGGTCAGGAGTTCAAGAACAGCCTGGCCAACATGGTGAAACCCCATCTCTACTAAAATATAAAAATTGGCCAGGCATGATGGCGGGTGCCTGTAATCCCAGCTACTTGGGAGGCTGAGACAGGAGAATCGCTAGAACCCGGGAGACAGTGGTTGCAGTGAGCTGAGATCGTGCCACTGTACTTCAGCCTGGGTGGCCGAGTGAGACTCCATCAATAATAATAATAATAATAATAATAATAATAATTGTGTCATTAAACAATACACACAATTCAACATGAAAATGAATAGATACAAAAAGCAAATAGTACTGCAGTCCATGCTGACATGATCACAGTCAAATGGCCTGTTGTTGGGGTCACAACTAGAAAAACAAATCAGAGACTAAAAATCTAATCAATAATATAGTAAAATAAGTGATTAATTGTAAAGGAAGAAATACAATACCTATTATTTTCTATATCGTTTAGTGTTCTTTCTCTTCCTGCTAGTGTGCCTTCCTCCATCATTCTTTTTTCTCTACCTTATCCTTTATAGAAAAGGTAGAAAACATTAACAAATGAGAAAAGGAGCATCTGAAGAAAGTCTTCATGTTTGCTCTTGCATTTTTTCCTCAAACTATCATCTTCCAGACTACAGGGCAGGATTATCTGTTGAGGGAAACCTTTATCTTTATGTTTCCATGAGGACCTATTGTCAAAGCAGAAGCTTTGGCCTCTTTGCACTTCTTTCTCACTCTCCTCCATAAAATGGGAAATGATTTACCTCACCAGAGAGACAGTAAGTGTCTTGGGCCCACTGACCCTCATTCCTCTACTGCAATAGTTCTCAGACTTTAAATGCAATAGAATCACCAAAAGGGCTTGTTAAAACATAGTCTCCTGGGTCCATCCTCCACAATCTTTGATTCAGTTTGTCTGGAATGGAGATGAAAAGTCTGCATGTCTAGTAAGCTTCAACGTAATGCTAATGCTGCTTGTCTGGGGACCACACTTTTGAAAAACCACTGCTATACTCAATGGAGCTAAAGTGGTTTTTACAGAGTGGGGTGGGGTAAAGTGTTAAACATCACTGTCCTTACATGGTTTGGCCCTTCCCTCTTCAACATCTGCTTGTCCTCAGGACACAAGCTCTCCTCTTCCTTCACATGATAACAGACCCAGAGGCAATTGTTCATTAGGTTTCCCTGGGATGTGGTGAGTAGACATTAAGCTCCTGGGAAGAAGGATATTAGGAAGGCCATTTGGACACGGGCCCAGGCTGCAATCCTGGTCCACCTCCACCAAGAATAAAGTTGACATTTCAAACTCCATTTGAGAGACCTGTATCTATTTCTCAGTTGGTTCAAAAAATAAAAGGAAGAAGAGTCTGAATTATCAGGCCCCTCAAGAGCATCCATCATGATCATGATTGAGGAATGATCGGGAATGTAACTAGGAATTCCAAAGTCTGTGACCTCACTCTGGAAGCACAGTCACCCTGCCTTGTCTCAGCCATAATGCTGAAGCCAGATGATATCATCTGTATACACTGAATAATGTTCTTGCTCCTGTGGAACATGCTTTTACCACCAAAGTAATGTAAATGGAGAGAAGATATACGGTCTTCAAGAAATTCAGCCTACATCACTTCTCTGGGTCAATCATCAACAATTGTCCAGACCATGTTGGCTGCCTCAACAGCTTCCTTCCCATCCACAACTAAGCCAAGACCTGGGGCTATTCTTCAGTGCCTTGGGCACCTCTTAACTACCCCCACTCTACCCTCCTTTTCCATCCTTGGGTCTGGAAGCTCTGTTTCTGTTCTGTGTTCTGCCCACCCTACCCAGATCCTGCAGATGGATGCTTCTCTGTCTCAATTTTCAAATGACACCCTGCCTTGAGACCCGTAGTATAGCCGGGCTTGCCTCACCACTGCCCAGCCCCACCCAGCTGTTGAAGTCCCCAACAGCATTCAACACTTCCAGCCCCTCTTTCTCCAGGAAGGAAATCTAGAGAGCGAAAGATTTTCCTTAATTAGAATTAAAACACACCCTCCTCCACAAAACAGAAAAAGAAAGCAGCAGATGGAGCCCAGGCCAGGTCTCACACTCTATAGCCGCCATACTCCTGAGGCACCCATCACAGGCTCTTGTAACTCCTCCTTCACCAAACTAAGAGACTCTCCTGGCTGCCAAAGGGACAAAATGGCACCCATGGGCCAAACACTGCCTGGACACACATCCTCTGTGGCTCATTGAGTGTTGGATTTTTTTTTTAATTTTGGAGCAAATATATAAAAATTAGGAGATTAGCATAAAATTCAGATTTCTGTTTTTTCATTTAAAATCAGAATGTCTGGCAATACTGCACCCACATTCCTATATGGTAACACTGGGCTAAGCCAGGGTTGCTGTACCCTCTAGATAACATGTGAACCTTGAAGTCTGGCACAGGCCTTGTGATTCCCTGCCATCCTCATTGTTTCACTGCCTTCTTCCACAGAGCATACCTGAATGACCACCCCCTTCTACACATCCTTCTATCCTTGGTAGTTAAGTGTAAGCTCTACTGCCTGCCGCTGCTAATTTCCTGAGCTATCCCTGAGCTGAAATTGTATGGTATGGTGCTGTTGAGAGAAAGAACATATGTATTCTTTTTCCTCCTCAGCTGGTGGTTGCTTCCATTTTCAGTCATGAAGCTGTAATTGTACAGATCATGAACAAATAGCAAATCCCAAAGTGGCCTGACTCACAGAGGGTGAGGAGAGAGATGGTAAAGGGACTCAAAATAAAAAGGCAATCCTCTTTTTAACATTTCTAGTTCCTTAAAAGATCTGGACTAATGAAAGAAAAAGTAGCCATATCCTGTATTGTTACAGGACAGCAATTCCATAATCAGAAGGTACCAAATATAGAATTTTATGGTGCAACTAATTTTTAATTATACATAAAGCAAATAAAAGTATGTTGTTTTTGGAAAGACCCTGTCACCTGGTAGTCCTCTTCATTTAGCAATAAGCTCTACTACAGAGTAGCTTAGAGGAGAATTTTTATGTAACAGGAAACAATCACAGTGCAATAAAAGTGTACAAAGATCTTTTCTTGTCTTGAATCATCTGTTATTTGCATGTACAATGAGCTGGTTGAAGATACTACTATGCCATCCTATGACCTCAGTGTTACAGCAAGAGACGCACCCCAGGGTGGCACAAGTGTGGGTATCTTTTGAATTCTTGGTCTTTGCCCACAAGATTAGATTAGTGAGTCAGCATCAAGGTAAATAATATTTTCTTTTCAAAATCCTTCCTTCTCCTTCATACCTCTTTCCTTCTAAGACCAGAACTTAGCTTTTTTCTTTTCTTTTTTTAAGTTGAAAACTTTTTTTTTTCTTTTGAGAAAGAGTCTTGCTCTGTCACCCAGGCTGGAGTACAATGGCATGATCTCAGTTCCCTGCAACCTCCACCTCCCAGGTTCAAGTTTTCCTGCCTCAGCCTCCTGAGTAGCTGGGGTTACAGGCCAGGCTTGAGCCACCACAGCTGGCTAATTTTTGTATTTTTTTGGTAGAGGCAGGGTTCCACCACGTTGGCCAGGCTGGTCTTCAACTCCTGGCCACAAGTGATCTGCCCTCCTTGGCATCCCAAAGTGCTGGGATTACAGGCGTGAACCACGGCGCCCAGCCCTAAGACCAGAACTTAAATGGGAAAATAAACTGTATCTGATCCTACTTCTCTTTCTTCTCAGACTTCCCAGGATGAGAATAGATTCTTTAGTCCTTTTCTCCTGGTTCAACATAAAACAGACTGAAAATTGGCAGGGCACGGTGGCTCACGCTTGTAATCCCAGCACTTTGGGAGGCGGAGGCAGGCAGATCACCTGAGGTTGGGAGTTCGAGACCAGCCTTGTCAACATGGGTGAAACCCCATCTCTACTAAAAATACAAAAATTAGTTAGGTGTGGTGGTACATGCCTGTAATCCCGGCTACTCAGGAGGCTGAGGCAGGAGAACACCCAGGAGGCAGAAGTTGGAGTGAGCCAAGATTGTGCCACCACACTCCGGCCTGGGTGACAGACTGATACTCTGTCTCAAAAAAAAAATAAAAATTAAATATAAAACAGGCTCAAAGTTAAATAAGGGATTTTTTTTTCTTTTTTTGAGACGGGGTCTTGCTGTATTGACCAGGCTAGACTCCAGCTCCTGGGCTCCAACTGATCCTCCCACCTCAGCCTCTTCAGTAGCTAGGATTATAGGTGCACAACACCACAACTGGCTGGTGAAGGGAAATTTTAAATAGTCCACTAGGAATCTTTCAGTTGTGTTTACTTGAGATCTAACCTTTTCTACTGATCCAACTAAAGCAATATGAAGGTAGGACTAAGGCTATATCTACAGTGGAATGAGCCACCGGGATGATGAACAATGATCCCTTTGGAATATGATTTGCAGGTCACAAAGCACTTTCACATCACTTATCACATATAACAGAGCATTCTCTAAACCTTATATACAAATACAATGTACCTGTATTACAATTTTGGCACTGGACACATCATTACACTGTAAATCCAGCCCTGCCCCGATTATCAGTGTTAATTAAGTTCAGAAAAGGGAAACATCCCAGCATGCTGTTTATCCTGAGTTAGAGTTGGAGTTGATCATCTTTTCTCATGGACAGAAACAAGTTAAAGTTAAACCAGTGAGAACTATTAAAGCACTTATTTGCTAAATTCCTCTTTCAATCATGTACTTGTTTCTTACGAAAAATAATTTTTTAATCTTTACTTCTATTTTCTTACATCGTAATAAAAAAATGGCCTAATGACTTTTGCACATATATTTCAGTACCTAGAGAAGCATAATATGTCATTGAGAGCGCTGGTTTTAGAGTTAGAATTCTTGAGAATGTCTGCTTCTACTAACTATATCACCTTAAACAAGTCATTTAACCTTTCTGAGTCTTGGTTTCATAGCTAAAAAGTTAAGAAGATAATAATACCAACTTCATACAGTTTCAGGGAGGCTTAATTAAAACAAATAGCAAAAGGCTTAGAAAAAGGCCTAATATATGTAATAGTAAATGCCCAATAGATATTAGGTATTATTTTCAATATTGGTGATTCATGATTATCATAAAATCAATGGTCCTCAAAAGCAATATGTGTGTGCGCTTATGTATATAGTATGTACATACTATATAACACTACATACATACTATATATAATACTATATACGTACTATTTTTAAAAAATTTGGGGGAGACAAGGTCTTGCTCTGTTGCCAAGGTTGCAGTACAGTGGTACAATCATGGCTAACTGCAGCCTCAAACTCCTGGGCTCAAGTGGCCTTTCTGTCTCAGCCTCCTGAGTAGCTAAGACTACAGGCACATGCCACAATATCTGGCTAATTTTTAAATTTTTTGTAGAGACAAGATCTCACTATGTTGCCCAGGCTGGTCTTGAATTCTTGGCCTCAGATGATCCTCCCACCTCGGCCTCTCAAAGTGTTGGGATTACAGACATGAGCCACCATGCTTGACCAATTTAAGTAATTATTAAGGCAGTTCACTATGTATTTGTGAGAATAAAATAACACAGAGCTCATTCTAGACCAGGGGTTGACAAACTCAGCCTGAAGGCCAAAATCTGGTCCACTGCCTGCTTGCATATAACCTGTGAACTAAAAACAGTTTTTACATTCTTAAACAGCTAAGAGAAAAATCAAAAGAATAATAGTTTGTGACAAGGGAAAATTACAAGAAATTAACATTTCAGTGCCCACAAATAAAGTTCATTGGAAGACAGCTGTGCTTATTCATGAACATATTGTCTATAGCAGCCTTCATGCTACAAGGGCAGAGTTAGGTAGCAGAGACAGAGACCACATGAAACACAAAGCCTAAAATATTTATTACTTGGCCCCTTACAGAAAAAGTTTGCCAACTTCTGGTCTAGACTGTTAGCTCTACAATGGTAGAGACAGATGCGGCCTAGCTCAGTGCCTGGGCCCAAAATTGTGTTCAGCTTTTTGATGAATGAATGTGGAATCAACATGAAAAGCCTGAGATGGGGCTCCTCATATGTGGTAAAGATAGTTGTGCTCAAACAACCAAGAGCCTTTTTGAAAACTGAGTAAGAGAGGACTGCCCCAGTCTGTGTGGCCCAGCGAGAGTCTTTGTCATCCTATCATTCTAATGGTGGAATTTGAGGCCACACTGAAGAGAGTAGGGAAAGGGGAGACATCAAAAGGACAAACTAACAAGAGAATTCTACGTTCATCAAATATATCCATTTTAAGACAATATTGGAATCACAAAAACACAGGAAAATTCATTTGGGAAAAAATTATATTAAAAAAAATCCTATGGGCTTAGTTCACCTTAAGCTTATTTTTAGATATGGCTGCTTAAAAGGTTTACAAAGTCTTAAGCTGCTATATTTAAGTATGATCCGAATCACAGTAAATGTTAGATCTTACTGTACTCTGTGCTAGTTAGACAATATCCAGAGTGTCACATTCAACCTACGGAGCATTATTTTTAAGGTAATTTAGTGACAATCTGGTTTCTAGAGGGGAGCTATCTGCATGGTGATGGGTCTAATCTAGGCACCATTCAAACAAGGCAAGTTGATGGAACTGGAGAATATTTACCATAGAGATGAAACTGCAGTGCCCAATCTAAATTAACGTAATTCATATAAAACACTTAGAGTACCTGGCACATAGGAGATACTTAATAAATACAAGCTTTGTGGGAGGCCGAGGCGGATGGATCAACTGAGGTCAGGAATTCGAGATCAGCTTGGCCAACATGGTGAAACCCCAGCTCTACTAAAAATACAAAAATTAGCTGGGTATGGTGGCCTGTGCCTGTAATCCCAGCTACTCGCGAGGCTGAGGCAGGAGAATCGTTTGAACCAGGGAGGTGGAGATTGCAGTGAGACAAGATGGCACCACTGCACTCCAGCCTGGGCGAAAGAGCAAGACTCCATCTCAAAATAAATACATACATACATACAAGCTTTGATCATCAGCACCATCAGCTGAAGTATTATAATGTAAAAGAAGCTAACTTTATTGTTATACCCTTAGAAGGTATAACCATATCCACAAATGGAAATCAGGTTGCTAAATCAGCTATACATAAATTATTGCAAATGTTAATAGTTTACGGCAAAATTCACTTATAATTTTTTAGCAAGTAATTATCACTAAATATTCAGTCCACTTTTCTATCTCTACAGAAGAGACTTTGGCAAACGATTTAACTGCTTCTGTTGCTCTAAAACCAGGGATGCAAAAGACATTTATTGTTCACTGAATACCTATGTGCTCCCTCTTATTTCTAGGCCCTTGCTATTAAGCAGGGTCATGAGCTTAGTTCTAGCCAACAGGCTGTGAGTCAAAGTGATATTTGTCACTCTAGGTCAAAGCATTTCAGAGCTGGTACGTGATCATCCAGTTCCCCTTCCTCTGGTGGGACCACTTGAAAGCCCCATGTTAGGAAAGCAAAGTCACAAAAATCACCGCAGCCTGGATTTCTGAGTCATTGCATATAGGTGAGCTGCCCTGGAGAACAGCCAATAAACACTGACATTTACATGAACAAGACAGTAATGGAGATGTCACAGTTAATTTGTTACTGCAGCACAGACTACTCTATCCTGACTAATACATAAAGTCTGATATTTTGGTAGTATAGAAAGAAACTTTGTATTAATCTGTGATCAATCATCTTGGGCAGTTTACAAAAATTAGCTGAATGAGCAGGGAAATTTTCCAAACCTTCCTCAGACAACTATCTATGCAACTTTATTATTCCATTTCAAGTGCATTCACACAGTATTACCACATCTACTCCAATTTAAAGATAAATATTTAAAATTAAATCCTCTCTGACACTCACTTATTGAAAAAACTTGAGAAGTAACTAAGACATACATTGAGCAATGTAACTGCTGGCAAACATACTCAGCTAATGTTGTTCTCCCACATAGCTCATTGCCTGCTTTATTACCCTCAGGCTTCATTTTCAGAAGACATGTGGCAGGAATTAGTGCCCCAGGCAAAGCTGGCTTAGTTTCCCTTTGTTAGCAGTCAACAGTATGCTGTCAACCGGACCAACCAATTTCAGTGGGGCCTTAAACACAGAGACATACTATCTCCTTTGGCTGGCAGTAAAAATATCCAATAAGATAAGGACTCAAGCCTGTGTCCTTTGATACATTCATGATTTAAAACCACTGGAAACTCTGGAGTCTGGCAGGCAGCAGAGTATAGGCTTCCACAGCCCTGAGTTCAAATCTCAGCTCTTCTACTGACAAGCTATGTGAGTCTCAGACCAAATGACACAGCCTCTTTGAGCCTCAGTTCCTACTCCCTTCACAAAGCATTTTGAGAATTACTGGGATTGATGTAGGTGGAAGTACTCAATATACATTGGATGCTTGCTGCCATAGTACTATGGAATTCTAAAAGTTAATCTGAATTTCTATTAACTTTATGTTTTATTACAAGCAAAACAACATTCTCTTAAAGCGTGAAAAATGTATCTTTGGCTTTACCTTTAGGTTAGATGCTGTCTCATAACAGTCATGAAGATAAACTCCACTACCGAATTTGATCATCTTCCAATGTGATCAAGCTCTTGTTAGGAAAACATATCTTAAGTTAAATGTCTGCTCATCTTCTAGAGGCAACTGAATTTTTAAAATTCCTAAGAGTTTCCCAGCCAGGCATAGTGGGTGGCTCATGCCTATAATAATCCCAGCAGTTTGGGAGGCCAAAGCAGGAGAACTGCCTGAGCCCAGGAGTTTGAGACCAGCATGGGCAACATGGCAGACCCTGTCTCTAAAAATAAATAAAATAGGATAAATTTTAAAAATAAAAATAAATTAAAATAATTTCCCACCAACCACATTCTGCTGATTTCGAATTCTGATCAAGTTGCCCTGAATACTAAAAATCAATGTCACCACAGGCTAATGATAAAAAAAAAAATTCAGACAAATTCCAACATAGAGGCATTCCACAATGTACCTGATCGCTATTCCTCAAAACTCTCAAGATCATCAAAAAACAAGGAAAGTCTGAGAAACTGTCACAGCCAAGGGGAGCCTAAGGAGACACAGTAACTAAATGTCATGTGGTATCCTGGATGGGATCCTGCAACAGAAAAGGGATTTTGGCTAAAAACAAAGGAAATATGAATAACCTAAGGACTTTAGTTAATAATATAACAAGATCAGTTCATTAATTATAACAAACATGTCATACTAATTAATGTAAGATGTTAATAATAAGGCCGGGAGCAGTGGCTCACGCCTGTAATCCCAGCACTCTGGGAGGCCGAGGCGGGTGGATCATGAGGTCCAGAGATCAAGATCATCCTAGCCAACATGGTGAAACCCATCTCTACTAAAAATACAAAAATTAGCTGGGCGTGGTGGCACATGCCTGTACCAGCCACTCAGGAGGCTGAGGCAGGAGAATCGCTTGAACCCAGGAGGCAGAGGTTGCAGTGAGCTGAGATCGCACCACTGCACTCCAGCCTGGTGACAAAGCGAGATTCCGTCTCAAAAAAAAAAAAATATATACATATATATGTTAATAATAGGGTAACAGTATGTCAGTGTGGGAGTATATGGGAGCACTGTTTCATCTGCTTCATTTCTTTGTAAATTTGAAACAGTTCTAAAAGATAAAGTCTATTAGTTTTTTTTTAAGTCACTACAATGTGATACTTACTTCACATGTATTAAAACGGCCATAATTTAAAAGACAGATAATAAAGTGCTGGTGAGGATGTGGAGAAACAGGAACTTCCATTCATTGCTGGTAGGAATGTAAAATGGTGCAGCTGCTCCAGAAAACGGTTTGGCAGTTCCTCGAAATGCTAAGTGATATGACCCAGCAATTCCACTTCTAGGTATATGCCCAGGAGAAATGAAAATAAATGCCCCTAATAAACCAGTGCACAAAAGTTCACAGCAACAATATTCATAATAGCCCAAAAGAAGAAACAACCCCAATGTCTATGAACTGAAGGATGAATACATAAAATGTGATATGTCCACACAATGGCATATTATGCACACCCATGAAAAGAAGTCTTGATATGTGCTACAACATGAATGAACCTTGACATCATTGTGCTAAGTGAAATAAGCCAGACGCAAAAGGCCACATATTATACGATTCCATTTATTTGAAATTTCAAGAATAGGCAAATATATAGACAGAAAGTAGATTTGGCATTGCCTAGGGTAGGGGCAGCTGGGGAGGAGGTAGTAGAAAATGAGGAAAGTGCTAATGAATACAGGGTAATTAAAATATTGTAAAACTGACTATACAGTTTAAATTGGAGAACTGTATGATATTAAGGAAAGTCTGAGAAACTGTCACAGCCAAGAGTAATAAAACTGTTATTTTAAAAACAATGTCATGTGTGCCAAGAATACTGATGAAACATCATTTAATCCTATTCAAAGTGAAGATTTTGACAACGTGTGGTTGATATGAAACCTTTAATTTCTCTGAGAAGTCCCGCTGCTTGCTTTAGTAATACCCTTAATGCCTCAGGACATAACATACTCAAAAAAAACTGTGCATAAATAAGTTCTAAATGAATCTTGGTATCCTTTCTAGATTAAATGAGCAACACGCACATCACAAGGTCTTCCTTAAGTGTGCCTGAGATGTGAAATAGCATGCAGACTATTCCCACTGATATTTAATAATACATTAACATGCAAAAATGGGTATCATTGTGTACCCTTTTGTACAATGTTTCAGGATTCAGTTATTTCCTCTGAATTACTAGAAAATTACAATGTTTTGGGTTCTCCCATTATTTATTGTCCTAGTGGTATGAGAAATGCTTATAGTAACCTTGCAGAAATACTTCAATTAAGGCTTAGTCTCCCACAGAACAATATATATCACATAGGGAGAATATAACTTTGTAAAATATTTAGAAAGTTTAATCTTTTATCCTACACATTCCAGATGTACATTAGCAGGAAGTGTAAGTTTTAAAACAAAACTACTTTGTTCAAGATGAAAGAGATGGATATTTTCCCATGTTAATCAACTCTTATTTCAAGAACTCATTTTAATGTTAATATGCTCCATAGTTGAGGGTTAGCCATAAAATACATTTAGACTTTTATAAAAATTGCACATAAATTTCATAGAGGAATTATTTTATATGGTCAGTAACAGAAGAAAATATGAATTGACTGCAAGAGCACTAGATTTGGAGCTAGACTGAAGTCCCATGAGGTCAGGAGTTCGAGATCAGCCTGGCCAACATGGAGAAACCATGTCTCTACTAGAAATACAAAAATTAGCTGGGCATGGTGGCACACGCCTGTAACCCCAGCTACTGGGGAGGATGAAGCAGGAGAATCACTTGAACCCGGGAGGCGAAAGGTTGCAGTGAGCCAAGATTGTGCCCCTGTACTCCAGCCTGAGCAACAGAGCAAGACTCTGTCTCAAAAAAATTAACCCTGACATTTTTTCAAATGTTGAAATTATAAGACACAGTTATGAGTTTAATTTCTGGCAGTTTCAAATCAGGCAACCTCCAGCAGGCAAGTCATTCTCTAATTCTTGGCCACTTATCAGTGAAAGGAAGTAAAATCAGAAAGCTTTTTTAAACATCAATAAATGCCTTTCCTCTTTATCTTGTAGTTGACTAGTTACTTTCACATCCACTATCTTGTTTAATTATCAAACCTACAGCTGAAGAGAAGGCCTTCCTTCTCATGGGGTCAGAAACAGAATCACAGACTTTGACTTCTCACCCATGGTTCTGATCATAGGCCAACTGGTTTCAGGTATCTAAACTTTAAATTGCCCTAAGACTCATTTTAATTGACCACTAAACATTCAGAGATTTTCAGATTTCCTTTTTCCACTGATAATAATCTTGAATTTTTTTTTTCTTTTTTTTGAGACGGAGTCTTGCTCTGCCGCCCAGGCTGGAGGTGCAGTGCTGTGATCTCAGCTCACTGCAAGCTCTGCCTCCCGGGTTCACGCCATTCTCCTGCCTCAGTCTCCTGAGTAGCTGGGACTACAGGCACCCACCACCACGCTTGGCTAATTATTTGTATTTTTTAGTAGAGACGGGGTTTCACCATGTTAGCCAGGATGGTCTCGATATCCTGACCTCGTGATCCGCCTGCCTCGGCCTCCCAAAGTGCTGGGATTACAGGCGTGAGCCACTGCGCCCAGCCAATAATCTTGAATTTAATTTGGCTATTTGAGGATAAGAAAGGGATCAAGCAAATTGCTATTATTGTTGTTTTTCCAAAATCAACTCACTTCCATGACAACTTCTGATGAAAAACATTGGGTTTTGGTGAGCTGTGTTTCACAGATGGCACCTCACTGACCTGATTAACACTTAAAATTCCAATAACTAGGTCACTCTTAGAAACATTTCCTTGACCAAAAGGATGTCCCAATGATCTTAAACTGGGGAGAGGGGAAGGAAAAGGGAGACCGCCAGGAAAGAATTCAGAGTGCTCTCCAGGAAGAGACAGCAGGAGTCTTTGAGAGGTTTTGGTTTATTTACAAAGATTATAAATACTAACTTGATATCAACCTAGAGATTCTACTTGTCTAAACCTTTCCCCCTCTTTTATTCATTCCAAGCAGCCCTTGGTCCAAGGTGTAATTAACAAGACCGATCCTTCCACACACATTTACCAGTGTCTTAAATTCAAATCCAAATTCTATTTTGGCAGTACTGCTAAAATCTCTTATTTCTTAGTTCTCAAAAAAATTGAAGGAGATTTTGTCATTTTTTTAATATAAACAACTTCTTTCTTGAAACTGGATCTATAAACAATTTAATGTATTGTGTTCCTCAATAATAGAGTAAATCTGATTTCTGCTAATATTTTGGGTCAGTGACACCCCAAAACCTTTTGCTTTTTATCATGAAGAAGCCCCTCAGACACCTTCTACCTTACTAATGTCTCCATCCAATTTACTATCAAGAAAAGACAGTTTCTCCTTTTTTTTTGTGGTCAGCTTGGATCTTTTGAAGGAGGCATGTCTGTGTGCAGTGAGTTATCACCCAGATATTCTTGTAGGTTTTTTTTTTTTTTTTTTTTGAGACAGGGTTTCACTTTGTCACCCAGGCTAAAGTGCAGTGGCACAATCTCAGGTCACTGCAGCCTCAATCTCCTGGGCTCAAAATGATCCTCCCACCTCAGCCTAAGTAACTGGGACTACAGGCACACGCCACCATGCCCAGATAATTTTTTTGTAGAGACGACGTTTTGCCATGTTGCCCAGGCTGGTGTTGAACTCTTGAGCTCAAGCGATCCACCTGCCTCAGCCTCCCAAAGTGCTGGGATTATAGGCATGAGCCACCATGCCCAGCCAGTCTCGTAGTTTTATAGCTGTGAATTGCTCACAAAAGTCAATCATAAAATTTAGTTTATCGTAAAGCCTGAAGTCCCTTCACCACTGGACTTTATGAACAAAGCTATGTCTAACTCTGCTAGGAAATATTTTCTGATGAAACAAGTGTTTTAAGTAAGAAAAAAACTCTCCCAATCATCTAACTCCTCACCCTTTCTGTGCCCACAATATTACTATAATAAAAAGCAACGTGCCTTTACAGAAGCCATGCTACATATGTCTCACCAAAAACGGCACATAGGCACTTTCAGACACAGTGCTAAAAAGAAATCAGATGATCAAAGTTGAACAGCCTCACATCTCATGTGACCTTACAGGTCAGCAAAGTTTCCAGCAATCAAAATTGTATAACCATTTTATAACCAATAAACCCGTATGCAGCACAAATGTCTCTTTCTCCCCGACATTCATCATCAGCCAGAGTAAAATGTTAATTCGGAACTGGATGAAGTGACAAGCTTTTGAATGTTGAGAGAATGAGGGCCAGAGGTGGCCTCAGCCTCAACACTTTGGGAGGCTGAGGCGGGCGAGTCACTTGAGGTCAGGAGTTGGCGACCAGCCTGGCCAACATGGTGAAACCCCGACTCTACTAAAAATACAAAAATTAGCCCGGTGAAGCCAGAAGCTGCGGCCCTGCCTTTCATATCCAGAGAAGAGGCCCTGGGAACACAGAACCACTCAGGGGAAGGTAAAGCAGAACCAGGAAATGGAAAGAGAGCTCAGGCAGCAAGGGAGGGAAGCACGCTCTCAGCTGAGTTCCATTTTGAGACTCCCAGGAGAGGAAGTTCTCTATGTAATTAGGTTCATCAAGAGGAGGGAGAGGAGCACATTTTCTCACAGGTCAAAGCTGGGGCCTATGGGGTGGGGGGGGGCCTTTAAATTATTTGTCTGTGACCTGGGGCCTTTCCTGAGGTATCCACACCCACCTCCAATTAGTCCACAGGGACTTCACAACTCTCCAATCTTAAAAATTGGGGGAGAATGTGTTCACACCTGGATTCTTCCTGGGGGTTTATGGCCATAGTTCAAAGGCCTAAGATTAGAGTCATGATCCATAGATATTCCAGGAGCTTCCAGCAGTGGATCCTGACACCCCAGGGAAAGAAATCCTTATACCTGGTCACTCCAGAGTTCTTAGGCTCCTACACAAGGTGAGCTTCCCAGTTTCCCATTGCCAACTCCACAGACACGCCCTGGATGACCACCAACTCACTCCCCAACTACAGCTCCACCCCAAAAGAGGGTGGGAGCAGATCAGAAGTGGCTTTAATGGTGTACCCAGAGAAAAAGCTGCTGTCCCTTTCTCTAGGAATGCTTCAAGAGAAAAGGAGATAAAGACTAAGTGGAATGAAAAAAAAAAAACAACCGGAACGATTTACCACTGTTGTTTTGGTTTTTTTAAATGTGGCTCAAAGAATGTTGGTGGTTCCACCAGCTGAAACCTGTGGCTATTCTAAGCATCTGTTAGAGTTACCTCAGAAAGAGCTTTGCATTTTTGTTAAGATATTTGATTAAGTTATTTGAGCGCTCAGTGTATAAAGTCAGATAGGCCTGGGGTCAAATCTCAGCTCAGCCACTTGTAAACTGTGTGACCTCAGATAAATGCTTTTATCTATCTCTCTAAGCCTCAATTTTCTCATCTAGAAAATGAGGGTAGGCCAGGTGCAGTGGTTCATGCCTGTAATCTCAGGGCTTCGGGAAGCTGAGGTGGGAGGATTGCTTGAGGCTAAAAGTTTGAGATCAGCCTAGACAACATAGCAAGACCTTATCACTATAAAAAAAATTTTTTTAATAAGCCGGGCACGTTGGTCCACACCTGGGAGGCTGAGGCGGGAGGACTGCTTGAGCCCAGGAGTTCAAGGTTACAGTGAGTTATGACTGTGCCATTCCACTCCAGATTGGGTGACAGACTGAAACCCTGTTTTTAAAAAATAAAAATTAAAAATAAATGAGTAATTGTTGCACCTATCTCACAGGATGGTTTATAAAGATGAAATGATATATTACTTGTATTTAGTATAGTGCCTGGTTCATGGAAGATATTCTGTAATACTAGTTACTAATATTACTATTATTATTTTAAGAAAGATATTTGTCATTTTACAAAGGGCCATGGTAAATTCTAGGATTTAATATTTGGACATTTAAGTGTATGAGACATTAACTTCAACATACTACCTGATTTTGCATCTGCCTAATCAATTTTCACTAACGTCATCATGAAAAACATATATATATATAAAATATATAAAACCAGGCCAACCCTTCCCTTCCCCCCTGCTAGCCATTTCTCAAGCTCATTTGTTCTGTCTCTCCTCTCAACTGCTCTCTCTCTCCTTGACATTTTTAATGGACCATCGTTGCCTGTGGAAATATGAAGATGGTGGTCAACCACAGTGTGCAAGTCAATGGCAAGGATGTGGCATCCAACAGCTCCCTCATCGCTGTGTGCAGCTCAATGGAAAGGCTGTGTTTTGATTTGCAAAATGGCTATGATTTGCAAAATGCAACATCTGTTCCAAGTAAACAAATATTCCAAACCACCTCTTGAACTGGAAGTTTGGATTCAGCAGCACTGCTTTCTGTCTTGTTTTTCCAGGTAGAATCTGATCACAATTGTCTCTCTCTCAGCCTTACCTCACCCCCATGTTCTTGGGTCATAAACACCACCCTTTGGTGCCACCCTCCTGGCCTACCCTCACTGCACCTGGCCTACCCTCTCCAAAGCCATTGCTCACCACCTCCTGGTAGTGTAGAATATATCTAGGAAATAGACTCTCAGTCCCAAGGACTTTGGGCCAACCCATTTGTGTCTGCCTCTGACAAGCTAAGCTACCATGACCTTTCCAGACTTCAACTCCCCAGTGTGAAGATTCCTAGGACCCCAGCCTCACTCCCTCCTCACTGTGTACACTCAACCTTGAACTGGCCAGCAGCCTTGTGTTTCACCTCTTCAGATGACACACACATTCTCTCATCGACCACCAAATTTCCCCCTTAGATTGGTTTCTGAGGGCTTTCAGTCCACAGAACATCTTGAACTGGAGTGTCTTGCTACCAACTCAAATTAATCTTGGGAGGCTGAGCATGGTGGCTCAGGCCTGTAATCCTAACACATTGGGAAGCTGAGGAAGGCCAATGAATTCAAGACCAGCCTGGGAAAAATAGTGAGACCCCATCTCTAAACACAAAAAAATACAAAATTAGCCACGCGTGGTGGCACGTGCCTGTGGCCACAGCTACTTGGGAGGCTGAGGTGGGAAGGATCACTTGAGCCCGGGGAGGTCAAGGCTGCAGTGAGCAGTGATCATGCCAGTGCACTCCAGCCTGGGCGACAGAGTGGGACCCTGTCTCAAAAAATAAATAAATAAATAAAAATAATCGTGGGGCGAACAACCTCAAAAAGTAATAGTTAATGAAAAGAGCTTGGGTCTAGTAATGAGGAAATTTGAACAGAGCTTCTGGCTATCCCACTAACTAGCTTAGTTAAGAATATCTGAGTCCCTCCTCTATACAATTAGGGGATAGTCTGGATAAAGCACTACCATATAGCTCTAAGATCCTAAATGCCCACCCTCCCCATGGCAAAATGCACTTTTTATTTATTTATTTATTCATTCATTCATTCATTCATGTAATAACTATTGAGTGTCTGATACTGCAAAGCAATGTGCCAGGTATTGTGAGGGGTTAAAGGTCATCCTTCAGAGAGCTTATCATCTAGAATGGGAAATAAGACAATTACATCACTAACTATAAGAAACAGAGACAATGTCACAATTCGAGGTACTTTTTTTTTTTCAGATGCAGTCTTGCACTGTCACCCATGCTGGAGTGCAGTGGCATGATCTTGGCTCACTGCAAGCTCCGCCTCCCGGGTTCATGCGATTCTCCTGCCTCAGCCTCCCAAGTAGCTGGGACTACAGGCGCCCACCACCATGCCGCCCCGGCTAATTTTTTGTATTTTTAGTAGAGATGGGGTTTCACCATGTTAGCCAGGATGGTCTCAATCTCCTGACCCTGTGATCCACCCACCTCGGCCTCCCAAAGTGCTGGGATTACAGGCGTGAGCCACCGCACCCAGCCAATTGGAGGTACTTTTAAGATAAAAAGAACATTATAAACCCATTACTAACACCCCAACCCCGAAATTCATTTTCAACATGTCTTTCCTTCTCTGCATTTAGTCTTTCACCACATGCTTCTTCCTTTACATTTCTTAATTCTGTGCCCTCTTTTCTCCACTTTGAGTCACAGGCTTAATCCAGGGCCTGGACCAACTGACCCCTGTTTTTACGCCTGTCTCCCGTAATCCCCCTAACTAATCTGTGATCTGTTATCAAAATATGAGGAATCAGAAATGGACTTGGCTGCTGTCTTGATACAGCTCTAACATGGCCTTCCCCATATTATAGAACACACATGAAATCCCTTTACAAAACTATCCATACTGCACTTCCTTCCCCCACTCCCTCCCACAAACAGGGGCTAAGAATATACTTTGTGCTTAGTGCTGGGTGGGATGTTTAAGTCATAGGCTTTAACCTCCAAGAGCTTACACAACCTGTCAACTTCCTGGTCGGGAAGTTGGGAGGTGCTAAAATACTCAGGATACTATATACAATGGGGATACTAACAGCACAAACAACAGTAGTAAGTGCTATAGGGTTCAGAAGAGGGAGAGCTACTTCATGCTAAGGCAATCAAGGAAGGCTTCCAAAAAGAGGTCACACCTGAGCTACACCTTGCAGCATGAGCAGGACTTCAATACGGAAAGAGGGAGGCAAACAGGCATTTTGGGCAAAGGGCCCAAGTGACTGAGGGAAGGAAGGAGGGCGGTTTCAGGACCAGCAAATTGTTAGGTGGGGCTTCAGTGAAAGGGCACTTTTTGAAAGGAGTTTATGAGGTACTAGGAAGCTTAGTAAGAGAAACAACTAATTTTCTGCTTAAGCCAGACTTCATGGTATAAGTAGAAGAGAAAAAGGAAGTTTAATAATGGAGGCAAAGAAGAGTATCTGCAGGGAGTGGTAAAAAGACCCCAGAAAATGAGAAAACCTGGATCCCAGGCCTAGCTTTGCCAATGAGGGGCTTGGGTGGCCACAGCAAGTCATCTAACCTCGCTGGTCTCAGTTTTCTCATTTGTAAACTGAAGCAGCTGAACTGGCTGACCTCAAAGGTCTCTACAGCCAAAACTAGACCAACTGTATATTATTTCTACCATTAAAACATTTATCATGGGAGGAATGAAGGGGGGCAGGATACCTGTATTCCCTTTCCATATAGGTTTCTCTTCCTGAACTTAAAATTTCCTCTTCCTAAACTTACTACCTCTCTGTATATATATATGCCTCCACATTACAAATTTAACACTTTACTATAGAATTTCATTACATAATTCAACTTAAAGGAAAGCTGATTACAAAGGTGGTGGGGGTGTAAAAGTACTTGCTTCAAGTTCAGTGTGTGCCCCCTGTCCTGAAATTTTGCTTCTGGCTCACAGGTTCTTCAAGAAATTTATGCAGCACAGCTGAAGCCTCATACAAGTGTATCCAACACCGTGGCTGGAGGGAAAGATATCACGGTATAAGCCATAAAATGTGACACAGTAAGTAAGTAAAGGAGGAAAAGTGAGAATTCTGTTACTCATCTAAACGACCGCTTCCTTTTAATAGTACCAAATGAAGACCGAAATACAGTAATAATTGAAAAGTTAGGGAGAAATCTTAAATTTTTTTAAGTCTCCACTTGAAAATGCAGCTGAAACACGGAAAGTTTTTTGGCAGTGAAATTCGCTGAAAACTGACATTTTTATGCCGCATCCAGAGGTCCCTATGCTCCAGGAAAGGTACCAAAAACAGCACGGATGGGATTTCACTACAGCCCTATTGATCCTATGCACCAAAAGGCCAAAGGCAAACAAACCAGTCCCAGAATTAAAACAAAACAGGCTGGTTCAGAAAGCCTCACCGGCAGCCACCCAAAGTTGAAAGCAGAAAACTTAATGAAATACCTTATTTCATTGCATGGAATCACAATTCAGTTAACAGGCTTATTGTTTAAGCAGTGTAAATACGCGATTTAACACCTGCGGGCACTGCCTGCCGGGACTGGGCAAAAGCGTGCCCAGAGGACGGCGGGCGCCACACTGCACAGCCAGGAGACGAGACGCGAGCGAGGGGACCCGGAGATACTGCCCCCGGGCCGCCGCGCGCCCCCAAAGGAGTAACGCTTCGCTTTCCATCTGTCTGTCCAGCCTTCCTTTTGGGCCCTATCCCCACCCCCGCGTACCTGCCGCCACCGCTGTCCTGCCTTCGAGAGCGCAGCTCCCACTGGAGATCCAAGTACCTGCAAGTCCACTCTGCGGCTACCTCTCCGCGCCCGCGTAGCCGCTGCGCTCGCGCCACTGCGCATGCTCGGCCGGCACCCGGGCCCGCAAACTCTGAATCCACTTGCCACGTTTTGCCTGCGGCTCCCAGGGGAGGGAAAGGGAAGCCCAGAACCTGGGTTTAGGCTGAGGGTGAAAGAGGAGTTGCAGGCGCTGGGAGCGTGGATGGGGAGAGGTGGACGGGCGCTGCGGCAACGTTATCTCTACCGCCCACAGTTACCCAAGTCTAAAGATGACCACCTACACCCTGGGAATGAGTTTAGCACAGCAGTTCTCAAACTTGAGCGTGGATCAGAATCACCTGGAGAGCTTTTTAAATCACAGATCCCAAACCCAGAAACTGAGTTTCCGATTCAGTTAGGTCTGGAGCGTAGCGCGACAGTTCCCATTTCTAACATGTTCTCAGCGAAAACTGGTGCTACTAGTCTGGGTACCACCCTTTGGGACCTGCTGGTCAAAAGGAAAGGTACACGTTATTAAAGGAAGACTTGTTTCTCTCCCCTACTTTTTTTTTTTTCCGTTTGTTTCACGGATTGCTTCCTTTTCCTTTAACAGCCACACCTGATTAAAATAAATATATAACTAAAGCCCACACTCAAACAAAAGTGGGATATTTTCTCTCGCATGTGAGTCAGGTAAATGGAATGCTGCCTCAAGAGTTCTCACATACTTTGCCTGAAGCATAATCCGTAGTTGTGGTCTGTCCAACTCAGTCCAGAGAACAGAACAAGGTTTTGCTGCCCCTTTAACTCAAAGTCCCACGTGCCCCTTCTGCGCCTAACACAATATCCAATACAGAATAGGCACCCAACCAACCCTGAGATGGTAACAATAGAAAAAAAAAGGGGGGTGAAGTTGAAATTATTTTAAGAACTCAAACAAATTGGACGGGCAATGAACTATGAAAGTAGGTGGGCCATGGAGAGGGAAGATAAGGAATTTTTCCCACCTGCCACCTAGAGAATCAGGTGAATTTAGTATTCTTATCTGATTTTTCCCACCTGCCACCTACAGAATCTGGTAAATTTAGTATCCTTATCTGATACTTATTTATCTAGATATGCAAGGGGAGTTAAGTAAGTTCTCACAAAATAAAGCAAAATATTTCTTTAAAAGGTAAACATACATCTAACATATGACCCAGCCATTTCATTCCTAGATGTTATCCAAGAGAAATTAAAACATATGCTTACACAAAAATTTGAACAGGAATGCTCATAGCAGCTGTTTTTCACAAAAGCCCCAAACCAGAAGGAACCCAACTGTCCATCAACATGTAAATGAAAAAACAAATTGTGGTATATTTATACAATGCAATACTACTCAACAATAAAAAAGAAGAAATACTCTCACACAGGACTCAATATGGATAACTCTCAAAATCGGTATGCTGAGTTGAAGAAACTAGAGACAAAACATATTGTATAATCCCACTTATATGAAGTACAAACTAACCTATAATGACAAAACCCAGATTAGTAATTGCCTGGAGCCAGGAGTGGAGGGAAGGATAAACTGCAAATGAGCAGAAAAAATATTTTTGGAGAGGGACGATGGAAATTTTCTCTGTTTTGATGGTAGTGACAAGTTCACAGGTGTATACAACTGTCATCGCTAAGTTGTACACTTTAAACATGAAAAATGTGTGTAAATTATTCACCAATAAGTTTGATAAGAGAACACTTTTTCATGAAATACTCTTATGATCTGTTTTTTTTCGTGGTAATATTGACCAGGGCAAGTTCATGAGGAAACGTAGATTCTAAATATGGTATAACCTGATTTGGGAAAGGTAAAATAAAAAGTCATCCTCTGTAAATGAAGCTAAAAATAATGCATATAAAATGTCTGTAACAACCCTCTGTAAAAGCAGCCAACCCTAAGATATGATTTGTAAATATACCATTGATAAAACCGTTTCCCAAAATTGTTTCCAAGTGTAAAATAATAACTAGAGTATATCATTAGAAATGCACAACCAGGGCCCAGTGCAGTAGCTCACGCCTGTAATCCCAGCATGCTGGGAGGCCAAAGTGGGCAGATCACCTAAGGTTAGGAGTTCAAGACCAGCCTGAGCAACATGATGAAACCCCGTCTCTTCTAAAAATACAAAAATTAGCCGGGCGTGGTGGCAAGCGCCCGTAATCCCAGCTACTCAGGTGGTTGAGGCAGGAGAATCTCTTGAACCCAGGAGGCAGAGGTTGCAGTGAGCCAAGATCAAGCCACTACACTCTAACCTGGGCGACAGAGCGAGACTCTGTCTCAGAAAAAAAAAAAAAGAAATGCACAACCAGCGTGTAATAATTATATAAAGAAAATTGTTACCTGCTTAACTGATTGTATCACTAGCAATGACAAATAAGGTATTCAAACTGTGTTTCCAGGAGCTCTGGGTTTCATGGAGAGAAAAATACACAGGGCTCTGGATCAAGGACCCTAACCCAGACTGCTTACATATTGTAGTATCTTGTGAAATCTTATTTGATAAAAGGGTTTCACTGATAATTTTGTTTTTTTGAGACTGAGTCTCGCTCTGTTGCCCCGGCTGGAGTTCAGTGGCACGACCTCAGCTCACTGCAACCTCCACCTCCCAGGTTCAAGAGATGCTCCTACCTCAGCCTCCTGAGTAGCTGGGATTACAGGTGCACACCACCACACCTAGTTAATTTTTTTAATTTTAGTAGAGACAGAGTTTCTCCATGTTGGCCAGTCTGGTCTCGAACTCCTGACCTCAGGTGATCCACCCTCCTCGGCCTCTCACAGTGCTGAGATTATAGGTGTGAGCCACCGCACCCGGCCATCATTGATAATTAAAAGAGCAATCGTTTGAAAACAATTGAAGTAATAGTATCAGGTCGTAAGAATTCACAAAGAGATGGTATACTTGGTGGACCTAAGTATTCTGGTAATCAAAAGTGTACACTGTTTTTTGGCTTGCAGAGCAATGAGAAAAAATACATACAAAGATTTTTAAACTAGTTAAAAATGTACACTGTAGTTATAGTAACCATATGTTCCAATTTTTGTAGAATAGTCTTCATTTAAATATTTGTTTATCACATAAATTATATCTAATCATGTATTCCAACTGTTGGTTGAAAAAAATAACATCTTTTAAGCTGGGGGTTGTTTTTCAAAATAATATAAAAAATCACAAACTAAAAATAAAACGAGGATAAAGCAGGGCATGGTGACACACACATGTAATGCCAGCATTTTGGGAGGCCAAGGTGGAAAGGGCACTTGAGCTCAGGAGTTCAAGACCAGCCTAGACAACGTGGAAAAAACCCATCTCTAAAAAAAAAACAAAACTAAAATTAGCCAGGTGTGGTGGCATGTGCCTGTGGTTCCAGCTTCTCTGGAGTTTGAGATGGGAGGATCTCTTGAGTCCAGGAGTCTGAGGCTACAGTGAGCCATGTTCACTACACTGGACTCCAGCCTGGGCAACAGAGCAAGACCCTATCCGAAAAAAAAAAATTGAGCTGCTACTGGGTAGTCACCATTTTAAACACTTCACCGTATTTACTCATTGAATATCCATGCCAACCCTATGAAATTATCCTCAATTTACAGGTGAGAAAACTGAAGTACAAAATGTTATTTTTCCCATGATAACACAACTAAAGACTAAATAACTAATTACAACTACATTTTTAAAATATATTTTATATAAAGACAATCTTTGCTAATTTCACAGTTTCCAAGGATCCATCTGAATTATTAATTTATTTTTCCAGGCTCATTGATACTAAGAGGGCTACCAAAAAAGCAGAGCTCTGGTGATTACTGCCATCATCATCTTCATTATCATTGCTAATATTTATTCCATGTCTTCTATGTACTAGCTACTGTGCCAAGAAGTTCACATTGTTTATTTCATTTAATATTCATGAAGACAAAAGTGCAGATTCAATAATAATAGGTAACAAAGACAGCGAATGGCGGAACCAGGATTCCAACTCAAGAGTGAATGGCGGGCCGGGTGCGGTGGCTTATCCCAGCACTTTGGGAGGCCGAGACAGGTGGATCACTTGAGGTCAGGAGGTCAAGAACAGCCTGGCCAACATGGTGAAACCTCATCTCTACCAAAAAATACAAAAATTAGCTGGGTGTGGTGGCATGTGCCTGTAGTCCCAGCTACTTGAGAGACTGAGGCAGGACAATCTCTTGAAGCAGGGAGGCAGAGGTTGCAGTGAGCTGAGATCACGTCACTGCACTTCAGCCTGGGTGACGGAGTGAGACCTTGCCTCAAAAAAAAAAAAAAAAAGCTAATGGAAGAACCAGGATTCAACTCCAGTTTTCTACTATTTACAATACTGGTCCCTGCAAAGTTATAATATATCCTGTATTCTAAGGGGAAAATATTGGCATTCTGGATTATAACCGAGTTTCTGTGAATGTGGCTAATGTTAGTTCATTCCCCAGAGCCTGATGGTTTCTAACATGCTTATAACCACAACACCCCACTGCAACCCAGCCCTGATCAGCATCCCGAAATCAGCTACTATATAGGCACCAATTTTACAATCAATTTTAGAAAAGTAGGTGCATTCTGAATGATACCAGCAAGTGTGATGTGATCATATTTATTTCATTTGGCTGGTTTTTTTTTTCCAGAACAAAGAGAGTAGAGAAAAAAACATATGTGAGAAAGACTAAGATTCAATATTCAGTCTGTGGCCATACCACCCTGAACACTCTCGATCTCGTGTGATCTCGGAAGCCAAGCAGGGTCAGACCTGGTTAGTACTTGGATGGGAGATTCAGTATTCATTTCAACTCTGAATTTATGATAAATCATTTAGAAGAGAAAACAATAATATGAGAAATAAGTCCAAAAAAACAGGGCAAAACTTCTCTCTCTCTCATGCATACACACACACACACACAAAATTTAACACACACACCGTTTTGATCTAACACAGATAAGATCAAAATAGCCAACAAAGCACACACACCTAAACCCACCTACCACCTAAAATCTCATGAAATGATAAAGGGGATAATTTTATTTGTTTATTTTAATCATTATTTATTTTTGAGACACAGGGTCTCACTTTGTCACCCAGGCTGGAGTGCAGTGGCAGAAACATGGTTCACTGCCTCCACCTCTGGGGCTCAATTGATCTTCCTGCCTCAGCCTCCTGAGTAGCTGGAACTACAGGCATGCACCACCACACTCAGCTAATTTTTGTATTTTTTGTACAGACAGAGTTTCACCGTGTTGCCCTGTCTGGTCTGGAACTCCTGAGCTCCAGCGATCCGCCTGCCTCGGCCTCCCAAAGTGCTGGGATTACAGGCATGAGCCACAGGGCCCAGCCAGGAGATACTTTTAAAAAGTAAAGGCCGGGTGCAGTGGCTCACATCTATAATCCCAGCGCTTTGGGAGACCGAGGCAGGCAGATCACCTGAGGTTGGGAGTTCAAGGCCAACCTGAGCAGAATGGAGAAACCCCATCTCTACTAAAAATACAAAATTAGCCTGGCGTGGTGGCGCATGCCTGTAATCCCAGCTACTCAGGAGGCTGAGGCAGGACAATTGCTTGGACCCAGGAGGCGGAGGTTGCATTGAGCCAAGATCGTGCCATTGCACTCCAGCCTGGGCAATAAGAGCGAAACTCCATCTCCAAAAAAAAAAAAAATAAGTAAAAGAAGGCTGGGTGTGGTAGTTCATGCCTGTAATCCCAGCACTTTGGGAGGCCAAGGCGGGTGGATCAACCTAAGCTCAGGAGTTCAAGAGCAGCCTGGTCAACATGGTGAAATCCTAGAAACAAAAAAAATTGCCATCGACAAACCAGAAATGTTGAGAAAAGACAGAATGCAGATAGATTAAATCTCAGAAAAACCAAATGGAAGGAAAATTCAGCTCAAATCATATGGAGGAATCTGCTAAAGGCAAAAGTAGTAGTAGTTGGGGAGAGGGTGTACAAACTTAACAGATCAAGAGGTAGGGAGGAGGGTACTGAGACATTGGTCAGGGGGAGTAATTAGAATAAGAGATTTAGAGTAGCTAGGCTGGTCAACCACTTTCTTCTCTCCAACTGGTTCTAAATTGTGGCCCAGAAAGCAATAGACCACCAGGAAGAACACCAGTCTTCCACACTTTAAAGATGAGCAACCACACACCCTTGTCTTATAAGTGCTGTTCCCTATACAAAATTGGCAGAGAACAGCTACCATAAATAAATAGGCAAAAGGAAGAGAGATTCTAAAATACAAAATTGAACAGATAGCTAACACATTATCATACATTTGAAAAAAGTCACCATGAAAGAGGCACCATTTTTACAATTATTATTAGAGAAAACAAAGCTACAGAACAATCAGAAGAAGACATTTGAAATGTATAATATCTTCAGAGAAACATGAGAAGATGTCATATGTACAAAAACTTTGACTATATATTTGGAAATTTAAAATTTTGATAACTGAGGCTGGGTGTGGTGGCTCACTCCTGTAAATCCAGCACTTTGGGAGGCCGAGGCAGGCAGATCGCTTGAGTTTAGGAGCTTGAGACCAGCCTGGGCAACATGGCTAAACCCTCATCACCACAAAAATACAAAAATTAGCTAGGAAGCCAGGCACGGTGGCTAATGCCTATAATCCCAGCACTTTGGGAGGCTGAGGCAGCTGGATTGCTTGAGTCAGGCATTTGAGACCAGCCTGGCCAACATGGTGAAACCTGTCTCTACTAAAAATACAAAAATTAGCCAGTCATGGTGGTGAGTGCCTGTGATCCCAGCTACTCAGGAGGCTGAGGCAGGAGAATCACTTGAACCAGGAGGTGGAGATTGCAGTGAGCCGAGATCACGCCATTGCACTCCAGCTTGGGCAACAGAGCGAGACTCAATCTCAAAAAGAAAAAAATTACCTAGGCATGGTGACACACATCTGTAGTCCCAGCCGGCTACTTGGGAAGCTGAGGTGGGACGATCACTTGAGCCCAGGAGGTTGAGGCTACAGTGAGCCATAATTGCACCACTGCACTCCAGCCTGGGTGACAGAGACCCTATTAGAAAAAAAAAAAAAAATATATATATATATATATATATATATATGAGATATATATGATATATGTTATATATATGATATGATAGCTGAAATTAAAAAATGAAATGAATGGTCTGGGTTTCAGAATAGACATAGATTAATAACTGGAAAATCAAGCTGGCCTATTATCCCAGAATGATGTCACCCCAATTAGCAGTGGCAGAAAAAAATGGCTTTAGGGCCTATAAGGGTGCCCTGAGGCAATTTTCTACATTCTCCACCCTCCCCCCATACCTTGCCCTTACTTATTTGGAAAAAAATAAGATCATATACCACATTAACTGAAACAGATGGCAAATTATGAAAGAGCTATGGGGTGTGGCAAAGGCTGCTGATTGTCCCCAAATATCTTTTCATTAAATATATCTATGATGTATTTATGAAAATAAGGGCATTTCAAAATACAGGAGAATGATGGACTAGTCAGTGACATAGTAACAGATACCATGCATGGATTGACCAACTCTCTTCTTGGATGCCTTCCTGGAAAGCCAAAACCAATATTTCCCACATTCACTTGTAGCTAGGATTCCAAAAATGATTTAGGTTTTACCAAGCCAAGTTAGACTGATTCAAATTTGTATTACATGAAGAGAGAGGAAAGGCATGAACCCCTTTGGGTAGATTCCTAATTCTGCAGCGTCCTGATCCTTTCAGAGTTAGCAGCTGCCTTGACAGGTAATTTGGGGAGTTCTTGAAGACTCATGATGAAGCCTGTTTCTCTCAAAGATTTTGTATATCACCTAGATCCCTTAAACCCTTTATTTTGAAAGTGGCAGAAGGGACTTCAATACCAACATATGAACTATCTGTCTGGGAAATGAGTTGTCTGATCTTGTTTCAAAAATGATCTGTAGATAAATGGGAAAACGAATACTAGCAAACTGAAGTACAAAAATGTTAGGGAAAAGTATAAAAGAACATTTTAAATCTTGTGGTTAGCCTTTCTAAGCAAGACTAAAATCCAGAAGACACAAAGGAAATGATGGGTAGATTTGATATAATAAAAATTAAAATTCCTACATAAGAGCCAAGTGACAGACTAAGATATAATATTCTCAGATATAAATCAGAAAAGGTTTAATTCATAATATGTTAAAATGTTTGTATAAATCAATAAAAAAGACACAACCAAATTAAAACTGATAAAATTCTAAACAGGTAATTTACTAAAAAAAGGTAATCCAAATGATTAATAGACATGAGTAGATGCTTGAACTTGCTGGTAAGTAGAGAAATGCATATACATACATGTAAGTGCCGTAACCTAATCAAATCAGAATCTCTGGGAGTCCCCAGATACTTTTTTAAAATCTTCCTATCCACATAAATTCAATGTGTAGCCAAAGTTAAGAACCACTACCCTAAAACAGCGCTAACTCAAAGTGTGGGCAGTGGACCAGCAGCAGTAGCATCTAGCAGCTTGTTAAAAATGCGAATTACTGAGTTTCCTTTCAGACCGATTGAATCAGAATTTCTCCAGGTGATTCTGATGCATGCTCAATTTTGAGAACTCTGAAACCTCTCTGCATTTTATTTACAGAGCTACTTGGAGGATAATAGCAGGTGAAAGTATTTTCAGAAAAGTAAAAATAGTAATCACAAATACAAATAATCATACTATTCCAATATATTTTACATAATCTTAGGGTCATACTCAGGACCTAGCAATGAAAATGACAATAATTCATTACTGAAATAGAAATCTCTTGGAGACATAAAGAAGTAGTCCATGTCCTTATTTCTGAATTGTCTCCAAATACAGTGGAGTGTTAGTTAGTTCTATAATACAGTCTTAGTAGATGTGAAACTGCCACAGGGATAGGAAGCCAAATGGCTTACTTTTAAGTTTCTTAAATATTTTGTTACTTTATGATGGCTTTTTTTTTTTGTAATGGGTTTTTGCAGTGTTTCCACTAAATGGGACAAGTGTATTGGTGCAGTTTGGCTGTACTGGATCATTTATTCTGCACTATTAAATTTCAGAATATTGGCTTGTGGTTATGTTGTCTATTATTTGAGGCTTTACCCAAAGAAAACTAACAGACATGTGCCCCCTTTTACCCTTAATCTATGTCTGACAATATCCCATACATAGCCAAGCTATTAAAGAAGAGAAATGGCATGGTCTTTGGGTTTTAAGAAGATTGCTCTGACTGCTGTGTAGAACAACTCCAAACAACATCAGCATCATCTAGAAGCTTGTTAAAAATGCATATTATTGAATGTGTGTGTACCAAGAGGTGTCCACTGAAGTTCATTCGGATGTAGAAAGGAACTTGTAAAACTGTTGCATTATGTTGGAACTTGCATAGCTAACCAACCAGGAGTTTGGGCATCTGGCTGAGAACCAAGTCTATCTTAGTCTCAACTGGGTTGTAGTACCACCTGGTGGTCATTTTCCACTCTAGTTTAATCATGAATGGGGATAATTCTATACACATGGCTGACTGGAATTCCAGAACACTGACTGATGCCCCTTTGGCAACTTGATCTGTGACACTGGGCTTAGGAAATACCAGGGACACTGGGACCTATCCACACCAACCACTCTGCTTCCTGCCTCACCCTCTCCTCCAAACTCCCACTCCCCAAATGATAAAAAGAGGGCTGACAGGAATGCAGGAATCAATTAATAGTTGTATTATGTTCAAATTTACATTATCATGAAATTCATGTACATTAGGATGTAGAACTATATATGGTTAATAAAAATGTGCACATATTAGGATACAAATTTTTAAAATTTCAACAGTACTACTGAATAATAATTTTTAAAAAGTTGGATAACAAATGCTGGCAAGGATGTGGAGAAAAGGGAACCCTTGTACACTGTTGGTGAGAATGTCAATTAGTACAACCACTATGGAGAACAGCGTGGAGGTGCCTCAAAAAACTAAAACTAGAACTACCATATGATCCAGCAATCCCATTGCTAAGTATATACCCAAAAGAAAGGAAATTGGTTTATCAAAGAGATAACTGCACTCCCATGTTTATTGCAGCACTATTCACAATAACCAAGATTTAGAAGCAACCTAAGTGTTCATCAACAGATGAATGGATAAAGAAAATGTGATACATGTACACAACGGAGTAGTATTCAGCCATAAAAAAGAATGAGATCCTGTTATTTGCAACCACATGGATGAAACTGGAGGTCATTATGTTAAGTGAATTAAGCCAGGCACAGAAAGACAAACTTCACATGTTCTCACTTATTTGTGGGAGCTAAAAATAAAAACAATTGAACTCATGGAGATACAGAGTAAAATGATGGTTACCAGAGGCTGGGAAGGGTAGTGGGGGGGTGACAGGTGTGCGGTAGGGATGGTTAATGGGTACAAAATATAGTTAGATAGAATAAGTATTTGAGCCTGTAATCCTAGCACTTCAGGAGGCTGAGGCAGGCCGATCACTTGAGCCCAGGAGTTCAAGACCAGCCTAGGCAACATGGCAAAACCCCCGTCTCTACAAAAAATACCAAAATTAGCCAGCTGTGGTGGTGTGCACTTGTAGTCTCAGCTACTCAGGAGGCTGAGGTGGGAAAATCACTTCAGCCTGGAAGCCCAAGGCTGCAGTACACCAAGATCAGGCCACTGTAGTCCAGCCTGGACAACAGATGAGACCTTGTCTCAAAAAAGAAAAAAGATCTAGCATTTGATTGCAGAACAGGGTGACTACAGTCGAACATTTATTGTACATTTTTAAATGAATATAATTGGATTGTTTGTAACACAAAAGATAAATGCTTGAGGTGATGGATACCCCATTTACCCTGATGTGATTATTACACGTTGTGTGCCTGTATCAAAATAGCTTATGTACCCCATAAAGTATATACACCTACTATATACCCACAAAAATTAAAAATTGGCCAGATATGGTGGCTCCTGCCTATAATACCAGCACTTTGGGAGGCCAAGGCAGCAGATCACCTGAGGCCAGGAGCTCCAGACCAGCTTGGCCAACATGGCGAAGCCCATCTCTACTAAAAATACAAAAATTCACCAGGCGTGGTGGGCACGCGCTGGGATTACAGTAGCTGTAATCCCAGCTACTCAGGAGGCTGAGGCAAGAGAATGGCTTGAATCCTGGAGACGGAGGTTGCAGTGAGCCGAGATCGTGCCACGGCCCTCCAGCGAGTGAGACTCCATCACACACACACACAAAAAAAATCTAGGAGATGGCCACGCACAGTGGCTCACTCCTATTAAATCCCAGCATCCCAGCACTTTGGGAGGCCAAGGTGGGCAGGTCACTTGAGGTCAGGTGTTCAAGACCAGCCTGGCCAATATGGTAAAACCCCATCTCTCCTAAAAATACAAAAATCAGCTGGGCATAGTGGCATGCACCTGTCATCCCAGCTACTTGAGAAGCTGAGGTGGGAGGATGGCTTGAATCCTGGAGGCAGAGGTTGCAGCTGAGCCGAGATCACATGATTGCAATCCAGCCTGGGCGACAGAGTGAGACTCGTTTCAGGAAAAATAAAAGGTCTGGGAGACTCTCTCCCCCTCAAGTATGGAGAATGGGTTAGAGAAAAACAAGCCTAAAGGCAGATAGGCAAGCTAGAAGCCTGTTGAAGTAATTTAGGCAAGAGGTGATGATGGTCTAAACCTAGAATGGTGGTAAGGGAATTTGGGGGAAAGTGGATAGGTTTGATATTTAGGAGATAGAATCTAGTCCTTATGTTTTAAAGATATAAACTGAAGTATCTGCAGATAAATTGATATGAGGTCTAGACTTTTCTTTAATCCAACTGAGGAGAGAGAAAATGAGAAAGGTGGTTATAAATGAAACAAAGACTAACCATATGCTGATAATCATTGATTGGGTGATGGACATAAAGGAGTTCCTTATTGTGTCTACTTTTATATATATTTGAAAGTCCCCATAACAAAAAGTTAAACAAAATAAAGTGCCTGGGAAATGCTGAAGGGAAAATATTCAGTAGGGAGATAGACATAGGAAATATAAATCTTGGAGAGAGATAAGGGAAGAGCAATGAATTTTGGAGTGAACAGCAGACGGAAAGTTAATTGAAGCCTTGAGTGTGAATGAAATAATAAAAAAGAGAAAAGAAACTAAGTTAGAATCCTGAGGAATATCAACAGTAACGGGAATGGCAAAGAAGTGTTGTTAACAAGTAAGCGTCATGGAGTCCAAAGAAAGCTTTCCAAGAAAGCAGCAGTGGTCTACATTAGGGGTCTCCAACCCCTGGGCCACAGTACTGGCCAGTGGCCTGTTAGGAACCGGGCCACACAGCAGGAGGTGAGTGGAGGGCAAGCAAGTGAAGCTTCATCTCTTTTCACAGCAGCTTCCCATCACTGGCATTACTGCCTGAGCTCCGCCTCCTGTCAGATCATCAGGGCATTAAATTCTCATAGGAGTGCAAACCCTATTGTGAACTGCACATGTGACAGATGTAGGTTGCATGCTCTTTATGAGAATCTAATGCCTGATGATCTCTCATTGTCTCCCATCACCCCAGATGGGACCGTCTAGTTGCAGAAAAACAAACTCAGGGCTCCCACTGATTCTACATTATGGTGAGTTGAATAATGACTTATTATATATTACAATGTAATAATAGTGCAAAATAAATGTAATGTGCTTGAATCATCCCGAAAACATCCCTCCACCTCCCTGTCCATGGAAAAACTGTCTTCCACAAAACTGGTCCTTGGTGCCAAAAAGGTTGAGGACAGCTGGTCTCTGTTGTCAAATGCTGCTAAAAGGTCAAAGGAAAGAACTGGTCAACAGCCATATGAAAGTAATTGGTAACTCTGGTGAGAGGCACTTAAGGGGTGGGAGGGCAAACAGGAGAGTATAGTATACGTAGGTTTAGGGCTGAGTAGAAGGTGTAGAAATGGAACCAGCCTGGATAATACATGAGTTACTAGAGGGAGGATGTCTACTTGGAATGCTGACTTCTTGAATCAACTCATTTGTTAAAATACTGCTATAGATGTTTGATTTCTCTAAATGACCTGCTACTCTCCTTTTATTCTGTTCTACACTCTCCTGCCAGATTCAAGTGTAGCTTTGACCATCACTCTTATATGAAATCTCCCAGAGCCTCTCCAATACTTACTGAAGTCTGTACAAATGTCTCAGACTACTCTAAATGTTCCCTTGTACCAGCCAAAGGGGACCGTGTCCCTCCCTCAGCATGCTTTTTGTTCATACTGCTGCCTCTAGTTAGAATATATTCCTTTTCCCCAATTTCTGTCTCTTGAAGTCCTCCTCATCCTTCAAGTCCAATCTCAGATATGGTGACACCTTCTCCTTGAGCTCCTTCCTGATACACCTCTTCTTTCCACTGGAGTAGATTGTGTCCTCTATTTTTACAATACATGCTGTTTATATCCCCGTACTGGCATTCACTGGATTTCACTTTGCTCTTAATTGTCTATGTTCTCATTATATCCTTTCTGTATCCACAAATTGTACATTACCTGAAATTAACTTTTTTTTTTTTTTTCCTCTGAGACAGGATTTGGCTCTGTTGCTCAGGCTGGAATGTAGTGGTGAGATTGTGGCTTACTGTAACCCTGGCTTCCTTGGCTCAAGCCATCCTCCTATCTCAGCCTCTCAAGTAGCTGGGACTACAGGTGTTAGCCACTATGCCCCGCTGAAACTAACTTCATCTTCCTCATTTTTGTGTCTGTCACAGAAGTACCTAACCCAATATCTTGCCCAAAATGACTTTTTGAATTAAATGGGATTTCCGAGGCTCTATTACTTATAAGGCTTGCAAGTTTATACTGCTTTTTAGAATTACCATGCTATTTAGCTATTGCCTTCCAGATAGCATTCTAATTTTTATAATCTTTCTTCATATGTTCTAAAAATAGCTAAAATTTGGTATTTTTAAACTATTTTTCAGATGTGTTATTTAAGCTTAAAAGTATACTTATTTTAGTTTTTAAATGCATCAGTTATTAGGTTCTTGGTAAGACATTTAGAACACCTATTTGCTAGGATAAACTCCATTCATCAGAGCAAACACAGATTACAGGTAGCCCTGGAGCTAAGGAATAGCTTTGATTTTTGGTAACATTTACGAGTCCACAGCTTTCTAATTTTTTTTTTTTTTTGAGATGGAGTCTTGCTCTGTCACCCAGGCTGGAGTGCAGTGGTGCGATCTCTGCTCACTGCAAACTCTGCTTCCCGGGATCAAGTGGTTCTCCTGCCTCAGCCTCCCCAGCAGCTGGGATTACAGATGCCCGCCACCACGCCAGGCTAATTTTTGTATTTTTAGTAGAGATGGGGTTTCACCACGTTGGCAGGCTGGTGTCGAACTCCTGACCTCAAGTGATCCACCCGCCTCAGGCTCCCAAAGTGCTGGGGTAACAGGCGTGAGCTAGCGTGCCTGACCATGAGTCCACAGCTTTCTGATCAACCTTGCATTGCTCCATAATCTTCTATTACTCTCTTTCTGTGTTGACGATGTCACTTTCCCAGTATTTGGGCTTCCGTAGCATCATCTTCTTAAGCAAGCATTGGTAAGATGTTTTGGAATTTTCACATTGCTGATTTCAATTTTGTGATGACCTCTGGTGTGTTTCCCACAGAATTTGAATGAGGACCAGAGGTCCAGTCACAATTAACAAGCCACTCCTCAGCTGCTCCAGTAAAACCACCCTCTTGCCTTTGTGGTGCCCAGTGAGGATCAGCAGAATGATCCCAGGAGAGAAGCTAGTTTGCAGTTTTCTCTGTGCTGACTGAGGTGTTTGTTTGTTTTTTCTGTGGCTCAACAGCAGCTTTCGAGGCACATCTTTGGAAGGATCTAGGCATTTTGTAGGGTTTACTTTGCAAAAAGTATCACCATTCTTGTTGCCACCAACTGGTTTTGTAGCAATGGCAAGAACCTTTTCCTTTTTCAAGTCTGGACTTTCTTCTTTTTAATTCTGGATTTAGTAGCCGAGTACTTCCTCTTGTACCTGGCCTTTCTGACATAGCAGATTGAGAATATCTGCCAATTCCTCTGATAAGGACAGGATTTCCGCTGCAGGGGGGCTTCCCTTTCTTTGGCTTTTTAGCCTTGAGGTGTTTTTGTTTGTGTTTTTTGACGGAGTTTCGCTCTTGTTGCCCAAGCTGGAGTGCAATGATGCAATCTCGGCTCACTGCAACCTCCGCCTCTCGGGGTCAAGCGATTCTCCTGCCTCAGCCTTCAGAATAGCTGAGATTACGGGCGCCCACCACCACACCCAGCTAATTTTTTGTATTTTTAGTAGAAATGGAGTTTCACCATGTTAGCCAGGCTGGTCTCGAATTCCTGACCTCAGGTGATCCGCCTGCCTCAGCCTCCCAAAGTGCTGGGATTACAGGCGTGAGCCACCGTGCCCAACCGAAGTTATGTTTTAACCTTGCCACTAGCGTCAGCCTTCTTGGCTTCACGTTTCTTCTCCTTGGTGTCTGGCTTCTCAACTTTTTCCCCCACCATCTTGCAAGACGGGAAGGAGCTATTTTTTTTAATACATGTTGGAATATCCTGGCTATGCAGATACAAATAGTAATATAACATCCACCCAAATATAACATTAAATTTTGATTAAATAATAATTAATTCAAATCCTACTAAAAGAAAACCCTTAGGGATACGTTGAAGCTTCATCATTTCATTCCCTTCTCTCCCTTCCACAGGTGCAACTATCCTGGAGTTGATATCTATCTTTGCCAAACATGTTTTCATACTTTTATCAAACATATTTGTATACATAACTCACACAACGCATTGTTTTGTGGTTTTAAGATTGTATATAAATGATATGACACTATTATGTATACCTTTGAATTTGCTTTTTCAATCCACGTAGTTTTCAGGATTCATCGTTGGTATAGGTAGTATAATTCATTCATTTTAACCAAGAAATTATATTCCACTTTATGACTTTACCACCTCTTATTTAATCTTTGCTGTAATCTTGTGAGGTAGACATTATTAATCCCATTTTATAAATGAAAAAATGGAAGTATTAAGAGATTAAGTAACTTTACTGAGGTCATATAGTTTCTAGCAGATGGAATGAGAACTTGTGTAGGGCCTGTAACTCCCAATCCCATGTCCTTTTTCCTAAAACATTCAGTGATTCATTCAACAAATGTTTACTGAACACCACCTATGTGCCAGGCACAGTTTTAGGTCCTGGGTATCTGAGAGTGAACAAAATAGACAAGACCTTGCTCTCCAAGAGCTTACACTCTAACTGGAGAGAGACAATAATATAGTATGTCCGGGTGTGGTGGCTCTCACCTCTAATTCTAGTACTTTGGAAGGCTGAGGTGGGAGGAGCGTGTGAGGCCAAGAGTTTGAGACCAGCCTGGGCAACATAGCAAGACCTTGTCTCTACAAAAAATAATTAGCCAGGCGTGGTGGCATGTCTGTAGTCCCAGCTACTCAGGAGGCTGAGGCAGGAGGATCAATTGAGCCCAGGCTGAGGTGAGAGGATCGCTTGAGCCTGGGAGATTGAGGCTGCAGTAAGCTATGATTGCAACATTCATTGCACTAGAACCTGAACAACAGAGTAAGACAATGTATCTAACAAAAAAAAGAGGGTGAGACAGAGTGTGTATATATGTTAGTCTACATGAGGCTCTTCGGTGTTAATTTGGCAAACACCTGAAGGAAAAAGGGCAATGACAGAGTGGTGTTCAAGGCAGAGAGTACAGCAAATGCAAAGTTCTTGAGGCAAGAGCATATTTGGCTGTCATTCCATCACTTTTTTCTTTAAGATACTGTATCGGTTAACTATCCTCATGTACCAAAGAACAAATGTAAACATACTGCATGACTTTGAGTGATTAACTACATAACTTTGACATGTCAACAATCTCTTATGGTGGTCATCTTTCCAATAAATTGAGTTGAGCTAGAAAATGTGTATTGCCAAAATCCATTGATTTACTTTAAAAATTAAATCACAGGTTGTGGATGCCCGTAATGGTGGCATTTCCACACACAGTACTGTTGCTGATTTGATGAGACACAAATATAATCCAACCCCATTTTCAAATATTAAAAGTTGGTAGGGTCCTCAACGAAACCTAACAGTGACTTCAAGTTGAAAAAAAATGCTTAAAAGGAAAAAAACAGGGAGAGCCCACCTTTTGGCCTGTATCTCTCAGAAAGAGGGACAAGAGCGGTGGGAACGTGAGGAACTTTTAAAATGTGAGAGCGTTACTCTGGGGAAACCTGGAGTCTACTCTTGGCCTTTACTCGCTGAACTGTCATAGTTCTCACATTTGTGAAGCGAGTCTGGGCTGGCGGGCCTCAAGCCCTATCCTCCCCCGATGCGGAAGTCTTGCTTCGCTGTGCCTCCCAGGCTTGAGAACAGCAGTGTCTGGCCGCTCAAAACGAAAGCTTCACGAACGTCGCTCGCTCGGTGCTGAGAAAGAAGCCTGACGCGACCCGGGAAACTTGACCGACGCGCGCCCGCCCGCCCGCTTGCCCCGCCCCCTAACGGCTTCCCGGCTTCCCCCGGGTCCTATGCAGAAAAGACGCTGGGCCTGGCAAGCGGGGCCAGTAGCGGCTTCCGGGAGGAGTTTTGGCCTCCACACGGCTCCGTCGGGCGCCGCGCTCTTCCGGCAGCGGTAGCTTTGGAGACGCCGGGAACCCGCGTTGGCGTGGTTGACTAGTGCCTCGCAGCCTCAGCATGGGGGAACATGGCCTGGAGCTGGCTTCCATGATCCCCGCCCTGCGGGAGCTGGGCAGGTAGGGCTAGGCCCAGCCTGGGTCCTGCATCCTCCTCCGCTGATTCCGGCTTGGGTTTCACGTGCTCTCCCCTCCCCTGCTGCGCTATGGCTGGGATCCCCTAAGCCCCCGCTGCGGCCCTTGTGGAGATGCTCCGTGGCTGATTTGGGCGCTTCTCCCTCAGAGTGCCCGTTGATAGGACATGGGGCAGTCGCCACAAACCTGCGGGAAGCCGGTCCGTGGGGGAGAGAGGCGTCTGCCGGCCCTGGTTTACCACTCACCCCGATCGAGAGTTTGCTTCCTGCAGCTGGAGGAAGAGTCCCTGCTGATCGCTTTCTGGTCACTTTTCTACACTCATTTTCTTCTCGAAAATCTTTTTCCTTAGACGAGGGACTTGACCCATCAGTTTCTGTTCTTTGTGATCACTCGTGGAGGAATTGGTTTTTAGCCTTACATTTTGTCCCCAAACTGCCCTTGAAAGAAAATCACCGCTTCTCATTTTCTGCAAGTGACATCACTTGCTGGAAAAGGCAGTTTTTTTCTTTGAAGTGAAGTCATAGTACATATTGAAGATGTAACCTCCCTCGTATTGATCGTCCAGTTCCCGATCCGTTATTTTAGTCAGAAATTGGAGAGATAGACCCCTGGGTCCACAAAATCTCAGCGTGCACAGAGTGTTGCCAAAATTTGGAGACAATTTAATATTTCATTTGCAAATGAATGTTGTCTGTAAACCTCATGAAAACCAGTATCTTACCACAAGGAGGGAGAGGTGTTGATGGCTCTCACACCTCTTCAATACACAGGCAGGCTTCCCTGAACCAGGCCTAAAGACTCGGTAGAGCTTGTTTTGCTTTGTTTGTTTTAATTCTACACTACTGCGAACAAGAAATAAATAAGCTTGTGCTGCTACCGCAGTTAAATTATCATTTGGAATAACTGCTTCCCAATTTCTTAAACTGTTTGAAAACTTTCCACACAAAGTCAAAGCTGACATTAAGCCAATGGGATAGCTACTTCTCTTTCTTTTTGCAGCGCAGTTGTGTTCATTTCCACTGGTTGGCCATCCAAATAATTTAGTCTCAATATATGAATAAAAAGATAAATGAAGGGACCATTCTTGTCGTAACTGCATCACTATTTTTGAGTGTGTGAATTTTTTCCACTTTTTATCTGTGGCAAGTATACTTTGTGTTTAGTTTATAAAATAACTTCTACCTCTCTAAAAGAAGAGGAAGAAAAGTGATCATTGTAGGAAGTTGGTTTACAAATTTCATCTTTCAGGCTCATTGTGAAGCTGAGTATATTTTTGCCACTTTGCTTTAAAGTAGAATTAACTGGTTAATACTTCTCTTCCCTCTTCTGTCTTCCTCCGTGAGTCCTGTTAATAAAAATAATTGGTTCTTGGATTATATATTGTCGGTTTCATCAGTAGAGTTTATGTTACCTTTCATTTATTTGTAGCTATTCCAAGAGAAAGAATAGAAAAACTGACCCACAGAGAGTTGTCTAATAGTTTTTAATTGTCATGGCTTTTTCATTACAACTACTTGAATCAAAAAAGCTAATCAATTTTCATAGTATATCCATGACATAGAATGGAACAAGTGTTACCACTGTTTAAGAAAAAGGGACAGAGAAGTTGAAGAACCAAAGGCACAGCTAGCAGATATCAGAGCTAGGTTTCAGATTCAAGCTTTCAAGGCCTTTTCTTCCAAAATGTTTCCTCTTAATTGACTATGGCAATTAGACTACTGAAATAAAAAGAGATATTAGTGTTCTAATTTATGGGCTGCTCTTCCTCAGTCCCTCAGATAAATTTTGTCCTATTGTTTTTTTGCTATTAGCAGTCTGCTCTGCATAATCTTGCTAAATGACCTTTCCACTCTCCTGCCTTCAACTATAATCTGCTATTTGATGACTCCTAATATGTTTCTCCAAATCATGTCTTCTATAGAATTGTATATTTACTGTATACTGGTAGTTTCACTGAGTGTCCTATGTGTAGTTAAGGTTCAGCATATCCAATACAAATTCCCCACATGTCCTAGCTTTCACAAGCTTTCTTTTTTTAAATTAAAAAAATTATTTTTCTCTTATTCATTGAAGTAGAGATATCTCAGTAAATGGCACCATATTCACTTATTTCTCCAAACTGGAAATCCAGAAGTCATTCTTAACTATTTTCACATGTGCTTTCAGTCTATGTCCTTGGCCCTCTTTTAATCTGTGCTGTCTTCCCAAGTAATCTTACCTAATCTCATGGCTTTAAATGTCATCCATATGCTGGTAACTCCCAAATTTATATTTCTAGATCAGAGATATATATTAGGTTGCTTACTCAACATCCACACTGGGAAGTGAAAATTAACATATCCAAAGCAGAACGCCTGATTTACTGCGCCCTTGAATTTGTTCCTTCTCCTGTGTTATCGTAAATATGCCAACCAAAAGCCTAGGAGTCATCCTTGGTTTTTTTCCCTTGTCCCTTAATAATCCATAAGTTAGTTCTGACAACCATATGTTTAAGATACATCTAGAATCTAACACTTCTCACTGTCTCCACTGCTACCACCAGAATTTCTTACCTGAACTATTACAGTAACCTTAGTTGATCTTTCCATTTCTACTTTTACCTACTTATAATAGATTTTCCACTCAGTAAAGTGATTTTTCATCTATTAGTCATATTGTAAGTTCCCCTGCACAAAACCGTCCTTTGACTTTCCAGCACACTTAAAATCAGTATAAAATCCAAACTCCTTACCAAGGCCACTAAGGTTCTACATAATCTGGCTCAGCCTGCCTCTGACTTCATCACCTTCTATCCCTCTTTTGCTTACTTTACTCTAGTGATACTGACCTTGTTTCTCCAGGATACCAAGGCTGTTCCTGCCTTTAATCGTTTGCTGTTCCTTCTATCTGAACACTGGATGGTTTCATTTAGATGTCATTTCAGAATCACCTTCTCTGATTTTCCTACTTGAGATTGCTTTGTAGTTGTAAGACATTTTCAAATGTGATAGTTGCTATTAAAATGTTAAATGGAACAGTGGGATGTGGAGGAGGTTCTGAGGAGCAGCAGCATTAGCCACTAGAGGAGATTTGATGGTGTAAAGAAGCTAGTCATGTGAATCTGGGATGGAATAGGAAGTACAAAGGCCCCTAAGTGGGAATGAGCCTGCTTTTTTTTTTTTTTTGAGACGGAGTCTCGCCCTCTCAAGTGGCGTGATCTCTGCTCACTGCAACCTCTGCCTCCCGGGTTCAAGCGATTTTCCTGTCTCAGCCTCCCTTTCCTGTAGCTGGGACTACAGGCTTGCACCACCGAGCTAATTTTTGTATTGTTAGTGAAGATGGGGTTTTACCATGTTGCACAGGTTGTCTCCAACTCCTGACCTCAAGTGATGCACCCACCTCAGCCACCATGCCAAGGCTGAATGAGCCTACTTTTAAAAGGATAGTAAGAAGGCTGGAGCACAGGGAGTAAAGAGGGGAGTGGTATGAGTTAAACAGGGAGGGGTAGGCAAGGGCCACATCCTTCAGCACCTTGGAGGCTAGAAAAAGGAGTGAGATTTTATTGTGTGATGGGAAACCATTGGAATCTTTTAAACAGGGAAATAAGCAAGTTTTTTAAAACTTGCTTAATTTTTACTTCCTTAAAATCCTTCAGTGCTTACACATTGCCTTCAGTGTAAAATCCAAACTACTTAGCCAGTCCTTTGAAATTTAACCTTATCTTCCCTCTTCAGCTGCATCTCTAAAGGCTTTAGCCACATAGAGCCTCTTACAGTTTCCAGTGCTTGGACTACTCTCCCTCTTACCCTTATTTCACTGCCTTGTCCCTTAGGGAGTCAGTTTTGTATCACCTCGTTAAGGAAGCCATGACTGACAGGGCCCTGCTCAGGGCTGAGTGTCCCTTTGTGTTCTTTCTTGGGCCTATCAGTTCTTAACCATAATTACCTCTTGTTTGTCCTTTAATCTGCAAATTATTTTAGGGCAGGTGCATTCTGTCTTGGTTATCCTGGTATTTGATGCTTACCTCAGAGGAGGTGCCTAAGCTTTATATAATACTTACATTAATACTCAAATTTTATAGTATGCTTTTGAAAAGTTATACCCTCTTAGCTCAGTTCCAGGGTAGAAGTCACAAAATAAGAAGTGCTCACTCCTGTGAGTTTTCTTTCTTTTTTCTTTTTTTTTTTTTGAGACTGGCTCACCTGTTGCTCAGGCTGGAGTTCAATAGCGTGAACATGTCTCACTGCAACCTCTGCCTCCTGGGGTCAAGTGATCCTCCCACCTCAGCCTCCCAAGTAGCTGGGACTACAGGTGTGTGCCACCATGCCTGGCTAATTTTTGTATTTTTGTAGATGGGGTTTCACCATGTTGCCCAAGCTGGTCTCAAACTCCTGGGCTCAAGTGATCCGCCCACCTCAGCCTCCCAAAGTGCTGGGATTACAGACACGAGCCACCACGCCCGGCCAAGTTTCTTTCTTCTGATAGTAGATCTAATGAATGGTAATCGATTTACTTTTTTTCTAAAACTGATTTTTAAAAATTACACAAATAATACATGAGTACATAATCTTTACAAAATGAAACTTTGTAAGAAACTCTGACCACTACCCACAATCCTGGCTCCTCTTCCCATGTTCCTCTTTGTTCACATTTTTAAATGATACTTGTGAAATTACCGTGGTTTATCATAATGTCTCCTGACTTTGTCTAAAACAATTCATGTTACCTTGTAATTACAGATTTTGAATTTTTTGTTAAATTTGTGATGCCCTATACTATGGTAGCCACTAGCCAAATGTGACCATTGACCACCTCACATGCGGCTAGTCTAAATTGAGATGTGCTGTAAATATAAGATACACAGTGGGTTTCAAAGACTTAGTACCAGAAAAAAGAATGTAAAAGATCTCATGAATAATTTTTATATCGATTACACATTCACCTAATATTTCAGATATATTGTTAGGATCAATTTTTTTTTGCCTGTTTCTTTTCTTAATGTGGCTACCAGAAAATAACAAAATTATGGCTTACGTTATATTTCTATTGGCCAGCGCTGATTTAAATAAGATATATAGCACTAAGTTGTTTTGCTTTCATATGCAAATGTAACTACTTGTTCTTTGATTCTTTTTTTTTTTAAGGACTTTATTTAGTAGCATATACAAACTTGCTTTTTTTTTTTTTTTTTTGAGATGAAGTCTCACTCTGTCATCCAGGCTGGAGTGCAGTGGTGCGATCTTGGCTCACTGCAACCTCCACCTCCAGGTCCCAGCGATTCTCCTGCCTCAGTGCCACAGCTTCCCAAGTAACTAGGATTATAGGCGCCCACCACCACGCCTGGCTAATTTTTCTATCTTTTAGTAGAGAAAGGGTTTCACCATGTTGGGCAGCCTGATCTGGAACTCCTGACCTGAAGTGATCAGTCCGTCTCAGCCTCCCAAAGTGCTGTGATTACAGGCATGAGCCACCACGCCTGGCCCTTTGATTCTTTGTGTCTAGAGTTTATGTTACTTAAAAACATTTGTTAATTTCAGTAAGGTTTTCTATTAAGCAAGTTCTAGGTGATGTAGCAGAGGCAAAAAGAAATAAAATGCATTTTCTCTCCTATAAGAGCTTACGGTCTAATGGCACTTTAGGACATGCAGAGAGAAATAAAGCACAGTCTGCCACCTGTAGGAGCTTATAGTCTAGTGGCAGGGAATAGGTAAATATTCCATAGGTCCAGAAGGCTGTACATTAGGAATGAAGAAACCACAAAATTCAGGAAGGTTCTTATGAACCATTCATTCATTGAACAGTTGTTTTTTTTTCTTTAAATGTCTACTATGTACCAGGACCAGAGAACAGTTCTTTTTTTTCTTTTCTATTTTTTGGAGACAGGGGTCTGGTTTTGTCACCCAGGCTGGAGTGCAGTGACACAATCTTGGCTCACTGTAGCCTCCCAGGCTCAAGCGATCCTCCCACCTCAGCCTCCTGAGTAGCTGGGGACTACAGGTGTGTGTCTCTATACCTGCTCATTTTTCTATTTCTTTTGTAGAGACAGGGGTTTCATCATGTTGCTCAGGCTGGTCTCAAACTCCTGAGCTCAAGCAGTCTGCCCACCTTGGACTCCCAAAGCACTGGGATTACAGGCATGAGCTACCATGCCCGACCAGTATCAGTTCTTTTATGGCATTTATTAGCTGTAAATGCCATTGATCCTATATGTAATCAATTAGGATTGGACTTTGTGGTTTGAATAATCAAAAAAAAAAAAAAAAAAAAATCAGGCCGGGCATGGTGGCTCACGCCTATAATCCCAGCACTTTGGGAGACCGAGGCGGATGGATCATGAGGTCAGTAAATCGAAACCATCCTGGCTAACATGGTGAAACCCCGTCTCTACTAAAAGTACAAAAAATTAGCCGGGCGTGGTGGCACGTGCCTGTAGTCCCAGCTACTCGGGAGGCTGAGGCAGGAGAATCACTTGAAGCTGCGAGGCGGAGGTTGCAGTGAGCCAAGATCACACCACTGCGCTCCAGCCTGGGCGACAGAGCGAGACTCCGTCTCAAAAGAAAAAAAAAAAGAAAAAGGGCCGGGTGCGGTGGCTCACGCCTGTAATCTCAGCACTTTGGGAGGCTGAGGCGGGCGGATTACCTGAGGTCAGGAGTTCGAGCCAGCCTGGCCAACATGGTGAAACCCCGTCTCTACTAAAAATACAAAAATTAGCTGGGTGTGGTGGCACACGCCTGTAATCCTAGCTACTTGGGAGGCTGAGGCAGGAGAATTGCTTGAGCCCGGGTGGCGGAGGTTGCAGTGAGCCAAGATCGTGCCACTAACTGCACCTCACCCTGGCCGACAGAGCGAGACTCTGTATCAGAAAAAGAAAAAAATTCACTCTTTTTCTTTTACCACTATTTGAGATAATAAGTGGGGAAAATGTATGAACATTTTACAGTGCTATATAGAAATAAATTGTGACATATATGAAATATATGCTATTATTTATAAGTAACTGTCTTACTACACCCTAAGTTGTTTTGTCAGAAGTGATGGACTTTGCTAATCATTCACACATAACCTTCTGTGAATCCTCTAGGTAGAGTTAATCATTCCCTGCTTTGGGTGTACATGATACTTGCTTTTGATTATTTATTTATTTATTTATTTATTTATTGAGACTGAGTCTCGCTCTGTCGCCCAGGCTGGAGTACAGTGGCGCGATCTCGACTCACTGCAACCTCCGCCTCCCAGATTCAAGCGATTCTCCTGCCTCAGCCTCCTGAGCAGCTGGGACTACAGGCGCCCGCCACCACACCCAGCTGATTTTTGTGTTTTTAGCAGAGATGGGGTTTCACCATGTTAGCCGGGATGGTTTAGATCTACTGACCTCATGATCCGCCTGCCTTAGCTTCCCAAAATGCTCGTATTACAGGCGTGAGCCACCATGCCCGGCCGCTTTTGATTATTTAAGTGCATTCCTCTCCTCTCCCCAGCAACTATTCTGAGTTCTTTGAAGCAGAGGATCTTGTTTTACTTGCCTTTTGAATTTATTAAATTATTTGCGTCTGTACCCATCCATTCTTTCTATGTTTATGAAAGAGTTACCCTCCTGTCCAAGGATTGTCTTTTTACTTATATCTGGTTCCAAGAAGAGGAGTCACATCTCAAGAATTGGTTGCTTAGGTCTTTCCATTATAAGGGAGAAACAAAACAAAGCCCTCTTGATCTCATACAGTTCTTTAGTTATCACCAACTCTACTTCTCTTCATTTCATGATCAAGCTTTGGAAAGAACCCGCTATTCTCAGTATTCACATTTCATTAGATTTTCAGCCACTTGCAATCTGGCTTCTCTCTTTACCGCTACAGGAAAAATTTAAAAGTCCAAAAGGCATACAAATACCTAAACATAAGAATTAAAACTATGAAACTCTTAGAAGTGAACATAGAGGGGGCTGGGCGTGGTGGCTCACACCTATAATCCCAGCACTTTGGGAGGCCAAGATGGGTGGATCACCTGAGGTCAGGAGTTCCAGACCAGCCTGACCAACATGGAGAAACCCTGTCTCTACTAAAAATATACAAAATTAGCCAGGCGTGGTGGTACATGCTTGTAATCGCAGCAACTCAGGAGGCTGAGGCAGGAGAATCGCTTGAACCCAGGAGGCGGAGGTTGCGGTGAGCCGAGATCGCGCCATTGCACTCCAGCCTGGGCAACAAGAGTGAAACTCTGTCTCAAAAAATAAATAAATAAATAAAAATAAGGGAACATAGAGGGAAAACATTATGACATTGGATTTGGCAATGATTTCTTTGATATGACACAAAGCACAGGCAGCAAAATAAACAGATAAATTGGAATTCATCAAAATTAAAAACTTTGTGCATCAAAGGGCAGTATCAATAGAGTGAAAAGGCAACCCATGGAACTGGAGAAAATATTTGCAAATCATATGTCTGATAAGGAGTTTAATATCTAGAATATATTAAGAACTCCTACAGCTTAACAACAAATATAACCTGATGAAAAATAGAAAAAGAACTTGAATAGACATTTCTCCAAAGAAGATATACAGATGGACAAATAAGCACATGAGAAGATGCTCACAATTACTAATCATTAGGGAGATGCAAATCAAAACCACAGGATACTGCTTCACACCCATTATGATAGCTATTAATAAAAAAACAGTTGGGGCTGGGCGTGTTGGCTCATGCCTGTAATCCCAGCACTTTGGGAGGCTGAGGCAGGCGGATCACGAGGTCAGGAGATTGAGACCATCCTGGCCAACATGGTAAAACCCCATCTCTACTAAAATACAAAAAATTAGCCAGGCATGGTGGTGCATGCCTGTAGTACCAGCTACTTGAGAGGCTGAGGCAGGAGAATTGCTTGAACCCGGGAGACGGAGGTTGCAGTGAGTTGAGATCATGCCACTGCACTCCAGCCTGGTGACAGAGCAAGACTCCGTCTCAAAAAAAACCAAAAAACAAAAAAAACCCCACAAAAAAAAACACAGTTGGGCATGGTGACTCGTGCCTACAATCCCAGCACTTTGGGAGGTCAAAGCAGGCAGATCGCTTGAGCCCAGGAGATTGAGACCAGCCTGGGCAACGTGGTGAAACCCCGTCTCTACAAAAAATACAAAAAATTAGCTGGGTGTGGTGACATGCACCTGTGGTGCCATGCACCTGTGGTGCCAGCTACTCAGGAGGCTGAGGTGGGAGGATCTCCTGAGGCTGGGAGGTTGAGGCTGCAGTGAGTTATGGGTGCACCACTGCACAGTAACCTGGGCAACAGGGTTAGACCCTGTCGCCAAAAGGGGAAAATAAAATAATAAAAAAAAAAACACCCAGAAAATAACGTGTGTTGGTGAAGATGTGGAGAAATTGGAACCCTTGTCCACTGCAGGTGGGAGTGTACAATGGTACAGCCACTGTGGAAAAGGGTATTAGAGTTCCACCAAAAATTTAGTTTTTATGTGCTTCAGAAGGGAGGAAGTGAATGCTAATTGGTCCATAGGCAGTCATGGGTGGGCCTGGAAAAAGCACCCTAAGTTCTCGCTGTGGTCCGTGTAACTGGCAGCCAGGCTTCCAGGCTTCAAGCTGTTCCTGGCTTGAAGGTGGGTCTTCACTGGGGACCCACCCCTTTCCTCCCAGGAGCCTGTCTACTTCCTGCTGCCATCAACCTGCCACCCACTACACCCAGGCTGTTCGTGCCGAGGGGCGCCTGCAGGCCCATATTGAGCTGCCCTCAGCCTACCGCTTGGCCTGCCCAAAGTCCAGAGGGAGATGAGGCAGCAGGGGGCTGGTGTGTCAGTGCCGTCCTGAGCACATGCACACACGGCCTGGTCGTGACAACACCTGGGCTCCCCCACAACTTTGCTCCGAAATTGGTGTGGGTGCCGGGAGCGGGGAGAGGCCAGGCAGCGGGAGCAGGCATTTCCAAGTCTGTGAGGGCAGGGGGCCTTCCCGGCCCTGGAGAGAGCAGGGATGCCTGGGTTTGCAGCCATGGTTGGGCGGCTGCAGCTGCACCCAGGATGGCTGGGCTCCCGACCCTGCAACTCGGAAGGGGGCGGGGCTTCCACCTGTCTTGCGCCTCAGAAGGGGGCGGGGCTTCTGCCCACTAGCGCCCTGGAGAGAGCAGCCCTAGCACCACCTTCCTCACCGCTCCAACTGGGCTGCCACTGCCATCAGTAGCACATTTCAATTTGTATTAATCACATTTCAAGTTCTCCCTAGTTACTTGTAGCTAGTGGCCACCATATTGAGAAGTTCAGGTCTAGGCTTTGCTGATTGGATCTCTTTAGTATTACTTAGCATATTCTTTTTTTCTTGTAAGTTGGTAACATATTCAGATTTTCTTTTCAATTTTTAAACAGAAGAATACTGTGAATATCAACATTGACACTGAACACATTTGATGAGTTCTACTTTAGATAAATTTTTTTTGCAAATGAAACTGAGTCACTTTAAGGATTAAAAGCTTTTAATTTGTATTTTAGTGCCACACCAGAGGAATATAATACAGTTGTACAGAAGCCAAGACAAATTCTGTGTCAATTCATTGACCGGATACTTACAGATGTAAATGTTGGTAAGAAACCGATTATTTCTTATATAAACTTTATAAATTAGACTTTTCTTTTCCATGTATAAATTATAGTAGCATTTTCTCCATGTAGTTTTAGATATAGAGTATTTATGATAGTTACTATTTTCAAGCAAGTTATTTGTTAATCAGTATTGCTTATTGCTTGTTACGAAATTTGAATTAGGCTTTTAAAATAATTCTCTTTTCCTGTTTGTTATCTAGATTTTCTACTGCTTGCTATGAGTTCTTTAATATTGGATATTATATGTAAAAATATTTGTCCAGTACCAATCACGTGGACCCTATTTTGGTTAGCTGTTATGCCAGTGGTAGACTAATAGCAAATGCCACCCAAAAAAACCTCTTTAAGTAAGTTACTCTTTAAGTAAGTTCATGCCTGTGCCTATAGGAGATTATAGGATTATGTGAGTTACTGAATCAATTATTGCCTGTTTGTGCCAATCTGATAGACAGAATATTACCAACCTGGCAAGATGGTGTCACATTTGTCATATCTGTTGAAATTACATGGGAGGGATAATATAAAATGGCATTAGGCTCAGGGTTTATAATTTGGATTCCAAATTTGGCGCAGATTTTATGACTTAGACTAGCCATTAATCCTTTCTTTTTCAATCAGTAAAATGATGGGTTGCTGAAAAATAACAAAGGACTACTGAATACTTACAAGATGTGTTTTTGTATCGTATTCATATTCCCTCCGTTTAGACTACTTGCCCTTCCCCTCTCTGACCAACTCCTCATCTAGGAATCATTTCCTTCACAGTGTCCTCCCAGATACCTGTTTCTCCTTATTCTGGATTAGTGCTGTTACCATATTGTATTATAATTATTAGTTGGTTTGTTTGGCGCCCCACTGGATTGTGAGAACTTTTTTTTAATCCTTAGATTTTAGCATTGCCTGGCATATTATTCCTGAAGTACATGTTTGATAAATAGATGTATGGTAGAGGAATGCATGTGATATTTAAACATTTAAAATTAGATAAGACTGTAGTGTTGGCTGGGCACGGTGGCTCACGCCTGTAATCCCAACACTTTGGGAGGCCGAGGTGGGTGGATCACCTGAGGTCAGGAGTTGGAGACCAGCCTGGCCAACATGACGAAACCCTGTCTCTACTAAAAATACCAAAATTAGCTGGGTGTGGTGGCACACACCTGTAGTCCTAGCTACTCAGGAGGCTGAGGCAGAAGAATCACTTGTACCCCGGAGGCACAGGTTGCAGTGAGCCAAGATCACACCACTACACTCCAGCCTGGGCAACAGAGTGAGACTGTGTCTCAAAAAAAAAAAAAAAAAAGACTGTAGTGTTTAGCCCCATCAATTTAGCTTGAATGTTGTTGAGAGCTGTGCTGGATATAATTCTGGTCACCAAAGTCTGGTCCCCCCCCCCCCCACTTTTTGTTTTTTTTTTTAATTTTAAGAGACAGAGTCTTGCTTTGTTCCAGGCTGGAGTGCAATAGTGTGATCGTAGCTCACTACTGCCTTGAACTTCTGGGCTCAAGGGAATCCTCCAGCCTCAGCCCCCTGAGTAGCTGGGACTATAGGCACACTACCACTCCCAGCTAATTTTAAGAAAAATTTTTTTTGTAGAGACGGGATCTTGACATCTTATCCAGGCTGGTCTTGAGTTCCTGGGCTCAGGTGATCCGCCCACTTCAGCCTTCCAAAGTACAGGGATTACAGGAGTGAGGCACCTTGCCTGGCCCACAGTCTGGTTTCTTAACAAAAGGACCATTGTTTAATTTGTCATGACTCTTTAAAATGAATCTTATTGTTTTAGTTGCTGTAGAACTTGTAAAGAAAACTGACTCTCAGCCAACCTCCGTGATGTTGCTTGATTTCATCCAGCATATCATGAAATCCTCCCCACTTATGTTTGTAAATGTGAGTGGAAGCCATGAGGCCAAAGGCAGTTGTATTGGTAAGTGCTGTTATTCATGCATTCACTTGCCATATGTTCTATAAAATCCTCCTTTTACTGCTCTTCTGAAATATTACATGTACAGGATTATACTTTTTTGGGTCAGCTTTGCTATAAATTGAAGGAGCAAAATGGTAATGGTTATTTTTCCTTCACATATCCTTATTGTTTTCTTTTTAGTATTGTATACTAGGTACTTAGAAATAATCAAATTTGTTTATTTGCCATTGAACACTTTGGCATAGTTTTCTTTTTTCTGTTTTTGGTAATCTCTTTCTTCTAGATCAGAGCTTGGCAAGCTGTAGTCCACAGGGTGGCTGCCTGTTTTTGTGAACAAAGTTTTTGTGTTTTGTTTTGTTTCCTTTTTTTTTTTTTTTTTTAAATAAGACAGGGTCTCGCTATGTTGCCCAGGCTGGTCTTGAACTGGTAGACTCAAGGGATCCTCCTGCCTCAGCCTCCTGCATACCTGGGACCATAGGCACATGCTACTGTGCCTGGCTTCAGTTTTTGTAAACAAAGTTTTATTAGAACACAGCCATGCTCATTCTTTTACTTATTGTCTGTGACTACTACAAAGGCAACTTGGGCACTCAAGCCAAAAATATTACTATCTGGTCCTTTAAAAAAAGTTTGCTGACCGCAATTCTATATATTGAAGCTTTTCTCTAGGCTTATTCTTTATTGCACCTACTACTTTTGTCCCTTCATTGGTGTCTTCATAAAGAGATGCAAAATAAACATTTTTTTTGTATAATGGATAAAGTATTTTAAAATTTTTTGTTCAAACTTTAACTCAACTTTGATAGCATGTCCTCCAAGAAGTTTTTTTCTGAGCACTACTTCTAACTGCTTAGAACTGGCTTGGTTATTCCTTTATTCTCTCTTAGTACTAAGTGTTCTGCATTTCATCTATCATAGAGGCTATTAAACTGTGCTCTAATCATTGGTTTGTCTATATTCTTTCCTACAGTAGTTTTTAAACTACAGGTCATAACCCACTAGTGGGTTATGAAATTAGGCAATTATCAGCATTTAAAACAAGATGAAATAAACTAGAAAATATCATAGGCTGGGCACGATGTCTCACGCCTGTAATCCCAGCACTTTGGGAGTTCGAGACCAGCCTAGGCAACATGGCAAAACCCTGTCTCTACCAAAACCAAACCAAAACAAACCAAAACAAAACAAAAAAACATTAGCTGAACATGGTGGCACATGCCTGTGGTACAAGCTACTTGGAAGGCTGAGGCACACTAATTGCTTTAGCCTGGGAGGCAGAGATTGCAGTGAGCTAAGACCATGCCATTGCACTCCAGCCTGGGTAACAGAGTGAGAACCTGTCTCAAGAAAAAAAAAAGAAAATATTATAGTACATTGTATGTAATAAGAGTAAGTACTATTTAATGAACCTTTTGTTTTAAATATTTAAATAAAATGCATGTATATGTACTGGGTCGTGATATAAAATGTTATTTCTTTGTTGCAGTCAAAAAGCTCAAGAAACTATACTGTGAGATTCATGAGGACAGGACTATGACTGATTTATTCTTGTGTACCTGAGACAGAGTCACCACTCAAATTTTAGTTGAAAGAATGACAATAGCTACCCTTTATTGAACATTTATTTTACTTTGGAACTGTGCTGAGTATTTCATGTGCATTTTCTTATTTGGTCCTCACAGTAACCCATAACATAGATAGCATTATTCTCCTTATACATGAAATTACAGAGGTTCAGAGAAATGAAAAGTTTATACAACTAGTAAGTGGAAAGCTAGGACCTTGCCTGTCTGACTCCAAAGTTGTTACAGGCATACCTCAGAAATATTGTGGGTTCAGTTCCAGACCACTACAATAAAGTGAATATTGCAATAAAGTAAGTCACATGAATTTTTTGGTTTCCCAGTGCATATAAAAGTTATGTTTACGTTGTACCTTAAGTGTGGAATAGCATTATGTCTAAAAAACAAGGTATGTACCTTAATTAAAAATACTTTATTACTAAAAAATGCTAACGATTATATCATCCTTCAACAAGTTGTAATATTTGTGCTGGTGGAGTGTCTTGCCTTGATGTTGAGGGCCTTTCTCTGGATTAGGCTTTGGCTTAAGGGAATGTTGTGGCTGGTTTGATCTTCTTTTTTTCCTACTGGAAATTTCCTCATCTTTTAACGATTTGATCTTCTATTCAGAGTACAAAAACTTTCTCCATACCAGCAATAAGGCTGTTTCACTTTCTCATCAATTGTGCGTTCAGTGGAGTAGTACTTTTAATTTCTTCCAAAAACTTTTTCTTTGTTTTAACAAGTTGGTTGTTTGGTGAAAGAGGCCTAGCTTTCAACTTGTCTTGGCTTTCAACATGCCTTCCTCAGTAGGCTTAATCATTTCTAGCTTTTGATTTGAAGTGAGAGATGTGTGACTCTTCCTTTCATTTGAACACATAGAGGCCATTGTAAGGGTTATTAATTAACCTAATTTCAATACTGTGTCTCAGGGAATAGGGAGACACAAGGAGAGGGAGAGAGATGGGGAACTGCTGGTCGGTGGGTCAGAACACATACATTTATCCATTAAGTTTGCCACCTTATATCGGTGTGGTTCATGACAGCTCCAAACAATTACAATAGTAACATCAAACGTCACTGATCACAGATCACCATAACAGATACGATAATAATGAAAATGTTTGAAATATTTTGAGAATTACCAAAATGTGATACAGAGACATGAAGTGACCACATGCTATTGGAAAAATGGCACTGATACACTTGCTTGATGCAGAGTTACCACAACCTTCAATTTGTGACAAATGCAGTATCTGCAACGTGCAATAAAACTGGGTATGCCTGTGTTCTAAACTATTATGTTTCCATTATGAAGGGAATGTTTTACACTCTTGTTAGTGAAGTTTATTCTTTAAAAGTCAATCGTCAAGGATTTAGCAAATGAATTAACACTTCGGATATACTTGTTTATTTAATATCTTTTTTGTTTATTTCAAAGAATTCAGTAATTGGATCATAACGAGACTTCTGCGGATTGCAGCAACTCCCTCCTGTCATTTGTTACACAAGAAAATCTGTGAAGTCATCTGTTCATTATTATTTCTTTTTAAAAGCAAGAGTCCTGCTATTTTTGGGGTACTCACAAAAGAATTATTACAACTTTTTGAAGACTTGGTTTACCTCCATAGAAGAAATGTGATGAGTCATGCTGTGGAATGGCCAGTGGTCATGAGCCGATTTTTAAGTCAATTAGATGAACACATGGGATATTTACAATCAGCTCCTTTGCAGTTGATGAGTATGCAAAATTTAGAATTTATTGAAGTCACTTTATTAACGGTTCTTACTCGTATTATTGCAATTGTGTTTTTTAGAAGGCAAGAACTCTTACTTTGGCAGATAGGTTGTGTTCTGCTAGAGTATGGTAGTCCAAAAATTAAATCCCTAGCAATTAGCTTTTTAACAGAACTTTTTCAGCTTGGAGGACTACCAGCACAACCAGCTAGCACTTTTTTCAGCTCATTGTTGGAATTATTAAAACACCTTGTAGAAATGGATACTGACCAATTGAAACTCTATGAAGAGCCATTATCAAAGCTGATAAAGACACTATTTCCCTTTGAAGCAGAAGCTTATAGAAATATTGAACCTGTCTATTTAAATATGCTGCTGGAAAAACTCTGTGTCATGTTTGAAGACGGTGTGCTCATGCGGCTTAAGTCTGATTTGCTAAAAGCAGCTTTGTGCCATTTACTGCAGTATTTCCTTAAATTTGTGCCAGCTGGGTATGAATCTGCTTTACAAGTCAGGAAGGTCTATGTGAGAAATATTTGTAAAGCTCTTTTGGATGTGCTTGGAATTCAGGTAGATGCAGAGGTAAGTAATTTTTCAGGTTACTAGTTAAGTATGTATTTTGTTCATCATTTAATTGTATACATATGTGCAAAATGTAATAATAAGAAAATAGAATATCTTTAATAGTAATTTATATTTGGAACATAATGATTTTCATAGTGTAGTCTGGCTCACTATTATGGACTTTTACTTTGATTTCAGAAGGATTTGTTCATTAAGTTGGTAATGAACTGCCAATGGAGTAGAATGTTTCTAAGTAGAATCTGTGAAGTGTAAATGTATTTGTTGCATTATTAATTAAAAGGGGGCAGTTACCAACTTAATTGCAGAAGCTTTGGTCAATCATATTATGTGTCTGACAAGTTATAATCAATCACTTTTAGAAAACCTATGAATGATTAATCATGCCAAATTATGCGCTTTTTTCTATTTGGACTGTGGGAGTCAGGTAATACAATAAAATCATCAGAGATGCAGTAACTTGATTAAATATTTTAGTTTATTAATCTTGCTGGATTAAAGTTACATGAAGAAAGTTGGTAATTCCCTTACAGAATTTTTTATAAGGGAATTAAAATTTATATCATTTTGGTAAGAGGAAAAACAGGATGTAGAGAGAAGGATTTGTTTAAACCTTCTAAGACTATAGAACCATAGTCTATATATAGACTTAAATAATATAGATCAATTTAGATGTTTATTTTGCTTTATGAGACTCTAAAAGTAGTTTCACTAGAAAACACCTAACATCTAATACATTCTTGCTGCCTATGAATAATATAAATATATTTTCTAAGGAATATTTCTGGAAATTATTTTTTATTTTCTCAGTACTTGTTGGGCCCACTTTATGCAGCTTTGAAAATGGAAAGTATGGAAATCATTGAGGAGATTCAATGCCAAACTCAACAGGAAAACCTCAGCAGTAATAGTGATGGAATATCACCCAAAAGGCGTCGTCTCAGCTCGTCTCTAAACCCTTCTAAAAGAGCACCAAAACAGACTGAGGAGTATGATGACCTTCGTTCAGTTTGTATTTAGCCATTAAATAAAACTTTGTTCACTTTTAAAAATCAGCTTTAGTTAAGTGCTTTGATTTAAATACACAAAGAACATCTTTCTAAATGTAGCCAAGGGAGTGCTTAAAATATTTTTATAATTATTGTAGACGGTTAGTAGTATAAAACATTTCATGGTTAAATATAGTTACTTTGCATGTTTTTATATGCTTATCTAATTTAACTTTTTAATATGTGAAAAATCTTTGAGACTGTGCATCTATTAGCAATTTTTAAAATGTTAACCAACTATTTTTTATAAAGTGGCTAAGTTGCCGTATTTCAGTTACTTCTGAACATTGTTTTAATTGTTTTAAATCTTAGCATAAATTTCAGGCTGGGCGCGGTGGCTCACGCCTGTAATCCCAGCACTTTGGGAGGCCGAGGCGGGCGGATCACGAGGTCAGAAGATCGAGATCATCCTGGCTAACACGGTCAAACCCTGTCTCTACTAAAAATACAAAAAATTAGCCAGGCGTGGTGGTTGGCGCCTGTAGTCCCAGCTACTCGGGAGGCTGAGGCAGGAGAATGGCGTGAACCCGGGAGGCGGAGCTTGCAGTGAGCCGAGATGGCGCCACTGCACTCCAGCCTGGGAGACAGAGTGAGACTCCGTCTCACAAAAAAAAAAAAATTTTTTTTGAATAGTTGATATTACATAGTATGTTTTATTCTAAATATGTTTCATGTTTTAACCAAATTTATATTGCATATGAATATCTCTCTACTGTATTCATAATTATAGAATTAAACATGTGGACATGAACCAAAAGAGCATATTATGGAGTGCACTGAAACAGAAAGCTGAATCCCTTCAGATTTCCCTTGAATACAGTGGCCTAAAGAATCCTGTTATTGAGATGTTAGAAGGAATTGCTGTTGTCTTACAACTGACTGCTCTGTGTACTGTTCATTGTTCTCATCAAAACATGAACTGGTAAAACAAACTTCTTGTTTCTTGGGGTTGGGTTTCCTGTAATGAACTTGGATTTACTGTTTACTCATTATTCACTTGACTCATGTAACCTTAGAACACAAACTTTTCACTGAAGTAGTTAATAAATTTATTTTCTGTTGAGTCAAATGCTAGGTACGGTGCTAAGCACTGTATATATCTTAGTTAATATTTACAATAGTCCTGTAAGGTAAATGCTATTATGCCTATTTTAAAAATTAGAAACTGACACTCAGAGAAACTGAGGCTCTTTTTTGTCTGAAGCCAAAACTGACTTTCCTGGGGACACATGATTAGAAAGTACCAGAACACATTTGTGTACAACTCAAAACCCAGTGTTTGGCTTTTGAAGACAGGGTCTCACTTTGTCTCCCAGGCTGGTGCACAGTGGCATGATCATGGCTCACTACAGCCTTGATCTCTATCCGGGGCTCAAGTGAGCCTCCCATGTAGCTGGGACTATAGGCATGTGCCGCCACACCCTAATTTAGAAAAAATTTTTTTTGTAAAGATGGGTTTCCCTATATTGGCCCGGCTGGTCTCAAACTCCTGGACTCAATTGATCCTCCCACCTCAGGCTCCCAAAGTCATTTTAGTTCCCAAATCCTAAGGGTGATTTAAGCTGACATAAATAGATTCAACTTAAAATAGTAATAACATATTACTTGATTTGCATGTTTACTTTAAATTGTTATAGATAAATTTCGTACTCACAATTTCTTTTGGCTTTACTACAATTTTATGTTTGACTATAACAAAATTCATCTTAATTCCAATGTTTTTAACAAAATGTACTTACTGCAGCCGTACTTTCAAGGACTGTCAACATAAATCCAAGAAGAAGCCTTCTGTAGTGATAACTTGGATGTCATTGGATTTTTACACAAAAGTGCTTAAGAGCTGTAGAAGTTTGTTAGAATCTGTTCAGAAACCGGACCTGGAGGCAACCATTGATAAGGTGGTGAAAATTTATGATGCTTTGATTTATATGCAAGGTGAGTACAAATTAGCAACAGATCAGAATAACCTTTAAAGATAATCAGTATAGAAATATGCTTTCTTTTTTGCCTGAAGCCTAAGTGCGTGTTTGGAATACTCAGAAGTTTTTTCCTGATTTCAGTTCTATTAAATTTGTCAATAATTTCTGAGTTGCCAATTTATGTGCATAATATTTTGATTCTTTAGTCAATAGAAATTATTTATAACTTCAAAGTTTTTTAATTTGGGAGTTTGAGGAATGCCGTGATTCTTCTTTAAAACAGGCATAGATAACATGTTTTTATAAAGTCACATTTAATTTCTTTGGGTTCACAGACCTCAGACCATCGTTTATGGATCTCTGTGTTAAGAATTTCTGCTTATCAAATGATCATTATGATAGTATTTCAAATGTCTTTATTTTTATTTAAAAGAGATATGATTAAGGAAAAGTTATAATTAATGACTTATTTTGTGCTTCTGTAGTAAACAGTTCATTTGAAGATCATATCCTGGAAGATTTATGTGGAATGCTCTCACTTCCATGGATTTATTCCCATTCTGATGATGGCTGTTTAAAGTTGACCACATTTGCCACTAATCTTCTAACATTAAGCTGTAGGATTTCAGATAGCTATTGTAAGTGCTCACAAGAATGTGTGTGTGGTTTGTTTTATTTATTTATCTATCTATTTATTTATTTATTTATTTATTTATTTTTGAGATGGAGTCTTACTCTGTCGCCCATGCTGGAGTGCAGTGGCGCAATCTCGGCTTGCTGCAACCTCTGTCTTCAGGTTCAAGCAATTTTCCTGCCTCAGCCTCCTGAGTAGCTAGGATTACAGGTGCGCACCACCATACCCAGCTAATTCTTGTATTTTTAGTAGAGGCGGGGTTTCACCATGTTAGCCAGGCTGGTCTCGAACTCCTGACCTCAAGTGATCCACCTGCCCCAGCCTTCTAAAGTGCTAGGATTACAGGCGTGAGCCACCATGCCTGGCCTTGTGTGGTTTGTTTTAACTCATCTCTATATAGGACTTCTAAGACTTATTTATTTTTTTCAATAATTAAAAGAGCAGGTACATTTTTAATAGTTCAGAAGGGGGTTAGATACATAAAAAGTAACACATAAAAGCCTGCCCCACATATCCCATTTCCTTTCTTTTTGTAAAACATTTGCAATGTGTCCTTACATATCATTATCTTCATTTAATAAAATTAGGAAGTATTTGAGAAATATTTTAAAAAGAAGAACAATATACCAAAAATTCTTATACCAACTTCTCAGTTTAAGAAATAGAAACATTAGGCCAGGCACGGTGGCTCACGCCTGTAATCCCAGCACTTTGGGAGGCCAAGGCATGCGGATCTCTTGAGGTCAGGAGCTTGAGACCAGCCTGGCCAACATGGCAAAACCTCATCTCTTCTAAAAATACAAAAATTAGCCAGGCATGGTGGCTCACGCCTGTAGTTCCAGCTACTAGGGAGGCTGAGATACAAGAATCTCTTGAACCCAGGAGGCAGAGGTTTCAGTGAGCCAAGATTGCACCCCTGCACTCCAGCCTGGGCAACAGAGTGAGACTCTGTCTCAAAAAAAAGAAAAAAGAAATAAAAACATCAAAGCCCTTTGAAGTCAGTTTCTCTTTACCCTTACCTCTCTTCATGAATTTTTTTTAAAAAGGAAATAAAAATATTAGAGATATGATGGAAGCCTTTGTCCCTCTATGATTTCATTCCCCTCATTTTTTCCCCAGAGATTACTACTGTTGTGAATTTGGTGTTGATTGTTCTGTTGAATGTTCTATTACTTTTACTATATATGTATTTATTTATAAATAATATAAGAAATTGTTTTGCTTCTTACAGCTTACATTTTGTTGGTCAACACTATCTTTATGAGACTTATCCATGGTGATATGGGTAACTCTAGTTTTTTTAAACTTCCAAATAGTAGCTAAATTTGGATGGACACTATCAGACCTCCTATTGGTGGACAATCAAGTTGTTTCCAATTTTTCACAATTACAAGCAACATTTAAATGAATATCTTTATAAATGATTCTTTAGTCATTCTAAGTCCTTGCTGTTTGAAAAGTATGCTCCACAGACCAGTAGCATCGCCACCATTTAGGGACTTGTTAGAAATGGAGCGTCTTTGATTCTGCTGAAAGAGCACATTAAAAAAAAAGAGAGAGAAAGAAAGAAATGGGGAATCTAATGCTCCACCCAGACCTACTGAATCAGAATCTGCATTTTAACAAGATAGGTGATTCATATCCATATTAAAGTTTGAGAAGCATTATTTTAACGTTTTTACCTACCTAGGAGTAGTATTGTTGGGTTATAGAGTTTGCACATCTTCACCTCTATTCTGCTGTATTGTTCTCCAAAGATACACCAGTTTACACTCCTGTTAGCAGAGTATGAGTTCCACATCCTCACTGACACTTAGCTGACTTTAAAATCTTTGCTATCTAGAAAATAAAAAATGTCATGGAGTTAACTATCTTAAATTTTTTCTTTTTCCTATCTGGTAGGTATGATTTTCAATTTGCATTTCCTTGATTATTTAGTAAGGTTGTGTATAGACCTTTTTCAGTGCACTTGCTTTATTTTCTGAAAAGGAGCTTTTAATTAAATTAGGTATTAAATGTATTTTAAGTGTTACTTGACTTTTATTTATATATATGTATACACAAATGTTACTTTACATATATATGTATATGTGTATACATAAAATTAACATTAGTAGAAATCTTGTTTAATAGACTTAATTTTTTCAGCACCACAGGCACAATCACGATGTGTGTTTCTTCTGACTCTGTTTCCAAGAAGAATATTCCTTGAATGGAGAACAGCAGTTTACAACTGGGCCCTGCAGAGCTCCCATGAAGTAATCCGGGCTAGTTGTGTTAGTGGATTTTTTATCTTACTGCAGCAGCAGAATTCTTGTAACAGAGTTCCCAGGATTCTTATGTATGTACTAAGATTTTAATTTGAATATATCGCTCTATTGGAAAGATCATAATTGTCTGGCTATATATGCAGGGTTGTGTTTATTGTTGAATATGTAAAGCAAATGTTGCTTTTAGTTTTAGAATTTAACATTTTTTCCTTCTAGGCTTTGTTTTACCAGTACTTTTGTCCCAAATTAAGCAAGACTATTTAGACCACAAAATTAGGCAAGAAAGTTTAGTACTTTTTCTTTTTTTTCCCCAGAGATAAAGTCAAAGATGATTCTGACATTGTCAAGAAAGAATTTGCTTCTATACTTGGTCAACTTGTCTGTACTCTTCACGGCATGTTTTATCTGACAAGTTCTTTAACAGAACCTTTCTCTGAACACGGACATGTGGACCTCTTCTGTAGGAACTTGAAAGCCACTTCTCAACATGAATGTTCATCTTCTCAACTAAAAGCTTCTGTCTGCAAGCCATTCCTTTTCCTACTGAAAAAAAAAACACCTAGTCCTGTAAAACTTGGTGAGTGATTATGACTTATTTAATATTTTAAAACCTATTTAAGCTCTGCTTTTCAAATCAGTAAAAGAATTAGACTGAAACCTTGAAAAATTACAGGAAGTCACATGCTTTATAGATTCAGTGCTCAGTATTGATTAGTTATAAATGGGATAACTGGTATTAGATCGCATCACAAAACTGGTAGGAGAGGTGATTTTGGGATTTTTCGAATACTCTTGTGATTTGACAGCCTAAATGGGGCATACCTGATGGTTGTTTCAATATTGTAAGATTCAATATTCTATATCTTCTTTAGTGATACCAGAGATCGTCTTAATGTGCCCCCTGTTACCACCTTGGACCTTGAGAACTTCAAATAGTTAAATTACTTTGCCCAACTGAGGACTATAGAATGTATCTTCTTGGCCACTTTCCAGTGGTAATGGAGTATACATTTTTATGAAGTATGAGATTTATACAAATACTTAGAAGATCCATTTGTTTAGGTAGTAAGTTGAAACTTGTTCTGAAGTTTTCAAAGCAATAGAAAGTACTCCCTAAATCTTGTAATGTAAGGTTAACAATAAAGCTAAGATCCCCTTGAGAAATGTGCTTTTCTTTTTTTCTTTTTTTTTTTTTTCCCTGAGACGGAGTTTTGCTCTTGTTGCCCAGGCTGAAGTACAATGGCGCCATCTTGGCTCACTGCAACCTCTGCCTCCTGGGTTCAGACGATTCTCCTGCCCCAGCCTCCGGAGTAGCTGGGATTACAGGCGTGTGCCACCAGGCCTGGCAAATTTTTGCATTTTTAGTAGAGACAGGGTTTCACCATGTTGGTCAGGCTAGTCTCCAACTCCTGACCTCAGGTAATCTACCCACCCTGTCCCCCCAAAGTGCTGGGGTTACAGGCATGAGCCACCATGCCCGGCCTTTCTTCTTTTTTTTTTTTAAGAGACAGGGTCTTGCTCTGTCACCCAGGTTGGAGTGCAGTGGCGCAATCATGGCTCACTGCAGTCTGCATCCTTGATCTCCCAGGCTCAAGTGATCCTCCCACCTCAGCCTCTTGAGTAGCTGGGACCATAGTATGTGCCACTACACCCAGCTAATTTTTAAATTTTTTGTAGAGAGGAATCTCACTTTGTTGCCCAGGCTGGTCTTTGAACTCCTAGCTTCAAGTGATCCTCCCACCTTGGCCTCCCAGAGTGTTGGGATTACAGGTAAGAGTCACCACTCCTGGCCTGCAATGTGTTTTTAAGTTTATCTTGGTAACATATAATGGTCTACAAAATCTGAAAGAGACTTGTTATTTTATAACAATTCTGGAAATTATTTTAGATTTAAATTATTTACAGGCTGAGTGCAGTGGTTCGCTCCTTTAACACCAGCACTTCGGGAGGCCGAGACAGGCGGATTGCCTGAGCTCAGGTGTTCGAGACCAGTTTGGGCAACATGGTGAAGCCCCATCTCTACAAAAAATACAAAAATTAGCCAGGCATGGTGGTGCATGCCTGTGGTCCCAGCTACTTGGGAGGCTGAGGTGGGAGGATCACTTGAACCTGGGAGGTCAGGGCTGCATGCTGCAGTGAGCCGTGATCATGCCACTGCACTCCAGCCTGGGTGACAGAGCAAGACCCTATATCAAAAAAAAAGTGACATTTATTAAATATAAAGTAATTTTAATTTATAAGTATCCATTTTAATTTCCTAAAATTCTGTGTGCTATACATACTTAAATATGAAACATTGACATTATAAGAGAACTTAGGATTCTTCATGACATATTATTTGTTGACAATATTTTTACAGTACAACCTTGACATTTAATATGTTAAATTAGGTATTGTATACTCTTGTCCTTCAGCTTTCATAGATAATCTACATCATCTTTGTAAGCATCTTGATTTTAGAGAAGATGAAACAGATGTAAAAGCAGTTCTTGGAACTTTATTAAATTTAATGGAAGATCCAGACAAAGATGTTAGAGTGGCTTTTAGTGGAAATATCAAGCACATATTGGAATCCTTGGACTCTGAAGATGGATTTATAAAGGAGGTTGATAATTTTTGTTTTTAACATTTGAGTTTACGTCAACCTAGCTCTAAAAATTTCTTTAACCAGTTAATTTTATTGTTCTAGCTTTTTGTCTTAAGAATGAAGGAAGCATATACACATGCCCAAATATCAAGAAATAATGAGCTGAAGGATACCTTGATTCTTACAACAGGGGATATTGGAAGGTATACTTGGCAGCATTTGTGTTCTTCCTTATTTATTTTGGCCATTCTCCATTTTTATTTGCTTGCTGTTAAAAATGGTGATATGATATTTGTGATATTATAGACAAAATGTGAGTCAACATGAATTTATTTGTAGATTTCCGTTTGTTTCTGGGATATTGGAGATATATATGTGTGTGTGTGTGTGTGTGTGTATTCATATGTATGTTGTTTTTAATTTTAGGGCCGCAAAAGGAGATTTGGTACCGTTTGCACTCTTACACTTATTGCATTGTTTGTTATCCAAGTCAGCATCTGTCTCTGGAGCAGCATACACAGAAATTAGAGCTCTGGTTGCAGCTAAAAGTGTTAAACTGCAAAGTTTTTTCAGCCAGTATAAGAAACCCATCTGTCAGGTAAGAGTCAGCGTTTGTCTTGACTATAGGCAACAGCAGTACTTTTTAAGAGTTACAAAAAAGAAGAATATTTATACATGTTTTATTTTGCTTGCTTTTCTTTTTTCTTCGATTTATATTTTAAGTTCAGGGGTATATTGCAGCATGTAGAGGTTTGCTACATAGGTAAACGTGTCGTGGTGATTTGCTGCACAGGTCATCTCATCACCTAGGTATAAGCCCAGCATGCCTTAACTATTATTTCTGATACTCTCCCTTCCCCCACCCCCCTGACAGGCCCCAGTGTGTGTTGTTCCCCCCATGTGTCCATGTGTTCTTATCATTCAGCTCCTACTTATAAGTGAGAACTTGTGGTGTTTGGTTTTCTGTTCCTGTGTTAGTTTGCTGAGGATAATGGCTTCCAATTCCATTCATGTCCCTGCAAAGGACATGATCTTGTTCCTTTTTATGGCTGTATAGTATTCCATGGTGTATATGTACCACATTTTCTTCATCCAGTCTGTCATTGATGGGCATTTAGGTTAACTCCATGACTTTGCTTTTTTTTTTTTTTTTTTTGAGATGGAGTATTGCTCTGTTGTCCAGGCTGGAGTGCAATGGTGCAATCTCAGTTCACTGCAACCTTCACCTCCCAGATTCACGTGATTCTCCTGCCTCAGCCTCCCAAGTAACTGGTATTATAGGTGCCTGCCACCATGCCTGGCTAATTTTTGTATTTTTAGTAGAGATGAGGTTTCACCATGTTGGCCAAGTTGGTCTTGAACTCCTGATCTCAAGCAATCCACCCGTCTCAGCCTCCCAAAGTGCTAGGATTACAGGCATGAGCCACTGCACCTGGCCAACTTTGCTATTGTAAATGGTGCTGCAGTGAACCTACATGTGCATGTATCTTTACTATAGAATGATTTATATTCCTTTGGGTATATACCCAGTAGTGGGATTGCTGGGTCAAATGGTATTTCTGCCTCTAGGTCTTTGAGGAGTTGCCACACTGTCTTCCACAATGGTTTAACTAATTTAGACTCCCACCAACGGTATAAAAGCATTCCCTTTTCTCGGAAACCTTGCCAGTATCTGTTTTTTGACTTTTTAATAATAGCCATTCTGACTGGCGTGAGATGGTATCTCATTGTAGTTTTGATCAGTGATGTTGAGCTTTTTTTCATGTTCGTTGGCTGGCTGCACGTATGTCTTCTTTGGAGAAGAGTCTGTTTATGTCCTTTGCCCACTTTTGTTTTTTTCTTGTAAATTTGTTTAAGTTCTTTGTAGACTCTGGATATTAGACCTCTGTCAGATGAATAGATTGCAAACATTTTCTCCTATTCTGTAGGTTGTCTGTCCACTGTGATGATAGTTTATTTTGCTGTGCAGAAGCTCTTGAGTTTAAATAGATCCTATTTGTCAATTTTTGCTTTGTTGAAATTGCTTTTGGTGTTTTTGTGATGAAATCTTTGCCTGTGCCTATAGCCTGAGGTATTGCCTAGATTTTCTTCTAGAGTTTTTATAGTTTTGAGTTTTACATTTAAGTCTTTAATCCATCTTGAGTTAATTTTTGTATATGGTGTGAGGAAGGGGTCCAGTTTCAATTTTCTGCATATGGCTAGTCAGTTCTCCCAGCACCATTTATTAAATAGAGAGTCCTTTCCCCGTTGCTTGTTTTTGTCAGGTTTGTTAAAGATCGGATGGTTGTAGGTGTGTCATCTTATTTCTGAGTTCTCTAATCTGTTCCATTTGCTTGCTTTTTAAAAGTTTTATTTTCTTTTTTATTTTAAACATTTCTTAGAGACCAAATTTCACTCTGTTGTCCAGGCAGCATACAGTGACATGGAATGGTGTGATCATAACTCACTGAAACCTCTAACTCCTGGGCTTAGAGATCCTCCCACTTTAGCCTCTTGAGTAGCTGGGACTACAGGTGTGCACCACCACACCTAGCTAATTTTTATTTATTTATTTATAGAGATGGTGTTTTAGAGAGAGCAGCCCTATTTTGCCCAGGCTGCTCTCTAACTCCTGGCCCCAAATGATCCTCCCACCTCTGCCTCTGAAAGTGCTGGGATTACTGTCATGAGCCACTGTGCCTGGTTTTAAAAAGAAAGCATTGTGCTTGCTTTAAAAAATTATTGTTAAGGCCAGGCGTGGTGACTCACACCTGTAATCTCAGCACTTTGGGAGGCCAAGGCGGGCGCATCACCTGAGGTCAGGAGTTTGAGACCAGCCTGGCTAGCATGGTGAAACCCCATGTCTACTAAAAATACAAAAATTAACCGGGCATGGGGCGGGCATCTGTAATCCCAGCTACTCAGGAGGCTGAGGCAGAAGAATCGCCTGAACCCAGGAGGTGGCGGTTGCAGTGAGCCAAGATCGCACCTCTGCATTCCAGCCTGAGTGACAGAGCAAGACTCTGTCTTTAAAAAAAAAAAATTATTGTCAAAAACGATGTATTTTGTTTATAGTTTATTTACTATAACTGAAATCTTGCCATTTTTATATTTTAGGATATTGGTCTGAAGATACAGGTTATAAATGAGGGAGGAAGAAAATCATCTTATAATGGTGTATAGACTTTTTAGTGATAGTAAACTGTTTTACACCTTGATATTATGTTATATGACACTTTGTTTTAAATATATTCAATTAATGGCTGAAAAGTTAGGTTATGCTAAAATGCTGAATTTATTTGTGGTATAATCCTTAGCATGATATTCAAGTTTTTTAACTAAGTCTGATTATGTCATCTGTGAAAGGCAGATTATGACATAGTCTACCTCATTAAGGTTGTTATAAAAATTGAATGGACCAATTCAGATAATGTAGAATACTATTTGATACTGCCCTCTATGGTGGCTTAAAAAGTATTAGTTAAAATTTCTTCTTTGTGTGAAAACTCACAATAAAATGGTTTTTGCTCTAGTTTTTGGTAGAATCCCTTCACTCTAGTCAGATGACAGCACTTCCGAATACTCCATGCCAGAATGCTGACATGCGAAAACAAGATGTGGCTCACCAGAGAGAAATGGCTTTAAATACGTTGTCTGAAATTGCCAACGTTTTTGACTTTCCTGATCTTAATCGTTTTCTTACTGTAAGTTACAACATATAGTTCACTTGAGGTTTGCAATTCAGTATTTTGTTCATTCCATTCTAGATTTTGACTTTGATATGAGATTATTGCTTATGCTGTAAAACTTAAGTTTAAGTGGATTTGAGTCATTGTTCTTTATGGTTAGCTGTCCTGAAAAGTTAATACTAATTGAATAATGCTAATCAATTCAGTTAGCTATTTGAGCCCTTATGTCTTTGGTGCTATGATTTTTTCCGTTGGTAATTCAAAGTCTAATATGATCATTTCTGCTTCTAAGGTGTTGGAATAATAAAGTATAAAATTATAGTGGTATAAATGATCTACTATTACATATTTTATAGTATGGAGTGGACTCCAAATATGTGTGGCATTTAAAAATATTTTTGCACGTAGCTTGTGTGAGTATTTTTTTCACCCAGACAAATGTACTTTTTGGTAATTGTTGCATTCTTTTTCAGAGGACATTACAAGTTCTACTACCTGATCTTGCTGCCAAAGCAAGCCCTGCAGCTTCTGCTCTCATTCGAACTTTAGGAAAACAATTAAATGTCAATCGTAGAGAGATTTTAATAAACAACTTCAAATATATTTTTTCTCATTTGGTCTGTTCTTGTTCCAAAGATGAATTAGAACGTGCCCTTCATTATCTGAAGGTAATTGAATATTTCTATATATTTTACTTTTTTATATAAATTAGCATTATAGGAAAGATGTAACATTCTTCTAGGAAGGAGGGTGAGTAAATTATAGCCTATCCTAGAAGAATGTAAGTTTAAATGTTGTTATGTTAAATAATCTTTGTCCTGAGAGCATATTAAATAGAATTCTCCTTTTGTTTTCTTTGATCATTTCACCATAATGGGATATGATAGGCATCCTTTCATGGGAGAGGTTCTCAGCCTATTTCATTATAGTACTTTTCAGTTGATTGGAGTTATAAGTTGACTGATGATACACACTTAATTATATCCATAGGAAGAGGCAATCACCTTCAAATGTAGTATAATGTCTATATTTTAGTTACTTGGTATTCTGATTACAATTTGGTCCAGGTTTTTGGTAGTTTTTACATTTAAAATTATAACCTGTGCTTCTTTTTTTTGGTGTCATATTAACAAAATATCTCTGAGGAATATGAAACTACATGGGAACAGGAAAACTGAGAAATATGCATATAACTTTACTGTTTTCTCTGATGTTAATTTACTTAATTTGTTTCATAATATATGCCAGCAGCACATCTCTTTCCACGAGAGTTAGTGAATATCAAATGTATTTATTCATCTTGAGAAAGTATTATTCAACTGTATATTGTGGAGATAGAATGATAGTAATAAGTATTTATGGAGTATTTAATACATGTCAGAAATTGAGCTAAACAATTGATATGGATCTTTTCATGCAATCCTCACAGTTACTCAATGAGATAAAGGTACTCTTAATTATTATTATTTTTTTTTGTGATGGGAGTTTTGCTCTGTAGCCCAGGCTGGAGTGCAGTGGCACAATCTCGGCTCACTGCAACCTCCACCTCCTGGGTTCAAGCGATTCTCCTGCCTTAGCCTCCTGAGTAGCTGGGATTACAGGTGTCTGCCACCAGGCCTGGCTAATTTTTGTATTTTTAGTAGAGGTGGGGTTTCACCATGTTGCCCAGGCTGGTGTCCAACTCCTGGCTGCAAGTGATCCACCTGCCTTGGCCTCCCAAAGTGCTGGAATTACAGGTATGAACCATCACGCCCAGCCAAAGGTACTATTTTTTTGTTTTGTTTCATAGATAAGGAACTAAGGCAGAGTAAGGTTAGATTAGGTAACTTGTCCAAGTCAGCATATCTGATAAATGACAGCTAGAATTTAAACTAAAGCAATCTGAACAGAAAGACTGCTATAAGCCACTATACTACGTTTCCTCCCAGGGTTGTGTGTCCCCAATAATGAGTTGATGATATTATAAGACCTTAGAGAAAACTAGGACTTGCTTTTTAATATTTTATTTCTAAATAAAGTTGGATCACTTCTCTTCATTACATATAATCCATGGGAGACCTACCAGGATAGAATAAGATTAGAATCTTTTCCAATGCCTTTTCTTAATACCGTTAGTAAATCCTGTCATCTGGGCTAGAGCTCCTGATGTACTAATAGCATGTTAAAATCAGTATACTTATTTCCAGGATATTAGTATGAAGAAAAAAATTTTTTTTAACGTGTCTTTGGGTTAGAATGAAACAGAAATTGAACTGGGGAGCCTGTTGAGACAAGATTTCCAAGGATTGCATAATGAATTATTGCTGCGTATTGGAGAACACTATCAACAGGTTTTTAATGGTTTGTCAATACTTGCCTCATTTGCATCCAGTGATGATCCATATCAGGGCCCAAGAGATATCATATCACCTGAACTGATGGTAAGGAATATGTTCTATGAGGTTTTTTTGTTTGTTTTTCTTCCTTTTGCAGCTTAATTATAAAATTGAAGAAATCATATTTTTGGTCATTTTCTGGCTGCTAGCCATTTGTTTAAATTTTAAGTTGGTATTTTTATTTTGAAAAGGTTGATTTAAATCACGTGGTCACATGCACAAGATCATGAACACGAGATCACGTTTATTTTCTTATAGCATTATCACAACTTTGTTTACATATTTACATATTTAGGGCATTAACAACATATATTAGCATTGAAAAATGTGGACTTTTAAGTGTTTTTAGTAGATTTTATTTTTTCACTGAATAAAAATGTTGAAGTTTATTTTTCTCTACTACTTTTAAATTACATGTATATTAGAATATGTTTGTAGCTCTCCTCTCACCCTGCCCCTCCGACTACTCTTTCCTTAGGTCAACAAATGAAACTTTTCAATTCTAACTGTAGTTTAATCCATTATTGGATAGAAGGGAAGTTTGGAAATATGTTCTCTATTTTAAATCTTTCCCTACCATAAATTTGTATTTGAAATCACTTTACTGTTTATCTATCTTAAACAAATATATAAATCCTCAGAATTAAATTATTATTTTTTCTTTCAACTGCCCTTATTCTTGTAACAGACTTAAAGGACTGTTGGCAAAATATTTTAACCCATTTATGCCAGAGGTTGCAAATTTTTTTTGTGAAAAATCAGACTTTGGTGATGACCTTGAGCAGTAGGATATAAATAACTTCTACAAGCTTACCGTTCCAATAATGGAATACTAGACATAAGTTCATTAAGAGAGATTTTTATCTCTGGTTTCTCATTTCCCATTCTAGTCTGGCTCCTTTCTCACTATTCCATGAAATTCCTTTTGTCAGGATCACCAACAGTCTTCTGGGCTATTAAATCTCATAGTCACTCCTCTGTCCTATCTTATTCAACCTTTCAGTATCATTCAATACAATTGGCCATTCTTTCCTGCGTGGCATCTGTGATACCACATTGTCTTGATTTTCTTTTTTGCTTCACTGTTCACTCATATTTAGGCTTCTTTACTGGCTTTTTCCCTGTAAATTATCTACTTTATCCTCTAAATGTTAGAATAACTCAGGACTATGTAACTGGCTCTTTTTTCTTAGTCATCATTCTCTCCTTTAATGATCTTCTTTGATCTTTTTCTTTAATATGAGTTACATTTTGATAATTTTTAGTTGAAATTTCAGTCCAGACTGCCTCTGAGCTTGGTTTATATAGGTTAGGTCCTGGGAGGAAACAGATGGCATACACACAAACATTTACACAGAAATAGTTTAACAAAGGGGCTACTTTTAGTGACATGGCAAGGTTAAGGGAACCAGCAAGGAATGTTAAGGAACCCACAAACAGCAGAAAACTTAATGCCCCCCTTAGTTCTGGGAAAGGGGAAGAAATAGTGTTACTAGAACCTGATTGAGAGCCAGAACCATGAGGGGGGTCCTCTCATTGTAGAGGAACATAGCCACTGCCAGAACTACCTCAAAACACAGACAGAGCAGGAAATATGAATACCATACTCTCTCCTCCTACCCTCTGTTCTAGTGGTATTTCCTGCTGACTGAATTCAGTGGAAAGCCAGAGGGCAAGGGATCCTAAGTAATGCAGTCCGGTCAGTGTCCCAGGTACGGAGCAGGGCAAAAGGCGGCAGAGAATGGACCTGAGGATGACAGAGGATGGCAAACAGATATTCACCTTTTCATCATCTCTACTCTCATGTCTTATAAGCATCTCAAACAATTCCAAATATAATATGTTCATTAGAAATCTTTATTTTCCCTTTCTAATCTGTTTTTCTCCCAGTCTTTCCCATCTCAGTAATGGTACCGCTATCTACCAGTTGCATGAGACAAAACCTGAGAAGCATTCGTGAGCCCTCCATTTCCTTTATCCTTTTATAATCAAACAATGAGCAAATCCTATCAAGTCTCTCCAAAATATATCTTTTCATTTCTGCCACCACCACCCTTACACAAATAATGATCATCTTTCTTGGGACAGCTGTGAACATCTCCTAATGGTTCTGTCCTTTCATTCTTCCCTCTCTACAATTAATTATTTACACAGCCTTTGGAGTGCTCTTTTTACAAACTCATATCATTCCCCTGATTAAATTCCTTCAATGGTTTTCATTGCCCTTAACATAAAATAAAATCTGTAAGGCATACATGATCTGCCTACCTTTCTACTCTCACATGGTACAACTCTTTTCTTCCTTTCTCCCTATATTTCAACATGGTTTCCTTTGTGTTTCTTAAACATGCCAAACTTTTTCCTGCTTCGAGACCTAGGCCCTGGATGGTCTCTCTGCTTGGAATAATCTCCTGGATCTTTCTCATTCTTTAGATTTCAAGAGTTTCCTGAGTACCCTGTCTCGACTCCCTTACCACATTTCTTGTCTATCACAGGATTGTGTTTATTTTCTTATAGCATTATCACAACTTTGTTTACATACTTACTTATTTAGTGTCTTCCATTCATGCTAGTCTACCTTGTAAGCTAATGAGAGAGAATGACTCTGCTTATCTTGTACACCTGTACCCAGTATAGGATTCTAGGCATACGTAATAAGTATTTGGTGATAGATAATATATTGGTAGGTAGATAAAGTCAAATAATTGTTTGTCTGAGTGCAAGAACTTTAATATTGGAATGTTGACATAGATTGTGTGATCCTTATCTGCTTTTTATTTAAGCAACATAGGCTGGAACCATACAATTAGTGAATTGTGGCTTACCATGCCAAAGTTGAGTCTCAACCTAAATCAGAAGTTTGCAGAACAAAATGCAATTTTAGATTTTAAAAACCAGATGATTTCCTGTGCTAGGCAAGATAAAGATTTATCCTGACATCTAATCTGGAGAGACTTGTAGGATACCTCACTCCTCTCTATTATATGGTAGCACACACCCTCCTACCCTTTTCTTGGTAATGCATGGAACCTGAAGATACCTAAATCAGATGCCTCAACATCAAGCAGTGCAACTTTCTTATGGAGTTCAAAATGCTTTAGTTGCTACTCATTCCCAGCTCATTTTTTTTTTTTTTTTTTGCTCCTTTCTTCTGCCTGTACATAAAGACATGAAACAAAAGAATATTCTTCTTTACAGACTGGTCACATTCTCAGTTTGTAATAATATGAACAAATTGATTTAATACTTAGCTATATACTAAGTTCTTAGTGAATGGTATCTTTTTTTTTTTTTTTTTTTTTTTGGAAGCAGGGTTTTGCTCTGTCACCCAGGCTGGACTGCAGTGGTGCAATCTCAGCCCACTGCAACCTCTGCCTCCAGCGCTTAAGCAATCTTCCCACCTCAGCCTCCTGAGTAGCTGGGACCACAGGTGCATGCCACCATGCTTGGCTAATTTTTTTTGTAGAGATGGGGTTTTGCCATGTTACCCAGGCTGGTCTCAAACTTCTGAGCTCATGTAATCCACCTGCCTCAGCCTCCCAAATTGCTGGGATTATAGGCGTGAGCCACCACACCTGGCCAATAAATGGTATCTTATTTAGCCTTTACAACAACTCTATGCAGTAGGTGGTTTTATTATTCACATTTTACAGACTTGGAAGAATTAAGTAACTTATAGAAGATCACACATTAGGAAGTGTCAAAATTAAGATTCAAACCTAGATTTGGCTGACTTAAAGCCCATGCCCTCTCCTCCAGGACCTTCTCTTAAGAAAGTATTAACTTGGCCGAGCACAGTGGCTTACACCTGAAATCCCAGCACTCTGAGAGGCCAAAGCAGGAGGATTGCTTGAGCCCAGGAGTTTGAGACCAGCCTGGGCAACATGGCGAAACTCCATCTCTACAAAAAATACAAAAAATTAGCTGGGCGAGGTGGTGCGTGCCTGTAGTCACAGGTACTCAGGAGGCTGAGCTGGGAGGATTGCTTGAGTCTAGGAGGTTGAGGCTGCAGTGAGTCGTGATTGTGCCACTACACTTCAGCCTAGGTGACAGAGAACCTGTCGAAAGAGAGGAAGAAAAGAAGAGGAGAGAAAAGAAAAAAGAGAGAGAAAGGAGGAAAGAAAGAAATAGGAAGGAAGGAACTCTAAGAAAAAAGAGAAAGGAGGAAAGAAAGAAAAAGAAAGAGGGAGGGAGGGAGGAAGGAAGGAAGGAACCCTGTTTAAGTAAAAGAGGAAGAAAGAAAGAGAAAGAGGGAGGAAGGAAGCAAAGGAGGGAGGAATGGAAGGGAAGGAGGAAAGGAGGGAGGAAGAAAGGACGGACAGAGGGAGGGAGGAAAAGGGACGGAGGGAGGGAGGGAGGAAAGGAGGGAGGAAGAAGGGACGGACGGAGGGAGGGAGGAAAAGAGGGACGGAGGGAGGAAGGAAGGAAGGAAGGAACTAAGGAAGGAACTCTGTTTACTTCAGGAAACCTAAAGTGTCATGGATGATGATATCTAGTCTGCAACTTTTGATGCCCATGGTCTTGTGCCTCTTTTCCCCTGTTACTTCCAGGGATATTATCCCCTATGTCAGATCATTATTCTGGTAGAATACCTTTTCCTTAATCGTACTTTTCTACCATAGCTCTAAATGTCATAGAATAAGGGCAGTCCCTTGTCTTTCTCTATTCTTTTCTTTCTTCTTTTCCTCTCCACCCCACATCCCGACTTGAATTAGATCCTGAGGATCCCACCCCAGTTCACTCCATGATTAAAAAACTCATCATTTTCTCATTGTACTGTACTGTTTAATCATATTTTTTCGTGGTGACTATAAATCATTCCTTTAAATACTACATGTTTCTTTAAATACTACATGTGAAGATATATGCTTTTGGAGAAACTTAATTAACCAAGTGTTTATTTCTAATATGCTAATCTAGTTAGGTAAAATATAAATGACATTAATTAAATAATTAAAATGTCAACTTAAGAAATTCATTCTGTATAAAGCTTACATATTATCTGTTTTTATTTCTTAGGCTGATTATTTACAACCCAAATTGTTGGGCATTTTGGCTTTTTTTAACATGCAGTTACTGAGCTCTAGTGTTGGCATTGAAGATAAGAAAATGGTAAGTGGTGATAGTTCCAGAGTGCTAAGATAGAATTCATACAGAATATAGATAAATTCTGCATCTAGCTACAAACATTCAAAGATGAGAAATAACCAAATATGACATTCTCTATTGCTGAAGAACTCATATACGTTTTTTGGGAGTCTAAAAATTGGAATTGTATTCGTTTCATTTCTTTAGTTTAGGAGGGATAGAACACCCAACCCAAAGTGACTAAAAGGAACTTGTGGCTGTGTTACTAAAAGTGTAAGGATAATGTAGCTTTAGGCATAACTTGATTTTGGACTCAAAAAAGTTCTCAGAGTCAGTCTTTTGGCTCAGATTCATCTGGGTTGGCTCTGTACTTAAGAGCCAGTTAATGACCTCAATGGCTTCAAGCTCACGTCATCACAACATCTAGTCCAGCATTTGAAGAGAGAGACTAGCAATCACTGAAAGCTCAAACAAAAGTTGCATCATTGAGTCTCCTTGGTTTAGATTGGTCTGGTGTGGGTCATGGCCCATGGTGTTTTTGAACACCAGAAATCTTAGGTTATTATAATGTAAAGCAACTTTATGTTTAAATGCTTGTGCCACAGTGAAGTTTCATTATGACTGCTGCAACAGTTGGCCACCGTTGGAAATTTTTGTCCTATAAATTGGAGTAAAATTTTAGATATTGATAAAATTTCTCTTTCTGTTGCTTTCCACCTCTGCAGTCAGTAAGATTACAATAAAAACAAACAAACAAAAAACACCTATGAATGGAAGCTTTTATTTCAGTGTATACTCTCCCCTCCTTTTTTTTTTATTATTATCTTAAGGATCCAAGAAAGACATATGTTACCATATTAAATTTTGCAAATTTCAGCAACCAATGCCTGTTCTTTTGGTGTCAACTAGTAAATTCAATCCCCCAACCAACTACTATTCCATCTACATGGCTTCTTTCCTATTGTTTCCCCAATTGCTATCCTAAGGGAGAGAATCACCTTGAATCTAAGAAAACTACAGTTTGTCTTGTAAACCATAAAGAGCTAACATGTTTTGGCATATAAAGTCAACCAGAGTTTCTTTACCCCTTCATTATAAACTGGAGCTGCTGATAACAGGTCTGGTTCTGTGTTTTTCATGTGTTTCATTTTCTGAGTATATCATTAATTATTTGTTTTACTAAATTCAGGACATCTTGAATTTAATATCATTAGGACAAAAATTTCCTTAACTACTGATTACTAGGAAGTATTCCATTTACTACAAAAATTGTTATATGGTCTCAAATTTAAATGATTTTAATTCAGTTTGTTTTATATATGTGTATGGCAGTTTGGGATAGATATGAAAGAAATTAAACAATATGCATTATACCTTTAATAAATTAGAAATTGTACTGTTCTAGATGAATAGTGGGCTAAAATAACAAATCACCTTCAAGGGAAAAAACAAAAAAGAACTCAACTTGTATTTTTCAAATTTATAATTACCACATAAGACATAAGCAATTGGACAAAACAAACTGGCCAACATTTATTCAATCTTTTGTATTATCTGAGAATAGATGACACCCTGATATTGGGTGGGAAGCACTTGTCCTTAGGGCTCATCTGCTTCTGGCAGCATGTTTATAAGCTTTACTCTGAAGCACTACTTAACTCTATAGGCCTTGAACAGTTTGATGTCTTTGATGAAGTTAATGGGACCCAAACATGTCAGTTCTGTGAGGGTGAAGATGATGACCACACTGAGAACTGGCCTTCGATTCAAGGATGATTTTCCTGAATTGTGTTGCAGGTAAATGACTGCCTGAGTTTATTAATTTTTTTTTTTTTTTTTTTGCATTTTCCAATAGCACTAACTTGAATTCTTATCTCTTTGAGGGAAATTGGGTTCAAATAATAAATAAGGTAGAAAGACTATTTATTTGTATTTAAAATAGAACATATTTACTTCTTTTAAAACATTTTACTATGGAAGTCTTTTAACATACTGGGAAATAGAAGAGTTATCAATGAACCTACATACCTATTTCCCAACTTTAGCAGTTATCAACATTGCTAGTTTTTTTTAATCCACTTCTACCTTTTTGATTGTTGGTTGGGGTATTTTAGAGAAGATCCCAGAATCTTATCATTGTGCTTGTAAATACTTTAGATGTATCTAACGGATGAGGACATTAAAAAAATAACCTTCATGAATTATTATACTTAGCAGGATTAATAGAAATATCTAATCTAAAACTCAGTCCTTAGTCACATTTCCTCCAGTTGTCTCAAAGGTATTTTTCCCAAAGACATTGTATATATTATGTTGTATATGTCCAGAGATATTTGTATGTATCAGAGATGTTTTTCCAGAGATGTTTGTATGTATCATAGTTTCTTGAATTAGACTATAAATGAAGTTTACATATGTGTATTTGGTTGCCTGGCTCCTTAAGTGTCTCTTGTAAACAGCCTCATCCCTTAAATTCTCTACTCACACATTTTACTTATTTTAGGCTGTTAAGATTTTAGGATGTTGGATTTGGTGAATAGCTAATTTAACTTTTCCCTCTATTTTTTCTTTCCTCCCTGTCTTTTCTATAAATGGGTACTTAGATATAGATGCTTGATTAGATTTAGGTTCAATTTATTATGATAACATACCTCATAGGTGAGGCTTTGTGCTTCTCTTGTGGCACAGTATGAGCCACATAATAATATCTGGTTGTCCACTTTTAGTAATGGTAAGATTAGACAGTAGGTTTTATCAACCTGAATCCCTTTATTATAAAATTCCCCACTAATCTTTCACCTGATGATTTTAGCATTAATTAATGATCATTGCCTAAGTCCATTATTTCATTGCAGTTGATGAAATAATGATTTTCTAATTTTATTATTCCTTCTGTATTTACTAGGTGAGATTCTTCTTAAAACAAAATTCCTCATAAAATTTGGCTAGCCGGGCATGATTGTGCATATCTGTAGTCCCAGCTGCTTAGGAAGCTGAGGTGGAAGGATCATTTGAGGCCAGGAGTTTGAGTCTAGCCTGGGCAACATAGCAGGACCTTGTCTTTAAAAGCAAAACAACCATAGTTCATATAAAGCAGTTCATAAATACTTGAATATTTCCCTTTAGTTAATCAATTTAGGAATATAGGTTTGTGCTGTAGCAACCTCCAGTGAAGTTTTTTTAAATATCATTTTGATAACATAGATTTTTATAAGTTTGATTAATTTTTATCCATTAAAATCACTATCCTTTTTTATTGCTGAAATTGTCCCATCTTAAGCAAGTAGAAATCCCTTCAAATTGGCATCTATGAGTTTTGATATGACCTCTATTAATCTCTTATAGATTCTCTGCTTTCTGGCATGACAAGATGACCTGGACTTATCTTGAACATTTCCTGCCTCTGACTCAAAATTAGCGATTTCTTCAAGGAAACCTGGCTCTGGTTCCTTTGAGCCCAGATTAATTCCAAGCATAGGCACTCTTTGGGCCTACTGTCATTGCTTCTAAGTCTTAAGTGAATGTAGCTACTAGAAAATTTTTATAAAGAATAGGTTTTAGAATCACGTGAAGTACTTATTTTCTGTGTGCACGTGCTACCAATTTAACATTTAGTTAGGTTCACTTGTTTCAGTTTCTTTAAAACTTTTAAGGGTTGCTTTTTCCCTCTATTTTATTTAATTTAAAAGTTATATAAAACATTTGCATAGTCCCAAATTCAAATCTGTGTAACAAATTATAGTCAGAAATCTAGATTCCAATTTCGACCTCTACAGATATCTATTTTTATTAATTTTTGTATATCCACCCTCTGTAAAAGAATAAGTAAATGCACACACACATACTTTTTTTTTTTTATTAATTCTGCCCCAAACACTGTTTTTCACCTTGCTTTTTTGACTTCACATAATTTGGACATCACTTTATTTGAATATATAGCACTGATCTTTATTCCATGTTTAAAGCTGCCTTTTAATCTATTGTTTGTATATATCATGTGTCTTCAACTAATTACTGATTGATAGAGCTTTACAAATAATAAAAGTAATTGGACTTCATTTCTATTTGTTTTTTCACATAGAGCTTGGGACTGCTTTGTTCGCTGCCTGGATCATGGTTGTCTGGGCTCCCTTCTCAGTCATGTAATAGTAGCTTTGTTACCTCTTATACACATCCAGCCTAAAGAAACTGCAGCTATCTTTCACTACCTCATAATTGAAAACAGGTATTGTAACTGAAATTAATAGTAAAATAATAACTTTTTAAACTGTATTTTTATGTCTCAAAATTACTGATGGTAATGTGGAAACTGTCACTTTTTTGAATTTCAGGGTTTATCAATAAACAAAAGTAATTGGCATGTAATTACATATTGAAATGATGCTATTTCAGTTGTGGCATTGCTTCTATTATAATTATTTCCAAAGCTCACTAATAGGTCACCAGTTAAAAATTACTTTTCATTAATTCTGTAAATGTGTAACCTAATTTACCTTTCTTTTCACAGTCAAAAGGCAGATAGTTGAATAGCATGAGAAAGGTTAGGAGAGATACCTACTTTCTGCAGATTACCTTAGTTGAAACCCTTATTACCTCATTGCGTTAAGCTTTGAACCAGCCTCTCTTCCTTTAAGCTTTCATCACTTTTCTTGATATTGTTACTAGAACTGTGTTTTAAAAATATCTCTTTATTGGTGTCATTCCAGCATACAAAGGCATTCTGAGATTCTCCATTTCCTAATTGATAAATTCCAAATTGCTTAGCTTGATATTGAAGGCTTTCTAAAAATGTGGCCACAGACTATTTCTTACTATCTTCCCCCACAATTTTTCAAAACAGGCATTAGGCTATAGCCAGTGTGGATTACTATTGACAGAACATGCATTATTCTTTCCCATTTGTATTTTTGATTCAGGCTGCTTTTTAGACTGGGATGTCTTTTTATATATTTAAATTTTTTTCTGTGATTTTACTTAATGTTGTATATAATCATTCCTTTGCTTGTGAAAAGTTGGGATTGAAGTACTACTTATTTACCTACTCACCCATATGCTATTGCTGGTCCCTTTAGTCAGTTGCAGTAACTGTCTAATGAGGGAGAAATCATAGAAGAAGGAAAAGTTAATGTGTTTTTATTTAGTTAAAATACTTTTATTTTTGATATTTTTATATTTTGTGCATGATAAAACAACAAAATCACTAATTTAGATTTTGGGACTACTTTTCAAGTACCTTATAAATTTTTTTGTACATAGTCATGTCTTTGCTGTTTATTGCAGAAGTGTCATTTCTCTACCTTTCTCATAATCATAAGAAAAATCCTGACCAGGCATGGTGGCTCATGCCAACAATACCAATACTTTGGGAGGACAAGGCTGGAGGATTGCTTGAGGCCAGGAGCCTGGGCAACATAGTGAGAACCCCATCTCTACAAAAAATACAGAAACATTTTTTTAAAAAAAGCAAAAAGAGCCTGTAATCCTAGCTACTGCAGGCTGAGGCAGGAAGATTGTTTGAACCCAGGAGTTTGAGGCTGCAGTGAGTTATGATCATGCTGCAAGATAGAAGACCTTAAGCTTGCTGAATGAAGGCACTACTTTGGCTTTGTTTATTGTTCCATCCCCACTGACTAGCAGAGTGCTTAGCATGTAGTAGCACATAGTAGTTATTTAATATATATTTATTGCATGAGTTAATGAAGACTAGGATTTAGAAATGCTTATATTTGGACCCAGAAAGATTAGAGCATTTATTATATTAGAAGGAAATTAAAAATTATAGCCCTGACAAGGATTATTTATATATTTTTTCTATAATTCTTCATGATAATTTGTATATTGAGGTAGTCTTTGGCTGTCTATTGCTACATTCCAAATCACTCCAAAACCTAGTATCTTAAAACAATGAGCATTTTTATTTGCTCATAATTTTGCAATCTGGACTGTGCTCAACTGGTCAGTTCTACTGGTCTTACAAGTGGTCACTGATGTGGCCACATTCAGGGGGCAGGTAGACTGGGCTGGGCCTCTCTCTCATTCCGTGTAGTCTCACAGTCTGTCTCTCTGTACCACGGTCTGTCCATGTTGGTGGCCACACTTCTTACGTAGTGACTCAGGGCTCTCCAGAACACACAAATGGAAACTTGCAGGCATTTTTAACAGGCCCCAAATTGGCACAGCATATCTTCTGCCACAGTCTATTTGCTAAAGCAAGTCACACACTCAGCCCAGCTTGAAGAGGAAGGGACTGTATATATGGGTTTGTATGCTGAGAAGCATGGTTTATTGTAGCACTATTATAGAGTGATTTTCATAGCTTTGGTCATTTTCCACTAATAATTTAGCTGAGCATCGTAGACATAGTTAGAAAATACTTTGCAGCTCAGTAATCAACTAGCACTTTTAATTATGAATTAAATTGGCCTTAGTTTCAACTTTTACTTCACATTTTTTTAGTATTCATATTCTTGGCAAATAATTCTTTTTATTCCAACTAACTATTAGGGATGCTGTGCAAGATTTTCTTCATGAAATATATTTTTTACCTGATCATCCAGAATTAAAAAAGATAAAAGCCGTTCTCCAGGAATACAGAAAGGTATTTAATTTTTAATTTGTGGTTTAGGAGATCATTAATACAGAATTGTTCCCAAGTTCCAATACATGAAATAAAGATCCTTTAGGATCATATCTAGGGATAATGTAGTCCTATTCTGATAGCTAATTCCTGGTGAGTAGATAATGCTACCATGAATCCATGACTTTTGGAGGGAAGTTTTAGCATTTAGATTAAATATGTAACAGCATTAGATAGAACAGAGAGCAAAAAATACAATTCTTATGCCTTTACTACCCAGACCAAAGTGTCCTTACTTATTGTCCCAAAAAGAAGCACTACCACAGCGGCACACCCTAAGAGAAGAAAGGAAAGCTGTGGGATGATTCTAGTTGTGTTGTGCTACAAACCATGATATAGAAATGTCAGATGTGAATGATTCCTGAGATTTAGAAGGGGAATAATTTATAATTCCAGCATCTTAAATCTTAGTGAGCTCTCTAAAATTATGAAGATGTTAGTGGTGATTTCATAGAACTTCTGGGTAGAAAGTGGGATACCTGACCTTAAGTGTCACCTTGGGTAGTGAAAGGAATTGAATTACCTATATAATCCATAGACCTGGTTCAAAGCTATTATGTAGCCCTTTGTAAATTAAGGGAAACTTGTACTTCCTGTCAAGAAGTACTTATTTTAGAGAAGTAAATTCTTAGTTGGGATAAAATTTTTCTCCAGGTCTAACAGTTTTATAATGAAATCCCTTTCCCTCAGAATTACTAAAAATGATTTGTGCTGTACAAAGGAAGGAATGGAAATTTCATTACTTTAAAAAATTGGTTTGGTATAGTTTAATGGTAACTATATAGAGAATTCAGGCCTTTGGAAATGGTTGTTAAAATAGTTGATTAATAAGGGCTGTCTCTCTGTGCTTTGTATATAGGAGACCTCTGAGAGCACTGATCTTCAGACAACTCTTCAGCTCTCTATGAAGGCCATTCAACATGAAAATGTCGATGTTCGTATTCATGCTCTTACAAGCTTGAAGGAAACCTTGTATAAAAATCAGGTATGCTAATATGATATAATTAAAAATGTATAACAAAGAAAGATTGGAGGCTTAAAGAAAAGATGACAAAATGACATTTTTGTTTGAGATTTAGTGAAAGAAGAAATTTTTATTTTACCTGAATTATCAGATCTGACTGAGAATTAGGAATCCATGAGATGCCCTTTGAGCTTGAATCTTAGGGATTTGCAGTTTTTATTGTTTTTGAAGGATCATGATTTGATGGTTATATTTTAGGTTACTGCATCTTCGTAAGTAAACATGTATATAATTGTATAATACAGCAGCAGTTTATGTAAGTCTTCTCACATATTTCCTATGGATATATGTCATATGAAATGTCAGCAATTTTACTATTGTACATTTTGACTGAATTAACGTTAGTTTTAATGAAGCTAAATCTTTAAGTTTACTTTTTCAAGGGGTGAGTGAACTTTATTCTTTTCCTTGGCAACATAATGTAGATTATCCCTAAACTTGATGATAATGAGAACTGGTATTTAAAATACCAGATCACTGTATATGAATAAATTGGAAAAAATTTAACAGAATTACTCATTTTTGCATATCTAGAACCCATATGGTAAGATATGAGAGCCTAAGACCCTCATGAATTTTGGGATTACCATTCTATAATGGAAGGGTTATATTTCCTTCCATTAATAGAAGCAAGCACTTACTTAGGACAAAAGATATATGTGATGGTAATGAGCACATTTTTCTGGGGCAGTGAGTTTGTATAACCAATGTGGGTAGCAGCCAGTGTGGAGATGATCCCAACAGAGGGGAGGAGCCTTGAATCTCCTCTAGGTTAAGTGTTGTGCCTTCCTGACTATAGATGTGCATTATCAACGTTACAGCCTCTATTCCTGCTCTAAACTACAATGAAACTACCCTGTGCTTGCCCCTAGCCCCATACCTTTACCTGGTTTTCAGGTAACTCAAAGGACTTTTAGCCTTTTAATTTAATACAGAGATTTATGAATCACAAAGGTTTTCTCCTCTTTGCATAGAGGTTTTCTAGTTTAGGTTATTTCCAAGCAGATGGCACAGTCATTGTCTAACATAAGGAAACTTCACCTCAATCATCACTTCCTAGATATAAATAACTAAATCTGAGAATTCAAGAAGATTTCTTACAGTCTTAAGGAAAGCCGCAGCTGCCCCACTTTGCCTCCTGGATCACAGAAGATAAATCATATGTGGCAACTTCCTTACAGGATTCCTTCAATGTAAAGCCCCGATGCTAATAGATTACCTAGACAGAATAAGAAGGGAAGTGTACTTGTAGGAGTCTTGAGTACTCTGATTAAGATATAATAGCCGTATATTATTATGGGATTTTTTAAAAGTAAGTATTTAATGTAGTTTAGCATCTATAACTGGATAAATTTATGGCAGGCTGGTAAGAAAAACTAAAGGCAAGGAAGATTGGAAGATCCATGAGGAGGTAAGAAAAGAATAAAGATCCAGAAACACATGTCTTCCTAACCATACTCCAGCAGGCACTGGCCCAAAACACCTAGGAATAAAGAGAGAAGGAAATGGGTTTTTTCCCAACTGTGGCAAGAAGATAGCATTAAAGTTGAATACAATTGAATTAAGACTTCCAATAGTACTGTCCAAAGGACCTTTCTGTGAGGATGAAAATATTCTATATCTATACTCTTCAGCAGTAGCCACTAGCCACATGTGGCTCTCTTGAGCACTTGAAATATATGCTCAAACATTATGTTCTGAGGAACAGAATTTTTAATTCTATTTAATTTTGCTAATTTAAATTTATTTACTTATTTACTTTTAGAGGCAGGGTCTCTCCAGTACAGGGGTGTGATGATAGCTCCCTGCAGCCTGAAACTCCTGGGCTCAAGCAATTCTCCCACTTCAGCCTCCTGAGTAGCTAAGATTACAGGTGTGTGCCACCATGCTCACCTAATTTTTTTTTTTAAGAGATGGGGTCTTGCTATGTTGCCCAGGCTGGTCTTGAACTCCTGGCCTCACACAGTCCCCTTGCCTGGGCCTCCGGGAGTACTGGTATTACAGGTGTGAGCCACTCTACCTGGCCTAATTTAAATTTAAATAGCCACATGTGGATAGTAGCTATTGTATTGGACAGTGCAGCTCTACAAGTTGGTTGAACCTACAGGAATACCACCAGAGCATGAAACTGGCATAAGATAAGAGGATGAGAGGCCAGAGTCTTTGTAGTCAGTACTCTTAAGAGTCCATGAGACAACAGATGCAAAAGATTCTGTTTTAGAATTTAAAATTTAGCCACAGGGAGAGGAAAAGATACTTTAAGAGTGGATTGAAAGGAGGTTTTTATTTAAAAATATACCTAAAGTTGTGGTAGGAGTGGCTAAACAAATGATTGGGTGTAATGTAGCAACAAAGCAAATTCCAAGAGGTGGTGATAAGAAAGTTAATAAGATGATGGCTGGTATAGCATTAGATACTTAACTATTTTTATGGAATGACCCTGCAAAAGCCCTGTACTGATGGGTAGTCCCAGACAGTCATTGACATTGAAGAGATGACACCTTCTACTTATTTTTAAGGAGGAATATATATTTTTGAAGGAATAGAAGACTTCTAAGCTCAGTGGATGGCAGAAAATGATTTCTATGTAGAAAAGTCAGACTAGAGATCAAACTAAGAAACCATATAATTGGTTTCTGAAGATTGATACTAGTCAGGAATCCATTTGATAAAATCCCAAAAAGATAACTTTGTAAGAAGCCAAAATAAACTTTTATGGCAATGCAGAATTCTAATAAAATGACATTTACTAACGTTTACACATAAGAGAAGAGGCTATTGAAAATAAAACTGGGAGGTGGAGCCAAGATGGCCAAATAGGAACAGCTCCAGTCTACAGCTCCCAGCATGAGTGACGCAGAAGATGGGTGATTTCTGCATTTCCAACTGAGGTACCGGGTTCATCTCACTGGGGAGTGTCAGACAGTGGGTGCAGGACAGTGGGTGCAGCCCACCGAGCGTGAGCCGAAGCAGGGCACTTCTCAAAAGAAGACATTTATGCAGCCAAAAAACACATGAAAAAATGCTCATCCTCACTGGCCATCAGAGAAATGCAAATCAAAACCACAATGAGATACCATCTCACACCAGTTAGAATGGTGATCATTAAAAAGTCAGGAAACAACAGGTGCTGGAGAGGATGTGGAGAAATAGGAACACTTTTACACTGTTGGTGGGACTGTAAACTAGTTCAACCATTGTGGAAGTCAGTGTGGCGATTCCTCAGGGATCTAGAACTAGAAATACCATTTGACCCAGCCATCCCATTACTGGGTATATACCCAAAGGATTATAAAACATGCTGCTATAAAGACACATGCACACATATGTTTATTGTGGCACTATTCACAATAGCAAAGACTTGGAACCAACCCACATGTCCAACAATGATAGACTGAATTAGGAAAATGTGGCACATATACCCCATGGAATACTATGCAGCCATAAAAAAGGATGAGTTCATGTCCTTTGTAGGGACATGGATGAAGCTGGAAACCATCATTCTCAGCAAACTATTTCAAGGACAAAAAACCAAACACCACATGTTCTCACTCATAGGTGGGAATTGAACAATGAGAACACTTGGACACAGGAAGGGGAACATCACACACTGGGGCCTGTTGTGGGGTGAGGGGCTGGGGGAGGGATAGCATTAGGAGATATACCTAATGTTAAATGACGAGTTAATGGGTGCAGCACACCAACATGGCACATGTATACATATGTAACAAACCTGCACGTTGTGCACAAGTACCCTGAAACTTAAAGTATAATAATAAAAATAAAATAAAATAAAACTGCTAGAGACTTTCAGGTTGTCTTAGGATAATGGTGGATGCCTACATCTGAATTTCTGTGTAGCCCCTGAAATATCATAAAGAGTGTCAAGCAGAGCAATTGAAACCACACATAATTTACACCTTCAAGAGAACTTTGAGACAGAATTATGAACTTCAAATTACTTGTAACTAACAGAGATATCTGTGGAGCTCATATCTTAACCTTGTATGGTGTTGAGAGCGGGTACGTTCTGATGAGACTGTATAAAAAAAGAAGAAAATGAAGAATAGGAACTAAGAATTGATGGAGCAAAGAGAAAATCACCAACAGAAAGAGAGTCATACTCTTAAGTGCAACATTACTGAAAATAAGTCCAGGATGTGGTATGTCAGACTACTGGCTACAGGGAAGGTACTTGAAAGTATGCCCAACGTTTGTAGTCTCTGAAAATCAGTTTCTTGGGAGTAGTAAAAGAAGAGGAGAGGAGAGGCACTCTTCAGAGACTATGGCATAAACAGAAAGAAGAAAGTAAGAGGGAGAATTTTAAGGGTCCTGCAGAAGTAAAAGAAATGTACAAAATCAGAGATGAACCAAATCCTCCCCCTGCTACCAGAAAAAGAAAAAAAAGCTATTCATGAAGAAAACTGCACTTCACTATGCTGACGTGGATACTCATGAAAGAGAAATCCTGAAGCCACTACAGAATGCTTACTGCAGATAGCTGTTATGGAGGGTTTTCTAGTTTAGAAATTTCACAATATGTGTAGAAAAAATATATGTATGCAAGGTTCCTGTAAGACAAAAATAGAAAATGAAAATAAAGTCTGTGAATTGATGACAGTTCCTCCTCAAAACCAACCATAACATGGAAGAAGATTGAACTTAGCAGTATAACTTTAATTGAATATTTTAAACAATCATTTTCAGATATAAAAAAAGTTGCATGAAAAATTTAAAAAACAAGAGAAATAAAAACCAAGATGAAACGAGGGTGATTGAACTTAGGAAAGAAATTGAAATGAAGATTAAATTACAAGAACTACAGGGGAGAATATATTTGACTAAACATTTAGCAAGGGGCATTGAATAAAGGTATAAAAAACAGAAGAAAAATGAGATAAAGGAGTAAAATAGATAAAGGAGTAAAAAGGAGTAAAAAGAAAAAGTAGTTGAAATGGAAGATTGGCAAAGATTTCACCTGCAAATAATTGATGTCTCTGAAGAATAAAACCAAAACAAGAGAACAGAATTAATATTTAAAATTATAATCCAAGAAAGCTTTCTGGAAATAAAAGACCTAATCTACGTATTGAAAAGACTTGTATCCTGGAGAAAATTGACCCAGGATAATTAACTCTGAGACATATCCTAGACTTTAATAATAAAAAGTCTTCAAACTTCCTGGCCAAAAAATTTTTTTTCAAAAAATTACTTGCAAGGAGAAAAAAAAGTAGATTGGTATCAGAATTCTCAGTAGAAATGTACAGAGTGGGCCTAGAAAATAGCAGCATTTTTTTTAAATGTCAAAAAATGTCATAAAGTATGAGTCAAGAAAGAGTCAAGCTGTCCTTAGAGTATCATGTATGAGAACATGGTTTTAAACCTACAAGAATTGAAGTAATATGGTTTTCATAAGTGATCCCTTCGTAAGAGATGTATTAGAGGATGAGCTTCATTAAGTCAAGAGATGACTGGGCAGACTTTGGCAAAAGGTCTGATGGTTACTGTTTATGTATTTAACGAAATATATAAGACTAAAACAATAATGGGGCAAGGGTGGGATAATTATATGTAAATGTTATATTCTAACAAACTAGAAATAATGCAATTTTTTTAAATGAGAGAAGGGGGAGAGTAAGGAGTAAGTAAGATAAGCTCAGTAATTGTTGCATAGGCAATAACTGGGAGTCAAAATATACCATTTTACACTGGCAAACTAGTTATAGAAAGTCAAATAAGGAAAAGAGGGAGTGTAGGTATTTCAAAAAATTACCTTAATTTTTATTTTACCTTTAAGGTAAATAATATTTCACCTTTAATTAATATTAAAGGTATTAATATATTGGATAGGCTGGGCGCGGTAGCTCATGCCTGTAATCCCAGCACTTTGGGAGGCCAAGGCAGGCAGATCACGAGGTCAGGAGTTCAAGACCAGCCTGACCAACATGGTGAAACGCTGTCTCTACTAAAAATACAAAAATTAACCAGGCATGATGGCGCACCTGTAATCCCAGCTGCTCAGGAGGCTGAAGCAGGAGAATCGCTTGAACCCGGGAGGCAGAGGTTGCAGTGAGCCGAGATTGCGCCACTGCACTCCAGCCTGGGTGACACAGCGAGACTCCGCCTCAAAAAAAAAAAAATATATATATATATATATATGATAATTCCAGAACAAAAGTATAAACTTTCATCCTTACCCAAATAAATGATTTTTTAAACACAAAACAGGGTAGAGGGAAGAAAGCACTAATTATAGTATACTGTATTATAACTATAATCCATTGTATTATAATAAAAAATCTGACAGAATTGTAGCCAAGCATCTGAGTCACATTAATAAGTGTGAACAACCTTAAAATTAAAAAATTTACAAATTGGCTTACAAAGTAAGAAACAACTCTCTACCACATGCAAGATACGTACCTAAAGTGATTCAGAAAGGCCAAAAATAAAGGGATAAGCAAAAATTATCCAGATAAGTGGAAAGTATAAGAAAGCAGGAATTCTCATTCTGCCACCAAACAAAATAGAACTGAAGCTGAAAAGCATTAAATATGACCAAAATGGATACTTTTTAATGCTTAATGCCATAATTCATAAGGAAGATTTAATAGTTATGAATATGCTCCAAATAACACACCAGCCACCTTGATAAAGCCAAAATAAGAAGCTTAAGAAGATATATATAGAAACTCAATCAGAGGAGACTACCATGTTATTCTCAGTATAAAATAAGTTAGTAGATAAATACGTAGAAGATCTAAATAACATAATAAAGTAGCTATTGTGAATATATGTCAGACATTACACGTTGATAATAGAAGCATACTTTACTCTAAAGAGCAGATAGAACATTCATAAAAATTGATTATTGTATTAGTTGGATCTTTGTGTTAGTTTGCTAGGGCTGCTATAACAAAGTACTACAAACTGAATGACTTTAAACAACAGAAACAGAAATTTATTGTCTCACAGTTCCCATGGGCTAGAAGTTTGAGATCAAGGTGGTGGCAGGGTTGGTTCCTTTTGAGAGCTTCTGGTGGTTTGCTGGCAACCTTTGGTATTTTTGAATAAACAGATCCATAGAGATAGAAAGTAGATTAATGATTGCCTAGGGTTAGGAGGTTTGGGGGAAATGGGGAGTGATTGCTGATGGGTACAGATTCCTTTTGAGATGGTAAAAATGTTCTGAAATTAAATAGAAGTGATGGTTGCACTTGTGATATACTTCGTTATACTAAAACTTGTGAATATACTAAAGACCATTCATTTGTACACCCTAGAAGAGTTAATTTTATAGTATGTGAAACAAATATTTTATTACAACTATTTAAGAAAAGATAGTACAGGAAGAAAATAATAAAAATAAAAGCAGAAATATAGAGAACAGAAAGCAGTAAAATTAATTAATGAGTAAAAATGCTAGCAAAAAACTAGCGAAACTGGTAAATGTCAAATATGTAAATAATAAACTGTTGAAACATAGAAGGTATTTGAAAATCACAAGAGACTACTTTGTACCCTTTTACACAAATAAATTTGTAAACATGTATACTTTTCCTGGAATATATAGTGTATCAAAATGAACTCTAGCTGAAATAGAAAGCTTAAAAGATTAGTTTCTGTAGGAGAAATAGAGAATATTATAAAAGAACTTCATCCATAGGAAAGCACCAGGCCCAGATAAGGGGATTTTTTAATCAAATTTTCACAAACTAAATAGTCTCAATGGTGTTTAAATTGTCCTGGAGTATAGGAAATGAAAGAAAACTTCCATTTTTAAAAAAGCGGCAATATATAACAGTGTTCAGTAGACCGAAAAAAGATAGCATGAAACAAAAAATTAAAGATTATCATTTTAATATCAGTGTAAAAAATTATAAATGAAATATTATCAAACAAATCAATTTCACATTAAGAAAACACTCCATGCTGGGTGTAGTGGCTCATGCCTGTAATCCCAACACTTTGGGAGGCCAAGGCAGATGGATTGCTTGAGCCCAAGGGTTCGAGACCAGCCTGAGCAATATAGCAAGACCCCATCTCTACAAAAAATACAAAAATTAGCCAGGCATGGTGGCACATGCCTAAAGTCCAAGCTACTTGGAGGTTGAGGTGGGAGGATCACCTTGGCCTGGGGAGTTTGAGGCTGCAGTGAGCCAAGATCATGCCACTGCATTCCAGCCAGGGCAACAGAGCGGGACCCTGTCTCAAAAAAAAAAAAAAACAAAAACAAACCCACAATACCCCATGACCAGTTGCATTTTATTCTAGTATTGCAAAGATGGTTAATACTTAGCAATCCATGAATGTAATTCACTATATTAATAGATCTAAAGAGAAAATCATGCTATTATTTCCATAGATGCCGAATAGACTTTGACACATTTCATCACCTACTTCAAATGAAAACACTCAAGAAAACAGAAATTGATGAATATTATCTTAATGTATATATGTACATATATGTATGCATGTTTATATATGTACTATGTATATATATACATAGTACATATATACACATACTTAATGGGAAACAAGAAACATTCCCAATGAAAGCAAGGTTTCCTATTATCTGCACTATTTAGCGTTCACTTGGAGGTATTGGCTAAGGAATTTAGGGAAAAAAGCAATCAGACATAAAAGTTGGAAAAGATGTAAAACTATCTTTATTTACAGATGATATGATAATCAGAGACATAAGAATTGGAAAAGATGTAAAATTATCTCCATTTCTTATGCAATATACTTCGGAAATTATAGAGAATTACTGATAAAACTAACTTGACCACAGATGAATTCAGTAAAATAGGGGATATAAAATTAACATAAAAATTAATAATTTTCATATGACAAGCGGTAACCAGGTAGAAATTTTTTTGGAATACCCCATTTACAATAGCAACAGGAAAACAATATAGTTGAGAATAAACTTAACAAGAAATGCATACACCAACAAAAGAAAAATAGTAAAATGCTTCTGAAAGACACAAAAGGGTAATAGATTTAACTAAATGGAAACCATCACTGTTTTAGTCTGTTTGCTTTGCTGTAAAGGAATTATAGTAAATTACCCTGAGGCTGGGTAATTTATTAAAAAGAAGAGGTTTATTTGGCTTATGGTTCTGCAACCTATACAAGAAGCATGGTGCCAGCATCTGCTTCTGGTGAGGGTTTCAGCAAGCCTGAGCCTTTACTCATAGCCAAAGGGGAAGGGGAGTTGGCATATCACATGGTGAGAGAGGGAGCAAGAAAGCAATGGGAGGAGTGCCACACTCTCAAATAACCAGTTCTCACTTGAACTAATGGAGTCCAGCTCACACCTGAACTAATAGAGAAAGAACTCACTTATTATCACAGGGATGACACCAAGCCATTCTTGAGGGATCCACCCATGTGACCCAAACACCTGCCACCAGATCTCACCTCCAACACTGGGGGTCACATTTCAATATGAGATTTGGAGGGGACAGATACCTAAGCTATATCAATCCCTTATTATTGGGTAGGTTGATGTTATAACGATTTCAGTTCTCCTTAGGTTAATTAATGGAATGCAATCCCAATGAAAATGTCACCAAAGTTGTTTTTTTTTTAACTGTAGGAGGTTTATAATAATGCTCATATGGAAAAATAAAACATGTAAAAAATAGCTAGTAAACTCCCCCTGTAAAAAAAAAAGGTTATGAGAATATAGTAGCCCAACCAAACATTAATATACTTTGTAGCCACTACAGTTATAACAAAGAGGTAACTAGTATATGAATAACCAGACCAGTGGGAAACAATAGGAGGTCTAGAAATAGACCCAAGTACATATGGACATTTAGTATATGATAAAAAGTGACACTTCTTATCTGAGTTTTACTTTTAACTGATTACCAGGGTGTGTATGTGTGGGGGTGGGGAGACGGTCTTTACAGCTGAATTAACCTGTAATGTTATTTAAGAAATCAGCTATTGAAGATTCTGGATAAGATTAAATATCTTTTCGTTTTTCTTTTGAAATGTATTACTGTAATTTGTATTACTCATTACAGTTCTAACATGGAGTTTGAGATGCTCCTATACACTTGACTTGTGCTAGAAAGAAAATAATATAAATGAAGTAGCTTTAAAGTGATCACACAAGTGCAAGGTCTAAATCTTCACTGGCTTGAGAATTGTTTCTTCTTACTTAACATTTTATTCATTACAGCATCCTGAAGAGATAGCTGAAAAAAAGACTATTTGAATTGACATATTTATCATTTGGCTACCTCTTTCTTCCTCCCTCTTCTTTTCCATCCTCACAGAACCCTTTTTTATATCTTTTTTCCTTCTTTACTAGTTGTTATACACTTTTCAAACTTCTTGTTTTAACCTAATAGTTGTTCCTCCTTCACTTATCTACTGAAATATCTGTCCACTGTCCTTTAAAAGTTACTCTGTGTTTTTTCTTATTCATTGCTTCTTTGCCATACAAGTATATTTGTTATTGTACATATCATATGATATTTTAGTTATTTGTCTGTTTTCCTCTTAGACTGTGAACTTGTTAAGACTTGTTTTACTGATTTTTTGTATATTGATAAAATGCACAGTAACTGCTTGTTTAATGGATTAATGATCAAAGACTTTCAGACATTTAATGATTCTAATTGTACAGGACATATTGTTGAACTATATTATGTGAACTCATCAAAAACTAGCTGAAAACATTGCAGATACAGAAATTTAATTTTGTCAATATTTATGTTAGATATTCCTTAATATTTTTAAGCTTCCTAGCTCAGGAAAACATACTAGTTTGTAGAAATTACGTATAAATTTTCTTTCTACTTTTATTTTAGGAAAAACTGATAAAGTATGCAACAGACAGTGAAACAGTAGAACCTATTATCTCACAGTTGGTGACAGTGCTTTTGAAAGGTTGCCAAGATGCAAACTCTCAAGCTCGGTTGCTCTGTGGGGAATGTTTAGGGGAATTGGGGGCGATAGATCCAGGTCGATTAGATTTCTCAACAACTGAAACTCAAGGAAAAGATTTTACATTTGTGGTAAGTAGTGGAAATTTGGAATGACAAAAGAGTTCTCTGTCCTATTGAGGTTTATATATTTCATTTACAAAGAACTATTCAGGTTATCCTTAATAAAAGCTTCACCTAGAACCAGACAATCAGTTAACTTCTGAGTTTATTTCTTTTACTATTGCAGAAACCTTTAGCCAAAAGCAATAAAGTTTGAACCCCATCTAGGGTGTTATATTCTTGTAAATAAAGCTTCCTAATATAATAATGACAATACTTAAAGCCTAATCAATTATTTAAATATTACTTTTTAAACATTATTGCTAGTGTTTCCATGGAAAACTAGTTTCCAGGATATTACAGTAGTAATGTTTTGTAGTCAAATGAGTTTGGGAACTCCATATAGAACAAAATTAAATGTGACCTTTTAAAAAAAATGTGACTTTTAATGTATCTGTGTGCATTGTGAATCTCTAAGACTATATCTCCAAGAGTTATACTATATGCGTATATTAAAATTATTCCTAAGAGGTTCTCAGATGACTCTTGGGCTCTACAGAATGCAATGTAGGAGATGCTATGTATACATTTTGTGGTTTTTTTTGGACGGAGTCTCACTCTGTCACCCAGGCTGGAGTGCAGTGGTGCGATCTTGGCTTACTGCAACCTCTGCCTCCTGGATTCAAGCGATTGTCCTGCCTCAGCCTCCCGAGTAGCTGGGATTACAGGCGTGCACCACCACGCCTGGCTAATTTTTGTATTTTTAGTAGAGATGGGCTTTCACCATATTGGCCAGTCTGGTCTTGCACTGCTGACCTCATGATCCGCTCTCCTTGGCCTCCCAGAATGCTGGAATTAGAGCCATGAGCCACCATGCCTGGCCTACATTTTGCTTTTTAAGGGTTAAAAAACAAACAATGCAAATTGTCAGAGATATGCAAAAGTTGAATAATTTTTTGTACACCTTAGAAATAGCCTAAAAAGCTTTACATTTTGGCTTTTTAGCTACAGATTATATTGTAGTCTTGATACCAAACTTAGTTTGAACCTCACTGTCTTTTCCTTTGTCTAAGTTAAATTCACTTAAGCAGTTAAGTTAAATTCACCATGGAAAAAGCAGTACACCTAAGAAAATTTATAGCAGTTATCCTGGAATTTTCTTTTTTTTTTTTTTTTCTGATTGAGACTGGAGTAGAAGATTCAAGCTTTGCCTATGGATTATTGATGGAGCTAACAAGAGCTTACCTTGCGTATGCTGATAATAGCCGAGCTCAAGATTCAGCTGCCTATGCCATTCAGGTAAGAGTGGATATAGTCATTACTGGCTTTAAATTGTTTAATTCAAATAAGAACGTTGTAAATTCTATACTTGTGAAACTCCTTTTTGTTTTAATTCTCACTTTTATCAAAGTTATACAAGTTCATGATAAACATTTTAGAGTACAGAAGCATACCTCTTAACCGATTATTATAGGTATAGTTACTTTCAAAATTTTTGTATGTATATACAAATATATACTACTGCCTCAGCTTTGTGACTTAAGTGAGTTACTTAAATCATTCTAGGCATTGAAATAAATGTCCTAAGGATGTTCACAGCTCTAAAACTATAAAATTCTGTTTATTTTTCTATGTACAAGCATAACTCAGAGATAGTAGGGGTTCAGTTCCAGACCACCACAATAAAGCAAGTATCTCTATAAAGCAAGTTACATGAATTCTTCAGTTTCCCAGTGCATATTAACGTTATGTTTACACTATACTATAGTCTGTCAGGTGTGCAATAGCATTATGTCTAAAAACCAATGTACATGCCTTTATTTAAAAAATACTTTGTTGCTAAAAAATGCTAACCATCTTCTGAGCCTTCGCAAGTCATAATGGTTTTGCTGGTGGAAGATTTCGCCTCAATGTTGATGGTGCTGATTAATTATGGTGGTGGTTGCTGAAGGTTGGAATGGCTGTGGCAATTTCTTAAAAAAATCAGACAACGAAGTTTGCCACATCAGTTGCCTTTCATGAAAGATTTCTCTGTAGCCTGTGATGCTGTTTGATACCATTTTCCCCACAGTAGAACTTCTTTCAAAATTTGAATGAGTCCTCTCAAACCTTGCCACTGCTTAATCAACTAAGTTTATGTAATGTTCTAAATCCTTCGTTGTCACCTGAACAGTGTTCACAGCATTTTGAGTGGAACCACAGTAGATTCCATCTCCAGAAACCACTTTCTTTGCTTATAAAAAGCAACTCCTCATCCATTCAGGTTTTATCATGAGAAGGCAGTAATTCAGTCCTATCTTCAGGCTCCACTTCTAACTCTAGTTTTCTTGCTGTTTTTATCACATCTATAGTTACTTCCTCCACTGAAATTTTGAGCCTCTCAGAGTTATCCAGGAGGGGTTGGAATCAACTTCTTTCAAACTCCTGTTAATGTTGATAGATATTTTGACTTATCATGAATCATGAACGTTCTTAATGATATCTAGAATAGTGAATTCTTTCCAGAAGGTTTTCAGTTTACTCTGCCCAGATCCATCAGAGGAATTACTATCTGTGGCCGTTATAACCTTATAAAATGTATTTCTTAAGTAATAAAACTTGAAAGTCAAAATTACCCCTTGATACACGGGCTGCAAAATGGATGTTGTGTTAGCAGGCACGAAAACAACATTAATATCTTTGTATAGCTCCATCAGAGCTCCCAGGTGACAGGTACATTGTCAATGAGCAGTAATATTTGGAAAGGAATCTTTTATTGTGACCAGTAGGTCTCAACAGTGAGCTTAAAATATTCAGTAAACCATGCTGTAAACAGATGTGTTGTCATTCAGGCTTTGTCGCTGCATTTATAGAGCACAGGCAGAGTAGATTTCACATAATTTTTTATTTTTAAATTTTTTTTACTTTTATTGTTCTAATTTTCAATTTTTATGGGTATATAGTAGACACATATATTTAGATTTAGCCTAATTCCTAACAGCCCTAGGATGTATGGAATCGTCAATGAGCATTGGCTTCAATTTAAAGTCACCAATTGCATTAGCCCCTAACAAGAGAGTTATTAACCTGTCCTTTGAAGCTTTGAAGGCAGGCATTGACTTCTCCTCTCTAGCTGTGAAAGTCCTGGATAGCATCTTCTTCCAACAGAATAGAATGATTTTAGCTAGATCTTCTGGATAACTTGCTGCAGCTTCTCTATCAATAGTTGCTTCTTCACCTTACACTTTTATGTTATAGAGACAGCTTCTTTTCCTTAAACCTCATGAAGCAACCTCTGTTTGCTTCAAACTTTTTGGGGTTTTTTTTGTTTTTTAAGAAGCGCCCCTTGAGTCGTATCACTTCAAACTTTTTTTCTGCAGCTTATTCTCCTCTCTCAGATTTCATAGAATTGGAGAGAACTAGGGCTTTTCTTTGGATTAGGCTTTGGCTTAAGGGAATGTTGTGGCTAGTTTGATCTTTTATCCAGACCACTAAAACTTTCTCTATATCAGAAATAAGACTGTTTCTCTTTCTTATATTTGATGTATTCATTGGAGTAACACTTTTAATTTCCTTCAAGAACTTTTTCTTTGCATTTATACTTGGCTGTTTGGTGCAAGACACCTAGCTTTTGGCTTGTCTAGGTTTTTGACATGCCTTCTTCACTAGGCTTAGTCATTTCTAGCTTTTGATTTAAAGTGAGAGATGTGCGATTCCTCCTTTCATATGTATACTTAGAGGCCACTGTAGGGTCATTAATTGGCCTAATTTCAATATTCTTATGTCTTTGGAAATATGAAGTCCCAAAGAGAGTGAGGGGGATGGAACGGCTGGTCAGAACACACACCACATTTATCGATTAGGTTCACTGTCTTATATGGGCACAGTTTGTGGAGCCCCAAAGCAATTACAACAGTAACATCAAAGATCACTGATCATATATCACTATAACAGATATAGTAATAATGAAAAAGTTTGAAATATTTTGAGAATTACCGAAATGCAACATAGAGACATGAAGTGAGCATATGTTGTTGGGAAAATGGCACTGATAGATTTACTGCATGCATAGTGGCCACAAACCTTCTATTTCTAAAAAAACAAACAGACAAAAAAAAACAGCATCTGTGAAGCATAAATAAAGCGAAGTGCAATAAAATGAGTTATGGCTGTATTTTTATAACTAAGATATGTAGAACATTGACGAATATAAAGCGTTATCTGCTTCACTGTGGACTTACAAATGTAAAATATGTATTTGTAGGAGTTGCTTTCTATTTATGACTGTAGAGAGATGGAGACCAACGGCCCAGGTCACCAATTGTGGAGGAGATTTCCTGAGCATGTTCGGGAAATACTAGAACCTCATCTAAATACCAGGTATGTAGGCTTATTTAATGTATTTTCATAAAATTGTTTTTAATTATATAAAAATTAATGCGATTTTTTTGGCCGGGTGCAGTGGCTCACGCCTGTAATCCCAGCACTTTGGGAGGCTGAGGCGGGTGGATCACGAGGTCAGGAGTTCGAGATCAGCCTGACCAACATGGTGAAACGCCATCTCTACTAAAAATAAAAAATTAGCCGGGCGTGGTGGTGCACATCTGTAATCCCAGCTACTTGGGAGGCTGGGGCAGGAGAATCACTTGAACCCAGGAGGCAGAGGTTGCAGTGAGCTGAGATTGTGCCATTGCACTACAGCCTGGGTGACAGAGCGAGACTTTGTTTGGAAAAAAAAAAAAAATTAATGTGATTTTTGATATAGTTTTTTAACATTAAAAGTGTTTTAGTATCTCCTTATGTATATTTTTCACTATGATTTATGCTTATAATTTGTCTAGATGAGAAGTGCAGTCTGCTCATTGGGTTAAATTCTACAACTTTAAATATTCAGATAAATTTATTGAAGTTAAAAGGATTGATTTTTTTAAAAGTTCAATGGTCGGTAGTAAATTGAAAGAATGTACTTTAAGCTGAATGTGAGTTGAATTCTTTGATAGGTATAAGTAATACAGAAATTTAAAGTTTAAAGCTAGTCAGAAAACCTTTAGTAGGCCCAATTAAAGATTTTCATTACTCCCAATTTCTCCTCATGAATATATTTTCACCCTCTACTTTTAAAAAAGTGTATTTAATCCTTAAAAAATTTAAATGACTTTGTTAGGACTGACGAAATATGCAAGATGACATGCAAATACATGAAGCATTTTATATGAAAAAAATCCATACAATTATAAATTATTTCTATTTAGAAACTACTTTTTGGTACCCTAGGTACACATGCATATTAGATACTTGACTTTGGACAAATAACTTCTTTGAACCTTAGAAAGTGCCTAGACTTATACTAACAGTCTTTATAAAAGCCCAGAGGTATGCATATTTATTTCCTAGATAGTTTTTTATACTTAGAAATCTTTTAAACATCATTTTATGTCTTATGACTAGCATTATTAAAGAAGTGATTATTTAACATTATTATTATTAGCCTTATTAAAGAAGAATTATTACTGTTATTATTATTATTTTTGAGACAGTCTCACTCTGTTGCCCAGGCTGGAGTGCAGTGATGCGGTATCAGCTCACTGCAGCCTCTACCTCCTGGGTTCAAGTGATTCTCCTGCCTCAGTCTCCCAAGTAGCTGGGATTACAGGCGTGCACCGCCATGCCTGGCTACTTTTTGTATTTTTAGTAGAGATGAAGTTTCATCATATTGGCCAGGCTGGTCTCCTGGCCTTAAGTAATCTGCCTGTCTGGGCTTCCCAAAGTGCTGGGATTGCAGGCATGAGCCATCACACCTGGCCACTATTAGCATTATTTAAAAAGTAAAGACTAAAGTTAAAATTTGGATTTTCATTTTTGAGGACTCCATACTTCCCCCATTTTCTTAGTCTGTATTTTGTATAGCACCTGTAGATGTCAAAGAATTTCTGTAATCTACTGGAAAGTTTATGACCTTTGGAGTCACACAGGCTTAGGTTTGATTGTTGGCTTTGCATTTGCTAGCTCTGAAGTCTTGGGCAAGTTATTTAACATTTCCAGGTTTTAATTTTTTAATTTTGAAAACATGGATAATTTTACTCACTTTGTATGATTATTGTTAGGAATAAAGGAGATAATATTAAAAGTACTTAGCAAAGTGCCTGATATTTAGTTGACACTCAATAATAAATGCTTATTCAATCCTAGCTTGCTTAATAAGTTCTTTGTTTTTGGGGGGAGAATTTGTGAGGTTGGCTATCATATACTTCATAAGAAGTAGAAGCCAACATTTCTGCCTACTTGTTATGTTTTTCATAGGAAGCAACTTTCAAGTGGTCTTTTAAAAGTAGATCTTAACAAAGCAATGGAAATTCTTTTGGTCTTTAGCTTTTATACCTGAGCAGTTAGAATAACCTCTCGAATGGTTCCTCAATGATGGAAGTTAGGAGATTTACCTAGTTGGGATCTGCTTGTTGAAATTGGAGCCACATAAAATTAAGAGGTTGATAGAGCGCATTTTCAATAGCGTTGATTCCCTTTTGCATGAAAAACTAAAATACCAGGTTAGCCTGTAGCTCAATTTTATAGCTTGGACTGCTTGATATTTACTCCAGAGGACCTAGGGAAATATGGAATTTCTTAAAAGCATATTCGTATTTTTGCTGCCTTTAAGTTATACTCCCTACTTTATGTTTTTTTTTTTTTAATTTGGGCTCTTTATATATAATCACTAAATCTGGATTAAAGGATGGCTGTATTTGGGAGACTGAAATTTAGAACCAGATAGAACAACTGCAGTTCAAAATCACCATAGAAATAACTTTAGGAAAAAACATCAGGATATGACTAGGCAGAGCCTGGCTTGTATCCCAGTATCAGTAGTTTTCTAGCTAAGTTTACTATAAATTTGATAAAAATCATCTAGAGAACTATACGCGTGATGATTCAAAATAGGGATTTGAATTTTTTCTCCTGGTTTAGTGTGATGGTTAACTGAGAGATTATTGGATTTTTCAACTGTTAGAAACTTGGAATACAGTGAAATATGTATATATATATATATTATTTGGGTATAAGACTTTGGGTATAGGGCATTTGTTATTTCCTAAGCTTTTATTGGTGATTTGAAAGAAACCCATGCCATTCAAAAAAATCCTACACACAGGTAGCCGTAAGATGAGAGCTGTGTGAACATGTTTAAATGTTAATGCTGAGGAACAAATAGAAAGGGTCATGTTGAAGTAATGTGAGAGAGAAGTGATAGTTGGTGTAGTAAGGACCCCAAGGAGCATCCAGAATGGGAGAGCCGTGGCCCTTATAGGGAATTATACTTAGAAGGAATAGATCTCTTTTTTTGCAATAGGGAAAGATAAAATAATGGATGGAACACAGCTAAGTTTACAGATTTCATTGCGGGAAGCAATGATTTTGTTTTTACTCTGTGAAGTAGGAGGTATAGGAGATGACCTCATTGGCTGAAAGTGGCAATGGAGTTGGTGTAGGTGACTTTAGGAGGGTGGTGATGGTTTGAAATAATCACTGGAAAACAGAAGAGAGCCAATAATGAAAACATAGAAGGAATTCTGTAACTTTAGCGGCCCACTGACATTGAAAACTAAGAATACATAGTAGTACTAATCTTATAAGTGGGCTAGTGATTTTCCTGTATCAGTGCAGTAGCCTGAGTATCATTTCAGTAAAGACAAATATTTAGACTGATTCAAGGTTGGGAGATTAGCAGATGAATACCGCTGGAAAAGACAGTGTGGCAATGGAGTGGGTAGAGGATATTACCAAGAGAATGCTAGAAGTGAAGGACCATACAGACTAAGATGGTTGTGGAAAGAGGCAAAGAGACAGGGGTGTCATAGATCAGGAGAGCTTAGCAGCGTCACGGAACAGAAGATCTCAACAAGAGAGAATGGGTGTGCTGGAATAACTGGGTGAAAAAACTGGAAATTTAGGAAACTATGACCATACAATGAGATGTCTAAATAATTGATTTCAAAGTGAAGAAATTCTTTGAATTAGCATGGGAGCCCTGATAATTCCTGAGCCCTGATAAGTAGAGAAGAAAGTCATTGGAAACTTCTGAGCTTGATTAAGTGCTCCAGCTAGACACTGAAGTCACCCAGGATGATAATAACACTGGGAAGAAAGAAAACCCTGAGCAATGTTCTAAAGTTATCAATGAGTTTGGTAATCAGTGTGTTGCATAGTTACCCATAATGAGGAGTAGAAAATGGTAGTATACCTGGGTGGCTTGAACTTCAAAGGAACAGGTTTTTCTTATATAAGAATAGAGTTGGAAGGATCTGAGGAAGAGGAAGGGGCAGACTCAAATCCTTAGAAGTACTTTAGGTGTCCAAGAATGATCTACTTCACCCCCAAGAAGGATACTGGAAAAAGGTAAGCAGATTGCAGTAAAGGCAAGGCAGTACTGCGGTAGTCAACTGAAGGAGTTGCTGTAATTTACTAAAATTCTAAACAGGTGGATTTATCTTTTTAATAAACAAATTTTCAAAATTACAGATACAAGAGTTCTCAGAAGTCAACCGATTGGTCTGGAGTAAAGAAGCCAATTTACTTAAGTAAATTGGGTAGTAACTTTGCAGAATGGTCAGCATCTTGGGCAGGTTATCTTATCACAAAGGTAAGAAACCCTGTTCAGTTTGTTAACTGAATGGAAATTCTAAAGGAAACCAGAACATCTATCTGAATGCCTGGCACACACAATAATCATTGAAGTATTTGTGCTGATAATCATAGAAATTTTTGAAGAAAATGTTAACTAATAGAGAATAATAATTTCTCTGTAGTTACTAATAATAGCTTCTGAGTGAAAAGTAATTGTTTTACCAAGAAAATTACTATGGTCTTAATGTGTGTGTAAAATTACGTTTGTTCCTTTTATATTGTAAAATAATACTATGTAAAAGGATGTAAATGCTATGTCAGAGTTTTTTACATAATAAAAAGACATTCAATAAAGAGATATATTATACTCTAATAGCATTTCTAAAAGAAGTTATATTATCTGAACTTTCTCTAAAATAAAAATAAAGATTTTTACAATGAATTTTCATAGAAAAACAGGTATATTTCTATTTCCTTAATGAGAAATTTTTACATGCTGGATAGACAAAAGGTACTCTGTGTTCCAAGAAAATGTTTACAGTATATTTAAAATTTACAATTTTTGTTTTCAATTTACATTTCTTTTTTTTTTTTTTTTTGTGACGGAGTCTTGCTCTTGCCACCCAGCTGGAGTGCAGTGGTGCGATCTCGGCTCACTGTAAGTCTCCGCCTACCGGGTTCAAGTGATTCTCCCGCCTCAGCCTCCTGAGTAGCTGGGATTACAGGCATGAGTCATCACACCCAGCTAATCTTTGTACTTTTTTTTTTTTTTTTCGAGACGGAGTCTCACTCTGTTGCCCAGGCTGGAGTGCAGTGGCGCGATCTCAGCTCACTGCAAGCTCCGCCTCCCAGGTTCACGCCATTCTCCTGCCTCAGCCTCCCAAGTGGCTGGGATTACAGGTGCCCACCACCACGCCCGGCTAATTTTTTTGTATTTTTTTAGTAGAGACAGGGTTTCACCGTGTTAGCCAGGATGGTCTCGATCTCCTGACTTCAGGTGATCTGCCCGCCTCTGCCTCTCAAAGTACTGGTATTACAGGCGTGAGCCACCGTGCCCCACCTTTAATTAACATTTCTGTTAGTGTTTTAAAATATCATTATACTAATTCGTAGTTAGTAACTTCAAGACATTTTCTTTTTTTTTTTTGAGACGGAATCTTGCTCTGTCACTCAGGCTGGAGTGCAGTCTCGGCTCACTGCAACCTCCGCCTCCCGGGTTTAAGTGGTTATCCTGCCTCAGCCTCCCAAGTATCTGGAACTACAGGCACCCGCCACCATACCAGCTTATTTTTGTGTGTGTTTTTTTTGTAGAGACTGGGTTTCACCATGTTGGCCAGGATGGTCTCGATCTCTTGACCTTGTGATCCTCCCACCTTGGTCTCCCAAAGTGCTGGGATTACAGGCGTGAGCCACCATGCCCGGCTGACATTTTCTTTTTTTAATGAATATACTGAAAATATAATGTGTGAAATGTGGAATACTGTTAACTATTTTCAGCTCTGGAATATTATGGGTTTTTTTTTGTTTTTTGGCTTTGTATTTGAAGAAAAAATCTCTTTAAAATTTTGAGTTCAACAGTGTTAGCAAATCAAAAGTTAAGTCATAACAAAATTTGACTTTAACCCCAAATAATTTAATTAAAAAATTAATTAAAAAACTTTTTAAATTTAAAAATGAATACTCGTTTGTGATAAATTATCTCACATGCTACTCTTTGACATTTAATCAATATATGAAAGTGTGTTACTGTCTACACATTTTGCGTTTACAGGTTCGACATGATCTTGCCAGTAAAATTTTCACCTGCTGTAGCATTATGATGAAGCATGATTTCAAAGTGACCATCTATCTTCTTCCACATATTCTGGTGTATGTCTTACTGGGTTGTAATCAAGAAGATCAGCAGGAGGTGAGATAAATCATCTTACTTGGTTTTTGAACATGTGAAACTTACTTTCTCCAATGTAATTAGTATTAGAAAGGCTACCTATTAGTAGGAAATGTAGACCTATGTATGGCTATGTATGTTCATTTACATATCTTTGCCTGTTTGGTGTGTGTATCCCTTTAATTGATAGACGTTCTATGTATATTCTAGCTACCAATTTGTTGCCAGTCATATTTTCAAAAATTATTCCAACTTAGTCATTTTCTTTTTAACCTTTTCACCTTTTGCCACGCAGAAATTTTAAATGTAAATGCAAAATTTATACATCTTTTATAGATTATTAATTTTAAACCTTTTATGTGATGCCTTATCTAATGTCATGAACTTATTTGCTATATTTTCTTTTAATCCTTCTGTTTTTATATTTAGTCTTCAATTACTCTGAAATTAATTTTGCATATAGTGTGAAATATTACTGTAAGTTTTTTTCACTATTAACAAAGTTTCATTATCATTTATTGAATAATCTAGAATATTTTAAAATTTTTAAAATTTTCTTTAGTCGTTAGCATATTTTCTTTTTAGACTAATATTTGGATTGATTTAATTATAGATAAGAACAATAATGTATTATTGATCAATTGTGTTTTCCTTTTCTTTTTTTGAGACAGAGCCTGCCTTTGTTGCCCAGGTTGGGGTGCAGTGATGCTCTCGGCTCACTGCAACCTCCACCTCCCAGGTTCAAGTGATTCTCCTGCCTCAGCCTTCTGAGTAGCTGGGATTACACACATGTGCCACCATGCCTGGCTAATTTTTTTGTATTTTTAGTATAGACAGGGTTTCACCATGTTGACCAGGCTGGTCTTGACCTCAGGCAATTGGGCTGCCTCAGCCTCCCAAAGTGCTGAGATTACAGGCCAACATGCCTGGCCGATAGTGTTTTTTCTTTTGAAAATTTTTGCCTTAGAATGGTTAGCTTTAGATGTCATATAATAGTTAAATGGTATTATATAGATATTATTACTAACTATAAATGATTCTCATAGGTTTATGCAGAAATTATGGCAGTTCTAAAGCATGACGATCAGCATACCATAAATACCCAAGACATTGCATCTGATCTGTGTCAACTCAGTACACAGACTGTTTTCTCCATGCTTGACCATCTCACACAGTGGGCAAGGCACAAATTTCAGGCACTGAAAGCTGAGAAATGTCCACACAGCAAATCAAACAGAAATAAGGTAGACTCAATGGGTGAGTTATCACTTCTGTTTCTTTTTTTTTTTTTTTTAGCTATTCACCAATTAGCTCTTCCCTTTATCAGTTCTATAATTTAAGCACTAGCTTAAAAAATACATTGCTTCGTGTTTTTTATTGTTGTTGTTGTTTGGAGATGGAGTTTCCCTCTTGTTGCCCAGGCTGGAGTGCAGTGGCGTGACCTCGGCTCACTGCAATCTCTGCCTCCCGGGTTCAAGCAATTCTCCTGCCTCAGCCTCCCAAGTAGCTGGGATTACAGGTGCCCACGACCACACCCAGCTAATTTTTTTGTGTATTTTTAGTAGAGACAGGGTTTTGCCATATTGGCCAGACTGGTCTCGAACTCCTGGCCTCAGGTGATCTATCTGCCTTGGCCTCCCAAAGTGCTGGGATTACAGGCATGAGCCACCGCACCCAGCTGTTTTGTGTATTTTTAAAATGGGTAATAGTGTGGCCTTTTCACTGAGAAAAAACAGTGAATTTATAGTAATAAGACCTTTCTCTCTTCTTACTCTCACTTCGACAAGGCACATATTTATTTTTTCTTTGTATAAAATGGGGTTAATATTTTTATTTTTATTTATTAATTTTTTTTGAGATGGAGTCTTGCTCTGTTGCCCAGGCTGGAGTGCAGTGACAGGATCTTGGCTCACTGCAACCTCTACCTCCTGGGTTCAAGCAGTTCTCCTGCCTCAGCTTTGCGAGTAGCTGGGATTACAGGTGTGTGCCACCATGGCCAGCTAATTTTTGTATTTTTAGTAGAGACGGGGTTTCACCATGTTGGCCAGGCTGGTCTCCAACTCCTGGCCTCAAGAGATCCATCCACCTCAGCCTCCCAAAGTGCTGGGATTACAGGTGTGAGCCACCACACCTGGCCAAAATGGGGTTAATATTATCTCCCTTAGGAGATTGTTGTGAGGAATAAATGAGATGATGAACAGATAAATTATAAAATGTGAAATAAATGAGATGCTAATATTGTTATTAACCTAATCCTCCCTGTTAACATATTACATGTTTCCTCAGTTTGTGTGTGTGTGTGTGTGTTTGTGTGTGTGTGTGTGTATGTGTGTACTCTGTTCTTTGTCATTCTTCACTTGGAAAATATTCTTTGTAATCTTTTTCACATTTAAGTTTTAAATTTCAAGGGAGATTTTAATTTTATTTATTTCATGGCCTAAAGAGAAGCTATTTTTATTTATTTATTTTTCTTGTCTCTAGTAGTGTTTGATATCTAGCCAGCTGTCCAGATATGCTTAGTATGCATTACTACACTACACCCTGCTCTATTTTACCTTGCACTGTTTTTTTCCTGTGATATTACAACTTTCACTAAGAAGAATCTTGATTTAAAAATGACACCTGCTAATTTGTCCCTATGATATAAGCATTGATGAGAAGAATTATATTCATCACACACTAATGGATATTCTTACTTTCTTTGAACCTTTTTTTTTTTCCATTCTTGGCAATAAGTGGATGGTTATAATCTGGCCTTATACCTTAGCTGTTCTCACAGACATCAAGTATTTTTCCTTCAGGCTTTCAGGCTAATTGAAAAACTATCTAACAGTCCTTAAAGAGGCCTTCACTTCCATAATTCTCAGTTTGTGAGCATCTCCCTCTTGTTCTGTTGAAGCAGATACTTTCCTGTTGTTAAGCAAAATAGTTGATTATTTTTCTAAAATTTCCTGGACTTGCCAATAATTACCTGCTTGGAGAATGTTTTTGTCTGGAATGTGGCTATTAATATATTTTTATATTTAACTATTAAATGTTTGTTTTTAATTTTTTTTTTTTTTTTTTTTTTGAGACTAAGTCTCTCTCTGTTGCCCAGGCTGGAGTTGCAGTGGTGTGATCTCGGCTCACTGCAGCTTCCACCTCCTGGGTTCAAGTGATTCTCATGCCTCATGCCCAGCTAATATTTTGTACTTTTAGTAGAGACGGGGCTTCACCATGTTGGCCAGGCTGGTCTCTAACTCCTGGGCTCAAGCAGTCCATCTGCCTCGATCTCCCAAAGTGTTGGAATTATAGGTGTGAGCCAGCACAACCAGCCTGTTAGTTTTTATTTCTGCATGTCAAAATGGTACTGTAAAACCAAACACTCTATTATCACCATTTTCAGTGACAGTAGCTTTTTTTTTTTTTTTCCTGAGACAGAGTCTCACTCTATAGCCCAAGCTGGAGTGCAGTGGCATGATCTTGGCTCACTGCAACCTCCACCTCCCAGGCTTAAGCGATTCTTGTGCCTCAGCCTCCTGAGTAGCTGGGGCTACAAGCACATGCCACCATACCCGACTAATTTTTTATATTTTAATGGAGACAGGGTTTCACCACATTGCCCAGGGTGGTCCCAAACTCCTGAGCTCAGGCGATCCACCTGCCTTGGCCTCCCAGAGTGCTGGGATTACAGACGTGAGCCACTGTGCCTGGCCAAAATTCTAGCTTTTAAGAATAACATTTGTAATGATTCAAAAGTACAATACCTTTAACATTTCTTTAACATTTTTGTAGAGACCCCCATCTCTACAAAAAATACAAAAATTAGCTGGGTGTGGTGGTGTGCACCTGTAGTCCTAGGTTACTCACAAGGCTGAAGTGTGGGGATTGCTTGAGCCTGTGAGGTTGAGGCTACGGTGAGACAAGATCACACCCCTGCACTCCAGCCTGGGCAGCAGAGCGATACCCTGTCTCCAAAAAAAAAAAAAAAAAAATCAGAATTTGAAATCATCTACAAATTTTGATGGAAATAAGGACCTTATTTTAAATATAATCTGTTTAGAATATACTACCTTAGGCTAGGTGTGGTAGCTCACACCTGTAATCCTAGCACTTTGGGAGGCCGAGGCGGGAGGATCACTTGAGCTCAGGAGTTCAAGATCAACCTGTGCAACATAATGAGACTTCATCTTTACAAAAAATACAAAACTTGGCCAGGCGTGGTGGCACATGCCTATGGTCCCAGCTACTCGGGAGGCTGAGGCAGGATCACTTAAGTCCAGGAGGTGAAGGCTGCAGTGAGCTATGATCTTGCCACTGCACTGCAGCCTCAGTGAGAATGAGATCAAAATAAATTTTTTTAAAAAGTAAGTGAATAAATAAAAATAAAATATACTGCCTTATTTAAATTTTGAAGAAATTTGTTGCCTGTTTTCTACACACTTATGAATCATTAAAATTTAGAAGTTTTGAATAATTCGTAAACTAGACTGTCCTCATTTAGAAGTTTTTAATTTTTGTCTTTTTGTACACTCTTGAAAAATTATCCTAAAGTACTTGTGGTTTTACTTTGAAGGCACTTTTACTTTCAATTTCTTTTTTTTTTTTTTGATACGGAGTCTCGCTCTGTCACCCAGGCTGGAGTGCAGTGGCGTGATCTCAGCTCACTGCAAGCTCCGCCTCCCAGGTTCACGCCATTCTCCTGCCTCAGCCCCCCGAGTAGCTGGGACTAAAGGCACCCGTCACCACGCCCGGCTAATTTTTTGTATTTTTAGTAGAGACGGGGTTTCACCGTGTTAGCCGGGATGGTCTCGATCTCCTAACCTTGTGATCTGCCTGCCTCGGCCTCCCAAAGTGCTGGGATTACAGGCGTGAACCACCATGCCCAGCCATTACTTTCAATTTCTATTGTAATAGGTGATACTGTATTTTTGGCAACCAAGAAAAAATAGGTGGATAACAAAGAATTCTAAACTTTAAAAAAGATTATTTCCATAGTTCTGAACTTTCCCTACAAAATAGCTACATTTAATCATTTTTTATAGTTATCAAAAATAATGACTAATCTTGTATCTTTTGTATCATCATTATATCTTTTCAAAATTTAATAATAGATTGATATTTAATCCTCACCAACAACGTTGTAAGGAAGGCAAGACAGGTACTAACATTTTCCTTTTATAGGTAAAGAAATAGAGGCTCAGTAAATTAAATGACTGTCCAAAGAAAGGTAAGTTATAATGGCAGAGTTGGAGCAAGACTCTCTGAACAATTGTTCTGTTGTTAGTTACATTCTAAATATGATATCCTAATATATTCAGATTAATTTGTTTAGTGAAATAAATTGAACTTAAATACTTAAATTGACACTTTTAAATTTTATCTTATAAGTCTTTAATTACTCAACTTCTTTTTTTATGATCTAGTATCTACTGTGGATTATGAAGACTATCAGAGTGTAACCCGTTTTCTAGACCTCATACCCCAGGATACTCTGGCAGTAGCTTCCTTTCGCTCCAAAGCATACACACGAGCTGTAATGCACTTTGAATCATTTATTACAGAAAAGAAGCAAAATATTCAGGAACATCTTGGATTTTTACAGGTCTGAAGTTAATATAGTGAATTTAATAATGAAAATTAATGTGGCCAGTCTTTTATGTTTATGTTGTTCATTTTATTGAATGTTTTATATGCTATGCTTAGAAGCTTATAGATTAGTGGGGAGAGATAAACATCAATTTGGTATAATATTTTAAGTACAGTAACACACATGTACCCTGAGGAAGGACACTTAACTCATCCATGTGGAATAGGGTGGGAGATGGAAGCGGATGAGCCAGAGGTCAGGAATGGCTTCTTGGAGATGGTGTCTTAAAAAATGAGCAGTATAGGGAGGCAAGACATTATAATCAGAGGCATCTCTGTGGAGTATTTGAAAAGAGCATGGTATATGCCAAAGAGTAAAGTGTCGGTTTTGGAATGGTAGAGGAAAGATCACAAATAATAGAAGACTTTTTAAGTTGCCCAAACTTCTTGGAGGGTGTGAACTAGGGAAGTGTTATGGTCACAACGGAATTTTAGCTAAATGCCTGTGGCAGTTGTGGAGGAGGAGTTTGGAAGGGCTATGATTCAAGGAATTACTCTTCTCCTTGTGAGAGTTGTGGTCCTGAATTTGGGAGTGAGTTAGTGGGGGCAAGTGCCAGTTATGTCAGGTATCAAGCATGAAAATGCTGGTGAAATAATGATTTAGGCGATGTTATGATTGTGTAGGGAAGAAAAGAAAGTAAGAGCAGGTGAGGCGAATACAGTGGAATTAAATAAGAGCTCAAGATTGGTGGGCTTTTCAAATCAAAAAGCAAAGTGTGATAAAATAACTAGAAAATTAGTAACTTGCAGTCTTAAGATGAATATTAGCCCCTTCCTATCTTTGTGTTCCTCCTTGTCCAGCTTTAAGTCTATGGTTCATGGTTAAAATCGTTCCCTTAGAGTGATGCTCAACTTCTTGTCTTTTTCCCACTGTGTTGTACTCCGTTTGTCAAACTCCAACCATGTAAGCAGCTGGAGAAAAATTACACAGTGGGTGTTATAACTGGTTTCAGTTTAAGTTCATGATCTCAAACATCTTTAAAACTGCAGGACTCTAACATTACCTTCAGACCGGCTGTGTTTCTCTAGTAAGGCTGCTTTCCCCTTTGTCAAGATGACTGTCTCTTACCTTCACTTTGTTTCCCTGCTTCCAGCTGACAATCTTGCTTCATGATTCATTAGGAAAAATCTGCAAATGAAACAGCATCTGCACCACATTCTTTTTCTTCCCTTCTGTTATTTTATTTATTTATTTATTTTGAGATAGGGTCTTGCTCTATCACCTAGGCTGGAGTACAGTGGCACGAGCTCGGCTCACTGCAACCTCCACCTCCCAGGCTCAAGGGATCCTCGCACCTCAGCCTCCCGAGCAGCTGGGACCACAGGCGCTGCTACCACACCTGGCTAATTTTTTGTATTTTTTGTAGAGACGGGGTTTTCCATGTTGCCTGGGCTGGCCTCCTGACCTCAAGTGATCTGCCTGCCTTGGCCTCTCAAAGTGCTGGGATTACAGGCATGAGCCACTGTGCCTGGCTTCTTCTGTTATTTTTAAGGAAGGATTTCTTCCTGTCAAAATTCAGTCTTTCTACTTGTGTTCTCAATTTCAAGATGTAACTTCTTCATATATTCCTTCTTTCTCTAGTGTAATTAATTTCCCTTTGGGAACCAGAGTATATAGAGCATATAGACATGCTCTGGTAAATCCTACCTTCTCCTTTAGATACATCCCATCTCTCTGTTTCCGGAACTTCACAACCGGTTTTTGAAGGAATTGTCTAGTTTCTTTATACTGCAGTCACTTCTTTGTTTCTCATTCACTCTGCCCATTTCAACAAGACTTCTCTTTTTCTTTTCTGTTGACACTATTCTTGCTAAGAAAATTGGTGGCCACGTGTTACCAAATCCAGTAAATTTTTCCCAGCCCTCATTTTCTTAACCTCAGTATCATTGACCATGCCTTTCTCATTAAGACATCATTTGCTTTTCTCCCATGGCTTCTGGGATATTTTATTCTCCAGTTTTCTTCCAAGTTATCTCGCTTCTCCTGTTTCATTTGCCAGCTCTTCCTTCTTGATAAATGTAGAAACTCTAATCTCTATCGTCAGTCTGCTTTTCTTCTTTATCCATTTCCTAGATCATCCCATTCTTTCTCATGTTGTGAGAGACTGTCTTTGTGCTGACTCCTAAATTTTTATCTTTAGCTTGAATATCTCCTTTGAGCCCAGATTGCTATCTTGGTTTTCTTGAAGTCATCTCAATAACAATATATTAAAATGGTTATTTACATTTTTAAAAATTTAAAAATTCAATAAAACTCTTATAAACTATACTCAACAGAATATGTTATCATTTGGATCTAGACAGTTTTAGGATCCTGAGGTTCTTTATAACCCTTATGATCAATAACAGCTATTGATATAGATTTGTATTTAAAAGGAATAAGAATGTTGAGGGAATAGAATGCCTGGAAATAAGTTTATAATTTTACTGTGACTTTGCCATGAAACAAATGCTTACTATTACTTTGAGGAAAAATTTCTCAAAAAATTGCTGTTTCAATATAAACAGGTGGTTTTATAGTTTTATTTCCAGTTGTGTTTTTTTCTTGTTTTTGATTGTTTTTTAATCATTGAACAAAGAAATTGTATGCTGCTATGCATGAACCTGATGGAGTGGCCGGAGTCAGTGCAATTAGAAAGGCAGAACCATCTCTAAAAGAACAGATCCTTGAACATGAAAGCCTTGGCTTGCTGAGGGATGCCACTGCTTGTTATGACAGGGCTATTCAGCTAGAACCAGACCAGGTAAGATAATAATTGAAAGGCAACTGTAATGAAAATAGCCCTGAATAGGAACTCTGGAAACCTTAGTTTTTTTTGTTTTGTTTTGTTTTGTTTTTGAGACAGAGTCTCGCTCTGTTGGCCAGGCTGGAGTGCAGTGGCATGATCTTGGCTCACTGCAACCTCTGTCTCCCGGGCTCAAGCAATTCTGCCTCAGCCTCCCGAGTAGCTGGGATTACAGGTGTGTGCCACCACACCACATCCAGCCGAAACCTTAGTTTTAATACTGTTTCTATCAGTGTCACTGAGTGTCTGGAAAATATTTAACCCTCTCTAAGCTTGAGTTTCCTAACAGATAAAATTAGAGACTTTACTAGATGATTTTAAAAATTCCTTCCAGGCCGGATGCGGTGGCTCACGCCTGTAATCCCAGCACTTTGGGAGACCAAGACGGGTGGATTCCCCGAGGTCAGGAGTTCGAGACTAGCCTGGCCAACATAGTGAAACCCTGTCTCTACCAAAAATACAAAAAATTAGCTGGGTGTGGTGGCGGGCGCCTGTAATCCCAGCTACTTGGGAGGCTGAGGCAAGAGAATTGCTTGAACCCGGGAGATGGAGGTTGCAGTGAGCCAAGATCGTACCATTGCACTCCAGCCTGGGCAACATGAGTGAAACTCTATCTCAAAAAAAAAAAAGTCCCTTCCAATACTATATTTATATGACTTTAGAAATCCCCTAAATGAATAAGATTTATTATGGAGTATATCTGTATTAAAATGTTCATTTAATAACTCTAAAATGTATATAATTTTAGTTTGCTATTAAAAGTGTAAGCCATGGATCAATTTGTAGAACTAGGGATTCTCCATAGCCTGAGAAACATTTTCATATTTTATACACCTACTCACCCACCTGCACGTCTCTAAAATGGTCCTGTAGAATCACAGAGTTACAGTTAGTAGTGGGAATAAGCTGTGTGTCTATTGGAATGGGAAAGGGGTTTAGAATCATTAATTTACAATCTTGCCTTTAGATTCTTTCTAATTTTGGGATATTGCTTTTTGTCATATTTGACATGTTTCTCAGAAGCACAATATATAAATTCTTTATTTTTCACAATCTTCTTTTCATTTTAAAGGATAGTACATAATCCTCTTTAACTTTTTAGTGCTAAAGCCCGAAATCCATATTTAAAACATCAGGACCTTTGAGCTTGAATGTTTATGTGAGAAATATGACAATCTTTAAACAGAATATCAAAGATATTAGATACTTTTTATATTGGATGTGAACCAAAAAGTAGTCCAAATTGAAAAATATAATAACTTCAATCTGAGATTTTCTATGTTGTCTACATTTATTTATGTTACTTTAAATGTGTTAGGACATTGATGGGGGTCCTGCCATGTAAGTAAGCAAGTCAATTGTTAAATTAAGAAAGGTGTGACTGGGCATGGTGGCTCATGCCTGTAATCCCAGCACTTTGGGAGGCTGAGGCGGGAGGATTACTTGAGCCCAGGAGTTTGAGACCAGCCTGGGCAACATGGCGAGACCCTGTCTCTACAAAAAATTAAAATAATAATAATAATAAAAAAATAAGGGCAATAAAGTAAATAGTAATTTTTAAAGAATATCAGTTAAACTGTTTTTGGTCCCCAAGCTATTATTGAAGTGATAATTGCTATTTTAAATATTTTTAAATTTCTAGATCATTCATTATCATGGTGTAGTAAAGTCCATGTTAGGTCTTGGTCAGCTGTCTACTGTTATCACTCAGGTGAATGGAGTGCATGCTAACAGGTAATATTTTATAAAATGATTTTCTTTTGTTATTGCATCTGAATGGAGAATTTTTAATTAGTGAATTGGGTAATTTAATGTTTAGTAGAGTAATAAATGTTTTATGTGTTTTCATGGTATTGGAGATAAGCACCAACATTTTTTTTTCCTCAAGTTTTTCATAGTCAGTCTACCACTTAACAGCTTCTGTCTAAAGAGCCATCCTTGAATTAGATTTGCTTTAACACAAGGAACTTCTAGAACCCACCGGCTATTGGTGAGGCTCAGATGGGACTTCCTGGGCCTCAAAGGGCATCTATGCTCTGCTTACAGTATCAGTACCACTTATTTTCCGTGCTAGAGGTTGTGACTGATTTATGGAATACCACTGTAGACTGTGTGCATTGATTTTACCCTAGATGATTGATGAATGTGAAAGCAGCCTTCCTTTCCTAAAGAAGGTGGGTTTATTGTAGAAAATCAAATTAAACAAAAAATAATACATGTATGTGGCGAAACATTAAGGCTGAGTAGTTCTTCCAGTTTGGAGATTAAATGTGGAGATTAGCACTGCTCTTGAAGCTGCTTTGCTGTGAGAGCTGACAGCTGTACTCCTTGATTTATTCACCAGACTCTAAATGGCTATTCTGGGCAGTAAAATCTGGTCAAAAGGGAATGGGATCTCAGTTAAACAAAGATTATACAGGCCACTGTTTTTGGACTACTCTGAAGCCAAGTTTTTCTTTCTCTTTTTTTTCAACTTTTATTTTAGATTCTGAGGGTACATGTGCAAGTTAGTAACAAGGGCATATTACGTGATACTGAGGTTTAGGATACAATTGAACCCATCACCCAGGTAGTGAGCATAGTACCCAAAAGATAGTTTTTCAACTCTTGCCTCCCTCCCTCCCCCACCCCTTGTAGTCTGCAGTGTCTATTGTTCCCATTTTTGTGTCCATGTGTACCCAATGTTTAGCTCCCATTTTATTCTTTTTTATAGCTGCATAGTATTCCATTGTGTATATGTGCCACATTTTCTTTATCCCATCTACCATTGATGGGCACTTAGGTTGATTTCATGTCTTTGCTATTATGAATAGTGCTGCAATGAACATACGAGTGTATGTATCTTTTTGGTAGAATGGATTATTTTCCTTTGGGGATATACCCAGTAATGGGATTGCTGTGTGTTCTATTTTCAGTTCTTTGGGAAATCTCTAAACCACCTTCCACAGTGGCTGAACTAATTTATATTCCCACCAACAGTGTATAAGTATTCTCTTTTCTCTGCAGCCCCTTCTACATCTTTTTTGACTTTTTAGTAATAGCCATTCTGGGCTGGGTGTGGTGGCTCATGCCTGTAATCGCAGCACTCTGGGAGGCCAAGGCGGGTGTATCATTTGAGGCCAGTAGTTCAAGACCAGCCTGGCCAACATGGTAAAACCCCATCTCTACTAAAATAATACAAAAATTAGCTGGGCGTGATGGTGCACATCTGTAATCCCAGCTACTCGGGAGACTGAGGCAGGAGAATTGCTTGAACCTGGGAGATGGAGGTTGCAGTGAGCTGAGATTGCACCACTGCACTCCAGCCTGGGCAACAGAGGGAGACTTTGTCTCAAAATAATAATAATAATAGTAGCCATTCTGATTAGTGTGAGGTGGTATCTCATTGTGGCTTTGATTTGCATTTCTCAAATAATTGTGACGACGAGCATGTTTTCATATGCTTGTTGGCTGCTTGTATGTCTTCTTTTGAGAAGTGTCTGCTCATGTCCTTTGCCTACTTTTTAATGGGGTTGTTTGTTTTTTTGCTTGTTGATTTATTTGAGCTTTTTATAGATTCTGAAGCCAGCCTTTTCTAAGTACTGTTTGTATGGGTTCCAAAACTGTGATTCATAAAGACTATCATTTTACAATGTCTAAGGGCAGAGAAGTTCACTGTTGGTCAGATGGTATCACAGTAGTTGAAATCACAAGGGAAGTTTTACAGAAGTAGAGAAGGAATGCTTATATGTTGTGGATATGTTTCTCCAGATTAGTTGAGAGACTTTATGAATAAATAGATTACAGGGATTTGGGAAAGAGTCATGGCTCAAATTGGGGTGTCAAATTTCTTTTTGACATAGACTACACATTCAGACTCCTCTTTTCTTCTCTTTGGGTCTGGGATACATAGAGCCTCCTGATTTGGGTTGTGAAAAAGGCATGCGTCAATATTCAATGAAGGGGTGCTGTGTCATGGTGAAGCAAATGATTATGGATGGGGCATGTTTTTCTTGGGGTAATTTCTGTTTGCATTAAATAAATATTTTTCCTAAAATATTGACTGTGCCTACCCTATTTATCATTCTTTTTAATGTACCCATTTATGTGGATACATTCTCACAGCCTGATCCTGATTGCCATTTGTACTTTTTGCTATAAGTCTTCGTGTGACACATCCCCTTTGTTATCTGATATCCCATAGATAATCTGTTATCCCACAGTTGGATAACAAATACTGCCTAATTCTACTGAGATTTTTATCCTGAAATTTTTATATTTTGGTGTCTGATGGTAAGCTTGTAAAGTCCTTCAAAATTGGACTTTTGAAAATTACATTTCAGTTGTATTTCTTTAGCCTTATTCTAAACTGTTTTTGGTGGTGGTCATAAATTTAGAAATTGGAAATCCTCTAGCTTCTATTTTTAGAATTAAAAAAAATGAAACTTGTTAGATCACTTGTTGTCTTTTCTTTATGTGTTTTTACTACAATAAAAAGAGCAAGGAAAACTTTTGAGGATATTGATTCCAGCCTCTCTGTTACTTTATTTATAATATGGATATATATGTGCTGTATGCAGTGTTATTAGATTATTAAATGGAAAATTGTACCTAGCCTAGGATCTAAACATCTGGCAGAAATTCAGAAAGTATGATTAATAAAAAAGAAACATGAGGAAAGCCTAGCGGTTTCTGTGTAGTCATGATCTCAAATATCACTGGTCATCCTAATGTCACCTAAGTAGAATGCTTAGAACAAAATAATTAGCCTATATCATACTGGTTTTGCAAACTCAAATTTTAAACTAACTGAAAGTAGTTTAAAAATAGGTATATATTTTAGGTAGCTAGTTTTATATACTTTGTTATGCCATTGACAAATCATTGTAACTTTCTTTTGCTCTTGGTATTGTTCTAGATACCTCCCAACTGTCCGTAAGTTATACCACTGGCCCCCCTGTATTTTTGTCTTAAATTTAATTCAGAATTCTGAGTTATTGGAATTGCTTACCTCTGAATTTATGTGTGTTCAGTTGGCTCTTTTTCTTCCTTGCTCTTTGTTCAAATTAAGCATGCAGCTATTTTTACAATGGGCTTAGTTATTATTCAGGAATTAACTCTGCTCTAATATATGGCACACTTTAATTTGTTGAAGAATGTCATTTTAAATGGTGTATCAGAAGTAATTAGTGAAAAAATATTTTTGAAGGATGGAAAGATTAAAATTTTCTGGATAGTTTCTGGATAGAGATAATTATTTTATATCTAAGAACAAAATACAATATAATGCAAATTCAATAAATATAATAAATAGAGTATGTAAACCAATGAAAAATCTCTGAATGTCACCTTAAATAAATTAAAGTTTAGTTGATATGGGTTTCTTTTAATAGGTCCGAGTGGACAGATGAATTAAACACGTACAGAGTGGAAGCAGCTTGGAAATTGTCACAGTGGGATTTGGTGGAAAACTATTTGGCAGCAGGTAAAATTACTTCTTAAAATATAAGCAGTTTTAGGATGGGTGCGGTGGCTCACGCCTGTAATCCCAGCACTTTGGGCGGCTGAGGCGGGCGGATCATGAGGTCAGGAGATCGAGACCATCCTGGCTAACACAGTGAAACCCCGTCTCTACTAAAAATACAAAAAATTAGCTGGGCGTGGTGGCACGCGCCTGTAGTCCCAACTACTCGGGAGGCTGAGGCAGGAGAATTGCTTGAACCTGGGAGTTGGAGGTTGCAGTGAGCTGAGATTGCGCCACTGCACTCCAGCCTGGGTGACAGAGTGAGACTCCATCTCAAAGAAAAAAAAAAAGCTGTTTTAATATGACATAAATATTCCGACTTAAGTAACTTAGCAACATTCATACTTAATATCTTAGCCTGTTTTATGATTGCCTTGTTTAGTTGTTCAAAGTAGAATGAAACCAGGCTGGGCATGGTGGCTCACACCTGTAATCTCAGTGTTTTGGGAGGCCAAGGTGGGAGGATTGCTTGAGGCCAAGAGCTCTAGACCAGTCTGGGCAAAATACTGAGACTGTCTCTGCAAAAATGTTTTTTAAAAAACTTAGCTGGGCATGGTGGCTCATGCCTGTTCACCTACTCAGGAGACTGAGGTGGGAGGATCACTGGAGCCCAGAAGTTCAAGGCTGCAGTGAGCTATAATCATGCCATAGCCCTCTATCCCGGACCACAGAGTGAGACTCTGTCTCAAAAAAAAAAAAAGGAATGAAGCCACCTGTTTGATATTTCAGCTGACCATTTTATCTAATGAAATAAAGCTGACTCTTGGACCCAGCTACCGTGACATTTCTTGACTCTTCATTTGTTTTTCAGATGGAAAATCTACAACATGGAGTGTCAGACTGGGACAGCTATTATTATCAGCCAAAAAAAGAGATATCACAGCTTTTTATGACACACTGAAACTAGTGAGAGCAGAACAAATTGTACCTCTTTCAGCTGCAAGCTTTGAAAGAGGCTCCTACCAACGAGGATATGAATATATTGTGAGGTATTTTGGAATTTCCATTTTTATATTTCTGGCCTATAAATGTCACCTGACAGGATTGGAAATTTTTTTTGAGTAAATAATTGATAGTGAGTTTGGTTTCATGCATAGCTACACTAGATAGCTCTTTCATTCTTTTTACCTCACAATCACCCTACAGTTAAAATTATAACATACATCCTTTTAAGGAAAGGCAACTATGAGACTAATGAAAAACATAATAAAAATATCTTATGTTTGTCCTCTTGTAATGTCATAGTTTGCTTTCTATATAACCAAATATAATATAGACATCTATAGCACCTGGCACATTGGTGCTCGGTATTCGTTGTTTCCCTTTCCTTTTCATTTAGAAATGTGTTTGATATTTCCCCCCAAAAATATAGGCATCACATTACTAGAAAGAATATTAACTTTTATAGGTGAGGAAGAAAATGTTGGAAAACATTTTAGGTCTATGAATTCTACCTGAGGAAAAATGATAAACTAAATATTGTAATTAAGGTATAAGAAATTTACTACATAGCACTGTTTTTTTAAGTTAGAAGAATTCATTATATTTAGTATCAACCCGTTTGGTGATATCTTAATGAAACTAGAGATTGGACCACTGAGTTTAATTCTGTTCTGTAGCTACTCAGCTATATCCTTGTACCTTGAACACTGAATCATAGACACTGACTATCATACAAGGGGGAAAAAGCTAGTGTGAATGTATCAAAGTTTCCATCACTCTTAGAAAAAAACTACATTAATTTCATAACTTTTTACTATCATCTGCTATGCCAGGCCCTCTTATAGTAGCACCAGCAATATATGCAAATACCTCATGTTGGTTTATAATGGATCCATATTTTCTTTTATCTTCATTTAGGTGGTAAATTTTGGTTTCATACATTTGAATTTAGTTTTATCCATCATTCTCCAGTTTAATTAGGAATTTGGGATTCACTGCAAATCCCTAAATATTTATTTTAAAAGTTTAATGTAATTAATTTTATTTATTTATTTATTTACTTATTATTTTAAGGGACGGGGTCTTGCTATGTCACCTGAGCTGGAGTGCAGTGGCTATTCACAGGCATAATCATAGCTCACTGCAATCTTGAACTCCTGAGTTCAAGTGATCCACCTGCCTCAGTCTCCTGAGTAGCTGGAGTACAGGTGCACGCTACCATGCCTGGCTAAAGCACCAAATGTATAAACCACCATAAATTGGTGTTTACATTCAGTTTGAAAAGATATAAATGTAATTATTTACTTAGCAAGGATATATTAAAGTTCTACTAAAGACAACTGTGTATTTTAAATTCTTTATTTCTGATTTAAAGTACATGCTTTATATATGAGATTAATAAGGCTGAATATGATAACATTTTAACATAGGCTCTATCTATCTTCAGATTGCACATGTTGTGTGAGTTGGAGCATAGCATCAAACCACTTTTCCAGCATTCTCCAGGTGACAGTTCTCAAGAAGATTCTCTAAACTGGGTAGCTCGACTAGAAATGACCCAGAATTCCTACAGAGCCAAGGAGCCTATCCTGGCTCTCCGGAGGGCTTTACTAAGCCTCAACAAAAGGTTTCTCACACTACTTTTTTTTAAAATGTCACTTATCTTGAATTTGATATTTGGATATTATTTGGGGGTGTTTGTATTTCTTAATTTTCTGTCTGAATCTACATTTTTCTATTTTTAATTATCAGGGCTACACTATCTGGTTGAAAGGAACCTAGAACTTAAGAATCACTTTTAGACACCATTTCTTTCTCTTTTTTAAGATGTTAAAAACATATCTGGGGGATATGTTTTTTACTGATAAAAATCAAGAATAAGGTTCATAATAGGTAAAACAGAACACTGTAAGAAAAGTTAAGTCAAGGCTTTTTAAACAAATTAATAATTAATTCCTTTGAAATAGTATATGAAGAAGGTTCTGTATTGGGAACAGAGGCTTTCAAAACATTGGAACTACTTGCAAAGTTTATGACCTAGATTTAAATTGTTTTAAGTTAAGTTGTTGTGTACACTTACCAACAGTCTCTCTCACCGATGTGTTGTTACTTCCTTTAGACCAGATTACAATGAAATGGTTGGAGAATGCTGGCTGCAGAGTGCCAGAGTAGCTAGAAAGGCTGGTCACCACCAGACAGCCTACAATGCTCTCCTTAATGCAGGGGAATCACGACTCGCTGAACTGTACGTGGAAAGGGCAAAGTGGCTCTGGTCCAAGGTAATGGCCAGGGAAATGTCATCAGATATATATATATATTCGGGAATTATGTACTTCCTTAAAAGGCCAACTGAGAGAACATAACTAATCCAAATTAAGAACCTTCCTTTTCTATCACTTTTCTTCATTAGTTATCTACCATAGCCTGGAAGTAATTGTTCTTTTTACTCTACAGTCCCCAGATACCTTCCCATTTCAAGGCTGAATGTGGAGTTTTTTCAGTTTTCATCTATCTTACATTTTCCTTGAGGAAAACGACCTCTTAATTTTTCACCTTATGTATGTATACAGGGTGTATATAGTAGTGACCCAGTAAATGTTGGTTAAATGAATGTAACTCTGTCACTTAGTCGCTGGCAGATAATTAGCTCTCTGTGGACTTGCCAGTGTTACTGTAAATATTCAGCTCTGATCTAGCCAGAAAGGGCCTAGCATCTGAACAGAAGTTCACGGCAGACCTCAGACTAAAGCCAAAGTAATAAGAAGGGGGTTTTTTAAACATTGGAACTACTTGCAAGGTTTATGACCCAGATTTATTTTTTATTTTTATTTATTTATTTATTTATTTATTTATTTATTTATTTATTTATTTTGAACCGGAGTCTCGCTCTGTTGCCCAGGCTGGAGTGCAGTGGCACGATCTCCGCTCACTACAACCTCTGCCTCCCGAGTTCGAGTGATTCTCCTGCCTCAGCCTCCTGAGTAGCTGGGACTACGGGTGTGTGCCACCACGCCCGGCTAATTTTTTGTATTTTTAGTAGAGATGGGGTTTCACCGTGTTAGCCAGGGTGGTCTCGATCTCCTGACCTCATGATCCACCTGCCTCAGCCACCCAAAGTGCTGGGATTACAGGCGTGAGCCACCGCGCCTGGCCAATAACCCAGATTTAATGGCTGTTACTTAAATTTCTCCTCAGGCTAGTCACCAGTTTAGAATTAGTAATAGGCATTACTAATAATAATAGCATGTTCTGGAATTGATACTTAGCAACTATTGTTGGTGCCATTTGTGGTTACACCAACTTGTGGTGGCTGAGAAAGGACAGGAGAGGTTTCCTGGATGAGAGGGGAAAGCAATTTATTCAGTGTGCATTAGTCAGTACCTGGTCATTTTATTGAGCTAGTGGTAGTCTATGTATTATAATACCTTAAACTCAAAATGTTCAAAATGCAATTTATTACCTAATACTCAATATCTCTTTCTCCTCTCATGTTTCCTACTTCTCTGAACAAGACTTTATTCCATCCTCCCATCAAAAGCAGAAATCTGGACATCATCTTAAATTCCTTCTGCAACCTCACTTTTCACATCCAGCTGGAGACTAAATCTTTGTTCTTCAACCTTAGAAATATCTCTTGAATCCTCTCCCTCTTATTTATTTCCACTGCTTTAACTTATGACTTTATTATTTACTTCCTCTAACAATATTAACAACCATTTTAGGATCTCACCATTTCCCTGTATACGTTACTGCAGTTTGTGATCTTTCTAAAATCCACATCGAATCATGTTGCTCCTTCAAAAAGATTAAATCCTACAAAGTATTCTTCATACCTTTAGGATTAAGCCTAACTCTAGGAACTACACAAATCCCTTTCTGATCAAGTCCTGGCCTACTTCCTCAGTGTCATTCATCACCATCTCAAAAACCCTTTAAACTTCAGCTAAAATCAGACTATGTGCTTTTCTTCCAATTAAAATTATTATTCCATCTACCTAGAATGCCTTTCACTAAATTCTCTGCCAAGAAGATTTCTACTCATTCTTGAAAACCTAATTCAAATTTTCTTCGTTGATAACTTTTCCTGACTGCAGTTCTTCTCCATTTTCCTATATTCTTCAGGTAGGTTTAAGGGACTCTCTTCTCTATCCTGTATAATGCTGATGTATATTCCTCTGTTGTAACACTTAGCAAATATGCTTTTATTTCACATAGTTTCTTTTCTTATGTGACTATGAACTTTTTTTATGTCAGGGATTTTAATTTGTTTGTGATTGTCTTCAATTCCCTGAACTTTGATTATAGTCCTTTCTTGATATCCATGGAGGGATTGGTCCCAGGATTCTCTATGGATAACAAAATCCGTGGATACTCAAGTCCTTTATATAAAGTGGCATACACAGTATTTGCATATAACCTGCGGACATCCTCTTGTATACTTCTCTAGGCTACTTATAATACCTAATACAGTGCAAATGCTTTGTAAACAGTTGTTATACTTGTATTGCTTATTCGTATTATTTTTAATTTTTTCTTTGTAATATTTCTTTTTTTTTTTAATTTAAATTTTTATGTTTTGAGAGAGACAGAGTCTTGCTCTGTTGCCCAGGCTGGAGTGCAGTGGCATGATCATAGCTCACTGATGCCTTGGACTCCTGCTCTCAAGCAATCCTCCCACCTCACCCTGCACTTTGTATCAAAGGCTATAAGCATAAGCCATCATGCCTAGCTTTCTTTTTTTTTTTTTTAAGAGAGAGGATCTTGCTCTGTCACCCAGGCTGGAGAGCAGTGGTGTGTCATAGCTCACTGTAACTGCGAATTCCTGGGCTCAAGCGATCCTTCCCCCTCAGCCTCCCGAGTAGCTGGAATTATAGGCATGAGCCACCACACCTGGGTAATTTTTAAATTTTTTGTAGAGACAGGTTCTTGCTATGTTGCCCAGGCTAGTATCAAACTCCTGGCCCCAAGCAGTCCCCCTGCCTTGGCATCCAAAAGCACTGGAATTGCAGAGGTGAGCCACTGTGCCCAGCCATTCCTAATATTTTCTATCCACTGTTGGTTGAATCCATTGATGTGGAACCTGTGGATACAGAGAGCCAACTGCGGTTATAAAATTAATTAGTAAATGAATGAATGAGATGAAGCAATGTTTCAGTTTTAGAATTTTACTTTAATAAGAGGCAAATAAAAGATAAACATGAAATTACAAATGGATTTGTACAAAAACATAATGAACTAATACTTTTGCAGAAAATAGAAGTATGTTTTTAAATTAAAAGACTTATTGTTGCTTTTTTTATTTTAGGGTGATGTTCACCAGGCACTAATTGTTCTTCAAAAAGGTGTTGAATTATGTTTTCCTGAAAATGAAACCCCACCTGAGGGTAAGAACATGTTAATCCATGGTCGAGCTATGCTACTAGTGGGCCGATTTATGGAAGAAACAGCTAACTTTGAAAGCAATGCAATTATGAAAAAATATAAGGCAAGTATATGTATAATGCAGTTTCAGTTAACTCTGTTGACTAGGTAAAATGACTTAAGTCTATATGGCAAAGCACATGTATAAAAATAACCAGGAAATTTTTTTGACTTTTCAGTGAGTATATAAGTATATGGATTATCACAAAATAAATATACTCATGAAACTGCCACCACGTCAAGAAATAGAATATTATTTGAGCTCTATAACCCCACTACCCTTCATCCCAGTAATCACTATTCTCACCCTCTGTCTCAAAGTTAACTACATCCTAGCCTGAAAATTTTTCAGCAAAACCAATTTATAACTTCTTTACTAGGTATTAAACTTTATATAGATGGTGTTGTAAGAGATATACCTCTCAATAATCCATGGGTCAATGAAAACTTTCAATGGAAATTTAAAAGTACTTTGAACTGAATGATAATAAAAATGGCATATCATATCCTGTGCAGCTAAAGCCATTCTTAAAAGGGATTTAAATTTTTATTTGCATATATTCGAAGAAAATAAAGGTTCAAAATTAATGAGTTAAGTATCTATCCCAAAGAGTTAGAAAAGGAACTTAAAAAGTAGGGAGAGAAATAAAAAAGTAGAAGAAAGGAAATAATAAAGCAAAGAGCAGGTGGCTAGAATTTGTGGGACAGATTAACTGAGAGAAAAAAGTTAAACAGAGTAGTTCCTATCTGCATAGGAATTGTGTTGGCTGAATACCAGCCTGCACATGAATAATTCAGAATTCTATGAGGCCAAGCTAGGAATAACTGCTGGGGAAAGAATAAACATGCAGAGGCTATAAGAACAATTTCCAGAGCTCACACGGGATTGAGATTCATTCAGATTACAGGATTGAGAGTTATTCAGTCCACCAGCCAGATTAAGAGGCCTCATTGCATAATATGGAGCATTCAGTAAAGACCTTAAAAGGGCCACACCTTAGAAGTAGGACTAAATTAGTCCTAGGCTAAAAACTACTCTATATCCATACTAGAAGGGCAGTAAAACAAGCTTTAAGATGATTACACTGATCTTCAAGTAACCTTACTGCCTGCCAGATCAAAGCCTAACACTCTTTAAAGCAAGACAACAAAATCTAAAACTTGACAATGTAAAAATATATCCAGCATCCATTAAAAAATTACTCTGTGAATGAAGAAGCAGGAATATTTGAGCCATAGATAGGAAAAATAAATAAATCAGTAGAAATAGTTCTAGAAATGACAGGATTTAAAAACAGCTATTGTATATAGGCTCCATAAGTTTAAGAACATAAACAAAAATAAGAGCATGATGAGAAGAGAGAGAAATCAAAGATACAAGAAAGACCTAAATGGGACCAACAGCCAAAGCAAATGGCACAGACAGTGCTAATCTTTAGATCCAGGAAGTGTTGCATTCTGATGAAGATAAATAGGAGTCCAGCTCCTGTTCCTTGGTTACAAGAAGATGTCATGCCACCTAAGAAACTAACCTTGATTTGCATTAAAAACTATATTATCCTAAAGGGCAGTGATAATGAGGCAAGTTCTGAAACCATACTTGTAAGTTTCACCTTCCCAGTTAGAGAGATCTTCTGAATTTATTCTAGTATGTAAGGCACAACAACTTATGAGGCACACAAAAACTCACCAGTACTTAACAGCAGAATTTGATAGCAAATATTCCAGTTCTCCCATCTCTGCCTGGGTACTAAAGCCAGGGTTAGGGAAGAGAGATGTTGTCAGACTACCAACTTTTCAGGTTCTGTTTCCTCTGCATACACCCCTAATTTCCTGTCATAAAGGCCTCAGTAGCTGCTTCTCTTGTTCTGGTTGCCTATACATGATGTAGACAGAAATGAGTAGAGAAAAGAATAGAGGCTGACTACTGTAGAATGACATGCAGATCCAAGGGGCCACATATTGCATGATTCCACTTACATGAAATGGCCAGAATAAGCAAATCCATAGAGACAGAAGGTAGATTAATGGGTACTAGAGACTGAGGTTGGGGCTGGGAAGTGACTGCTAATTGGTACAATTTTTTTTTTGGAGTGATGAAAATGTTCTGGAATTAAATAGTGGTATGGTTACACAACTCTGTAAATATACTAACAACAACTTTAAAAGTGTGAACTTTATAATATATTAATTATATCCCAATAGAGCTGTCATTTTAAAATATTACCCAAATGGCAATCTTTAAATAAAAAAAGAAGTAAAAGATACAAGGACTAGGGAAAAAATATAGGAAAGTTATTAATTACAGATGATATGAATACATATGTAGAAAATTCAAAAGATTATAAACTATTCAAAATATTGAGTGAATTAAACAAGATTGCCTGATGATTTTATTTCTATATGACAACAAGAAAGGAATTTAAAACGTACCATTTACAAGCAGAAAGTACTTGAACAGTTGGATATCTGTATGAGGAAAAAAATGATCTTCAACGTCTGCCTCATACGATAGACAAAATTGCTTCAAAAAAAGTAGATTATAGATCTAAACTGAAAAGCTAAAATTATGAATTTTTAGATGAAAAAATAGAAGAAAATCTTTACAACCTTAGGGTAGGCAAAGGTTTTCTTAGGTCACACAAAGCATTAAGCATTTAAAAAATCCTGATAAATTAGATGTTCATCAAAGTTAAAACCTTTTCTAAGAAAGACAGTTAAGAAAATGAAAAGGTAAGCCATAGACTTGGAGAAAATACTTGTAATACATATATGACAGAGGATTTGTAGCTAAATTATAGAGAACCCTACAACTTAGTAAGACAATTTAAAGATCTGTGAGGCTAGGCACAGTGGCTCAGGCCTGTAATCCCGGTGCTTTGGGAGGCCGAGGCCTGAGGATCACTTGAAGCTAGGAGTTCAAAACCAGCCTGGGCAATATAGTGAGAACCTGTCTCTGCAAAAATAAAAATTAGCCAGGTATGGTGACGAATGCCTATAGTCTTAGCTATTCGGGAGGCTAAAGCAGGAGGATCACTTGAGCCTAGGAGTTCAAGGTTACAGTTAGCTATGATTGCACCACTGCATTCCAGCCTGAGTTACAGAGTGAAACTTTGTCTATTAAAAGAAAAAAAATACAGATCTGCAAAAGTCTTGGATAGACACTTCATAAAGAATACATGCAAATGGCCAAAAAGCAAATGAAAAGATGCTTAACATCATTAGTCATTAGGAAGATGCAAATTAAAACCACAATGAAATAACACATTACACACTAAAATGGCTAAAGTCTGAAAGACTAGCAATACCTATTAATGCAATAAATGCACCTGGTGGGGACTATAAAAAGTTAAATCTACCATATTCCATTCCATTCTTAGGTGTTTATCCAACAGAAACAATTACATATGTCAATAAAAAGACTTGTACACAAATGTTTATAGTAGGTTTAGTCACAAAAACTGGAAATAGGCCAGCTGGCCATCCAGAGAAGAATGGGTAAACAAACTGTGGTACAGTTGTATAATGGAATACTACCCTACAGTAAGAAGAAATGAACTACTGGTACACGCAACAAGGTAGATTAATGTCATAGATATGCTGAATGAAAGAAGAGGGACATAAAAGACTATATGCTTATATGATTTCATTTATGTGACATTTTAGAACAGGTACAATTAACGTATATGCATAGAAATTATATCAGTAGTTGCCTGGGTAGTTGGCAGGAGAGTGACGGCAAGGGTGGGCGCCCATAAGAACTTTCGAGAGTTAGGAATGTTCATCTTCTTGACTGGAATGATGGTTCCATGGGTGTATATGTCTTAAGAAAGTTGATTTAAAATTTTACTTTATTTTATTTTTGAGACAGGGTCTTGGTCTGTCAACCCAGGCTGGAGTATAGTGGCATGGTTACAGCTCACTGCAGCCTCAACCTCCTGGGCTCAAGTGATCCTCCCACCTCAGCCTCTCAAGTAGCTGGGACTACAGGCACATGCCACCACACCCAGCTAATTTTTTATTTTGTGGAGAGAGGGTCTTGCTGTTCTGCCAAGGCTGGTCTCAGACTCCCTGGCCTCTACTGATCCTCCCACCTCCGCCTCCCAAAGTGCTGGGATTATAGTGAGCCACCATGCATGCCCAGCCTAAAATTTTTAAAGATATCATTTAGGATAGCAATAAAAATGATGAAATGCCTAGGATTAAATTGCACACAAGACCTCTCCACAAAATAAAAATTAAAACATTAAAATTGAGTGAAGTAAAAAAGAACTAAATAAATTGGTAGCTAGAATACATGTATGAATGGGAAGACTCAATAATATAATTATTTCTCTACAAACTGACCTAGAGGTTTAATGCATTACTCATCAAATGCTAACAGGTAATTGACAATTAGAATTTAAAACTTATGTGGAAACATAAAGGCCAAGAATAACCAAGAAGCTTTTCTGTCACCTTTCATTTTTTCAGTTTTAATTTGAAATAATCTTTGACTTCTAAAAAGTTAGTAGTAGTATAGAGAATTTCCATATCTACCCTTTACCGTGTTTCCACTAATTTTAATATCTTACACTACCAGAGTATCAGAAGTGGGAAATTAACATTGATAAACAATACTGTTAACTATCTGTAGACCACATGTCACCAGTTTTCCCAATAGTGTTCTTCTTCTGTCTAGAATTAAGGATTCCATATAGCATTAGTTGTCATATCTCCTTAGTGACCTCCAATCTATCTGAGATGCTCTTTACTGTATCGTGTGAGGTCAGGTGCAGGGAGAAAATAGTTGGCCCAATCAAAAGAGGTAATTGGGGAGAGTTTAATGAAAAACTAGATTAAGGGAAATTAACAAAGGATGGTGAAAGTACCCCATGGCTAGCAACAACAGAGAGTCGTTGCTAACTCTAGACCTGAAGGAGCAAAAGGATAGGGCATTTACTGGAACCTGTACAGGGAGCTAAATTTGTAGGAAAGGACCATTGGACCAGAACTTAACCTTAGGGAAAGAAACACCACCACTGTCAACTGCAGCCCAGCAGGAAGGAAACCAGCAGGTATAAAGACCTTAACCTCACTCTTCCCCTCACCCTCTAATCTATTGCTACCTTCCATTGATTGAACTTCACAGGAAGCCAGAGGGCAAACAGGCCCATTGATATAAATCATCAATTTCAGTTTCCTGGGGCACTGAGCAGAGTGGAAAAGGCTAAAGTTGGCAAGTGTATCTATCTGGAGGGGCAAACTGTGAATAACCAAAATAGTCTTTTCAATAAATGTTGTTGTATCACTTGGGTATCTTATAGGAAAACAAAAAATCAAACTTGATCCCTTCTTCCCACCATAAACAAAAGTAAACTTGAGGTAGATTGTTAATCTAGGTCAGGACTTCTTAAACATAACAAAAACACTAACCATAAAATAAACAATAACTTCTGTTTATCAGAAGATACCATTGTGAGTTAGAGGCAACCTACAGATTAGAAGATATTTGCAATACATTAGAGGCTCATATCTGGAATATGACCCAGCATGTCCCCAGGGGATAAACACAAGAATGTTTATAACATTATTATTTGTAGATTTTATATTGGAAGTAATCCAAATGGCAATCAGTTATAGAATGGATAAATATGTTGTAGCATATTCTTATAATGGAATACTATATAGTAAACCAAATTTATATGCAATAACTTGGATTGATATCACAAATGTAATGTTGAATGAAATAAGCCAGATAAAAAATATAATACACGTAGGGCTGGGCATGGTGGCTCATGCCTATAATCCCAGCACTTTGGGAGGCTGAGGCAGGCGGATTGCTTGAGCTGAGGAGTTCAAGGCCAGCCTAGGAAACATAGCAAATCTCCATCTCTACAAAAAATACAAAAATTAGCTGGGTGTGGTGGTACATGCCTCTAGTCCCAGCTGCTCCGTAGGCTGAGGAGGGAGGATTGCCTTGAGCCTAGGAGTTGTGGCTGCAGGGAGTCATGAGCATGCCACTGCACACCAGCCAGGACAACAGGGCAAAACCTTGTCTCTAATAATAATATGTATTTTTTTGGAGATGGTGTCTCGCTCTGTCGCTCAGGCTGGAGTGCAGTTGCGCGATCTTGGCTCATTGCAAGCTCCGCCTCCTAGGTTCAGGCCAATCTCCTGCCTCCGCCTCCCGAGTAGCTGGGACTACAGGCGCCTGCCACCGCCCGGCTAATTGTTTTTTTTTTTTTTTTTTTTTTTTTTTAAGTAGAGACCAGGTTTCACCATGTTAGCCAGGATGGTCTCAATCTCCTGACCTCGTGATCTGCCCACCTGGGCCTCCCAAAGTGCTGGGATTACAAGCATAAGCCATCTTGCCCAGCCAATAATAATAATTATTATAGTATGATTCTATTTATATGAAAGTTCAAAAACAGACAAAAAACTCCTGGAGTTCTTGTATGAGGATGATAAATTTGTAATAATTGATCAAGTTGTATACATAAGATTCATATATGTTTCTGTATATAAACTTTATTTTTCAAAATAAAACTTAAAAATCTTAACTAAAAAGGGAGCGAGAGAGAAGAGAGGGAGGGAGGAAGGAGATTTTATATAAAGGTAATTACTTTGTGATAATTGATCAAGCTGTAAATGTAATATTAGTGTATTTTTCAGTATGTGAATTTTACTTTTCAAAATAAATATTTAAAATCTAAGCTGAAATGAGAGAGGGAGGAGGAAGGAAGTTAGGGAAGGAGGAAGAAAGGAAGGCAGGAAAGAAGAAAGGAAGGAAAGACTAGATTGACTAATATGTTTTTCTGGCAGCCCTTACCCTGTGTGGCTGATTAGGTACATGAACCTAGCATGTGCCACACATCTAATCATATCATTCTGTCCTCTATTCCCAGGCAGGTTTGTGTCTGTAGAGTCTCAAGATTAGAGTCAGTAGAAACTCAAGATCTCACTTAAGGTTTCTGGTCTAAACTGTTCTCAAACTTCTTTAGATGAAAAGTGGAACTTCAATTAAAAAAAAAATTGTCAGTGATCCTGTGTATTTCCCATCACATTTCATGTAATATTAAAAATTAATAAACCACACGAATATTTAAGGCAGGAACAGCAAAAAGAAATGACAAAGGAGACTAAGTGAGAGTGGCCAGAAAGAGAGGAAAAAACTTGGAAGATGGTGGCCTCACAGAAGTCAAGGGATGAAAGCATTTGAAATAAGTGACTTGGACTACAGAAACATATTGAAGAGAGTTCAAATGAGATCAGAGTTGTAAAATATCTCTTGGATTTAAGGAGCTCCTTAGTGGAGTGGTGAAGACTGAAGCTGAAAAGACATAGTTTTAGGAATCAATGTGAGGTAGAGAATCCTTTTTAGAAGCCTGCTTCTGAAGGAATTGAGAGAAAGGGCAATAACTTGTGAGAGATCTTGGAGAAAAACAAAATATGTGATTTTTATTTTACCAAAATTTTTATGCTTTTTAAAGTCCTACACTCTTTAGAGACTTGATATTACTTCTGCTTTGAAGATTTTTAAAAATGCCTTTCATGATATATGTGTATATACACACACACACCTATCATATATATGTATAAAAAAATTTAACCCATCCAGACACTACTTTGATGTATCTTTTAAAGTGGTGACATAAATGGAGTTTTCTCCTAAGTTGCGAATTCTTCCAGCACTATTTCATGTTGGGCAGTGGGCAACCCACCAGAACAAATCAGCCCTCCTGAGAAAACCTTTACAAGAAGGTAGCTATTCCTTTTCCACATCAAAGATTGAGTCTGCTTTTGACTTTGCTCTGCCTAGATAAAGGTCACATACTTTTTTTTTTTTTTTTTTTTTTTTTTTAGTTGCACAATTCTGTAAATTTACTAAAAAACACTGTATACTTTAAATGGGTAAACTGTATAGTTAAGTGAACTGTATCTCAATAAAACAAAAACAAAACCCAAAAACCAACATCTGAAGCTCAGAGGTTTCCAGTATCTCCCCTTGGTCCCTGTTGAAGGGGAAAAGCAACAATTTGAAGGCTTAGAGTAGCCAACACTGACTGCCTTTTAATGGACATTCACATTTTATAACCACATCATCTGAGCCCATTTCCCATGCTTGGGAAACTCCCTGCCACAAATCTACACAAAAGATAGGGCTCACTTCCTACCCTATAAAAGACCAGATCCTGGTTTTCCCAGTGAAAGGTCACATACTTTTGATCCCTAATCATCTATTCATATTTTACTTCCCAGCATAGCGTGGGATTTCCTTAGGTGGGTATCCTATGTTCTTTTTTACAGGATGTGACCGCATGCCTGCCAGAATGGGAGGATGGGCATTTTTACCTTGCCAAGTACTATGACAAATTGATGCCCATGGTCACAGACAACAAAATGGAAAAGCAAGGTGATCTCATCCGGTATATAGTTCTTCATTTTGGCAGGTGAGTATGAGAACTGCGTGTTTGCAGATTAAATATGTAAGGATGACTATGAATATTGAAACTGTTATCACATGTCTTAGCATATTCTAGGTATTTTCTGGCTTATGACTGATTCAGTGTATTACCTTAGATAAGATGTAAATTTTTCCTTTATGCAACTTTTTTCTTCACTTTAAAAACTTTTTAAATGAAAAAAGTGATATAGACATGTGTTTTGGAAACTCTCTCTAACCATGTTATTCCTCTGCTCTCACACCAACACAGCAATCAGCAACACAGTAGAAGACTTACATGACCAAAGATGTGGGTTTTTTTCCCCATACACCAAGCAGTGGACACCAGCTTGGTGTCCTCCAATTCTGTTCTGACACTCTCTACCTGGAGACAGTGTCATACCTCAGAGGTTGAGGGCTTGGTGACACAAGACCATCTCCTCCTTCCCTTAGTTGCAAGTCTGGGCCTCTGGAACTTCTGACCAACTGGCTTCAAGTTGGGGTTCTCACAACCTCCTCATGGGTTCAATAAATTTGCTAGAGTGGCTCACAGAACTCAGGGAAACATTTTTACTAGTTTATTAAGAAAGATATTTTAAAGGATGCAAATAAACAGTCTGATGAAGAGATAGATAGGGTGAGGTCTGGAGGGGTCCGGCACAGGACCTTCTGTCTCCATGGAGATGGGCTGTGCCATCCTCCTGGCGCGTGGATGAGGTCTTCTTCACCCTCCTGTCAGCCTCCACGTGTTCAACTCTCTGGAAGCTCTCCAAACTCTGTCCTGTGGGGTTTTTAATGGAGTCTTTATTACATGGGCATGATTGACAACCATGTAGAAATGTGAGTGGACAAATAGCTCATAATGTAAACCCAGCAAGGTCTGTCTGTTCAGACTTTTCTTGGCCTTTTCTATGTAGCATTCCTTCCTCTAGGATATGGGGCAGGATCCTCTCTGGGATGAGGATCTTTTGACTCACAGTCAGATTAGAATCCTCCCTTAGGCAGATGAGTGAAGGACAGGAGAAGCTCATAGAGAGAGATTCTGTTTCCTGAGGCCTAAAGTGCCCTGACATTAAAACGAGGAGTTAGGAGCCAGTAACTGTGAACTAAAACCAATATATGTATTATAATACCACAGCCTGGATTTTTAAAAAAATTCAACAGCACCAAATTAAGTATCCTTCTCATTCCAGACCCTCATCCCCTGAGTCCCCAACCATAGAATTCCAGAAGACCCTTAATGTCATATTTCGTGGTTATATATATATATTTTATTATTGTATTTTATTTTATTTTATTTCATTTTATTTTATTTTATTTATTTTAAGACAGAGTCTTGCTCTGTCGCCCAGGCTGGAGTGCAATGGCACGATCTCAGCTCACTGCAACCTCTGCTTCCAGGTTTAAGCGACTCTGGCTCACCCTTCTGAGTAGCTGGTATTACAGGCGCGTGCCACCACACCCAGTTAATTTTTGTATTTTTAGTATAGACGGGGTTTCACCATGTTGGTCAGGCTGGTCTCGAACTCCTGACCTCGTGATCCACCCACCACGGCCTCCCAAAGTGCTGGGATTATAGATGTGAGCCACTCCACTCAGCCTTTGTGGTTATATTTTATTGCAATGGAGTACTTCCTTCTAGCCCATTCCAATAAGAAGTGGTATAATATATATACATGAAAATGATTTTGACATTAGACTTGTAGAAAGTACTTATTCTTAAACTAGTTAATAGGTGAAATATAACTTTTAATTTCATATATCGGTATATTATAGTCAAGTATAATCTCAGGCCTACTGTTTATGTTTTTATAAATTATTAATTGCTAAGAAACAATATCATTCCATACATTCTCCTTATCATACTCATGTACCATTGCTTTACATGGAAGGATGTCTTCAGATCAATATATCTGTTAAAATTGCCTATTATGAGGTACTATGACTTCTCAGTTAAATATTTTCAGAAATTAAAGCAATATCTATAAGCCACGGGTGGTGGTGTGTGCCCGTAGTCCTAGCTACTTTGGAGGTTGAGGTGGGAGGATTACCTGAACCTGGGACGTCAAGGCAGTGGTAAGCTGTGATTGCACCACTGCACAGCAGCCTGGATAACAGAGCAAGACCCTGTCTCAAAAAAAAAAAAGAAAGAAAGAAAGAAAGAAAAAAAGAAGAAAGAAAGGGGGCATATGTTCTCAGGATCTCCTGAGGGCTGTGTCACACGAGAAAAAAAATGGGAAAAAAAAGCAATATTTGTTCATCATCAATGGTATTAGGGTAGCAAAATGAGTAAAGGTACTAAAGGCAGTTCTTCTTTTTTTTTTTTTAATTGACAAAGTATCACTCTGTCACTGAGGCAGGAGTGCAGTACAATCATAGCTAACTATGACCTTGAACTCTGGGCTCAAGTGATCCTCCTGCCTCAGCCTCCTTAGTAGTTAGGACTATAGGCACATGCCACCATGCCCAACTATGTTTTTAAATAATTTTTTGTAGAGACAGGGTCTCACTATGTTGCTCAGGCTGATCTTGAGCTCCTGGCCTCAAGCAATCTTCCCACCTCAGCCTCCCAACACTCTGAGATTACAGGTGTGAGCCATCACTCTTGGCCCAGTTCTTTTGAAAAATGAGTAATAGCTTCTTTTGTTTGCTCTTTAGTCTTAGTATATATCATGTGCCTTGGGATATAGAATTTACTTAACACATTTCTTTTAAAACAAGTGGCTATATAAAGTCCTCTATATGCATAAAACTGTTATGTATAGTGAGTATTTTTAAAGTACCCTTCAGGAATGTAAGTACATTTTAAAACCTGTTTCTATCCATAGTAGTTAAAATAAAATATTTTTATGCTTAAGGGAGTAAACTTAGCTATTGAGACATATTTATCCCCTGACTGAATAATTGTGTTATTACTGATTAAATATCAATGTTTGCCCTTAAGAATCTAGGATCCAATTAGGGATAGAAACCTTAAGTACATAAAACATTTAAATAATGGTACATAATAGAATGTGTGATTAGATATCAAAATAGGCTGGGCTCAGTGGCTCATGTCTGTAACCTCAGAATTTTGGGAGGCTGAGGCAGGCAGATTGCTTGAGCCCATGAGTTCAAAACCAGCCAGAGCAACATGGTAAGACCCCATCTCTACCAAAAAAAATACAAAAATTATCCAGGCATGGTGGTGCACGCCTGTGGTCCCAGCTACAAGGGAAGCTGAGCCAAGAGGATTGCTTGAGCCCAGGAGGTGGAGATTGCAGAGAGCTATGATCATGCCACTGCACTCCTGCCTGGGTGACAGAGAAAGACTCTATCTCAAAAAAATAAATAAATAAATAAATAAATCAAAATAAATGTAGTAAATATCAGATATGGCTGGGCACGGTGATTAATGCCTGTAATCCCAGAATTTGGGGATGCTGAAATGGAAGGATTGCTTGAGCCCAGGAGTTCAAGAAAAGCCTAGAGAACATGGCAAGACCTCATCTCTACAAAAAATAAATAAATCACCCAGGCATAGGGTGTACAACCATGGTCCCAGCTATGTGGGAGGCTATATTAGCCAGATACCAAAAGTGAACCAAACAAGTCCAGAAGTCATGGAGGTCAAAAGTCAAGCCACAAGCCACTGGCTTTATGATTTCAAAAGTGTACTTCTTTGCATTGAATTGCTACAAAAGTCTGGTAGACCTCATGAAGAAGGTATACTAGTAATCCAAATTCAACAGCACATTAAAAGGATCATTCACCATGACCAAGTGGAATTTACTCCAGAATGCAAGGATGGTTCAACATATCCAAATATATATATTTGATATACCACATTAATAGAATGAAGGACAAAAACCATATGATCATCTCATCTCAATAGATGCAGAGAAAGCACTTGACAAAATTCAACATCCTTTTATGACTAAAAAGTTTCACAGGAGCGGTTCCAAGATGGCCGAATAGGAACAGCTCCAGTCTACAGCTCCCAGCATGAGCAGCGCAGAAGATGAGTGATTTCTGCATTTCCAACTGAGGTACCGGGTTCATCTCACTGGGGCTTGTCAGACAGTGGGTACAGGACAGTGGGTGCAGCACACCGAGCATGAGCCGAAGCAGGGCAAGGCATTGCCTCACCTGGGAAGCGCAAGGGGTCAGGGAATTCCCTTTCATAGCCAAGCAAAGCTGTGACAGACGGCACCTGGAAAATCAGGTCACTCCCACCCTAATACTGCGCTTTTCCAATGGTCTTAGCAAACAGCACACCAGGAGATTATATCCCGTGCATGGCTCTGAAGGTCCCACGCCCATGGAGCCTCTCTCATTGCTAGCATAGCAGTCTGAGATCGAACTGCAAGGCGGCAGCAAGGCTGGGGGAGGAGTGCCCGCCATTGCTGAGGCTTGAGTAGGTAAACAAAGTGGCCAGAAAGCTGGAACTGGGTGGAGCCCACTGCAGCTCAAGGAGGCCTGCCTGCCTCTGTAGACTCCACCTCTGGGGGCAGGGCATAGCGGAACAAAAGGCAGCAGAAACCTCTGCAGACTTAAATGTCCCTGTCTGACAGCTTTGAAGAGAGTAGTGCTTCTCCCAGCACGGAGTTTGAGATCTGAGAACTGACAGACTGCCTCCTCAAGTGGGTCCCTGACACCTGAGTAGCCTAACTGGGAGGCATCCCCCAGTAGGGGCAGACTGACACCTCACACGGCCGGGTACCCCTTTGAGACGAAATCTCCAGAGGAACAATCAGACAGCAACATTTGCTGTTCAGCAATATTTGCTGTTCTGCAGCCTCCGCTGCTGATACCCAGGCAAACAGAGTCTGGAGTGGATCTCCAGCAAACTCCAACAGACCTGTAGCTGAGGGTCCTGACTGTTAAAAGGAAAACTAACAAACAGAAAGGGCATCCACACCAAAACCGCATCTGTACGTCACTGTCATCAAAGACCAAAGGTAGATAAAACCACAAAGATGGGGAAAAAACAGAACAGAAAAACTGAAAATTCTAAAAATCAGAGGGTCTCTCCTCCTCCAAAGGAACACAGCTCCTCACCAGCAACGGAACAAAGCTGGACAGAGAATGACTTTGACGAGTTGAGAGAAGAAGGCTTCAGATGATCAAACTTCTCCGAGCTAAAGGAGGAAGTTGGAACCCATGGCAAAGAAGTTAAAAACCTTGAAAAAAGATTAGACGAATGGCTGACTAGAATAACCAATGCAGAGAAATCCTTAAAGGACCTGATGGAGCTGAAAACCACGGCACAGGAACTATGTGACGAATGCACAAGCTTCAGTAGCTGATTCGATCAACTGGAAGAAAGGGTATCAGTGATTAAAGATCAAATGAATGAAATGAAGCAAGAAGAGAAGTTTAGAGAAAAAAGAATAAAAAGAAACGAACAAAGCCTCCAAGAAATATGGGACTATGTGAAAAGACCAAATCTATGTCTGATTGGTGTACCTGAAAGTGATGGGGAAATGGAAACAAGTTGGAAAACACTCTGCAGGATATAATCCAGGAGAACTTCCCCAACCTAGCAAGGCAGGCCAACATTCAAATTCAGGAAATACAGAGAACGCCACAAAGATACTCCTTGAGAAGAGCAACTCCAAGACACATAATTGTCAGGTTCACCAAAGTTGAAATGAAGGAACGAACGTTAAGGGCAGCCAGAGAGAAAGGTCGGGTTACCCACAAAGGGAACCCCATCAGACTAACAGCTGATCTCTCGGCAGAAATTCTACAAGCCAGAAGAGAGTGGGGGCCAATATTCAACATTCTTAAGGAAAAGAATTTTCAACCCAGAATTTCATATCCAGCCAAACTAAGCTTCAAAAGTGAAGGAGAAATAAAATCCTTTACAGACAAGCAAATGCTGAGAGATTTTGTCACCACCAGGCCTGTCCTAAAAGAGCTCCTGAAGGAAGCACTAAACATGGAAAGGAACAATTGGTACCAGCCACTGCAAAAACATGCCAAATTGTAAAGACCATCGATGCTAGGAAGAAACTGCATCAACTAACGAGCAAAATAACCAGCTAACATCATACTGAGAGGATCAAATTCACACATAACAATATTAACCTTAAATGTAAATGGGCTAAATGCTCCAGTTAAAAGACACAGACTGGCAAATTGGATAGAGTCAAGACCCATCAGTGTGCTGTATTCAGGAGACCCATCTCACGTGCAGAGACACACATAGGCTCAAAATAAAAGGATGGAGGAAGATCTACCAAGCAAATGGAAAACAAAAAAAGGCAGGGGTTGCAATCCTAGTCTCTGATAAAACAGACTTTAAACCGACAAAGATCAAAAGAGATAAAGACGGCCATTACATAATGGTAAAGGGATCAATTCAACAAGAAGAGCTAACTATCCTAAATATATATGCACCCAATACAGGAGCACCCAGATTCATAAAGCAAGTCCAAGAGACCCACAAAGAGACTTAGACTCGCACACAATAATAATGGGAGACTTTAACACCCCACTGTCAACATTAGACAGATCAACGAGACAGAAGGTTAACAAGAATATCCAGGAATTGAATTCAGCTCTGCCCCAAGCAGACCTAATAGACATCTACAGAACTCTCCACCCCAAATCAACAGAATATACATTCTTCTCAGCACCACACCACACCTATTCCAAAACTGACCACATAGTTGGAAGTAAAGCACTCCTCAGCAAATGTAAAAGAACAGAAATTATAACAAACTGTCTCTCAGACCACAGTGCAATCAAACTAGAACCCAGGATTAAGAAACTCAATCAAAACTGCTCAACTGCATGGGAACTGAACAACCTGCTCCTGAATGACTACTGGGTACATAACGAAATGAAGGCAGAAATAAAGATGTTCTTTGAAACCAACAAGAACAAAGACGCAACATACCAGAATCTCTGGGACACATTTAAAGCAGTGTGTAAAGGGAAATTTATAGCACTAAATGCCCACAAGAGAAAGCAGGAAAGATTTACAATTGACACCCTAACATCACAATTAAAAGAACTAGAAAAGCAAGAGCAAACACATTCAAAAGCTGGCAGAAGGCAAGAAATAACTTAGATCAGAGCAGAGCTGAAGGAGATGGAGACACAAAAAACCCTTCACAAAATCAACGAATCCAGGAGCTGGTTTTTGGAGAAAATCAACAAAATTGATAGACTGCTAGCTAGACTAATAAAGAAGAAAAGAGAGAAGAATCAAATAGACGCAATAAAAAATGTTAAAGGGGATATCACCGATCCCACAGAAATACAAACTACCATCAGAGAATACTATAAACACCTGTATGCAAATAAGCTAGAAAATCTAGAAGAAATGGATAAATTCCTGGACACATACACCCTCCCAAGACTAAACCAGGAAGAAGTTGAATCTCTTAATGGACCAATTACAGGCTCTGAAATTGAGGCAATAATTAATAGCTTACGAACCAAAAAAAGTCCAGGACCAGATGGATTCACAGCCGAATTCTACCAGAGGTACAAGGAGGAACTGGTACCATTCATTCTGAAACTATTTCAATCAATAGAGAAAGAGGGAATCCTCCCTAACTCATTTTATGAGGCCAGCATCATCCTGATACCAAAGCCTGGCAGAGACACAACAAAAAAAGAGAATTTTAAACCAATATCCCTGATGAACATTGATGCAAAAATCCTCAATAAAATACTGGCAAACCGAATCCAGCAGCACATCAAAAAGCTTATCCACCATGATGAAGTGGGCTTCATCCCTGGGATGTAAGGCTGGTTCAACATACACAAATCAATAAATGTAATCCATCCTATAAACAGAACCAAAGACAAAAACCACATGATTATGTCAATAGATGCAGAAAAGGCCTTTGACAAAATTCAACAGCCTTTCATGCTAAAAACTCTCAATAAATTAGGTATTGATGGGACATATCTAAAAATAATAAGAGCTATTTATGACAGACTCACAGCCAATATCATACTGAATGGGCAAAAACTGGAAGCATTCCTTTTGAAAACTGGCATAAGACAGGGATGCCCTCTCTCACCACTCCTATTCAACATAGTGTTGGAAGTTCTGGCCAGGGCAATCAGGCAGGAGAAAGAAATAAAGGGCATTCAACTAGGAAAAGAGGAAGTCAAATTGTCCCTGTTTGCAGATGACATGATTGTATATCTAGAAAACCCCATCATCTCAGCCCCAAATTTCTTTAAGCTGATAAGCAACTTCAGCAAAGTCTCAGGATACAAAATCAATGTGCAAAAATCACAAGCATACTTATACACCAATAACAGACAAACAGAGACCCAAATCATGAGTGAACTCCTATTCACAATTGCTTCAAAGAGAATAAAATACCTAGGAATCCAACTTACAAGGGATGTGAAGGACCTCTTCAAGGAGAACTACAAACCATTGCTCAAGGAAATAAAAGAGGACACAAACAAATGGAAGAACATTCCATGCTCATGGATAGGAAGAATCAATATCGTGAAAATGGCCATACTGCCCAAGGTAATTTATAGATTCAATGCCATCCCCATCAAGCTACCAATGACTTTCTTCACAGAATTGGAAAAAACTACTTTAAAGTTCATATGAAACCAAAAAAGAGCCCGCATTGCCAAGTCAATCCTAAGCCAAAAGAACAAAGCTGGAGGCATCACGCTACCTGACTTCAAGCTATACTACAAGGCTACAGTAACCAAAACAGCATGGTACTGGTACCAAAACAGAGATATGGACCAATGGAACAGAACAGAGCCCTCAGAAATAATGCCACACATCTACAACTATCTGATCTTTGACCACCCTGACAAAAACAAGAAATGGGGAAAGGATTCCCTATTTAACAAATGGTGCTGGGAAAACTGGCTAGCTGTATGTAGAAAGCTGAAACTGGATCCTTCCTTACACCTTATGTGAAAATTAATTCAAGATGGATTAAAGACTTAAATGTCAGACCTAAAACCGTAAAAACCCTAGAAGAAAACCTAGGCAATACCATTTGGGACATAGGCATGGGCAAGGACTTCATGTCTAAAACACCAAAAGCAATGGCAACAAAAGCCAAAATTGACAAATGGGGTCTAATTAAACTAAAGAGCTTCTGCACAGCAAAAGAAACTACCATCAGAGTGAACAGGCAACCTACAGAATGGGAGAAAATTTTTGCAATCTACTTATCTGATGAAGGGCTAATATCCAGAATCTACAAAGAACTCAAACAAATTTACAAGAAAAAACCAACCCCATCAAAAAGTGGGCAAAGGATATAACAGACACTTCTCAAAAGAAGACATTTATGCAGCCAACAGACACATGAAAAAATGCTCATCATCACTGGCCATCAGAGAAATGCAAATCAAAACCACAATGAGATACCATCTCACACCAGTTAGAATGGCGATCATTAAAAAGTCACGAAACAAAAGGTGCTGGAGAGGATGTGGAGAAATAGGAACACTTTTACACTGCTGTTGGGACTGTAAACTAGTTCAACCATTGTGGAAGTCATTGTGGTGATTCCTCGGGGATCTAGAACTAGAAATACCATTTGACCCAGCCATCCCATTACTGGGTATATACCCAAAGGATTATAAATCATGCTGCTGTAAAGACAGATGCACATGTATGTTTATTGCGGCACTATTCACAATAGCAAAGACTTGGAACCAACCCAAGTGTCCAGCAATGATAGACTGGATTAAGAAAATGTGGCACATATACCCCATGGAATACTATGCAGCCATAAAAAATGATGAGTTCATGTCCTTTGTAGGGACATGGATGAAGCTGGAAACCATCATTCTCAGCAAACTATCGAAGGACGAAAAACCAAACACCGCATGTTCTCACTCATAGGTGGGAATTGAACAATGAGAACACTTGGACACAGGAAGAGGAACATCACACACTGGGGCCTGTTGTGGGGTGAGGGGCTGGGGGAGGGATAGCATTAGGAGATATACCTAATGTTAAATGACAAGTTAATGGGTGCAGCACACCAACATGGCACATGTATACATGTGTAAAAACCTGCACGTTGTGCACATGTACTCTAGAACTTAAAGTATAATTTAAAAAATATATATATAAAACATAACATGTATATAAGTTGTAAAGCATAATAATAGAATGAACATCCATCAATCTAGTCTAACCTTTATGTCACCCCTCTATCCCTGGAGGCAACCACTATTCCCAATTTTGTGTTTTTCATTCCTTTGTTTTTTAAAATAAAAGAGGCTTTTTAAAAAAAAACAAACTTTTTTTTAAAAAAAAATTATGTGTAGAAGGAATGTACCTCAACACAGTAAAGACCATGTATGATAACCCCAAAGATAACATCATACTCAGTGGTGAAAAGTTCAAAGCTTTTCCTCTAAGATTAGGACAAAGATGCCCACTCTTGCCACTTATATTCAATATAGTACCAGGAATCCTAGCCATAGCAATTCGAGAAGAGAGATAAATAAAAGGCATCCAAATTGGAAAAGAAGTCATCAATTTTTTTCTATTTGCAGACGACATGATTTTATATACTGAAACCCTAAGACTCCAATAAAAGACTATTAGAACAAATAAATGAATTCAATAAAGTTGCAGGATATAAAGGCAACATACAAAAGTAAGTAGCATTTCTATACACTAATAACAGAGTACTTGCAGATAAATTAAGAAGACAATCTCATTTACAGTAGCTACAAAAATAAAATATAATACTTGGGAATAAATATAAGGCAAAAGACCTATACAATGAAAACTCTAAAACATTGATGAAAAGAAATTGAAGAAGACATGAACAAATGGAAAGATATCCTGTTTATGTATTGGAAGAATTAATATTATTAAAATGTTCATAGTGCCCAAAGTGATCTACAGATTCAATGTAGTTTCTATCAGAATTCCAATAGCTTTTTCTTTCTTTCCTTTTTTTTTTGTTTTGTTTTGTTTAAAAATTCTGGCTGGGCACAGTGGCTCACACCCATAATCCCAGCACTTTGGGAAGCTGAGGCAGGTGGATCACTTGAGGTCAGGAGTTTGAGACCAGCCTGGCCAACATAGTGAAACTCAGTCTCTACTGAAAATACAAAAATTAGCCAGGCATGATGGCACACATCTGTAATCCCAGCTACTAGGGAGGCTGAGGCAGGAAAATTGCTTGAACCCAGGAGGCAGAGGTTACAGTGAACCAAGATCGTGCCTCTGCACTCCAGGCTGGGAGTCTCAAAAAAAAAAAAAAAAATCCAATAACTTTTTTCTCAGAAGTAGAAAAAAAAATCCTAAAATTTGTATGGACCTAGAAAAGACCTCAGATAACCAAAGAAATCTTGAGCAAGAACAAAGCTGGCTGGGCGTGGTGGCTCACACCTGTAATCATAGCACTTTGGGAGGCTGAGGTGGGTGGATTGCCTGAGCTCAGTAGTTCAAGATCAGCCAGGGCAACACGGTGAAACCCCGTCTCTACTAAAATACAGAAAATTAGCTGGGCATGGTGGCATGCACCTGTAATCCTAGCTACTCAGGAGGTTGAGGCAGGAGAGTTGCTGGAACCCGGGAGGTGGAGGTTACAGTGAGCCGAGATTGTGCCATTGCACTCCAGCCTGGGTGACAGACTGAGACTATGTCTCTAAAAAAAAAAAAAAAGAGTAAAGCTGACAGCATCACACTACCTGACTTCAAAATTATACCACAAAGCTATAATAATCAAAACAGTATGACATTAGTATTAAAATGGCTACATAGACCAGTGGAACAGAGACCCTAGAAATGAATCCACGCATTTACAGTCAATTGATCTTTGACAAAGGTGCCAAGAACCCACAATGCAGAAAGGACAGTCTCTTCAATAAATGGTGTTGGGACAATTGGATGTCCACATGCAATAGAATGGAATTACACTCTTACCTTACACCATATACAAAAATCAACTCAAAATGGCTTAAAAACTTAAATGTAAGACCTGAAGCTGTAAAACTACTAGAAGAAAACATAGAGGAAAAGGTTCATGGCATTGGTTTGGGCAATAATTTTTTTGGATATGAACCAAAAAGCACAGCCAACAAAAGCAAATATAGACAAATGATATTATAGAAACCAAAAGACTTCTGCATAGCCAAGGAAACAATCAACAGAGTGAAAAGACAACCTATAGAATGGGAGAATGTATTTGCAAACCACACATCTGATAGGGGGTTAATAGCCAAAATAGGTAAGGAACTCAAACAACTTAATAGTAAGAAAGCAAATCACCTGGCCAGGCATGGTGGCTCATGCATGTAATCCCAGCACTTTGAGAGGCTCAGGCAGATGGATCGTTTGAGCCCAGGAGTTCAAGACCAGCCTGGGCAACATGGTGAAACCCCCATCTCTACAAAAAAATACAAAAATTATTCAGGTGTGGTGGTATGCACCTGCAGTCCCAGCTGCTCAGGAGGCTGAGGCAGGGGCATCACTTTAGCCTAGGAGGTGGAGGTTGCAGTGAGCCAGGATCATATCACTGCACTCCAGCCCAGGCAACAGAGCCAGATCCTGTCTGAAAAAATAAAAATAAAAATAGAAAAAAGGAAACAAATTACCCAATTAAAAAAAATGGGAAAAGGGTCTGAGCAGACATATTTCAAAAGAAGACGTAAAAATGACCAACAGAGGTATATAAAAAAAGTTCGGCATCGTTAATCATCAGATAAATGCAAATTAAAACCACAATGAGATGTCACCTCACACTTGTTTGAATGGCTATCATATAAAAGACAAAAGATAACAAGCATTGGAGAGGATATGGGGAAAAGGGAACCCTTATACACTGTTGGTGGGAAGGTAAATTAGTAGAGCCATTATGGAAAACAGTATGGAGATTCCTTAAAAATTAAAAATAGAAATATCATATGATCTAGCAATCCCACTATGGGGTATATATCTAAAGGAAATTAAATCAATATGTTGAAGAGATATCTGCACTCCCATGTTCATTGCAGCATCTTCACAACAGCCAAGCTATGGAATCAAACTAAGTGTCCATCAACATGGGAATGAATAAAGAAAATGTGGCATATGTATGTATACTTATACACACACACACACACACACACACACACACACACAATGGAATACTATTCAGGCTTAAAAAAGAAGGAATCCTGTTATTTATGAGAAGATGGATGAACCTGGAGATTATTCTAAGTGAAGTAAGCCTGGCACAGAAAGATTAATACTGAATGATCTTACTTATATGTAGAATCTAAAAATGTTGAACTCATAGAACTAGAGAGTAGAATGGTGATTACCAGGGGTTGGAGTAGTGAGGAGTTGGGGAGATGTTGGTCAAAGGACATAAAACTTCAGTTAAATAGAAGGAATAAGTTAAAGAGATCTACTCTACAACATGGTCACTATAGTTAACAAATGTTTTGTATTGAAAATTGCTGAGAATAGATTTTATTCCACAACAAAATAAATATGTGAAATAATTAGCATGCGTGAGTTAGCTTGGTTTAGCTCTTCCACAATGTATACATGTTTCAAAACATGTGCACAATGAATATACACAATTTTTATTTGTCGATTTAAATAAATAAATGAAATGTTTAAAAACAAAAACATTATGTTGTGCACCTTTAAAAAAACCTGCTAGCTCTCCTAATTTCTGGTTAAATTAATCTTGACAAAATAAGAAGGGGAAAAGAAAGTCCCCACTTCTTCTATAGTTGTAGAATGGTAAATGCAATTCTATGTCATTAAACTGTCTCTATGGGTCTCAAAAAGATATCTGTACATTCATGTTCATAGCAACATTATTCACAATAGCTAAAACATGAAAGCAGTGCAAGAGTTCATTGGGAGATTAATTGATCAGCAAAATGTGATGTAGACACAATGGAATATTATTCTGCTTTAAAAAGGAAGGAAATTCTGACATATGGTACAACATGGATGAACCTCGAGGACATTATGCTAAGTGAAATAAGCCAGTCACAAAAAGGACAAATACTGTATGTTTCCACTTATATGAAGTACCTTCAATGGTCAAATTCATGAAGACAGAAAGTACAATGGTGGTTGCCAGAGACTGGGTGGGGAAGGAGATGGGAAGTTACTGTTTAATAGGTACGAGGTTCCAATTTGGGAAGATGAAAAAAGTTCTGGAGGGGGAATGGTGGTGATGATTACGCAACAATGTGAATGTACAACCATATTAATATAACACTGAACTGTACACTTAAAAATGGTTGTGATGGTAAATTTTATGTTATGTATGTTTTACCACAATAAAATTTCTTTTGAAAATAAACTGATGTCCAGGCCCCTAAAAAATTCAAGAAGGAGAGAACTTTAACTTTTCACAAATTTTACCAGAAACAGCGTTGAGTGGTTGGTTTGTAGGATGGTGCAGAAACTAGACCTGATGGAAGATATATACTGGTGAGTGGCAAGACACTAAGATTGGAAAATTATGGAGATAAAAGATTCTGAATGTTTGAATCCCAGGCAGAATCATTTATATAGTTTTAATATGTAGGTATTGATTCCTGTTTTTTAATAAGGGGAGAGCATGATAAAGCCAGAATTTCAGGAATGTTAGTCTGGAATTTACTGAAGGGTAGAAATATGGATTTAGGGTGACCAAGTTATTATAATTTCCCAGAAATAGAATGATTGGACCTAACCTAGGCTTATGGCCAAAGAATGCAAATGAAGGCACAGAGATCCTAAGGAAAAATTGAAAGAAGTATTGATAGACTTTGATTAGAGCAGAATTTGTATAATGTACAAATTCTGTATACTGTAAGTGGAAACATACAGTATGTACATGTTTTTGGTACAGGGAATGTAGAACTAAGTGAGGTAAAAAGGAGACAGAGGAGTCAAAAATAACTTCTAGGAAGAAATATTGATACCATAATTTTTGTGAAAACGGTATGTGGTAGTTTGAATCTTTAAATTTTAATTCGTATAATATAAAAATGACAGCTATGCTAATAGTGTTTCTTGTCTATATAATTGCAGATCTCTACAATATGGAAATCAGTTCATATATCAGTCAATGCCACGAATGTTAACTCTATGGCTTGATTATGGTACAAAGGCATATGAATGGGAAAAAGGTATAACTCTTCACGTAAAAGTTTTAAAGGACTAGGAATTATAACTTTGGTATAAAGTCAGATTTGGCTGGACAGTCTAATTTCCTAGAAGCTTGGAATGAATTTGATAATTAAGATATTATGTAAGTGTGAATAAGATACTAAATGTTAAAAAGGAAAGACAAATCATAGAGTTTTAAAGTAGTTTTAATTCAGGGCCACAAATACAAATCTGATTATTTCTTAATGAACCTAACACATATTAAGATGTGTTAGTTTTAGCCAAATAATTTACCCTAAAAATTAAAATGGATAGTGAAAATTAATGTCCCTTGGGTTTTTGAATGGCTCTAAATATTTTTTCTGGTTGGACAGAGACAACTATCTTTTCACAAATTGGCAAGTGACCTAACCTTGGGCCTGGGAATAACATACTTTAAAGCTATTTTTAAAACAAAATTTTTCTTCTGTGAAATGAACTGATATACTGATTTTTCTCTTTCCTTTACTGTTTTTTAAACTTATTTCTTCCCCCAGCTGGCCGCTCCGATCGTGTACAAATGAGGAATGATTTGGGTAAAATAAACAAGGTTATCACAGAGCATACAAACTATTTAGCTCCATATCAATTTTTGACTGCTTTTTCACAATTGATCTCTCGAATTTGTCATTCTCACGATGAAGTTTTTGTTGTCTTGATGGAAATAATAGCCAAAGTATTTCTAGCCTATCCTCAACAAGCAATGTGGATGATGACAGCTGTGTCAAAGGTAAAAGGGTCTTTTACCTTTTTATATGAAAAGATCTTTTACCATTTTATATGAACTTGATTATGTAATACTAATATGTAGATACAAGTTCCAGGGCGTCTCTCCTGTATTAGATTAGTAATTTTAAATATTTTTTTAAAGAGAGAAATTTATAGCATTATATCTTAATATTTGGATATATTTACCATATGAAATGAAGTAACTAGTATGTTTAAGATCAAATAATTCAGCATGTGTTTTCTTTATGAAGTCTAGTAAACAGTTAATGCTTGATGCAAAATGGTTACCTATGTTTTCACAAATATTTTAATCCAAACTACCTGAATTTTTATTTTTTTTCCCTTAAGAAACAGGATCTTTCTCTGTTGCCCAGGCTGGAATGCAGTGGTGGGATCATAGCTCAGTGCAGCCTCAAAGTCCTGGGTTCAAGTGATCCTCTTGCCTCAGCTTCCCAGTAGCTAGGATGATAGGGGTGTGTCACCATGTACAGTTAATTTTTAAATTCTTTTTGTAGAGATGGGATCTTGCTGTGTTGCTCAGGCTGGGCTCAAACTCTTGGGCTCAAGTGATCTTTCTGCTTTGGCCTCCCAAAGTGCTGGAATTACAGGCATGAGCTATCGTGCCCCGCCAGTACCTGAATTATTAATACTAAAAAACCGTTATTGCATCATTAATGGGAATTCATATGTTGGTCAATATATGTAATAAGTAAATGTTTGGAGAATTTAGACAATGCAGAGACATAAAACAAAAATTAAAATTCACACCTTGGGCCATTCATTAATGTTTTGATGTAATTTTATTTGTATATTTTCTAGCATATTTTAACACTAAATTTAATTATGTTGCCGTACAATTTCATATTTTGCACTTTATTGTTTCCATGTTATTAAATATAATTTGAAGATATAATTTTAATATATAAAATTCTAAAAAATAGCCTTCAATAACTTATTTAACTGTTTAGTTAATCATTAAGGTTATTTCTATTTTTCTTGCAATTGTAACACATCTAGATATGTCTATGTTTATTCTCACTTGTAATTATTTCTCCAGGGCAGATCCCTATAACTTTATAATTCACAAAGTTATAGGGTGGCAATATTTGTATGGCTCTTGATAGCATTGCCAAATAAATTTTCAGAAAATTTGTATCATATAAACTCTCATCATGAATACTTTTTAAGTTTTTTGTCAAGCAAAAAATTTATCTTTTAAAAATCCTGTATAAACTCTTTTTTATGACATTTAACTCTTTTTTATGACAGTCATCTTATCCCATGCGTGTGAACAGATGCAAGGAAATCCTCAATAAAGCTATTCATATGAAAAAATCCTTAGAGAAGTTTGTTGGAGATGCAACTCGCCTAACAGATAAGCTTCTAGAATTGTGCAATAAACCGGTACTATCATAATCTTAGTGCTTATAAACTGATGTTGGGTAATTATGTATATAATTTGAGCAGATTTTTTCATTTGATTAATTAAATTAAAATTCTAACTATAGGTGTACACATATATCAAAATGTATTATATATTTTAATTATGTATGATTTGTCTTAATAAAGCAGTTTTTAATATTTCTAATACATCTTACTTCCAAATACCCTCTAATATTTCTAAAAGTTCCTCTTAGTGTGAATTAAGAATTTTCCGAGAGTAGATATCCATGTTTCTCAGCAATTTTTAGTAGAGAATATGAAATAAGCCATAAAAATATAAGTATGTAAAATATTCTAAGTTACTTATGGTAGTCTATGATTATATCATATCTTTAAACTTTCAAAATTCATATACATTATTAAACTACACTTATGATAGGGAAGACGGTTGGGGTTTTGCTTTTCATTCTTTTAGTACACATTTCAGTGCCTATGAGGGGACAAGCACTATGCTAAGGGAAACAAGATGAATAAAATCTATTCTCATGCCTGAGGTGCTTACAGTCTTTTAGGGAACTAAGCAGATGGTTATCTAGAGTAATAAGTACTTTTTTCAGTAGATTTGTGACTAAAGTAGGAACATGGTTACAGGAGTAACCCCATAATTCTACCTAAGTATTAGAGGAAAACCCCCAAGGATGTATAGGAAAGATAAAAGTGGGAGGTGGGGGTGGTTATAAGGAGGGAGAGAGAAGTTCTTTAATAAGGTACATAGCTAGACTTCACTGGACAAATATTCAGAGTCCATCAGTGTTTATAGATGAAAAGATACAGACTATTTCTCACCTTTCCTTTATCAATAAACATCTCAAAAGGGTAATCTGCATTTATTATCTCCATTAATCCCATTTGACCTCTGATGCACTTGACATTATCAAAAACAGTGTTATGGTGGCCAACATTTATTAAAACACTAACACTGTTGTAAGTGCTTTACATGTACAGGTTTCCAGTTCTTTATCTGAAACCTTTGTGGCAAGCTACACTTAGAAATTTAGGATTTTTAAGATTTTAGTGCATATTTAATATTTGATATTTCCACTGAGGGTAACCTGTTGGAGTATCCCATAATCAAACACATAACTGTTTCTTCAGTGAGAGTTTAATTTACAGAGCTGTTTGGATTTTCTAATATTTGATAATAGATTATAGGCCTCTACTCTCTCCTTTAATCATTAAACAATCCTATGATGTAGGTACTATTATTAATGAGGTAAATGACAGAGGTTAAAATGGGATGATTAGGAAATACTTAGAAAACCACAGACTGCTGAACCTTTGTAATCAAAATATTGTAAAAGTGAAATTTTTGTTATAGTGGAATTTAAGGTAAAAACAAATTAAAATGCACTATTTATTTTTTCAGGTTGATGGAAGTAGTTCCACATTAAGCATGAGCACTCATTTTAAAATGCTTAAAAAGCTGGTAGAAGAAGCAACATTTAGTGAAATCCTCATTCCTCTACAATCAGTCATGATACCTACACTTCCATCAATTCTGGGTACCCATGCTAACCATGCTAGCCATGAACCATTTCCTGGACATTGGGCCTATATTGCAGGGTTTGATGATATGGTAAACTTCAGTTTTATATGACTATGATTTTAAAATTTAGTTGTTAAAAACTTCAAATTAAGATAAAAAGTGTATTTCACAAAATCTACGTGAATCTTATTTGTGAAGAAAAATAATTGGAAATACAGAAGAGTAAAACTAAACTCATTTGTACTGATGGCAAAAAAAATTCAGTGATTAAAAAAAGTTCTGATTCATGATTCACATTCACCGTAACGTTTTGATTTTTCAAATGCTCCTGTTGTTTTAGTATGACTATAATCTTTATTTTTTCACAATTTGATTTTTCTTTTCTTTTTTTTTTTTTTTTTTTTTTGGAAACAGGGTCTCATTCTGTTGCCCGGGTTGGATGGAATACAGTGGTGCGATCTCAGCTCACTGCAACCTCTGCCTCTTAGGCTCAAGCAATTTGCTCACCTCAGCCTCCTGAGTAGCTGGGACTACAGGTGCATGTCACCATGCCCAGCTAATTTTTTAAATTTTTTGTAGATACGGGGTCTCGTCATGTTGCCCAGGCTAGTCTTGAACTCCTAGGCTCAAGCCATTCTCCTGCTCAGCCTTCCCAAGTGTTAGTATAACAAACATGAGCCACTGTACCCAGTCTATGCTTTGTTTTTAATTTAAGCAGTATTATTCATCTTATTTACTCACTTCATTAGGTACACTTAATTTTGAAGGAGTTTGTTTTTTCAAAAATCAAATTACTTTTAATTGATAAAGCTTGAAAAACAGAGTCTCAGGCTCCGCAGAAAGATCCTGAAAAGATGTTTCAAAAATCTTTTAAACATTTTGACTGCTTTGAAGGGGGGTGTCTAAATTTGAATATGTAAGTACTCTTATTGGCGATGAAGTAATCTTTTTATGTCATAGCTATTTTTAATGGGTGAAAATGTTTCTGTTCATAGACAGTCATTCTTTTCATAGGTCATAGATAATTAAAATAGAAGATTTTTAAAATACAAATTCACTACATAATATAGCTGGTAATATTCTTTTTTTTTTTTAACATAACTCAAGGTTTATAATATATAGACATTTACACAGAAATTTTTGGCCCTAATTCATATATAACTCATCATCTTTTAGGTGGAAATTCTTGCTTCTCTTCAGAAACCAAAGAAGATTTCTTTAAAAGGCTCAGATGGAAAGTTCTACATCATGATGTGTAAGCCAAAAGATGACCTGAGAAAGGATTGTAGACTAATGGAATTCAATTCCTTGATTAATAAGGTTGGGAGATAGTTTGCTTTTATTTTATTTATTTATTTTTTATTTAAAAAAAATTTTGACTATTATAAAACCAGATTGGTTTTATTTCAGAGTTGCTATAATTACTATCAATCTGATATAGGCATTTTAGTATACAAACAGATCACTCTTAAAAAGCAGGAATGAAATATAAAGTCTTTTTCATTTTCACTTAATTTTTTTATTGAGATAAAATGTACATACATAAAACTTAACATTTGACAGTTTTTGAAGTATATTGTTCAGTGGCATTAAGTACATTCACATTGTTGTACAACCATCACCACCATCCCTCTCCAAAACTTTTTTCATCTTCCCAAATTGGAACTCTGTGTCTATGAAACAATTAACTTCCTATTTCCCTTCCCCTCAGCCTCCAGCAGCCACCATTTACTTTGTCTCCATTAATTTAACCATTTGAGGTACCTCATATAAGTGCAGTATTTCTCCTTTTATGACTGGCTTAAATCACTTGGCATTATTCAAAGTTCATTCATTTTATAGCATGTGTTAGAATTTTCTCCCTCTTTAAGCTGAATAATAGTCTATTGTTTTCCATCCACATTTTATTTATCTATTTATCCAGTGATGGACATTTGGATGCTTCTACCTTTTGGCTATTGTGTTAATATATTTATCAAAAGATAAATAGGCTGGGTGCAGTGGCTCATACCTGTAAGCCTAACAGTTTGGGAGGCCCAGGAAAGAGGACCACTTGAGGCCAAGAGTTTGAGACCAGCCTGGCCTATATAGTGAAACCCTGTCTCTACAAAAAATAAAAAAAATTAGCCAGGCATGGTGGCACATGCCTGTAGTCCCAGCTACTAAGGAGGCTGAGGCAGGAGGATTGTTTGAGCCCAGGAGTTTGAGGCTACAGTGAGCTATGATCATGCCACTGCACTCTAGCCCAGATGACAGAGCCAAGACCCTGACTCTTATAAATAAATAAATAAATAGATAAATAAAAGGTAATCATTAGCATTTTTTCAGTTCTGTTGGTATTTGATTTCTATCTCAAAGATGATATGAGGAATCTTATTAAAGGGTTATTATAAATGTATGGTTTTATGTATTTTGAATTATTCTGTAACCAGGTATTTGTAAATGCATAGTGTATGTCTTTTTCCATTGGTAAAAATTGATCCATACTGTGGAAAGATGAAACTTTATTATTTTTCTACAAGCTTTTTCTCCCTTCTTCTCATTGCCTTCCCACATTTTAAAGTCATAGATCTTTAGCATAGAAAAGATATAGCAGTAGATGAGTTTGTTTTTTAAAAAAAGAAGTTACAGTCTGCTTTGTTTAACCAAAAGTAATTTAAAAATTAATACCACATTAAAAAGCTATTTCAAAAGCAATATGAAAAGGAGGATTATTTTTTATTTTAACATATTATTTGGGCTGGGTGTGGTGGCTCATGCCTGTAATCCCAGCTGAGGCGGGCAGATCACTTGAGGCCAGTAGTTCGAGACCAGCCTGGCCAACATGGCAAAAACCTTTCTCTACTAAAAATACAAAAATTAGCCAGGCATGGTGGTATATGCCAGCATTCCCAGCTACTTGGGAGGCTGAGGCATGAGAATTGGTTGAGCCTGGGAGGCGGAGGTTGCAGTGAGTCCAGATCGTGCCACTGCACTCCAGCCTGGGTGACAGAGTGAGATTCTGTCTCAACAACAACAACAAAAAAGTATTGTTTGTTAAAATGGTACCTTAATTCACTAACTACTGAACCATTAGTATGTTCTCTCCAAAGCTCCCTGAGTGTTTTTCTGAGTATCAGATTTACTTGAGTATCAAGTGGCCTGGCTTTAGTTTATAAATTTACATTAATCAGCTTTGTTACTTTAATTAAAGTATTTTGTTACATTTTCCCTCATAAACATGGTAAAATAAAATAGCCTGACATACTAACTTAGTTAGTAACATATTTACTAACATAGTTTTGTAAAAAACTATGTTAGTTTTGGAGGCCACACACTGATCTTTATATGAGATTCTATGGCCATATTGTTTTCCTGGTAGTTATGGAACCTATTTCCTAAAGTAAAATGTATTTTTGATCAGTGATTGTGCTTTTGAATTGAGCAGGTTACAATTACAGATGTGTGCTTACTTCATACAGGTCTAGAATTAAACATAATACTGTTTATTTCCACCTGATATATCAGGATCAATCAGATGAAATATGTAAGGCTTTCTTCTGCTAAGGGATAGCTTTAGAAATAAGGTTGTGATAAACCGCAAGAGGAGCAATACATTTTGAGGATGTCATAGAACTCATGCTCTTTTGTTTATGTATTTTAGAAATAATTAAAATTGGCCGGGCACAGTGGCTCATGCCTGTAATCCCAGCACTTTGGGAGGCCGAGGCAGGCGGATCACAAGGTCAGGAGATCGAGACCATCCTGGCTAACACGGTGAAACCCTGTCTCTACTAAAAATACAAAAAATTAGCTGGGCGTGGTGGCAGGCACCTATAGTCCCAGCTACTCGGGAGGCTGAGGCAGGAGAATGGCAAGAACCCGAGAGGCAGAGTTTGCAGTGAGCCGAGATTGAGCCACTGCACTCCAGCTTGGGCGACAGAGCAAGACTCCATCTCAAAAAAAAAAAAAGAAAAATTAAATAGCAGTCTCTGTGCCTAAAGACTTAATGTTTCAGTAATACCTATAAAGCAATAGAAAATAAAACAGCAGTATTTTGTCATTGTTAAATATACAACTTAAATATTTTAAATACAATATTCTTGTCACATTAATAGTGAATAATTAAAAAGAAGGACCTACCCAGGACATTTTTAATAATCTGTAAATAGATTAGAGATACTGTCCCAGTAGCTTCCTTCCTACCATTCAGAAGAATTATTCATGTATACCACATAGTAAGCCTTCAATGACATTCTTTTGTTATGAAATGAACAATCTTTAAATATATTTGATATAACATTTAGAAATTTTGAGTTCTATCTTGTTTTTAAATTTATGTGTATTTTTTAACAGTGCTTAAGAAAAGATGCAGAGTCTCGTAGAAGAGAACTTCATATTCGAACATATGCAGTTATTCCACTAAATGATGAATGTGGGATTATTGAATGGGTGAACAACACTGCTGGTTTGAGACCTATTCTGACCAAACTATATAAAGAAAAGGGTACTAAAATTAATTCTTATACATATACAGTGTGGGTACTAAGTTATATAATATGGGTATAATTGGTATTAATATATGCTAGCATATGTTTTTTGATATAAGCTATAGTGAAATTTCTAGATTTTATATACAGAAACACTTAAGTGTTTCCATCCCTTCCTTCCTTTCTTCCTTCCTTCCTTCCTTCCTTCCATTTTGATTCCTTCCCTGTCTTCATCCCAACAGGATTTGAGGTAGCTTACAAAACTATATATGAATATTTGTTTTTCACAGATATTGGTTAACAATTCTGAAACTATGTATATACAGTACTAGTCTTCAGCAAGTAAGTAAATATGTTGTATAATGAGAGCCAGTTTTCTCACTGTTGGAGAAAGGAAAGAGAGAAGGCTAGAATGAAGTCTGACGTTTTAGATTGGAATAAGAGGCTCCAACTGTCCAAACCTGGGATAATTTGAGTAGCAAAATAAATAATGATTGTAAACTATTATAACCCATGGAATAAACAAATAAACATGAGTCCATACTGATATAAACAGATATTTGAGTAAATAAATAAATAGGGAAGTGGGAATAGTTCTTCCTTATGTACTAATAGAATTTCAATGAATAAATGTAGAAAGGATGATGGAAATAGGAAATCACCAATTAGCAAACACTATAGTAATTATTATTGCAGGCAGTGATTATTAATGGATGCTAAAATTAATAGGCAAAAGATGAGAAACAGGTTATTTGAAGAATCTTGAAGTATCTCCCTATCAGATACTTAACAATTATAAAGGGAAAAGTATAGTAACTTTACAGTAGAGAAATATAAATATAACTGGTCCGAACTCCTTACAAATGTCAAAGTAATGAAAGACAAAGAAAGAGATTTCCCAGATTTGATGACATTAAGGAGTTGACATTTGATGACAACTAAATGTAATGTGTAATCCTGGATTGGATCCTGACCCCTAAACAAAGTGTGCTAGTGGGACAGCTGGTGAAATTTGAATAAGGTCAGAGGTTTGGTTAATAATACTGTAACAATAAGAATTTCCTGATTTGAATAATTGTACTATTGTTACGCAAGATATGAACATTAAGGAAAGCTGGGTGAAGAATATGTGGGAACTCCGTATCATTGATGCAACTTTTTGTAACATCTAAACTTATTTTAAAATAAGACGTTTTTACAGTTCATATGGTGTAATACATTAAAAATGAATAGATCAAGTTGTCAAAGTGAAGTAGAAAATAAGTATATGTTTTCATACATAATTTGTATGGTATTTGCCATAACAAATTACTGCAAACTAGGCGACTTTAAACAATAGAAATTTATCATCTCACGGTTCTGGAGGCTAAAGATACAATATCAAGTTGTCATTAGGACCATGATCTCTCTGAAGGCTAATGTTCCTTGCCTTTCTCTTAACCTTCTGGTGTTCTGTGGCTTCTGGATGTATTGTACCACATTGCCTTTATTGTTACATAGCATTCTCTCTATGTCTCTGTGTCTCTATTTTCTCACAAGAACACCAGTCACTGGATTATTGAATTAAGGGCCCACCTTAATGACTTTATCTTAACAACATTACATCTGCAAAGATCCTGTTACTGAATAAGCTCACATTCCCAGGTACCAAGAATTAGGATTTCAGCATATTTTTTTGAGAGATAAAGTTCAATTTATAACATTAAGTAATACTGACAGATTACTATATAATGGGTATTGTGCCAAGTATGTTATGTACATTATTTTATTTATTATTGTTAACACGCCTGATTATCCATCCCTATTTTATGGACAGTGCCAGAGAACTTACGTAACTTGTCTAAGTTCACAGTTGCAAAACTGAAACTCAGAGACACTTGAGTCAGAGTTCAAAGAACTTGCTGTTGACTATTTTATTTATGAACATGACATATTGTATATGTCTGAGTTTGGATTTGAAAATATATTTTTTCTTGATAATTTGTGTCAGTGTAAAAAATATATGTATATATACATATATATTGATATGTACACATATATGCAAAATAAGTTCATTCATATGGGACTTAATTCTGAGTCTTGTATTCTGGAACTATTTGATTTCACAACACTGGTTTTAACTGACATTAATTTTCATCAATAAGAGGCTTCACTTGGGTAAGTACGGTGGTCCCTCCTTATCTGGAGGATTGCTTCCAGAATACCCTCACATACCAAAATCCACACATACTCAAGTCTCAGTCAGCCCTGCAGAACCTGCATGTATGAAAAGTCAGCCTTCAGTATATACTGATTTTGCATCCCATGTTTTTGATCCATGTTTGGTTGAAAAAAATCACATGTAAGTGGACCCACACAGTTCAAACTCATGTTGTTCAAGGGTCATCTGTATTAAGGGAAGATGATGTGGTTTATTATTTTATTATACAATCAGTAACTTTATGTATGCTTAATTGAAAAATGTTCCTTTATTCTTGTTTTTCAATAACAATTTGAATAAAAGTAGATGTTTCTTGTCCAATTTTAACAAAAAAAACTTTGCCCCTTTTTTAATTTGGCTGATGTGATTAATGGATATCACTCTTCCTTGCAGGAGTGTATATGACAGGAAAAGAACTTCGCCAGTGTATGCTACCAAAGTCAGCAGCTTTATCTGAAAAACTCAAAGTATTCCGAGAATTTCTCCTGCCCAGGCATCCTCCTATTTTTCATGAGTGGTTTCTGAGAACATTCCCTGATCCTACATCATGGTAAGTTACCAAGAATATAATACGTTGTTATGGTTGAATGTTTATTTTTAATATTTTAGATTTATATTTGCCTCATATGGTATATGGATATTTCATAGGCATTGTGTTTCTTTTAGGTACAGTAGTAGATCAGCTTACTGCCGTTCCACTGCAGTAATGTCAATGGTTGGTTATATTCTGGGGCTTGGAGACCGTCATGGTGAAAATATTCTCTTTGATTCTTTGACTGGTGAATGCGTACATGTAGATTTCAATTGTCTTTTCAATAAGGTATGTGATGTGAGTTACTCTTACTAATTGTGTTTTCTCTCAATTTCCTTTTCTCAACAACTGTATCTTCCTTGACATACCTGTTAGTAGCAGTTATACTCACAGTTGAGTTATATTGAGGATTTGTTGACTAGTTTTCATCAGTGGATCATGTAGTAATGCGTATTAGGATGGAGAGAACTTAGAAGAGTGATACTGTAAAGCTAGTACTGAATTTGAAGTCCAAGAGCATAGGTTTAGGTTCTGACTCAATTAGTTATTAGTTATGTGAATAAGGGCAGATCAGTTCATTTTACTGAGACTCAGTTTTAGAGAGACAGAGTAGTTTAATACGATAGTTTCCAATTCTAGCAACATATCAGAATTATCCAAGAATTAAAAAAAAATTTATAGATACCCAGGAGATTCAGATTCTGTAGGTCCAGAGTGGGGCCTGGGAATAAATTGAGGCAATTGGACCCATCTTTAAGGCCCCCTACAATTTTCCAATATTATAATCCTGCAGGGCAGACTGGTAGGTTAGCGCACTATTTTCTTCACCTCCATCATCTACAGGTTGCCTTGTGCTGTCACAAGAAACCAAGAAAGATCATAGATCCAACTGAGAACAAATCAGAGATAAAATACTGGCATGGGTTAAACCATACAAGAGAGGAATTTAGGGTAACTGATTGGACAAGGGATGAAAGGTCCCTAGAAAAGGCAGATTAGAGGACAGCAGAAAATGAACAACTGGACCTCATTATATGACATGTTTTATTTCCTTTATGAGGGGATGTGAGCATCTGACCCTTGGCTGCTTCTGTTGTTTTAAGATGAAAGTGTTAAAGAAAAGTAGAAATATATGAGAATATTTGTATTTCATATTATTCAAGAAAGACATTAAAGAAGTTAATATGAGACTAAATATTGAATGCATAAAGTTTCTCTGTAATACAGCTTATTCACTGTACTAAACTCAGTGAAAGGTAAGTCCACTTATCTCCTAGATCTTATCCAAGATCAAGTATGGTTTCAGTTCCGTAAAAGCAAAGGCAGAGCTACACGGCTCCTTCATGTTACAAACTTCTAATGTAATTACAACATAAATATTTTGAGGGTATTTTTGCTTTTTGCTAAAAGAATCTGGACATGAAGTTCTTTGAGTAAAGATTTTGAAATTCTAACATTGTTAGTTTGTAATAAAATGTATTGTTTCTAAGGGAGAAACCTTTGAAGTTCCAGAAATTGTACCATTTCGCCTGACTCATAATATGGTTAATGGAATGGGTCCTATGGGAACAGAGGGTCTTTTTCGAAGAGCATGTGAAGTTACAATGAGGCTGATGCGTGATCAGCGAGAGCCTTTAATGAGGTAATCACCTATACTTTGTAAATAATTTAACAGTAACCTCGAATATAATTATTGGCCCCTACATATGTTTGTTTTTATGTAGAAACCACTTTGTACTGACTGAAATAGTTTTTTTAAATAATAGCTTTATGCAGATATAATTTATATACCATAAATTCACCCCTTTAAAAGTACATAATTTGGTGGTTTTTAGTATATTCACAAGATTGTGCATCCATTACCACTATCTAATTTTAAAACATTTTCATCAGCCCAAAAAGAAATTCCGTAGGCATTAGCAGTCACTCCTGATCCCTTCCCCCTCCCACCCCTGCTATCTACTTGTAACCACTCATTTATAATATTTTCTGTCTCTATGGATTTACCTATTCAGGACATTTCATATAAATGGAATCATCTAATATGTGGCCTTTTGTGTTTGTCTTCTTTCACTTAATGTAATATTTTCAGTGTTCATCATGTATCAGTACTTCATTGTTTTTTATTGCCAAATGGTATCCTGTTATATGGATATACTACATTTTCTTTTTCTGTTCATCAGTTAAGAGACATTTGGATTGTTTCCACCTTTTGTGTATTATAAATAGTGTGGCTGTGAACATTGTGCACAAGTTTTATGTGGACATATGTTTTCAGTTCTCTTGTGTATACCTGGGAGTGGAATTGCTGGGTCATATGTTAAATGCTATACTTAACATTTTGAAGAACTCTCAAATCATTTTCCAAAGCAGTTGTAACACTTTATAATCCCACTAGTAATGTATGTGGGTTTCAACTTCTCTGCATCTTTTCTATCTTTAGATAACATCTTTATCTATCCTGGTTATTGTCTGCCTTTTTTATTTTAGCCATTCTAGGGATGTGAAGTTGTATCTCATTGTGGTTTTAATTTGCACTTCCCTAATGACCAGTGATGGTGAGCATCTTTTCATGTCTTTGTTGGCCATTTGTAGATCATCTTTGGACAAATGTCTATTGAAATCCTTTGCCCACTTTCAAATTGGGTTTTTTTATTCTTTTTTTTTTTCCTTTGAGACAGGGTTTCGCTCTGTCACCCAGTCTGGAGTGCAGTGGCGTGATCTTGGCTCACTGCAACATCTGCCTCCTGGGTTCAAACGATTCTCGTGCCTCAGCTTCCTAAGTAGCTGGGACAGCATGTGTGCATGAGCCACTATGTCTGGCTGATTCTTGCATTTTTAGTAGAGATTGGGTTTTACCACGTTGGCCAGGCTGGTCTTGAACTCCTGACCTCAAGTGATCCTCCCGCCTTGGCCTCCCAAAGTGCTGGGATTATAGGCATGAGCCACCATGCCTGGCCTATTCTTGAGTTGCAAGAGTTTGTTTCTTTGTTTGAGACAGAGTCGCCCAGGCTGGAGTGCAGTAACGTGATCTCCACTCACTGCAACCTCGGCTTCCTGGGTTCAAGCGATTTCCCTGCCTCAGCCTCCCCAACAGAGAAGGGGTTTTGCCATGTTGCCCAGACTGGTCTTGAACTCGTAAGCTCAAGCCATCCACCTGCCTCAGCCTCCCAAAGTGCTGGGATTACAGGCATGAGCCACCCCGCCCAGCCAAGTTGCAAGAGTTCTTTACACATTTTGGATACAAGACCTTTTAAGATATGATTTTCAAATATTTTCTTCCATCTGTGGGTTGTCTCTTCACTTTCTTTGATGATGGCCTTTGAAACATAAAAGTTTTAAATTTTGATGCAGTCTAATTTGTTTTTTTCTTCTGGTTATTTTTGGTGTTTCTGTTGTCATATCTAAGAAACTATTCCCTAATCCAAAGTCATGAAGATTTACACCTATGTGTTCTTCTAAGCATTTTTGACTTTTAGCTCTGCTATTTAAATCTTTTATCTGTCTTCAGTTATTTTTTATATATGGTGTAAGGTAGGGGTCCATATTCATTTTTTTGCATGTGCATATCCATTAGTCACAGCACCATTTTTTGAAAAGAATATTTTGCCCCTTGTTTAATTATCTTGGCTTTTTTGTTGAAATGGTCAATTGATTTTCAGCAATATTCTGTTGATCTATATGCCTAACCTTATGCTAACAACACAGTGTTTTGATTATTGTACCTTTGTAGTAAATTTTGAAATCAGAAAGTGTGAGTGCTCCAACTTTGCTTTTTTTCCCCCAAGATTATTTAGCTATTATGGGTCCCTTGTATTTCCATATTAATTTTAAAATCAGCTTGGATTTTGATAGGAAGGACATTGAATTTGTAAATCAATTAGGGAGTATTGCTGTCTTAACAATTTGGGAGTACTGCTGTCTTAACCATATTAAGTCTTCTGATCAATGAACATAGAATGTTTTTCCATTTATTTGAATTTTATTTTTTTCATCAATGTTTTGTGGTTTTTAGGGTCAAGTTTTATATTTAACTTTTAAAAATTGTATTCCTAAGTATTTTATTCCTTTTGATTTTATTCTAAATGGAATTTTTCTTAATTTCATTTTTGGATTGTTCATTGCTAGTGCATAGATATATAATTGATATTTATATATTGATATTGTATCTTACAATCTGCTGAATTCATGTATTAGTTCTAATAATTATTTTTGTGGCTTCCTTAAGATTTTCTCTCCACAATAACATGTCACCTGCAGATATAGTTTTTCTTCTTCCTTTTTAATATCAATGCCTTTTATTTCTTTTTCTTGCCTACTTGCCCTAACTAAATCAGTGTCGAATAGACATGCTAAAAGTGGACATCCTTGTCTTGTTCCTGATCTTAGGGGTAGAGCAGTCAGTCTTTGACTTTTAAGTATGATGTTAGCTGTGGGAAACAGATTGTTTGAAAGGACTTTTAAAGCTTATTTATTCACCTTCATTATTTAAAAGCTGTCTATCAGACATTATGGTAGAATACTGGTTAGTTGGACATATGCAAAAGCAAATTCTCTGAAATAGGAAGTATATCATCATGTGGAACAGTTACCAAGAGCCCTTGTGTTAGTCTGGGTCAGTCAAGAAATAATTTCTGGAGGAAGTAGTTGAGACTTTAAAAGTTAATAAAGTTGACCATGCAAGGGAGAAGAGAGTGTTCTGAGTGATAAAAATATCAAGGCAAGTGAAGTCATGGCCTGCCTGAGAAATACAGTATGTATTCCAGAGGGTATACTTCCAGGAGGTGGTGCTAAGAGATGACGCAGGACAGGTAAGCAGGGGCTAGATTATGAAGGTCTCACATGGGGCCTGTTATTACATTATAACTTTGCCTGCAGAGCAACCAGAAGTCATTGAGGATTTTAAGAAGGAATAAAAAGGGGGCAAGGGGTGGAAAGAGATAATCTGATTTGTACTGTAGAAAAAATAGGGTCCTAGTTTGGGCCAACAGCCAGAAAACTAGTTAGAGGTTTATTGCAGTAACCCAGGAAAGGATGATGGTGTACTGGATAGTGTCACGGCAGTAGAGACGGAGATAACTGAAGAGATTCCAAAGAGATTTAGGAGTTGTAATTGCATGTTAGAGGAAGACAGGGCAAGGATGATTCCTAGATTTTTGTCTAGGGCAAATGGGTGGATGATGATTTGGGGAATACAGGAGAAATCGTTGGGAAAAGGTAATTAATTTTATTTTGGAGATACTGAGTTTGAGGTGTTTGAAACATATCCAACTGGGTATTTCCCATAGGTAATTGGATTTGATGTTTAGGGTGCAGAAAAAAGGTCTGGGCTAGGTCTATATGGTAGCTATAGATGTTATATCGTTATTGAAGACATGGTAAGGGATAAAATTCCTTCATTCAACATATAGTCATTTACCAGTTCACAGTATACACTTAGAGATGGCACATAGAACCCATCTTACTCTATTCTCCAAAACACCTCTGACTCCCCTCTATCTTGCCTTTTTTCCTGCCTTCCCTTCTCTTACCCTCCCCTCACACCAAAACAGAAATTTCACATAACTTAATGAAGACGTAGTAATGTGTATTATAAGAGTATTACCATTAGCTTCTCATCCTTCACTTAAATATTGATGTCAGCAAGATTTCTTCTTGCAAAGATAACATCGTACCATAATATTTGTTTCAATTTTAGTGTCTTAAAGACTTTTCTACATGATCCTCTTGTGGAATGGAGTAAACCAGTGAAAGGGCATTCCAAAGCGCCACTGAATGAAACTGGAGAAGTTGTCAATGAAAAGGTTAGTAGAAGGTATAGCTTGATATGGGCTGCAGTCCTTATCTCTACAAATGAACTTGATATGCAGCTATAGTTCTCATCTCTATGCATGACAACTGCTTGGAAAAACTGTTAGTGACTATTGATTACTCTGAAATCTAGTTCTCTAGTATCACAATGCCATAAGTTTTCTTTATTGTCAGTAATGTTAACAGTATTCGCATTTGTATAATAAAAGTTCATGGCACACTTGTTTAACCATAGACAATTTACAGTTATGAGATACAGTAGGAAAAACTAAAGTACAAATTGCCTGAACTTACAGAACAACAGGTCTGAGCCTTAATATCATGATACCAGTATGTCACAAGCTATGTTAACAAATGCAGCAATTCACTTCTTACTTAGTTGAAGCTGCAAAGTTTGCAGATAGTTTTTTTGTTGTGGTGGTGGTGGTGGTGGTGGTGGTTGTTTTTGAGACAGAGTCTCGCTCTGTCATCCAGGCTGGAGTACAGTGGCACGATCTTGGCTCACTGCAACCTCTGCCTCCTGGGTTCAAGCAGTTCTCCTGCCTTAGCCTCCCAAGTAGCTGGGATTATAAGCGTGCACCACCACAGCTGGCTAATTATTATATTTTTAGTAGAGATGGGTTTCACCATGTTGGCCAGGCTGGTCTTGAACCCCTGGCCTCAAGTGATCCACCCACCTCAGCATCCCAAAATGCAGGGATTATAGGCATAAGCCACTGTGCCTAGCTCAGATAGTTGTTTTTAATAAGTTAGAATAGATTGAGGATTCGTTTTTTTTGGGGGGGGGCACTCTTACATCTTTAATAAGTCTTGTACAGGCTTACTAAATACAATGAATTATACCAACTATACGCTAATAAAGATTAAAAATTTACATTCCAGTTAACTACCTTAAGAGTTTAAGTCCACTTTCATCCTACTGATATAGCTCGAGGAAGGCTAGACCTGTACGCCCCCATCCTTCATGTCATCCTTAACCCTCTGTCTTGAGAAAGAAGGTTTAGCTGCTTCTTTAGTTCTTCTAAAAGAACTAAAAAGAAAAATTTCTTTTTCTTGCTCTATTATCTTCATCTGTAGGGTGAGATTAATATTTCCAGAATTTTGGCAAAATTCACTCTGTAGCAGTTGAAGAGCAGATGGTCTCTGGGACATGTTCCTTTTCGTTAAGTGATAGATATACTTGGCTTGTACTGGATACCTTTTACTGAGGGATTCCAATATCTGACCAGTTCTTGAACCTGTTAAAACTTCTGCTCGCTCCATTTCTGTTCTAAACAGCTGAAAGAGCTCTAGCAGGATCACACTCAAGCTATATACATATCTAACTGGACAAAGCCAGCCCTGGTCTCTACAAATAGTTTTTGTTTTTTTTTAATTAGCCGGGCTCAGTGGCACACTTCTGTAGTCCCAGCTACTTGGGAGGCTGAGGTGGGAGGATCACTTGACCCCAGGAGTTGGAGGCTGCTGTGAGCTATGATGACACCACTGCACTCCAGCCTGGGCAACAGAGTGAGACCCTTGGCATCATACTCAGATCCTTCCAACTGCTGGGATGAAGCATACAGACAAGTGCCCACTCTGGATATAGGTGTTGGTGTTCTCTTTCTGTTTCTATGGGTCCAGTCTGTGTTCTTTTGTAAGATGTCTGGGCAAGCCAGACCAAAGTCTCCTATTTTTACTTGCTGATCAGGGCCATGAAGAAAAATATTTCTAGGCTTCAGATCTCTGTTTACAATACCCATGTTATGTATGTAAAACACACCTTCCACTAAATCTTGAAAATTTTTTGTTGCAACACTGGCCATAAGGACAGGCAAACTTGCCCACACACTCTTGGCCCTGTTTGTTTCTCTCAGCTAGCCAGTCCCACAGCTGGAGCTTGCACACCTGCATCTGGATGTGCAGCATCAGGTGGTACTGCACCTCGATCACCAACAAGTTGAAGTTTTCTTCGGAAGATTCCTCAGTGGATGTGAAATTCTCCTCTAGGAGGGAATTAACACCTGAGCAGCAGGGGCTGTTTCACAATTGACCAGGTAGACAAACCAGCCAGGCCATTTTCCTGGAGCTCCAGGGATGATTCAAATTCACTGGTGTCTCTTAAGACGGAATTGATGGTGTAGTTCACAGCTTGTTATTCTGATTTTGAGTGTCAGATTCTGCAAAGGGTTTTTCTTTTCTGAGGTGAGCTCAGCGAAGATAATGGGTGAGCTGCTATTTTCACCATTTTTAACACCGTATTGGTATCTGTCTGCTTGGTCGGAGAACACTTCCAGAAATGGCAACTGAATGGAAGCTCTGTCTGCTTGTGGTTGGACCACTTGAACATGTTCTGTCCACGCAGTGTGATAACGAATAATATTAGGGTGCTGAAGACCTGCCAGCACCTTCATTCCCCGTAGTTCCTTCATGTAATGTGTTTTTGTTGCACCCTTAATCAGGATTTTTTAAATTGCATAATACTGACCATCTAATTTATTCCTGACCTTGTATACTCTTCCATATCCACCTTTTCCTAAGATGGCAAGTTCTTCAAATTCATTTAAGTAACGTGAAGTTTGTGCTTCAAAGGGTACTTCCCTTGATCTGATTTTCTGGATATGAGAAATAGCCTCACAAGGATCCTGATGAACTCTCTCTTTAGTGGACCTCATTAAGTGAGTAATAGCTCTGTGGTGATGTAGTCTCAATGAGCTAAACTTGTCACAAGTGAAAGAAGACAGCAGCCCCATTTTGTAAAGGTCTGGCAAAGTAACTTAAACACCTGTCTTGAATGAACTGGGTTTGGTTTACGCACATGGCTCAAGTGCTTCACCAAAGAAATAAGCGGCAGCTGGTTTGCAACTGCAAAAGGGAAAGTTGGCTGTTGTAGGGGTTATTTTAATACCTGGAGTTCTGCTGGAACATAAGTCATATTTGGAGTCCAGGCTCTTGGTGGAAAAGTCGATGGCAGATGGCACAGCAACAGTCTCCACCCCGTGGCCCTCCTCTTTGTGCTCGCGGGCTGCAGCGCAGCCCACCAGCCCACCCAGCACCACCTCTGAGAATTATTCTTCTAATAACGTTATTCTTCCTTTTGCATTCAGATATGCTTAAGAAATTGTACAGTTCCAAGTAGCTCACTTAGAACACCCATTTGCATGTACTAACATAATGTAAATATTAGGCAGTACAGCATTGTTATTTGAATATTCATTGAAATGTTTAAGTCCTAAACACTTCCAAAGCAGATTTAAAAAATTATTTTTCTAGAATTGTAATGTGTAAATAATTCCCTGGTATTTCACGTAGTCCAGAAACATGTCCAAGCAGTTGATGTTGAATCAATCTTGCGAGCCTCAAAATCAGTATCACAAGCTAACTGTATTTGTTTAATTTCTTCTTTTCCTGTATTTGCTCTTACAAAAGGGGTATTGGTCAGTAAAATGGTATTAACATTTATTAAATGTCAAAATATAAAGAAAGGTAGTAATTCCAAATTATTAACATCTGTTTTTGGTTTTATGTTTCTTCTTTTTAGGCCAAGACCCATGTTCTTGACATTGAGCAGCGACTACAAGGTGTAATCAAGACTCGAAATAGAGTGACAGGACTGCCGTTATCTATTGAAGGACATGTGCATTACCTTATACAAGAAGCTACTGATGAAAACTTACTATGCCAGATGTATCTTGGTTGGACTCCATATATGTGAAATGAAATTATATAAAAGAATATGTTAATAATCTAAAAGTAATGCATTTGGTATGAGTCTGTGGTTGTATCTGTTCAATTCTAAAGTACAACATAAATTTACGTTCTCAGCAACTGTTATTTCTCTCTGATCATTAATTATATGTAAAATAATATACATTCAGTTATTAAGAAATAAACTGCTTTCTTAATACATACTGTGCATTATAATTGGAGAAATAGAATATCATGTGTTCTTATGGTCAAAAACTATATTTGCAAGAAACAAGCAAGTCTAATTTCATTTTACAACTTCTATTGATTTCCTTTTAAAAGTCCTAGCTATTGTAAGGATTCACTTGAAGAACAAAATTATATGAAATAAATACTGTGGGCAAGGCGTTGTGCCAGACTTGTGCATAGAGCTACCCTCTCCTGCCCTCCAGGAAGTGACAGTCTAGTAAGAGAGAAATATAAATAGCATATCATTAAGTTCACTTAATAAAACTTTGTTTTAAAGTGTGATAGGGAAAAAATATAAGCCAAGAAGCGTGAATGTGAAAACGAAATAAACATTCTGTAACTTGTGTGATGCTGCCATACTGCAGTCCCAGAATGCAGAATCCAGTGGTCATGAAAGACAGCGATACTTAACATTTCCTGAGATCTTAAAATCCAAAAAGTATTAAATGTTTAAGGTTTTTCTGTAAGTTTTCATCCAGAAGACTTAAATACAAAGTAACGGGTTAATACATTCAAATAAGTGGAAAACTCTTACATTTAAAACTGATAATTTCACTTAAGTTGATAGAACTCTCCTTTGCTGTCCGGTTGAAAGTGTGATGGGGAAAAATATGATAAACCCGGATGCAAGAATGTCAAAACTAAACATTAAATGATTTCGTATCCGGTCTTATGTTAACAGTTGCGGGGGGCGGGTACATGGGACATTTTTTTGAACAATTTGGAAAAGAACGTTTTTAAACGTATGTATTAAGAACCGTAAGTTTAAATTCCTCAGAGAAAAAAATTATTGACAAAACAACAAACTAAGCCAAGTAAATCACCAGATCTTTCGAAATCTGAATGAAAAATACTGAGATTAGCAACCCTAGGAGACAAGCGGAACAAAAATCAGTGTTCGATACCCTTCCCACACCTTCGTGCGGTTTTCATGCCACTTCCAAATCCACTTAGAAAGCACAACTCTATCATGGGGCATTTTCGCCCCTAAGTTGCAACACACCAGCAAACCTCCGCAGATCCCCTGACCGCCACTGGACAGTACCGCGGCCCCTGCCGCGCGAGGCCCGGAGGCCTAAGCCCCGCCCCTCGGACGGCCTCGGATCCTGCCGCTCTAGGCCCGGCGGGCGCTCTCTATGGTCGGCCGGGCGGTGTGTTGTCATCCGCGGAGCGACGACCGGAGGCTGCGGCGGAGCCCCGGCGGGGCGTTTGGTTTCGGTTTGGCCCTGACTGGGATTAGTGTTGACGATCGAAATGGGAGTCCCCAAGTTTTACCGATGGATCTCAGAGCGGTATCCCTGTCTCAGCGAAGTGGTGAAAGAGCATCAGGTGGGTGAGCGAGGGGCAATGGCTCAGAAAGCCGAGGACCCGGGGCTCCGCGGCCCTCTCCACCTTAGAGCTGGGGCTTTCGAGCCACCTCTTTCCCTTCGTCGTCTGGACGATGGCATTAGGGAGGGGGACGGAAGGTTTGAGGACGCCCGGATGAGCCGAAAGGGGCTAAGGACGCAGGTTGCCTGTGTGTGGACAGAGCCGCTGGGTTCACGGCTGCTCTGACAGCTCCTGCTTCTGCTGGTCCTTCCGCGACTCCGAAATGAAGTCCTGGGAAAGAACGCTTTTACTGTTCTCCGGTTTCCTCCCGGGGAGCTGCAAGTTGCCTTTTTCCTTACAGAGGCTGCGAAGCTGGAGTGGGTGTCCTCGTAGGTTCCCCCATCCCACCCAGAGCGGCAGACCCACTTACAAACGATAACAGCCGCTTCCGCACGCAGTCACCTTGTTTACTTTCCCTGATCTAGAGCGCGGCCCACCCGGCCCCCGGAGCCTAGACTTTCCGACGTGGCTGATGGTCATATTGGTGATGCCTTTTGTTACTTTCTGTTATTTCAAAAGCAGCACCAATCCCCTGTTGCCAAAACAAAAAACTCTTGGGCCAGCTGGGGAGTGGGACGTAGGACCTTTTATTTGGAGGCCTCACTGTGTGACAGAGGGGGTTGGGAAACGAATTGATAGAACATTAATACTACTAATAATATTTGGCATGTACTGACCCCAGGACAACGTTAATGTGTAGATTCTGAAAACGTAGTTTATATATTGGAACTGTGGAAAGAGAGGAGAAAGCAGTCGTCTATTAGGTAAACTAGACTTTGGGTGATACTTCGGTGTTTGTCACATTTAATGAATTTGATCTCTTTTCTGATGTTTTACAGAAAAACAAAAAGTTTGAAATTTGTGTAGCTGATTGAATCAGTTGTGATGGGTAGTATTGTAAATAGCCTATTAAATTATGGTTTAATCGGCATTTACGAACATGAAGGTAGTTTACTTCTGGAAAGGAGTTTTTGTTGCTGGATTCCAGTCAGATTTGGTAGATGAGAAATAGACTACAAAAAGTTTCCAAGGTTAGCTTAGCTTGAATTTATTTGAAACATAGATTGAGTTAGGTTTAGAGAGGTATTTTTTTCCCCCGGGGAGGGCTAAAAAGGAAACCAGTACATTGCAGAAATGGAGACAACCAACTTTGGCTTTTCTTGCATCCTTCAGTCAGTACCTGCTATACATCAGTCACTTTATCTCTAAAGTGCAAAAATAATGCGATTGTTATTCGTGATGATTTAATACATAATTTGTTCAGTAATATTTTTATTCTGTAGTCTGTGGCACAGAATTTGGTTTGGTGAAAATATCTTAGATTCTCTCCATCCTGAGGAATTTTGTTACTGAAGAATGAAAATCTCTTTAATGCAGTTTTATGACATGGACACTAAGGATAGGTTTTATGAAAGCTTTATATAGAAACTGGGAGGAGAATTATTTTTAAATTTCACTGTAAATAAATTTTAAAATTTGGTTCATCGTTGTGATACCTTTCAAAAATGTTTGATTAAAAAGAGACCAAAGGTTATCAGCTTCTCTGTTAAGTAGAACTTAAAGATGGTAATGCCTAAATAAGTCACAGGCATTCAAAAGCTAGTCCTGGGCGGGAAGGATAGGGAGAAGAAGTGAGTTACGGGAAGTCAGTGGTGTGGCCTCAGTAGCATAGGTTTTCAGTTTCTCTGAATCATCTTGTAAAAACAGAAAGAGAAACTAGAAACCAAAGTTTAAAATCCATAAAACAATTACAACAAACCATGTGACATGCTATCCCCATGAAACTCAAAACATAACTAGGTGAGGCAAACTATCAATAGTCTCTAGACACCGTTGATATTGCCATCTGTGCAAAAGCGAGAAGGAAGCAATGGGGCAACATCTGATGAACCTTAGAACAGGAGAATTCCAGAATAGCCAACGGTATCCACTAAAAGACTATGCTGGCCAATTAGATAACGGTAGCTGAAACAGAGGAGTTTTATTCACTCCATTATTGACTGGGTGAAGGTCTACCATAAGAAAGACCAAACAGGCAGGAGTAGTCTACCTCCTGTGAACACTCAAAACTGACTTGCCAAGGTGCCATTCTAGACCAGAGCCCTAAGGAAAAGGGAGTGGAATAAAGTCTTACGGAAATGTTATGCTGGAAGTGGAATAAAATTTTATGAAAGGGACAATAGAGACAAGAAGAGAAGGAGATAGACCATATAAAAGTGAGGCAAAGTCATAGAATCAAGAAATCTTAGAAAACAAACCACAAAGCAAACCACTGTATTTTTTAACACTACCCAGAACAGCTTTGTGAACTTATATTCCGTGAACCTCTACTCATTCTAAAAGTTCAAGAAAATTAAATTCACATAAAAATGAGCTACAGAAAGGTATTGAGATCAAATTACATACAAAGTTATTATACGAGAAAAAGGGACAGAGTATCTCTTCAGACATAAAAACTTGCAATGAAAAAAATGCACACAAAATAGACCAAAATTATAACCAAAACTATTATCTATTTCACAATGAGTTAAAAGGCATTAAGAAAATGAGGTAAGACATGAAAGAACAACGTGTATCAATTATGAAAATGTGAGAATGAGATGACAGAGAAAGTTAGAAGTAAATGAAAAAAAAATGCAGGGCTGAAGGCTCAAATAGAAGCAAGACGAGCAAATGATACCATTTAAGAAGACAATCGGCAGTGGAAAGATGAAATTTTAAAAAATAAAGTAGATTTAAAAGATTCAAGAAAAAGTAACGATAAGAAAGATAGGCAAAGAAGACAAATAGTAGAGGTGCCTGAAAAAGAAAAAACCAAAGCAGCATAACAGAATGGGTACTCAGTAAATATTTTTTGAGTGAATTAATTTATTAGCTATAGCATATAGCATATAAAATATAGTATATAGAAATGCATATTAAAATAGACATGGTATATTAGTATGTTGTAAAACAGTATTTTTTTAAAAAGTGAAATGAAGCCTGGGATTATTATTTTTTTTATTTTTTATTTTTATGAAACATAGTGTATATATTTATGGGGTTCATGAGATGTTTTCGTACAGGCATGCAGTGTGTAATAATCACATCATGTAGAATGGAGTATCCATCCCCTCAGGTATTTATCCTTTGTGTTACAATCTAATTACACTCTTTTAGTTGTTTTTAAATTGTTGCCTATTGTCACCCTGTTGTGCTATCACATAGTAGGTCTTATTCATTCTTTTTTTTTATTTTTTATTTTGGATACAAGGTCGCGCTCTGTCACCCCGGCTGGAGTACAGTGACGCAATCTCGGCTCACTGCAACCCCTGCCTCCCCGGTTCAAGCAAGTCTTGTGCCTTAGCCACCCAAGTAGCTGGGATTAGGCATGTGCCACTACGCCTAGCTAATTTTTGTGTTTTTAGTAGACATGGAGTTTTGCCGTGTTGGCCAGGCTCTTCTCCAACTCCTGGTGGCCTCAAGTGATCCGCCCACCTCAGCCTCCCAAAGTCCTTGGATTACAGGCATGAGCCACCGTGCCTGGCCTGTGTTTTTTTGTTCTGTTTGTTTTAATTTAAATCTTTTTAAAAATAGAGATGGGTTTTTGCCATGTTGCCCACTCTGGTCTTGAACTACTGGGCTCAAGTGATCCGCCCGCCTCGGCCTCCCAAAGTGCTGGGATTACAGGCATGAGCCCCCGTGCCCAGACTAGGTCTTATTCGTTCTTTCAGTTTTTCTTTTATACCCATTAACCTTTCCCACCTCTCCCCTGACTCCCCTACTACCCTTCCCAGCCTCTAGGAACCATCTTTCTATTTTCTATGTCCATGAGTTCTATTGTTTTGATTTTTAGATTCCATAAATAAGTGAGAACATGCAATGTTTGTCTTTCTGTGCTGGACTTATTTTACTTGACATAATGAACTGCATTTCCACCCATGTGGTTGCAGATGGCAGGATCTCATTCCTTCTTGTGGCTGAATAGTACTCCATTGTGTATATACCACATTTTCTTTATCCATTCATTTGTTGATGGACGCTTAGGTTGCTTCCAAATCTTGGCTATTGTGAACAGTACAGCAACAAACAAAGGAGTGCAGATATCTGCGATATACTGATTTCCTCTCTTTGGGTTATATTAACACAGACAGCAGTGGGGTTGCTGGGATCATATGGTAGCTCTATTTTTAGTTTGTTTTTGTTTGTTTGTTTGTTTGTTTTTGCAGTTGCAAGATTTAATAGAGTGACATAGAGTGAAAACAGAGCTCCCATACAAAAGGAGGGGACCCGAAGGGGGTTGCCGTTGCCGGCTCGAATGCGTGGGTTTACATCCCGATCCTTGTCCCTCCCACTGTGCTGTCAGGCAGTAGATGATTGGCTATTTCTTTATCTCCTGTTTTGCCTAATTAGCATTTTAGTGAGCTCTCTGATTGATCAGGTGTGAGCTAAGTTGCAAGTCCCGTGTTTAAAGGTGGATGCGGTCACCTTCCCAGCTAGGCTTAGGGATTCTTAGTCGGCCTAGGAAATCTAGCTAGTCCTGTCTCTCAGTCCCTACTCTCAGCAGGAAAACCTAAGTGCTGTTGGGGAGGTTGGCCGATGACTGCTCTAACTGCTTCCTGCTGAATTGGCACGTAGTAGGGGTGGTGCAGTTGAGATTTCCTCGGGAGGGGTGCCTTTGATGTCATTAACATCAGCACATGGGCTAACAGGCCTGTCCAGGGGTCCGCGGTAGATCTTAGTCATGGACTGCATCTGGGGCTCCATTTGAAGAACGATTTGTAGTTTTACAGCTTCGATTCTGGAAGAGACAAACTTAACAAGGAGGTTAAAGATACAGGGATTGGGCCAGGTGCGGTGGCTCACACCTGTAATCCCAGCACTTTGGGAGGCTAAGGCGGGCGGATCATGAGGTCAAGAGATCGAGACCATCCTAGCTAACACGGTGAAACCCCGTCTCTACTAAAAATACAAAAAATTAGCCGGGCGTGGTGTTGGGCGCCCGTAGTCCCAGCTACTCAGGAGGCTGAGGCAGGAGAATGGCGTGAACCCAGGAGGCGGAGCTTGCAGTGAGCTGAGATTGCGCCACTGCACTCCAGCCTGGGCAACAGAGCGAGACTCCATCTCAAAATAAAAATAAAAATAAAAAGATACAGGGATTGAAATGTATGGCCTGCAGTGCAGATTATTTCTTTGGCACACTTTACAGGCCCTAACTATCTGCTTGATAGTTTTGAAAAGGCCTGGTCCAGTAAATAATAATTTGGCCATCTGATGGGTGCTATCAATGCCTAAGTGAAAAGGTTTGGTGAAGGGTTTTAAGTAATTTCCATTGGTTAGCTGCAGGCAAAAGTATTTTTCTTTCTTCGGTGGCTAGCCGTCCTGAGGGGAGGAAACTATGTCCTCGTGAGGTTCCCCATTCTATTTCTTCTTCTGAGTACTGGGGCTTGGTTTCCTGGAGGGGATTACCCCATACTAGGGGTCCTTCTATAAGCATTTTTAATGGAGGGTCCTGCCTTGCGGCTCTTTTGGCTTCAATATCCGCTTGGTGGTTCCCTTCTGTTTCCCTTTCCTTTTCTTTCTGATGACCCCGGCAGTGTAAGATTGTCACCTCTTTAGGTTTCTGTACAGCCAATAATAATTTCCTAATGGCTTCCTGATGTTTGATAGGTGTTCCCTCCAAAGTTAGGAATTCCCTTTCTCTCCATATTGCTGCATGGGCATGGAGGACTAGGTAAGCATATTTAGAGTCTGTATATATATTTACCCTTTTTCCTTCTCCTAATTCTAGTGCCCAAGTGAGGGCTATTAGTTTTGCCAGCTGAGCACTAGTTCCTGGAATGAGGGGATTATTTTCAAGTATTCCATTGTCACTGACCACTGCATACCCCGCTTTTCAAAGTCCTTTTTCTACGAAGGACTTTTTGTATACGAATTCATTTTATGTATATGAATACGAATGAATTGTATACAAATTGTATGCGAATTCAGTATACAAATTGAGGTCAGGATCCGTCAAGGGAACCTCTGAAAGGTCCCCTCGAGCGGCTTAGGTTTGAGCAATTACTTGTTGACGGTTATGTTCTATCTTTTCTTCATTGTCTGGAAGAAATGTGGCTGGGTTAAGAGTTGCACAAGTGCACAGTCGCAACACTGGCCCTTCAAGTAATAGAGCCTGATATTTAAGTAAATGGTTGTCTGAGAGCCACAAGTCTCCTTTAGCAGTGAGTATACCATTCACATCATGAGGTGTCCACACAGTAAGATCTCTTCCCTGTATTATTTTAACTGCTTCAGATACTAAGACTGCAAATGCAGCCACTACCTATAAACAATGAAGCCAACCCTTTGCCACTACATCAGTTTTCTTACTCAGGTATGCCACGGTTGCAAGCTCGTCCCTCGAACCTGTGTAAGGACTCCTAGAGCTATTCCTGTTTTTTTGTGATATATAAAGAAAAGTCTTGCCCTATTGGCAAGCTTAACACTGGGGCTTGGGTTAGGGCCTTCTTTAGGGCCTGGAAAGCCACTTCTGCTTCAGGTGTCCATCTTACTAAATGAGTATTGGCTTTCTGAGTTTCCTTAATTAGTGTATATAATGGTCTGGCTATTTTGCCGTACCTGGGAATCCATATTTGGCAGAAACCTGTTATGCCAAGGAACCCTCTTAGTTGCTTTAGGGTTTGGGGATGAGGATAAGCAGTATAGGCTGGATACATTCCCCACTGAGGGCCCTGGTGCCTTTGGATAATTTTAGCCCTAAGTATTTAAACTGCTGTGAGCAGAGCTGAGCCTTTGGTTTGGAAACCTCGTAGCCACAGGTGGCGAGGAAATTTAAGAGCGCTTGGGTGGCTTGGTGGCACAAGGTTTCTGAATGGGCGGCCAAAACTAAATCATCCGCGTACCGAAGGACAAGAGTGTCCAGGTATGAAAATTGGCTCAAGTCTTGGGCTAATGCCTAGCCAAATAGCTGGGGCTATCCCTGAACCCTTGGGGTAAAACAGTCCAGGTGAGTTAAGACGTTGGGTTCAAAGGCTCTTCAAAGGCAAACAAGAATTGAGAGTCAGGATGTACAGGGTTGCAGAAAAAGGCATCCTTAAGGTCCAGGACTGTAAACCGCTCTGCTTCCTCTGGTATTTGGGAAGGCAGAGTATAAGGGTTAGGTACAGCTGGGTATAGAGGAACAACAGCCTCATTCATAATCCTGAGATCTTGCACTAACCTCCACTGTCCGTTGGGTTTCTGTACTCCTAAATTTGGAGTATTGCAGGAGCTATTGTGTGGTTTTACTAGGCCTTGGGCTTTTAGGTCCTTAACAATCTTTTGGAGTCCTTGTTGGGCCTCGGGTCTAAGGGGGTACTGCCTTTGGTAGGGAAAGGAGGTGGGATCCTTTAGTTTAACTTGACCAGGATGGGCATTCTTTGCTCGTCCATGTTGTCTTTCTGTTGCCCAGACTTCAGGATTAATTCCTTCCTCAAGCAGGGGACAACAAACGGGTGTTCCTTCTCCTATGTTCAGGTGTATAATGACCCCTACTTTTGCTAGAATGTCTCTCCTTAACAAGGGAGTGGGGCTTTCAGGCGTAATTAGAAAAGCATGTGAAAAGAGTAAAGTTCCCCAGTCACAACTTAGTGGCTGGGAGAAGTATCTAGTGACTGGCTGTCCTATGACCCCTCGGATAGTGACAGATCTGGAGGACAGTTGTCCAGGACAGGAGAGTAAGACTGAGAAGGCCGTGCCAGTGTCCAGGAGACAGTTAACCTCCTGGCCCTCAGTGGTGAAGCATACCCAGGGCTCTGTGAGGGTGATGGCATGGGCTGGCGCTTTCCCCCGGCACCCTCAGTCCTGCTGCTGGATCATCTGGTTCAGCAGGACCTTCGTCTCCTGAGAACTTCGTCTCAGAGGACCTTCGTCTCCTGGGGTAGTGGGCCTTCCAGTGATTCCCTTGACATAAGGGGCATGGACAAGGGGGCGGCTTATTTCTACTTGGACAATCTTTTTTAAAGTGTCCTTGTGGACCGCACTGGAAGCAAGCCCTTTTAGGCATTCGATTTGCCCAGCTTTTCCCTTTTCCAGAGCCTCCAAAGTCCACTTGCCTAAGGGCCATGACTAAAGCGGTGGCCTTTTTTTTTTTTATCCCGTTTGTCCTGTTCCGCCTGCTCCTCCTGATCTCTATTATAAAAAAACAAGGTTGCCAAGTTCAGTAGAGTTTCTAAGTTTTGCTCTGGGCCTAAGGCGGACTTTTGAAGTTTTTTCCTAATGTCTGCAGCTGACTGATAAACTTGTCCTTTAAGATTAGTTGGCCTTCAATGGAGTCAGGTGACAGGGAGGTATGCTTCCTTAATGCCTCTCTTAGTCTATCCAGAAAGGCAGTAGGATTTTCTTCCTTTCCCTGTGTTACAGTGGACATCATTGAATAATTCATAGGCTTCTTCCTAGTTTTCCTTAGTCCTTCTAGCACGCAAGTTAGCAGATGTCTGCGGCACCAATCTCCATGTTCTGATTCTGTGTCCCAGTGAGAGTCTACACTGGGAACTGCCTGCTGGCCTGTGGGGAATCGTTCTCTTTCCTCTGTTGTCATCCTATCATTGACCTAACTGAGATACCGGAGATTGCCAAACTCTCGGGCTGCAGTTATGGCGGCACTTCTCTCATTTGGGGTTAGTGTCTGATCTAGCAGTAACATTATATCTCTCCATGTCAGATCAAAGGATTGTCCTAACCCTTGTAAAACATCAATATAGCCATCAGGGTTATCTGAGAATTTACCTAGATCTATTTTAATTTGCTTTAAGTCTGAGACAGAAAAAGGTACATGCACTCTGGCTGGGCCGAATTCTCCTCCTCCCACTGCTTGGAGGGGGCATAATCGGGGAATATTGGCACTCTGGTTCATTGTTTACCCCTTTGTCTGTCTCCTTTGGACCGTTTGGGTTAAAGGGGGGTCCTTGTTAGTTGGGGAAGGAGTCGGGGGACACTGGGATAGGGAGGTAGACTGAGGGCTTCCTGTAGGGCATAAACCACACTTTTTACATAATTGCGAGTTGTCTCTTAATGAAAAGAAAGTTTGCACATATGGCACTTCACTCCATTTGCCCTCCTTTCTACAGAAGAGGTCTAGCTGTAGGATGGTGTTATAATCTATACTTCCCTCACGAGGCCAGGTTTCTCCCCCTTGAAGAGGATATCGTGGCCAGGCGATACTGCAGAAGAGTATAAGTCATTTCTTTCTTAGTGTCTGAGGGTCAGATTGGTCCCATTCTCCAGAATACATCTTAGGGGCGTTTTTGCCTTGCGGGGGAGAACGTTTCCCATCTGAAAAAAGAACAGAGGGATGCCAGCACCCCTAGTCATTTTCCAATGAGCATTAGTCCTAGAGCGTCCTGTAAGGGCCTAATGCTTATTCTTTTCCAGGGTGCGTAACCACCCATGGACCTCTGCTTATCGGATTAGTTACGCTTACCGATGTAGCAGTCCTGCACCTGTTTTCCCGCCTCTCTTGACCACAAAGAAAAGGGTCCGGACTGCTGGATTCTAGTGGTCCTTTACCAGCGTGCCCAACATTGCCTTTGTGCTCAGGGGTGAGTTCCTTTCCAGGGTGCGTAACCCCCCACGGACCTCTGCCTATCGGATTAGTTACGCTCCCCAATGTAGCAGTCCTGCACCTGTTTTCCCGCCTTTCTTGACCACAAAGAAAGGGGTCTGGGCTGCTGGATTCTAGTTATTTTTAGTTTTTTGAAGAACCTTCAAACTGTTCTTCATAGTGGTTGTACTAATTTACATTCCTGCCAACAGTGTACGAGGGTTCCCTTTTCTCTACATCCTTGCTAGCATTTGTTGTAGCCTGTCTTTTGGATAAAGGCCATTTTAACTGGGGTAAGATGATATCTCATTGTAGTTTTGATTTGCGTTTCTCTGATGATCAGTCATGTTGAGCACCTTGTCATGTGCCTATTTGCCATTTGTGTGTCCTTTTTTGAGAAATATCTGTTCAGATCTTTTGCCCATTTTTGATTGGATTATTAGATTTCATCCTATAGAGTTGTTTGAGCTCGTTGTATATTCTGATTATTAATCCCTTGTCAGGTGAGTAGTTTGCAAATACATTTCTTCCATTCCATGGGTTGTCTCTTCACTTTGCTGATTGTTTCCTATGCTGTGCAGAAGCTTTTTAACTTGATGTGATCCCATTTCTCCATTTTTGCTTTAGTTTCCTATGCTTGTGGGATATTACTTAAGACATTTTTGCCCAGACCAATGTCCTAGAGATTTTCCTAAATGTTTTCTTGTAGTAGCTTGTAAAGATATGTAGAAAGAGGAAAGAATATAGGATTGGTGGGGAAAATAGCAGCCAAGTCATGCAGGACCTTTTATGCTATTAAGGATTTGTAGTATCCTTTGGGTTTAGGTAAGGAAGCAATGTGATCAGATTATGTTTTAGAAAAATAGCTAAACTGTGGTGAGAGAGAAAACTGGAAGCAAGCAGTTCTGTTGGGAAACTGAGGGGCATGGACCAGTGTGGGAGATCTGGGCATAGAGAAAAGGATGAGATTACCTAAGACAGTGGAAATGGGTAAGATGGTAAGATTCTAGAAACATTTTGGATGTTAAATTAAAAAGAAAAATACCTCAGTGACTAATTGGATATGGGATTGGAGAAGGCAGAGAGTATAAAATAACCTTGAAATGTCTAACTTGCCAATGTAATAACTGAGGAGAGAAACTACATTATCAGTAATCTCTTTGTATGGGAGCAAAGTTCTACTGCATGTTCTCACTTTATTCAACACATTGGCCAATGATTAATTATTCTTTGTCTTTCTTACTAGTCTGAAACCTAAGAGAATTTTTCAAATATTTCTTCTCTAAAAGGAAAATTATATGGGGTATTTTTTAGATTATAAAGGTAATATATGCTAATTATTTTAAAAAATTCAGATAATGCGGAAAAATATAAAAACTATTGTATAGTCTAGAGGAAAGTAAAAAGCTTTCATCATCCATGGTTGACCCCTAACCATATAAAAACATGGTAACATCTTGTTTTTATATACTTTCTAACTTTTCTATGCAGATATGTATGTAAATAAATATTTCCTATAAATAGGATACTTTACCTGCTGTTTTATACCCTGCCTTTGTCACTTGATGATATATATTATGCATATTATTCCATGCCAAATATGAATCTATTTCATAATTTGTAATTGCTGTGTTGAATTCCATTGTATGGATGTACCATCATCAGTTTTCTATTTTTATCTTTTCTGTACAATACTGCCATGAATATTTTATACTTCATCTTTACAAGTTAATCATATCTGATTATTTTTCAGGATAAATTTTCATTAGTAGAAATCCTGGGTCAAATTTTAATTTGTACTTTGTGATTAGTTATGCCAATTTACATTCTAGTCTCAAACTATTGGGTATAAACCCTATTTCTGTTTTTCTAGCTCCACGACTTTTCTCTAAAATTAGAATGCTAAATATTTATCTTTTAAGGTTGTTATAATTAAGTCAGAGAATGAATATACATATTTAGCCTAATGTTTAATACCTAATAATTGCATAATAAATGCCAGCCATTGCTTTTAATAACATGAAATATGTGCTTCCCCAAAGCCCTGTTAATACTGGGTAACATCAGTCTCTTTAATTTTTACTAATGTGGGAAAATGATGTGTTATTTCAATGAGAAATTTTGGATGGTGAACATCTTTTCATGTGCTTATTAGACTTATGACTTTTTTGTTTATTCATTTCTGAATTGCTTTCCATTTTCTGTGATTGCTTTAAAAATTTGGTTTTTTTTTTGTTTTGTTTTTTTTTTTGAGGTGGAGTCTCGCTCTGTCGCCCAGGCTGGAGTGCAGCGGCACGATCTCAGCTCACTGCAAGCTCCGCCTCCTGGGTTCACGCCATTCTCCCGCCTCAGCCTCCCGGGTAGCTGGGACTACAGGCGCCCACCACCACGCCCAGCTAATTTTTTGTATTTTTAGTAGAGATGGGGTTTCACCATTCACAGAATGGTCTCGATCTCCTGACCTTGTGATCCACCCGCCTTGGCCTCCCAAAGTGCTGGGATTACAGGCGTGAGCCACTGCACCTGGCCTTTTTTTTTTTTTTTTTTTTTTGGGGGGGTGGGGACAGTTTCACTCTGTTGCCAAGGCTGGAGTGCAGTGGCATGATCTCAGCTCACTGGAACCTCCACCTCCCAGGTGCAAGCGATTCTCATGCTTCAGCCTTCTAAGTACCTGGGATTACAGGCATGCGCCACCACCCAGGCTAATTTTTGTATTTTTGGTAGAGATGGTTTCACTTTGTTGGCCAGGCTGATCTTGAACTCCTGACCTCAAGTGATCCACCTACCTTGGCCCCCAAAGTGCTGGGATTACAGGTGTGAGCCACCGTGCCCAGTCAAAAATTTGCTCTTTTTCTTATATTTCAGTATTTCAGTATTTTTTATGTGTTAGAGATGTTGACTTCTTTTTTTTTTTTTTGATACAGAGTCTTGCTCAGTTGCCCAGGCTGGAGTGCAGTGGCTCGATCTCCGCTCACTGCAAGCTCCGCCTCCTGGGTTCATGCCATTCTCCTGCCTCAGTCTCCCGAGTAGCTGAGACTACAGGCGCCTGCCACCAAGCCCAGCTAATTTTTTTGTATTTTTTTAGTAGAGACGGGGTTTCACCGTGTTAGCCAGGATGGTCGCGATGTCCTGACCTCGTGATCCGCCCTCCTCGGCCTCTCAAAGTGCTGGGATTACAGGCGTGAGCCACCGCGCCCGGCCAGAGATGTTGACTTCTAATTTGCAAACATTTCCCTACGTTTTGTCATTTTTAATTGAATTATATATGGCGCTTTTTAACCCTATATATGTAAAACAATACATTTTTAGATAACTCTACCATTTATTTGCTTTATGATTTCTGGCTTTTCCTACCCTAAGAGTTTTAAAATATTTGTATGTAATTTTTTTGTTACATTTCTTACAGTAAAATTTTTAATCCTTCTGGAATTTCTTTTGTTTTAGCGTAAGATGGAGTTTTATTTTTTATATACTAAATTTCCATTCAAACCATCTGTCTGATAACTTATCTAGGGCAAATTTCCTTTGATTCTTCTTTTTGTTTGTTTGTTTTATAGAGACAAAGGGTCTTACTCTGTCTCCCAGGCTGGAGTTTGGTGATGCAATCACCACTCACTGCAGCCTTGAACCTGTGGGTTCAAAGATTCTCTCACTTCAGTCTCTCAAGTAGCTAGAACAGACACGTGCTGCCACACCCAGCTTACTCTTCTTTTTAATACTCGTCTTGGCTATTATTGCGTATTTATTCTCCTAGGAAAACTTTGGAAAATCGTTCTGTAAAATGTAAAAAAAAAAAAAAAAAAAAAAAAAAGTGTAAAAAAAAAAATTTGATCAAGTCGTTGATGCTGAGGCCAGGCGCAGTGGCTCACACCTGTAGTAATCCCATCACTTTGGGAGGCCTGGGCAGGCAAATCGCTTGAGCTCGGGAATTCAAGACCAACCTGGGCAACATGGCTGGTATTTTTTCGTACAAAAGATATGAAAATTAGCGTGTGAAAAAGATATGAAATTATCACGTTTGTTGGCATGTGTCACTGGTCCCAGCTACACTGAAGGTTGAGGTGGGAGGATTGCTTGAGCCTGGGAGGTGGAGGCTGCAGTGAGCCGAGATCGCACCACTGCACTCCAGCCTGGGTGACAGATCGAGACCATGTCTCAAAAAATAAAAATAAAAATAAATAAAATACCCCTGTTGAAAAGTCACACTGAGATTTTCATTGAGGTTTTAAGATTTCTTGGAATAAACAGTAAATCTTGAGTGCACTTTAAAAATCTCATGGTTACAACTGTCATTTCAGTTCAGCCTGTTAGTAAGAACATTCCAGAATTTTTATGTTATTCTTGTACATACAATACTATATAAATAGGTATTTCATAAAAATATGTTTTGATGGTGTTCATTGATTCAGAGACCAAAACTTTTCACTCCCAAAACTCAAAGGCATGCCATTTTCTCAGTAGCAGGAAAATATATTGTTACTTGTACGTGTTGTAAAACTTGAATTACTGTTTCAGAAGTGATTTCTATTATGTTTATACAAGGAAAAAATTCAAAGTAATTTACTTTAATGAATATGTAAGGCAGACTCTATTCTAAGATTCTTTTATTACAGTACAAAATATAACTCTTTAGCTTCACCCATTTCAGTTCCATCTTAATGTGTATTTGTTTCAGTAATGTTCCCCTTCCTCACAAACATTTACTTTTTTTTCTTTTTAGTTAAAAAAATTTTTGTTCCTGGTGGGACCAAGAGTTCCAACACAAACATTTAAATAGAGGAAAAATAAATGAGAGAGCCATTAAGGTCTTCTTATAAAAGCAGATGTTTGTTATTCGGAGCTTACAAATTATTAACCCACATATCACAAACAAGAAATCTGTTTTTCAGGTTTCAGTTTCATAAATTTCTTGGCATAATCTAACATTTTAAAAATTAATATAACCAATCAGTGACTGCTTCAGTGAAATTAAGTATACAATTAGGCTTTACATCATATGTTAAATGTTTCAGTAACCATGTACAAACAGCCTTTTGATGTAAATGGGCTTTTTGTTACCCATTATAGAGGAAATTGAGGTTTTGAGGAGTTAGTGTCAAATGGTAGGAAGGAACGAAACTAATATTTTGAGTACCAAATGAACCAAGCACTTTATTTGGTGTTTTCTTGGAGCTTATTATTTTGAATAAGTAGATTATTTTCTGACAGTAAATTTGATCAAGTCATTGGTGCATTATATAAAACCAAATTTGTCACCATATTACCAATTCTTTACTTTTTGTATTCATCTGTGATTGTTTACTCAGTTTTTGTATAATAGAATACACAAATCCTGCTTTTTATCATTCTATAATCACTTTTCCCTGCTGCTTAAGATATCTGTAGTTGATTAAAATAAATGATCTCAAGCATTTTTCTTTGTTTTTCAGATTCCTGAATTTGACAACTTGTACCTGGATATGAATGGAATTATACATCACTGCTCCCATCCTAATGATGATGATGTTCACTTTAGAATTTCAGATGATAAAATCTTTACTGATATTTTTCACTACCTGGAGGTGTTGTTTCGCATTATTAAACCCAGGAAAGTGTTCTTTATGGCTGTAGATGGTGTGGCTCCTCGAGCAAAAATGAACCAGCAGCGTGGGAGGCGTTTTAGGTAAAACATTTATGTTTTATTTTGGAATATTATTTAGCTTAGTAAAAATATGTTATTTTAAAGATAATTGATTTAACACAATCTTCTGTTCATGTTTATTTTCTGCGTAAACTCCCCCAGAAATGGAAATATCTCAGTGTCATATTTTACCAGTCGAGTAATGAGTTAGGAACTCAGTGAGATGTCCTTTCTCAAAACATATGTTGGAGGTTCTCTTGTTCGTTTGTTTCTTTGTTTGTTGAGACAGAATCTCACTCTATCACCCAGGCTGGAGTGCAGTGGTACAGTCTTAGCTCACTGTAATATCTGCCTCCCCAGTTCAAGTGATTATCGGTGCCTCAGCCTCTTAAGTAGCTGGGATTACAGGCAAGCGCCACCGGACCCAGCTAATTTTATATATATATATATGAAATAAATTTTATATATATGAAATAAATTTTATATATATAAAATAAATTATATATATAATAAATTATATATATATAAAATAAATTTTATATATAAAACATATTTTAATATATTTATATATAAAATGTATATTATATATTTTATATATAAATATATTTGTATATTTATATATTTTATATGTATAATTTATTTATTTTTGCATATATATGCAAAACTCCGTCTCAAAAAATTATATATATATTAAAATATATATAATATAATATATTATATAATATATTTATATATATTATATAATATATAATATATTATATGTTATATATTATATAATGTATTATATTATATATTATATATTATATATATTATTGTATATATTATATAATTTATATAATATATATAAATATATATTTTTTTAATATTATATGTAATTTTTTTTTTGAGATGGAGTTTTGCTCTTGTCGCCCAGGCTGGAGTGCAATGGCGCGATCTCGGCTCATTACAACCTCCGCCTCCCAGGCACAAGTGATTCTCCTGCCTCAGCCTCCCAAGTAGCTGTGATTACAGGTGCCCGCCACCACACCCAGCTAATTGTTGTATTTTTAGTAGAGACGGAGTTTCACCACGTTGGCCAGGCTGATCTCAAACTCCTCATCTCAGGTGATCCACCCACCTCAGCCTCCCACAGTGCTGGGATTACAGGTGTGAGCCACTGTGCCCAGCCAATTTTTAATATTTTTAATAGAGACAGGGTTTCACTCTGTTGGCCAGGCTGGTCTTGAACTCCTGACCTCAAGTGATCTGCCTACCTTGGCCTCCCAAAGTGCTGGGATTACAGGTGTGAGCCACCACGTCTGGCCAGGTTTTGGTGTCACCTGGGGCTCTAAGAATACATCACTGTAGTTACAGTTCAGCAATTAGGAAGCTACTGCTGCATCTGTTAGTTCCCAAGCTACAGTGCAGTTGCTAGATCTGTACTGAAAAAAACTGATTCCCTGTTCCTTGCTTATAAAGTCACACTTTTGTTTTCTGTCACTAGTTTTTATACTTCTCATTGATAATTTGCAAATGATAGTACTGTAGTAGAGAAAAGCTCCAATAGTAGTCTGCCCTGGGATGGTAACTAGAAAGTGAACTAAGAGATTCTTCTAATGAGAACATTATTGACACTTAACTTAATTCAACAAACATGTATTGAATGCCCAGACTCTGGGTTAGATGCTGATTTTTGACTGAGCAAAAGTCCAGACTGGGCAGAAAGGCAAGTGAGATCAGAATGCAATTGATGGACTGTGAGAAGTGAGCTAAGTTAGGAAATTCAGGGTATTATCAGCACCACTGTGTGACTTAGGCGGTAGGAGAAGTAAAAGGATGAGAAGAGGTTACACACTAGGATTTTAAAGTTCATTCCTGGACATGTGGAATATTTCTATGTAACAGTGAGATCAGGCTGTGTCCCGGTTCATGGGTAACAGAAGTAAAGGTTAGAATTGAAGGCAAGAAATCCCTAGTGGAGAGTGTTTGACGGGTCATTAGCATAATGAGTCCTTCAATCATAATGGCAAGTAAAGGAGTGGAAAGACCATCTGCACATCCAATGTGGAAGTCATCAAAGAAGGTGGGACGGTGCTTTGAAGAAGGCTGCCGGTGAGAGGAAGAGGATGGCAAAAAGTACTGATTTCAATATCAAAAGAAAAAAGATACTGAAATTTTTAGAAAGACTGTGAGATCTTTGAAGGCAAGGGCCGTCTCTGAGTAATATTTAAATTCTCAAATACCACCCAAGACTTACTCTATCAGAATCTCTAGTAGTTGAGAAACTCCTGGGAACTATTTTTTACCATACTCCCCTGGTATTTGTTTTTTTTTTTTTTTTTTTTTTTTTGAAACTGTGGATGTGAATCTTTATTTTTCTTTCTTTTTTTTTTATTATACTTTAAGTTTTAGGGTACATGTGCACATTGTGCAGGTTAGTTACATATGTATACATGTGCCATGCTGGTGCGCTGCACCCACTAACTCGTCATCTAGCATTAGGTATATCTCCCAATGCTATCCCTCCCCCCCCCACCCCACCACAGTCCCCAGAGTGTGATATTCCCCTTCCTGTGTCCATGTGATCTCATTGTTCAATTCCCACCTATGAGTGAGAATATGCGGTGTTTGGTTTTTTGTTCTTGTGATAGTTTACTGAGAATGATGATTTCCAATTTCATCCATGTCCCTACAAAGGACATGAACTCATCATTTTTTATGGCTGCATAGTATTCCATGGTGTATATGTGCCACATTTTCTTAATCCAGTCTATCATTGTTGGACATTTGGGTTGGTTCCAAGTCTTTGCTATTGTGAATAATGTCGCAATAAACATACGTGTGCATGTGTCTTTATAGCAGCATGATTTATAGTCATTTGGGTATATACCCAGTAATGGCATGGCTGGGTCAAATGGTATTTCCAGTTCTAGATCCCTGAGGAATCGCCACACTGACTTCCACAATGGTTGAACTAGTTTACAGTCCCACCAACAGTGTAAAAGTGTTCCTATTTCTCCACATCCTCTCCAGCACCTGTTGTTTCCTGACTTTTTAATGATCACCATTCTAACTGGTGTGAGATGGTATCTCATTGTGGTTTTGATTTGCATTTCTCTGATGGCCAGTGATGATGAGCATTTTTTCATGTGTTTTTTGGCTGCATAAATGTCTTCTTTTGAGAAGTGTCTGTTCATGTCCTTCGCCCACTTTTTGATGGAGTTGTTTGTTTTTTTCTTGTAAATTTGTTTGAGTTCATTGTAGATTCTGGATATTAGCCCTTTGTCAGATGAGTAGGTTGCGAAAATTTTCTCCCATTTTGTGGCCATACTTCCCAAGGTAATTTACAGATTCAACGCCATCCCCATAAAGCTACCAATGACTTTCTTCACAGAATTGGAAAAAACTACTTTAATGTTCATATGGAACCAAAAAAGAGCCCGCATCGCCAAGTCAATCCTAAGCCAAAAGAACAAAGCTGGAGGCATCACACTACCTGACTTCAAACTATACTACAAGGCTACAGTAACCAAAACAGCATGGTACTGGTACCAAAACAGAGATATAGATCAATGGAACAGAACAGAGCCCTCAGAAATAACACCACATATATACAACTATCTGATCTTTGACAAACCTGAGAAAAACAAGCAATGGGGAAAGGATTCCCTATTTAATAAATGGTGCTGGGAAAACTGGCTAGCCATATGTAGAAAGCTGAAACTGGATCCCTTCCTTACACCTTATACAAAAATCAATTCAAGATGGATTAAAGATTTAAACGTTAGACCTAAAACCATAAAAACCCTAGAAGAAAACCTAGGCATTACCATTCAGGACATAGGCATGGGCAAGGACTTGATGTCCAAAACACCAAAAGCAATGGCAACAAAAGCCAAAATTGACAAATGGGATCTAATTAAACTAAAGAGCTTCTGCACAGCAAAAGAAACTACCATCAGAGTGAACAGGCAACCTGGTATTTGTTAAAGTAGTTTTTGGGAGCCACTAGACTAGAAAATCTAGTGTTAAGGAGGGATTTTATAAACCTACTACATCAGTCTGGGTTCAGTTGCAGGTGATAGAAAGCACTCTAGCTATTTCAGACAAAAAGGGGTGTAATTCAGGGAATTGGGTGTTTATAAAAATCACTGTAAAGCCAAAAGGGCGGGAATCTAGATGAGCCGTAAGGGATAACTTCCCAAACAGCACTACAGAACTGACTCACCAGTGGCAGAACTATTACCACATTCAGGTAACATGAGGAGTTCAGAGCCCCCTACCAAAATGGGTGGTTTCGGGAACTTACTCCTTTATCTGTGATCCAATAATTAAGAAGCTGTCACTTGGGGCTCTAAGAATACATCACTATAGTTACAATTCAGCAATTAGGAAGCTACAGCTGCATCTGTTCCAGAGCTACAGTGCACCTGCTAGATCTGCACTGAAAAAAACTGATTCCCTGTTCCTTGCTTATCAGCACCTCTAAAGATACTGAATACTGGGATCTTCTTTACCATTGCTGAGATATACAGACATACCAGAGCTCCAGTGCCTCAATTGTGATGCAGGCACCACCACACTTCCACTTTCCAAACCTTATATGGAGGCATCTAATTGGCAAAATCTGAGTCATATGAAGACTCTTAGCTTCAGGGAAGCCTGAGAACTTTCTAACCTACCTGGTATCAGAAGGTAAACTAAAAGGAAATGGAATGGAAGTTGAGGGCCAATGCATTATAACCACCACAAGCATTTATTAAATACTGTGCTGGTATTGAGCACTACATTTTTCCTAGAAATCCCCTAGTCAGTTTTCTGCCATTCTCTACAGTGATGACCTTCTCCATTCATAATTCCCTGTTTTACTTATTTCTAAATCTGCCTTCTTTTATCCCCACCATGCCACTAAAATTTCCTGACAAGATTACAGCTAAATCCAGGCCGGGCGTGGTGGCTCGCACCTGTAATCCCAGCACTTTGGGAGGCCGAGGCGGGTGGATCACAAGGTCAGGAGTTCAAGATCAGCCTAGCCAAGGTGGTGAAACCCCGTCTCTACTAAAAATACAAAAACAATTAGCCAGGTGTGGTGGTGGTCGCCTGTAATCCCAGCTACTCGGGAGGGTGAGGCAGAGAATTGCTTAAACCCAGGAGGCGGAGGATGCAGTGAGCCGAGATCCCACCACTGCACTCCAGCCTGGGCGAGAGTGAAACTCTGTCTCAAAAAAAAAAAAAAAGAAGATTATGGCTAAATCCAAAGAATACTTCTTTCTTCAACTTATTTCATTTATCCACAGCATTTAACAGTGTTGACCATTCTTTGCTTGAGCTTCTCCCTTTCCTTGACCATCATGTAACCACATTCTCTCTTTGTACTTTCTTAGTCTCCTTGTCTTCTTTTCTTCCTTTGTGTTTCTTAAATATTAATGTTTCTTAAGTTTCTGTCCTAGGCTCTGAGTGATTTCATCCAATGGCTTTGATTACTATGTCTCTGCTGATGACTCTAAATTTATCTTTCTGGTGGATCGCTTTCTCCTAAGCTCCTATATATCCAAATGCCTACTGAATGTCTCCTTTTGGAAACCCCAGATATACTTCAGGGTTAACATATTTAGAACTGAACTCATCTTCCCCTTAAAACAGTCTGCCTTCTGTGTTTCCTATTTCAATGAATGGCAACACCTGCCACTAGCTACCTAATCCAAAAGTCCAAGAGTTATTTGGACTTCTCGCTCTTCCTCATTCCTCACATCCAGTCCTCTTTATCCAGTCTCAAATTTGTCACATCTGTCTACTTCTTTTCATCTTTAATGCTACTGTCTCAGCCTAGACTACCATTATCTTAATCTAGATTACTTCAATAGTCTTACCTTGTTCCTGTCAAACATTTTCTTTATTGCATCCAGATTAAACATTATGGCTGTTTAATTTTCTACCTCCCTACTAGAGTGTAATCTCAGAACATAAATTTTTTTTTTTTTTTTTTTTTTTTTTTTTTTTGGAGAGTCTTGCTCTGTCTCGCCCAAGCTGGAGTGCAGTGATGTGATCTCGGCTCACTATGGCCTCTGCCTCCTGGGTTCAAGCGAATCTCCTGTCTCAGCCTCCCAAGTAGCTGGGACTACAGGCCGCACCACCACACCTGGCTAATTCTTTTTGTATTTTTAATAGAGATGGGGTTTCACCATGTTGGCCAGGCTGGTCTCAAACTCCTGACCTTAGATAATCCACCTGCCTTGGCCTCCCAAAGTGCTGGGATTACAGGTGTGAGCCACCGCACCTGGCCAAGAATAATTTCTCTTTTGTTATATCCCAAGACCTTGTGACATAACAACATTGAATAATCGTTTGGTCAGCCAAAGAAGGAAGGGAAGAAAAGAGGAAAGAAGACATTGCAGATAATACAAACGAGTTGATATCCTCAGAGTTTTTGTTATGTTAAAGAGGTTGGTGAGAGAGAAGTTAAACTTGAAGAAGAGTTTGTTCATCACAGAAATAGAATTCTGTGGGGCACAGTAGATGAAGCTAGTAGCAAGGCTGTAGAAACTATACTCAAAGCAGAGCTTCCTAACTTGTATGCCATGTGGCATGCTGGTACGCTGCAAAGGGGTGGCAGTAGAAGTCAGGCAGGTAGTAGGACACCCATATTCAAATCCAGGTTTGCCTGACTGTAAAACTCAGGTTCTTTCTAGTAAATTCTGTTGCCTCAAAAATGTGATGATTTTGCAGTTGATTTCATTAATGTCATTAGGCTTTCATTTTAAATGTTTTTAGGAAACACAAAGATAGATATTTCAATTTTATAATTGTATTTTTATGTAATCTTAGGGATAATTTTAATGATCTTAAATGTATACATTAAATGATGATTAAGATCATTAAATGTCATTATCATTAGATGTATATATAATGAACATTTAAAGCTATACTTTTGATCTTATTTTTAGAATGAATTTGCCATATATTTGTGACAAGAATTATTTTATGTTTTTAGCATTCTGTTAAAATGTCCTACTTCTGTATTCCTAATCCGAAAAATTCAATTTTTTTTTTTTTTAAATGAGACAGAGACTCACTGTGTCACACAGCCTGGAGTGCAGTGGGTACAATCATCACTCATTGCAATCTTGAGCTCCTGGGCTCAAGGGATCCTTTTGCCTCAGCCTCCCAACTAGCTGAGACTATAGGCACATGCCCCTGTACCTGGCTAATAATTTTTTTTATTTTTGTAGAGATGGGATCTTGCTTTGTTGCCCAAGCTGGTCTTGAACTCCTAGACTCAATTGTTCTTCCCACCTTGGCCTCCCAAAATATTGGGATTACAGGCATGAGCCACTGCACCTGGCCTGAAAAATTCAATTCTTTAAATAAACAAAACAGACAAGTCTGAGGCTCACTTTTATCAATCATAATCATTTCAAAACTTGTATGTTTTGAACGTTAAAACTGGTGAATTACTATTTTAGTTATAAAGGCACCTACATAGCAGTTTATATAAAGATCTTCACTTTTTTTCAGAAAACTTAAGGTACTTTTTTCCCTTAACCTTTAAGGTCAGCAAAGGAGGCAGAAGACAAAATTAAAAAGGCAGTAGAGAAGGGAGAAACTCTTCCTACAGAGGCCAGATTTGATTCCAACTGTATCACACCAGGTAAATTCACTGAGAGACAAATTATGACAGAATTGAAATATAAATTGAAAACTTGGTTTTTAAATGTATTTTATTTTCTATGCTCTATTTATTTTGGCCTTAGGGTTCCATTTACTGTATTTTCCCACTTATGTTTGCTCATGAGACGATTTGGTCACCTTGGTCATAAATACTCCTACAAAAACTGTAGGGATTTTCAGATGTAGATAAATTAGAGCAGATATGGGCAGGAATCTCCCAGGTGGACAGAATTGCAGACCTTGAAGAAACTTATGTTTATATATCTTTCTGTCCTATTCCTGCCATTTATTTATGTTAAAACAGACTCAGTGAGGTTGTAGCTTATCAAGTTGATGTAGCTAGATTGTGGTAGTCAGAGTAAGAAACTGATTCTCCTAGTCCAGGGCACTTACTACTCTGCTTCTCAAAATTAGTTAAGATTTTTATGACTTTAAGGAAAATGAATTTATCAGTATTATGTTTAATTTTGTATGCAGCAGCATACTCTATATACTTCTACAACCTTTGTCTAACATCATATAATTCTTTACTTTGAATGAAAATCTTAAAATCTAACTTTCTCATCAGTTCTTTACTAACAGTGGTAATTTGCCCTTTCTTTAAGTGCATTGGTCACACATTGCTCAGTTTAACAACCGGTTTTATCCTGATTGTGGTTTTAGACTGTATTGCTTTTGACTGTTGACCATCTGAGCCTTTCCCAAAATGTAATCATTATAGACTCAGGTTCCAAATTAATAATAATTTTTCAGAATAATAATTTCAGTAGTAATATTATTATTATTATTGACAATCTGATTTAAGCTGCAAGCCTTAAAAAAAAAAACCTTCAGAATTCAGCAGAAGAAATAGAAGGTTGGGGTTCATTAGAGATCTCAAACTCTGCCCTTATATGAAAATTCCTGAAGCACAGTGCTGAGACACTAGTAAAATTCCTTGACTTTCCCTGTGTGACACTGATTCTATTTAGGGGGACTGGTGACATTAGAAACAGTTGTGATATTTGCAAGGGAAAAGTACATTACTTGTTTTTCAGGATAAGCAAGAGAGCTTTTGACCTTCTTTGGAGATCCTATACCTACCTAGCTATTCCCTGCGTACTCAGATTCAGTTATGTGTTGTCACTGAGAACTTAATGTTTTTATGTCTTTCTTAGATTAACCTTTTTAAAATATTATTTTTAGGAACTGAATTTATGGCCAGGTTACATGAACATCTGAAGTATTTTGTAAATATGAAAATTTCCACAGACAAGTCATGGCAAGGAGTTACCATCTACTTCTCAGGCCATGAGGTTATTATCTTTTTTTATTTAAAGAGTTTTAAAAAATTATTTAATATTCTCAAGCATATACCATATTACTGCATTTTAAAAAACAATTTTATTTAGACTCCTGGAGAAGGAGAGCATAAAATCATGGAATTTATCAGATCCGAGAAAGCAAAGCCAGATCATGATCCAAACACCAGACACTGTCTTTATGGTTTAGATGCTGACTTGGTAGGTATAATTTTTATTATTATAAACTTATGCATTGATAGTTAAATGTCTAAGAGATTTCATTTTGTACAGGAAGCTTACTGGCTGTGGCAACAAATATTGGAGACACAATAATGATTGCTACTTCTATCATTACCAAATTTCTAAAAATCATTGGAAAATGAGCTTTTTAGCCATAGTTTATTGACCAACAGATCTCTATAATTAGTCTACAGATGTGACTAATCTTAGTGCTGTGAATACTTTGCCGAGGTCAGAGAAATGGGGCTGCTTTTTTACCCTCAGGCTTAATACTTGGCTTTTAATACCTCCTTATCTGAAAACTCCATGCTCCATATACCTTTAGTAGACTTTTTTTGGCATTAACTTTTTATTATGGAAATTTTCAAGCATAAACAAAAATAGAAAAGGTAATATAATGAACATCGTATACCCTTCATCTAACTTAAATAATTTTAAATTTCTACCCCTTATCATCTGTCTCCTCTCCCTCCTACCCGCTCCCCGCCCGATTATTAAAGCAAATCCTAAACATTTTATCATTAATTTGTATATGTTTCATAATGTTTCTCTAAAGGATTAAGGTGTTTTTTTAAGAAAAAATATATAACCACAATGCCATCATCCCACCTAAAACAGAAATTAACCTTTTCTTAATATAGAAATAACCAGTTAGTATTATCATTTCCCTGATTGCCTCATAAATGTTTCATTTTGTTTTCTTGTTTGAATCAAGATTGAAATAAACAGTATGCAAGTACATGGCGTTTGATTGATATGTGTCAACAGACTGTTGACTTACTTGGGGTATTAGAATACTGTGTGAGAGGCCGGGCAAGGTGGCTCATGCCTGTAATCCCATATCTTTGGGAGGCCGAGGCGGCCAGATCATCTAAGGTCAGGAGTTCAAGACCAGCCTGGCCAACATGGCTAAACCCCATCTCTACTAAAAAATACAAAAATTAGCCAGGCATAGAGGCAGATACCTGTAATCCCAGCTACTCTGGAGGCTGAGGCAGGGAGAATTGCTTGAACCTGGGACGTGGAGGTTGCAGTGAGCCAAGATCGCGCCACTGCTCCAGCCTGGGCAACAGAGCGAGACTCTGTCTCAAAAAAAAAAAAAAAAAAAAAAAAGAATACTATGTGAGAAAATTAACTGGAAGCGCTCTTTTCCGTTTTTTTTTTTTTCCTGAGTTTTCATACACTGGGGCTATCCTGGTTTCCAAAAGAGTCATGCATTCTTTGGTCATAGAAAAGCTGCTGCCTCTAATTTCTAACCAGTTCCCCCACGGCAAGTAGAAATATGTGAAAACCAAGAGAAGATGTTTGGGATTTGGAGGGATAGGAAGAGGAGAGGGGACAGGGGATAGGGTAATGGTTATGAAAAGCATGTGAGCTAAGGTGAACATATTTTTCTTAGAAAAGTACACTTTATCTCATTCATTACCTACAAATAGATCATATTTTGTTATTTGTATATTTAATGTGCTAATTGTTTCTTATTCTTCCTTGTATAGAATTGTTTTTTAATTGCTTTTGTGAACCTAATATTATTAAAAATGGGAGAATAAAAACATTTCTTAATCATTTTTCAACAGATTATGCTTGGATTAACAAGTCATGAGGCACATTTTTCTCTCTTAAGAGAAGAAGTTCGATTTGGTGGCAAAAAAACACAACGGTAAATTATATAGCATATATGTTGGAAGAAAGAAATTACGCCTGGATAGTAATTCTTTAACAGATACATGATATGTAAATACTTTATCTCATTCCGTAGGTTGCCTTTTCACTATGTTGATAGTGTCCTTTGATGCACAAACGTTTTTAATTTTGTTATAATCCAACTCATTTATTTTTCTTTTTTTTAGGAGTTTTCAAGTTTTAACTTTTATGGTTAGATCTTTGATTCATTTTGAGTTAATTTTAGTGTGTAGTGTAAGGTAAGGGCCCAACTTCATTCTTTTGCATGTGGATATCCAATCTTCCTTGCATTATTTGTTGAAAAGACCAGCCTTAAATGGGCCAGATCTCAGTAGTTTCTTACTTCTACTATATGTTATTTAGGACTTCTTAATTCTGAGAATCCTTCCACAGAACACATAATGTAAACCAATTGTTTTGAACTTTAACATGTATTATCTATTATTGCAATTGTATTTTTATCTTTGTTACCCTGCAACTTTCATATAAATTGTATGCCTTAATTACAAGACCTTACTATCTTCTGATGATACTTTTGATTTAAGCTTTGTTACATTTTTAAGCTGGGACCTTAAAAATAAAATTCACTGTATCTTGATCATCTGACTAATTCCAGGGTATGTGCTCCAGAAGAAACTACATTTCACCTTCTACACTTGTCTTTAATGAGAGAGTATATTGACTATGAGTTTTCAGTATTAAAAGTAAGTATTAATAAAGCCATGGACCAAGGATTTCCATTGCAGAAATTTTCACTGGATTTGACTTTGTTCTCCATTTTACTGTAGGAAAAGATCACATTTAAATATGATATTGAAAGGATAATAGATGATTGGATTTTGATGGGGTTTCTTGTTGGTAATGATTTTATCCCTCATCTACCTCATTTACATATTAATCATGATGCACTGCCTCTTCTTTATGGAACATATGTTACCATCCTGCCAGAACTTGGGGGTAAGAAGAATTTAATAATCTCTCGAGGATACTTTAATTTAGTGCCACCTTACCCTAAAAATGTGACTTAGTTTAGTAGATTATTGCATTCACAGCTAAAGTAGAAAAACATTGAGGATTTATTTTGGTCTAAGGTGCTAACCTCTGAGGTTGTCATTTTCAGTGATTCACAAGGAAAGAAAGTGAACAGAGTTAACGAACCTCAATTATTGATATCTAACTAATCTTTGCCTTTTTTTTATTATTTATTTATTTTTTGAGACGGGGTCTTGCTCTATTGCCCAGGCTGGAGTGCAGTGGCGACAGTGCAACGTTTGCCTTCTGGATTCAAGCTATGCCCATGCCTCTGCCTCCTGAGTAGCTGGGATTACAGGCATGTGTCACCATGCCCAGCTAAGTTCTATATTTTTAGTGGAGATGGGGTTTTACCATATTGACCAGGCTGGTCTCAAACTTCGGCCTCAAGTGACCTGGCTTCCCAAAGTGCTGGGATTACAGGCATGAGCCACCACACCCGGTCTAATCTTTGCCTTTAATTCCTTAAGAAAGCCAGCATACTTTATTGGTTTTACTTTTTCCATATTTAAGCATAGAAATTCAATTTTTTTCGAATGGATATGCATCACAGTGTTTATTATGAAGCAGTGATTTTTCAATGAAAACAGAAAATTGACAAACATAGTGATGCCGAATAAAACAGACCACAGGGTAGCAGAACATCAGTCCTTAAGTTAACATATCATATTAAATGATCTAGATAGATTATAGATCATATTTAATTTAATTAATTGTTACCAAATGTTGGATTATTATTATGTGGAACCTGGAATTTCTTATATTTGGCTTTGGTGCTTACATGTTGCATATTATAGTAGCATAAAATTCACAGAAACTAGGGCCAGTTTGGATATAGTCCAACACTGTTTTTTCTTGATTAGTACTGTAGAACATGAACATTCAACATTTTGTAGAAAGAGTTTTGTAGAATTGTTTAGAAAAAATGTCAGCTTTTAGTACAGATTTAAATTTTTGTTTCTTTTAGGTTATATTAATGAAAGTGGGCACCTCAACTTACCTCGATTTGAGAAATACCTTGTGAAACTATCAGATGTAAGTAACTAGAAATTTTTGGTTTCCTGTCGCAGAGTAGCTGTAAATGATCAGTCACCAATTATGTAATACCAGAATAAAGGGGTTTTATAATTCTATTCCAATTGCTTATTCAATATAAACACTTTTACCTAAATTAATTTTATTTTTGTTTGCTTTCTATTTGTATTTTTAGAGTAACACATGAGGTCTCCCATATATATAAAAGAGTAACATTCTCCAATTTCCTATACCCCAGTAGTAGTCACTGTTTTAAGTTTGATTTGTATTCTTCTAGATATACTTAAATTATTTAAAAATAAATTTAAATATTTCTGTACAGTTTGATCGGGAGCACTTCAGTGAAGTTTTTGTGGACCTAAAATGGTTTGAAAGCAAAGTTGGTAACAAGTACCTCAATGAAGCAGCAGGTGTCGCAGCAGAAGAAGCCAGGAACTACAAGGAAAAGAAAAAGTTAAAGGTGTCTATTTTTTTAGGTGTCCTTTCATTGTTTTAACTGTAAAGGCAAAAATTATATTCTTTGTTTCTCATTTTCCTTCTTATGATTTGGGATTGCCTCGTTTTATTTCTCTTCCTCTCTATAGGCATTTCAGAAATTGATTTGGTTTCTTTTTTTCTATTAGCTTCTGTCATTTAATGAGATCTTCAATAATCAGTTCCTTATTTTTACTGTTGAAGAGGTACACTGTTTTATGTTAATAAATGTGGAAAACATTTCTAAACATAAAAGCCCAGAAAATGAATTATTTTCTGGGCTTTTTAAAAAAATTACTTAAAACATGTTATTAAAAACAATTATTTAAGGCCAGGTGCAGTGGCTCACACCTGTAATCCCAGCACTTTGGGAGGCAAAATGGGTGGATTACCTGAGGTCAGGAGTTTGAGACCAGCCTGGGCAATGTGGCGAAACCCCATCTCTACTAAAAAAACAGAAATTAGTTGGATGTGGTGGCACACACCTGTAATCCCAGCTACTTGGGAGGCTGAGGCACGAGAATCACTTGAACCTGGGAGACAGAGGTTGCAGTGAGCCAAGACTGGGCCACTGCACTCCAGCCTGGCTGATAGAGTGAGACTCTGTCTCATAAAAAAGAAAAACAATTATTTAAAACCTGACAGGGAGGATACCATGATCATGAAGGTGGTTTTCCCAGGGCGAGGTTTATCCATTGCACTCTGGATGTGCTGATGCCCTGCGATTTCGCCAAATGTGGGAAACAACTGCGTGACTTATGGTAGTGGAGGACTGCATTCACACTTTCCCCTGGCAATTTTTTTTTAATTAAAAAAAAATTGTTATTTTAAAACAATGGACTAGTTTTTAAAATGTGGATATTTATAGTGTTTAATGATATGAGACATTAACTAGATCAGTGGTTTTTCTCTAGAAATGATTTACATATAAAATACAATAGTCTAAGTTAATAGTAATGGCAAAAACCACAATTACTTTTGCGCCAGCCTAATAGCACAATATCTAGTAAATGTTATGTGCTTAATAAATGAATAATAGAGTCAATTAGAATATGATAGTACCCTGCAGAGCATCTCTGATAATCTCCAAAGAATGTCTTGTGTTAACTTGAAAAGTAAACCTCTTGTGAAAAATTCCTCAGCCTCTCTGTAATTATTGGATTCTGTTGAGTTTCTTTTTTTTTTTTTTTTTTTGGAGATAGCATGTCACTCTGTCACTCAGGCTGGAGTGCAGTGGCGCAATCTTGGCTCACTGCAACCTCTACCTCCTGGGTTTGCTTGAATTCCCCTGCCTCAGCCTCCTGAGTACCTGGGATTAGAGGTGCGCGCCACCACCCAGCTAATTTTTGTATTTTTAGTAGAGACGGGGTTTCACTATGTTGGTAATGCTGGTCTCGAACTCCTGACGTCGTGATCTGCCCACCTTGGCCTCCCTTAAGTCCTGGGATTACAGGCGTGAGCCACCATGCCCGGCCAAGATTCTGTTGAGTTTCTTACTCTCCTTGCTGTACTGGTTCTATTTAGGTTCAAACTTAATGACTCTTGCTCCAGGAGGGGCAACTGTCCTTGTTTTCTCTAGTGTAGTCCTTCTCGCTGCTTAGCTCTTCCTCACTGGAACTTGGCAGCAGTCAGTCTGCATTCCACTGGTTTTTGTGTGTGTGTGTGTCTTTTTTTCCCCCCCTAAGAAAACGGGCTCTGCAACTTTTTGGGAACCTGTACACACAAAACTTACCTGTCAGTAATCCCTGGCTCCCCCACCACAATTCAGTACTTAAACTTCACCAGTCTTCCAGCCATATGCAGCTAACATTAGAGACACTGTGCAGGAATAGCCCAGACACAGGAAGTTGGTAGAGGCCATAAGTTGGATGAAAGAAAGGAAATGGGGATAAGGGAGTAGGAAGAACTAAAGAGAGTCATTGGCAGTAGACAGGAAATCAGAGAATAGAGGAGAGAAAGGATTGAGATCACAAGGGAGGAAAAACAGATGGGCAGGATATGAAGGATGTTATAACATGGAAGAACTATAGAAAAGCAAATGGGTGCATGGAAGAGAAATGACGTCTCATTTTGAAATGTATCTTGCCATTCATTTTATGTTGATTTACAATTTACAGGGCCAGGAAAATTCTCTGTGTTGGGCTGCTTTAGACAAAAATGAAGGCGAAATGATAACTTCTAAGGGTAAGTATGAAGTATGTGTTTTGATATGTTACTACTTTGACAGGGTAATTGTTATACCTTTTATTTATTATTACTAATTTTGGGTGGAACAGATTTCTGTGATAGCATATAAGCATCAACTTGGATATGCATTTATCAGATCATTAGGTGGAAAAACAGGCTATTCATAATTGTCAGTCACTATCTTTCTGACTTTTTTCCCCAGATAATTTAGAAGATGAGACTGAAGATGATGACCTATTTGAAACTGAGTTTAGACAATATAAAAGAACATATTACATGACGAAGATGGGGGTTGACGTAGTATCTGAGTACGTTTTTGCCAATGCTTTTATTTTAAAATAGAAAAAATTAGATTTTGCAGTTATTCAGAAAATATGATTTTGATGAAGTAGTGGGAGAAAAAGGATTTTTTGGTTTCATGAATTATTGTGTATGTTTCAACTAGTCTGGTTTTGGAGAAGATGGTATTAATTCTGACTTGTATTATATTCCTGTGATAAAAATTGCTGAAGAGAAAATGATCCTTATGTATAAGGATTTTTGTTACAAAGTTGTTTATAATAGTAAAAAAATTAGAAATAATCTAAATGTCCAATAAGAAGGTTCATCATAATTGGCCACTGCTTCTTCATTACAGTCACCATCTCTGTCACCTCTTCCATCTCCGGAATCTGCAGAACTGCTAAACTGGTACTTGCAGAAAGTTCATAACAATTTGGAAGGATGCTTATAGTACATTATTAAGTACAAATTGTAAAGGCAAGACATGAAATCATACATACAGTATGCTCTCATTAACACTTAAAAAAACCTAGATATAGATAAAAGACTGAAACACTAAAAATGTAAAAGTGATGGCTATAAGATGATAAAAATGCTGTTCTTCATTGTCCAGATTTTCACTCCTGAGGAAATAGTTCTTTTATAATAAAAAAGCAATATTTTTCATATTAAAAAACTACCTCCCGGAAATATGTAGTTATGTAATTTCTAAGTGAATATTTTTGCCTTTAGCCCAGGGCTCTGTTTTGTTTTGTTTTGATGATTTGAAGACTTATTTTACCCAAACTTAGAAGATGGCATTTGGTTTTTGACAAAGAAAGGATTAGAAGGAATATTGTTCACATACAGCACTTCTGAAAGCGTTCTAGCTTCTGTGACCAAATTTTAAGATCTTCCTGATTTGCTGCTTTGCTTCTCTCAGATATCATCCCATGTAAAGAAGATTCCCATCCCTTTCTCCCGTCTCACCCCCACTATTTAAGACAGTGGTAGTGTCACTATGGAAAGCTTCATTGGGTAAATCTTCAACCTTTGGACCAAGGGAGTGGTACATTAACTGAGTAAATATGAATAACAGACTTATCTATTTTGATAGTTGGTTTAGGAAAACTGTAATGTGACAGGATGTAATTTTTAAAAATATTTTGGAGTTTTTAGGATTATAATTTTTAGCCATAAATAGCTAATTCATTGATTAAATAAATCATCTGAGGTAAAATGTTGTATCAGCAGATACCGTGCTCTAAAGACACGGGCCTGTCTTCAGAAAATATGTTATAATGAAAATATTCTATTTTCAGTGACTTTCTGGCTGATCAAGCTGCATGTTATGTTCAGGCAATACAGTGGATTTTGCACTATTACTATCATGGAGTTCAGTCCTGGAGCTGGTGAGAGAATAAAAACAAAAATAAAGTTTTGTCTTTTTATAATGATTCATTCTACTAGAGTCTTATTTAGGAAGCACTTCCTTTTATTTCTACTTATGGTAATTTTTTTTTTTTTTTTTTTTTTTGAGACAGAGTCTCACTCTGTTGCCCAGGCTGGAGTGCAGTGGCATGATCTCGGCTCATTGCAATCTCCGCCTCCTGGGTTCAAGCAATTCTTCCTCAACCCCCTGAGTAGCTGGGATTACAGGCATGCGCCACCACAGCCAGCTAATTTTTATATTTTTAGTAGAGATGGTGTTTCGCCATGTTGGCCAGGCTAGTCTCGAACTCCTGACCTCAGGTGATCCGCCCACCTCGACCTCCCAAAGTGCTAGGATTACAGGCATGAGTCACTGCACCCGGCCTCTACTTATGGTAATTTTTTAAAAGTTCCATACAACCAGGTTTAAATGAAATATAGGTAATGTTTTCTCCAGCCCTAACAGAAGGCTCATAATAAGAGGTCTTAGTTAATGTAAAGATTTAATGTTCTCTATCAAAGTTAGTCAAGTTTGGCAAAGTCTTGATAATTACTGGGTTTGAGTGATGGTTATGTGAGGGTGTTCATTATATTCTCTTTACATTTTTTGTGTTTGCTAAAAAATTCTCTATCAAGAATAATTATTGAAGTGTTCGGGCACAGTGGCTCATGCCTCTAATCCCATCGCTTTGGGAGGCCAAGGTGGGCAGATCACTTGAGGTCAAGAGTTTTGAGACTAGCCTGGCCAACATGGTGAAACCCCATCTCTACTAAAAATACAAAAATTAGCTGGGCATGGTGGTGTGCCTCTGTAGTCCCAGCTACTTGGGAGGCTGAGGCTGGAGAATCGCTTGAACTTTGGAGGCAGAGGCTGCAATTGAGCTGAGCTGAGATCGCATCACTGCACTCCAGCTTGGGCAGCAGAACAAGACTCTGTCTCTCAAAAAAATTATAAATAAATAAACAGAATAATCATTGAAAAATGGGCTTACTTCTAGGAAGGGCTAGAAAGGTGAAGAAGAAAAGAGAAAGGAGTTCTTTTTTTTTTTTTGAGACAGAGTCTCGTTCTGTCAGCAAGGCTAGGGTGCAGTGGTGCAGTCTTGGCTCACTGCTGCAACCTCCCCTTCCCGGGTTCAAGCAATTATCATACCTCAGCCTCCCAATTATTTGCTTTTATGGAGAATAGTAATCATTTTATTTCTCATGTTTCCTATTCTAGCAAATCCCATCTGCATTTTCAAACCATCCACCAAAGTAGAAAAATTAAAAACCAAAAAATGATACAGTGAATACTAGAGACTTTTAGATGATAACACAACTCTGTTTGGTTTGGTTTTGTTTAAAGCACCTGTGCTAGGCTCTGTTTCAGAGCTCCATCTAGCAATACAAACCAGTGCAAAATAATGTGACATTAATTATGGTTTCACTTACTAAATAAAGCCTTTGAAAAAAGTTTTATAATCACCTGATTCTCAGGGCCTCTCTGAGGAGCAATCTCATGAAGAAAATCCTTGATTTGCCATTTTTAAAATAGTGTGAATGTAAGTTATTCCTGTTGTAACTTACATTAAGGCCAAGCACATAAAAAGCATGCTCTCACATAATCTTCATAACTATTTAAAGTAAACATTGTTTTCTCCCTTTTACAGATGAAGAAATTGAGGCTCTGAAAGGTTGAGAAAGGTTAGGTAATCTTCCTAAAGATTATACACCCAAGAATTAAGTCAAAGCCTGTCTGATTCCAAAGTCTACCCTTTTTCTATTCCACATGGCACTTGGCCTCCTAAACTCCTCCATTTTTTTGAAATGTATGCCGTAATTATGGAATACAAAAACATTTCAATGTTTTTGGTATCCTGACTCAAACATTAGAAGCATATTGAAATTTTTAAAAATTGTTTGTTCAAAGCTTTATAAAATATTTATACCTGTAATTAAGATGAGAAGGTAATAAAAACAAAAACAATTAGTGTATGTGATCAATACATGGTTTCATCCTTATCACAAATACAATAATAAGCATGCTAATTCAAAGATAAAAGTTCTTAGATCTGACTGGTAATGGCCAGATAACCTCAGAGTCACTTTTCTTCCTCTCCTTGTGAGCTTTTACCAGAACGTTCAACTGTTTTTAGCCTCTTGCTTAAATGATCCAGGCTCAAGTGACCAAACTGAAAGTCTTCTGACTACCTCATTATTTCTGGTTCAATCTATTGATTGGAAGATTCACTATCAACATTTTGAGAATTTAAAAAAGCATTACATTATACGTGTTTTTCAATTACCTGATTCATCCCAATTTCAGAAATGTGAAACCACACTTTAAAAATTCAGGAAATAGGCCAGGCGCAGTGGCTTACGCCTGTAATCCCAGCACTTTGGGAGGCCGAGGCGGGCGGATCACGAGATCAGGAGATCGAGACCATCCTGGCTAACAAGGTGAAACCCCGTCTCTACTAAAAATACAAAAAATTAGCCTGGCATGGTGGCAGGCGCCTGTAGTGCCAGCTATTTGGGAGGCTGAGGCAGCAGAATGGCGTGAACCCGGGAGGCGGAGCTTGCAGTGAGCCAGGATCGCGCCACTGCACTCCAGCCTGGGCAACAGAGCGAGACTCTGTCTCAAAAAAAAAAAAAAAAAAAAATTCAGGAAATGTAACATTTGTTGCCATCGGATGACCTAAATTTTCCAACACTGCTAATTTCTTATATTCAGATAGTAGAATTATGGGCAGTACTAATTTTTTAAAATTATTTTTATATGTTGTTAAAATATGGGGAAAAGTATATGCTTATTATTAACCTAATTCATAAAGATGCCACTTGTTTAAAACTCAGTTTTGTTTTATAGGTATTATCCTTATCATTATGCACCTTTCCTGTCTGATATACACAACATCAGTACACTCAAAATCCATTTTGAACTAGGAAAACCTTTTAAGCCATTTGAACAGCTTCTTGCTGTACTTCCAGCAGCCAGCAAAAATTTACTTCCTGCATGCTACCAGGTGGGTCTTAGAATTGAATGTTTTTATGTCCTTTTTGATATTTAGAAGCTCTTCCTCCAAACCTAGAAACAATAATACTCAAATTTATTTGGTAGCTAAGTAGTTATTTTCAGTTTTAAACCATAGTATTTTTTAACAAGTCCCTTGAAAAGTAATTCTTTGATTTCAAGTTAGCTTTGTTTTAAAGATGCAAAGAAACTCCGTAAATCATTCAGAGCCTGGCTTCATTTTCAGCACCTTTAAACAGATTTTCAGTTTGTCTCTACACTGAAGAAAGTAGGCTAAAACCGACAAAATCTGAAGCTATCTACTTTATCTAAACATTTATAGATTCATTTCTCTTCCCTTTACTGTCTACATTTTGGTATAGGGATGGTTCTAATAAGTCATTTATCCCAACAGCAGTACTACCTCAGTATATGTTTGTTTTTAAACATTTTATTTATCAAATTGTGAAATAAAAAGCTTTCTTTGGTTAACATATTTCATGTAACAGGAGGAAAATATTTCAGGAGTTGATAAGGTTACCAAAATTACGCTAAGCCTAGTAAGGTGATTCTGAAGTTATACTTTATATCGTTCTTTGAGGGTAACAATCTGTTCTTTTAATTCTGTGGTTTGGTCAGGAATTGGAGTAGACACACACACCCCCTTTACTTCTTTAGCAGTGTCAGACTCCCTTCTGCATCTTTCTGAACCTTAAACTGTTGTTGATCCTGGCTTCCCTTTCTTCGTAAGTTTCTTTGATTGTTTTTTCCCTGCCTTTGGATACAATACGCTTTAATACCCAACCACTCTGAACCAGCATGACCATGCAAGTGTTTTACGGTCTGTTTTATCGTACAGTGCCCATGCCATACTGGTTATTTTAAATATTTTGAATATTACCCTGAGAGTATACTGCCTTATTTCCTTATGCTTTCTTTGTCTACCTCCGTTATAAAGTCATAGAAATGTGTTATTGGACTATTTCTCTTTGATATTAGTGGTGCAGTGGTTCTTGGATTTTAGGATATTTTTATTTTAAACTATCTTGGATGTTACATTACTTAATAGAATCAGTTCTTCAGGACATGAAAGTAAATTGTCAATTTGAGGCTAAAAATAGAGGACTACTAGGTGCCTTTTAGATGAACTGAAATGAAGTCTGAATAGAAAAACAATTTAGCTGTGTGTCTTGTAGAGTGAAAAAACAAGAAAAAATAATTTAAAATGAACGTTGAGAGTAAGGATGACTTTGCTGCATAACTAAGTCAGTAAAATGTATAAATGATGAGTAGTAGTGAAATCAGAATTCTTATAGTTGAAAATCAAAATATAGCAAGTATATTGTGACATATCAAAGATACAAAAATTTAGTTTGCTTTGCTTAGAAATTTTAAACTAACATATGAGGAAATATTATAAATACATTAACAAAAAACTATATTGATATTAGTTCTTATATTTCTATTATACTATTTTATATTTTCACAGCATTTGATGACCAATGAAGACTCACCAATTATAGAATATTACCCACCTGATTTTAAAACTGACCTAAATGGGAAACAACAGGAATGGGAAGCTGTGGTGTTAATCCCTTTTATTGATGAGGTCAGTGCATGAAATAATCATTACATACACATACATTCTTAATCAGAGACTATTTCACATAGGTTAATGAGCAATGGGTTTTAATCACCATTTATGTTTTGTTAATGAGATTTAGCTACCCTCTTCATTATGTGCATAAAAACTTCCAGGTATGCCAATTATAATAAGGCTGAAGTGGCTTTACTATTATTAGACAAAGTAGTCTTCAGAACAAGGAGTAATATTACTGGAGATAAAGAGATATTTTATACAGATAAAGGAGTCAGTTCAGTTCAAGAAGACATAAAAATCCTAAATATGTTGTATCTAATAAGAGAACCTAAAATACATGAAGCAAAAATTACCAGAATTATAGCTAGAAATTTCAACACTTTTCTCTGAAGAATTAATAACACAAGAGGACAAAAATTCAGTAAGGATGGCCAGGCGCGGTGGCTCACGCCTATAATCCCAGCACTTTGGGAGGCTGAGGCGGGCGGATCACAAGGTCAGGAGATCGAGACCATCCTGGCTAACACAGTGAAACCCCGTCTCTACTAAAAAAATACAAAAAATTAGCCGGGCAAGGTGGCGGGCGCCAGTAGTCCCAGCTACTCGAGAGGCTGAGGCAGGAGAATGGCGTGAACCCCGGGGGGCGGAGCCTGCAGTGAACCGAGATCGCGCCACTGCACTCCAGCCTGGGAGACAGCGAGACTCCATCTCAAAAAAAAAAAAAAAAAAAATTTCAGTAAGGATAAAGAAGATTTGAGTAATGCTATAAACCTACTCATAGAATTAAATTAGAAATAGTAACAAAGATCTGGGGAATCCATTTTGAAACTAAATAGCACACTTCTAAATAGCCTATGATGAAAGAAGAAATTAAAAGAAAAATTAGAAAATATTTTGATCTGAACGATAATTAAAATACAATACATCATAATGGGGGCTGAGCGTGGTGGCACACATGCTGTAATCCCAACACTTTGGGAGGCCAAGACTGTAGGATTGCTTTTTTTCCCTCAGGAAAGAAAAAAAAAGGATCCATGGTCAGTATGATACAACTAAAGCAGGGCTTAAAAGGAAATTTAAGGTTCTAGACGCTAAACAAGAAAAAGGTTTAAAATAAATTACCTAAGCTTCTAACTTAAGAAGATAGAAAAAGAAGAGCAAATTAAACTCAAGCAGAATGAAGGAAATAAAAAGAAGCAGAAATCTACAGAAAATGAACAAACAATGGAGAATAATTAATGACATCAAAAGTTAGTTCTTTGAAAAGATTAATAAAGTCAGTAAATCCTACCTAGACTAATCAAGAAAGTTAAATCAAAGGGGGGAAGGCAGAAATAAATTACCAATATTGGGAATGAAGAGGAGCTATCTTATAGTTCCTTCATATAGTAAAAGGTTAGTTAAGGAATGTTATGGTCAAACTTTATGTCAACAAATTCAACAACCTAGATGAAGTGAACATATTTCATCACAACTTATCAAAACTCACAGAAAAAAATATAAAAATCTGAATAGTCTTTTGTATATTCTAGGCCCAGATGTCTTCACTTGTGAATTCTAGCAAACATTTAAGAAATAATGCCAATCTTACACAAACTTTCAGAAAACAGAAGAAAGGAAATTGCTTCCCAACATTTTATTAGACTAGCATATTCCAGAGACCCAAATTTGACATGGCATTAAAAGAAATGAAAATTACTGACTGATACTCCTCCTAAAAGTAGATGCAAAAACTCCTAAGAAAATAACATGAGGCCGGGCACGGTGGCTCATGCCTGTAATCCCAGCACTTTGGGAGGCTGAGGTGGGTAGATCATGAGGTCAGGAGATCAAGACTGTCCTGGCTAACAAGATTAAATCTCGTCTCCACTAAAAATACCAAAAATTAGCAGGGCGTGGTGGTGGGCACCTGTAGTCCCAGCTTCTCAGGAGGCTGAGGCAGGAGAATCGCTTGAACCCTCAGAGGCAGAGGTTGCAGTGAGCAGAGATCCAGCCACTGCACTCCAGCCTGGCAACAGAGCCAGACTCCATCTCAAAAAAAAAAAAAAAAACATGAGATAGAATCTGACAGCGTATAAGAAGGATAATACTCATGACCAAATGGGATTTATTTTAGAAATACAAAGTTAGTTTGCAATGTAATTTACCACATTATCAATATTCAACATCCAGTTTTTTTTCCACCTTCCACTATCTGACCAAGAATATTTTTTTCACAAACATCCAGTTTTAATAGAAATGTTCAACAAACAAGGATAACAGGAAACATCCTCAACCTTATGATAAAGGCATATAAAAAATCTTACTGCAAACAACATACTTAATAGTAAAAGAAGGACCATTTTCCTGTAAAGTCAAGAATAGGACAAGATGTCCATTCTAACTACTACTTCCTAACGTTTTATTGGAGGTTCAGTGTGTTAAGATGAAGAAAATAAGTAAAATTGTTTTTAGTGGCAGGTGGCATTATTATCTATGTAAAAATTCTAAGAAATCTTCAAAAGAGAAACTGTAACTGATAAGTAACTTTAGCAAGGTTACAGAGTATAAGATCTGTACAAAAACTAATTGTATTTCCATATACTAGCAACAAACCATTTGAAAATACAAAACTTTTAAAATAAGAAGCTTAAAGATTCTGCTTAAAATAGCATTTAAAAATATAAAATACACAGCTATAAACTTAACAACATATGTGGAAGCCCTCTACCCTGAAAGAGATGGAAAACCTAAGTAAATGAAGGGATTATATCATGTTCATGGATTTGAAGACTTAATATTGTTAAGGTGTACGTCCTCCTCAATTTGATCTTTAAATTCAATCCCAGTGAAAATCCTAGCAGGTTTTTATATAATTGAAAATATGATTCTAAAGTTTTTATAAGATTGCAAAGGAGAAAACCAAAACAATCCATATAAAGAACAGTGTTGGAGGACTTACATGACCTGATTTCCAGACTAACCATGAAGCCACATTAATCAAGACAGTCTGTTATTGGTATAGCCATAAGCAAATAGATAAATTGGAACAGAAATAGTCCACCCAAATGTATGTTTATGCAGTTCATTCATCTTCAATTAAGGCACCAAAGCATTCAGTGAGTAAAGAAAGTGCTTTTCAAAAGTTGGTGCTAGAACAACTGGCTATATTTGTGAATAAAAGTGAATCTTGACCCATACCTCACACCATACACAAAACTTAATTCAAAATATGTCATAGATCTAAATGTATTAATAAAAGCTAAAACCATAAAACTTCTTGAAGCAAACTTAGGAGAAAATTTCAAGATTCTGAAATCACTAACCATAAAAGGAAAGAATTGAGAAAATAGATTTCACCAAAATCAAAAAAATTTCCATTTATCAAAAGATGCTATTTAAAAAAGAGTAGATAAGCCACAGTGTAGGAGAAAGAAAATATATGCAGAACATACACATACATGAGACTGGTATCCAGAGTATATAACCAGCTCCTCCAACTCAAGTTAAAGACACAACCCAATTTTTTAAATGGCAAAATATTTTTGAAGGGCCATTTTCACAAGGCAAGATATACAAATAATAATGGAAAAGTGCTCAACATCATTAGGCATCAGGTAAATGTAAATTAAAAGCATGATAAGATACCACTATACCATAATCCCAGTTGAATGGAAAAAACTTAAAAGGCAATACCCAATATTGGCAAGAATGTGGAGCAATTGGAATTTTTATACACTGCTAATGGGAGTATAAGATGGATAAAAGCACTTTTCATATCTATCTGGCAGTTTCTTATAAAGTAAATTATACACCTAACCCTAGGACCCAGCAATTCCATTCTTAGATATTTACCAAGAGGAGGGGAAAGTATGTTTAAAAAATGTTTTGTACAAGACTATTCATAATAACTAAACTGGAAACTGCCCAATACCAGTCAGCAGGACAATAGATAAGTAAATTGTGGTACAGATTAAGCATCCCTAATCCGAAAATCAGAAATTTGAAATGCTCCAAAATTAGAAACTTTGAGCATCAATCTGATGCCGCAAATAGAAAATCTGCACCTGGTGTCATGGGATGGGTTGCAGTCAAAATGCAGGTGCACAACACAGCTTATTTGCATCGCAAGGGATAGAAGGCCCTCCCAGCCCTCTTCAGCTGCAATATACCTTTTCTGCACACACCCAGATTCCCCCACCCAAGCACCCCCACAAAGGGTAATAAAGTGGCACATGTATAGGCCAGATGCGCCAATGGCACATTCCCCACAATGCCCCAAATGGGCCCCAGGCCTATGTGCATTACTCACTGTATTACTTCGCTTATTCTTTAGTCTGGTGTGAAGATAGTGTTGACAATGTCAAAAAGGACTGCAGCTACCCCTATGGGTGTTGGTGTCAAGAAAAATAGGAAGCATTTATGTTTACCTGTAGCATAGAAAGTCAAGTTGTTGGAGAAACTAGACAGCGGTGTGTGAACTGTCTTTTAGAAGAGTATGCTATTAGAATGTCCATATATGACCTGAAGAAACAGAAGGGTAAGCTGTTGACATTCTGTGCTGAAAGTGATGAGCAGAAGTTAATGAAAAAGAGAATACTGCATAAAGCTACAAATGAAGATATCAATCATGTATTGAAGTACTGCATTTGTCAGCATTGCTGTGAATACATGCCATTTAATGGCAGGCTGATAATGAAACAAACAGATCTATCACAGTGAACTGGAAATTGAAGAGAACTGTGAACATTTAACAGACTGGTTGCAAAAGTTTAAAAAAAGACATAGTGCTCTCTTCAGCAGTACATATACTTAAAAAAAAAAACTGGAATGATACAAAGAAGATTAGCATGGCCCTTGCGCAAGCATGATATACAAATTCATGAAGCATTCCATACTAAAAAATAGTAATGATAAAAACAAAAAAGTAGGCCGGGCACAGTGGCTCATGCCTGTAATCCCAGCACTTTGGGAGGCCAAGTTGGGTAGATCACTTGAGGTCAGGAGTTCAAGACCAGCCTGGCCAACATGGTGAAACCCTGACCCTACTAAAAATACAAAAATTAGCCAGGTTGGTGGTTCATGCCTGTAGTCCCAGCTACTCAGGAGGCTGAGGCATGGGAATTGCTTGAACCCAGGAGGTGGAGGTTGCAGTGAGCCGAGATTGTGCCACTGCACTCCAGCGTGGTGACAGAGTGATACTCCATCAAATAAATAAATAAATAAATAAAATTTAAAAGTCACAGCATTGAATTTTTAAATGTTTGGGATGATAAAGCACCTGCTTATCATGAAGCTAGAGAAATTCAATGACACGTTTGCCAGGGTCTTTGCTAGTGATGTTGGAACAAGACTGTAATGCTGATGAAACATCACTGTTCGGGCATTATTGCCCCAGAAAGACACTGACTGCAGCTGATGAAACAGCCCTTGCAAGAATTAAGGATGCCAAAGACCAAATAACTGTGCTGAGATATACTTACGCAGCAGGCATGCATAAGTGTAAACTTGCTGTTATAAGCAAAAGCTTGTGTTCTCACTGTTTTCAAGGAGTGAATTTCATACCAATCCATTATTATGCTAATAAAAAGGCATGGATCACCAGGGACATCTTTTCAGATTGGTTTCACAAACATTTTGTACCAGCAGCTTGTGCTTACTGCCGGGAAGCTGACTGGATGATGACTGCAAGATTTTGTTATATCTTAACAACTGTTGTGCTCATCCTCCAGCTGAAATTCTCATCAAAAATAATGTTTATGGCTCACACCTGTACTCTCAACACTTTGGGAGGATTGCCTGAGCCCAGGAGTTCAAGCCCACCCTGGGCAACACAGCAAGACCCAACCTCTACCAAAAAAAAAAAAATGAACTGGATGTTGTGGTGTATACCTGTATTCCCAGCTACCTGGGAGACTGAAGTGAGAGGATCACTTGAGCCCAGGAGGTTGAGGCTGCAGTGAGCCATGATTGCCTCACTGCGCTCCAGCATGGGTGTCAGAGCAAATCCCTGTCTCAAAACAAAAACAAAAATGTTTATGCCTTTTTGCCGTCTACTTTCTCCCAAATATGACTTTATTAATTCAGCCATGTCACCAGTCATATCCAAAAAATTATTGCCAAGAGCAGTGTCAAGAAGCTTTTGTCCTGTGTTTTATTCTAGTAGTTTTATAGTTTAAGGTCTTAATGTTTAGGTTTTTAATCCATTTTGAGTTGATTTTGTTTATGTTAAGATAAAAGTCCAGTTTTATTCTTCTGCATATGGATATTCAGTTGTCCCAACACCATTTATTGAAGAGGCAATCCTTGCCCTGTTGTGTGTTCTTGGCAACCTTGTCAAAAATCAGATGGCTATAAATTATGGATTTATTTCTGGGCTCTCTATTTTGTTCCATTGGTCCATATGTCTTATTGAAAATACTTTTATGTATGTTTACCTTTTACATTTTCTCTTTTGTAATTTGCTTGTTTATATTCTCTCCCCATTTCTCTTTCTTTTTTTCTTTTGATTTTTAGCTACTTTATATATTAGAAATAGTTTTCCCCAGTATCACATCTGTCTCTTGATTTGTATATGGCATCTTCTGTCATATACATTATCTTTTACTTAAAAAATGTCTTTCCCCTTAAGGCTGTTCGTTTTTTTTCTGTCTTCCTTAAATAAAACTTTATCACACTAAATTATCAATACCACCTAGATTTTCTTCTGATACATTTGTTATTTTGTTATTGTGATACTTGTTTTTATATATGGTAGGAAGTTCAGAAGTGCATGTGCTTTTTTTTCAGCTGGATAGCTAGTTAGGACATTGTCATTATTTAAATACCTAAAGGACTGTTTTGGCATAGATTTGGGTCTATTATTGAACTCTATTCTGTTCTTCTGGTCTGTGGGTCTCTTGTAGTGTCAGTACTAGTGTTTTGATTACAGTAGCTTTATCAAAAGTGATAGAATCTGGTAAGACAAGTCCCTGGTTACTTTTTACTGTCCATACATTTATTCTTCCATATTAACACTGGTATCTTATTCTTTTTTTTAAAAAAAGATATTTTAAATCATTGATGTCCTGATTGGAATTACTTTAAATGTATAAGTTAATTTGGAAAGATGGACATTACTATACTACTACAGAATTTGTAAAGTAAGAGATTAATGCTCTGTGAATTATGATATAGTATTATAATAGATTCACACTTAAAATTTGATTTTCTGCTGCCTTGCTTATTTGCACTTTAGTGGCAACTGTTGGGGTAATAGCTTCAGAGAACTTTGCAGTGGTAGCAGTATTCTAGGGCCCTTTGAAACAATAAATAGCATATTTTTCATGCAATAAAATGGAAGAGTTTCATTAGTTAAGATTTTGGTTTTTTGTTTTTCAAGAGCACAAATGGTTATTCTGTATATGGAGGAAAAAGACTTATTCTGTTTGTTGAGATTATGGAATTTTTATGCTTGTAACCCTTCTCTTCAATCCTTATATTCAGAAGCGATTATTGGAAGCCATGGAGACATGTAACCACTCCCTCAAAAAGGAAGAGAGGAAAAGAAACCAACATAGTGAGTGCCTAATGTACTGGTATGATAGAGACACAGAGTTTATCTATCCTTCTCCATGGCCAGAAAAGTTCCCTGCCATAGAACGATGTTGTACAAGGTAATGTTACTTGGTAATTTTTCAACAACAAAAGAGCCCTCCTAACACAAGGGTGCGAGAAGTGGGGAAGGGGGAGCTTTGAATATCTATTTGGAGAATTAGCAAATAGTTTATGACAGTTATAGTCAATTGATAATCAATGAGTTACATCTAACTTGCAGAGGATCTAAGGATCTCTCACACTTGTGTCTATAATTCTCTACTTTGGTCAGATTCTTTGTTTCTCTTTCCTTCTTCTATTAAAAGTGTTTGAATTTTTTCTCTCTAATGTATATCCCTGCATTTTGTCTCCCTTGAATGGATATGTGAATTTTTGTTTCCATTGTCAATGTTTCTGCTCCTAGCATTATTTGATACGCTGTGACATTGATTATACCCCCCAGCCACCCAACTAGAAAGAAGGAAATAAGAAATAAAGAGCTCCATTTTTTTCTCTTCATGAAAATATCTTCCTTTTTTTTTCTCTCCTCTCACCTTCCCTGCAAATAATCTACCCAGATGGCAATTGAGTTGCAAATAAAGTAAACATCTCTCAGTTACAACTTTTCCTTTTGTTAAAGGAAAGAGAAAGATAAAACAGGCATTATAAAATGTTTATTTTCCATCCTGGGTTTTGGAACATGGAGGATATAGAGATTTGTGTTATGTGTCATATTTTCTCTTAAAACTTATATATATAGTTTTGTTTTAGATTAATGGGGAAAATCTCAACTCAGTAATCTACAGGCATGATTGTGTCTAGACCAGTAACAATAGAGAGGCTGGTTATCTGCTTGTGTTTTCTTTGTCTGGAACTAATCGTCATTCTCTTCTTTAAAAGCAAGGATGACTCTTACGAAATATTCAAGGGAAAGTTAAAAAACTGTAATTGTTTGTAATGTATTAATTTTAAATTAAATGCCTTGATTTATTTTCTAGGTATAAAATAATATCCTTAGATGCTTGGCGTGTAGACATAAACAAAAACAAAATAACCAGAATTGACCAGAAAGCATTATATTTCTGTGGATTTCCTACTCTGAAACACATCAAACACAAAGTCAGTGGCTATTTAGTTCAGAATTTTTTCACTTTATTAAGTGTGAAGTGATTATGGAGAAAGAATTAAAATTAAATTATTTGAATTCTTTTAAAGTTTTTTTTGAAGAAAAGTGGTGTTCAAGTATTCCAGCAAAGCAGTCGTGGAGAAAACATGATGTTGGAAATCTTAGTGGATGCAGAATCAGATGAACTTGTAAGTATTTTATTTATCATTCATTTATTATATGCCTATAATGTATTAAACTGTAGCTGCTGGGATGTTTACCAGGGAGGTATTATATGTTGTAACTCTAGAAATTTGGAGCCTAAATAAGGATAAAGCAAAGAAACATTCATACAAATTAGATAATAGTTCAAGAACCTGTATCACTGTGACACAATGAATATACAAATTTTCTAGAAATTTTAAAAAGGAGAAGAGCTATGTAAACCAAAAGTTAAGTATAGACTTGTAAATGAGAATAGGCTTGAGCTGAGGGCTGAAAAACAGGTTAGGACACAGAAAAGGAGGGGAAAGGCATTCTAGTCAAAAGAAATATCATGAGCCAGTCATTTCAGTCAAAAATGTCATATATTATTGTTTTTAACCTTTTTGTGTATCTGAACTATTTCTTAACACTTAGTCTTTTCTTTAGAATAAATGTGATATATTTGAGGAGAAGGAATAAATAAGCCTTATTGAAGCAGAGGATTTGTGTTTGGAAATAGTAGAAGATAAGGTTGAAAAATCAGATTGAGGCCAGATTATGTCGAACCTTGAGTACCAGGCTGAGTTTGGACTTATTTTCCCATGACCATTATTTTGGAATTGATATTTTCATAAAGATTAATTTGGTGGCAGTATAATAAACTAAATTGCACAAAAGAGAAATCAAAGAAAGCGGGAAAGCTTGCGGGTGTAGCATCGGGTGATAGAGACATAAACTTCAGAAGTAGCAATAGATCTAGATGAACAAGATGAAATAAAACTGATAGGTTTCATTATTTTGTCAAATACAGGGGGTGAAAAGAGAAACTATTAATAGTAAATGTGACTGAGATATCCAGGCTAATTAACTAAAAAAAAAATTGTAATTTACTGGACTAGAAAAGTTAAAACAGGGGAGTTGATGGTTTAGGGGGATGAAATGATAAATAATGATGGAATTTTAAGGTGACACTAGGATGTTTAACCGGAACTGCCTTGCCAGCCTTTCTTAACCAGTATTCCACAAGATGTATAAGCCCTAATGCCCTAAGTCATTCATTGTAAGCAATAAATTAACTTATCTTCTGTGCATTTAGAACAGTAGGAGTTATGTACCATCTTTGAGAGAACAGAGAAAGTAGACATATTTTGTGTTCTCTGATTCAGATGAAAAACCTGTTTAGAAAGGTTGTTTATGGTTGGGCATGGTGGCTTACGTCTGTAATCCCAGCACTTTTGGAGGCTGAGGCGGGCATATCATCTGAGGTCAGGAGTTCAAGACAAGTCTGGCCAACATGGTGAAACCCCGTCTCTACTGAAAATACAAAAATTAGCCAGACTTGGTGGTGGGTGCCTGTAATCCCAGCTACTCGGGAGGCTGAGGCAGGAGAATTGCTTGAACCCAGGAGGTGGACGTTGCAGTGAGCCAAAATCGCGCCACTGCACTCCAGCCTGGGTGACAAGAGCGAAACTCCATCTCAAAAAAGGAAAAAAAAAAGAAAGGCTATTTATATACAGTTAAATACCTGGAGCTAGAGCTTGGAGAGAGAGAAGGATATTCAAGTTGTCAACAGAGAATTGATGACTTTGAGGTTCATTTCCTTGAAGACAAGGTGCATTGAGTGTTCATGGTCTCAGCATAAAGAAATGCCCACAGTTATAAATGGTGGAGAGGGAGCCAGTAGAAACAGAGAGGTTAGGAAGAGTGATTCCAAAGTTAAATAGTACCACAGAAACATGGAGCAGAGGATGTAAGCTGCATAAATCTGAAGAATAATAAAAACTCAAATAAGATCTGTGAATTTGTCTTTTAGAACATCAATGTTGATCTTTGAAAATTCCATTTCGGTAGATTGGTGGAAGCAGAATTTCAATTTCTGAGAACTAGGCTAAGATTGTGTAGACGGGAAGTAAAGGTAGCAAGTATTAAGCCCTTGGTCAAGAAGTTATTTGTTTGTTTGTTTGTTTGACAGAGTCTCACTCTGTCACCCAGGCTGGAGTGCAGTGGCGCTATCTTGGGTCACTGCATCCTCTGCTGCCCAGGAGCGATTCTCCTGCCTCAGCCTCCCGAGTGGCTGGAATTACAGGCTCCTGTCACCACGCTTGGCCAATTTTTTTTTTGTATTTTTAGTAGAGACCGGGTTTCACCATCTTGGCCAGGCTGGTCTTGAACTTCTGACTTCGTGATCCACCTGCCTTGGCCTCCCAAAGTGCTGGGATTACAGGCGTGAGCCACAGCGCCCAGCCTACAGTTTCTTAAAACTAGAATTTTTTACTTAAGATATTATTTCCTACAGAATATTTGTAGAGCATTTTATGGTTTATGAAAGCTTTCATGTATATGATTTTCTTTTATCCTCAACATTGTAAGGTAGATGTTATTCCTTTTCCTCATAAAAGAAAACTGAGATTCAGTAGGATTAAATGATATGCCAAAGATTCTATAGCTGAAAAAGTGGTAGAACCCAAATTTGGACCCGTGTCTCCTGATTTTAAGTCTAATATTCTTTTTTCGTCACACCAACCATAAACTGAAATGAGCTTGTATTTCTTAGATCCTGTTTTAAATAATTGACTATTTGATATGAAACAGTCAATAGTTCTTTTCTAGATATTTCTGCTGTTCTTTTTATTTTTCTCAGTTACCATAAAAAAATAAGGAAGATAATTAGAATGATAGAGTTTTACACCTGGATGGAAGATGGAATTTTGTAAAGCAACTAATTCAACTTGTTCACTTTATTTATTTATTTATTTATTTTTGAGATGGAGTCTTGCTCTGTTGCCTAGGCTGGAGTGCAGTGGTGCAATCTCACCTCACTGCAACCTCCGCCTCCTGGGTTCAAGCGATTCTGCTGCCTCAGCCTCCGGGTAGCTGGGACTACTGCGTGTGCCATCACACCTGGCTAATTTTTGTAATTTTAGTAGAGATGGGGTTTCATCATGTTTGCCAAGCTGGTCTTGACCTCTGTACTTTAAGTTCTGGGATTACAGGTGTGAGTCACTGCACCCGGCCCCAACTTGTTTATTTTAGAATTTAAAAAAACTTAAATGGAGATTGGAAAATTTTGCCTGTGTAAAGTTTTCTCTTAGACCTGAAATCATGAATGAACTTTTTTGCTTTTACTTTAAGACCGTAGAAAATGTAGCTTCATCAGTGCTTGGAAAATCTGTCTTTGTTAATTGGCCTCACCTTGAGGAAGCTAGAGTTGTGGCTGTATCAGATGGAGAAACTAAGTAAGTAAGATTTGATTTATAATTTTTCTAACATATATTTGCTTTGTGACTTTGATGGCTTTTATTGATTCATTTTTTTAACTGACAAAATCATATTAAGAACATTTACACTCTGTACCAAAAACGAAAGTCGTCTAATGACACCACTTGAAGTTCAAACACTATTGACAGTTTATTGTACCTCTCTTAAGATATTTTAGATGCATATGTTATTTTTTCCCTTTTAATTTCTTGGAAGTTCTATATCCTAATTCTTTTCTAGAAGTGGTTATCATTATATTACTTAGCAAATACATTTCTCTTTCTAACAAGAATTAATAGCATATGTAATCTTCCCTTTTCCCTGCCCCATCTGGATTTCATTTAAATTGTACATTAATTTTTTAGGGCACATATCTTTTGTTTTAAGAAAAATATCTTAACATTTCATTGAAATTCACAATCGTTTATATCAATAAATATTTAGATAAATTATTTTTTGTCGTTTTTTACTATTTCATATAAATTTTATCTTGATTTCTTATATTTTATTTTTCATATGGCTAGAATTTTCTGAAATAATTTTTTTTCAGAGAAGATGGGTAGATATTATGTTTTTTGATTTTGAGTTATTACACATCCAAAATGTCTTTTTTTTTTTAAATTTACACATAGGTTTAGAATTTTGGAGGCCCAGTTTCTTTTCCTTTTCTCTTAGAGCTCTGCATACATCTCTCCATTATGTTATTTTATGTAATGTTGATGAGAAGTCAGTGCCAGTACGTTTTTTTTCCTTTGTTGGCATCTGCTTTTGTATATGAAATCTTGAGGATTTTTTTATCAGAATTTAATTCCCCTACCTTTCTGATGAAGTCCAATTTATTAATTTTTTTATGCTTTTGGTGTCATCTCTAAGAGCTCTTATTCTAGCCCTAGATCCTGAAGATTTTCTTTGGTATTTTCTTTGAAAAGTTTTATAGGTTTACCTCATTTTATATGAAATCAGTAATCCATTTTGAATTAATTTTTGTATAAGGTATAAGGGGCAGATCTACTTTCATATATTTGTGTATGAATATTCAGTTGCTTCAGCATCATTTGTTGAAAAGACTGTGCTTCCTCCATGTCTGTTTTTATGCCAGTAACACATTGGCTTGATTACCATGGTCTTAACATCAGGTAGTGTGATTCCTTCAACTTCACTTTTTTTTTTTTTTTTTCAGAATTGTTTTAGCTATTTTAGGTCCTTTGCCTTTTCATATACATTTTATAATTTTCCTATATCTCCAGAAAATCTTGGAGGGATTTTTATACGAATTATATTAAACCTATAGATCAATTTGGGGAGATTTAACTATGTTGAATATTCTTATCCATGAACACAATATATCTCTTCATTTATTTAGATCTTTGATTTCTCTCATCAGTGTTTTGGTTTTTTTCATCATACTGATCAGGTACATGTTTTGTTAGACTTATACCTGAGTATGTAATTTTTCTTGGAGTATGAATGGTATTATGTTTTAAATTTGTTTCCCCTGCTAGTATATAAAAATACAATTGATTTTTTATTTTGATTTTATATCTTAGAATATTTTTTCCTTTTTATTTTATTTTTAGAGTTTAGGACAGCCAGTTATTTTGTAGAATTCTGGATTTACTCTGTTGTTTCCTTTTAGTGTCATTTAACTTTGTCCTCTATCCCACATATTTCCTGTAAGCTAGAAGTTAGGGCTAGTAGCTGAATTAGATTCAGGTTAAACTGTTTTGGTGAAAATACTTTATAGGGGCCAGGTGTGGTGGCTCACGCCTGTAATCTCAGCACTTTGGGAGGCCGAGGTGAGAGGATCTCTTGAGGCCAGGAGTTCAAGACCAGCCTGGGCATCATAGTGAGACTCTGTCTCTACAAAAAATAAAATCATTAGCTAGGCATGGTGGTGTGCACCTGTAGTCCTAGCTTCTCAAGAGACTGAGGCAAGAGGATTGCTTGAGCCCAGAAGTTTGAGGCTGCAGTGAGCTATGATCACTCCACTGTACTCCAGCTTGGGTGACAGAATGAGACCCCATCTCTTAAAAAAAAAAAAACTTTGTAGATAATGCATACTTCATATTGAATTTGTATTTTTAACTCTTTAAAAATGTTTATTTTTATATGTTTAGTCTCTTAGGAAAAAAATATGCTTTTAAATTTTATTGACTGACTGACTGATTGGGAGAGACAAGGTCTTGCTCTGTCGCCCCAAGTGCAGTGGCAATCATAGCTCACTGCAGCCTCAAACTCCTGGGCTCAAGTGATCCTCCCATCTTAGCCTCCCGAGTATCTGGGACTACAGATATGTGTTACCATACCTGGCATTTTTTTTTATTTTTCTTTGTAGAGACACTGTCTCAATATGTTGCCAGGGTGGTCTTGAATTTCTGGCCTCAAGTAATCCTCACATCTCGGCCTCCCAAAATGCTATGATTACAGGCATGAGCCACCGCACCCAACCTTAAATTTTTTTGATACATAATAATTGTATATATTTGTAGAATACATGTGATATTTTGATCCATGTATATGACATGTAATTTTCAAATTATCTGTTACCTCAAACACTTATCATTTCTTTGTGTTGGGAACATTTTCAATCTCTTCTGGCTATTTTCAAGTATACACTAAATTGTTAACTATGGTCAACCTACTGTTGCTATAGAACACTGGAACTTATTCCTTCTATCTAACTTTGTATTAACCAACTTATCTTCTTCTTCCTCTGTACTTCCCATGCTTTTAAAATTTGAATGAAATTAACAAGCCCTTGTTCTGTAATTTATATTAGTTTATAAAAAGACCTGTAATTGTTATAGTTTTGTAATTTACATTACAGTTGTGGGGTTTTTTGCTAGTATACCATGTGAAAAAAATATTTCATTTGGAAGACTCACACTGCTAGAACTCTATATTAAACCAGAACATTTTGGTTATATAATTTTTATTTTAACTCTTAAGGTTTTACTTGGAAGAACCTCCAGGAACACAGAAGCTTTATTCAGGAAGAACTGCCCCACCATCTAAAGTGGTTCATCTTGGAGATAAAGAACAATCTAACTGGGCAAAAGAAGTACAAGGAATTTCAGAACAGTGAGTATCGTTAAAAGTATTTAATATCATGGAACTAAAATCCGTTTTAATGTACTCATTCTCTAACTTATTTTCCATTTAACATAGTAGTTACTCTGAATACTAATTACACCTTCATCCTGTGTTAGAAAGTAATGAGTTCTAGTTTAAAATGATACCTGATTAGCAGTAGTTACAGCCTTGCCCAGTTTGTCACTAAAATACCTAATGAAGTATAGAAAAAAAATGACAAATTAATGTAATACTAGGAATAACACTTAATACATTGACTGATTTTGAGAGCTATTTTCACTAACTGTATAAGGCCATTGAATTTTTTGGCCACATGTAAGTCATGAAAATTGGAAGAAAAATCCTCTTTTGTTCCTCATCTTCTCCCGTTCCCCATTCCCTTTACTCTCTTCCACCCAAGCCATATTCCCCAGGGCTTAGAATGCAGCCAAACTGAAATGCTAACCCACCTGGGAATGCTGGTTTTCAGGATCACCAGAGTGGTGTGTGTCCCATGATCCCACCCCAGCAGCACCTCTCATTTGCCATCCAAACACAAGAATTCCCAAAACAAAAGCAGAATACGAGAGGCTGGCATTGGCACATGAAATGTTTTAAATGTATACCATCAGCCTTCCTATCCATGGATAAGCTTTCGGAGAATTCAGGGATACTCCTTCTAATTTTGGGGCTAATACCAGGCCACAATATCCTTATTCAAAGATGAATAAACCGGGAAAACGTTCAAAGACCATGAAAAACCATCCAACACCAAAGGAGATAAACATAGCTCTCGAGAGGTAGAGCATATTTTTGCCTCCCAACAGTGTAAATTAGATACCCCATCATAGTTTATATCATTCTAAATTGTCTTTTGTAGCATATAAATAAAACCATAATAAACTTACTTGTATGATTAATTTAATAACTCTTTCTTAGATAGTATGCACCATAAGAGTAGAGAGCATATCTGTTTTTGTTACTTCTTTATTCCAATTTATTGGTTAGTGCCTAGGCACTCAATTACTGAGTTATTGTTTGAATGAATAGATAATATTTTAGTCAAGACTCCTTTAATTGGAAAAAAAAAATCATTCAAAGTACTTCGGGTAAAGTGTTTAGTCATTTGTTTATATATGTAACATTGATATGTGAATATCAATGTATGGATACCTGCCATAATAGATACAGTAGTATGCATTGTAATGAATAAAAACACGTAATGAATAATAATGAGTAAAAACACACAGTTCCTACACTTATGATATTTACAGCTGCTAGATGGGAGACAACTATGGTAATTGCACTTGAAGGAGTAGTGCTCTGAGACCATTTGACTTAGCTAGGGAGAAATTTGTCATAGTCAGGGACAGTTTCCCAAGGAAGTGTTGATTAAATCGATATCTGAATGCTGACTGGGAGTTAGGCAAGGAATGAAAAGGAAGTGTTTCATGATGAGGGAAGACTTACATGAAAAGCCCTATGGCAGGAGGAAAAGCAGTGTGTATTGAGGAAGATTTGGCAACAAAGAAAAAAGAAAGTGGCAACTTCAGAAGTAGGAGGACAGCTAGAAGAGGGTTATATCATGTAAACCAAAGGAAAAGATTATTTCAAGAACAAGGTAATAAACCACACCGTATATTTTGAAGAGATTTAGCAAGAGCTGTATTGATTGAGCCATGGAGCTGAAAGCCAAACTAGAGTGGGTAAAGGAATGATTGAGAGTTGCAGAAGTGGAGACACAGTAGAAATTGACATCTTGTTCAAAAAGTTTAGCTGTGAGAGAGAGACCAAGAGATCTTGACCTCTTATCTGTTGTTCCCCTTCTGAATGAGCTTGAACTTCTATGAGGGCAGCAAAGGACAGAGAGAGTCGTCAATGCAGAAGACTGCTGGAGATGATAACAATGTATACTCGTTCACTCGAGAATCGTTTCTAGTGCCTGCCAGTTCAGGCTGTCCTGTTTAACCTTGTCAACCAAGTTGGGTAGACAAGGCTATGTGGATTCATGAGCACTTAGGTTTATTTTATTCTGGTCACCATTTTCTTAGACTGCTTTTCTTTGCTACCATATTCCCCCCTGATACCATCTCACTTTTTGTCCCTTCCTTTCATGCCTCCCTAGCTCTTCTGTCTTCCAAGGTGAAATTCACAAGATTACTGTTGCTCTGCCCCTGAGGGTTTACTTATTTGTGATTTTTGCACATTAGAATGTTAGTAGCATGAGGTGAGGATTCCATGGCTCTAACAATAGGAGTTATCTTTATGCAGACCATTCTTAGCTCTATGACTTTTGCAGGAAGAATGTAGAACCTATTACTTATCTCATATCTCCATGTATCTTAACTAAGATATGTTCTACTAAGTTGAGTATATTCTTTTCCTATAAACATATACATGAAATATTTCCATAAGTCCCAAATCATGTAGTTTTATTTTGAGAAACCCTCTAAGCACATATGATGTACCTAATAAATTTCTGTATACCTGTGTAACAAATTTTTTTTCTGATGAAAATCACCAGTAAGAGAGAAGGATATAGGATTGAGTAGAGCTGGTTTTTGGTTTATTCAGAGAGTTTTAATTGTGTATAAAAACAATGAGAAGGAGCAGAGAGAAAACAATAAATTCTAAGATGGAAGGAGATGGATTCTTAAATAGGATATGAGATAGCTCCTCTGTTTTAACAGTATGGGAAGCAAATATAAGTTGGTTTGTGTGTTTGGCATGGGGAAAGCTGAGGAGCTCTCATTTGATTATATTTTCCTTGTAAAGCAGATGCTGAGTTTAGCTATTGAGGATGGCTGGAGGAAAAGGAAGGTTGGTCATAAGTTGAAGTAGAGTGAAGGAGGTTTGAAAATAGTTATTCAGGGAAATAGAAGACTATCAGTTTATCAGGAAAATGTGGTAGAATGGTAAGCAGTATTGAGGATCCTTTTTGAAGTTGGAGTCATAATTTATAATGAAACATTCTACCCTGTGTTTTTGGGATAGAAGTGAGTTCACCAGTCACAGCCTTAGAAAAAACAAATGGCTGGATTTACTCAGCACTGGATTTTGACACATAAGCACAATGAAGAGACCAAGAGGCAAGAGAGTTTAGAATATTGGCAAGAATGTTACTGAAGTGGTGGACGGTGAAATCTAAGTGGGATAGAGGGAGAAGTGACGAAAGTAGACAGTAATAGTAGTAATAGTCTGGGAGGCCAGGTGCAGTGGCTCATGACTGTAATCCCAGCACTTTGGGAGGCCAAGATGGGCAGATCTCTTGAGGTCAGGAGTTCAAGACCAGCCTGCCCAACATGGCAAAACCCCATCTCTTCTAAAAATACAAAAATTAGCTGGGCATGGCAGCGCCTGCCTGTAGTCCCAACTACTCCAGAAGCTGAGGCTGGAGAATCACTTGAACCTGGGAGGCAGGGGTTGCAGGGAGCCAAGATCACACCACTGCACTCCAGCCTGGGCAACAGAGCAAGACTGTCTCAAAAAAAAAAAAAGTCTGGGAGAAGATAGAAAGTTTAGTGTTTTGGAAATCCTAGATAAAATTGAACAAAGTAGTTGAACATGCAAGTTGGATGAAGAGGAAGTTATCAGACAGTAAGATGTTTGTGTTAGTGATTTCAGAGGTTCAGTAGTTATGGATAATGTCAAAAACCAAGTCATAGCCATAGAAATTGCTGGCTTACGCATATCTACAACTATCTGATCTTTGACAAACCTGAGAAAAACAAGCAATGGGGAAAGGATTCCCTATTTAATAAATGGTGCTGGGAAAACTGGCTAGCCATATGTAGAAAGCTGAAACTGGATCCCTTCCTTACACCTTATACAAAAATCAATTCAAGATGGATTAAAGACTTAAATGTTAGACCTAAAACCATAAAAACCCTAGAAGAAAACCTAGGCATTACCATTCAGGACATAGGCATGGGCAAGGACTTCATGTCTAAAACACCAAAAGCAATGGCAACAAAAGACAAAATTGACAAATGGGATCTAATTAAACTAAAGAGCTTCTGCACAGCAAAAGAAACTACCATCAGAGTGAACAGGTGACCTACAAAATGGGAGAAAATTTTTGCAACCTACTCATCTGACAAAGGGCTAATATCCAGAATCTACAATGAACTCAAACAAATTTACAAGAAAAAAACAAACAACCCCATCAAAAAGTGGGCGAAGGACATGAACAGACACTTCTCAAAAGAAGACATTTATGCAGCCAAAAAACACATGAAAAAATGCTCATCATCACTGGCCATCAGAGAAATGCAAATCAAAACCACAATGAGATACCATCTCACACCAGTTAGAATGGCAGTCATTAAAAAGTCAGGAAACAACAGGTGCTGGAGAGGATGTGGAGAAATAGGAACACTTTTACACTGTTGGTGGGACTGTAAACTAGTTCAACCATTGTGGAAGTCAGTGTGGCGATTCCTCAGGGATCTAGAACTGGAAATACCATTTGACCCAGCCATCCCATTACGGGGTATATACCCAAAGGACTATAAATCATGCTGCTATAAAGACACATGCACATGTATGTTTATTGCGACATTATTCACAATAGCAAAGACTTGGAACCAACCCAAATGTCCAACAATGATAGACTGGATTAAGAAAATGTGGCACATATACACCATGGAATACTATGCAGCCATAAAAAATGATGAGTTCATGTCCTTTGTAGGGACATGGATGAAATTGGAAATCATCATTCTCAGTAAACTATCACAAGAACAAAAAACCAAACACCGCATATTCTCACTCATAGGTAGGAACCGAACAATGAGATCACATGGACACAGGAAGGGGAATATCACACTCTGGGGACTGTTGTGGGGTGGTGGGAGGGGGGAGGGATAGCATCGGGAGATATACCTAATGCTAGATGACGAGTGGGTGCAGCACACCAGCATGGCACATGTATACATATGTAACTAACCTGCACAATGTGCACATGTACCCTAAAACTTAAAGTATAATAAAAAAAAAAAAAAGAAATTGCTGGCTTAGGTGAAATGAAGGAGGTTATTGGAGATAAAGAGGTTATGAAAATGAGTTACAGTGGTGGGTAGATCATACATGTAGACATTGACATAAGAATAGAATGGGAAGTGGAGGGTAGTTTACTACTAGAGATTTTGAGGTCTCAGTGGGCTGTAAGGAGAATACCAAAACACTCTCCTACCCCTGAGGGTGCATGGTATGAAAACAAACAACTACTATTTGATAGGGAAGTGGTGGAACCTTCAGATAAGGAGGTAGAAATTGAGGATAAAATGGAGTGAAAAGGTTTAGGAATGGAAGAAGACCTGGAAAAGGGGGCAAGGAAGTACTTTATGGGACATCATGGAGAAAGTGATGCACATAGAGGATAATTTGGAGAACAGCTCCTGACAGATCTAGTAATCAAAAAACAAATATGCAAAAATAGAATCAAAATAATATAATGCATTGCTGTAAAAGTTATAGATCAGATTATGCACCATATATTAAAAACCCTTTCATGCAGGATAGTAAGAAAATACAATAAATTTTATTTCATTCATATATATATATATATATATATTTTTTTTTTTTTTAGTGAGACGGGGTCTTACTATGTCACTCAGGGTGGAGTGCAGTGGCACATTCATATTATACCTCACCACAACCTGGAGCCCCTGAGTTCGAGCAATCTTCCTGCCTCCGCCTCTGCAATAGCTGGGACTATAGGTGCATACCACCATGCCAGGCTACTATTTTAATTTTTTATAGAGATGGGGTATCACTGTGTTGCTCAGGCTAGTCTCGAACACCTAGCCTCAAGTGATACTCCTGCCTTAGCCTCTGGAGTACTTGGAATTACAAGGGTGAGCCACCAAGTCTGGCTAAGAAATTTTAAAACAGACAACAACACTGACCCCAAAGCAGTAGAAGTATATAGTAAAAGAAAAAGTAAATGGACGAAAATCTTCCAACCACTTGGGAATTTAAAAGTTTTGAGCTAACTATTTGGGGGATTTTATTTTAATGGAAGCATCGAAATACAGCCATACCTTGTTTTATTGTGCTTCTCTTTATTGTGCTTCACAGATAGTTGCATTTTTTTTTACAAATTAGAGGCTTGCGACAACCATGTTGCAACTCTATCAGTGCCACTTTTTCCAACAGTATGTGCTCACTTCATGCCTGTGTATCACATTTTGGTAATTCTCACAATATTTCAAACTTTATTATTGTTATTTTTATATCTGTCATGGTCATCTATGATCAGTGATTTTTAATGTTACTATTGTAATTGTTTTTGGGCACCATCAACCATGCCCATTTGAGATGGTGAATTAATCAATAAATGTTGTGTGTGTGCTGACTGCTCTACCAACCAACGGTCCCCTAGTCTCTTTCTCTTTCCCTATTCCGTGAGACATAGCAATATTGAAATTAGGCCAGTTAGTAGCCCTACAATGTCCTCTTAAGTAGTCAAGTGAAAGGAAGAATCACATGTTTCTAGGTTTAAATCAAAAGCTGGAAATGATTAAGCTTAGTGAAGAAGGCATGTCAAAAGCTGATACAGGACAAAAGCTAGGCTTCTTGCACCAAATAGTTGTGAATACAAAAGAAAAATTCTTGAAGGAAATCAAAAGTGCTACTCCAGTGAATACACCAATGATAAGCAAATTAAACAACCTTACTGCTAATATGGAGAAAGTTTTAGTGGTCTGGATAGAAGATGACACTAGTCACAGCATTCCCTTAAGCCAAAGGTTAATCCACAGTAAGGCCCTACCTTTCTTCAATTCTATAAAGGCTGAGAGAGGTGAGGAAGCTGCAGAAGAAAAGTTTGAAGTAAGCAGAGGTTGGTTCATGAAGTTTAAGGAAAGAAGCCATCTTCATAATATAAAGTGTGAGCTGAAGCAACAAATGCTAATGTAGAAGCTGTAGTGAGTCATCCAGATCTAGCTAAGATCGTTGATGAAGATGGCTACACTAAACAACAACCATAGACAAAAGAGCCTTCTATTGGAATAAGATGTCATCCTGGACTTCCATAGGTGCAGAGGAGAAGCCAATGCCTGGCTTCAAAGCCTCAAAAATCAGGTTAACTCTCTTGTTAGGGAAAAGTGCAACTGGTTACTTTAAGTTGAACCCGGTGCTCATTGACCATTCTGAAAATCCTGGGGCCTTTAAGAATTGTGCTAAATCTATGCCTGTGCTCTATAAATGGAACAGCGAAGTCTGAATGACAGCACATCTGTTAACAGTGTGGTTTACTGAATATGTTAAGTCCACTCTTGAGACCTACTGGTCATAGTAAAAGATCCTTTCCAAATATTACTGCTCATTGACAGTGCACCTGATCAACTGAGAGCTCTGATGGAGATATGCAAGGAGATAATGTTTTCACGCATGCAAACACAACATCCATTCACGCATGCAAACACAACATCCATTCTGCAACCCATGGACCAAGGAGTACTTTGAACTTTCAAGTTTTAGTAGTTAAGAAATACATTTTTGGCCGGGCACAGTGGCACATGCCTGTAATCCCAGCACTTTGGGAGGCTGAGGTGGGTGGATCACTGGGGTCAGGAGTTCGAGGCCAGCCTGGCCAACATGATGAAACACTGTCTCTACTAAAAATACAAAAATTAGCTGAGCGTGGTGGCGGACACCTGTAATCCCAGCTACTTGGGAGGCTGAGGCAGTAGAATCGCTTGAACCTGGGAGGCAGAGGTTGCAGTGAACCAAGATCACACCACTGCACTCCAGCCTGGGCAACAGAGCGAGACTCTGAGTGACTGCTCTGATGGATCTGAGCAAGGTAAATTGAAAACGTTCTGGAAAGGATTCACTATTATAGATGCCATTAAGAACATTCATGATTCATGGGATTTCAAAGTATCTATCAACATTAGCAGGAATTTGAAAGAAGTTGATTCCGACCCTCCTATATGACTTTGAGAGGTTCAAAACTTCAGTGGAGGAAGTAACTGCAGGTGTGGTGGAAATAGCAAAAAAAAAGCTAGAATTAGAAGTGGAGCCTTAAGATGGAACTGAATTGCTGCTTTCTCATGATAAAACTTGAATGGATGAGGAATTGCTTCTTTGTTTTGTTTTGTTTTGAGACAGAGTCTCGCTCTGTCACCCAAGCCAGAGTGCAGTGGTGCGATCTCGGCTCACTGCAACCTCCACCTCTTGTGTTCAAGCTATTCTCGTGCCTCAGCCTCCTGAGTAGCTGGGATTCAGGCAAGCGCCACCATACGCAGCTAATTTTTTATATTTAGTAGAGACAGAGTTTTGCCATTTTGGCCAGGTTGGTCTCAAACTCGTGCTCTCAAGTGTCCACCTGCCTTGGCCTCCCAACGTGCCAAAGTGCTTAGATTATAGGCATGAGCCAATGCACCCGGCCAAGAGTAGCTTCTTATAGATGAACAACGAAAGTGGTTTCTTGAGATGGAATCTACTCATAGTGAAGATGCTGTGAACATTGTTGAAATGACAGCAAAGGATTTAGGATATTACATAAATTTAGTTGAAAAGCAGTGGCAGACTTTGAGAGCATTGACTCCAAGTTGGAAAGAACTTCTCTTGTGGGTAAAATGCTATAAAATAGCATTGCATTCTGCAGAGAAATCTTTCATGAAGAGTCAACTGATATAGCAAACTTTATTATTGTCTTATTTTCAAAAATTGCGTCAGCCATCCCAACCTTCATCGGCCACTGCCCTGACTAATCAACAGCCATCAATATCAAGGTGAGACCCTCCACTAGCAAAAAGTTAACTACTAATAGCCTACTGTTAGCATTTTTGAGCAATAAAGTACAGTTGATCTTTGAACAGTGTGGGAGGTAGGGGTGCTGACCCCCAATACAGTAAAAAAAATGCACATACAACTTTTGACTCCCCAAAACTTAACTGCTAAAAGCCTACTGTTCATCAGAAGACTTGCCGATAACATAAGTAGTTGATAACGCATATTTTGTATACGTATTATATAGTGTGTTCTTACAATAAAGTAAGATAGAAGAAAATGTTATTATAAAATCATAAGAGAAAATATATTTACTATTAATTAAGTGGTAGTGGTTGATCATAACAGTTTTCATCTTCATCTTCATGTTGAGTAGGCAGAGGAGGGGTTCATCTGCTGTCTTGGAGGTGTTAGAGGAGGAGGAAAATCTGCATGTAAGTGGACCTATGTCATTCAAACCTGTGTTTTTCAAGTGTCAGCTGTATTTGAAAATGAAAGTATTGTCTTAGCCCAGTCTGAGGCTGGGTAATTTATAAAGAAAAGAGGTATGTTTGGCTCAAAGTTCTGCAGACTGCACAAGAAGTATGGCATCAGCATATGTTTCTGGTGAGGGCCTTAGGAAGCTTCCACTCATAGCAGAAGACAAAGAGGAACAGGCGTGTACAGATCACATGGCAAGAAAAGAAGCAAGAGAGGGGTAGGGAGGGAGGTGCCAGGTTCTTTTTAACAGTCAGTTCTCATGGGAACTAGTAGAGTGATAAACCCCCGTATCCTCCTCATTGCAAAGAAGACAGCAGCAAGCCATTTATGAAGGATCCACCCCATGACCCAGACATCTCTCACCAGGCTCCATCTCCAACATTAGGGATTGGATTTCAACGTGAGACTTGGTGAAGTCAAACAAACTATATCCAAACCATAGTAGATATATACATTTTTTAAAGACATAATGCTATTATACACTTAATAGACTCAGTGTAAACATAACTTTGGTATGTACTGGGAAACAGAAAAATTCATGTGACTCACTTTATTGTGGTGGTCTGGAACTGAACCTGAAATGTCTCCCAAAGTATGGCTGTATACATATGGAGCAAAAAATACTTGCAAATTATAAGTGTATTAATCATAAGTATATTACTTGATGAATTTTCACATGTGGAACAAGAATACAAGTCAAGAAACAATAACAGGAATATTACCATAATCCAAGGAAGTCCCTTGTACACCCTTTTATCCATTACCATCCGCTGCTCCCTCCCCACCCCCAGTGACGAGGATAACTATTTTGACTTGTAACCATATACATTTGTGTTTTCTATTTTTGAACTTTATGCAGTATAAGTTCATTCACACAGAGTGTATTCTTCTTGAGCCTGATTTCTTTTGGTCAGTATTGTGATTCTAATATCCATATTGTTACCTGTAATCATAGTTTGTTCATTTTCACTAATGATACTATTACATTGTATGAATACAGCACAATTTTTCCATTCTACAGTGGATGGATATTTGAGTTGTTTCTCATTTGGGGCTCTTGGTGAACGTGTATATATGCATTCCTTTTGGGTATATGTCTATGCATTCCTTTTGGGTATATATCTAAGAGTAGAATTACTGCTTCATAGCATATGCCTACATGCAGCTTGAACAGATACTACCAAAAAGGTTTGCAAACTCTTTGTATCAATTTACGCTCTACCAGCAGTTTATAAGAACTTATGTTGATTTCTGTTTTCATAAGTACTTACTATTGCTTTTTCATTTTAGCCATTTTGGTATAGTAGTAGTATCTAATTTTGCTTTAATTTCCATTTCCCTGATGACTAATTGAACATCCTTTCGTGTTTGTTGGCCATTTGAATATGCATACTCTTTTGTGAAATGCCTGTTCAAGTCTTTTGCCCTTTTTAAAATTGGGTTGATTATCTTTTTCTCATTACTTTATAGTTTTCTTACTGGCTTATTGTGTCATTCTCAATTTCAGGGGAAAACTAAGTAATTTATCTTTAAATAAAATTATCACTGTAGCTTGTTTTTAATTACTGTTCTTTATCGGGTTAAGGAAATTTCCTTCTATTCTGATTAAGAGTTTTTATCATTAATTGGTGCTGATTTGTAAAATGTTTTTTCTGCAGCTGTCAAACTGATTATATTATTTTTATCCTGTTAATCTGATGAATTGCATTGATTGAATTTCCAATATTAATCTACCCCTAAATTTCTGGAATAAATCCCATTTATTTATGATATATTATCCTTTTATACATAATTGGATTTTATCTGTTTAAGTTTGTTTTAAGATTTTTGCATCTACTTTCATGAGAAATACTGGCCCATAATTATAAAGATTTCCTGAAATGTCCTGGTCAGCTGTTGATATCAAGATTACTGGCTAAATGACTTTTAAGTGAAAGTGGTAGAAAAAAATTCTAATAAATTTTTAGAAAATGGTGTGTTTCAAAAATTTGTTGGAAAACTTTTGTTTCTGGCTAAGGTGACATGACTTTTTTCAGACCAACTTTGCCATAGACAACATTATTAAAGTATAAGCTGATATGAAAAAATATATAATGTGTTATATAATTATATACTATATTGTATGCTATTTATATAGTCTATATTATATACTATTTTTATGACATATTTGTATAAACAAAACTTTTAAAGTGTGATTGGTAAAGTGAGCTCGGTAGATGGACTGAGTAGTAATATGGGCATACTAAAAATTGAATCAGTGAGCTAAATATCAACCTTAGGAATTCCTTCAGTAAGCAGTACAAAAGCACAAAGAGATGAAAATAATATAGTCAGAATTTTAATATCTATCTAATAGGAGTTCTAGAAAGAGAAAATGGAAAGGAGATAAGAAAGTATTCCTTAAATGAAGAATGATTATATATTTAGATGAAAGGTCAGCAAACTTCTTCTGTAAAGGGCAAATAGTAAATATTTTAGGCTTTGTAGACTTTACAATGTCTGTCACAACTACTCAACTTTACCATGTAGCGCAAAAGCAGCCATAGACAGGAAGTAAATGGATAACTATGTTCCAGTAAACTTTTATCTAAAAAACTAGGAGGCTGTCTGAATTACTTTAGATTGGAAAAGCCATCACATACTCCTGGCAACCCCCAATCTATTTTCTGTCTTCATGGATTTACCTATTTTAGATGTTTCATATAAATGGAATCATATGATATATGGCCTTTTGTATCAGGCTTCTTTCATTTAGCATGCTTTTGAAGTTCATACACATTGTAGCATGTGTCAGTGCTTATTCCTCTTTATGGCTGAATAATATTCCATTGTATGGATATGCCACTGTTTGTTTATCCATTTGTTCATTTATGAACATTTGGATTGTTTCTGCCTTTTGGCTATTTGAATAGTGGTGCTATGATCATTTGTGTATCAATATTTGTTTGAGTACCTGTTTCCAATCCGGGGGGGTTGGAATGCTTAGAATTGTTGGGTCATGTGTTAATTATATGTTGCTTTTTGAGGAACTGCCAAACCGTTTTCCACAACAGCTGCACCATTTTACAGTCCCACCAGTAATGTACAGATGTTCCAGTTTTTCCATGTCATCACCAAAACTTATTTTTTTTCCCTGTTTTTTAATTATAACGATCCTAGTGGATGTGAGAACAGGAGTTTCGTATAGCTCTATGAGTTCTTATTTAATCACAGAGACAGTTGGAGAAGTACCCACAGAGTAAAATAAATAATGCAAAAAGTCTCAAGTTAGGTACCTGGAACTGCTAGCGTATTTATTTAAAGTTTATTTACACATTTGATTATGAGTTGATAGTTTATTATCGTCCTAGAATATCTGCATACTCATTCATATGTATATTTCATGTTTATTCTTTATTTTAGCTACCTGAGAAGAAAAGGAATAATAATAAATGAAACATCTGCAGTTGTGTATGCTCAGTTACTCACAGGTCGTAAATATCAAATAAATCAAAATGGTGAAGTTCGTCTAGAGAAACAGTGGTCAAAACAAGTTGTTCCTTTTGTTTATCAAACTATTGTCAAGGTAAGTCTATATCAAGTTTCAATTCTGTCTTAATATACACTATTAATACACTTCACTGTATAATGAAAAGATGATATGTTAATATAAATAGACTAATTCAGCAATGTATAATAGAGATTATCATTTAATATAATTTACAAAATAACTTATTATTTGTAAGAAGTATTACATGCTCAGACACTCAGTATATATAGTTAGGAAACTTGTCTTTTATGCTTTTGTATGCTTTTTTTTTTTTTTTTTTTTTTTTGAGACGGAGACTCGCTCTGTTGCCCGGGCTGGAGTGCAGTGGCGCCATCTCGGCTCACTGCAGGCTCCGCCTTCTGGGTTCACGCCATTCTCCTGCCACAGCTTCCCGAGTAGCTGGGACTACAGGTGCCCGCCAGCACACCTGGCTAATTTTTTGGTATTTTTTAGTGGAGATGGGGTTTCACCATGTTAGCCAGGATGGTCTCAATCTCCTGACCTCGTGATCCGCCCGCCTCGGCCTCCCAAACTGCTGGGATTACAGGCGTGAGCCACTGCACCCAGCCTTTTATGGTTTTTTTTAAGGACTTAGTCTCTAAAAGAAAAAATCCCACCATTAACTTACACCCTTGAATTTTATATTTTTATTCTTCAAAAATGTTTGCCTTAAATCATCTTATAAATGTAAAAGGCATTTTATTTTTGCATTTATAATCTTAGATATGATAAAAGGACAAAAATTTTTTTAAGTATGTAGCGATCCTGTAATTTGGGGTGTTATAGTACAGTGTAGTGATTAAGTGACTTAAGAGCACTGGCTGCCTGAGTTGGCTTCTTAGCTGCATGACCTTGGACAAGATTCATCCCCTTTCTGTGCCCCAGTTTTGTCATCTGTAAAGTGAGGCTAATAATGGTCTCTGCCACAGAGGTTTGTCATGAGGATTAAATGAACTCAATAAATGTGTGAAGCACATAGAAGAGTGCCTGCCATATAACCAGTCAACAAATTTTAGCTCTTGGCATTATGTAGAAAAATCTTCACATTGACATTTGCAAACAGCATAGTCATAATCCCATAGGAAAAAAACTTGATACGCAATCTATAGAAATTATGACTAAGATTATTTACTTTTATTTTATGTAGGACATCCGAGCTTTCGACTCCCGTTTCTCCAATATCAAAACATTGGATGATTTGTTTCCTCTGAGAAGTATGGTCTTTATGCTGGGAACTCCCTATTATGGCTGCACTGGAGAAGTTAGTTTCCATTATTGTTACTGATACATTTTTCTCTAGTTTAAAGCAGTTACTTAACTTCTCTTCATTTAGGTTTAAATTAAAATAAAATAAGGGAAAAAATAAAGAATTTATCCATGTAACTTATGAACACAGTGTTTGACTTATATATCTAAATACTATGTATCTAAGACTAAAGACCATATACTTTTAGTCTTGAGCAGATTAGGATCAAGAGGTGGTGTGTTCAAATCCTGATCTCTTTTTTTTAGCAGTTTTGTTTATTGTAGTGGTATGGATGAAACGATTTTGTAACTGTTTTAGACATGTAATAGGCTTGAGTGAATTTGTAAATGCGTTCATATTTGAGGAACTTTGGTTCTTAAATGGAAAAAGGTACATGCAAATATGGAAGGAGAGAAAGTAAATATGGAAGGAGAGAAAGCAAGAAAGAACCTATAGGGACAGATTTGGAAGTATTAGTGTGAACTCTTGGTTTCTAAAATATGTATATATGTTTGTATATCTGTGTATATAGGCACATATATATGTGTGTATATATATACACGTATGCATATGTTTCTAGCTCTATTTGCTGAAAGGAATAAGAAGCAAAGACACCTTAGCACAATGAGCACATGCACCACCCAGATCTTGACGTCTAATTTCATACCTCACTAAAAGGAACAGGGCTTCTCAGAGAAATTGCTGATTCTGGATCTGGGGCAGGGAAGATACAAGATGAACCTGGAACATCTTGTTATGTCAGAAAGTAAGGAGGTGCTCAGAAGAATGGTGGGAGTATGTCATGTAAACACAGGAACCAGGTTGAGGGTACTACCACTGCCCAAATCTTGGATACTTTGAGTGACAAAATAATTAAATTCAGTAATTAATTATAAACCACTGGGGGGAAAACAGGAATTCATGATTCCGTAGTGACAGTAAAAAGATAAATAGGGAAAGGAAGGGCTCTTGTCTGTAGTAGCATGTAAGAAGTAAATTTGGAGAGAGTGCTGCAGTTGAAAAACCATTGTGCAACCATTATGATAAAGATTGAATCACGTAAGAATCATCTTTGGGAACTAAATCTAGGGGGAATTTTTTTTTTAAATCAGGAGCAGGATATTTGCATGGTCTTAGAATGTATCTCCTACAGATTATTTATTAGCTGCAAGGGAAATGAAAACTGTAATTATGCAGGAAAAAAATTGAGCAACATCTTAATGGTATAATCAAAGTTAGCATCGCGTTAAAGGACAGATGAACATTGTGTACCTCCAGATGTAATACCCTTTGGAGGACACATCACCTATGCAGTATTCTGGCTGTGAATGTATTACCATAACCTAATTATGTGGAAGCATCAAACAAACCCAAAATAAGGAACTGTTTTTTTGTTTTGTTTTGTTTTTAAAAGGCAGGTTGGAGAGGGAGGGACAAATTATATATTCTTCAAAATGTCAATGTTGGCTGGGTATGGTGGCTCACTCCTGTAATCCCAGCACTTTGGGAGGCCAAGATAGGCAATCACTTGAGGCCAGGAGTTCAAGACCAGGCTGGCCAACACAGCGAAACCTCATCTCTGCTAAAATTATAAAAATTAGCTGGGTATGGTGGCATATGCATGTAATCTCAGCTACTTGGGAGGCTGAGAATGAGAATTGCTTGAACCTGGGAGACAGAGGTTGTGGTGAACTGAGATCATACCACTGCACTCCAGCCTGGATGACACAGTGAGACTCTATCTTAAAAAAAAAAAAAAAAAGCAATAACTTAAAAGGTCGGTGTTATAAAAACAAAAAAAGGCAGTGGATACATTTTAGATTAAAGGATGCTAAAGAGATATGACAATTAAATGCAATATCTGATCCTAATCTGGATCTTGTAATAAAGGAAGAAAATAGTTCTATAAAGGACATTATTTGGTCAACTGACAAAATTGGAATATAGATGGTAGCTTAGATGAAAGTATTATGTCAATGTAAATTTATATACTTAATAACTGTACTGTGATTATATAGTAAAATATCTATCTTAGGAAATATACACTGAAATATTGAGGTCAGGGACATGATGTATGTAATATATACTCAAGGGGTTCAGAAAGATAACTATGTATAAGTAAATACACAGTACACAAATGTTAAAGGCATTTGTTTTACAATGCTAACAACAGGTGAATCTGAATAAATTTTTTTTCTTTTCTTTCTTTCTTTTTTTTTTTGGAGACAGAGTCTCGCTCTATTACCCAGGATAGAATGCAGTGGCATGATCTGGGCTCACTGCAACCTCCACTTTTTTTTTTTTTTTTTGCAACTTTTTGGTACTTTGAAATTATTTGCAAATAAAAAGTTAATTTAAAAAAGAATGATTGGGCCAAGCACAGTGGCACACACCTGTAATCCCAGCACATTGAGAGGCCAAGGCGGGCGTGGGGAAATTGGTTGAGTGCAGGAGTTTGAGACCAGCCTGGGCAACATGGCAAAATCCCATCTCTGCAAATAATTGGGCTTAGTGGTGCATACCTGTAGCTCCAGCTGCTTGAGAGGCTGAGGTGGGAAGATTGTTTGAGCCCAGGAAGGCAAGTGCAGCAAGTCGACAAGCCATGATAGTGCCACTACACTCCAGCCTAGATGACAGAGCAAGACCCTGTTGCCAAAAAAAAAATGATTGTCCAGGTGCAGTGGCTTACACCTATTATCTTACCACTTTGGGGAGACCAAGGCAGGAAGATTACTTGAGCCCAAGAGTTCAAGGTTGCAGTGAGCTGTGATTCCACCACTTTAGCCTGAATGACAGAGCGAGATCCTGTCTACGGCCATACCACCCTGAACGCACCTGATCTCGTCTGACAGAATGAGATCCTGTCAAAAAGAAAACAAGAAAAAACAAATTAACAACCATTAAAGCAACGATACAGTGACTCAAATTTACAGTATTTTCATACCCACTTAACAAATTTCAAGAGAATTTCCACTATCCAACTTGTCATACTGTATTTCAAAAATAATAGTGTTCAAATAAGTTAAAAAATAAAATGTACTGAAAGAGACTATACTGTGATTTTTTTTTCTTCTAAGGTTCAGGATTCAGGTGATGTGATTACAGAAGGTAGGATTCGTGTGATTTTCAGCATTCCATGTGAACCCAATCTTGATGCTTTAATACAGAACCAGCATGTGAGTACAGTAGTTTGTATTGTTTCATTTAGAATTGATAAACTTTTAAAATATTAGGATATTTTTGCCACCTCCTTTGAATTTATTTCAGATATTTTATTTAATAATGATTAGATTCTCTCTCCCAGTTGCATCTAGTATTTAAAAATAAGTGTGGAATCTGTGCTCAAAACTTCATGTAGATCTTTGGGGGGGGGGGAAATCACTGAAATCCCGTTATTAATCCATAGTGATTGTTATGGATTATTGTGTTCAAGCTTATAAGAGGCACATTGATTAGCACACCCTCTGGGAACAGATTTAGGTGTTTTAAACCTTTCATAATAATTCAGAGCCTGCATTTTTAGTTGCAAGTGAGAAATGGCCTTTCTGCAAAGGCTGTATGTATCTCTTCAGCTAAGAATGAACAGTCTCAATCCTAAAGAATATTGGAAAAATGCATTTAAGTTAACAGCATCTTTTTCAGGACCTTCTCACCAAAAAATTCCACTGGCTTTCTTTTCTCTTGTTAAAATAGAGGGAAGGTTCTGATATCTGTCATTTGTTCTTATTGATTGGTTGGATAATTAGCTAAAATTAATTCGCAATCAACCAGCTTCATTTTCTGACTCTCATGCCTCGTTCTTTCTGATTTATATCTCCATTTTGATGCACTTACTCCAGTAGCTTCTGAGAAAACTTGCATGTCTGGAGATGTCTTTATTCTTCTCCTACACTTGATTGATAGTTTGCCTGGGTGTAGAATCCTAGATTGGAGATTATTTTCCCTCAGAATTTTGTTTTGGTTTTGGTTTTGGTTTTTTCTTTTTGTGAGACAGAGTTTCGCTCTGTCATCCAGGCTGGAGTGCAGTGGCACAATCTTGGCTCAGTGCAACCTCTGCCTCCCTGGTTCAAGTGATTCTCCTGCCTCAGCCTCCCAAGTAGCTGGGATTACAGGCACCCACCACCATGCCCGGCTAAATTTTGCATTTTTTTTTTTTTTTTTTAGTAGAGATGGGGTTTCACCATGTTGGTCTCAAACCCCTGACCTCAAGTGATCTGCCTGCCTCGGCCTCCCAAAGTGCTGGGATTACAGGTGTGAGCCACAACACCTGGCCTTCCCTCAGAATTTTGAAACCACTGTTCCATTCTCTTCTCGTTTCCATATTGCTGTTGATAAATCCTGTGCCATTCTGATTCTGAATTTCTGTATGTGATCTGTTTTCATTTTCTGAAATCTTTTTAGCATCTTTCCCTTACTGGTGCTTTTTAATAATGTGAGGATGTGTGCCTTGGTATGGATCTTTTTTCTTCCCTTCTCCTATTCAGCTCTTTCAGGCTTGCAACTGATGCCCTTCCATTCTGAGAAACTTTCTTGTATTATTTCTTTGATAATTTTCTCCTCACTATTTTTTTCCTGCTTTCTATTTCTGAGAATCCTTTTAGTTCAATCTTAGACCTTCTGGATTGATCCTCTTAGTTTTATCTCTCCTCATCCATTTCCTATATTGTTATACTTCTGTTCTACTTAGGGAAATTCATTCAACTTTATTGTTTATCATTTAAAATTTCTATTTGATTTAATCATTTTAATTTCTAAAAGTGTGTCCTTATTCTCTGGCTATATATAGCATCTTGTTCTTACAGTGAATGGAATATCTTCATTTATTTCTCTGAAGATAATTCTAGGATTTATCCTTCTATTTTTTGTGTTTTCTGTTAAACCTTTCATAACAATTCAGCACCTGCATTTTTAGTTGGAAGTGACAAATGGCCTTTCTGCAAAAGCTGTATGTATCCACTCAGCTAAGAATGAACAGTCTCAACCCTCAAGAATATTGGAAAATTGCATTTAAGTTAACAGCATCTTTTTTAGGACTTTCTCACCAAAAATTTCCAGTGGCTTTCCTTTCTCCTGTTAAAACAGAGGGAAGGTTCTGATATCTGTCATTTGTTCTTATTGGTTGGTTGGATAATTAACTTAGCTAAAATTAATTCACAATCAACCAGCTATTGCTACTTAGCCTTTTTTTTTCCACTAATAGTAAAATATAAAGCTTTATATCCTGTGAAATGAATTTAAGGCATTATGTATCAGCACACCCATGAGGAAACTTTATGTATGGAAGGCAGTCATCCCTAAAATCTTACCATCTGGTGTCATTTGAAGAACAAATTTAGACAGCAGTCATGAAACCAGGAGAGTGGCTCTTTAGATAAAGTAGCTGGAGCTTTGTACTGGGAATCAGTGAAGGTTAAATAACTTGTGTTCCTTCATCCCTGGCTTTTTCTAGATCTAGAAGAGCCTGTCCTGTTGTATGATAGTGTACAGTGTTGTTTCCTTCTCTTTATATACGTTTAACTTTCACTCAAGCTGACTTCTTTTTTTACCACAACATTCTCAGCTACTTATTTTATATTTTCTAGGATGTTTGTGATGGTTTTAATGAATTTTAAATTATAGCAAAACCCATTATTTCTCAAAAGGAGTACTGTTGGCAATTTGGGCAGGACAGTTATGTATTAAATAAAACTGTTTTGTATATGGCAGGACAGTTGGCATCTTTGGCTCAAGGGCATTAAGTGCTAGTAGCCCATGCCAGTTATTGTAATTAAATGTGCCTCTACACGTTTCCAAATGCTTGTTAGAAAAGTGTTGCTACTTATATTTGAGACCTACTACCTTAATTCTTTGAACTGTTCTGGAAAGCATACTTGATTTGTATTACATTATTGCTAAATCTGATTATGTTCTTAAGTATGTTTTATTGTTATGTACATGATGGTAAGAGTATATGGTAGTTTATCCTAGTTAGTATTGGATTCATGAATCATTTGCTTCCTGGTTAAATATTATATGATCTGTTACTTCTTTTTTTTTTTTAATGTGACAATATGTTTTCTTCCCTTAAGTATATAAATTAAGGTTACATTTCATTGACTGTATTAATTATGGGTCTATACATGCTTGTATGTTTTCATATGATAGTAAATATTAGGGGAAAAGAATATTACTTATATCCATATATGAAGGACACTTTTAGTTTTTCTCAGTAGCAACAATTTTGATGATGTACCTATTTTTTAATTCAATGTAATAATTACTGAGGCCTCATTTTGTCCCAAGTACTTTGCTAGGCCCTGCTTGGAATATGAAAATTAGTAGAAAACGAAAACAAAAACAAACAAACAAAAAACTTGCCTGTGGAGTTTGCCATTTAGTACTTACAGTAGAGTTTATTTCTTAAGACAGTTTCACAAACTGTATATTTCCTCCCCCCTTTTATCCATCCTTGGGAATTCTGTCCTTTAAGGAGAAAGAGAGAGGAGCAGAAAAATTCTGCCTACAGATCCTTTCAAAAAAAAGGGGAAATGGATCTAAGTGAAAATCCTTATATTGCCACAATCCAATGGTTAGTGATGTCTTGATTATCTCCAGATTTTAAAGGTAAAGAAATAACATTTAATGTAAACTTGTGTTTCCATAATTGACCTTTTTGTTTTTATATTTAAAGAAATATTCTATAAAGTACAACCCAGGATATGTGTTGGCCAGTCGCCTTGGAGTGAGTGGATACCTTGTTTCAAGGTTTACAGGAAGTATTTTTATTGGAAGAGGATCTAGGAGAAAGTAAGTTTATGTTAGAGAAATTTACTTAAAGTGGCAGAAAAATTAAATGATAAAGATTAAATGCTTAATATTTCAGTATTTATTTTCTTATTAATTGCTCTGGATTGTCTTAAAATTGTGCATAAATTTCTCTGATGGTAATCTTTCATCTGAATGGCACATGTTTTAGGTGGTTGGAAAAGACAGTTCTTATTTTTTAGCAGCTAATAAATTGAACCTTGAAAAAAGGTATCAGAGGGTGTGTGTGAACCTCAGTAGTATATTTCCTTGCATCTTGTTATTTCATTTTCCTCTATAATTACATAATTTATTTACATGCTTTGTTAACTTGGGTTTTGAAGCTTTTCTTCTAGTTTTTCAATTACTGCTACTTTGGAAATAACCATAATAACTAAAATATAGAAGAATAATCAAAACTGAGCTTTTCTAAGAATTGAAAGCAAAACTTTTTGTTCCTTGAACGACATTTTAAAACTCGTGTGTGTGTGTGTGTGTGTGTGTGTGCACGTGTGCGCATGTGTGGTTTAAATTCAGCCCTCATGGAGACCATAAAGCAAATGTGGGTTTAAATCTCAAATTCAACAAGAAAAATGAGGAGGTACCTGGATATACTAAGAAAGTTGGAAGTGAATGGATGTATTCATCTGCAGCAGAACAACTTCTGGCAGAGTACTTAGAGAGGTAAGTACATAATAAGATACTAGTAGTCATTCCAAAATCTTAGGAAAATACTGTTTATTTTGCCTTGCTGACATTAGTTTTAGAGGACAAATATTTCCATTAGTAAAATCTGGCATATGTTACATGTAAACTTAATTTTGCATCATGGAATATCATAGGCACTAGCTAAAATTGAGTAGAAAAATACCATATTATTAAAAAGAAAATATATAATGAGAATTGCCCTCTTTAGTTAAAATTTTTCTTAACTTACTATCATACATTGTTCACTACTTTGCATACCTATGTCAGCACTGAGAGAACTGATATGAATAAACAAAGCTCTTAGCATAGTGGATTTTTTCTGATTCTTAGAACTATGTAGCTACACAGGTTACTATCTTAGAATTATTGAATTTTATTGCTGAAATTATCTAGGAAATCAGCAAGTCAACTCATACCAAAAGTGAGAAAGCCAAGTACCAAGATTCACTGAGTTACTAGTGACAAAGATTTACAGGAAGTATATTTACATCTGATTCATAATTTAATGTTCTTTCCATTATTCCACTGGTTTCTAACCTTGTATTTGAAGATCTCTTTATTAGTTTCCTAGGCTAGCTCCTGTAACAAAGTACCACGAACTGGGTGGCTTAAACAACAGAAATTTATTGTCTCAACCAGTTCTGGTGACCAAAAGTCCAAAATCGAGATATTGCAGGACAATGATGGTCCCTCTGAAGGCACTAGGGAAGCACCTCTGTTCTGCCTTCTCATAGCCTTATATGTTCTTTGGCTTGTAAATGCATCCCTGCAATCCTCCGTGTTTATGTCATGTTCTTGCTGGGTGTCTCACATCATCTTTCATCTCTGTATGTCTGTCTCTGTGTCCTAATTTCCCCTTTTTGTAAGAACACCAGTCGGATCAGAGTCCATGCTAATGACCACATTTTGTTTGACTGCCTCTACTAAAAACCCTATTTCCAAATAAAGTCACATTCGATAACTTCTGAGTGGGGCAGGACACAATTCAATCCCATATTACTATCTGGAAATTTAGATTATTTCTTCTGTTCACTTTCTTATTTCTTTAAAAGGTCATGTTTAAACTACTTTTTCTTAATTTTTCAACTTGACATATTTATGGATTTTCTGCTGTGAGTGGCTTTCCTATCCTGAGCTTCAGCTTTCTTTGACTTCCACCACTCTGGATTCCCTCAGACACATATTTCCCCGCTCACTAAACTTTTATCAAGATTTTTTATTAAATCTGTATTAAAGGTTTACTTCCTTATGATGAAGTAAATGTTCACAGTTGGACCTTATGGAGTATTAAGATTACATTTTATTTCTTGTACACATTTTTGTTTGCTGTTTTTTTCATTTGCTTCTTATCTGTGTTCACATAACAAATTCTGTGCCATAGCTGTTTACACTATGGTCAAACAGATCAGGTGATTGCTCAGTTCCATTTTTCTCTTGGAGACTTCTTTTAAAACCTGTGTCTTCCTGCTTCAGTTTGAACTGATTGCTCTCTAGGGCTGTTGTGCAGCTCTCATTATGCAGTTTCCTGGTACTGTCATCCTAGGAATTCAGTTTTCTTCACCAGTCTGCCATATAGGATTCCTTCCTTTTCTGACTTTCATGCCTCACTCTTTCTGATTTATATCTCCATTTCGATGGAGCACTTACTCCAGTAGCTTCCTGAGAAAACTTGCATGTCTGGAGATGTCTTTATTCTTCTCCTGCACTTGATTGATAGTTTGCCTGGGTGTAGAATCCTAGATTGGAGATTATTTTCCCTCAGAATTTTGTTTTTATTTTTGTTTTGCTTTGTTTGAGTCAGTCTCGCTCTGTCACCCAGGCTGGAGTGCAGTGGCACGATCTCAGCTCACTGCAACCTCTGCCTCCCCAGTTCAAGTGATTCTCCTACCTCAGCCTCCCGAGTAGCTGGGATTACAGGCACCTGCCACCACGCCTGGCTAAATTTTGTATTTTTTTTAGTAGAGATGGGGTTTCACCACGTTGGTCTCAAACCCCTGACCTCAAGTGATCTGCCTGCCTCGGCCTCCCAAAGTGTTGGGATTACAGGTATGAGCCACAACACCTGGCCTTCCCTCAGAATTTTGAAACCACTGTTCCATTCTCCTTTCGTTTCTGTATTGCTGTTGATAAAGCCTGTGCCATTCTGATTCTGAATTTCTGTATGTGATCTATTTTCATTTTCTGAAATCTTTTTAGCACCTTTCCTTTACTGGTGCTTTTTAATAATGTAAGGATGTGTGCCTTGGTATGGATCTTTTTTCTTCCCTTCTCCTGTTCAGCTCTTTCAGGCTTGCAACTGATGCCCTTCCATTCTGAGAAACTTTCTTGTATTATTTCTTTGATAATTTTCTCCTCACTATTTTTTTCCTGCTTTCTATTTCTGGGAATCCTTTTAGTTCAATCTTAGACCTTCTGGACTGATCCTCTTAGTTTTATCTCTCCTCATCCATTTCCTATATTGTTATACTTCTGTTCTACTTAGGGAAATTCATTCAACTTTATTGTTTATCATTTAAAATTTCTATTTGATTTAATCATTTTAATTTCTAAAAGTGTGTCCTTATTCTCTAGCTAAATATAGCATCTTGTTCTTACAGTGAATGGAATATCTTCATTTATTTCTCTGAAGATAATTCTAGGATTTATCCTTCTATTTTTTGTGTTTTCTGTTTTCTCTAATTGCTTTTTTTCCTCCTGTTTGATTTAGTCTCTCTTTCAGTGTTAAAGTTTTGTTGTTGTTGTTCTTGTCTGGTGATCTTTGATATCCAATTATATTTAAGAATGAGGCACTAAATAGCTGATTGGAAATTTAGTGTACTTAGGTGGGGTTTATCAGGTGGATCAGGAGGGACTTTCCTGTTTCTACAGAGGACCTCCTAGTATCACTACCTGCATGTTTATCTTTTCTTTCCCAGAGAGGTGGCCTCCACCCTTTTCCTTGACAGTGGATATGAATGTAGTGGATTAAACTGATTGCCAGTATTCTGGAAGTTAACCAGGGAAAGAAGGTTTCATTACCAAGTGGATACTGTGATACACCTCCCAGACCACTTTTCAAGACTGAAAGACCTATCCCCTTGCAGCAGGAATGCTGCTTTCTGGCAGCCCTCAGCTGTGAGCCCTCTTTAGTAATTGCCTGGATGAGGAGAACTGCCTCAACTAAGGTTACTTTCCCTTCCCACAACAGCCGCAAATCAATGCCCGATCTATAAGGAAGTATAGAAACCCAGACATTCTGATTGTCCCAATTCATGGCAAGTCTGAAGGGCCATCCCAGTTTGAGATCTTTGTGGGGCTGTTCAAGGAATTCATTGAGAATTGGTCACAGCCCAGCCTCTTCCTGTGCCCAATTCTGCTTTCTTCCTCTCCCTTCCCTTCCACGGGTGTTGATCAAACAAGCACTCCCTAGTAAACTTCCTGCATGCTTATCTCCATCCCAGAGTCCATTCCTAGAGACCTTATGCTTCCTAGTGACACATTGTATAGTATTTATGCTCTCATTAATTCACTGTTTTCAGTATAACACCTGTCCTCTCCTCCTTATGCCTTCCTCACCCCTAAGTCCCTGTGACTGGTATACACAAGGCTAGAGTATCTATTTGACCTCTCTAAAATATACGCAACAGGTCATATGCTGGGGTGGTAGGCAGGCAACCACATGACAGTATAACTGCTTGTTATACAAACTTTAAATCTTACTAAACCTCACCCCACACTTTCAAATGTACCTGGAACCTATAATTCCTGAGCTTTTTCAGAGTGTTCTGTGTTTTAAATCAACTTGCTTCTTATTGACTTCCCCCACTGGTAGTTCAAGATTCAACTTATTCCTGTCTGTCAAATCAGATAATATTCATTCATCCAGTTTCCAGTTTCTAAAATTTTAACAGGTTGTATATGCCACCAGATACCGTGCTTCATTTTTCATCTGTCTCTCTAGGTCTATGCTCTTTTTTATACTATATTGTCATTTTAATGGATTGGAGAGGGATGGAAGATAAGCATATACGTTCAGTTTGCTATATGTATCGAAAAGTCCTGTACTCTTCAGAAAGAAATGGAGTTTTGAAAATTATCAGAAGATGCTTTTAATCTATTTTAATTTGTTGTAATGTGGAGTGCTCTAGTTTTGTTGTGAAAATTAGAAAACTAACTTATAGATACCATTTTTGTCTATCAGCTGTCATTATAATGAAAGAGGGTAGAGTCAGTAATTGAAGTTTATTATAAGTTTATGACTTGAACCTTAGCCAGTGGGAGTTTTTTGAGGGTCTAGGAGTACTCTGACTTACCAGTCTTACACTTTCTATCACTTTTAATAATATCCCTTATTAATATTATAGTAGTCCTCAGTAAGCTTTATATGTTTCTTTAGGATCTGAAATTATTATGTAGGAAGTTTATCTGAAATTAACCATATATATTTTTAGACAATATTTTTGTTTGTTTGACCAGAGCTCCAGAACTATTTAGTTATATAGCCAAAAATAGCCAAGAGGATGTGTTCTATGAAGATGACATTTGGCCTGGAGAAAATGAGAATGGGTAAGCAAGATTTATGATATTTATTACCTCATAGTTCAATTCAGTGTTTTCAATGACAAGTGCAGCTGGTTTCTCAAGAATTTCATATTACTTTTTTTTTTTTTTTTTTTTTTTTTTGAGACAGGTTCTTACTCTCTTGCCCGAATGCAGTGGCTCAAATGTGGCTCACTTTAGCCTTGGTTCCCTGGACTCTAACAATCCTCCTACCTCAGCCTCCTGAGTAGCTGGGCCTATAGGCATACGCCTCCACATTTGACTAATTTTTTTTTTTGACTCCTAGGCTCAGGCCATGCTCCTTGGCCTCCCAAAGTGCTGGGATTACAGGCGTGTCTTGTTACTTCTTTTTGTTTTGTTTTGTTTTGTTTTTTATTTTTTGCATTGTTACATTTTTGCTTTAAGAGCTTAACAAATTTTCTTTCATTTATATCAACAAATACTTTTAAACTAATCTTTTTGTGTGTCTTTTAATTACTAAGAGGTAACATGTCCATATTTATATTAGATTTATAATTAGTCCCGATTAAGTTCAGTGACTAATTATTAGTTATATAAGTTTTATGTCTTTTATAATTTATAGCCCTGAGAAAGTTTTAATCAAATTCTAAAAATTATTGTTTTTGCTTTAGTGCTGAAAAAGTTCAAGAAATTATTACTTGGCTAAAAGGACATCCTGTCAGTACTTTATCTCGTTCTTCTTGTGATTTACAAATTCTGGATGCAGCTATTGTTGAGAAAATTGAGGAAGAAGTCGAAAAGTGCAAGGTACTAACTTTCAGTCACCAAGATTATTGATGAGATTTGGAATTAAATGGACTATACTTTACAAATAATTCATTTGTGTTTCAACCAAATAAAACATGTACTTAGTGATTCTAATTAGTATCAAATAATCCTGTAATTTAAAAAAGTTCTAACCATTTATAGTAGCTTTTAGTAGCCAATAGTGTTATGCCAAATTTATATTGTATAGCACTAATATGTTAATGGCTACATTAGCCATCATAACTAATTATAAACTTATAAAATTATATTTTCAATATACAAAAGCCATAGTATTTAAATTTTATGCCCTTGTAGTGTTTCCAATATTGAGAATTAATATTTTGTGATTTTAGTTACAGTAGAAAGTTTGAGAATAAGGTTAATAATCCCCTATTTCTTCCTGTTCTAACTACATTCTTTTTTTTTTTTTTTTTCTTTGAGACAGAGTTTCTCTCTGTTGCCCAGGCTGGAGTGCAGTGGCAGGATCTCGGCTCACTGCAACCTCCGCCTCCCAGATTGAAGCAATTCTCCTGCCTCAGCCTCCTGAGTAGCTGGGATTACAGGTGCCACCATACCCAGCTAATTTTTGTATTTTTTAGTAGAGATGGCATTTCGCCATGTTGGCCAGGCTGGTCTTGAACTCCTGACCTCAGGTGATCCGCCTGCCTCCGCCTCACAAAGTGCTGGGATTACAGGCGTGAGTCACCACACCCAGCCTCTAACTACATTCTTTAAAGACACAGTTCATCTTTTTGTAGAACAAAAAAATTTAATTGACTTTTGACAGTCAATTCTAAAATATACTCTTGTTTTTTTTTTTTTTTAAATTTTGGAGACAGAGTCTCACTCTGTTACCCAGGCTGGAGTGAAGTGGCATGCTCTCGGCTCACTGCAACCTCCACCTTCCAGATTCAAGCGATTCTTCTGCCTCAGCCTCCCGTGTAGCTGGGATTAACAGGTACCTGCCACCTCGCCCAGCCAATTTTTATATTTTTTAGTAGAGACGGAGTTTTGCCTTGTTGGCCAGGCTGGTCTTGAACTCCTGACCTCAGGTGATCCACCTGCCTCAGCCTCCCAAAGTGCTGGGATTACAGACATGAGCCACCGTGCCTGGCCTAAAATGTACTTTTCTTACTCATACACTCATTGAGTTACTAAAAATTTTTGAACTCCCTCAATCTCTCCTATTTCTTACGTCTCGCTTTCTTTTAAGGAGTAGACTTTTATAGTAGAGTTGCGTTGTTTTATCTATAGAAAATGAATTGATTATTTTGCCTTTTTCAACTTTTTATTTCATGTTTCACAAATTTGCCCTTTGTATTAAAATGCTGTTGCTTTGCCAACACAGCATTCTCTTGTTCGAACTAATTGCAGAATAAGTTAAGAACTGGGCTCTGGAGCTGTCTCCCCTAACACCCTGAGTTTGAATCGGTTTTTCAATATTAATAACCTTAGGCAAGATACTTAACCTTTCCTTCCATACCTCTGTTTCCTCATTGGTAAAATTAGAATAAAATAGTACCTGCCTCAGAGTGTCCTCAAAAAGATAAACTGAGTTAATATTGCGTAAACTACTTCTAATAATGCCTAGCTATTATTAATGCCTAATAATGCTTAGATGTTTTTATTAATTATTATTTAAATTATCCTATCACACACTGAAGAGCTGTGATTATAGTCTAGAAAATCACCACTAGATGACTCTTTTTCTCTTTAGGAAAAAATATAAGGCTCAGAGCCAAGAGTTTAATTTTTGAAAGGTCATTTATTTTCAGCTGAGGATAGAAAGCCTGTATTTCTTTTTAATTGCTTTTCAATGTAGAGTGAAATCAGTTTGTTCAGCATCATTTTTGAGGTGAGTTTTCCAGTTAACAAATGTTTAAAACCTTAAGCCCCCCAATTTTAACCCATTTGGATTCAGAGCTTTCTAAAATGTTTCACACATTTTCCCTTTACTTTACAAATGGAAGATACATATACAACGTTTTAGTCTGTGATATTGATTACATTTTAAAATATATATGTGCATATAGGCTGAGTGCAGTGGCTCACGCCTGTAATCCCAGCACTTTGGGAGGCCAAGGCGGGTGGATCACCTGAGGTCAGGAGTTCGAGACCAGCCTGGCCAACATGGTGAAACCCTGTCTCTAATAAAAATACAAAAATTAGCCAGACGTGGTGGCGGGTACCTGTAATCCCAGCTACTCGGGAGGCTGAGGCAGGAGAATCACTTGAGCCTGGGAAGCGGAGGTTGCAGTGAGCCGAGACTGTGCCACTGTACTCCGGCCTGGGCAACAGAGCAAGACTCCATATCATTTTTTATATATATGTGTTAAATTTATATGTTTATAAATTAAATGTTTATATAAATACATATTTATATATAAACATGTAATATATTAACTCCATATCATTTAATATGTATTATATATAATCATATATATGATCATACATATATGCATATAGATAAGACAGGAGTTTTCTTAAACCTGTTAATTTGTCAGGGAGGTGCAGTTATGAGTGATTTTTTTTTCTTTCAGGATTATGTTACTAGGGCAATAAAAGGAGAAAAAACTAAAAAACACTGTAATTCTGAAGATCATTTAAACTTTTCTTAGTAATGCAGGATCATCATTAAAAGTATCAGTAGTTGGCTGGGCACGGTGACTCACAGCTGTAATTCCAGCACTTTGGGAGAAGGGTGGATCGCTTGAGGTCAGGAGTTTGAGACCAGTCTGGGCAACATCTCCACAAAAAATAAAAAAATTAGACAGGCATGGTGGCACACGCCTGTGGTCCTGGCTACTCGGGAGGCCAAGGCAGGAGAATCACTTGAGCCAGGGAGTTTGAGGCTACAGTGAGCTATGATCACGTTACTGCACTCTGGCCTGGGTGACAGAGCAAGACCTTGTCTCAAAAAAAATTAAAAAAAAAAGAGTCAGTTTTCTTGTTGGAACATGGTTTCCAAACTCTGCTAATTATCAAAATTACTGGTAGAACTTTCCTTCCATACCTCTATTTCCTCATTGTTAAAATTAGAATAAAATTCTGGGTTCTTCCTCTAGAGCAGTGCTTCTCAAACTTTCAGGTACAAACAAATCACCGGAGAATCTTGTTAAAATATAGTTCTCATTCAGTAGGTCTGGGGTGTGACTTGAGATTCTGGCATTTCTTTCTTTCTTTTTTTTTTTTTGAGACGGAGTTTCAGTCTTGTTGCCCAGGCTGGAGTGCAGTGGTGCAATCTCGACTCACTGCAACCTCTGCCTCCTGTGTTCAAGCGATTCTTCTGCCTCAGCCTCCTGAGTAGCTGGGACTACATGCAGGCACCACCATGCTCGGCTAATTTTGTATTTTTAGTAGAGACAGGGTTTCTCCATGTTGGTCAGGCTGGTCTTGATCTCATGACTTCAGGTGATCCACCTGCCTCGGCCTCCCGAAGTGCTGGGATTACAGGCGTAAGCCTCTTCACCTGGCCAAGATTCTGCATTTCTAATAAGCTCTTAGGTGATCATATTTTGAATAGCCAGTCCCCAAACTTCTCATACATTAGATATGGGTTGGGCCTATTATGAACATTACCCAGCTTATTCATTTGCCTGATGAATCGGTTTTGATCCATGTCCTCTAATCAATGCTATAGTGTAATAATGCCTGTTAATGTCTTAGAGCATATGGGTTGTTTTTTGATGTGCAATACCCCACTGTGCCTGCTTTTTAAAGTTCCCTTAAATCTCTTCATAGTCTTTCCTTTTGCTGTTGTAGTCTTTTAGTGCATCTAGTCGGCTGTGGGCATAGACACTTTGTCATTAAGGCCTTCACTGTTCACTCTATTAATAATAAATTGTAATGTCTCCCCCTACTGCTGTCCTCCTTAACTGCTTCATTTTTCTCTAGGCTTTTTACCTGCTAGCATGCTATATATCTTCCTTATTTTGTTTCTTGTATATCTCCCTCAACTAGAGTAAGAGAACAGTTAACTGCTTTATCCCCAGCACCTAGATTAATCAATATATAGCACACAAATGGATCTCAGTAAATATTCATTGAAAGAATAAATGAAATGTCTCATAACAAAAGAAAATAGACACTGTTTAAAGGCTTGAGCATTTTATAGTATGTAAATACATGAACCCTATAGTTTATGGATTCTATAGCCTGGATCTGTTCTGTGTCCTTTTGTACTTATTCCCATAAGCTATGTTCTAAAGAGAGGTGACTGCCATATAATTAAACTGCTGTAATTTTTAAAATTTGATAAGAATTAACTTTAAATTTTTTTAGTATGAATAGTAGTTTATAAATTGTAAAGGATATAAATTTTTCTCACTTTTTTATTAGATAGAACAGATAATATGTCCATCTTACAGATGGAAGGAGGCTGATGCCTAAAGTAGTTAAGTGTGAGTTCACAGAACTAGCAAGTATCAAAGATAGGAGAAAAGTCTTCTTCCAGCGTTTTTTAGATAATGAAAAGATTCTAATATCGCATTTTACAATAAATTCAAAGCAAAGGGTTTTGTCAAATGAATGCCACCATAATTTTTATAAGTGGCCACAAAATTCATGGTATTGTCATAGGTCAGTACTTGATACTTTTTAAAAATATATACATCTTTGTTGGCCATTGTATGTAATTCTTTTCATAGTTATAAAAAAGACATTTGAATAGGATAGCATTTATATAAAGGCCAAAACAGACAAATGTAATCTTTTGTGTTAGAAGTAAGGTTACTTCTGGAAAGGGTAGTAACTGGGAGGAGATGGAAAGGATTTCTTGTGTTGTGCTTAGCAATGTTGTTTCTTGAGTTATACATAGATACACTATAAAAGTTCATTGGCCTATATACTTATAATTTTGCATTTTCCTCCCCATGCTGTCTTATACTTCAGCAAAAAATTTTACTTTAAAAAATTTTTAAATAATAGTTTAGGCTATAGGCATTTTATATGTGTTTATTTCTTCTTGCTGCAGCTGCAGAACTTTAAATATTTTAAAAATTAATCTCTTCATTTGGCTTTTTAAAATTCAGACATGTGGAAGTAGTGAGTAGGTAGTGATTTTATAATTTTATATTTTAAAAATATTTAACAATTTTTCTTTTTCCTCAGCAAAGAAAGAATAATAAGAAGGTGCGAGTAACAGTGAAACCCCATTTGCTATACAGAGTAAGTTTCCTATCAAAGAATTCAGAGTTGTTGCTTTCACTTTGAATGCATGGAAGGAGCAAAGATGTTTTCAGTATATTAGTATGAAAATTTTTTTGTTTATTATAATTAATAGCTTTCTTCTCTTCAGCCTTTAGAACAGCAACATGGAGTCATTCCTGATCGGGATGCAGAATTTTGTCTTTTTGACCGTGTTGTAAATGTGAGAGAAAACTTCTCAGTTCCAGTTGGCCTTCGAGGCACCATCATAGGAATAAAAGGAGGTAATATCCTAATACTTGAAATGTCTTCAACGTAATTTATATTGTAAAGTAATACACAGGCTTGTCTGTTTTTTTATATCTAACCAGAAAGTGACTATAAATCAGGAACAAACTAAATCTTTTTATGTTTTAGTTAAATTTTTTTTAGGTTATACTTTTCAGAGAAAAAAAAATCTCTTCTGTTTTTTATTGTATAATCTGGAAAGAGATTAAAAGGAGAAACTGAGAAGGGGCTGCTGAGAATTTAGTAGTTTTATATCACATTAAAATTATGCAAGATCTTGGTGAGCATACATATGTTTTCATGAAACTGATAATTTTCATTGCTTCTCCCGAGTTTCATTGCTCAGAGCTTTATTTTCATTGTAATCACTTATTTTCTGAGATTAAATTTCATTGTAATCACTTAATTTCTGAGATTAAATATATATTACGTTAGTTACAGTTAAAAGATTTGAAAATTAAATGTGTATATTAATTTGGACTTTATGAATACAACTAAATTACATATATAAAATAGACCTATCAGTGCATACAGTTCACATTACTGTACCATACGCTTAAAAGTGGCTAAGATGGTGAAAAAAAAAATCAGAGAAGGGGGAAAAAAAGGAAGCTGCAGCTAAATATCTGAATGTGCCCCCAAAGATATTCCTGGAATAACCAGCTTTATAGCATAGATTCAAAAAAAGTTAGTGCCAGCATGAAGCAGCATCATGCACCCAGGAGTCAGTGTGCTGGCAGCACCATTCCTCTATATATATCCCAGGCACCGAACCTCTTGGTCTCACTATCCCAAAAGTAGGAAGAACAGACGGGCCACTAGCTGAAGAGAACTGCTTAATTAGTGCCAGCAATGTGCCAGGCACTAACACATTTTGCATTTAACCCTCACTATCACCCAAGGGGTGGGTGTTATTTCCTCACCTGATAAGTTAAGTAATCTTCCTTTGTTTACATAGATAAGTGGCAGAGCTGGGATTTGAACTCCTTCCCCTGATTCCTACCTAAATTTGAACAGTGGTTCTGTACATTTTCCATTTGTAAATCCTCTTTGAATCTTCCTGCCCACATAACTAAAAGAATTTTCTTCCCTAATTTTTTCTTTTTTTACTTTTTTGGAAGACTCACTATTGTTAAGATGTCAGTGAAATCAGTTGCTTTGATTTATACAGTCAAAGAAATCCCAATCAAGATCCCAGCAGCCTGTTTTGTAGAAATTGATAAGCTGGTTGTAAAATTTATTTAAAAAGCAAAGGCTCTAGACTAACCAGAAAAAATTGAAAAAGAAGGACAAAGTTGGAGAATTTACCCTACCTGATTTCAAAACTTTACAAAGCTAGAGTAAACTTTACAAAGCTAGAGTAAAATTTACAAAGCTAGAGTAAAATTTACAAAGCTAGAGTAAAATTTGCACTGAAAAACGGTGTGAATTAATATGAAGATGACATATAGATCAATGGAATATAATTAGAGTCCCGAAATAGACCCAAACCTGTATGGTCAATTGATTTTACAACAATGTGCCAGGATAATTTGATGAAGAAGGGATAATGTCTTTAACAAATGGTGCTGTCCCCATTAGTATAGTGGTGAGTAATAAGAAAAAAAATGTAATTTAATTTAAAAATCGTGCGGTATATATTGAGGACTTGTTTAGTGTAAAAGAAAAAAAATGGTGTTGGAACAATTAGACACCGTATGCAAAAAAAATAATCCACAACTCCTTACCTTACATCTTCTATAGAAATTAGCTCAAAATGAATTGAAGACATAAATGTAAGAGCTAAAATTATAGAACTTTTAGGAGAAAATCTTAATAACCTAGAATTCGGTAACGATATCTTAAATAACACATAGAGAGTCTGAAAGAAAATTGCCAGCCTGGTGCCGTGGCTCACACTTGTAATCCCAACACTTTGGGAGGCCAAGGCGGGAGGATTGCTTGAGCCCGGGAGTTTGAGACCAGCCTGGGTAACAAAGTGAAACTCTGTCTTTACTAAAAAAATTTTTTTTAATTAGCCAGGCATAGTGTTGTGCACCTGTACTCCCAGCTAATCAGGAGGGTGAGGTGGGAGAATCACTTGAGCCCAGGAGATTGGAGATGCAGTGAGCCATGATTGCACCACTGCACTCCTGCCTGGTTGACAGACTGAGACCCTGTCAAAAAAAGAAAGAGAGAGAGAGAGAAAAGGAAGAAAGGAAGGGAGGGAGGGAGGGAAGGAGGAGAAGAAGGGAAGAAAGAACAGAAGGGAGGGAGGGAAGGAGGAGAAGAAGGGAAGAAAGAACAGAAGGGAGGGAGAGAAAAAGAAAAGAAGAAAAGGCCGGAGCAGGAGGGAGGGAAGGAAAAAGAAAAGAAAAAGAAAAAGGCCAGGGGAGGGATGGAGGTGGGGGTGGGGGCGGGGGTAGGGGGGAAGAAGAAAAAAAGGCCGGGCACTCATGCCTGTAATCCCAACACTTTGGGAGGCCAAGGCGGGTGGATCACTTGAAGTCAGGAGTTCAAGACCAGCCTGGCCAACATGATGAAATCCCGTCTCTACTAAAAATACAAAAATTAGAGACGGGCGCGGTAGCTCATGCCTGTAATCCCAGCACTTTGGGAAGCCAAGGCGGGTGGCTCACAAGGTTAGGAGTTTGAGATTAGCCTGGCCAATATGGTGAAACTCTGTCTCTACTAAAAATACAAAAATTAGCCAGGCATGGTGGTGCATGCCTGTAATCCCAGCTACTTGGGAGGCTGAGGCAGAAGAATCACTTGAACCTGGGAGGCAGAGGTTGCAGTGAGCTGAGATCATGCCACTGCACTTTAGCCTGGGCGACAGATCGAGACTCCATCTCAAAAAATATATATACAAAAATTAGCCAGGAATGGTGGCAGGCACCTGTAATCCCAGCCACTCAGGAGGCTGAGGCAGGAGAATCTCTTGAACACAGGAGGTGGAGGTTGCACTGAGCTGAGATCACACCACTGCACTCCAGCCTGGGCAACAGAGCAAGACTCTGTCTCAAAAAAAAAAAAAAAAAAAAAAAAAAGAGAGAAAAAGAAAAGAAACAAAAAGAAAATTGCTACTTTAGACTTCATCGAAATTTAAAAAAAAAAAAACCCCTCTTCAAAAGACACCATTACAGAAATGAAAAGGCAAATATTAGCAAAACATAAATCCAACAAAATGCTTTTATTTAGACTATATAAAAGTTTTTTTACAACTTAACCCAGTTTTTAAAATGATCAAAATAGCTGAACAGATATTTTACCACAGAAGATACATGGATGGCAAATAAGCACATGAAAAGATGCTCAGCATCATTCGTTGTTAGGGAAATACAAATTAAAACCAAATAAGATATTACCACATACAGACTAGAAAGACTTGAATTTAAAAGAGTGATTATACCAAGTGTTGACAATGATATAGGGCAACTAGAACTTTCCTATATTGCCAGTCGTAATGTAAAAGATAAAACCACTTTGGAAAGTAGTTTAGTGGGTTCTTTTTTTCTCCCCCCATTGGTGGGCTATCATGATGTAGGTAAGTCCTTAAAAAGTTAAACATACATCATAGCATAGGGCCCAGCCATCCCATTCATAGGTGGGTATTTACCCAAGAGAAATGAGGGCTTAAATCCACATAAAGCCTTGTTCATGAATCTTCATAGCAGCTTTATATGTAATAACCAAAAACTAGAAATAATCTAAATCCCCATCAGCAGATGAATGGATAAACAAATTCTTGGATACATATGCAGTGGAATACTTCTCAGCTATAAAAAAGAAGCAACTACTGATAGACACAACATAGGTGACTCTCAAAATAATTATGCTCGAAGAAGCCAGACAAACGAGGAATACACATTATATTATTTCATTTACATAAAATTCTACAAATGTAAAGTAACCTATGGTGACAGCAGAGTTTTAGTTGCCTAGATTAGGAGGATTCGGATTACAAAAGGACATGGAAAGTTTTGGAAGTGATTATCCTATTTATCATGGCTTTATGGTTAATTATGTATGTTAAAACTCATTAACTTGTATATTTCAGATATGTGCAGTGTATCATATGTCAGTTATACCTCAGTAAGGCTGTTTTGTTGTTGTTTGGTTTTTTTTTTTTTTTTTTTTTGAGACGGAGTCTCGCTCTGTCGCCCAGGCTGGAGTGCAGTGATGCAGTCTAAGCTCACTGCAAGCTCCACCTCCCGAGTTCATGCCATTCTCCTGCCTCAGCCTCCCAACTAGCTGGGACAACAGGCGCCTGCCACCATGCCTGGCTAATTTTTTTTTTTTTTTTTAGTAGAGACGGGGTTTCACTGTGTTAGCCAGGATGGTCTTGATCTCCTGACCTCGTGATCCACCTGCCTCGGCCTCCCAAAGTGCTGGGATTACAGGCGTGAGCCACTGCGCCCAGCCCAGTAAGGCTGTTTTTTTTTTTAAAAAAGTACATGCCCTAAGACCCAGCAGTTTTCACTTTTAACCTAGGGAACATTCACCTGCATAAAGGACACATTTGCATGTTCATTGTAGCATTGTTTATAATAGCAAAAGTTAGAAATCACCTAAATGTTTATTGGCAGGAGAATGGATAAATTATTGTATACCCATAGATGGGATACTATATATCCAGAAAACTGAATGCACATGTTTACGTGGGTGAATCTCACAAATATAATGTTGAAAGAAAAATAAGTTGAAAAATAATATATTCTCTATGATATCATGTATATGTTTCAAAACTTGCAAAACAATACTATGTATTATTCATAGATACATATGTATGTAGTAGAAGTATAAAGAAACATAAGGAATCATAACTGCCAAATTGAAGATAATATTACCTAGTTGGGAATTGGGACAATAATGATCCTCTAAGGCACTGGTATTCTGTTTCTTAGCTTATATAATGTTCCTTATATTAATATTATGCCATTGTTCATATCCTGAATATTTTATATCATATCCAGAATTTTATAATAAATACTTCCAAACACTCCAAAAACTTATCTGTTGATTTTTCATCATATGATTTTTTAGTGTCTCTTTTTCTCTCCCTATTGTAACAGCTAATAGAGAAGCCGATGTACTATTTGAAGTATTATTTGATGAAGAATTTCCTGGAGGGTTAACAATAAGGTTTGTATTTCCCAATGATAATTGCCCTTTGTGAATATGTTCATGTGGCCAGTGACTTTACATTACTTTTTATTTGTTTACAATTTCAGTTTGTGGTATGTGTAAGACGTACTTGCTACTAGGGATGTAACACTGAATAAGGCAGACATGCTTTCTACCCTCAGAGAGCTTTCATTTTAGTGAGGGAGGTAATTAAGCAACTGATTACATTATTAATTATTTAATTAAAGCATGGCAAGTGCTAGGAGGAAGTGCAGGTTTTTATAAAGAGTATGACCCATCCTGAGAGTAACAGAAAGGCCTCTTTGAGGAAGTGGTATTTAAGATAGAACTTGAAGAATGAATAATAGCTAACCAGGGAAAAAAGGGGGGAATAATGACATTTGCACAGGAAGAGGGAATAGCATATGTAAACAATGCTATTAGGGTTAAATAACTTGAGGAATAGAAATGTCCTTTGAAATTAGTGACATGTATGTCTTTGTCACCAATTTTAGTGGAGTTGTAGGTACTCACGACAGATTGGCATGATTTGACAAGTGAATGGCAAGTGTAGTAATGGAGACAGGAAATTGAGGCAACACTTGGGAAGTTTGACTATAAAGGAAAGGAGAAAGTTAACTGGAGGTTAGGAGGTTTAAAGGAAGAGGGTTAAATTGTTTTTAATTTAACACAGATAAGACAAGTGTTTTGGGGGAAAGTGCCAATAGAAAGTTTAAAGTTATAGGAACAAGTATCATGATAAAATGAGAGGCACCATGGTGTAAACTTGCAGTTAAACGTTGTATTTCCTTGGGTAGGTTAATTAAGTGTCTGACCCTCAATTTCCTCATCTATAATGAAGATATATACATACTTCCCTAGGTTATTGTGAGGATGAGATGAAATCCTTTCCAGTTTTCTACTTTCTAAAAATCAGCTGGAAAACTGAACTGAATTTAGGTTAGTTTCCTTTTTTCCTCTATTTTGATAAGTGAGTAATTAAAATAAAAAATTAATTACCCTTTTTTAACCTCCTTGCATGAAATCACAGTCTTTGGCTGTTATACCAAGTAGTCACCTTCAGGATGCTATGATTATTGTTTTGCAACTTAAATATGCTTGTTATTCAAAGACTTCTCCGGTCTACACTCTTCACATACAGCAGCAGAATCCGGATCTCCTGTCTGATTTTATTTTTCATGAAAGTGTTTGATTACCAATACCTTTGATTCACTAACTTTCCAAAATATATTTTAAGTATATTTTTGTGGTTTTTTTCCTCAGTGTCTTTTTTTCCCCCTCTCCTAGTAAGGGACAGTGAATTTACTGACTGATAGAGAGCTGGGTAAAAGATTACCTGCCTGCAGTGTATTCATTTCTGTAATACAGAATCTTTAGTAAGTTTAGTTCTCATGAAAATAGATACTTCCTAGCAACCTTGAACTTACAAAGCTTTCTCATAGAAATCTACTTTTCCACTTTCTTTCAATATAAGAAAATTATACTCTCAAAGAGAAAAAAAATAGGTGATAGAGTTGAAAACTTAACAAGAGAAGGTTTCTTTAATATCTGACACGTTTATCAAAGCCATGAAAGATGGAAATCACAAATACTTGTCTCTTAAGCCTTTCCAGGTACAGGCCCAGAACTTTAAGATGGGAAAATGAGGGAAAAAAGGGCTGGACTCCACATTTGACCAATAGACAAATGAGATCAAAGCTGACATTTACCCTGTTGCTTAGGAAGAGCCATACTGAGAATGGTTCCATGCTCCTGAGCTTTCATAACCTAGACTGCCCAAACCATAGTTTTCGTTTTTTTGTTTTTGTTGTTTTATTTTGTTTTTTGAGACAGATTCTCACACTGTTGCCCAGTCTGGAGTGCAGTGGCGCAATCTTGGCTCACTGCAGCCTGCATCTCCCAGGTTCAAGCAATTCTCCTGCCTCAGCCTCCCGGGTAGCTGGGATTACAGGTGTGTGCCACCATGTCTGGCTAATTTTTTTGTATTTTTAATAGAGACAGAGTTTCAACATGTTTGCCAGGCTGGTCTTGAACTTCTGACCTCAAGTGATGGAACTGCCTCGGCCTCCCAAGTGCTGTGGCTGGGATTACAGGCATGAACCACCATGCCCGCTCCACAGTTTTTAAGACGTTCGAGGCCAGGCATGGTGGCTCATGCCTGTAATCCCAACACTTTGGGAGGCTAAGGATGGAGGGTCATTTGAGCCCAGGAGTTCAAAACCAGCCTGGGCAACATAGTGAGACCCTGTCTCTAAAAAAAAAAAAAAAAAGCATGCCAGTTGTGGTGCCTTGCACCTGTGGTCTTAGTTACTCAGGAGGCTGAGATGGGAAGACTGCTTGAGCCCAGGAGTTCGAAACTGCAGTGAGTTAGGATATAGCACCATTGCACTCCATCCTGAATAACAGTGAGATCTCATCTCTCAAAAAAAAAAAATTAATTCATAAATTTTCAGTTGTATTCAGCAATTAAGATGCAAGCTTCTTAACGACAAATCGACACACACCCCTAGAACATAGTTGGGTTTTCTCTACTTAGTAAATACTAAATATGCTCTTAGGAAAGTTTTTAGAAATACATCATCTTATAAATTGAGCTATTGCTGTGATTTGAGGTTCCTCTACCGAATTAAAAAGTAATGTTTACTAACGCTGATGATGGATTGTCCACCAAAAATTATTTGACTTTTCTCCCTAACACATTTAGTATTGTTTTCCTTCCAACCCTGATATAACTTTTACTTTTAGATGCTCACCTGGTAGAGGTTATCGACTGCCAACAAGTGCCTTGGTGAACCTTTCTCATGGGAGTCGCTCTGAAACTGGAAATCAGAAGTTGACAGCCATCGTAAAACCACAACCAGCTGTACATCAACATAGCTCAAGTTCATCAGTTTCCTCTGGGCATTTGGGAGGCCTCAACCATTCCCCTCAATCACTTTTTGTTCCTACTCAAGTAAGACTCTCAGTCTTTAACTTCTCCTCTACTCCTTTTACAAATCACAAATCACAGCAGACTTTGTAAATGTAAACCTAATTTAACTTAGTTTCCCTCTTTTATTTAAAAAGTTTTGGTTCAGGTCAATTCCAAATTTAAGATACTAGGCTAATAAAGAATGCTATTGCTAGCATTCTACCTCTGCTATAAAATAACAGTTGTATTAAAGGAAAAAAGTGTATTTAAATAAGGAACTTAAGAATGTCCATGTTTTCTCTGTAAATGTTTACATTTCAAGTTAACATTTAATTTTTTTCTTGTATAATCCAAATGTCCTATGCTATCTGCTATAAATAACATAAATTTGAAAGATAAAGGGCAAGGATTATATCACGTTTATCAAAAGCAGTTTTCAAGTTTCTACCATACAATTTATGGGTGATTTCCTTTATTTCCTCTTTCTGGGGACAAAAATTGAGTTGTCTTGTGTGAGACACTTTATTTAATTCCATGACCCCAAATCTCATGATTATTAAGTACGTTTTTTAACCCAAATGGTACCTGTTTATTATAAACCAATTGGAAAACACAGATAAGTAGATGATAACAAAGGAAACACAAGCAAAAGTCCTCTCAAATCTCATAGGTTACCACTGTCAAAATTTGGTGCCTATTTTTCCAGAGTTTTAATCTTAATAGTTGATATTTAAATTTATTAGATTATTTTGTGTAAGGTGAAGATTTTAAAAATAAAATCTTTAGGTGTCAATTTGAGTGAGAGAATGTATTTTAATACATTAGAAGACAAAAAACCTATTGGTGGGATATTGATTCAGTATAATCTTTTATAGTGTTTGTTATGCTTTAAATATTTTTCAACAAATAAAACCATTCAAAACTAATGCATATAAAGAACACCAGTTTCACTCTCATAGAATACTTTTGAGATTACTATGCTGAGCTTTAGAAAAAAAGGAACTAAGAGATTTCACATAATGAAAGTTAGTTTAGGGGTGGACGTGGTAGCTCACATCTGTAACCCCAACACTCTGGGAGGCTAAGGCAGGACGACTGCTTGAGGCAGTAGTTCAACACCAGCCTGGGCAACACAGCAAAACATGGCAACCCATCCCTAGAAGAAAAAAAAAATAGTTGGGCATGATGGTACACGCTTGTAGTCCTAGCTCCACAGGAGGCTGAGGATTGAGCCCAGGAATTCGAGGTTACAATCACCTATGACCCCACCACAGCTCCCCAGCTTGGGCGACATGAGCAAGACCCCACATGAGTAAGACCCCGAGTCAAAAAAAAAAGGTTTAATATCCTGTCTACCACTGAATAACATTAATAGATGAATTATTTGATTTTTAAGATGTATTTTTATTTCTTCCTATTTCATTTTCTCAAGAAATTGTACTTTGCTAGGTACCTACTAAAGATGATGATGAATTCTGCAACATTTGGCAGTCCTTACAGGGATCTGGAAAGATGCAACACTTTCAGCCAACTGTACAAGAGAAGGTTAGTATTCCTTGTTTTGATGGACAATTAATTTAAAGAAAATATATTTTTATATTTTTCTTTTAAGACTACAATGATTATTTTTCTGTGACATCTCATAAAATAGAAAATGACAATTTTGATCATGAATTTTCTTTTTTTTTTTTAAATAATTTCAACTTTATTTGTTTTAGGTTCAGGAGATACATGTACAGGCTTGTTACATGAATATACTGTGTGACACTGAGGTTTAGGGTACAAATGATCCTGTCACCCAGGCAGTGAGCATAGTACCCAATAGGTGGTTTTTCAGCCCTTCCCCCCTCCTCCCTATCTTCCCCCATCTGTAGTAACCCCCAGTGTCTGTTATTCCCATCTTTATGACCATGTGTCCCCAATGCTTAGCTCCCACTTATAAGTGAGAACCATATAGTATTTGGTTTTCTGTTCTTATATTCATTCACTTAGCATAATGGCCTTCAGTTCCACCCATGTTGCTGCAAAGGATGTTATTTCATTCTTTTTTATGACTGCATAGTATTCCATAGTGTGTATTCTGTGGTGTATATATACCACATTTTTAAAAATCTGGCCGGGCACTGTGGCTCACACCTGTAATCCCAGCACCTTGAGAGGCTGGGGTGGGTGGATCACTGGAGGTCAGGAGTTCGAGACCAGCCTGGCCAATATGGTGAAACCCCATCTGTACTGAAAATACAAAAATTAGCCAGCTACTCGTGATGGTGAGGCACAAGAGTTGCTTGAACTTGGGAAGCCAGAGGTTGCAGTGAGCCAAGATCGCCCCATTTCACTCCAGCCTGGGCGACAGAGTAAGACTCAGTCTCTAAATCAATCAGTTAATCAATCAGTCTTATCCACCATTGATAAGCACTTAGATTGAGTCCATGTCTTTGCTATTGTGAATAGCAAATGCAACTAATATATGTGGGTATGTGTCTTTTTGGAAGAACGGTTTATTTTCCCTGGGGTATATACCCAACAATGGGATTGCTGGGTCGAATGGTAGTTCTGTTTTAAGTTCTTTGAGAAATCTCCAAACTACTTTCTACAGTGGCTGAACTAATTTACATTCCTACCAGGAGTTTATAAGCATTCCCTTTTTTCTACAGCCTCACCAGCATCCGTTATTTTTTGACAGCCATTCTGACCGGTGTGAGATGGTATCGTCTTGTGGTTTTGATTTGCATTTCTCTGATAATTAGTGATGTTGAACATTTTTTTCATATGTTTCTTGTCCACTGATATGTCTTATTTTACAAAGCATCTATTCATGTTTTTCCCCATTTTTTAAAAATTAATTTTTTAATTAAAATATAAATTTTCTTAAGATTTTGCTAATCTTCTCTGTACCATTCCAATTTTAGTATATGTGCTGCTGAAGCAAGCATCTTGTGCCCATTTTTAAATGGCATTATTTGTTTTTTGCTTGTTGAAGTAAGTTCCTTATAGATTCTTGATATTAGACCTTTGTCAGATGCACAGTTTGCGAATATTTTCTCCCATTCTGTATTTGTGTTTACTCTGTTGATAATTTTTTTAGCGAGCAGAAACTCTTTAGTTTAATTAGGTCCCACTTGTAAATTTTTGTTTTTGTTGCGATTGCTTTTGAGGACTTAGTCATACATTCTTTTTCAAGGCTAATACTCCAAGTGGTATTTCCTGGATTTTCTTCTAGGATTCTTACAGTTTGAGGTCTTATATTTTAAGTCTTTAATCCATCTTGAGTTAATTTTTGTATATGCTGAAAGGTAGGGGTCCAGTTTCATTCTTCTGCATATGGCTAGCCAGCTATCCAGCATCATGTATAGGGAGTCCTCACCCCATTGCTTGTTTTGTTGACTTTGTCAAAAATCAGGTGGTTGTAAGTAAGCCATTTTATTTCTGGGTTCTCTATTCTGTTCCATTGGTCTTTGTGTCTGTTTTTGTACCAGTACCATGCTACTTTTGTTACATGGCAGATACATGGTAATATAAACTTACAGTATAACGTGAAGTCAGGTAATGTGATGTCTCCAACATTGTTCTTTTTGTTTAAAATTGCCTTGGCTATTGGGCTTTTTTCTGGTTCCATGTAATCATGAATTTTCATAATTATTTTCAGACCTTAGTTTCTGGACCAATGAGTCGAGAGTATAGATAATTTTTGTTTTAAATCAGCTTTAGGTTTTTTTTAGTTATTTACAAAGTCATAGTAACTATATTTTAAATTCAACAAAGGCCGTTATCGCATTTAACAACTTACTTTTTCCACTTGAATGTGTCACTTTATGCTGGTAGTTGGTTATCTTAAATATGAATGAACAAATATGCATTCCTTGGTAGAGATTAAGAAGAGAGAAAAAGTGCTGCTAAAAGATTAGAGACTCAAAGAAAGGAAGAGGAAAGGAATAAATTCCTACTACATGTTTTGCTAGTTACCTATCTTCTCAGCTTAGATCAAAAAGGAATGTTTGGCGAGGCGTGGTGGCTCATGCCTGTAATCCCAGCACTTTGGGAAGCCAAGGCCGGAGGATTACTTGAGGTCAGGAGTTCAAGACCAGCCTGGCCAACATGGTGAAACCCCATCTCTACTAACAATACAAAAAATCAATCAGGTGCTGTGGTGGCACACATGTGTAGTCCCAGCTACTCAGAAGGCTGAGGCAGGAGAATCACTTGAACCCAGGAGGTGGAAGTTGCAGTGAGTCAAGATTGTGCCACTGCTCTCCAGCCTGGATGACAGAGCAAGACTCCATCTCAAAAAATAAAAAAAGGAGTGTTCAAGTTTATAAACCAGTAGCCTGTACTTTCAGACCCTCATTTATTCTAATGTCCTGCAGTAATGGTGGCATTATCAGAGATAAAAGAGAAAATTACAAAGGGAATATAAACATAAATGGTAAAATAAATATAAATAATAAAATAAACATAAAAAATTAGTGTATATGTCATAACTTAAAGAATAAAGAAAAAAATTAAGGTGACAAGATACATAGTTCTCCTCAGCCAATATGCTATTATAAGCTTTCTTTAGGTTATCCATAAATTATTTTGTTTTAAACTATTTGAATCACAAAACCTGATTTCCTGATTCTGAGTCCAGTACTGTACTTACTGCACCACACTGCTTCAGGGTATAAACTGGGTTCAAACCCAAGAGATACTTTGCCCAATTATGCCTTGGGGCCAAAACAGATGACAGGGTCTTTAAGAAAGATTAATCAGGCAGCAGTATGTAAGAAGGACTATATGTGAAAAAGATAGGAAACAAGAATCATAGTTAGAAGGTTAATTTAGGCCAAGGATGACGATCTAAAGTCCAGTTGCAGGAACTGAGGAGGAGTAGAATGATAGAATGATTTATAATATCATTGTAAAAATAATGTTAGAAAGCAAAAATTTTTGACTCTAAGCATTTTAGATTATATGCCTGAGGAATGGTGGTGTTAGAAATAAGGGTAAGAGAAGTAATTTTAGGTGAGGCCGATTCTGGGACCTTTTTTTTTTTTTAACTCAAAAAAAAATGTTGTTCTTCTCTCATGCTGCCTTGTCTAAGATGGGACACCTTGAGGTTGAGGTGATGGTGGAGTATCCAGCTGTAATATCTGTCCTAGAAAGTTGCAGATACTGGATTAAATCTTGACTGAGGTTCAAATCAGAGATATAGATTAGTAATACTTAGCAGAGAGGTTACAGTCAAAGTCATTAGTCAAGCAGTAAGGCAAAAAATGAAAAGAAAACTATTGTTGGATTTGGAGGAACATTCCTCAGTAAAAGATTAAGAGAGCGGGAGTTAATTAAAAAGTTGAACAAATAGATAAAGGCAAGAATTGCTTCCTTTTAGAACAAAACTTGAAAAAATTGTCTATACTGGCACCTCTCTCCCCCCTTCTCTCTTAAACCCACCCTAATCGGTCTTTCATTCCCATCACTTTATGGAAACTGCCCTTTCAAGGTTCCCAATGACCTTTGTGTGCAAAAACCATGTGATCAAGTCTCAGTTTCCATCTGAATTGACCCATCAGCAGCATTTCATACAGTTGATCACTCAGTTCTCCTTGTCATCCATTCTTCACTTGTCATTGGAATACCACCCTTCCCTGTTTTTCTTCCTGTCTCATTGGCTGTTGTTTCTCAGTCTTCTTTGTCAGTTTCACCTAATCTCTCGGGCTCTTTAAAGATGGAATCCTCTAGGGCTAAATTATTGGACTTCTTCTGTATCTATATCCATTTCCATAGATAGATAGATACATAGATAGATACATAGATAATTATAGACAGATAGATAGATGATAGAGAAAAAAATAGATTTAGATAAGATAGATATAGATACACACACAAACATATATACCTACAAAAATACATACATCATGTCTCCCAAACTTCTCTTTCCAGCTTGGAAGTCCTCCATGATATTTAGACTCAGTGTTCAACCCTTCATCTCCACTCAAATGTCCAACTCTGTGTCTCCACTTGAGTACTTAATATACATCTCAAATTACCATGTCCAAAATTGAACTCTTGTTCTTCCCTCACAAACTTACGTTACCTAATGTCATTTCGATCTCAATTAATAGCCACTCCCTCCTTTCACTCAGACCTTAAGAGTCACATCCTTTATTCCTTCCTTTCTCTTTTACCCTCATATCCAATTCATTATCATATGTAAATCTCTTTCAAATATGTCTAGAATTGGACCATTTCTCACAGGCTCCTACTACCCTACTCCAAATTCATACCAACTCTCACCTTGATGGTTACAGTAGTCTAGTAATCTGCTTCCATCCTGGCTCCTCTACAGTCTATTCTCAAGACAGCAGGCAGAGTGATGCTATTAAAATATGTCAGAGATCATGTCCTTCTGCTGCTCAAAACCCTCCACTGATTCCCCGTTTCACTGAGTAAAAGCCATTATTTTTATATAATGGCCTGGAATGTCCCATACAATATTGATGTGTCACCTCTCTAATCACATTTTCTATAACTCACATTTTTGCTACAGCCATAATGGTCTTCTTTCTCTTCCTTGAGTATGCCAGGGATGGTCCCCACAACAGGGCCTTTGAGTTTGTCTGGAATACTCTCTCTCCTCAGAGAGAGGCTTATTTCCCTAGGCTTCTGTGTCCTCATGTATACAATGAAGTTCACTTAGATGACCTCTAAGGTCTTTTCCAGCCACAAAATAGTATTGCTGTAGTACTCTGGAATATATACAGCTCCAGGGTTGGAATCCTGCCTCAACTCCTCAAACTAATGTCTAAGGCCTTCTATAATCTAACCCCACCTAATTATATGATGTATGTCCAACCATTTGGACATAATAGTCTATTCTAGTTAGACTGGTCTCTTTACTTTCTCTTTCCCACAGATGATTCCCATTTGGGGTTATGTGTTCTTTTTGTTCCTTCCACTTAGAATGCCCATTTTTTCTCTCACTACAAATAACCCCCTAGGTCTCAGTCAAAATCTCCTATTTCCTTGAGAATCACTTGATATTATATTTTCTCATTATCTCCTACATGCAACCCCTCTTACTTGGTGCTATTTCATTGTTTATTTCAGCTCAACACTCTTATGTTTTATCTCTTAAATGTCCTAAGAATTATGAGATCCCAAGTATAATGCATATGCATTAATAAGCAGCCTAACCTGATGAGCAAATTCAAGAGAATTCACTGTGATAAGAAATATTCAAGCTTTCATTGGCAAAACATGGCAATGTGTACAAATACCTTTATATAGATATCAAACAGAACCCCCTAAAGAACTATACCCAAATATTTGCTTACTAATTAAACATATGGCTTACCTTTTCTCTGAAGTAGTACTGTGAACATGGATTTTGGAGTTAGAGCTCCAAAATAATGTAAATAATAATATTATATTATTTATTTATTTTACTATTTAGTTAGTGGCATTACTATAATGATATTAAAACAATGGGTACACAGTTCATTTACCATACCTGGCACATAGAAGACACTCAGACAATACTTGTTCTATCCTGATGTTCTAATTCTTCTCCTTAGAGTCAAAATCACCCATAATGTACTGCTGTAGTCCAAAGCCCCACCAGCCATTGTGCCATGATGATAGAAATCTCATGCCATTTTGACTCTTAATAACTGAAAAGCTGGCCGGGCGCAGTGGCTCACACCTGTAATCCCAGCACTTTTGAAGGCCAACGCAGGTAGGTCACTGGAGCCCAGGAGTTCGAGACCAACCTGGGCAACATGGCAAAATCCCATCTCTACAAAACAATACGAAAATTAGCCAGGCATAGTGGCACATACCCATAGCCCCAGCTATTCGGGAGACTGAGGCAGGAGGATCACTTGAACCCAGGAGTCGAAGGTTGCAGTGAGCCAGGATGACCCCACTCCACTGCAGCCTCAGTGACAGAGCAAACACCCTGTCTCAAAAACAAAAAACAAAACTGAAGAGCCTTGGGCTGGGCACAGTGGCTCATGCCTGTAATCCCAGCACTTTGGGAGGCCAAGGCAGGAGGAACACTTAAGCCCAGGAGTTCGACACCAGCCTGGGCAACATAATAAGATCCCTGTCTCTACAAAAAAATGAAAAATAGATTTTTAAAAAACTGAAGAGTCTTGAGTGTTTCTGTCCATGTGATCTCATTAGGTCTTCCTTGGTACTCCCATGCATATCACAACTATTTTGGAGCATGCCCACTACCAGTTAGGACATGTTGTGTCTTTGTACCCAGTGTCCATTTGTCTGTGCTGAGAAGAAAGTAAATAGGGCCTACCAAAAGCAAAACGGTGAAATAATTCATTTGTATTGACCTTCTCTAGCCTCCACTTCTGCTTCTTCTTGTTGCTTCAACTGTGGGAAATTGTCTATCTCTTTTTGCATTCAGGCTTTCTCTCCCTATCCAAAAATGAAAGGATCTGATAGAATCTTCATATGAAATTTATGCCATTTTGCTAATTCTGTCTATTTATGAACTGTCTCAATTACTGTAACTTTATCATCAGTCTGGCTATTTAATATTGAAAGTTTCCAACATTTAAAAACCTTGACAATATAAATATTAATAAAAATCAGGTATTGGGATTGTTATTAATCCCAATAAAACATGGGGTTAATAAAAATTAACATGGAAGGGAATGTAAGTGTGCTAACATCCTCAATTTTCATAATATAGAGCCAGAAATGATAAATTTTTTAAAACTTTTTAATGGAAAAGTTTAACCATAATGACATCAAGTAAATAGAATGAATGAACCCACCAGTACTCATTCCCTGCCATGCTCTAGTCCAGTACTATTTCTTCTATAACCCCTACTCATTTCCCACCTCCACCTACCCAAGGGATGGGATTATTTTGAAGCAAATCTAGGGGGATCTTTAGAGACTGATATTTCTCTAAAGGTGAAGAAACATTTACCTAAAGTTTAGTATTTTGTTTGGTTTCTGCATTTGTTAACATCAAGCAAAATTAGATTTAATTCTTTTATTGAAAGGAGGATTTTTGGCTGGGTGCAGTGGCTCATGCCTGTAATCCAAGGACTTTGGGAGGCCGAGGTGGGAGAATTGCTTAAGGCCAGGAGTTTAAGACCACTGTGACCAACATGGTGAAACCCCGTCTCTACTGAAAATACAAAAACTAGCCAGGCACGTTGGTACTCACCTGTAGTCCCAGCTACTCAGAAGGCTGAGTCATGAGAGTCACATGAACCCGGGAGGCAGAGGTTGCAGTGAGCTGAGATTGTGCCACTGCACTTCCAGCCTTGGTAACAGAGCAAGAATCTGTCTCAAAAAAAAAAAAAAAAAAAAAAAGTAGCATTTTTATAAAATGATTGTTTTCTTTATATCTTGCAAACTAATGCATAGAAAAAATATCTAGAGTGATGATCATTACGTTAATGAGTCTGGTGATAGAGTTCAAGTGGCTTTAAAAGTCTCTATACTTTTCTGTATTACTTAAGTTTTTTTCTAAGGAACTATATAATTTTTATAAAAATGTATTTATTAAAAGTTGAAGATAATAAGTAGTTATAATATTAAGATTTTGTTTAATTTATAAGAATTTTAATTTTCAGGGTGCAGTTCTACCTCAAGAAATAAGCCAAGTAAATCAACATCATAAATCTGGCTTTAATGACAACAGTGTTAAATATCAGCAAAGAAAACATGACCCTCACAGAAAATGTAAGTTTTAAATTAGAAAGGTGTACTTGTGTGTGCTGCTTCTTTTTTTAAAAAATAAACATTTTATTGATATAATTTACATACCATAAAGTAAATTCATTATTTTAAAGTATACAATAAGTGGTTTTTTGTATTTTCACAAAATTGTATAACCAACACCACCATCTAAATTTAGAACATTTTTTGTCACCTGAAAAAGAAACACCATACCTATTAGCAGTCACTCCTCCAGGCCTTGGCAACCCATAGTTTACTTTCTGCCTCTATGGATAGGCCTATTCTAGACACTTCATATAAATGGAATCAGAAAATATATGAACTTTTATGACTGGCTTCTTTCACTTGTGTATTTTCAAGATTTATCTATGTTGTAGCATGTTCAGTCGGCCCTCTGTACCTGTGGGTTCCACATCCATGGATTCAACCAACTGAGGATCAAAAATATTCAGAAAAGGCAGGGCACGGTGGCTCATGCCTGTAATCCCAGCACTTTGGGAGGCCAAGGCAGGCAGATCACTTGAGCCCAGGAGTTCAAGACCAGCCTGGGCAACATGGCAAAACCCTATCTCTACCAAAAATACAAAAATTAGCCAGGTGTGGTGGCATGCACCTATAGTCCCTGCTATTCAGGAGGCTGAGGTAGAAGGATTGCTTGAGCCTGGGGGGCGGAGGTTGCAGTGAGCTAAGATCAGCCACTACACTCCAGCCTGGGTGACAGAGTGAGACCCCTTCTCAAAAAAAAAAAAAAGAGGATGATTGTGTCTGCTCCTAACATGTGCACACTTTTTAATCTTATTATTCCCCTAAACAATACAGTATGACAACTATTTACACAGCATTTACATTGTATCAAGCATTATAAGTAATCTAGGGATTATTTAATATATAAAGAGTATGTTTGTAGATTATATGCAAATACTACACTATTTTCTATAAGGGACTTGAACATATGTGGATTTTGATAGCCAACTGAGGTCTTGGAAGCAATCTTCCACAGATATGGAGGGACAACTGTATCAGTACTTCATCCTTTCTTATGGCTGAATAATATTCCATTGTATGAATGCTACATTTTATCGGTTCATCCATTTGTAGACATGGAGGTTGTTTCCACATTGGGGCTATAATGAATAATGCTGCTATGAATATCTGTGGAAAAGTTTTTGTGTGAACATATGTTTTCAGTTCTCTTGGGTATATGCATATGAGTGAAATTACTGAGTCATATAGTGGTAACTCTTAAGTTCAGCTTTTTGTATAACTGCCAAACTGTTTGGATATTACCATTTTACCTTTGCACCAGCGATGTGTGAAGGTCCAATTTCTCCACATCCTTCACAACATTTGTTATTGTCCCTCTCTTTGACAATAGTCATCCTACTAGGTGTGAGGTGGAATGTTCTTGTGATTTTCATTTGTAATTTATTAATGACTAATAATGTTGAGCATCTTTTCATGTATATCATCTTTGGAGAAATGTCAGTTCAAATCCTTGGTTCATTTTTTAATTGGATTTTTTAATCTTTTTTTCTTGGTTTGTAAGAGTTCTTTATACATGCTAGATATTACATGCTTCTTGGATATGTGATTTGCAAATATTTTCTCCCATTCTGTGGGTTTTCTTTTAACTTTCTTTATACTCTGTTGAAACACGAAAGTTTTAAATTTTGATGAAGTCCAATTTGTGTATTTTTTCTGCTTTGTCTTTGGTTGCTTGTACCTTAGGTGTACATCTAAGAAACCATTCCCTAACCCAAAGTCACAAAGAGTTACAGTGTGTTTTCTTCTAAGAATTGTATAGTTTTAGCTCTTAGATTTAGGTCTCTTTCCATTTTGAGTAAAAGTTTATACATGGTATGATGTAGGAGTTCATATTCATTCTTCTGCATGTGGATATCCATTTATCCAAACATTGTTTGTTAAAAAGACTACTCTTTCCCCATTGAATTTTCTTGACACCCCATTGAATAGTCTTGGCACCCTTGTCAAAAATTATTTGACTATAGAGCCAGGCATGCATCTGTAGTACCAGCTGCCCAGGAGTCTGAGGCAGGAGGATTGCTTGAACCCAGGAGTTTGAGTCCAGCCCGGGAAACATATTAAGACACCATCTCATTTTTAAGAAGTAATTGACTGTAGATGTATGGGTTCATTTCTGGACTCTCAATTCCATTCCACTAATGTATATGCCCGTCCTTATGTGAAATACACAGTCTTGATTACTGTAGCTTTGTTGTAAGTTTTGAAATCAGGAAGTTTGAGCCCTCTTTGTTTTTTTTTCAGGATTGTTTTCTCTATTCTGGGCCTCTTGCATTTCCATATGAATTTTATGATCATCTTGCCTATTTCTGCAAAAATGGCAGCTGGAATTTTTATAGGGATTGCATTGAATCTGTAGGTTACTTTGGGTAGTATTGTCATCTTAACAGTATTAAGTTTTCCTGTCCATGAACACAAGATGTCTTTCCATTTATTTCGGTCTTTAATTTCTTTCCATGATGTCTTGTAGTTTTCAGTTATGCAAGTCTTACACTTTTTTGTTAAATTTATTCCTAAATATTTTACTCTTTTTCATGCTTTTTTCAATGGAACTGGGTTTTTAATTTTATTTTTTGATCATTTCTGTTATAGATATAAAACTGATTTTTGTATATTGCCTTAACTGTTTATTAGCCCTAATTTTTTGTGGCTTCTGCAAATAGAGATAGTTTTACTTTTTCCTATATAATCTCAATGCCTTTTATTTCTTTTGTTGCCTAATTGCTGTGTTTACAACAACTAGTACAGTGCTGAATAGAAGTGGTGAGAACATGCATCCTTGCCTTTTATTTGTTTTTTATCTTTTATTTTTAATTTTTGTGGATACATAGTAGGTATATATATTTATGGGTTACATGAGATATTTTGTTACAGGCATGCAATGCATAATGATCACATCAGGGTAAATAGGGTATTCATCACCTCAAGCATTTATCTTTTATGTTAGAAACAACATAATTATGTTCTCTTATTTATTTAAAAATATACAATTATTTTGATTATAGTCACCCCATTATGCTAGCAAATACTAGGTCTAATTCATCTATTTTTTTGTACCTGCTAACCATCCCCACTTCCCACCCCTCCCCCCCACTACTCTTCCCAGCCTCTAGTAACCATCCTTTTACTCTATTTTCAAGAGTTCAGTCGTTTTTAATTTTTAGCTCCCACAAATACATGAAAACATGTGAAATTTGTCTTTCTGTGCCTGGCTTATTTCACCTAACATATGATCTCCAGTTTGATCCATGTTGTTGCAAATGACAGGATCTCATTCTTTTTTTATGGCCGAATAGTACTCCATTGTGTATATGTACCACATTTTCTTTATCTGTTCACCTGTTGATGGACACTTAGGTTGTTTCCAAATCTTAGCTGTTGTGAACAGTGCTGCAACAAACGTGAAAGTGGAGATAATCTCTGCAATATATTGATTTCCTTTCTTTGGGGTATATACCTAGCAGTGAGATTGCTGAATTATTTGGTAGCTCTATTTTTAGTTTTTTACAAAACCTCCAAATTGTTCTCCATAGTGTTTGTACTAATTTACATCTCCACCAACAGTGTACAGGGGTACCTTTTTCTCCACATCCTCACTAGCGTTTGTTACTCCCTATCTTTTGGATAAAAGCCATTTTATCTGGGGTGACATGATATCTCATTATAGTTTTGATTTGCATTTCTTTGATGATCAATGATGTTGAGCACCTTTTCTTTTTTTCTTTTTTTTTTTTAAGACGGAGTTTCGCTCTTGTTGCCCAGGCTGGAGTGCAATGGTGCGATCTCAGCTCACTGAAATCTTCGCCTCACTGGTTCAAGCGATTCTCCTGCCTCAGCCTCCTGAGTAGCTGGGATTACAGGCGTGTGCCACCACGCCTGGCTAGTTTTTGTATTTTTAGTAGAGACAGGGTTTCACCATCTTGGCCAGGCTGGTCTCAAACTCCTGACCTTGTGATCCACATGCCTCGGCCTCCCAAAGTGCTGGGATTACAGGTGTGAGCGCCTGGCCGAGCACCTTTTCATATACCTGTTTGCCATTTATGCCTCTTGTTTTGAGAAAAGTCTATTAGAAGCTTTTGCTCATTTTTTAATGAGATTATGAGATTTTTTTCCTAGAAAGTTGTTTGAGCTCCTTATATATTCTGGTTATTATCCATCTTGTCAGATGGATAGTTTGCAAATATTTTTTCCCATTCTGTGTATTGTCGCTTCATGTTGTTGATTGTTTCCTTTGCTGTGTAGAAGTTTTTTAACTTGATGTGATCCCATTTGTTTATTTTTGCTTTGGTTGCCTGTGCTTGTGGGGGACTACTCAAGAAATCTTTGCCCAGTCCAGTGTTGGACTTTCCCCAATGTTTTCTTTGAGTACTGTCATACTTTAGGCTTAGACTTAAGTCTTTAATCCATTTTGATTTTTGTATATGGCAAGAGATGGAGGTCTAGTTTCATTTTTCTGCACATGGATATCCAGTTTTCCCAGCACCATTTATTGAGGAGACTACTCTCTCCCCAGTGTATGTTCTTGGTGCCTTTGTCAAAAATGAGATGTGTGGATTTATTTCTGGGTTCACTGTTCTGTTCCACCGGTCTGTGTGTTTGTTTTTATGTCAGTGCCATGCCATTTTCATTACCATAGTTCTGTAGTATGATTTGAAGTCAGGTAATGTGATTCTTCCAGTTTTGTTCCTTTTGCTCAGGATACCTTTGGCTATTCTGGGGTTTTTGTGGTTCCATGTAAATTTTAGGATTGTTTTTTCTATTTATGTAAAGAATTTCATTGGTATTTTGGCAGGGATTGCATTGAATCTGTAGATCCCTTTGAGTAATAGGACATTTTAACAATATTGATTCTTCCAGTCTGTGAACCTTGGAATATCTTTCTCTTTTTTTGTGTCCTCTTCAATTTCTTGCATCAATGTTTTAAAGTTTTCATTGTAGAGAACTCTTTGGTTAATTCCTAGGTAATTAGTTTTATCTGTAGCTATTGTAAATGGAATTACTTTCTTGATATCTTTTTCAGATTGTTTGCCGTTAACATATAAAAATGCTACTGATTTTTGTATGTTGATTTTGCATCCTGAAACTTTACTGAATTTATCAGTTCTGATAGTTTTTTGGTGGAGTATTCAGGTTTTTCCAAATACTGTTTATTTCCCATCTGGAAAGTCTGTACAATGCTGAAAGTGGAATCTTGACGTATCCAGCTATTACTATATTTGGATTTATCTCTTTCTTTAGCTCCAGTAATATTTGCTTTATATACCTGGGTGCTCCAGTGTTGGATATATATTTTTTTACAATTGTTTTTATACAGTTGTTATATCCTCTTGCTGAATTGACCTCTTTATCATTATATAATGATCTTCCTTGTGTCTTATTGTTTTTGTCTTGAAATGTATTTTGTCTAATATAAGTATAGCTAACCCCTGCTCCATTTTGGTTTCCATTGACATTGGATAACTTTTTCCATCCCTTTATTTGTCTGCATGTGTCTTTATAGGTGATGTGTGTTTCTGTTAGGCAACAGATCATTGGGTCCTTTTTTTAATCCATTCAGCCACTCTATGTCTTTTGATTAGAGTTTAATTCATTGACATTCAGTGTTATTATTGACAAGTGAGGACTTCTTCCTGCCACTTCGATATTTGTTTTCTGGTTGTTTTTTGGTCTTCCCTTCCTCCTTTCCTGTCTTCCTTTTATTATTATTCTTCCTTTTATTATTATTTATTATTCTTCCTTTTGTTATTATTGACAAGTGAGGACTTACTCCTGCCACTTTGTTATTTGTTTTCTGGTTGTTTTTGGTCTTCTCTTCCTCCTTTCCTGGCTTCCTTTTAGTGAAGGTGATTTTCGCTAGTGGTGTGACATAATTTCTTGCTTTTTATTTTTTGTGTATCTGTTTATGTTTTTTGATTTGAAGTTATGAGTCTTGCAAATTCTCTTATAACCCATTATTTTAAGCAACTTAACACTTAACAACACTGCTTGCATAAACAAAAAGAAAACTAATAAAAAATCTATAATTTAACTTCATCCTCCTGCTTAATAATATTTTGCTGTTTCTATTTATATCTTATTGTATTGTCTATGCCTTGAAAAGTTGTCATAGTTATTTTTTTCATTGGTTCATCAGTTATAAGAGTAGTTTACATACCATACAGTGTTATATTATGTGTTTTTCTGTGTACTTACTATTATCAGTGAGTTTTGTGCCTTCAAATAATGTCTTACTGCTCATTAATGTTTTTTGCTTTCTGAGTAAAGTACTCCCTTTAGCATTTCTTGTAGGACAGATCTGGTGTTGATGAAATTCCTCAGCTTTTGTTTGAGAAAGTCTTTATTTCTCCTTCATGTTTGAAGGATATTTTTTGTCAGATATACTATTATAGGGTAAAAAAATTTTTCCTTCAGCTCTTTAAATATGTCATGCCACTGTCTTCTCGCCTGTAAGATTTCCACTGAAAAGTCTGCTGCCAGATGTATTGTAGTTCCATTGTATGTTATTTGTTTCTTTTCTCTTGCTGCTTTATGATCTTTTCTTTATCTTTGACTTTTGGGAGTTTGATTATTAAATGCTTTGAGGTAGTCTTCTTTGGGTTAAATCTGCTTAGTATTCTATAACCTTCTTGTCCTTGGATATTGATACCTTTCTCTAGATATGAGAAGTTGTGTGAAATTATCTCTTCAAATAAACTTTCTACCCCTCTTTCTCTACCTTCTCTTTAAGGCTAATAATCTTAGATTTGCCCTTTTGAGGCTGTTTTCTAGATCTTGTAGACATGCTTCATTCTTTCTTATTCTTTTCTCTTTTGTCTTCTCTGTGTGTGTGGTTGTTTGTTTTTGAGATGGAGTTTCACTTTTATTGCCCAGGCTGGAGTGCAGTGGTGCAATCTCAGCTCACCGCTACCTCCGCCTCCTGGGTTCAAGCAATTCTCCTGCCTCAGCCTCCCAAGTAGCTGGGATTACAGGCATATGCCACCAAGCCCAGCTAATTTTGTATTTTTAGTAGAGACAGGGTTTCTCCATGTTGGTCAGGCTGGTCTCGAACTCCCGACCTCAGGTGATCCACCTACCTCGGCCTCCCAAAGTGCTGGGATTACAGGCATGAGCCACCGCGCCCAGCCTATATATTTTCAAATGGCCCATTCAAGCTCACTGATTCTTTCTTCTGCTTAATCACTTCTGCTATTATGAGACTCTGATACATTTTTCAGTATGTCAGTTGCATTTTTCAACTCCAGAATTTCTGCTTGATTCTTTTTAATTATTTCACTATCTTTGTGAAATGTATCTGATAGAATTCTGATTCTTTCTCTGTGTTATCTAGAATTTCTTTGAGTTTCCTCAAAACAGCTATTTGGGGATTTTGTTTGTTTGTTTTTATTTTTTGTTTTTGTTTTTGAGGCAGGGTCTTGCTCTGTTGTTGGAGTGCAGTGGTACTATTACGTCTCACTGCAGGCTCAACCGCTTGGGCTCAGTCAGTCCTCCCACCTCAGCTTCCCAAAGTGCTGGGATTACAGGCATGAGCCAATGCACCTGACCAAAACAGTTATTTTGAATTCTCTGTCTGAAAGGTCACATATCTCTGTTTCTCCGGTCCCTGGTGCCATACTGAATTTGTTGAAGTCATGTTTTTTGCTGGATGGTCTTGATGCTTGTTGATGTTCGTTGGTGTCTGGGGATTAAAGAGTTAGATACATCTCGTAGTCTTCAAAGTCTGGGCTTGTTTGTAGCAGTCCTTCTTGGGAACACTTTCCAAGTATTTGAAATGACTTGGATTTTGTGATCTAAGCCACATCTGCATTAAGGAGCACACCTAGACCAATAATTCTGTGGTTCTTACAGGATCAGAGGTGCCATCTTGGTGGTCTTGGAGAAGATTCAAAAGAATTCTCCAGATTCCCAGGCAGACTCTTGTTCTCTTCCTTTACTTTCTCCCAAACAAATGGGGTATCTCTTTCTGAGCCACCTGGGCTTGGGGATGGGGTGACACAGGTACCCCTGTGGCCACCACCACTGGGACTGCACTAGGTCAGACCTGAAGCCACCACAGTACTGGATCTCGCCCACAGCCCGCCATACCTGGCTGTCAACCTGTGTTTACTCAAGGTCCTAGTGCTCTATAATCAGTAGATGGTGAAACCAGCCAGGCTTGTGTCCTTCCCTTTGGGGAAGTGTGTTCCCTTAGGTCCCAGGTAGATCCTGAGATGCCATCCAGGAGACAGGGTCTGAATTTAAAAACCTTAGAAATCTGTGTTGTACTGCAGCTAAGCTGGCCCTGAAACCTTGAGACACTACCCTTCCCACTCTTCCCTTCACTTTCTGTGGGCAGAAGAGTATTTCCCCGTGGCCGTCACCAACCACACGCCCATGGGGAGTACTGCTAGGCTGTTGCTGATGAACTCCCAAGGGTTCTTCAGTCAGCTTGTGATAAATGCTGCCTGGCCTGGGACTCACCCTTCAGGGCAGTGGGGTTCCCTCTGGCCCAAGGCACATCTAGAAATGCCATCTAAAAACCACACCCTGGAATTGGGGACCCTGAGAGCCCACTTAGTGCTCTGTCCCACTTGGCAGAGCTGGTACCTAAGATGCAGACAAAATCTCCTTTACTTTTCCCTCTGCTTTTCTCAAGCAGGACTCTCTCAGTATAATCACCACAGCTGGGCATGTGCTGGGTCTCTTATGAAGCCAGCATGTCTCAGACTCTTATCCAAGGCACATGGATACTACCTGGTATCGCTGCTGGTTGTTTCAGTCCCAAGGGTTCTTTAGTTAACAAGTGATGAATCCTGCCAGGACTGGGTTCTTCCCTTCAGGACTGTAGGTTCCCTTCTGGCCCAGGGCATGTCTAGAGATGTCATCCAGGAGTGCTAAGGCCTGAAATGGGGTCTCATGACTCTGACACAAGCCTGAGTTGGTATCCAAGATACAAAAGTCCTCTTTACTCTTCCCTTTTCTTTCGTCAAGTGGAAGAGAGGGATGTCTTTTGGAGCCTCAAGCTGTGTTGCCTGGGGTTGGGGGAGTTGGGGAAGTGGTGGCACAAGCACTCCCTTAGCTGCCCCAGCAAGAGTCTCAGTAAGTCACATGCCTAGCAAGTAAAAGGCTGCAAGCCCAACTCAACACTAGGACGTGTAGTCCTTGTAGCCTAGACAGCCTTTCAGGTTTATTTAAGGCTCCAAAGCACTTCAGTCCATGGGGGCAAGGCTTGCAGGTACTCAAGTTCCCACTGTCTTTTTTCTTGAATAAACACTCCCTAGATTGCTGCAAGCCTTTGGTTAACTTCTGTGGTTCTGAAAATATGAATTCTGCTAATTTATGCCCATTCTCTTGTTGCTTTTATGGAGGAGAGAATTTTTGGAGGTCCTTACTCTGACATTTTGCTGATGTCCCTTCCCTAACAACTTGAGATAAATCTTAGAGTGATCCAGTTACTTTTCTGCTTATAAACACTTGCCTATTATGTACTCCAAATTATATTACAGGCTTTTCTTTAAAATAGGTGCAAATATTTTGTTAATATTCTCTCACATAATTTATATGTTTATACTCTTTAAATTTCTTCAGTAGTGTCTGCTGTGTTCAGGCACAGTCGGGAATGAGAATCTTCATCCTGTGGTAATTATTTCTCTTCCCTTGACCAAAGTATTTCCAAATTGCAGAAAATTATTCTTTATGTTCAAAATATGACTCATTTGTTATTCGTTTATTTATTCAACTACTATTTATTGAGTACAAGGCACTGTTCTAGATGCTGGGGATACATGACTAAAAAGGAAGACAAATTTTCTGACCTCTTAGAGTATAATGGAGTTTACACTCTAAGATGAAGACTGATAATAAGCAAGTAAACAGTAAATTCCATAATCTGAAATAATAATAAGTGCTATGATGAAAAAGTAAAACAGATTAAGAGGATAGAGTGACAGGGGTGCTCTTTTAAATTGGGTTTACAAGAAAGGCCTTTCTGAGGAGATGAGATTCCAGCAGAGACCCTAATAAAGGGCTCAGGAAGGCATGAACTATGCAAAGCTGGTTGAAGAACTTTCCAGTAGAGGAAATATCAAGTGCAGACCCCTGAGTCTAACTTATTATATTTTATATATGCATGGTATTTTATTTATCTATATATTATAGGTATTAAAATCTTTTAAACATTTTTCTAAAAAGCTATTTTCAAAAAAATTTTGTGGTTTTTAACTTTGGTTCAGTTTGGTAAGTGCTATACCTTTTTTTAATACCAGTATCTGTATGTTATTTTGGTTTATTTTACTCTTTAAGTTAAATACAGATTAATGTCCCTGTAAATCTGATAATGATAAATATAGCATAAAGGTGTTATATTCAAATGGATTTTAATTTTTCTCCAAATTAATATTTACATAAATGTATATAAACTATTTGAGTTATGTGGAGTTCCAGTTAGTTTTCTTTTGTGTATGTCTCAACAAATGTTTAGTGTTAATGCATGTCAGCTCACATTTTCTTTTCCTTTGTTTTGTAAGATTACCTTCTTCCCTTCCTCTCTTCCTTGCCTCCATTACCTTCCTTTACTCCCCTTCCTCCCCTTCTCTTTTCCTCTCTATTCCTTCTCTTACCCTTCCTTCTCCCCTTTGTCCTTCCTTCCCCTGTCTCTGATCTCATTCCCTCCTCCCATGCCCTCCTCACTATTCCCCTTCCCCTGCTTCTTTCCTCAGCCTCTCTTTCTTTTTTAATATTCCCTCCCTCCCTCCCTTCCCTTCCTTCCTTCCTTTTTCCTCTTCTCTTTCCACCCACCTTTTTATTTTTTCAGACTGGCTTAATGAACACTCTAGTGATAGAAAGTGGTAAAAATAAGTTATAGTAGATCTATATAGCTATATAATCCAGTATATCCAATATAATAGAATATTATGCAGTAATTACAAACTATGCTTTTTGTGCTTCTTCATATCTACCTCATGCCCCTCATATTTTTCATCTTCATATCCTGTCATTTACCAAATCCTATGAAAATAATCTCTCAAATTCATCCTTTCCTATCTCCTTCATCTTCACATCCTGTCATTTGCTAAATCCTAGAATTTTTCAAATTCATTCTTTTCATTTCTCCTACCATCCCCCAATTTCCCCTTAACAGAACTATTAAAATAGCTGCCTGAGTTGGTCTTGTACTATTCTTCTATTTAGCCAATAGGCTATGGCCATATTTTAATCGTCCTAAAGCACAGTTCTCATCAGATTACTACCTGCTTAAACCTTTCTGTTACTGGCTGTCCATTTCCTACCAACTTAATATAATACCGTAGTCTTCAGTGACTTGCAGATTATGGCTCTAACCTGCTTTTTTAGTTCTCTCAAGCTCCATTTTACCCTTAACTTCCAGTGGAACTTGCTTTCTGCTTCCATGTCTTTTTTCCCACTATTTGCTTTGCCTGGAGTACTTAACTTCTTAGTCTGCCCTTTAGAACCTACCTCCTTCGAGGCCCAATTCAGATGCCACCTTTCCATTTTCTCTATTATTATCTAAGTGTCTGTTCTCCCCCTTATCTATGTTATAAATTCCTTAAGTTCAGAGACCGTGTCTTGAAATTCTCTGAATTTTTAACACAGTGCCTTGCTATTATAAATATTTGGTAGTTTTAATTGTGCAGTAAACACTTCCATTTATGAAAATTTCTGTTTTCTTGTCTCTAGTTAAAGAAGAGTGTAAGAGTCCTAAAGCTGAGTGTTGGTCCCAAAAAATGTCCAATAAGCAGGTAAGCTTCCTTAAAATCAAATTTCTAGTTACCAATTTTTTAATGCAATTGGTGGCTCTGTAGCATTGGACTGAATTTCTCAACCTTTTCAACCAAATTTATAAGGCGTGTGGCCAGAGGGTCACTGAAGTTAAGCTGACAGTCACTTGGATGGGAGGTTGTACACCTAAAGTCCTGGATTTGGAACTAGAGGCACCTGAAATCCTGATTCTCTCATTTAATAGTTGGGTGGCCTTGAGCAATTCACTTTACCTCTCACAGCCTCAATTTTCTCATCTTTAAGTGGAGATAAAAATATTAATCACTTGTCCGGGCGTGGTGGCTCACGCCTGTAATCCCAGCACTTTGGGAGGCCGAGGTGGGCGGATCACCTGAGGTCAGGAATTCGAGACCAGCCTTGCCAACATGGTAAAACCCCGTCTCTACTAAAAATACAAAAAAATCAGCCAGGCGTGGTGGCGTGTGCCTGTAGTCCCAGTTACTCGGGAGGCTGAGGCAGGAGAATCACTTGAACCCATGAGAAAAGGTCGCAGTGAGCTGAAATCGCACCACTGCACTCCAGCCTGGGCAACAGTGAGACTCTGTCTCAAAAAAAAAAAAAAAAAATTAATCACTTGTAGTTGCTCCCAATATATATGGTCTTTTGTGTGTGTGTGTGTGTGTGTGTGTATACATAGACATATATATACACACACACATAGACATTATATATGGTCTTATATATATACACATAGACATATATATATGGTCTTATATATATACACATAGACATATATATGGTCTTATATATATACATAGAAATATATATTTACATATACAATTGAAGTACATGGAACAAAATAGCAAATTTAACAGGCTAACTTCTGTGGAATTAGATTGGTGTGGGGGAAGCCGAGATCATTTATGTTTTACTTTATATAGTCTCTGCTGTTTACAAGGATTATGGATGCATTTTATAATGAAAGAATAACAAATCTTTGATCTAAAAAAATTTGACACGTATATTTGTTAGATGTGTACTTCTCTGTATGCCTATCGTATTTTAATATATGTTTTTTAAAATTGATCTCTTATAGTAATATATTAAATTTATAAAAGGTCTTAGCTGAATATTTGGCACATAACAGGTAGTAAATGGAACCCATTAATGTTTAGATACCAGTAAACAGTTTAATTACTTGACTTTTAAGGCCCTCTCCATTTGAAACTCTTATACTGTAATTTCCTTTCTTCTAGAAAAGGGATTGATAAACTTTTTGTGCAATAGACATCTTTGGTGAAGCCCATGGACTTTTGGTGAAGCCATTATTATTCTCAGAATAGTATTTTTAATGCTAAAATAAAATACATACGATTTTAAAGAAAACCAGTTATACTGATATACAATTAGAATCACCACTGTTGGCCAGTGAAGATGAACATTTTTTCATGTGTTTTTTGGCTGCATAAATGTCTTCTTTTGAGAAGTGTCTGTTCATGTCCTTCGCCCACTTTTTGATGGGGTTGTTTGTTTTTTTCTTGTAAATTTGTTTGAGTTCATTGTAGATTCTGGATATTAGCCCTTTGTCAGATGAGTAGGTTGCGAAAATTTTCTCCCATGTTGTAGGTTGCCTGTTCACTCTGATGGTAGTTTCTTTTGCTGTGCAGAAGCTCCTTAGTTTAATTAGATCCCATTTGTCAATTTTGGCTTTTGTTGCCATTGCTTTTGGTGTTTTGGACATGAAGTCCTTGCCCACGCCTATGTCCTGAATGGTAATGCCTAGGTTTTCTTCTAGGGTTCATTTTCACTGGCCATCAGAGAAATGCAAATCAAAACCACTATGAGATATCATCTCACACCAGTTAGAATGGCAATCATTAAAAAGTCAGGAAACAACAGGTGCTGGAGAGGATGTGGAGAAATAGGAACACTTTTACACTGTTGGTGGGACTGTAAACTAGTTCAACCATTGTGGAAGTCAGTGTGGCGATTCCTCAGGGATCTAGAACTAGAAATACCATTTGACCCAGCCATCCCATTACGGGGTATATACCCAAAGGACTATAAATCATGCTGCTATAAAGACACATGCACACGTATGTTTATTGCGACATTATTCACAATAGCAAAGACTTGGAACCAACCCAAATGTCCAACAATGATAGACTGGATTAAGAAAATGTGGCACATATACACCATGGAATACTATGCAGCCATAAAAAATGATGAGTTCATGTCCTTTGTAGGGACATGGATGAAACTGGAAACCATCATTCTCAGTAAACTATCGCAAGAACAAAAAACCAAACACCGCATATTCTCACTCATAGGTGGGAATTGAACAATGAGATCACATGGACACAGGAAGGGGAATATCACACTCTGGGGACTGTGGTGGGGAGGGGGGAGGGGGAGGGATAGCATTGGGAGATATACCTAATGCTAGATGACGAGTTAGTGGGTGCAGCGCACCAGCATGGCTCATGTATACATATGTAACTAACCTGCACAGTGTGCACATGTACCCTATAACTTAAAGTATAATAAAAAATTAAAAAAAAAAAAAAAAAAGAATCACCACTGTTGTGGTTTTCATAGTTGATTTGGGCTGCTATAATAACAATACCATAGACTAGGTACATTTGAACAATAAACATTTATTTCTCACAGCTCTGGAATCTGAGAAGTCCAAGATCAAGGCACTAGCAGAATAATGTCTTTAATGCTAAAAAGATTTAAGAGAAAACCAGTTATATTGAAATACAGTTAGAATCTGGTAAAGTGCCATTGTCTGGTGGGGGCTCCCTTTCTGGCTTGCAGATGATGCGTCTTCTCATATTCTAACATGATGGAGAGAAAGAGCTGTATTCTCTTTCTGTTCATATAAGGACACTAATACCATCACGGATGTTGCACCCTAAAGACCTCATCTAAACTTAATTACCTACCAAAGGCCCCACCTCCTAATATGATCCCATTAGGAGTTAGGATTTTAACAGAAGAATTTTGGGGGAATACAAACATGCAGACCATATAAGTGTTTTGTTGCCTATATTCATAATTGCAGGAAATGCTAAATCTCATTGAGAGGTTAATGAAGATTAAGGTGTAATTTTCCCCATCCAAGTTTATAGGCCCCTTTTCTTATGATATAAAAGGGAAAATAGCACATAAAATTTTTTTGCAACAATTTATTTAGAACACTATTACATATTAACTATAAATATATTTGCACAAAAAGTTTATTCTTACTTTTTTAATAGACTTTGGAAGGGCCTGCCAAATATAATATTAAGCTATTGAAGAGAAATGAAAGTCCAGAAGTCTCAGAAACCCAAAAGGTTGTGACTGGTTATCCAAATGCTATTGATAAGGTAAAAAACTATTTATTCCAATTCTCTTCCCAAACTTTAACACCTGGGAAGATGATTGAGTGAAAATCGAATGACCATTTTTGTACATAAAACTCAGCTTTTTGTGTGTTCTTGTATTATACGTTCATCTTCATGCCCAAAATATTTATTCTTTTAGCCTAACTCTGGAATTGAGAACTTTTTAGCATCTTTGAATATCTCCAAAGAAAATGAAGTACAGTCATCTCATCATGGGGAGCCTCCAAGTGAAGAGCATTTGTCACCACAGTCATTTGCCATGGTTCGTATTTTGTAGGAACTTTCTTACTATGGTAATTTCTCGACTGTTGACCATGCAGACATATCCCATGCAAGTGTTCAAACACTTCCCTCATGGAGGCTGGTATGTTACATCATTATTGTCATCTTGTGAGGAAACCAGGCTGCCCTGGGCAATTTAGCCATACTTTTTCTCTTTAGACCACAGTTCCCCTGCTTTTCAAACATTGCTACTAGGTAACTGGGATGAAAGTTAAGCAGGAGGATAAGTATCGTTTCTGTATCAGAAATGTGGGTGTTGGGTTTGTTTTTTTTTCAGTTTCTATCTGAATGTAGTTAATGTCTTAATTGTTAACAATGGAATTCTTTCCAAGAAAGATCAATAAGTTCTACAGATGTAATGTTGACTTTGTTCTCTTCACCCTCACCATCTCCATGTGAATCATTTTCAAAAAGAAGGGAACACGGATGCTTAAAGAAATTCTAAAAATTGATGGCTCTAACACTGTGGACCATAAGAATGAAATCAAACAGATTGCTAATGAAATCCCTATTTCCTCTAACAGAAGAGATGAATATGGATTACCCTCTCAGCCTAAACAAAATAAGAAATTAGGTAAGTAAACTAAATACTATTATCAATAATATCATTTTAAAAATTCAATTCATTTGGTTCTTTTTAATCGTGTACTTTTAAAGATAAAACTGCTTTTATTTTAATGTATTTATTTATTTTAGAGATGGTGTCTTGCTATGTTGGCCAGGCTGGTCTCAAACTTCTGACCTCAAGCAATCCTCTCACCTCAGCCTCCCAAAGTGCTGGGATTACAGGTATATGCCACCACACCTGGCCCAAAACTACTTTTATTCTTAAAACTATAATTTTTATATTTGTTTCAGTTATATAATAATATAACTGGCCAGATGTGGCTCATGCCTGTAATCCCAGAACTTTGGGAAGCTGAGGCAGGAGGATCTCTTAAGCTCAGGAGTTCAAGACCAGCCTGGGCAACATGGCGGAAACTCTGTCTCTCTAAAAAATACAAAAGTTAGCTAGGTGTGGTGGCGTGTGCCTGTAGACCCAGCTACTGGGGAGGCTGACGTGGTAGGATTGCTTGAGCCTTGGAGGCAGAGGTTGCAGTGAGCCAAGATCACACCACTGCACTCTAACCTGGGCAACAGAGATAGACCCTGTCTCAAAAAACAAAAAGAACAATAATAATACAACCATGTAACCAATAGATCTACAGTCACTAAATGTCTTCTTGTGATTACTTAATTGTAGTGTTATAGATATTCATTCTGTAGACATCCAAACCTTTAAAAGTTTGCACATTCTAGCTTTTGTCCTCGGTAATTTAAAAATTATCATGTAACTTAAATACATTATTTAACTTTTCTGAAATCTTGTTTCTTATTTATAAAATAAGAATAATACATTTCAGATTACTTGTGGTAATTATATAACATGTATAAATATAAAACAGCATTATGTCCAACACATTGTAGGTGCTAATAATTGATATTAATATTATGTTAAAATAACCTAACCATTGTAAAAATAGAAAAATCTACAAAATCAATTAAAAATCATTAATAGAGTTAGATATAGGAAAGTGAGTCATACTCTTAAGTCTGTAAAGCCTATAGCATAACATCTGGCACATAACTGGATTTCAGTAAATATCCGCCATATTTGTTCCTACCCTGAATGTCCTCTATACTTTAGCATTTTATCTGTATAATGATCTACTAAAGGCAGCCAGGAAGAATGACTGATACAAAAGTGGATGTGGGCAGAAGTTTCTCAGAGAAGTCAAAAACATTTTGGAATAAGCAGATCTAAGCGTATTAAAGATCAAAACCTGGAATTGGCTGGGCACGTTGGCCCACATCTGTAATGCCAGCACTTTGGGAGGCCAAGGCGGGTGGATCACCTGAGGTCAGGAGTTTGAGACCAGCCTGGCCAACATGGTGAAACCCCCTTTCTACTAAAAATACAAAAAATTAGCCGGGTGTGGTGGGAGGCGCCACCAAGTAGCTGTAATCCCAGCTACTTCAGAGGCTGAATCAGGAGAATCGCTTGAACCCGGGAGGTGGAGGTTGCAGTGAGCCAAGATCACGCCATCACACTCGAGCCTGGGCAACAAGAGCGAAACTCTGTCAAAACAAAAACAAAACCTGGAATAAAAGCAGAACCTAACCCCATTTATATTCCAGTGATAATTAATTAAAAATTCCAAAAAATATTAGGAAAGTGATTATTTATTATAGTGACAGACATGGTCCTGAAATAGAACCAAATTAATTTTAAGACAAAATTAGATAAAGATGGTCCCATTGTCAAAAACAAGTAAGTTTTACTTTATTTCAGCATAGGAAAAAAAAAAAAAACTCATAGGCTTTAGAGTCTTAGGGTCACTAGCTCAGAATCCAGCCCCTGTTATAGAACTAACTGGCTCTGTGACTTTGAGCAAGCCACTTAACTGCTTTTTTAATCTATATTAGTAAGAAGTTTGGATTAATTCTTCAATGAGGTATGCTCTTGTTCTATTAGTGAGTTTGTTAATCATAAAGAATGTGAACACTCAGAATTTTAAAATCATCTTCCATATAAAAACACTTAGAAGACAATTTCAAAAAAAACTTTTAAGAAATATTATTTCAGAGCCACAAAAATATTCATCCATGTGTCTCAGAATGTAAGGCGGAATTGCAAGAATTGAGGTGGAAGCCAAAACTTCAAAACTTAAGGATGAATTATATTTCAGCTCAAGAAAGCCATTTGTTTATTCATTCTTTTATTTTTCTCTTCTTACTTCTGCAAAACAAGAAAGCCATTTGTTTGTTCAAATTTTACCTGTAGCAGTACCATGTAGTCATTAGCTGCTCAAGGTTTTAATTTTTGGCAGTTAGGTACTTATATTTTAAAATCTTTATCTTAATAATTTATCATTAATCAATTATACTCATCCAAAAACCTTTACTGAAGTCACAATAATTTTAGGAAGTACTAAATAGTTGTTTATATGTGCTTCATGGAAGACTCATCTTTTTAATGCAGTTGGTGGCTCTATAGCGTCTAACTGAATTTCTCAAGGTTTTCGACCAAATTTATAAGGTGTGTGGCCAGAGGACCACTGAAGGTAAGCTGACAGTCACTTGGATGGTAGGTTGTACTGCTAGAGTCCAGGATTTGGAACTAGAGCCACCTGAAATCCTGATTCTGTTATTTAATAATGGGTGGCCTTAAGCAATTCACTTCACTTTTTAGCAGTTTCCTGCTTGCTCTTCTATAAAACCCTACAATAAGTGCATAATTTGAGATAGTATTTTATTAATAAAGATAGACTCTTTTCTCTTTTTTGGTAGCATCTTATATGAACAAGCCTCACAGTGCTAATGAGTACCATAATGTTCAGTCTATGGACAATATGTGTTGGCCTGCCCCCAGCCAGATCCCTCCTGTATCCACACCAGTAACTGAACTTTCTCGAATTTGTTCCCTTGTTGGAATGCCACAACCTGATTTCTCCTTTCTTAGGACGCCACAGGTATAGTATACTACTGTTCTATTTATATAAATTATTTAACATTAAGCTTAAATAAATCGGTTGAAAATGTTTAGCTAGAAAAAATAAAATGGGGCCTATTTTTCTTAACTTTATGAGCAGCATAGATTTATGCTTCTTACCCTAGCTCTAATATTTATACATAACCAAAGCCCTAAGAGAAGCTGACAGGGAGGAACTGGGCAGCAGGTATCCTGGCAAGATTCCTCAAACTAATAGAGCCAGGGATCTTGGCCTACAGTAGCAATTTTCAAACTTCTTGGTCTCAGAAACTTCACACTTTTTTTGGAGGACCCCAAAGAGATTTTGTTTACTTATATCCATATTTACTGTGTTTGAAATTAAAACAAAAAAAAATTGGCCAGTTGTAGTGGGTCATGCCTGTAACTCAGCACTTTGGGAGGCCAAGGTGGGAGGACAGCTTGAGGCTGGGAGTTCAAGACCAGCCTGGGCAACAAAGCAAGACCTCATCTCTACAAAAGAATATAAAAATAAAATTAGCCATGTGTGTTGTGAGCCTGTAGTCCCAGCTGCTCACAAGGCTGAGGCAGGAGGACGGAAGCCCAGGAGGTCAAGACTTCAGTGAGCCACGATTATGCCATTGCACTCCAGCCTGGGCAACGGAGCAAGACCTTGTCTCTGAAACATACATATATATATATATATATATAAAATATTACAAGTAAACCTATATGTTTATTAATCCATTGTTTATTAAAAATAACTTTCACCTAATAGACATCTGTAGAACATTTCATCCAACAGCTGTAGAATATACATTCTTTTCCTCAACAAATGGAACATTCTCAAGGATAAACCAAATGTTAAGCCACAAAACAAGTCTCACAAAATTCAAAAAATTAAAATTCAATCAAGTATATTTTCTGACCATAATGAAATAAAACCAGAAATCAATAACAAGAGGAACTTTGGAAACTATACAAATAAATGGAAATTAAACATTATGTTTCTGAATGGCCGTTGGGTCAATGAAGAAATTAAGAGAAAATTTTAAATTTTCCTGAAGCAAATGAAAATGGAAACACAACATACCAAAACCTGTAGGATACAGCAAAACTAGTACTAGGAGGGAATATTATAGCAATAAATCCCTACATCCAAAAAGTACAGACACTTCAAATAAACAACCTAACAGTGTGTCTTGAAGAATTAGTTCCAGCAGTCACACTACTGGGTATCTATCTAAAGGAAAAGAAATTGTATAAAAAAGATACCTGATTTGTATGTATATTGCAGCACTAGTCACAATAGCCAAGATGTAGAATCAACCTAAGGGTCCATCAACAGATGATTGGATAAAGAAAATGTGGTGTATATATACACAACGGAATATTGTTCAGACATTTTAAAAAAGAATGAAACCATGTCTTTTGCAGCAACATGGATGGAACTGAGGCCATTATCTTAAGCAAACAACTCAGAACAGATACCACATGTTCTCATTTATAAGTGGGAGCTAAATAATGTGTACATAGGGATATAGAGTGTGAAATAATAGAGACTTGGAAGGGTGGGAGATGGGCAGGGAGTAGATGGTGAGAAATTACTTAATGGCTGCAATGTATGCAATGTACATAATTCAGGTGATGAATATAAGAAAAGCCCAGACTTTACCACTCTGCAATAAATCCATGTAACAAAATTGCACTCGCACCCCTTACGTTTATACAAATTTTTTAAATAAATAATAACTAGAAAAGCAAGAGGAAACCAAACCCAAAATTATTAGAAGAAAAGAAATGATAAAGATTGGGGCAGAAATTAATGAATTGATACTAAAAATAGTACAAAAGATCGATGAAAGAAAAAGTTGTTTTTTTTTAAAAAGATAAGCAAAATCAACAAACCTTTAGCCGGACTGTAAAAGAGAGAATATCCATATAAATAAAATCAGGGATGAAAAAGGAGTCATTACATCTGATAACACAGAAATTCAAAATATTTTAGAGACTATTATGAGCAACTATATGCAGTAAATTGGAAAACTTAGAAGAAATGGATGAATTCCGAGACACATAAAAACATACCAAGATTGAACCATGAAGAAATCCAAAACTTGAATAGAACAACATTAACAAGATGGAAGCGGTAGTAAAAAGCCTCTTATCAAAGTAGACCAGGACCTGGTGTTTTCGCTACTGAATTCTGCCAAACGCTGAAAGAAGAGCTAATAAGAGTTCTATTCAGACTGTTCCAAAAACTTGAGGAGGAGAAAATACTTCCAAACTTGCCAGTATTACCCTGATACCAAAACCAAAGAAAGACACCACAAAAAATGAGAACTACAGGCTGATATATCTGATGAAGTAGATATAAAAATCTTCAACACAATACTAGTGAATTGAATTCAAAGGCACATTAAAAAGATAATTCATCATGATCAAGTGGGATTCATCCCAGGTATGCAAGGATGTTTAAATATATGCAGTCAATAACTGTGACACATCAACAAAATGAAGAACAAAAACCATATGATCATTTCAATACTAACTGAAAAAGTGTTTGATAAAATTCAGCATCTCTTTATGATAACAGCTCTCAACAAACTGGGTATAGAAGGAACATACCTCAACATAATAAACAACAACAAACCCACAGCTAGTATCATACTGAATGGGGGAAAAATGAAATCCTTTCCTTTAAATTCTGGAAACAAGACAAGGATGCCCACTTTCACCACTGTTAATATAGTACTGGAAATCCTTGCCAGAGCAATTAGACAACAGAAATAAATAAAAGGCATCCAAAAGGGAAAGGAAGGAGTCAAACTACTCTTGTTAGTAGACAATATAATCTTATATTTAGAAAAAAACTATTAGAATTGATAAATTCAGTGAAGTTGTAGGATACAAAATCAACGTACAATCAGTCACATTTCTATATACTGACAGCAATCTGAAAAAGAAACCAAGAAATTAATCCCCTGCAGAATAGCTACAAATAAATAAAATACCTAGAAATTAATCAAGTTAACCAAAGCAGTGAAAGATCTCTACAATGAAAACTTATTATAAAACAATGATGCAAGAAATTGAAGAAGACACAAAGAAATGGAAAGACTGTCCATGTTCATGTATTGGAAGACTCAATATTGTTAAAATGTCTATACCACCCCCAGGCAATCTGCAGATACAGTGCAACTCCTCTCAAAATACCGATGACATTCTTGACAGAAATAGAAAAAAAAAAAAATCCTAAAATTTATCTTGAACCGCACACGACCCTGAATAGCTACGGCAATCCAGAGCAAAGTGAACAAAGCTGGAGGCATTATACTGCAAAGTTATATAACCAAAACAACATGGTACTGGCTTAAAAACAGACAGAGACCAATGGAACAGAATAGAGAATCCAGAAATAAATCCACACAGTTACAGTCAACTTATTTTTTATAAAGATGACAAGAACATATGTTAGGGAAAGAACAGCCCCTTCAGTAAATGATCCTGGGACAACTAGATATCCATATTTAAGGGAATGAAACTAAGTGCTTATCTCTCACCATTTTCAAAAATCAAATCAAAATGTATTAAAGACTTAAATGTTAGATCTGTAGCTATTAAACTGCTAGAAGTAAACACTGGGGAAACACTCCAGTACATTGATTTGGGCAAAGATAAGTAAGACATCAAAAGCACAGGCAACTAAAGCAAAAATGCATAAACGGTATCACATCAAGCTTAAAAAGCTTCTGCACAACAAAGGAAACAATCAACAAAGTGAAAAGACAATACACAGAAGAGGAGAAAATATTTGCAAACTACCCATCTGACAAGATATTAATAGCCAGAATATATAAGGAGCTCAAACAATACGAGAAAAAAAACAAAAAATCCCATTTGATAGTGGGCAAATGCAATATACCCATGTAACAAACCTGCACGTATACCCCCATGTGTCAAACAAAAGTTGAATTTTTAAAAAATAAAATATAACTATAAAAATTTTTAATGGGCAAATGATCTCAGCAAACATTTCTAAAAAGAAAACATACAAATGGCGAACAGGTATATGAAAAAATGCTCAACATCACTACATTAGAGAAATGCAAATCAAAACTACAATGATATATCTCCGATTAAAATGGCTTTTACCAAAAAATAAAAAACAGGCAATAATGGATGCTGGTAAGGATGCAGAGAAAGGGAAACCCTCATACATTGTTGGTGGAAATGTAAATTAGTACAGCCACTATGAAGGACATACAGCATGGAAATTGCTCAAAAAGATAAAAATAGACCTACCATATGATCCAGCAATTCCACTGCTGGGTATAGGTCCAAAAGAAAAAATATCAGTATATGTAAGAGATATTTGTCCTCTCATGTTTATTGCAGTGCTATTCACAAAAGCCAAGATACAAAATCAACCTAAGTGTCCACCAATGGATAAATGGATGAAGAAAATGTGTGTGTGTGTATATATATACACACTTCTCAAGATATACACTTCTCAAAAGAAGACATTTATGCAGCCAACAGACATATGAAAAAATGCTCATCATCACTGGCCATCAGAGAAATGCAAATCAAAACCACAATGAGATACCATCTCACACCAGTTAGAATGGCGATCATTAAAAAGTCAGGAAACAACAGGTGCTGGAGAGGATATGGGGAAATAGGAACACTTTTACACTGTTGGTGGGACTGTAAACTAGTTCAACCATTGTGGAAGTCAGTGTGGCATTTCCTCAGGGATCTAGAACTAGAAATACCATTTGACCCAGCCATCCCATTACTGGGTATATACCCAAAGGATTATAAAACATGCTGCTATAAAGACACATGCACACGTATGTTTATTGCAGCAGTATTCACAATAGCAAAGACTTGGAACCAACCCAAATGTCCAACAACGATAGACTGGATTAAGAAAATGTGGCACATATACACCATGGAATACTATGCAGCCATAAAAAATGATGAGTTCATGTCCTTTGCAGGGACATGGATGAAACTGGAAACCATCATTCTCAGCAAACTATTTCAAGGACAAAAAACCAAACACAACATGTTCTCACTCATAGGTGGGAATTGAACAGTGAGAACACATGGACACAGGAAGGGGAACATCACACTCTGGGGACTGTTGTGGGGTGGGGGGAGGGGGGAGGGATAGCATTAGGAGAGATACCTAATGTTAAATGAAGAGTTAACGGGTGCATCACACCAACATGGCACATGTATATATATGTAACAAACCTGCACGTTGTGCACATGTACCCTAAAACTTATAGTAAAAAAAATAAAAATAATAAAAAATAAAAAAACTGAAAAAAAAAACCAATAATATATATTTTAAAATAACCAAAAGAGTGGAATTGAAATGTTCCTAACACAGCAAAAATGATAAATACTTGAGGTGATGGATATCTCAGTTACTCTGATTTGATCATTATACATTGTATCCTTGTATCAAAATATCACATGTACCCCATAAATGTGTGTTATAATTATTATGTATTCATAAAACTAGAAACAAAAAAAATAGAAAGTAAAAAATATTAACTACTTAAAAAATTTAGTTAGAAGAGTGATATTACTCGAATTTTTTTTTTAAAGAGATGGGGTGTCATTTTGTTGCCCAGGCTGGCTTCAAGCAATCCTCCCACCTTGGCTTCCCAAAGTGCTAGGATTACAGGCACATGCCACCATGCCCGTCCTGCTCTACATTTTAAAAATCCTTCTCACCACAATAGTAATAGGAGAAGCTAGATTCTCCTGTCTGCTTAATACTGTCAATCCCTAGTGATATGTGTTTTTTTGTAGAAATCTATGTCCTCATACAGATACAAAATTAGAAAAATGAAGAGAATCTTAATAGCCTTTTCAGATAGTTTTGGCTATACTTTAATATTACATTAAAACTTAAAAGTGGGCCAGGCATGGTATCTCACGTCTGTAATCCCAGCACTTTGGGAGGCCAAGGCAGGCAGATCACTTGAGGTAAGGAGTTCGAGACCAGCCTGGCCAGTGTGGTGAAACCCCATCTCTACTAAAAATACAAAAATTAGCCGGGTGTGGTGGCGCATGACAGAGCAAAACTCCATTTAAAAAAAAAAAAAAAAAAAAAACCTTTAGAGTGGTATTTTGTTTAAGGTTAGTTGCAGTGTGGAATCTTGCAGTGTGGAATCTGAAACCTTATCAATAAACATTTTTGTCCTCCATATACTTGTGAGAAAGTAGGAAATAAGAAAAAGTAATGCGAAAAAGAGCATAGCACCTCAATATTATCATGCGCTAGATGCGGTGGCTCACACCTGTAAGCCCAACAACTCAGGAGGCTGAGGCAGAAGGATCACTTGAGCTCAGTAGTTTGAGATCAGCCTGGGCAAGACCTCATCTCTTTATTTTTGAGACAGAGTCTCGCTCTGTCACCCAGGCTGGAGTGCAGTGCTGTGATCTCAGCTCACTGCAACCTCCGCCTCCCGGGTTCAAGCGATTATCCTGCCTCAGCCTCCTGAGTAGCTGGGATTACAGGTGCACGCCACCACGCTCGGCTAATTTTTGTATTTTTAATAGAGACGGGGTTTCACCATGTTGGTCAGGCTGGTCTCGAACTCCTTACCTCGTGATCCACCTGCCTCGGCCTCCCAAAGTGCTGGGATTATAGGTGTGAGCCACCGTGCCTGGCCTAGAACTCATCTCTTTAAAAAGAAATTTTTTTTTTTTTTTTTTTTTTTTGGAGACAGAACCTCGCTCTGTCGCCCAGGCTAGAGTGCGGTGGCACGAGCTCACTGCAGCTTCCACCTGCCAGGTTCAAGCGATTCTCCTGCCTCCTGAGTAGCTGGGACTACAGGCACATGCAACCCCACCCGGCTAATTTTTGTATTTTTAGTAGAGACAGGGTTCACCATGTTGGCCAGGCTAGTCTCACGCTCCTGACCTCAGGTGATCTGCCTGCCTCAGCCTCCCAGAGTGCTAAGATTACAGGCATGAGCCACTGTGCCCGACCATCATCTCTAAAAAAACTTTAAAAACAGCTAAGCGTGGTAGTACCCACCTATATTCTCAGCTATTCAGGAGGCTGATGTGAGAGGATTGCTTAAACCTGGTAGTTGGCTACAGTGAGCCTTGATCACACCACTGTACTCCAGCCTGTGCAACAGAGTGAGACCCCAACTCTAAAAAATATATGCATATATAATTATGAAAATTTGATCTCAGTGCCTCCCTGAAAGGGTCTCACAGACCCTCAGCTATCCCCAGACTGCACTTTGAGACCTACTGACCGCAAGAAAGTTGTTTTATTCTCTTTATATCCAGTTCTTGATACCCTCTAACCTAAAACAGAAAGCAGTTTTTTCTAAAATCAGGGCCAAGGCAAAGATGCCTGCTTTCACCACTTCTATTCAGCACAGTAATGGAAGTTCTGTCCAGAGCAATTAAGTAAGAAAAATAAATAAATAAAAGACATCTAAATTAGAAGGGAAGAAGTAAAGCAGTATCCGTTTGCAGATGATATGATCTTATAGTAGAAAACTCTAAAGATTCCACAAAAAATCCCAACTAATAAATGCAGCAAAGTTGCAGAATACAAAATCAACTCACAAAAATCAGTTGTATTTTTATACACTAACAGTGAAAAATCTGAAAAGGAAATTAAGAAAACTATGATAGTATCAAAACTATTTATAGTATCAAAAATAATAAAATGCTAAGGAATAAAAGTAACAAAGGAAATGATGTGCTTATACACCGAAAACTACAAAATGTTGCTGAAAGACTTGTAAAAAGACAAATAGAAACACACTCTGTTCGTGGATTGGAAAACTTAATATTGTTATGATCTCAATACTACCCATAGCAGTCTACAAATTCAGTGCAACTCCTATCAAAATCCCAATGGAATAGAACAGAGAGCCCAAAAATAAACCCTTGCATACATGTTCAAAATATTTTTTGACAAGTTGTCAAGACCATTCAATTGGAAGTGGATAGCCGGGCGCAATGGCTCATGCCTGTAATCCCAGCATTTTCAGAGGCTGAGGCAGGCGGATCGCTTGAGGTCAGGAGTTCAAGACCAGCCTGGCCAACATGGTGAAACCCTATCTCTACTAAAAATACAAAGAATTAGCTGGACATGATGGCATGCACCTGTAATCACAGCTACTTGGGAGCCTGAGGCAGGAGAATTGCTTGAACCTGGGAGGCAGAAGTTGCAGTGAGCCAAGATCACGCTACTGCATTCCAGCCTGGGCAACAGAGTGAGACTCCATCTCAAAAAAAAAAAAAAAAAAAAAAAAGGAAGTGGATGATCTTTCAGCAAATGGTGCTGGGTAACTGGATATTCACATTTTAAAGAATGAAGTTAGCCCTTACCTAACTGACATAATATATGAAAATTAACTCAAAATGGATCAAATACCTAAATGTAAGATAAGGCCTAAAACTATAAAAGTCTTAGAAGAAAACTTAGGGCAGAAGCTTCACAACATTGGATTTGGCAGTGATTTCTGGGATATGACACCAGAAGCACAGGCCACGAAAGAAAACATGGACAAATTGTACTTCATGGAAATTTTAACATTTTGTGCATCAAAAGACAATAACAAGAGTGAAAAAGGTAACTCATAGAATAAGAGAAAATACTTCCTAATGATATATCTGATAAAGAATATCCAGAATATATAGAGAACTCATGAAATGAGTCTTAAATGTAAGACCTGAAACAATAAAAATCCTATAAGAAACCCTAGGAAAAACTTCTGGACATTGGCCTAGACAAAGATTTATGACTAATCTCAAAAGCAAATGCAACAAAAACAAAAATAGACAAATGGGACTTAACTAAAAAGCTCCTGCACAGCAAAAGAAATAATCAACAGAGTAAACAGACAATCTACAGTATTTGCAAACTATATATCTGACAAAGGACTAAATATCCAGAATCTATAAGGAACTCAACAAGTAAAAAACAGATAACCCCATTAAAAACAGGCAAAGGTCATGAGTGAACATTTCTCAAAAGAAGACATCTCAAGGGGTTGCCAACAAACATGAAAGAAATGTTCAACATTACTAATTACCAGAGAAGTGCAGATTTTAGGGCCACAATGAGATACCATCTCATACCAGGCGGAATGGCTATTATTAAAAAGTCAAAAAACAGATTTTGGCAAGGATGTAGCAAAAAGGGAGTGTTTATACACTGTTGGTTGGAATGTAAATTAGTACAACCTGTATGAAAACAGTATGGTGGTTTCTCAAAGAGCTAAAAATAGAACTATGATTTAATCCAGCAATCTCACTTCTGGGTATCTACCCCAGGAAAAGAAATCATTATATAAAAAGTATGCCTGCATTTGTATGTTTATCACAGCACTATTCACAGTAGCAAAGATATGGAATCAACCTAAGTGTCCATCAGTGGATGATTGGGTAAAGAAAATGTGTGTGGGTATATGTGCGTGCGTGTGTGTGTGTGTTTGTGTATACACACACCATGTACTACTATCCTATACACACACCATGTAATATTATCCAGCCATAAAAAGAATGAAATCACGTATCTTGTAGCAACATTAATGGAACTGGGGGCCATTATCCTAAGTGAAATAATTCAGAAACAGAAAGTCAGATATCACATGTACTCATTTATAAATGGGAACTAAACATGGACATACAGAGTGGAATAATAGACATTAGAGATTTCAAAAGATGGGATGGTTAAGAGGGATGTGAGGGATGAGAAATGACCTACTGGGTACAATGTATACTATTCAGGCAATGGGTACACTAAAGTCCATACTTCACCACTACGTAGTATATCCATGTAACTGCATTTGTACTCCCAAATCTATTTTTTAAAAAAAATTAGGGTAAACCAAAACAAAACAAGCTTTTTTATAAAACAGAAAATTAAAGTATAATATAGTTATAATTTAAATATGAGTAGAAAACACATCAGAATCTCTGAGTCTTTTATATTTTGGCAATTAACTTATCTTACCAAAATATCTCCTAAGTAAAGGATGGTATAAACATGAGTCAGCAAATTTTTTCTGTGAAGAGTCAGATAGTAAATATTTTAGGCCTTGTGGGCCAGATAGTCTCTATCACAGCTTCCGAACTCTACAGTTACAGTGTGAAAGTAGCCATTAGAATGGATGTGGCCATGTTCCAGTAAAACTTTATTTACAAAAAGAGGCAGAACTCCATAGTTTGTCAACTCCTTGTATAAAGAAAACAGTTTTGCTGGCTTTCATTTGCATTAGGTGGATTGACCCTTCAGCCAGCTTAGAAAGCTTTTTATTTTGTAAACACTGAAAAAGATAAGGCAACAACTCTAAAATTTTTGCCTGGCAATTGAAAACTTGAACTGAAAGCCCTTTTTTAAATTCTTGATAAAATTATTTTACTTATTTAGACTAAACTTTGGGAGAGGTCAACTTCCTAGACAGAGAATTTCATAGACATATATATTCTCTTTTTTTAGACAATGACCGTTTGCCAAGTAAAATTATCTAATGGCTTACTGGTACATGGGCCACAGTGCCACTCTGAAAATGAAGCCAAAGAAAAAGCTGCACTTTTTGCTTTACAACAGTTGGTAAGAACTGTCCATGACTTCTCTATTAAAATTTTTATTAGTCCCTATAGAAAGCTTGTATTGCATTGTCTTGTAACTTTTAAATACTTCCACAGGGCTCCTTAGGCATGAATTTCCCTTTGCCTTCACCAGTATTTGCAAATTATCCTTCAGCTGTACCACCTGGAACCATTCCTCCAGTCTTTCCCCCACCTACTGGTAAGATATTTTTCATTTATAAGTATTTGTCATTGAGTGGTTATTTTTACTAAGCTCTTTTAAGAAATCAAGAATGTACTCAAATATCTAGGAATGTAAGAAGAAATTGTGAGAAAGCCTAAAGCCACAGCCTGCAGATTCATCTAAAAGTACCATTCTCTTCCTACAGCCTCTAGTATGGCTAGAGTAGTAAGAAGAGGTTGAGTGGGCAGGCCCTTACTCTCCAATAGCTGCTAACAGATAAATTTGTGTTTAAGTTAGACATCAAAAGGTAAAAAAAAAATCATGTAATTTCTTCAGGACTGTATTTTCTTATTGGTAGTAGACTATGTCCAAAATCTTGTTGAGACTAACATTTTGTAATTCTAAATCTTAAGTTCTGAGATTTTCTAAATCACTCAGCTTTTTTCCTAATAGCAGTTGGCTTCCCTTTATCTTAATTATTATTGTTTTAAAGCCAATAATTTATTTAAGTTTAGAAAATCCCTTTTCTGCATCTACTGCCAGGTAATACTCCAGGAATTCTAAATATCTAATGCTTACAATAAGCATTAGAAAGGTGAATAATACTGATTAAATTTATGACATGCAGTTATCTCTTCTCATTAAACTGAATAATAAAGGATTTCAAAAGTGTAAATCTGCGAGGATGAAGACATAGAAGAAATATCAGCAGATTAGAGATTTGAAAAGAGTTTGTGTTGAGAAAAACAACTGCAGAAGTAACCATTTTAGCAGAGCAAGTTTAAAAGCTACAAGCTAAAGTGCCTGTAGAAGAGACTACAAATGAGCATAAGTAGATTGTCCCTCGCCGTTCCCAAGAGGTTCAGAACTTGGAGGCATCAGAAACTATTAGAGAAGATAAAGAGGAGGCATGTGCTGAAAAGAGAGGGATTGGTTGAAAGTCTATGTGCGAAGTGGTGAGACTACCCCCGTCTTCCCTCTGTGACGCAGCCAGACCTCTGCAAGCAAAAAACTGGAGGTGTGTTTTCTAGAGGAGCTATCTAGATATGGGAATACCAGGCAGAGAAGAGAATGGAATGTGAGACTGAAAACACAAAGATCAAGGAAAAGTTCCCTTTTTCTCATCCTGTTCTCAGATTGTAGCCAGTCATACCCTTCTCCCCAGATAGGAAATTGAAAGATGAAGAAAGAATAGAGTACAGGTAAAATTGTTAAGTAAAATTTTAAAATTTAGTAGATAAAGTCCTAGCAAAGCCAAGGAAGATAAAAGCTGTAAAATAAGAAAGAACAGAGATTTAGTGCACAGATCCAGCTCCCACCTTATTAGAGTTCCAGAAAAAGAGATCAGAGATGAAGGAAAGGAGGTAAGTGTCAAAAAAATAATAAACTTTTCTAAAACAAAACGATATGCATCTCTAAAAGAGCCACCAAATGTTGAGCACAATGAATAAAGACACAGATTATCTTCAGATTCCGAATACTAGTGATAAAAAGGTGGTCCTAAGAGATTCAGAGAAGAAATATGTACAAAGATCAAAAATTAGAATGGTACTGCACTATTGAACAGTGCCTAGAAGCCAGAAAGCATTGAATAACTCAAAACCCTGAGGCAGAATGAGTTTCATCCTAATTTCTCTGTATAGCCAAACTGTGAATCTAATACAAAGGAGACACAAAGATATTTTCAGATACGCAAATTTATTTCTTATGTACCCTTTTTTTTTTAAGCAACAAGGTCTCACTATGTTGCCCAGGCTGGTCTCAAAGTCGTGGACTCAAGCAATCCTCCCACTTCAGCCTTCAAAAATGCTGAGATTACAAGCGTGAGCCTTCATGCCTTGCCTACCCTTTCTTAAGAAGCTACTGAATTACATGCTCCAACAAAACAAAGCAGTAGTTTAAAAACTAAAAGAAAATTAGGAAATCAAAATAACAAATTGTAGATGTAGTATAGTTATACAATGAATGGAAATCCCAGGATGCCAGCTGCTCAGTGGGTCTAGAAAGTGACTAGTCCCAACTAGACAGGCAGAGGGAAGTCTTGGCAGTAAGGAAGGTTATTAATAGATGAGCAATGGGAAAACATTAAGGATGGGTATAGAGAAGACTAAGCAGCTTTTATTATATTTTTCCTAAAGAATTGATATGAGCAAGACTAAGCTTTTAAAAAATAAGTATTAGCCTGGGCAACGTGGCAAAACAGCCTGGGCAACATGATAAAACCCCATCTCTAATCTACAAAAAATACAAAGGTAGCCAGACATGGTGGCATGCACCTATAGTCCCAGCTACTTGGGAGGCTGAGGCAGGAGGATAACTTGAGCCTGGGAGGTCAAGGCTGCAGTGAGCTGTGATCGTGCCACTGCACCCCAGCCTGGGTGACAGAATGAGACCTGTCTCAAAAAAAAAAAAAAAAGAAGATAATGACTAACTCAAGTAAAAACAAAAGGTTTTACAAGAAAATACATAATGGATCTCTTTTTACAAGAAAAGAAACATTATCAGAGTACCCAGCTTGGCTCTGCAGTGATAATATTTACATAGCCACATACCACAAATAGATAACACTGCTTGTATATTTAAACAAATGATGTAATGTACTTACATTGGGAGTACAGGGTAAGTAGTGAGGGGTAATGCAAAAAAACTAAATTTTGTTCTATCTGAATAGGAAGTCAGTAGACCTAAAAATGCCTAAAATTAATAAATTATTAACAAGTAGCATAAGCAAATAATTGAACAGTGTGGAAATATCTAAAACAGTTAAACCTGGAGTAGAACAGATGTCTGCTGTTTTCTGTTGAAAATCTTTTTTAGGCCGGGCGCAGTGGCTCACGCTTGTAATCCCAGCAGTTTGGGAGGCCGAGGTGGGTGGATCACTTGAGGTCAGGAGTTCGAGACCAGCCTGACCAACATGGTGAAACCGTCTCTACTAAAAATACGAAAATTCGAAAATTAGCTGGATGTGATGGCACACACCTGTAGTCCCAGCTACTCAGGAGGCTGAGGCAGGAGAATCGCTTGAACCCAGGAGGCAGAGGTTGCAGTGAGCTGAAATCGTGCCACTACACTCCAGCCTGGGTGACAGAGCTAGACTCTGTCTCAAAAAAAAAAAAAAAGAAAAAGAAAATCTTTTTTAGTACAATGTATATGTAGTATTTTGATTTTTTTTTTAAATGTAATTTGTCTAAGGTCATAAGTTACTATCTAGCAGAACTGGCATCAAAATCCAAGTCTGAGCCAGGCTTGTTGACTCATGCTTATAATCCCAGCACTTTGGAAGGCCTATCTCAAGAAAACCCCCAAAGGCCCAAACCAAACCAAAACAAAACATTGTTTATACAGTCAAAGGAATGCCAGTGCAGTACAGTAACAAAAGCATGGGCTTTGAAAACAGATAGCTGAGTGTGGTGGCTCATACCTGTAATCCCAGCACTTTGAGAGGCTGAGCTCAGAGGATCACTAGAGCCATGAGTTCAAGACCAGCCTAGGCAACATAGGGAGACCTTACTGCTACAAAAGATGGAAAAAATTAAGCTGAGTGTGGTGCCATGTGCCTGTAGTTCCAGCTATTCAGGAGGTTGAGGCAGGAGGATCAGTTGAGCCTGTGAGGCGGAGGCTGCAGTGAGCCAAGATTGTGCCACTGCACTGTAGCCTAGGTCTCAAAAAAAAAAAAAAAAAAAAACAGACGACAGACTTGGATTTTTTTTTTTTTTTTTTTTTTTTTTTTTTGAGACAGAGTCCCACTCTGTCACCCAGGCTGGAGTGCAGTGGCATGATCAGGGCTCACTGCAGCCTCAACCTCCTTGGGCTCAGTTGATCCTCCTACCTCTGCCTCCCAAGTGGCTGGGACTATGGCACGCACCACCACACCTGGCTAATTTTTGTATCTTTTTATAGAGACAGGGTTTCACCATGTTGTTCAGGCTGGTCTCAAACTCTGGGCTCAAGGGATCCGCCAGCCTCGGCATCCCAAAGTGCCAGGATTACAGGCATGAGCCACTGTGCCCAGCCAACAATGTTTTAGTCATAAAGTTTTCATGACGTAATGGATCTGATGTTTTTATATAGCTCAATATAATAGTATCACCATAACTTATAAAATCTAATTTGACTGCTGCTGCTTCACATTCAAAAATGAATACAGTAGCTATGTATAGATTAATTTTAAGTAATTAGTATGTGTAGGGTACCTAAAAGTTTGCACACAAACTTCTCTAAAGAAGAATTGTCTTATGATCATATATTTTTAAGAGGAATGTTTGTTTTCCCCATTTATTATTGATATTTTAACCTTTTTCATGTTGATTAGTTTATTCATACCTACTAATAATTTTAAGGTTATAATTGGAATGCTTTTGGTCCTATAAAGGTGTTCTCCAAATATTCCAGTTAAAATATGTAAATACATAAATGCCAAGATATTTGGAGGTTAATCAGCAGAGAACAACTTAAGCATTAGATTAACATTTTAAAGTTATTTTGTAAATTTCTATTTTATGGTATAAAAAAATTTGTGATGTAAAATGTCCCAGTTGAGGAATATGTATTTCATATTTGTAACAGTGATTTATTGGGGAAATTACGGAGTTGACCATTGTATAAGATTAGCATAGCATCTTTTAAATAGACCTTCTTAGCATTATGACTCCCACCAAAGTTGCTCGTAGATAGTTTCAAGACCTAATTTTCTACTTTTCTTAGGTCTCACTCTGTCAACCAAGTTAAAGTGCAGTGACATGATCTTGGCTCACTGCAACCTCCACCTCCCAGGCTCAAGCAATCCTCACACATTAGCCTCCTGAATAGCTGGGACCACAGCCACGTGCCATGCCTGGCATCCCAAAGTGCTGAGATTACAGGCATGAGCCACTGCACCTCGCCTAATTTTCTGAATCTTATTAGTGTTTTTCATATTAAAAGTTTTCTTCTTCTTAGAATTTGTGTATGTGTATTTCATAACACTGAAATATATTATGATTCTTCTCTCCTAATCCAAAAATGTCTTAAATAGCTGAACTTTAATTAAGCTATACTGTTTTACAGGTCTGGCTGCTTTTTATCTCTATGAAAAGAATATTTGAACATAGTGCATATCTTCTTCAGTGGTGTGTGCTGGTGCCTTGAATGTCACTGTTTAATGTAGTTTTCAAATGCTGTACTGGTACAGGCTGTCTCCATAAGAATCGCCTATGGAGCTTAATACAAACTCCAGGGCCCCTCAGAGTCTGGCTTACTAGGTCTGAGGCCCTGTCCAGGAATCTGTATTTCACAAACTCCTCAAGTGATTCAGATATACAAATTAGATTTGGCACCCATTGGTTCATTACATTTTTAATAAACAAACTGTAAGTGAAAAAAGGCCTTGACTTCAAATATTAAAATAGAGAAAAGAAAGATTCTACCTGTCATATGAAGGTGATGAGATTTCAGGACTTGAGGTTTTTTGGTTTTTTTGTAGGCTGGGATCACTATGGAAGCAACTATGCATTGGGGGCAGGTGAGATCCTTAAGATTTCTCTATTTGTGCCCAAGCTTTTCTCTCACAAGGGACAATTTCATGACCCTTTTATTTTTTTTATAAATATAATTGCAAATATTCCTAAAACTTGTATCAGCATATGATATTAGTAGTAGTATTCTCCTTTTCAGGCCAGTATAATGATAAATTCATTTGTGTAGATAGTCCACACAGTCCTAGGAAAGGATCCTGAGGTTGAATGTTGTAAGGAAGAGTAATTATAGGTGAAGTAAGTGTAGGCCTTTTGCCAAAGGGGAAAAAAAAAGCCCAAAAAGGCTAGCAGAAGGAGGTCTCAAATTTCAGAGCTTTGATTATACCATTTTACTAAAAGAAAAATTTTCCTTGGTTTTTAACAGCTAATATAATGCCTTCATCGTCTCATCTCTTTGGCTCAATGCCATGGGGACCATCGGTGCCAGTTCCTGGGAAGCCCTTCCATCATACTTTATATTCTGGGACCATGCCCATGGCTGGGGGAATACCAGGGGGTGTGCACAATCAGTTTATACCTCTGCAGGTAAGAAAAATAATATTTTTAAGATAATTATTTGTTTAATGCTGAAAGACTATTGATAAACATTTTTTTATTCAGTTTACTTATTCAGTGCCAACTAGAAGTTCAGTACTAGTGTGGGTAGTAAGAAGGCAATGGTTGACAAGTCTGACCTGTCTCTGCTTTCTGAGTTTGTGTTCTAATAAATAATAATTGTACCAAGTAATATGCTATTCTAATACAGATTGATTAAAATCAGTAATATAAATAAAATCACAAATATTTTTAAAATAACCTATGAAGAATTGTAATATTATTATTATTATTATTATTATTATTATTATTCATTTTTTTGGAGAATGATCTCACTCTGTAGCCCAGGCTGGAACGCAGCCCATGCACAATCTCGACTCCCTGCAGCCTTGACTTCCTGGGCTCAAGTGATCCTCCCATCTTAGACTCCCGAGTACCTGAGGCTACAGGCATGTGCCACCATGCCTGTCTAGTTTTTGTAATTTTTTTGTAGAGATGGGGTTTTGCCATGGTCTCGAACCCTAGGTCTCAACCGATCCACCTGCCTCGGCCTCCCAAAGTGCTGATATTACAGTTGTGAGCCACTGCACACAGCCCAAGAATTTTAAATATTTTGTTTGTAACTAAGTCCTTTGAATTACTAAAGTCTTACTTGGCAATTATAAGTAGAAGTCACAGATCAGCTGTGATTGACAAATATTAACAGCATGCATGGTTTATGGTAATTTCCAACACTAGCTATTTTTTTGCCTACATTATTAATTAGTGATGCTTTTATTCCTAACAGGTTACTAAAAAAAGGGTTGCAAACAAAAAGAACTTTGAGAATAAGGAAGCCCAGAGTTCTCAAGCCACTCCAGTTCAGACTAGCCAGCCAGATTCTTCCAACATTGTCAAAGTAAGTCCACGGGAGAGCTCATCAGCTTCTTTGAAGTCCTCTCCGATTGCTCAACCTGCATCTTTTCAAGTTGAAACTGCCTCTCAAGGCCATAGTATATCTCATCATAAGTCAACACCAATCTCTTCTTCAAGAAGAAAATCAAGAAAACTGGCTGTTAATTTTGGTGTTTCTAAACCTTCTGAGTAAATTTGGCTCTTAGAATTAAGTTAATTTCTTCTCTTTCCATCTACCTTTTTATAAATACATATCTATGTCTCATAAAAATTAGAATGTACTATTTTAAAATAATATGTGTAAATTGAAATTTTTTCATTTTTAAGTTATCAGGCACTTTTCATGCTGTTTAAAAGACTGTGTATCAAATTGTGCACTTTAAGTATGTGCAGTTTGTTGTATGTCAATTATACCTCAATAAATCTGTAATAAAAAACTAAATTAAACCTTGCATTAAAATAATATCACAGTATCAGTGGACTAAACATTAAAATGTACCACTCTAATCATTGGCCTCATGATTGAAGCATCCTGAACTATGAATTAGACATCAGTTAGCAATAATAAGCATTTTTTACACTATCATTGAGGAATAATTACATGGAGCATGAAATTTGGGCCTCCAGTATAACTTACTGAATGTGGATTTTATTTCTCTTTTTAATGATGTAAGAAAATTGTCAGGAGAATGGCTCTTATTTATGTGTGTTTTAACTTATGCTTTGTTGCCTCTGAGGGTCTTTAGACCTGCTGTGAAAGGATCACATTTGTTGTGGTGCTGCCAGTTTTGCTTTATTCTAAATTTTGTACCAAAGCAACTTTAGAATAATCAGAATATTTCATCTAACTGCTTAGAACTATAAATAGCATTCTAAATTTGAGTAAATACAATTTTTTAGGTTACTCAAGAACCAGCATTAGTAATTTCTAGTAAAATTGTTTCAAAATCTACAGGGTACAATGATTACAAATTAATCTTCTAACAAAATAAAATATGAAATATTAGTCATGTTAATTAATAAACTGTATTATTTTGTATAGCTTTTTATTTGCTTACCTGACATTTTATGAGAGCTTCATAGTTGGTCGGTATGTAGTGCTTCTTGGGACTGAAGAAATTCTAATTGTTGTTTAAGTTCCAAGGTGTGCTACAATATAGGAGGCACAGTCATCAGTTTGTGACATACATTATTTACTGCCTATTTCATTCTGATTCTATATTTTTAGCTTTATGCTGAGCTGTTCAATGATGCTGGGATTCTCTCTTTGCATGTCATATGTGAATGTGTGGTTCAAGCTGTAACTGTTGAAATTATTTTAGAATTTATGACGATTTCTCAGCAGGGCCTATGTTTTTATATATATATATATTTATTCTTTAGTTTTTGTGATATGCTTATATTTTTAAGGAAGTAAGTTATAGCATACTTTTTTAAAAGTAGGAACCACAATCTTTATATGGAGCAGCTTGTTATATCTGATTTTAATGTAACTCATTGGAAACTCTGCCATGACTCTTAAAGTAGTCTTGCTTGTTTTTTAAAATGCTGGTATTAAACTAAATGGACTCCTTTCACTAACTGCTGATTTCAGAGTTTAAATGTTAGCAGGATATTTGTGTATTAGCAGTGCCTTCAGTATAAGAGAGAAATATTCATTATCTGTCATTTATCATAGTCGTATAAGTTTCCATGATTTTATTTTCTGTTATTTTCATAAGTTCAGATGTTTATCAGTTCCCAACATTGTTTCTTTATCTGTAGTGGGATCTTGAGTAATGAGGCTCAAGTAAATCCTCAATGTTTATAATTATTGCCTCATAAACTCTCTCTTTGTTTTTAAAGGAAACATCTATTATGGTAATACAAAGAAAAGTTAAATTGTGACAGTAATGTTATATTAACCTCTTCCTACTTTAAAGTGTGAAATGTTTCACCTCAGCTGTACAAACTCCAGCATTGAGAATTTGCCTCACTCATTACTCCTGTGTGACAGTTATATAAATAGCATACAGCTCACATCTGTTTTAGAGCATAGAAGAAGCAACACCTGCCATCTTCTGAAAACTCCAAAGGGAAATTTCAGTAGACATAGTGCACTAAACCCATAAGGATACTTGACCAATATTTGAACACAGCAAGCTGACAGTTCTATACAGATAGGCAGTGAAAGAGTTTTATTTTCCAGCCAGGCGCAGTGGCTCAAATCCCAGCACTTCGGGAGGCTAAGGCAGGCGGATCACTTGAGGTCCGGAGTTCCAGACAAGCCTGGCCAACATGATGAAGCCCTGTCTCTACTAAAAATACAAAAATTAGCTGGGCGTGATGGCACATGCCTTTAGTCCCAGCTACTCGGGAGGCTGAGGCATGAGAATCATTTGAACCCGGGAGGCAGAGTCTGCAGTGAGCCAAGATTGCACCACTGCACTCCAGCCTGGAGAGCAGAGCAAGACTCTGTCTCAAAAAAAAGAAAAAAGTTTTATTATCCTTACTTTTTTTTTTTAACATTATTATTCTAAAGGTCAAAACTGAAAAGAGATTAAGATAGGAGAGAGCTCCATAATGGCTGGATAGTGGTCAGGCATTCTCTATTCTTTTCCCCCTGTAGACCCATTCTAAATGTGGGCCTGAGGTCAATGGGAGATGTGCCCTCCCTATGGAGGATGTAAGAAGCAGAGGCCATTTCTGCCCCATGTTGAGGAAACAACCTGTTGATAGGCCTGGAATTTAGAGTATATCTGAAAAGCAGTTGGACTTCAAGAAATTTAAAATTTTCTCTTTGAGATGGGGTGGACTAAGACCACCCCCAAAGTTTAAAAATATGCTCATTCAACTTGAATCTTCTGAGGACTTTTTGTGAAAATGGTGGACTGTTTAGGGCATAGGACAGATTCCCCAAATTGCTTTATGTTTCCACATAACTAGAGCACTTCAATCTATTTAAGCCTTTGTCTCCTAACTGAAACATTATTTCTAAATATTTCTATTCAATAAGTTTTTTCTTTTTTGAGCAACTTAAGTGAATTTTGAAGATTGCTCCTTCCAGTCTCGTTCCTTTTCACATTTTCCTGCATTACCTAATAATTACCTCAAAGTTAGAATTTGACTGAATGTATTGATTTAAACATCATGTAGACTAAAGTCTTAAACATCTAAGACTCAGTTGTAGTTGCAGAAAAAAATTAAAGTCACCTCTACTGAACCTTGGTTTCAATTTAAGATTTTTCTTGCTTTTCAAAGGGGTAACTAATAAAGATTGAAGGGTTTTTTTCCCGATTGGTGGAGGAATGAAGAACTATTGATGCAAGTTTTTTTATTGTTTCTTTCTATGATCAGGTACCTGCTTTCATTTTAGACTGCTACTTCCAAACTAAGCTAGATTCTTGGTTTTAATGAGAGGAGGCAGAGAGGGGGAGGCAGATGGAAGAAGAAAAACAGTTAAATAAGACATACCCAGTCACTGCATTTTTGGACTATACCGTATCTTTCTAGCACAAGGAAATAGATAAACTGTAGGGTCTTTTTTACTCACTTTTTATTTATGTGTTCTATTTGTGTTAGTCATAACTGTTCATAGTGGTTGTCTAATTTTTACTTTATTATATGAGATAGAGCTGTGCAGATCTTCACTCAAGTTAGTTCTGTCACGCTTCTTCCCATTATTTAGAGCACGGTTTTTTAAAGCAACTGTACAATTTCTCAGCCTTATGAGCTTGCTGTATTTCTTGGTATCATGTTGCTTCCAAATTTTGTATTTACTGTAGAAGACAATTAATTTATTGTAGAGAAGTGGCTGTGAAAGTCGTTCTCTGTCTTTAAAAATCAATTGCAGAAGTTCATTTGTCATTTTTCTAGAGATAAATTATAGTACTCAAACTGGCAGTGCTCAGTATATACATTTTGTAAGCTTTGTCAGTGAAACCATCGGTTTTGCAGGAGCTCCCTTTCCTAGTCAAGATAAAGCTTAAAATTCCAGAAATTAATGTCGTTCGGACTGACTTTATTCATATTTCCATCAAACTTCTCCAATACAGTAAGAGATAGTGTTGAATCAGCATCAAGTCTCCAGAAACATGGCAGAGCAGACAGGCCGTTAAGTTTCACAAACATCATAGATCCTTTTCTTAAAGAAGAAAAACATGTATAAAATAGTTTTAGTAGTCCAAAATGTCAACTATCTGTAGCTGCTTTTGTGTGTGTGTCAGTGAACAAATAATAATGCCTTGCTCAATCAATGCATTCAGCCATCTCAAGTGCAATTTGTGAAGGAGACTATGGTTTCCAAAAGATACATTTTTTTACAAAGTTAAACCTGTAAAAAGTCTTTTTTTTTTCCTCCAGCCGTACACCAACTGCACTTGGTTGTTTCAGCAGTTGGTATACTATTAAATTGTCCAGGCCAAATAGGTTTCTGTAGCTGTTTTAGTAATTTGAAGCCAAATTCTCATGCTGTTTCTCATTAAAAAGAATGAGAATTTGGTCCATAGTTAGCTTTAAGTTCTCTCTTCCTTTCTTTCCCTTACAGTTAAGGGTTTGGTGGGGGATGGGGAGGTTGTTTTCATTTTTTGGATTTTTTTGTCCTTTGGCTTTAAGTATCATATTTTCTTTTGCCTGTATCCAACTGCTTCTTTGAGTATTTTCATCTAGTTTAATGTGAGTAATAGATGCTGTGCTGTCATCGAAGTGTTCAACATTTTGTTCATTTAAACAAAAGTGTAATTCATACATGTATAGATACATATCTTAATTGATTTCTTTTCTCAACTATTTTATAAGTAACTGGAATTTTTCATTAGATCTTATACAGAGAAGTATTTTATTAAAAATTCAAAAGGGAAGACTTTTATGTGCTCATTTTGTAATTTTTGTTTTTAAATATCTTTACATTGTCTGCCAATTAAAGTGTTTTAAACTTGCATTGGAATGGACTCCGAATGTATTTTTGTGGTGTTACGTTATCCGTAGATTTCTAGCATGAAATTAGCCTCACGATGCTGTGCAAAGGATTTTAAAATATGAGAGTCACTGAAAGAGTTTAAACATCTGTTCATGTTAAATGCTCTATGGATTTTAATTAAAGACTTGAGAATGATTTTATAAGCTGTTTGTTCTTTTATTACTATGCTGATACCAAAAGTAGAAACATTAGTCTTTTTGTTTGTTTGTTTTTGAGACAGAATCTTGCTCTGTCGCCCAGGCTGGAGATCTCGGCTCCCTGCAGCCTTCACCTCCCAGGTTCAAGTGATTCTCTTGCCTCAGCCTCCTGAGTACCTGGGACTACAGGCACATGCCACCATGCCTGGCCAATTTTTTAATTTTTTTTATTTCCATAGGTTATTGGGGAACAGGTGGTGTTTGGTTACATGAGTAAGTTATTTAGTGGTGATTTGTGAGATTTTGGTTCACCCATCACCTGAGCAGTATACACTGCACACAATTTGTAGTCTTTTATCCCTTGCCCCCTTCCCACACTTTCCCTCTGACCCCCAAAATCCATTGTGTCATTCTTATGCATTTGCATCCTCATAGCTTAGCTCCCACTTATGAGTGAGAACATACGATATTTGGTTTTTCATTCCTGGGTTACTTCACTTAGAATAATAGTCTCCATTCTCATCCAGGTTGCTGCAAATGCCACTAATTCATTCCTTTTTATAGCTGAGTAGTATTCCACTATACACTATGTGTGTGTGTGTATGTACACATATGTCTATATGTACACATGTCTATATGTACACATATGTCTATATGTACACACACACCACAGTTTCTTTACTTGTTGATTGATGGGCATTTGGGTTGGTTCCACTTTGTTTTTTTGTTTGTTTGTTTTTTGAGATGGAGTTTTTGCTCTTATCGCCCAGGCTGGAGTACAATGGCGTGATCTCGGCTCACTGCAACCTCCGCCTTCCAGGTTCAAGCAATTCTCCTGCGTCAGCCTCCCCAGTAGCTGGGATTACAGGCACATGCCACCACGCCCGGCTAATTTTTGTATTTTTAGTAGAGACAGGGTTTCACAATGTTGGCCAGGCTGGTCTTGAACTCCTGACCTCAGATGATCCACCTGCCTCAGCCTCCCAAAGTGCTGGGATTACATGCATGAGCTACCACACCCAGTCTGGTTCCACGTTTTTGCAATTGCGAATTGTGATGCTATAAATATATGTGCAAGTATCTTTTTCATATAATGACTTCCTTTCCTCTGGGTAGATACCCAATAGTGGGATTGCTGGATCAAATAGTAGTTCTACATTTAGTTCTTTAAGGAATCTCCACACTGTTTTCCATAGTGGCTGTAGTAGTTTACATTCCCACCAGCAGTGTAGAAGTGTTCCCTGTTCACCACATCCACACCAATGTATATCATTTTTTGTTCTTTTTTTTTTAACTAGGGCCATTCTTGCAGGAGTAAGGTGGTATCGCATTGTAGTTTTAAGTTACATTTCCCTGATTGTTAGTGATGTTGAGTATTTTTTCATATCTTTGTTGGCCATTTGTACATCATCTTTTTAGAATTTTCTATTCGTATCCTTAGCCCACTTTTTGATGGGATTGTTTGTTTTTTTCTTGCTGATTTGTTTGAGTTTGTTGTAGATTCTGGATATTAGTCCTTTGTCAATTGTATAGATAGTGAAGATTTTCTCCCACTCTGTGGGTTGCCTGTTTACTCTGCTGACTTCCTTTTGCTGTGCAAAAGCTCGTTCGTTTAATTATGTCCCAGCTATTTATCTTTGTTTTTATTGCATTTTCTTTTGGGTTCTTGGTCATGAAATCCTTGCCTAAACCAATGTCTAGAAGGTTTTTCCAATGTTATCTTCTAGAATTTTTATAGTTTCAGGTCTTAGATTTAAATTCTTGATCCATCTTGAGTTGATTTTTGCATAAGGTGAGAGACGAGGATCCAGTTTCATTCTCCTACATGTGGCTTGCCAATTATCCCAGCACTATTTGTTGAATAGGGTGTCCTATCACCACTTTATGTTTTTGTTTGCTTTATTGTTGCAGGAAGTCAGGGACCCCAAACAGAGGGACCGGCTAAAGCCATGGCAGAAGAACATGGATTGTGAAGATTTCATGGACATTTATTAGTTCCCCAATTTAATACTTTTATAATTTCTTATGCCTATCTTTACTGCAATCTCTAAACACAAATTGTGAAGATTTCATGGACACTTATCACTTCCCTAATCAATACCCTTGTGATTTCCTAGGCCTGTCTTTACTTTAATATCTTAATCCTGTCAGCTGAGGAGGATGTATGTCACCTCAGGACCCTGTGATAATTGCATTAACTGCACAAATTGTACAACGTGTGTTTGAACAATATGAAATCTGGGCACCTTGAAAAAAGAACAGGATAACAGCAATTGTTTAGGGAATAAGAGAGATAACCTTAAACTGACCGCCGGTGAGCCAGGCGGAAAAGAGCCATGTTTCTCTTCTTTCAAAAGCAAATGGGAAAAATATCGCTGAATTCTTTTTCTTAGCAAGGAACATCCCTGAGAAAGAGAATGCACCCCTGAGGGTGGGTCTATAAATGGCCCCCTTGGGTGTGGCCGTCTTCTATGGTCGAAACTGTAGGGATGAAATAAACCTCAGTCTCCCATAGCGCTCCCAGGCTTATTAGGAAGAGGAAATTCCCACCTAATAAATTTTGGTCAGACCGTTTGCTCTCAAAACCCTGTCTCCTGATAAGATGTGATCAATGACAATGGGGCCCAAAACTTCATTAGCAATTTTAATTTCGCCCCGGTCCTGTGGTCCTGTGCTCGCCCTGCCTCCATTTGCCTTGTGATATTCTATTACCTTGTGAAGTACGTGACCTTTGTGACCCACACGCTGTTTGTACACTCCCTCCGCTTTTGAAAGTCCCTAATAAAAACATGCTGGTTTTGTGGCTTGTGGGGCATCACGGAACCTACCGACATGTGATGTCTCCCCTGGACGCCCAGCTTTAAAATTTCTCCCTTTTGTACTCTGTCCCTTTTTTTCTCAACCTGGCCGATGCTTAGGGAAAATAGAAAAGAACCTATGTGACTATCAGGGCAGGTTCCCTGATACTGTATGGAAGATCAGTTGGCTGCAAGTATTTGGGTTTATTTCTGAGTTCTTTGTTCTGTTCCATTGTTCTACGTGCCTATTTTTATACCAGTACCATGCTGTTTTGGTGACTATGGCCTTATACCATAGTTGGAAATCAGGCAATGTGATGCCTCCAGATTTGTTTTTTGTTTTTGTTTTTGTTTTTGTTTAGTTCTATGAAGAATGATGGTAGTATTTTGATGGGGATTGCGCTGAATTTATAGATTGCTTTTGGCAGTATGGTCATTTTCACAATAATGATTCTACCCATCCATGAACATAGGATGTGTTTCCATTTGTTTGTGTCATCTGTGATTTCTTTCAGCAGTGTTTTGTAGTTTTCCTTGTAGAGGTCTTTCAACTCCTTGGTTAGGTATACTCCTAAGTATTTTTTTTTTTTGCAGCTATTTTGATTCTCAGCTTGGTCGCTGTTGTTGTGTAGAAGAGCAACTGATTTGTGTACGTTAATTTCGTATCTGGAAATTTTGCTGAATTCTTTTATCAGTTCTAGAAGCTTTCTGGAGGAGTCTTTGTGGTTTTCTAGGTAAACAATCATATCATCAGCAAACAGCGACAGTTTGATTTCCTCTTTACCAATTTGGATGCCCTTTATTTCTTTCTCTTGTCTGATTGTTCTGGCTAGGAATTCCAGTACTATGTTAAAGGGAATTTGTGAGAGTTATTCCAGTTCTCAGAGGGAATACTTTCAACTGCCTCAGCCTCCTGAGTACCTGAGACTACAGGCGTGTGCCACCATGTCCAGCTAATTTTTGTGTGTGTGTATTTTTAGTAGAGACAGGGTTTCACCATGTTGGCCAGGATGTTCTCGATCTCTTGACCTCGTGATCCGCCTACCTTGGCCTCCCAAAGTGCTGGGATTACAGGCGTGAGCCACTGCATCCAGCTGCTTTCAGCTTTTTCCCATTCAGTATTATTTTGGCTGTGGGTTTGTCATAGATGGCTTGTATTATGTTGAGGTATGTCCCTTGTATGCTGATTTTTCTGAGAATTTTAATCATAAACGATGCTGGATTTTGTCTAATGCTTTTTCTGCATCTATTGAGATGATCATGTGATTTTTTGTTTTTAATTCTATTTATGTGGTATATCACATTTATTGACTTGCATATGTTAAACCATCCCTGCATCCCTGGTATGAAACCCACTTGATCATGGTGGATTATCTTTCTGGATACATTGTTGGATTTGGTTAGCTAGTATTTTTGCATTTATGTTCATCAGGGATATTGGTCTATACTGTTCTTTTTTGGTTATGTCCTGTCCTTGGTTTAGGGTGATACTTGCTTCATAGAATGATTTAGGGAGGATTCCCTCTTTCTCTGTCTTGTGGAATAGTGTCAGTAGGATTGGTACCAATTCTCCTTTGAATGTCTGGTAGAATTCTGCTGTGAATCTTGTCCCGTACTTTTTTTTGTTAGTAATTTTATTACCATTTCAATCTTGCTGCTTGTTATTGGTCTGTTCAGGGTATCTAATTCTTCCTGATTTAAGCTAGATGGGTTGTAACTTTCCAGGAATTTATCCATCTCCTCTAGGTTTTCTAGTTTATGCATGCAAAAGTGTTCATAGTAGCCTTTGTATTTCTGTGATGTCAGTTGTAATATCTCCCATTTCATTTCTAATTGAGCTTATTTGAATTTTCTCTCTTCTTGGTTAATCTTGCTAATGGTCTATCAGTTTTATTTATCTTTTCAAAGAACCAGCTTTTTGTTTCATTTATCTTGTTTTTTTGTTTGTTTGTTTCAATTTAATTTAGTTCTGATCTGATCTTAATTATTTCCCTTTTCCTACTGGGTTTGGGTTTGGTTTGTTCTTGTTTCTCTAGTTCCTTGAAGTGTGACCTTAGATGGTCTGTTTGTGCTCTTTCAGACTTTTTGATGTAGGAGTTTAGGGCTATGAACTTTCCTCTTAGCACCACCTTTGTTGTATCCCAGAGGTTTTGATAGGCTGTGTCACTATTGTCGTTCAGTTTGAAGAATTTTTAAATTTCCATCTTGATTTCATTTTTGACCCAATGCTTATTCAGGAGCAGGTTTTTTAATTTCCATGTATTTGCATGGTTTTGAAACTTCCTTTTGGAGTTTATTTCCAGTTTTATTCCACTGTAGCCTGAGAGAGTGCTTGATATAATTCAATTTTCTTAAATTTATTGAGGCTTGTTTTGTGGCCTATCATATGGTCTATCTTGGATAAATTTCTATGCACTGATGAATAGAATGAATATTCTGCGTTTGTTGGGTAGAATGTTCTGTAAATATCTGTTAAGTCCATTTATTCCAGGGTATAATTTAAATCCATTGTTTCTTTGTTGACTTTCTGTCTTGATAACCTGTCTAGTGTTGTCAGTGGAGTATTGAGGTCCCCCACTGTTACTGTGTTTCTGTCTGTCTCATTTCTTAGATCTAGTAGTAATTGTTTTATAAGTTTGGGAGCTCCAGTGTTAAGTGCATATATATTTAGGATTGTGATATTTTCCTGTTGGACAAGGCCTTTTATCATTATATAATGTCCCACTTTGTCTTTTTTAATTGCTGTTGCTTTAAAGTTTGTTTTGTCTGATATAAGAGTAGCTACTCCTGCTTGCTTTTGGTGTCCATTTGCATGGAATGTCTTTTTCCACCCCTTTACCTTAAGTTTATGTAAGTCCTTGAGTGTTAGGTGAGTTTTTTGAAGGCAGCAGATGGTTGGTGAATTCTTATCCATTCTGCAATTCTGCATCTTTTAAGTGGAGCATTTAGGCCATTTGCATTCAATGTTAGTATTGAGATGTGAGGTACCATTCCATTTATTGTGCTGTTTGTTGCCTATATACCTTGGTTTTTTGGTTGTTGTTTTTTTTTTTCATTGAATTTTTGTCTTATAGGTCCTGTGAGACTCTTCTGTTCTCTCTCCTTTTCCTTTCCATCATTCCCTCTATCTTTCCTCCCATGCAGTGGAAGATTGTTACAGAGCAATGTAGGGAGAGGCTTAGTTCCTATTAATTCCTATTCTTAAGACTGGAGACGGCCATGCATGGTGGCTCATGCCTGTAATCCCAGCACTTTGGGAGGCCATAGTGGGCGGATTGCTTGAGCTCACAAGTCTGAGACCAGCCTGGACAACATGGCAAAGCCCCATCTCTATTTTTTTAAAAAAATTAATAGAGATCAGACACAGGAGTTTAAATAAGTTGCTCCAAAAAAATTTGCCAGGTGTGGTGGTGCACACCTGTGGCCCCAGCTACTCAGGAGGCTAAAGTGGAAGAATTGCTTGAGCCCGGGAGGCAGAGGTTGCAGTGAGCCATGATGGCGCCACTGCACTCCAGCCTGGGTGACAGAGAAAAAAACAAACAAACAAAAAACGGAGTCTTCACAATAGCAAAGACATGGAATCAACCTAGGTGCCCAACAGCGGTGGATTGAATAAAGAAAACGTGGTACATACACACCATAGAATTCTATACAGCCATAAAAAAGAACAAATTCATGTGCTTTGCAGCAACATGGATGTAGATGGAGGCCATTATCCTAAGCAAATTAACACAGGAACAGAAAACCAAATACAGCATATTCTCACTTATAAGTGGGTGCTAAATATTAGGTACTCATGGACATAAAGATGATAACAATAGACACTGGGGACTACTAGAGTGGGGAGGGATGGTAGGGGACAACGGTTGAAAACTATTAGGTACTATGTCACTTCCTGGGTGACAGACTCATTCTTACCCCAAAACAGCATTATACAATATACCCATCTAACAAACCTGCACATGTACTAAAATAAAAGTTGAAATTTAAAATCTTGTTTAAAGACTGGAGAGGCTACAAGACTAACAAACCTTGCCAATATTGATCATGTCTTAGAGTATAACTCTGATGCATTTTTTACCAAAATCCCTTTATGGTAGGGTAGGAAGGAATTGGAAAGAAGACAGTAAGGAGGGAAGAAAGCCTTCCTGCTATTTCTGCTTCCAGCTTTGCCCCATAAACCTATCTCTCCTATTGTACTTTATGAATACAATATGACCAGGAGGAGTGCTCACATTCTGATATGGTATTCAGCCACCTGGATCCAGGAGGAAACGTGGTCTAGGACTACCAGTGGAGACTTAGCTGGCTGGCTTTCTACTTTATTCCCCAGGCTACTGGCTCCCCACACCGAGATTCTCAGGGACTGCCCCTCTTCACCCAACTCCTATCCCCACATTGGGCCTCCCATCTTGGTAATTTTTTTTTTTTTACTTGAGAATCAAAACAAAACAAGCCAAAACCCACTCAAACTAGCTTATGAAAAGGAAGTGTGTTGTAAGAATGTGGGCCAATCTCAGAGAATCCAATCTAGGAAGGACAATCAGGCTTCATTGGGGATGTTACCTTCCAATTCACTCTGTCTCTTCTCCATGGGGTCTTGGGGTCTGTGTGGTCTATGACTCTGCAGATCAGGTCTTTGTTCATTTATCCAGAGGAGGGATGGGGAGAGCAAGGCCACCATGAGGAGGGGCAGTCCCTGCTGAGCTGTGAGTGGACAACTTCTCTTACGGAATCTGGACAGGCAGGTGAGAAAATGCTGACCAATCCAGGGTAGGCTCTTAAGCAACAACCACACCTTGGGCCAGCAGTCAGTCAAATCCTTAAAGAGTTTTACATAGAAGATGGTCTGCAAACCAGCTTTGGCAAATATTCACCAAAGCTTATTGTCTATGACACATCTGTAGTCAGCTCTCAATCCCAGCTAAATTCCTTCAAGTTGCAAAATGTTGGTTTTAGAAATTTCCAGTGCTTTATAGAGTCACTGATCCCTATAGTTCTGGGAGTCCTAACCCTGTTTTAAAATACAGAATAGATGTACATTCTAAATATATTTTTATTCTAAATATAGAATGAAAAAGACCTATATCTACTGATTATTAAATGCTCATTAATTATTATATCCCAGGCTAATGTCCTGAGTAGTTTATATACATTATCTCACTTAATCCTTATAACCCTATGGAATAGGTGGTTTTCACCTATGCAGTAGACTGATTCGAAATCCTACATTCCTAACTACTTTGCTCTACTATAAGGCCTAGGTTTTATTTATTTATTTTTTGAGACAGAGTCTCCCTCTGTCACCCAGGATGGAGTGCAGTGGCACGACCTTGGTTCACTGCAACTTCTGCCTCCTGGATTCAAGCAATTCTTCTGCCTTAGCCTCCCGAGTAGCTGGGATTACAGGCGAGCACCACCAAGCCCAGCTAATTTTTTTTCTTTCTTTTTTTTTTTTTTTTTTTTTTTTTTTTTTTGAGATGGAGTCTTGCTCTGTTGCCAGGCTGGAGTGCAGTGGCACGATCTCAGCTCACTGCAATCTCCAACTCCCGGGTTCAAGCGATTCTCCTACCTCAGCCTCCCTAGTGGCTGGGATTACAAGCACACGCAACCACATCCAGCTAATTTTTGTATTTTTAGTAGAGACAGGGTTTCACCATGTTGACCAGGATGGTCTTGATCTCCTGACCTCGTGATCCACCCGCCTCGGCCTCCCAAAGTGCTGGGATTACAGGCATGAGTCACTGCGCCTGGCCCAGTTTTGTGTTTTTAATAGAGATGGGGTTTTGCCATGTTGGCCAGGCTTGATTTGAATTCCTGACCTCAAGTGATCCACCTGCCTCAGCCTCCCAAAGTGCTGGGATTACAGCATGAGCCACCACGCCCGGCCTAGGTCTAGGTTTTATAATATGGTTTTTATGTCAACAGTGGATAGTTTTATTACAAATATATTCTTTCATTTATTTGCTATTTATTAGTATCTCCTAAGGGCCTAGCACAACCATGGGGGCTACGAATAGAACATCTAATCTTGACTGTCCATAGAGCCTAGTAGAGGAGGGATGGGGAAACCACCAGACACAAGAGCAGCATGACAAATATACAAGAAAGAAGTACTTCAAAGGCTGGGAAGTTATTGGGGACTTTTCTTGGAGGAGCTGAGCTTTAAAGGAGATTGATCAGAGCTGGATTATGTATGATTCACATTAAGAGAGGTAAAATGGAAGCAAAAGCAGGCACCAGCATAAAGAACATTGCAAACCAGGTGAAAGTGTTTGAGTTTCATCCTAAATGCCATGTTAGTGAGAGCTTTTTTGTTTGGATACAAGAAAATCTCACTTAAACTAGCTTGAGAAAAAATAAAATAAGAATGGGGTTGAAGATTTATCCATAAGGATGCAGGAAAATCATGTAGATTCCAAAGACAGGAACATAGCTGGGTTTTAAAGGGACTTTGACCAAGAACAAGAAAGCCATCAGGAACCGGGGTAGCTGCCTCCTCTAGTCTCACCTCTGCCTTTCTATTTAACATGCATGGCTTCTATATGCCAGTTACACATTGCCTTGGTTCCAGCAATCAGTCTAGAATGAGCATCTCCATCTCAACTCCAAATGTGGTAAGTTTACATCAGATGGCCACCTCTGTGCCTAATTCAAGTAAGGTCAACTAATGTAAATGCTCACTATGTTGCTTAGGCTGGTCTTGAACTCCCGAGCTCAAATGATCCTCCCACCTTTGCCTCCCAAAGTGCTAGGATTATAGGCATAAGCCACCACACCTGGCCCTATTTGATAATTTTTTTGAAGGGTTACTTGGTTTGAAAATGAAAACTGGTGGCATTGAAGAGAACAGAGAGTGAAAAGCATAGACAGGGAGACAGAAAGCTATTTAGTAATTCAAGTGAGAATGATGTGGCTGCACTCTTAGAAGCTCTTGTATTGTTCAGCATGTTGGATATTGAAGTGAAACAAGAAATGTGGAAGCAGAGTCTCCAAGATCACCCTCTGAGGCTGACCTATTAAGATTCTCTCTGGTGTGTTGCATTTCAGGTGTATCAGCTTCAGAAATGACACGAGACCATCAAGCCTAATTGAGGTGAATTACTTTCTCCCACACTCTCCAATATATGACCTGCTGAATCTCTTTATTGTCTAAGAAATGTAGAAGTTCCTTCCAAGAAGTCTTTCAGCCTTATGGAATTTCCTAGAATGTCAAATGGATGTTGACTTCTACAATCACATTCATGGATTATTACCAAGAGCATAAGCTCCTATTTCTTACCCGTAATGCATCACCTTACCTTTGCTTATTATGTTAGAACAGCATGTTCTACAAAAGAAAACTGGGCACAGATTGGTGGAAAAAAATCTCTCATGTTATGGCCAAAGCTGGAAATTTCTCCACTACCTTGGTTTCAGGGCTTTATAACTTCTTTTTTTTTAATTATTATTATTATGCTTTAAGTTTTAGGGTACATGTGCACAATGTGCAGGTTAGTTACGTATGTATACACGTGCCATGCTGGTGCGCTGCACACACTAATTCATCATCTAGCATTAGATATACCTCCCAATGCTATCCCTCCCCCATCCCCCCACCCCACAACAGTCCCCAGAGTGTGATGTTCCCCTTCCTGTGTCCATGTGTTCTCATTGTTCAGTTCCCACCTATGAGTGAGAATATGCAGTGTTTGGTTTTTTGTTCTTGCGATAGTTTACTGAGAATGATGATTTCCAATTTCATCCATGTCCCTACAAAGGACATGAACTCATCATTTTTTATTGCTGCATAGTATTCCATGGTGTATATGTGCCACATTTTCTTAATCCAGTCTATCATTGTTGGACGTTTGGGTTGGTTCCAAGTCTTTGCTATTGTGAATAATGTCGCAATAAACATACGTGTGCATGTGTCTTTATAGCAGCATGATTTATAGTCCTTTGGGTATATACCCAGTAATGGGATGGCTGGGTCAAATGGTATTTCCAGTTCTAGATCCCTGAGGAGTCGCCACACTGACTTCCACAATGGTTGAACTAGTTTACAGTCCCACCAACAGTGTAAAAGTGTTCCTATTTCTCCACATCCTCTCCAGCACCTGTTGTTTCCTGACTTTTTAATGATTGCCATTCTAACTGGTGTGAGATGGTATCTCATTGTGGTTTTGATTTGCATTTCTCTGATGGCCAGTGATGGTGAGCATTTTTTCATGTGTTTTTTGGCTGCATAAATGTCTTCTTTTGAGAAGTGTCTGTCCATGTCCTTTGCCCACTTTTTGATGGGGTTGTTTGTTTTTTTTCTTGTAAATTTGTTTGAGTTCATTGTAGATTCTGGATATTAGCCCTTTGTCAGATGAGTAGGTTGTGAAAATTTTCTCCCATTTTGTAGGTTGCCTGTTCACTCTGATGGTAGTTTCTTTTGCTGTGCAGAAGCTCTTTAGTTTAATTAGATCCCATTTGTCAATTTTGTCTTTTGTTGCCATTGCTTTTGGTGTTTTAGACATGAAGTCCTTGCCCATGCCTATGTCCCAAATGGTATTGCCTAGGTTTTTTTCTAGGGTTTTTACGGTTTTAGGTCTGACATTTAAGTCTTTAATCCATCTTGAATTAATTTTCACATAAGGTGTAAGGAAGGATCCAGTTTCAGCTTTCTACATACAGCTAGCCAGTTTTCCCAGCACCATTTGTTAAATAGGGAATCCTTTCCCCATTGCTTGTTTCTCTCCGGTTTGTCAAAGATCAGATAGTTGTAGATATGCGGCATTATTTCTGAGGGCTCTGTTCTGTTCCATTGATCTATATCTCTGTTTTGGTACCAGTACCATGCTGTTTTGGTTACTGTAGCCTTGTAGTATAGTTTGAAGTCAGGTAGTGTGATGCCTCCAGCTTTGTTCTTTTGGCTTAGGATTGACTTGGCGATGCGGGCTCTTTTTTGGTTCCATATGAACTTTAAAGTAGTTTTTTCCAGTTCTGTGAAGAAAGTCATTGGTAGCTTGATGGGGATGGCAATGAATCCATAAATCACCTTGGGCAGTATGGCCATTTTCACAATATTGATTCTTCCTACCCATGAGCATGGAATGTTCTTCCATTTGTTTGTATCCTCTTTTATTTCCTTGAGCAGTGGTTTGTAGTTCTCCTTGAAGAGGTCCTTCACATCCCTTGTAAGTTGGATTCCTAGGTATTTTATTCTCTTTGAAGCAATTGTGAATGGGAGTTCACTCATGATTTGGCTCTCTGTTTGTCTGTTGTTGGTGTATAAGAATGCTTGTGGTTTTTGTACATTGATTTTGTATCCTGAGACTTTGCTGAAGTTGCTTATCAGCTTAAGGAGATTTTGGGCTGAGACGATGGGGTTTTCTAGCTATACAATCATGTCGTCTGCAAACAGGGACAATTTGACTTCCTGTTTTCCTAATTGAATACCCTTTATTTCCTTCTCCTGCCTGATTGCCCTGGTCAGAACTTCCAACACTATGTTGAATAGGAGTGGTGAGAGAGGGCATCCCTGTCTTGCAGCAGTTTTCAAAGGGAATGCTTCCAGTTTTTGCCCATTCAGTATGATATTGGCTGTGGGTTTGTCATAGATAGCTCTTATTATTTTGAGATATGTCCCATCAATACCTAATTTATTGAGAGTTTTTAGCATGAAGAGTTGTTGAATTTTGTCAAAGGCCTTTTCTGCATCTATTGAGATAATCATGTGGTTTTGGTCTTTGGTTCTGTTTATATGCTGGATTACATTTATTGATTTGCATATATTGAACCAGCCTTGCATCCCAGGGATGAAGCCCACTTGATCATGGTGGATAAGCTTTTTGATGTGCTGCTGGATTCGGTTTGCCAGTATTTTATTGAGGATTTTTGCATCAATGTTCATCAAGGATACTGGCCTAAAATTCTCTTTTTTTGGTTGTGTCTCTGCCCGGCTTTGGTATCAGGATGATGCTGGCCTCATAAAATGAGTTAGGGAGGATTCCCTCTTTTTCTATTGATGGGAATAGTTTCAGAAGGAATGGTACCAGTTCCTCCTTGTACCTCTGGTAGAATTTGGCTGTGAATCCATCTGGTCCTGGACTCTTTTTGGTTGGTAAGCTATTGATTATTGCCACAATTTCAGCTCCTGTTATTGGTCTATTCAGAGATTCAACTTCTTCCTGGTTTAGTCTGGGAGAGTGTATGTGTTGAGGAATTTAACCATTTCTTCTAGATTTTCTACTTTATCTGCATAGAGTTGTTTGTAGTATTCTCTGATGGTAGTTTGTATTTCTGTAGGATCGGTGGTGATATCCCCCTTATCATTTTTTATTGCATCTATTTGATTCTTCTTTTTTTCTTTATTAGTCTTGCTAGTGGTCTATCAATTTTGTTGATCCTTTCAAAAAACCAGCTCCTGGATTCATTAATTTTTTGAAGGGTTTTTTGTGTCTCTATTTCCTTCAGTTCTGCTCTGATTTTAGTTATTTCTTGACTTCTGCTAGCTTTTGAATGTGTTTGCTCTTGCTTTTCTAATTCTTTTCATTGTGATGTTAGGGTGTGAATTTTGGATCTTTCCTGCTTTCTCTTGTGGGCATTTAGTGCTATAAATTTCCCTCTACACACTGCTTTGAATGCGTCCCAGAGATTCTGATATGTTGTGTCTTTGTTCTCATTGGTTTCAAAGAACATCTTTATTTCTGCCTTCATTTCCTTATGTACCCAGTAGTCATTCAGGAGCAGGTTGTTCAGTTTCCATGCAGTTGAGCTGTTTTGAGTGAGATTCTTAATCCCGAGTTCTAGTTTGATTGCACTGTGGTCTGAGAGATAGTTTGTTATAATTTCTGTTCTTTTACATTTGCTGAGGAGAGCTTTACTTCCAACTATGTGGTCAATTTTGGAATAGGTGTGGTGTGGTGCTGAAAAAATGTATATTCCATTGATTTGGGGTGGAGAGTTCTGTAGATGTCTATTAGGTCCGCTTGGTGCAGAGCTGAGTTCAATTCCTGGGTATCCTTGTTGACTTTCTGTCTCATTGATCTGTCTAATGTTGACAGTGGGGTGTTAAAGTCTCCCATTATTAATGTGTGGGAGTCTAAGTCTCTTTGTAGGTCACTCAGGACTTGCTTTATGAATCTGGGTGCTCCTGTTTTGGGTGCATATATATTTAGGATAGTTAGCTCTTCTTGTTGAATTGATCCCTTTACCATTAAGTAATGGCCTTCTTTGTCTCGTTTGATCTTTGTTGGTGTAAAGTCTGTTTTATCAGAGACTAGGATTGCAACCCCTGCCTTTTTTTGTTTTCCATTTGCTTGGTAGATCTTCCTCCATCCTTTTATTTTGAGCCTATGTGTGTCTCTGCACGTGAGATGGGTTTCCTGAATACAGCACACTGATGGGTCTTGACTCTTTATCCAATTTGCCAGTCTGTGTCTTTTAATTGGAGCATTTAGTCCATTTACATTCAAATTTAATATTGTTATGTGTGAATTTGATCCTGTCATTATGATGTTAGCTGGTTATTTTGCTCATTAGTTGATGCAGTTTCTTCCTAGTCTCGATGGTCTTTACATTTTGGCATGATTTTGCAGTGGCTAGTACCAGTCGTTCCTTTCCATGTTTAGCGCTTCCTTCAGGAGCTCTTTTAGGTCAGGACTGGTGGTGACAAAATCTCTCAGCATTTGCTTGTCTGTAAAGTATTTTATTTCTCCTTCACTTATGAAGCTTAGTTTGGCTGGATATGAAGTTCTGGGTTGAAAATTCTTTTCTTTAAGAATGTTGAATATCGGCCCCCACTCTCTTCTGGCTTGTAGAATTTCTGCCGAGAGATCTGCTGTTAGTCTGATGGGCTTCCCTTTGAGGGTAACCCAACTTTTCTCTCTGGCTGCCCTTAACATTTTTTCCTTCATTTCAACTTTGGTGAATCTGACAATTATGTGTCTTGGAGTTGCTCTTCTCGAGGAGTATCTTTGTGGCGTTCTCTGTATTTCCTGAATCTGAATGTTGGCCTGCCTTGCTAGATTGGGGAAGTTCTCCTGGATAATATCCTGCAGAGTGTTTTCCAACTTGGTTCCATTCTCCCCGTCACTTTCAGGTACACCAATCAGACGTAGATTTGGTCTTTTCACATAGTCCCATATTTCTTGGAGGCTTTGCTCATTTCTTTTTATTCTTTTTTCTCTAAACTTCCCTTCTCACTTCATTTCATTCATTTCATCTTCCATCGCTGATACCCTTTCTTCCAGTTGATCGCATCAGCTCCTGAGGCTTCTGCATTCTTCACGTAGTTCTCGAGCCTTGGTTTTCAGCTCCATCAGCTCCTTTAAGCACTTCTCTGTATTGGTTATTCTAGTTATACATTCTTCTAATTTTTTTTCAAAGTTTTCAACTTCTTTGCCTTTGGTTTGAATTTCCTCCCGTAGCTCAGGGTAATTTGATCGTCTGAAGTCTTCTTCTCTCAGCTCGTCAAAGTCATTCTCCATCCAGCTTTGTTCCGTTGCTGGTGAGGAACTGCGTTCCTTTGGAGGAGGAGAGGTGCTCTGCTTTTTAGAGTTTCCAATTTTTCTGCTCTGTTTTTTCCCCATCTTCGTGGTTTTATCTACTTTTGGTCTTTGATGATGGTGATGTACAGATGGGTTTTTGGTGTGGATGTCCTTTCTGTTTGTTAGTTTTCCTTCTAACAGACAGGACCTTTAGCTGCAGGTCTGTTGGAGTACTCGGCCGTGTGTGGTGTCAGTCTGCCCCTGCTGTGGCGTGCCTCCCATTTAGGCTGCTCAGGGGTCAGGGATCAGGGACCCACTTGAGGAGGCAGTCTGCCCATTCTCAGATCTCCAGCTGCGTGCTGGGAGAACCACTGCTCTCTTCAAAGCTGTCAGACAGGGACATTTAAGTCTGCAGAGGTTACTGCTGTCTTTCTGTTTGTCTGTGCTCTGCCCCCAGAGGTGGAGCCTACAGAGGCAGGCAGGCCTCCTTGAGCTGTGGTGGGCTCCACCCAGTTGGAACTTCCCGGCTGCTTTGTTTACCTAAGCAAGCCTGGGCAATGGCGGGCGCCCCTCCCCCAGCCTCGCTGCCACTTTGCAGTTTGATCTCAGACTGCTGTGCTAGCAATCAGTGAGATTCCGTGGGCGTAGGACCCTCTGAGCCAGGTGCGGGATATAATCTCCTGGTGCGCCGTTTTTTAAGCCCGTCGGAAAAGCACAGTATTCGGGTGGGAGTGACCCGATTTTCCAGGTGCCATCTTTCACCACTTTCTTTGACTAGGAAAGGGAACTCCCTGACCCCTTGTGCTTCCCAAGTGAGGCAATGCCTCGCCCTGCTTCGGCTCATGCACGATGCGCGCACCCACTGACCTGCGCCCACTGTCTGGCACTCCCTAGTGAGATGAACCCGATACCTCAGATGGAAATGCAGAAATCACCCGTCTTCTGCATTGCTCACGCTGGGAGCTGTAGACCAGAGCTGTTCCTATTCGGCCATCTTGGCTCCTCCCCCCAGGGCTTTATAACTTCTATTGTTCACAAGCATTGTCATATCATTAATTATGTCTCCATGAACCCAAAACTAAGTTTTGTTCTCAAGACTCAGTAATAACAACTACTACTACTTATGGGATATCTACTAGGTAGGTACCAATCAATTTATATAACACTTTCAATCCTCCAAACACTAATAATATTATAATAATATAAGATATGGGCTGGCTGGGCATGGTGGCTCACGCCTGTAATCCCAGCACTTTGGGAGGTCGAGGCGGGTGGATCACGAGGTCAGGAGATCGAGACCATCCTGGCTAACACGGTGAAACCCCGTCTCTACTAAAAATACAAAAATTAGCCGGGCATGGTGATGGGCACCTGTAGTCCCACCTACTCGGGAGGCTGAGGCAGGAAAATGGCATGAACCTGGGAGGCGGAGCTTGCAGTGAGCTGAGATCGTGCCTCTGCACTCCAGCCTGGGCAACAGAGTGAGATTCCATGTCTTAAAAAAAAAAAAAAAAAAGGTATGGGCCAGGTACATTGGCTCACACCTGTAATTCTAGCACTTTGGAAGGCCAAGGTGGGTGGATCACTTGAGTCTAGGAATTTGAGACCAGCCTGGCCAACATAGTGAGACCCCATCTCTACAAATAAAAAAAATGAGCCGGGCATGGTGGTGCACACCTGTAGTCCCAGCTACTCAGGAGGCTAAGGCAGAGAATTGCTCAAGCCCAAGAAGTCAAGGCGTCAGTGAGCCATGATCACACCACAGCACTCAGCTTGAGTAACAAAATGAGACCCTGTCTCAAAAAATTAAAATAAAATAAAATAAATATATCTCATTTCACAAATGAGAACACTAAGACACAAAACTGTTAACTTGCCCAAAGATAGTTGCTGAACTGAGATTCAAAATAGGCCTGTTGAATCCCAAAACACATGTTCTCTCTTTTCCTTTTTGAATTAATTTTTAATTATACAAGTAACACATGGCTACATCTCCTGGTGAAGCAGCATCATTGTCTAGGGTAAATATCCAGGGTTCATCATCTCATGCCAAGAAAATTAAGGGCACAGACATGTGGGTGGATTAAGGAATGGAAAGTTTAATAGGCAGAAGAAAGGAGAGAGGAGAGCAGCTGCTTGCAAGAGAGAGGTGTCCGAAAAAGAGAAAAGCAGTGGAGTGCAGCAGATTTTATAGGCAGGCTTGAGGAAGCAGTGTCTGATTTATGTAGGGCCCATGGACTGGCTCGATCAGGTTTGACATTTACGTAGCACTCAAGGAAGGCTGGTCACCCCACCCTAATCTTATTATGCAAAAGGGCTTTCCACTTGGCCAGCACCATCTTGCCTGCTCCTTACTATACATGTGGCTGACAAAGAGAAGGGAAGATGAAGCCACCATTTTGAACATCCCTAGTCCCATGTAGTATTTTTCTATTGGCACAACTGCTGGCATTCACTTGTGCAAGCTTCCAGCTTGCTTGTTCATGTCTGCAACTCAATTTTACAGACTGTTCTTTTTTAGAAAAGAAAATGAGTTGGGGGCTGCTTTTTATTAAAAGGAAAATCTTACCGAGGACTCCCGTGCCCACAATATCTGTGTAAGTAATTTGTTCTTAACTCCTGTATCATTCTGCCCCTCAGGAGTGGTAAGCTTAACTGCTGTTAGGATGTGTTGGATGACAACTCTTTCTGGCTACTTCCTGCTGAAAAGTGGTGTCATGTGGGGAACAGCAGCTAGGGCTCTTCCTGGGGTTGGTCTAAGGTTCCACAGAAGAAAGCCATGTCCATATGTGTTTCTATGTGCAGCACCATTGGAGGTTGATTGCAGTCACCCATTCTGATGGATTGTGATACTGGTTTGCCTCCACCAGATGCTGCTGAAACATTAATATAAAAGTAACATTCTTTTAGGATAAGTGACATTGGATTTGGGTGACTAGAATAACTTTAGTGTTAACCTTTAATCTTTCCTGCAATTATTGATCCCTTCGTGACTTTCACAGACCATTTATGACATGCTTAGACTTTCTGGCTTGTCCTAAACATCCCTCTTTTTAAACAACCAGTAATTCTCTTTAGGACAAGAATTTAATATACAAGATCCCTTCTTATATAAAGTTTATTTTCTTTATAACCCTCTTTGCATAGCTAGGGTATGACACATTACCAAAGCCAATAAAAAATCTTGGCAGACTCAGTGATAGTAAAACCTTCATGTTTACTTCTTGATCGGTAGCTATTATCCCTGCTATAAGTATAATAATTAAGCAAAATACTACAACAATGGAAACTGTCTGTCCAATATTTCAGTTAGAAGGTGCTATCATATATGGCTTTACTGCAAATAGTAGAGTGAGTATTGCAATTCCTGCAAGGGTGACATAGTGGATTATTTCCATCTAAAATTTTACTTTCCAAGATACACAATTTCCCTTTGGAGGTTTATGAAGTTCCTTGGCTTTATTTTCCCAAACAAAGAAACCTCTGGGTTATGGACACCCTACTAACTTTCATTACCTGGCAGGATTTTCAGGATAATTGCCCAGAACTAGCATATTGATCCAGATTTTTACATTACCCATCCTTTTGTGCTTCTTCTGAGCTGCAGGAGATCATGATTTGATTCACAGGAATAAGCAAGTTTAGTCTAAAATGTAGCAAAAAAAACTTAAAAATGAGACTAGAATTTAATGACAAATGTATAAGTTTTGGAATACAATTTTTCTCCCTGTTGTCCTCATTTTGGTAAAAACAAATTATGATAGGACCATGTTATTCATAGAATAAATTTTAGTCTTATACTTGACCTGATTATTTGCATGAAGTCCAGCAAGAATAACTATTTCTACATGGGCCTTTTGGGTTGGCTTTGTTGGAACTCTATTCCCCAAGGAAACTGAAATAAGACTTTTAAAAGCCCAGCCCAGCCGTGGGATTTTATTCTCAAATGCCTGTGAATTGGGTGATCCTCTCAAGATAAACTTGGAGCTCCTGGACCTGTTAGAAAGTGACATTCTTTACTGACAACAGGTCAGGAACCCTGTATGGGGACTGTGTAGACAAGGAATGAGGCCAGTCTTCCCCAAGGGGCTTTTATTTGCTCTGCATGTCAAGCTTGATTCCTTACAGGGAAATACATGCTTCCAGTCAAAGCACTGGTAAAATAAGCACTTTTTTTTTCCAATGGTGTCCTGTTGTAAAAGAAAAATGGATGCTTATTGCACTGATGCCAACAACCATGTTGCCATAAGTTAATAATACTCACAGATAGTTTCCAAATTCCAGAGGAACCAGACAGAGGGAAACAAACATGCTCCAAATTTTATTAACAGGAGTATACCTTACTCATGAGGTATTATTATTATTAAAGGCTGTAACTAGTTCAAAATAAGTTTCCTTGACTCTGAAAAACAAAACAAGGATCAGCAATATTCCCAGCAAAAGTTGAAAAGGTCGCTTTAGCTTTCTGAGTTCACTTAGTTAACTATTGGTTTTGTTGATATTTGTGAACATTTTAGCTTTTCATGAGTTCTGTACTCTTTTTTATATTCCAATGTTATAATCTTCAAAGCTATTAGAAACCTGCATTTGAGAACACCTGTTAACATGTTATAGCTTGACTATAAATCATCTTTTCAGAAGGAACAAAGCAAGATAATTGTCTGCAAGTGAAAAAATTTCCAAGGTACAGTTAAAAATGCAACTGATAAAGAAGTTTGGTTATCTCTATGGTTTACAATGACTTAACATAACAACCTTAATTATGATGATAGCATATATTCAGACATTAGAATTTTAGAAATCCCCAATTTTGGAACATATATTAGTATTATTCACCAAAATATAACTTAAAGATTGAACATCATTTTGGCAATCCCATCTAACTAAACATATCAAATAATTCTATTCACCACCTCTCTGGATGCTTCAGGGGCCCTCTGAACCATCCAGAAAGCCAGACATCAGGAAAGGCAATTTTGAAATTTGAAGTTTGATTTTGGGGAGGCTGTTAAATGTTAGAGGTTTAAAACACTTGATTTTATGAAGTAGAATTCCAGATTACAATAAATTATTTATTTTTCCAAAATGATGACTCAAAAGGCAAAAACCTTTTATTAGCCTTTACTATTACATGAAAATCCTATTCAAAGCAAAATTTTACCCTTGCATTAGTTTATTGTTAACCCCAATTTTTTGATGAAACCTCATAGACAATTCCATTTCATCTTAACCAATTTGACCATGAGGTGAAATCTTTACAAACCTTTTATAACCCTTTTGCTAAAGGGCAGATTAGCGTTTTAAGACAACCTTTATTTCAATGCTTAATTTATGAAACGACCATATAATTCCCTTTTGAATTTAGTTAATGTTTACACATGGAATTTTTGCAAGATTAATTTTTACAACCTTTCTATAACTTGCTTAAACCTTCAGCTTTCTTATCTAACTTAAGACAATCTTTTATGACTAGGAAAAATGTACATTTCCATGCCTTCTCATAATCTTTTACTAGAAAATACATTCTACTGTTTTTACACACCTTGCATATAAATTTATTTTTAGTAGTTTAAATTACATGTTATTGAAGTGGCTATGTTGTCTGGGGTAAATACCCAGTGTTCATCATCTCATGCTAGGAAAATTTAAGACACAGACACAGGTGAGGAGTTTAGGAGCAGAGGTTTCATAAGCAGAAGAAAGAGAAAGGAAAACAACTCTTCTAGTGAGAGAGAGGGGGCTTCTGAGAGCAAAAAAAAAAAAAAAAACAACTGGCCAGCGATGAATGTGCTGGATTTTATAGTCAGGCTTGAGAAGGCAGTGTCTGATTTACATAGGGCTCACAGATTGGTTCAATCAGGTGTGACGTTTACATAGCTCTCAGGGAAGGCTCCTCATCCCACCCTAATCTTATTATGCAAATGAACTCTCCCCTGGGCCAGTGCCATCTTGTCTGCTCCTTACTGTACAGTGGCTGACAGATAAGGGAAGATGGAGCCACCATTTTGAACATGTCTAGTCCCAGCTAGTTCTTTCCTACCTGCATTCATTCGTGCAAGCTCCCAGTTGCTTGTCTATGTCTGAGGCCCAACTTTACAGGCTGCTCTTTGTTAGAAAATGATTTGGGCTGCTTTTCATTAAAAGGAAAACCGTACCAAGCACTTCCATACCCTCACTATCTGCCTAAGTAATTTCTTCTTTGTCAGGCCTCTGAGCCCAAGCTAAGCCATCATATCCCCAGTGACCTGCACATATACATCCAGATGGCCTGAAGCAACTGAAGATCCACAGAAGTGAAAATAGCTTAACTGATGACATTCCACCATTGTGATTTGTTTCTGCCCCACACTAACTGATCAATGTTCTTTATAATCTCCCCCACCCTTAAGAAGTTTCTTTGTAATTCTCCCCACCCTTGAGAAGTTACTTTGTGAGATCCACCCCCTGTCCCCAAAACATTGCTCTTAACTCCACCACCTATCCCAAAACCTATAAGAACTAATGATAATCCCACCACCCTTGCTGACTCGTTTTTTGGACTCAGCCCGCCTGCACCCAGGTGAAATAAACAGCCTTGTTGCTCACACAAAGCCTGTTTGGTGGTCTCTTCACACGGACACGTGAAACATTCTTAACTCCTATATCATTATGGTGGTAACTTTGGGTAATTTTTAACTTTAATGTGAAACCTGGTAGGTTGTTTTGATTATGTATTAGGCATAGATAAATTCTGACTTTTTCCAGCATACTTAGGGGTGTGGTTAATTTCGTATGTCCCCAGGCCTTACCAAGTTGTAAAGCAGGTAGTTTACAACGTTGGAACATTTAGCAAACCTAGTATCTGACTTACATGATTTAGACCACCTATTTACATGTTTATGACCCTTGTATTTTACCAATAATTCTTAAGACTATTTTTATTTCTTAAAGATTAAAGTCATATGAACTAAAAAGCATTAGAGCTTTTTATTTTTTCTTTAAAAATACTTGATTTAAGCACTTATTTTTCTTTAAGCCAATCAATTAGAGCTCTTTTTATAGACATTACACACAACACATATATACACAGACAGACAGAAGATTCAGCACTTCTGAGATTTTTCATTTGTAAGTTTATTAATTGGATTACCTGCTTCAGGGTAAAGCCGTTGGAGGAACAGGAAGGAATGCATTTTTAGGGCCTAATAAGCAGGCACAGCTGAAGGCAAAGACAGATCCCCAAAATTAAGGGTGCCATTTTATACTGGATCTTGGATCCCCAAAATGAGGGAGATGCTACAGGAGGAGACAGTGCAGTGCTTCTACCTTGCATATCATTGCAAGGCAACCCAAAGCCAATTGGCTTGTTTTGTAATTAGCCCATCCTCCATGGAGTCTCATCTCTTAATGGGGAGTGGGGATGTTTCCATATCTTCCAGGTGGACAAGAGCATGCTTCTCTGATTCAAATGTGCAAAGAGTTAAGTATCCCTCCATGAACACTATTAGCCATCCCTTAAAGTATATTTCCTACCTAGTTATTACACACCAAAGCTCTCTCATACTGCAAGGTAACTTTTGATACCCCCAAAACTTAAAACCATCAGATAACACAATGCAAAACAGAACAGAGCCTTTGATTTTGAGAGGGATCCATCCACTTTTAATTCCTGGGGTTACATGAGGAAAATAGGGGGTTTTCCCCCCAAAATGGAATCTATGGTGCCTCCTCTGTTTTTCCCAAGGAGTCCCAGGCTACCAGAAGTTATCTTAGGGCCTCTCATGTGTGCATTAAGAGTGGAAAGACAAAAAAATGGAGAAAAATAATTCAGTCGACTGAGAAGAAAAAAACCTTTTTCCAGAAAAATAAGATCCAAGAAGAGAAAAACATGAATGCCTTTTAAATATACCTATAACTTGGCTATCCATTTTTAATTAAGCTGAGCACTATTTAAGAAAATCCTTTTAAATCTTTTGTTACTCGACTTCAGCCATGCAAAACAATTAAGATTTTCAGCTTTTGAACTTTACAAAAAGTAACCCCACAGGTGAAACCAACAAGCCTTAATTAGGTTATAACTTAACCTCCAGTGTATGAGGTATTTTCAAAGGGGTGGTAAGCAGCTTTTGAAACCATCATTGCAAAATTGTGACTGAGACAGTGAAAGAGATCCGACCCAAGTAACTCCATCTTGCTCCAGCCTGCAAACTGTCCTTGCCCATCCCTCGGCGTGGGCCGAGCCAACTTTGGGAGAACCCTGGTTTGCAGTTTATAGTTTAAAACAAAGATGATAACAGCCCCTTCCTAAGGTATACTTCCCTCTTGCCTGGGGACCAGACAAGAAACTAGCCACAAGATTAGAAACCATGGCCTAGAAGTCACGCAGCTGGAGGTTACAAGATTTTGACCCTCCCTAAGCTGCTCTCAAGATCAGCACTTAAGATATTTTGTAAACCCTGGCCTTGATGGATCATCTGGCACCACCCAGATTGATAAACTGGCTTATCTGATTTTGTGGCCGCCACCCAGGAACTGACTTAGCACAAGAAGACAGCCACCATTGTAAAATGGAGACTAAAAGTATTGCCACGTGGTTACAGGTCATGTTTCCAAGGACACGAAACAAGATGGAGGCCTGTAGCCAAGTTTGTTACTGATCATTTTGTTAGGCTGGCTTGAATAGCAGTCTTATGCGGTCCTGGCCCTGCATCCTAACGTACCCTTTCTTTTGACAAAACCATGCAGAAAGACACACAAAACACAACGGATTGGCTACAGCTTAAGACCAACTGCACAAATCCTTTTTCATTAATTAAAACTTTATATAGAGAATATAAACAATAATCCTTATTTCCCCTTTTACCAGTTTACTCAGGGAAAGAGAAGCCAAAAGCTCAACTGGTAAAAAACAAAACAAACAAACAAAACACACACATAACTTTTACCCTTTTTTCAGCATGTCAGGCTTCTGGGTTCCTTTACCCCTAGCTCAACTCTAAGCCAAGCATTTTAAGGTTTGAGGAAATTAGCTCTTCCCAGGTTGGAAGAACATTATAAAAGAAGAGATAGAAGCCATTTTAAACAACGAAAGAAGGAAAATTACCACAGAAAAGTCTGGGAGTTCCAATTAGGATTGTCAAGAGGTGCTGCCTCTCTTTCTATTGGGAATGGTGTTTCCCCTATTTCTTCACATTCTCTATTTTCTCCTTTCCCTTTTGGCCTGCTGTAGGAAACATATTGCTCATCTCTGAAATGCTCTGCTGCCTGCAGAGCTGCCTGTTTTTCAGCTACGGTTAGGGTTTGGTTTAGGAGCAGCATAATATCACTTTATGAGAGGTTAAACACCTGAGTTAAATTTTGGAAAGCTTCTATATAACTATCAGAGTTGTCAGAAAATCGGCCTAAGTCTCCCTTTATTTACCTAAGGTCCTGTAATGATAAGGGAACTTTAGGGGGCCCCAAGTTAGGGGGATCCTCAGATGGTTCCCCCAGAAGTTGCTTCTCCAATTTTGGGGAATCATTCTCTATAGGCCTGTCTGATATGACTACTACAAGAGCTGGGTTGATTGTGCAATGCTTGCAAAGGTCTAGTAAGAAGGCCATGCCCTTGTGTAAAAGAAAGTGAGCCACTTTTCCTTCAAAGTCTCAGGGTTAAAGGAGTCCCTGTGCTTCAGGATGCACCCCAGAGGGGTGCAAGCTGAAGATGGTTTGTTACCCATTTAGAAAGAGAAGCAAGAAAAAGGCATCCCTTTTGTCTCCTTCCTTTTGGTGTGACCAAGTGTGGAGGAAAAGATAATGGGGGCGTCCTCTCTGCTGTTTTCCCTCCTTGGTTCCTAGGTCCTGGCACCTTGTTGAACATGCCACCCATGGTTGTAAGTGTGACCCCCCCCCCCAGCCATGGAACCAGAGGAACTAAGCAATTGAGATTAGTCACGCTTACCCATGTGACTCTAGTCCTCTGCCTGTGATTTCCCTTTGACTTCCTAGACTTGTGTGATCTGCGTGCCTCCCTGAAAAATGGATATTGGGAAGGACTATGTAATAGTTGCCTTTGGAGCTGGGCACAGTGGCTCATGCCTGTAATCCTAGCACTTTGGGAGGCTGAGTCATGTGGGTCACCTGAAGTCACCCAGGTTGGTTCGAGACCAACCTGGCCAACATGGCAAAACCCCATCTCTACTAAAAATACAAAAATTAGCCAGTCTTAGGCCGGTTGTGGTGGCTCACGCCTGTAATCCCAGAACTCTGGGAGGCCGAGGTGGGCGGATCACGAGGTCAGGAGATCGAGACCATCCTGGCTAACACAGTGAAACCCTGTCTCTACTAAAAAACAAAAAAAACAAAACAAACAAACAAACAAAAAAATTAGCTGGGCGTGGTGGTGGGCGCCTATAATCCCAGCTACTTGGGAGGCTGATGCAGGAGAATGGTGTGAACCTGGGAGGTGGAGCTTGCAGTGAGCCGAGATCACGCCACTCCACTCCAGCCTGGGCGACAGAGCAAGACTCCATCTCAAAAAAAAAAAAAAAAATTAACCTGTCTTGGTGGCAGGCACCTATAATTCCAGCTACTCAGGAGGTTGAGAGGGGAGAATCACTTGAACCCAGGGGGCAGAGGTTGCAGTGAGCCAAGATTGGACCACTTCACTCCATCCTGGGTGAAAGAGCAAAAACTCCATCTCAAAAAAAAAAAAAAAAAAAAAAAAAAAAAAGGTCGTTGCCTTTGGAGGGTATTAGATTGAACTCCATATTTTGCTATTATGGCCCATGCTGAAGCATTTCCCCCTAGAGAATGGTTCTCATTAACTTCTGGACTTAAAATCCCCTTACTAAGTATTGCTTTAACTGGAGACATAAATAGGTGACTTAAAGGAACATAGGGACCTAATGGTGATTTTCCGGCTGATGGGACAGTATTGGAACTAAAATTTGGTTCTGGAGGACATTTTGCTCCTAATTGTTGAATGCAGAGTTTTCCCATCCACAGAAGCAGCATAAAGCTTGGTCTCTAGTAGAGAGGTGCAAAATGGGAGAAGAATTGGGAAGGTACAGTGTTATGGCAAAGGACCGACAACGCCTCATGGAGATGATTTTTAGTTCACTAGGTGGCGATATTGACCTTAAAAATGCCACGTGCTCTCCAGCTCAAGGGCAGAGAGTGACTTGGAGATGCCATGTGCTTTCCAGATCAAGGGCAGAGGGTGAAATGCTCACTGTGGGAGAAGACTTTCTGTTCCTAGGAAATCACAATGGCAGTCCCCTGAGCTATATTCCAGTTACTACAGCATTTCCTGATCTTTCCTAACAGGATTACTTCCCTGAACTATAAAAATTCCTGCATATTGCATGCAGAGAAAATAGGAGACATGGTGACCATGGATAGAAGAGGAGGAAAATTTTGTGACAGGATAGCTAGAGATCCTTTTTGCCAGCACTCAGATGGGTGGCCAAAGGCTGGGTTCAACCCAGAAGCCTCTGGATAACACCAGGGTGTGCCCTGGCCAGAAATCCTTAGTTGCTCCAGGACCTCTCCCAGCCCCACGCAATGGCTGGGAGTGTGACCCCCGCCCCCACCCCCCCGGCCATGGAACCAGAGGAACTAAGCAATTGAGTTCCATGAAAGGAAACTGGTTTGAAGCATTTTTAAATGGAGTCTGAGAGCCTTGAAATTAAAGGTCAGATTTGAGGTTTGCTCCACCCTTACTGCTCTGATGTTTATACTTTCCATTTTGGTTCTGATCCTGCATGAGCCCCCAGATGAAGCGGCATTGTTGTCTAGGGTAAATACCCAGGGTTCATTGTCTCATGCCAAGAAAATTAAGGACACAAACACATGTGGGTGGGTTAAGGAGCAGAAAGTTTAATAGGCAGAAGAAAGGAGAGAGAAGAGCAGCTTCTTGTGAGAGAGAGGTGTCCGAAAAAGGGAAAAGTGGCAGACCATAGCAGATTTTATAGGCAGGCTTGGTAAAGCCCACTGATCCGTTCAATCAGGTTTGACGTTTACATAGCCCACAGGGAAGGCTGGTTTCCCCACCCTAATCTTATTATGGAAATGGGCTTTCCACTTGGCCAGCGCCATCTTGTCTGCTCCTTACTATACACATGACTGACAAAGAGAAGGGAAGATGGAGCCACCATTTTGAACTTGCCTAGTCCCACATAGTATTTTTCTATTGGCACAACTGCTGGCATTCACCTGTGCAAGCTTCCAGCTTGCTTGTCCATGTCTGTAGCTCAATTTTACAGGCTGTTCTTTGTTAGAAAAGAAAATGATTTGAGGGCTGCTTTTTATTAAAAGGAAAACTTTACCAATACCCTCAATATCTGCCTAAGTAATTTCTTCTTAACTCTTAGTGCTAAAGGTCTTAGCTGATAATAGCCACTGACAGCAACAGACACTGTTAAGGGCTTTTTTCTTTTTTCCAATGTTTTATTATGAAAATTTTCTAATAGATAAATCTAAGTTTAAAATATTATCAGATGAACATCCATGTACCCACCACCTAGATTCTACCACTTACATTTTACTGTACTTGCTTTATTATATATCCATTCATCTATCCATCTATGGAAATATTTTAATCTTGGAAGAGCTCCTGGGAGCACCGTGTTGAGTCATCTTCTCTGCTTAGAATGTCAAAGAATAACTATTATGCCACATTGCATGAGTGGGGAGCACTAGCAAAACTATGTGCTTTTCTGACTAGGTGTGGTAGCTCACTTGAGGTCAGGAGTCTGAGACCAGCCTGGCAACATGGTGAAACCTTGTCTCCACTAAAAATACAAAAATTAGCTGGGCATGATGGCACACCAGTGTAATCACAGATACTCGGGAGGCTGAGGCATGAGAATCACTTGAGCCCGGGAGGTAGAGATTCAGTGGCTGAGATCACGCCACTGCACTCCAGCCTGGGCAAGAGAATGAGACTCTGTCTCCAAAAATAAAAATTAAATTTAAAAATAAACCATTTGCTTTTTCAAAAGAAGGTACAGGAGAACTTTGTCAAGAATCCAGATGAACATCAAGGAAGAAGACTTCAAGGATGACTTCCCAAAATGGATCAATGTCTTTTCCTATCCAACTCCCAAACTTCTGGTGCAACAGCCCTGAACCAATTATTTGCAGCACCAGAATGGCAAGAACTATCATTTGTGACAATAAGTCTATCTTTATTTCACTTGAGATAAGGGAATTTGTGATCAAGTGTGACTAAACCTACAGATGGACAGGCTAAGATAGTACAGACCTCTAGGTATCAACTTGCCAGGTTTTGTATCCCTCCACATCTATTATTTTTAAAGAATGTGACTAACAGTAGATGAATCAATGTTTCAAAAAATAAAGCAGAATCTCAAAACTGGCTTTGACTACTTGTAGCAAGACTTAAGGGGCATAGAGCATTCTAGCTGCAGTGTTGTCTGTAGGGGCTCTTCACATAGGCTTCTTCCAGGAATATGTTCCCACGTCTGTGACTCAGGTTACTGGGCCTATGACATGTAAGAGCAGGCAGGCCAATGTGGCATCCCCACTCAAAGGTGTCCCTTGAAGCATGTGAGAGATGATGCAGTGCCAAAAAGGTGAGCCTTCTGCCAGAGGGCAGGACATTATTGGAGGAAATGTCAACAAGGACCAGGGGCAGAATCAGTGGGGCTGGCCATGCAGAAGGGAAAACTTGTGACACGGCTCAAAGGAGTTCATTCAATGCAGTTTTGTAAGTATTAGCTGGGGGCTGTCTTAGTCCCTTCTGCTGCTATAACAAAATACCTTAGACTGAGTAATTTATATATAATAGAAATTTATTTCTCATAGTTCTGGGGTCTGGGAAGTCCAAGATCAAGGCACCAGCAGATTCAGCGTCTGGTGAAGCTTTGCTCTCTGCTTCATAGGTGACGTCTTTTGCTGCCTCCTCACGTGGTGAAAGGCAAAGGGCCAAAAGGTCAGTCAGTCTCTGAAGCCTCTTTAATAAGGGGATTAATCCCATTCATGAGGGCAGAGCCCCCATAACAATCATTTCCCCAAAGGCTCCACTTCTCGATACTATCACCTTGGGACTTCAGTTCCAATGGAGAGGAACATACCATAGAGACATTCAAACCATAGCAGGGGCCTGCTGTGTTCCAGAAGCTGCCAGGAAATCTGGTCTTCCAGAGAAGAACTCTGAAGGAGTGGGAGAGAACCCTGGGCTCAGCCAGCATACAGATTTCGATCCCTTCACAGAAAGGGGAACTGTGTGCTTACTACACAATGCTCTTGCCTCACTCAGGAACTTAAGGAGCAATTTTTCTTCACTCTTATCAGAACATTAAAAAAGTAAGCTGGCATAATTTCCAGGCAAGCAGTTCTTTTGACAGAAAATTTTACTCTCTTCATTTGTTGCTACATACTGTATTTTCTGGAGAATGAGCACAGAGGCCCTTGCTAGAGAACAGCAGATATTAGTCACAGCTCGTTGATTTCATCTACTCCTCCCTAGAAGGAAAAATCACTACAGGGTGATATAAGAAAGTAACTAAGAGTAGGATGCCAATCTCAAATTAGCAGTTATGAGACAAATGCTGGTGTTTGTAAGCAAAGGACTCAGGAGTTTAAACCCCAGAATCTGCACACATTGCAGCATAAACTGAAACAAATTAGTAAGGCAGTTTTTGTGGCCTTTGTGATTATTTATTTATTTATTTATTTATTTATTCATTTATTTTTGAGACGGAGTCTCACTGTGTCGCCAGGCTGGAGTGCAGTGGCACAATCTCAGCTCACTGCAACCTCTGCCTCCCAGATTCAAGTGATTCTCCTGTCTCAGCCTCTGAGTAGCTGGGACTACAGGTGTGCGCCACCACGCCCAGCTAATTTTTGTATTTTTAGTAGAGACAGGGTTTCACCCTGCTGGCCAGGATGGTTTCGATCTTTTGACCTTGTGATCCGCCTGCCTTGGCCTCCCAAAGTGCTGGGATTACAGGCGTGTGCCACCGCACCCAGCCTGTGACTTTTTTAACCTATAATCCACCATTGCCAGATAAATCTTCCCTGAATTCAAAACATGCACACACACACACACAAACACAGACACACACACACACTTCTCCCAAATCAAGAACTTAGTCAAATACTAGCAGTCTCTCTCTCTCTTTAACCACAAAGCAAGGAGAGGAACCTACAGTCTTAACCAGTATTTATGGGGTTATCAGATAATGATTTCTCAATTACACTTCCTCTAGGTCACTAAGTGAAGTAAGTCATCATTTTTTGCCAGAAATAACATCATCTGGTATTTCTACACTTATGAACAGCAAGTAATACAAGTTACAATTATATGAATCATCTTTGATTCTGCCTTTCCTTCCCCCTTCCTCGCCTCCCAAATCCAGTTGGTTCCCAAGTCCTAGTGTGTTGTTATCTCCTGTATCTGCCCTCTTCTCTCCATCCGTATGGTTAATGCCTTCATGCAGGTCCTCTTCCTCTCATATTTGGACTGTTGCAATAGTCCACTATTTTCCCTCCTTTCAGTCTTGAACCACTTCAGTCCATAAGAATAACTGTAAGAAATACTGTTCACAGATCAAGCACTTCATAAGCATTCTGTCATTTAACCTTTACCACACTGTCATGAGAGAGCCATTATTATTCCTGTTTTCTGATTAAAACTCAGGGAAATGAAGTGACTTACATGGGAACACACAGATGGCGAATGGTAAAGGCAGAATTCAAATCTAAATCTGCATGATCCTAAAGCCAGAGACCGAGACACCATGCAACACTGCCTGCCTCCCCACTCTGCTATCAGAGGCTTCTCCTAAAATGAAACTGACCTGCTTCCTGGCTCAGAATTCTTCAATCACACCCCATTGCCAATTGCAGGGAATCTTTTTTAAAGCCATAGAATCCTTTAATCAATAAGATTGAAAGCACTATTCTTCTATATAAAGCAGATAAAAATGTAGCTGACATGCTTGGTGCAGGTGTGGAGATCTAGCTGACTTGCAATGGTAGTGCCAAGAGATGTGTGGACTCCCACAATTTAACGGAAAACATTCATAAGATTCTTCCCATTGTTTGATGTAAAAGTAGTGTTAGGGAAAACATTATGTAAAATAAAGATTCAAGCTTTCTCTTCCAGCCAGATAGATGTCTCTCAGTGACTTTACTGCAGTTCTCCCACGCTCACTGCAACTCATCTTTTCCCTCTGCTCCCCTCCCAGTTCTAGACCTGAGGCTCTGGCCCTTGCACTCCAGATTGGGCAATAGGAGTGAAACTCCATCTCAAAAAAAAAAAAAAAAAAAAAAAAAAAAAAAAAAAAAACCTAAAATAAAATAAAGGGAATCCAAATAGGTACAGAGGAATTTAAACTGTCACTGTTTGCTGACAATATGATCCTTTACCTTGAAAACCATAAAGACTCCTCCAGAAAGCTCCTAGAAATTATAAAAGAATTCAGCAAAGTTTCCAGATACAAGATCAATGTACACAATTCAGTAGCTGTTCTATACACCAACAGTGGACCAAGCGGAGAATCAAATCAAGAACTCAACCATTTTTACGATAGCTGCAAAAAAAAAAAAAAAAAGGTAGAAATATACCTAACCAAGGAGGCAAAAGACCTCCACAAGGAAAACTACAAAACACTGATGAAAGAAATCATAGACAACACAAACAAATGGAAACACATCCCATGCTTATGGATGAATAGAATCAATATTGTGAAAATGACCATACTGCCAAAAGCAATCTACAAATTCAATGCAATTCCCATCAAAATACCACCATCATTCTTCACAGAATTAGAAGAAACAATTCTAAAATTCATATGGAACCAAAAAAGACCCCACATAGCCAAAGAAAGGCTAAGCAAAAAGAACAAATCTGGAGGTGTCACACTACCTGATTTCAAACTACACTACAAGGCCATAGTCACCAAAACAGCATGGTACTGGTATAAAAATAGGCACATAGACCAATGGAGCAAAATAGGGACTCAGAAATAAACCCAAATACTTACAGCCAACTGATCTTGGACAAAGCAAACAAAAAGATACAGTGGGGAAAGGACACACTTTTCCACAAATGGTGCTGGGATAATTGGCAAGCCACATGTAGAAGAATGAAACTGGATCCTCATCTCTCACCTTATGCAAAAACCAACTCAAATCTAAAACCTGAAACTATAAAAATTCTAGAAGATCAAGCACTTTGGGAGTCTGAGGCGGGCGGATCACAAGGTCAGGGAGATTAAGACCATGGGCCTGTCATGGGGTGGGGGGCTGGGGGAGGGATAGCATTAGGAGAAATACCTAATGTAAATGACGAGTTAAAGGGTGCAGCAAACCAACATGGCACATGTATACCTATGTAACAAACCTGCACGTTGTGCGTGTGTACCCTAGACCTTAAAGTATAATTTAAAAAAAAAAAAAGGAAGAAGAAAAAACATGGAGATAAAAAGAACACCATCAGATATTGGCTGGGAAAGGAAGTTGAGACTGACATTGCAGAGTGATTACTCCCAGGCAACAAAGAATTAATACTAATTCATTCAAATGAGAGAGTGTCATCTGCTCACACTGTAATTGGCTATTAAAGCTTAGTAATTGATACCAAGAGACTTTGGCTCCCAGCATTTGGCCCAGCTGTCATGAAGTCAGCACAGTCAAGACTGACAAAGAAGCTTTGTTGTTGCTCATGGTGATCACTGAGAGTTTTAGGCAAAGAAAAATCATTCTTAGAATGTGGGGTCTTTGGCTTGCTGAAAAAAATGTCTGTCCAATTTCCTTGCCAAGTTTTAAGACTCCAAACAGTAAGAAGGATGAGTTTGATGATGTATATTTTGTTATTTCTTTACTTATTATTGCTTTCCCACTACAGTTTATTATAAATATTTCCAAATGCACATAAAAAGGGAACAATATGTCAGTGAACATCCATGTACACATTCGTTATATTCTACCATTAACATTTTCCTCTTCTTACTTCAGCGTATACTACTCCTTCTATCCATCTCTCTTTCCATCTAACAATCCATCTTATTTTGTATACATTTCCAAGTAAGTTGTAGACATCAGTATATTTTCTTCCCCAAAATTTCAACGTGCATATCATCAACTAGAGTTCAATATTTGTATGGTTTGTTTTTGTTTCTTTTGAGGTAAAACTTACAAAAAATGAAATGCACGAATCTTAAGTGTACTAATTCATGAGGTCCAGCATGTATATTACACATGCAACCTAAACCATGATCAAGACACTGAACATCACCATCACCCACAGAAAATTCCTTCATAGCTGATCCAATGACTCTCCACCCCCAACCCCCAGAAACAACCATTGTTTTGAAATTTTTCCTCCACAGATTAGTTTGCCCAGTTGTAGAACTTTATATCAATGGAGTAATACAGTATGTATTGTTTGCGTAAGGTTTCTTTTTCTCAATATAATGTTTTGGGATTCATTCATGCTATTGTGTGCATCAGTAATTTGATTCTCTTTATTTCTGAATAGTAGTCCATTGTGTGGAGAATACAGCTAGTTATTTATTCTTTAACTGATGGCCAGCTGGGCTATTTCCGGTTTGCCACTCTTAGGAATAAAGCAGCTATGAACATCCTTGTACAAGTCTTTTTGGGGACATTTGTTTTCCTTTATCTTGGGTGAATACCTAGGAATTGAATTTGTGGGTCATAAGATAGGCATTTGTTTATTTTCAGAAAAACTGTCAGGCTTTTTGTAAAGTGGGTGTGCCATTTTACGTTCCCACCAATGACAGATGAGAATCCAGGCTACTTCACGTCCCCGCCAACATTTGTCTGGTCAGTCTTCAATTTTTGCCAGTCTGTTTGATATATAGGGGTTCTGTTTATTTATTTACCAAAACAGGGTCTCGCTGTGTCACCCAGGCTGGAGTGCAGTGGTGTGATCATGACTCACTCACTATACCTCCACCTTCTGGACTCAAGCAATCCTCCCACCTCAGCCTCCCAAGTATGTGGCACTATAGGCATGTGCCATCACGCCTGGCTAATTTTTAAATTTTTTGTAGAGACAAGGTCTCACTATGTTGTTTAGGCTGGTCTGAAACTCCTGAGCTCAAGCGATGTTCCCACCTCAGCCTCCCAAAGTGTTGGGATTACTGGCATGAGCCACCATGCCAACTTATTTATTTTTTGATAAATACATTAACACAACCAGATCTATTTACTTTTTCTACTTTAGACAACAAAGTCAGGTTATTTTTAGAAATATCAGTCATGCGCACTTAGAGAAATTGATAAAACTTTGTTTTCTTGTACTCAGGGAATTAGAATATTTTATTTTATATATTCTTTTTTTTTTCCCTTTGGTAGACAATTCCACTGGAAAATTAGGAATTTTTTTTTTGTTTTTTGAGATGGAGTCTCGCTCTTTCACCCAGGCTGGAGTGTAGTGGCACGATCTCGGCTCACTGCAAGCTCTGCCTTCCGGATTCAAGCCATTCTCCTGCCTCAGCCTCCCGAGTAGCTGGGACTACAGGTGCCCGCCACCATGCCAGCCTAATTTTTTGTATTTTTAGTAGAGGCGGGGTTCCACCGTGTTAGCCAGGATGGTCTTGATCTCCTGACCTTGTGATCCTCCCACCTCGGCCTCCCAAAGTGCTAGGATTACAGGCACGAGCCACCACGCCCTGCCGAAAATTAGGATATTTTTAAATGTACTTGCATTCTCTTTTCTTAGACCCTGTCTTATTTTATTTTTGGACTTGCAGTTTTTTATTGTGGTAGAATACACATAATAAAATGTGCCATTTTTGGTATTAAGAACATTCATGGTGGTGTGCAGCCATCACTACTACCTAATTTCAGAACATTTTTATCATCCCCATGGGAACTCTGTACCCATTAAGAAGTCATTCTCTACTCTTTTTCCTCACAGCCCAGGCAACCACAAATCTGCTGTCTACTGTGTTTTTTGTTTGTTTGTTTGTTTTTGAGACAGGGTCCTGCTCTGTTGCCCAGGCTGGAGTGCAGTGGCACAATCTCAGCTCACTGCAACCTCCACCTCCTGGGCTTAAGTGATCCTCCCACCTCAGCCTCCCTAGTAGCTGGAACCACAAGCACAGGCCACCATGCCTGGCTAAATTTTTTTGTATTTTTTTTAATAGAGATGAGGTTTTGTTATGTAGCCCAGGATGGTCTCGAACTCCTGGGCTCTAGTGATCCACAAGCTTCAGCCTCCCAAACTGCTGGGATGACAGCCATGAGCCACCACGCCCGGCCATCTGCTTCCTATTGTATGGATTTGTCTACTATAGGTATTTCATACAAATGGAATTATACAGTATGTGGCTGTTTTGTGATTATATGATACAAGGTATAATTACAGTTCCTTTGCATGGCCGGACACTCAAAAACGTTACCATGCAGGACCACACCTGGGGACAGGGTAACAGCAAGCTGGAAATGTAGAAGCAGCGTATGTATGACAAACAGGGTGGGGTTAGCTGGGTGTTGTGGGCTTCCTAAAGATTGGGTATTCTGAATAATTCCATGGGCCCCAGGAAGAAGAGCCAGTCCCTGGCTGTGGGTACCTTGGGGCCTCTTGCAGTTGAGTGTGTATGAACAGAAATCCAGAGTGCTACAGCCCAAGAAAGGAAGTGGCTAGGGTGGAGCCTTAGCAAACTGCCCATGAAGGGAAATTGAGAGGTGTAGACATGACCTCAAAACTGAGTCAAGACAGCACTTGTGAAATATGATTTTACTACCATGACCTCAAAACAGGATCAAGACAGCATTTGTGAAATAAGACAGGATAGCACCCGTGAACAACGAGAACCTGAGGTGTGAAGTCGCCAGGATGGAGAGTTAGCAAACTGTCCACAAAGGGGCAGCAAGACTTTTAGCCAAGTTTTAGCTTGACTCAAAATTGGGTCAAGATAGAACTTGTGAAATATTCTATTACAGTGGCGTTTTGCGTTAGGCTTCTCTCACCTAACATAGTGCGTCCAGGGGTCATCCATGTTGCAGCGTGTATCAGTCCTTTCTTTTCAAGGCTGAATAATATTCCACTGTATCCCATATTTTGTTTATTCACTCAGCTGCTTAATGGGCATGAGGGTTGCTTCCACCTTTTGGCTATGGTGACTTGTGCTGCTGTAAACATTAATGTGCAAGTTTTTATTTGTGCACCTGTTTTCAGTTCTCAAGGGCATATACCTAGGATGAAATTGCTGGGGGTTATGATTTAACTTATTGAGATGCCTTGAAAGGAAAGCATTTTCCACAGCAGCTGTATCATTTTTCACTTCTACCAGCAATGTGCTGTGTTTCTTTACATACTTAACAACACTTATTTTCTATTTTTTAAAGTTATGACCATCCTAGTGGGTGTGAAGTGGTATGTAGTCGTGGTTTTAGCTTGCATTTCCTTAATGACTAATGACAATGAGAATCTTTTCACTGGCTTGTGGGCCATTTGTGTCACTTCTTTTAAGAAATGTCAAGTCTGTTTCCCATGTTCTATTGAGTTGTTTGTCTTCTTACAGGAAGTCTATTTTAACTCCAAAATACAACCTTCTTTCTCCAAATAATTTTATCTTATTTTTAGTATTTGCAGTGTTAATAGGGGATTAAGGTTTGTTTATTCCAACATGTGATATTTTTAAGGCATGGTAAAACAAAGAGTGTGCATTGTTTACCTAAAAGTATCAACTTTTCAGATGACACTATTCTAGTTTTATGAAAAGAGCTGAATATCCTGATTAGAAAGCATTACGTTGCAATGAAATTCAAATCTTTAAATCCTATTATCAGAACCGGTGGCAAAAACATTGCTTTTGTAATTGAAGAAGTTAAACACAATGGAGAAATAGTGAGTCTCCTCAATTAAACCTCATGAATCCTCCAAAATAATTTTTAATGTAGACAAAATACTGTTAAAAATTCATAGAAAATGAGGCCTTAATGACCTTAATTCTAGGCTATTTTTAATGCCTACATTGGGCAAATGGTATCATAACCAAGAAAATCATAGCCAACATAATCAAATTGAGGGGTTTACGTCTCATATACACCACATTGTAAACATCCAAGCGTCAGGGAACCCACAAAATCTAAGTCAGTTAATATTGCTTGAATCAACCTGGTTAGGAACCGCAGTTTCTCTAAGTGGAAAGTGGGCCAAAGTACTCCAAAAAACATCTTTGAAGTGTCATATAAGTGGACACAATATATATAAACAAGGATAAAATGTATTTTGTCTACAAAAATTAGTGTGACAAGGCTTTACATTAAAAAATGTTTTTAAAGAGATTCCTTGGTCTTAAGGAAAATTTATCTGTAGAACCGCCTTCGAGATAAGAAACAGGGTGAGTATAAACGGACTCCTCTCAAACAGAAAATTGTCATCTCAGGAATCAGAATGCACACTTATTTCATTTAACATTTTGATTATCATTCTACGAGAGGAAGTTCACAGTGACATATTTAGGTTGTCTGACGAATTCAAACTGTTGAGTTATAAAAACATCAATCCCAGCAGCAGCTCATGGTGGGAGTTCAACTCTGAAAGCTGACTGTCTAAATCTAAAAATGGGAATGGTTCCCAAAATGGTTTAGCTAAACTCAAAGATTTGTTGCATCTTTCCTTGACGTATTTAACAAACGTTTATTCCACCCCTGCTGTGTGGTTGGTGACAATACAAAGATGAAATAAACAAAAGTCCCTGAGCTTAGGCGGGTCTCTATGCAGGGAAAGGAATTGGTGCATGAAGTTAATGGATATATGCTGACATGGAAGTGTCTACAGGGCCCTGTGGATCACAGCAAAGAAAGCGTACTAGTATCAGGACAAGCTTCATAAAGAATGTACAAATGTGTTGAGCCTTTTCCCCCTCCCCAACTCCTCATTTGAAAAAAGAAGTCAAACCTACGGAAAACTTGCAAGGAGAATATGATAAACATCTCTCTCTCTAAATGTAGATGGATGGATGGGAATATATGTATTTCTAAATATAAATATAGCCATCATCCAGGTTTCCCAATTGTTGACATTTTTGCCGCATTAACTCTTTCTCATTTTCTCTCCGTAGCCTTCTCTTTTTTTCTGATCTTTTACTTCTAAATACTTAGACATATATTTTCTAGAAACAAGGGCATTCTCCTACTAAAACACAGAATATTACAATAAGGAATTTTAACCTGTATATAATTCTATAGCTAATATGCAGAATGTATTCAAATTTCCCCAATATTATAACTGCTTTTTGTTGTTGTTGTTCAATCTAGAATCCAAATAAGAATTGGGGCCAAGCCCTGTGGCTCACGCCAGTAATCCCAGCACTTTGGGAGGTCAAGGCAGGCGGATCATTTGAGGTCAGGAGTTCAAGACCAGACTGGCCAACATGGTGAAACCCTGTCTCTACTAAAAATACAAAACTTAGCCAGTCATGGTGGCTCATGCCTGTAATCCCAGCTACTTGTGTGGCTGAGGCACGAGAATCACTTGAATTTGGAAGGTGGAGGCTGCAGTGAGCCGGGATCGCACCACTGCACTCCATCCAGCCTGGGTAACAGAGCGAGACTCTCTCAAAAATAAAATTTTTTTTTAAAAAAAGAATCAGATTAGCACTGAATTTAGTTGTCATGTCTCTCTAATCTCCCTTAATCTAAATTAAGTCCTCAGGCATATTTCCCTAATAACACTGATATTTTTGAAGGTTCCAGGCCAGTTGTTGTGAAGAGAGGCCCTCAGTTTGGATTTGTCCAATTGTTTTCTCATTATTAGATTCAGGTTAGACATCTGCGACAAGAGTCCAACCTTGGTGATAGTAAGGAGGCATTGGCAGGTAGTGATAGGTATGGTTGGGATTTATACTCAGAACAGTTTAAACAAGGAAGTAGACAAATAATAACTGACATTCAGTAAATAGTGAGGGCTGACCAGATGCGGAAGCTTTGCCCCCAACCATGCCCACTCCCAGTCAAATAAATAGAAATGCTGGTTAACACCTAACAACAGCAACCAAAAATTATTTTATTTATTACTATACTTGAAACCAAGAAAGACGAATCCTGAGGTACTTAGAGTGGTGAGGAGCTGCTATGGGTGGAAAAAGTCCCGTATGAGAAACTAGAACCTTTGTGTTTGGAGATAATTTTTGATATGGTTAGGCTTTGTGTTTTGACACAAATCTCATCTTGAATTGTAATCCCCATAATCTCCACCTGTCAAGGGAGAGACCAGGTGGATGTAATTGAATCATGGGGTGGTTCTCCCATGCTGTTCTTGTGACAGTGAGTGAGTTCTCACGAGATCTGATGATTTTATAAGAGGCTCTTCCCCTCTTCCCTTGGCACGTCTCCTTTCTGCCGCCTTGTGAAAAATGTGTCTTGCTTTGCCTTCGCCTTCCGCTGTGATTGTAAATTTCCTGAGGCATCCCCAGCCATGCTGAACTGTGAGTGAATTAAACCTCTTTTTAAAAATATATTTATTATTTTTGAGACAGAGTCTCGCTCTGTCACCCAGGCTGGCATGCAGTGGCACAATCTCAGCTCACTGTAACCTCCACCTCCCGAGTTCAATCAATTCTTCCACCTCAGCCTCCCAAGTAGCTGGGATTACAGGTGTGCACCACCATGCCCGGCTAATTTTTGTATTTTTTTTTTTTTTTTTGGTAGAGACAGGGTTTCACCATGTTGGCCAGGCTGGTCTTGAACTCCTGGCCTCATGTGATCCACCTGCCTCCACCTCCCAAAGTGCTATGATTACAGATGTGAGCTATCACATCTGGCCACCTCTTTCCTTTAAAAAATAACCCAGTCTCAGGCAGTTCTTTATAGCAGTATGAAAATGGTCTAATACAATTCTCCATGGCATTTCTTTTTTTTCTTTAGACAAAGTCTACTTCTGTCACCCAGGCTGGAGTGCAGTGGCATAATCTCAGCTCACTGCAACCTCTGCCTCCCAGGTTCAAGCAATTCTCCTGCCTCAGCCTCCCTAGTAGCTGGGACTACAGGTGTGCACCACCACACCCAACGAATTTGTATATTTTTAGTATTGATAGGGTTTCACCATGTTGGCCAGGCTGATCTCAAACTCCTGACCTCAGGTTATCTGCCCATCTCAGCCTCCCAAAGTGCTGGGATTACAGGCATGAGCCACTGCGCCCGGCCTTCCATGGCATTTCTACAAGTCTTATGACAATTTTAGTCTCAAACTCCCTATTCAAGCATGTACAGGAGATGGCCTTGGAAACTAGAGATAGTGCCTCCCTCTGGATAAGAGAGCAGATTGTTCCTTGATAAGGATAATAAAGATAATATTTTCCTCAGGGGCAAAGATTGGTATTTTTGCCAGCAGTCCCTTCGAAAAGGTTGGAGGTTTCCTAAGCTCAGTGCTTCAGTCACTGTGTCACTGTGACACAGCCGAGAAACACTGAGCTCCTCCTCAGCGCTCTTAGTACCTCAGGACTTGTCTCGAGGCACAGAGTGCCCCAAAGTGAGCATGAAGCTTGCGCTGCCTGCCGTGCCTAAGCCATCAGGATTTGTCTCCTTAGTGGCTGAATATATGGAAGTGTGGTAAGCTGACCCAGCAGCAACTGTAGTCACTGGTACTTAAGGACTGCTTGACACTATGTCACCCACCAATGCAGGGTCTGAATTCACAATACTTCATATGGTAGGAACACTAAACTGAGAAATTAATATGGAAACTCATTTGAAACCCATGAAACCTTCAAGGTCCTGGCAGAGGCAAACATGAAACTGCTCTATAGGGATGCTCACATAACCCACAATGCACAGAATTTCCATGGGGAAAAAAAAAAAAAAACTCCACCAGAGATAATTTTACAATTTACAAGATGAAAAACCACAGAAGAAAATTACCACTGTGAGGGTGAGGGAACATACACAGCAATTGGAAGCATTTACACTTCAAGAGATAGAGATAATAGAGCAATCTGAAAAAGAATTTGAAATAAGTATGTGTATTAGTCTGTTTTCATGCTGCTCATAAAGACATACCCGAGACAGGACAATTTACAAAAGAAAGAAGTTTATTGGAGTTACAGTTCCACATGGCTGGAGAGGCCTCACAATCATAGCAGAAGGCAAGGAGGAGCAAGTCACATCTTATGTCGATGGCAAGAGGCAAAGAGAGAGCTTGTGCAGGCAAACTCCTGTTTTTAAAACCGTTAGATTTTGTGAGACTCATTCACTATCACAGGAACAGAGAAGGAAAGACCCGCCCCCATAATTCAATCACCTCCCACTGGGCTTCTCCCACAACAGGTGCAAACTGTGGGAGTTACAATTCAAGATGAGATTTGGGTGGGGACACAGATAAGCAGATCCATATGTTAAAAATAATCAAATAGGTAAAGCAAAGAAAAGACTCTCTCTGGCAAGAATAACGTAAAATAGTAATAATAAAGAACAGATAATTTTAAGTAGAAATTCTAGAAAATAAAAAAATAGTCAGTTTTAAAGCTAAGTGGTTAGATCAGAGACATAGCACAAGAGAGGATGATTAGATTGGAAAATGGAGCTGAGGACATCACCCATAATATAGCACAAAGTGATAAATAAACAGAACATGGGAAAGAGCTATTAAGATATATGGCCAGGCACGGTTGCTCATGCCTGTAATCCCAGTAGTTTAGAACACCTGATGTCAGGAGTTCGAGACCAGCCTGGGCAACGCAGTGAAACCCCGTCTCTACTCAAAATACAAAAACTAGTCAGGCATTATGGTGGGCACCTGTAATCCCAGCTACTCAGAAGGCTGAGGCAGGAGAATCACTTGAACCCGGGAGGAAGAGGTTGCAGTGAGCCGAGATTGCGCCACTGCACTCCAGCCTGGGTGACAGAGCGAGACCCCATCTCAAAAAAAAAAAAAAAAAAAAAAAAAGAGATAAATGAAGAACAGAGTGAAAAAATAAGATATATGTAGGCTGGGCATGGTGGCTCACACCTGTAATCCCAGCATTTTGGGAGGCCGAGGTGGGCGGATCGTCTGAGGTCAGGAGTTCAAGACCAGCCTGGCCAACACAGAGAAACCACATCTCTACTAAATATACAAAAATTAGCCAGTATAGTGGCATGCACCTGTAGTCCCACGTACTCAGGAGGCTGAGGCAGGAGAATTGCTTGAACCCAGGAAGTGGAGGCTGCAGTGAGCTGAGATCACACCACTGCACTCCAGCATGGGTGACAGAGCAAGACTCTGTCTCAAAAAAGAAAAAGAAAAAGAAAAAAAAGCTACCTGAGAAACAAGACAGATACCCTCAAAAGAATGAGAATTAGATTGACAGCTGATTTATCCTTAGCAATAATAGTGCTAGAAGCCAATGAAACAGTATTTCCAAAGTAGAGAAAGAAAGTAACTGTCTGGCTGGGCATGTAGCTCACACCTGTAATCCCAGCACTTTGGGAGGCCGAGGTGGGTGGATCACTTGAGGTCAGCAGTTTGAGACCAGCCTGGCCAACATGGAGAATCCCCATCTCTACTAAAAAAGAAATATGCAGACCAATATATCTTATGAGTATGAATGCAAAAGTCCTCAACAAAATACTAGCAAACAGAATCCAGAAACATATAAAACAAATTACATTCTATGACCAAGTGGAATTTATCCCAGAGTGCAAGTTTGTTTTAACATCCAAATGTCAATTAATGGAATATGTTATATCAATAGAATTAATGTAATATATCATACCAGTATCAAATAATCATCTCATTAAACACAGAAAAACTAGTGGACAAAATTCAACACCCTTTCATGATAGAAACATTCAACATACTAGGAATAGAAGGAAAATTTCTCAACCTGATAAAAGGCATCTATAAAAAACCTAATTTAAAAATAGACAAAGGTAAGCCATGATCATGCCACTGCCCTCCAGCCTGGGTGACAAAGCAAGATACTGTCAAAAAAAAAAAAAAAAAAGAACTAAAGATCTGAATATATATTTCTCCAAGGAAGGCCAATAATCACAATGAAAAGATGCTTGACATCATCATTAATCACTGGGGAAATGCAAAGCAAAACCACAATGAGATACCACTTTACATCCACTACAATGGCTAGAATAAAAAGGTCAGGCAATAAACCGGCCACAGTGGCACACGCCTATCACCCCAGCCCCAGCTACTTGAGAGGTTGAGATGGGAGGATTGCTTGAGCCCAGGAGTTTGAGCCCAGCCTGGGGGAAACATAGTGACACCCCATGTCTCTCTCATTCTCTTTCTCTCTCTTTTGTTTTTCTTTTGAGACAAGGTCTCACTCTGTCACTCAGGCTAGAGTGCAGTTGTGCAATCATAACTCACTGCAGCCTTCAGTGCGGGTCTTTGAGTAGTTGACTTTCTTAGTTTTTGAATACTCGCACATATCTTTATATAGCTTCACTTTTAAACCATAGTTGAGCTTGGTTAATAATGCTAGTCTGATGTTCTTTTCCTTTTTTTTTTTTTTTTTTTTGAGACAGAGTTTCGCTCTGTCGCCCAGGCTGGAGTGCAGTGGTGAAATCTTTGCTTACTGCAGCCTCCGCCTCCTGGATTCAAGCAATTCTCCTGCCTCAACCTCCTGAATAGCTGGGATTTACAGGTGTGCACCACCACGCCCAGCTAATTTTGTACTTTTTAGTAAAGATGGGGTTTCACCATGTTGGCCAGGCTGGTTTCAAACTCCTGACTTTAAGTATCTGCCTACCTCAACCTCCCAAAGTGCTGGGATTACAGCGATGACCCACTGGGCCTGGCCGGTCTGTAGATTTCTTTTTTTGTTGTTGTTTGTTTGTTTGTTTTTGAGACGGAGTCTTGCTCTATCGCCCAGGCTGGAGTGCAATGGCGTGATCTTGGCTCACTGCAAGCTCCGCCTCCTGGGTTCAAGCAATTCTCCTGCCTCAGACTCCCGAGTAGCTGGGACTACAGGCGCCCGCCACCACCCCCGGCTAATTTTTTTGTATTTTTAGTAGAGACGGGGTTTCACCATGTTAGCCAGTATGGTCTCGATCTCCTGACCTCGTGATCCACCCACCTCGGCCTCCCAAAGTGCTGGGATTACAGGTGTGAGCTACCACGCCTGGCTGTAGATTTCTTGTGTTGCCTTTGTACAGTTTTAATATTAGGGTAATAGTGGCCTCATATAGTGAATTGGGAAGTGTTTTTTCCTCTTCTATTTTTTGAAAGAGTTTATGAAGACTTCTGCGAACGTTTGAATGTTCGGTAGAACTGAGCAGTGAAGCTACCTGGGACTTTTTCGTGGGCAGTTTTTTAATTTTTAAATACTAATTCAGTTTCTTCATTTGTTATAGGTCTATTCAGATTTTCTATTTCTTCTTGAGTCATTTTTAATAGTTTGTGTCTTTGAGGAATTTATTTTATCTAGGTTATTTTATTTATGTACATATTTATTTTTGAGACAGGGTCTCACTCTGTCACCCAGGCTAGAGTGCAGTAGCACAATCTTGGCTCACTACAACCTCTGCCTCCCAGGTTCAAGCAATTCTAGTGCCTCAGCCTCCCAAGTAGCAGGGATTACAGGCACCTGCTACCACGCCTGGCTAATTTTTTGTATTTTTAGTAGAGATAGGGTTTTGCCATGTTGGCCAGGCTGGTCTCAAACTCCTGGCCTCTAGTGATCCCCCCCACCTCAGCCTCCCAAAGTGCTGGGATTACAGGCATGAGCCACTGTGCGCAGCCCATAGATTATCTAATTTATTGGCATGCAGTTATTCATAATATTCCTATATAATCTTTTCATGTCTATAAGGTCAGTAGTAACACTGCCTGATTCTAGTAATTTTGAGAGAGAAGAATAGCACTGGGTGGTGGCAGGAGGATAGAAAACCCCAAACAGCTAAAACAGGAACTATGCAAAGAAACTACAGAATAGAAAACCCAAAATAAGGGAGAGAAAATTGCCAAAATTCGGGTTTGGGTGACCTGTCCATGACTCTTCCAGGGAAACCCAAATAAAGGAGAGGGGTTTTCCCTGAAATCCCCTTCTTTTCCTAAATACCTAATAATTATTCCATCTTCTTTTTTCTTAATTTTTTTTCCTTTATAGAGGTGGGGTCTCACTATGTTGACCAGGCTGGTCTCAAACTCCTGGCCTCAAGCAATCCTCCCACCTCAGCCTCCCAAACTTCTGGGATTACAGGTCTGAGCCACTGGGCCCAGTCATTATTCCATCTTCTAATTAAGAAACACCCAGCAATTTCAGGTAGCAGCAAGAAAAGAGCTGTTAAAATTAGCTACAAGGATAAGAACAAGCCTGGGATGGTAAGACCCTAACAAACAGGATGGTGCTAACCTGATTGAGACCAACTGGGTTCACCATGGTGCTGGATTTGATCCATGCCTCACCCCAGACCTCATTATACGTTCATTACCATACTAAAGCACACACCCACCAATGCCATGACAGATCCGGGCATGCCCAAAATGTGTGGCAACCCAATTCTAGTAAATCGCCACATTTTTTCCTAGAAGACCTCATGATTATTCTACTCCTTTATTAGAAGAGCCCATAAAATTAGAAACCCAAACTCTGTTGCATGTGACTCACCCTCCCGAGCACACCCCTAGCCACTCTCGCTCTTAAGTGTGTACTTTTGCTTTGCAATAAAAGCTTCTTGGCCGGGCCCGGTGGCTCACACCTGTAATCCCAGCACTTTGGGAGGCCTAGGTGGGCGGATCACTTGAGGTCAGGAGTTCGAGACCAGCCTGGCCAACACGGCAAAACCCGTCTCTCCTAAACATACAAAAATTAGCTGGGTGTGGTGGTGCATGCCAGTAATTCCAGCTACTTTGGAGGCTGACATGGGAGAATCATTTGAACCCGGGAGGCGGAGGTTGCAGTGAGCCAAAATTATGCCATTGCACTCCAGCCTAGGTGACAGAGCAAGACTCCATCTCAAAAACGAAACAAAACAAAACAAAAAACAAAAAAAACGCTTCTTGTCTTTTGTTTTATTCTGTCTCATCCCTGAATTCTTTCTCGCAATGGTTTCAAGAACCTGGAACACCCGCCTGGGGCTGGGGTCTCACCAGCACCTGGAGACCAACCTGAGCTCTCCAGCAACAATTTGAGTCTTATCTTTTTTCATTATAAATTTCCTCTTATTTCTACTAACATTTTTGTTTTACAGTTTATTTTGTTTGATATTAGGATAGCCATTTCAATTCTTGTGGTGATTTGCAAATCTTTTTCCATCCTTTTACTTTCAATCTATTTGTATCTTTGAATCTAAATTATATTCTCCATAGATATTATATAGTTAGATCTTGTTTTTTAAAATTCAGTTTTACAAGTGCTGCCCTTAATTAGATTGTTTAATAAATTCATATTGAATGCTATTGTTTGCTGATATAGTTGGATTTATGTCTACCATTTTACTTATTTTCTATGTGTCTCATCTCTTTTTTGGTCCTCTATTCTTCCTTTACTGCTATCTTTTGCATTAAGTGAATATTTTTTAATGAAGCATTTCAATTTCTATAGTGATTTTTTTTCCTACTTTTTGAGGTTTGTTTTTTCAGTATGAGGCAGAAGAATAGGGCCTGGAGGCAGGGAACCTAAGGACTTCCTAGAACTAAATCAAATGGAAACACTTCAGCTATGACAGGAAATATCCTCTTCATTTATAGGGTGTACACCAAGCAAATAACTTTGCAACTTCACTTTAGCCTCTTCATTTACATAGGGAGTACACCAAGTAACCAATGGAAACCTCTAGAGGGTATTTAAACCCCAGAAAACTCTGTAATTCGGCTCTTGAGCCCCTATGCTCCTGCCCTGTGGAGTGTGCTTTTGTTTTCAGTAAATCTCTGCTTTTGTTGCTTCATTCTTTACTTGCTTTGTTTGTGCGTTTTGTCAAATTCTTTGTTTGAGATGCCAAGAAACTGGACACGCTCTACTGGTAACAAGGGCTTCTTAACAAATTAGAATTAACTTCAGATTTATACTAACTTAATTCAAGTGAGATATAGAGGCACTATTTTTATATAAGTCTATTCTTCCCCCTTCCTTTTTTGGTTTTGTTGTACATGTTAACTCTAGTAATGTTGCAGACGAAGTAATATATTGTTATAATTATTATTTTACCATCTGTAGTCACTTAGTTCAAAACAGCTTTGCTTCCAATCACCTCCTTTGGGTTTTTATTGGCCAATATATTAAAAATATATTCTACTCCTATATGTTTTAGGCTCAGCAATATATACACATTTTACACAATTGCTTTTTAAATAAGAGAAGAAAAACAAAATATGCATTTATACTATCTTTCGTAATTATATTTTCCTAGAGTTCTCTTGTAAGTGATGAACTGTTTTTTTTCTTGTGGTTTTGAAGATTATCCCTTTGTCTTTGACCTTCAGTATTTCTACTATGATGGTCTGTTTTTGGACTTCTTTGTGTTTATCCTACTTGAAGTCCCTTGAGCTTCCTAGATACATAGGTTGGTGTTTTTCAGTATGGGATGTTTCTAGTCATTATCTCTTTGAATATTTTTTCTGCTCCTCTCTGTCTGCTCCTTCTGGCATTCCCATTACATATATGTTGGTGTGCTAAATGGTGTCCCACATTTCTTTGAGGCTTTATTATTTTTTATTTCTTTTTCTTCCTGTTCTTTGGATTATGTAATTTCTATCGACTTATCTTCAAGTTCACTAAGTGTTTCATCTGCTAGCTCAAATCTTTTTTTTTTCATTTCAGTGATTTTTTCCATTTACAAATTTCAACTGCAGAATTTCCATTTGGTGCTTTTTATAATTTCTATCCCTTTATTGATATTTTGTATTTAGTGTGATATTGTCATCACAACTTCCTTTACTTCTTTGTGGTTTCTCTTAGGTCTTTGAACATATTTATTTATTTATTTATTTGTTTGTTTATTTTTTGAGACAGGGTCTCACTCCCATTACCCAGGCTGGAATGCAGTGGTATGATTGTTACCAGAAAGGGGTCCTGATCCAGACCCCAAGACAGGGTTCTTGGACCTCAAGCAAGAAAGAATTCAGGGCGAGTCTGTAAAGTGAAAGCAAGTTTATTAAGAAAGTAAAAGAATAAAAGAATGGTTACTCCACAGGCAGGACAGCCTATTTATTATTTATTTTTGAGATAGGGTCTCACTGTCACCCAGGCTGGAGTGCAATGGCACACTCATGGCTCACTGCAGCCTTGACCTCCCGGGCTCAAGCAATTCTCCTGCCTCAGCCACCTGAGTAGCTGGGACTACAGGGGCACACCACCACATCTGGCTAATTTTTTGTATCTTTTGTAGAGATGGGGTCTCACCATATTGCCCAGGCTGGTCTCAAACTCTTCAGCTTAAGGGATCCTCCATCTTCAGCTTCCCAAAGGGATTACAGGTGTGATACATTGTAGATAACATATGGTAGCCACTCTGGGTCTGTCCCTACCCCTTCCAGAGCTTGTTGGTATTATTTGCTGTTTATTTGTTTAGTGACTGGCTGGACTATTTTAATGAAGTCTAGTTTCTCCCCCACCCCCAGCCCCTCTGCAGTACTAAGCCTCTCATGTTGCTCCTCAAGGAGGCCCAGGTGGGGATGAACACAGTCACCCTGGCAGGGCAGTGGACTTGGCTGTGTTCACCTCATTTCTTTCCCTGACTATACCCCTCTGTTAAACTCCATGAATTGCTAGCTAGTTGTTCTATTGCTTTCAGAGAAGCCTTAGAGGGTGAAACCACCTTTGCAAAATTATGACTGAGACAGTGAAAGAGATCTAACTTTACTGACTCCATCTTTCTTCTAACCTCCAAGCTGCTCTTGTTCATTCCTGGGCATAGGCTGAACTAACTTTGGGAGAAACTTAGTTTATAGTTTAAACAAAGACAGTAACAGCCCCTTCGCAAAGCAGACCTCCTTCTTGCCTGGGAACTAGATTGCCTTTGTAGGACCAACATAAGCCACAAGATTAGAAATTATGGTTTAGGAGTCATGCAGCTGGAGTCTAAAAGATTCTGACCTTCCCTAACTGCTCCTAAGATCAGTGCTGGAGATATTTTGCAGACCCTGCACTTGCTAGATCAGCTGGCACCACCCAGATCAATAAACTGGCTCATCTGCTCCTGTGGCTCCCGCCACCCGGGAACTGACTCAGTGCAGGAAGACAGCTTCGGTTCTCTATTATTTCATCTCTGACCAATCAGCATGCCTGGCTCGCTGGCTTCCCCGCCCCCCAACCCATCAAGTTATCTTTACAAACTCTGCTCCTTGAATTCTCGGAGAGACTGATTTGAGTAATAATAAAACTCCGGTCTCCCGCGCAGCCAGCTCTGTGTGAATTATTCTTTCTCTATTGCAATTCCCCTGTCTTGATGAATTGGCTCTGCCTACCCATCAGGGAAAGTGAACCCCTTGGGCGGTTACAAGGGCATAAATTAATCTAGAACTAATCCAGTAAAATTCAGGCTCCTTCAAAGAGATAGGTCTGGGTGTCAGTATTGGATATTTGTTCTGACACCAGGGTGCTCCTCCCAGCTGTGTCTTTCTCTGGTTCTCTCCTGCAGACAAGCTGGCCCATGGTTTAGCCTGTGTCTTGAATCTCCTCCCAATTGCCTTTCACCACAACCTCCTCTGTTTTTGAGAGCACCCTTTTGACAAAGTGGAACCCGAAAAATTGGTGTTCAGCCTGGGAGGCCAACGCTTTCTTGGCTTCATGGAGGAAAGAATTCAAGAACGAGATGAGAGAATAAAGTGAAAGCAAGTTTATTAAGGAAACAAATGAAATAAAGCCTACAGCATAGGCAGAGTGGTGCTGTGGGGGTTGCTGCTAGCTGGCTATTTGATGGCTATTTCTTGATGACATGCTAAACAAGAGGAGGATTGTTTCATGAGTTTTCTGGAAAAGGGACAAGGAGCTCCCAGAACCAGGGGTTTCTCCCCCTTACAGACCATATAGGGTAACTTCCAGGTGTTGTCATGGCATTTGTAAACTATCACGGCACTGGTGGGCATGTCTTTTAGCATGTGAATGCATTATAATTAGCCTATAATGAGCAGTGAGGGTAATCAGAGGTCATTTTCATTGCCATCTTACTTCTAGTTGGTTTGAGCTGGCTTCTTTTTTTTTTTTTTGAGACAGAGTCTTGCTCTGTTGCCCAGGCTGGAGTGCAGTGGCGCAATCTCAGCTCACTGCAACCTCTGCCTCCTGGGTTCAAGCGATTCTCCTGCCTCAGCCTCCTGAGTAGCTGGGATTACAGGCGCACGCCACCACACCCAGCTAATTTCTGTATTTTTAGTACAGATGGGGTTTCACCATGTTGGTCAGGCTGGTCTCGAACTCTTGACCTTGGGATCCCCCTGCCTCAGCCTCCCAAAGTGCTGGGATTACAGGCGTGAGCCACTGCACCCAGCCGATGATGGTATTTTGATGGGAATTGCATTGAATTTGTAGACTGTTTTTGGCATTGGTATGGTCATTTTCACAATATCAATTCTACCCATCCATGAGCATGGGATGCATTTTCATTTTATTGTGTCATCGATAATTTCTTTGAGCAGTGTTTTGTAGTTTTCCTTGTAGAGCTTTTTCATCTCCTTGGTTAGGTATATTCCTAAATATTTTATTGTATTTTTTTTTTTTTGCAGCTGTTGTAAAAGGGGTTGAGTTCTTCATTTGATTTTCAGCTTCGTCATTGTTGGTGTATAGCAGTCTACTGATTTGTGTTCATTGATTTTGTACCCTGAAACTTTACTGAATTCATTTATCGATCTAGGAGATTTTTGGATGAGTCTTTAGGGTTTTCTAGGTATATAATCATATCATTGGCGAACAGTGACAGCTGGACTTCCTCTTTACCAATTTGGATGCCCTTAATTTCTTTCTCTTGTCTGATTGCTCTGGCTAGCACTTCCAGTACTATGTTGAATAGAAGTGGTGAAAGTGGGCATCCTTGTCTTGTTCCCCTTCTCAGGGGGAATGCTTTCGAGTTTTCCCTGTTCAGTATAATGTTGGCTGTGGGTTTGTCATAGATGGTTTTTATTGCCTTGAGGTATGTCTCTTCTGTGCTGATTTTGCTGAAGGTTTTAATCATAAAGTGATGCTGGATTTTGTCAAATGCTTTTTCTGCATCTGTTGAGATGATTATATGATTTTTGTTTTTAATTCTGTTTATGTGATGTATCACATTTATTGACTTCCATATGTTAAACCATCCCTACATCCGTGGTATGAAATCCACTTGATCATGGTGTATTATCTTTTTGATATGCTGTTTGATTCAGTTAGCTAGTATTCTGTTGAGGAATTTTGCATCTATGTTCATCAGAGATATTGGTCTGTAATTTTCTTTCCTTGTTATGTTCTTTCCTTGTTTTGGTATTAGGGTGGTACCGAAGCAGAATTTTTTGTTCCTTAGTTTATTTAAATCTGGGTTCTTGTCTAATACCTAGGAAAAATTAGGCATGTGGACAAATTGAAAGGTGAGGAGAGTGGAATTTATTAAAAGAACGCTCTCAGCAAAAAAGAGGGGGTCCTGCCAACAGGCTCCCACCTCACAGATTGAATACTGGACCACCACACATGAGCTGAAGAGGACAGGCTTCTTCCCTCCTGCATAAGGTGCAAATTCCTGATGGCTCCACACCATTCTCCCAGTGCACAGATGGGCCCTTAGTCTGAGCCACTCCACATTGATTTATTTCTCTTACTGTGCATGTGTTAGGGGACAAAATTTTTCACTGTGGGCGTGTTTAGGCAAGCCCCATGTGCACAATGACCTGGGCAGCATTTGGCTGTCTCCTGTTTCAACACTGGCTTCGTAGAATGATTTAGAGAAGATTCCCTCTTTCTCTATCTTTTGGAATAATTTTGAACCAATTATTCTTTGAATGCCTGATAGAATTCAGCTGTGAATCCATCTGGTCCTGGACTTTTTTTGTTGGCAATTTTTTAAAAATTACTATTTCAATCTTGCTACTTGTTATTGGTCTGTTCAGTTTCTATTTCTTCCTGATTTAATCTAGGAGGGTTGTGTATTTCCAGGAATTTATCCATCTCCTCTAGATTTTCTAGTTTTTATGTATAAATGTGTTCATAATAGCCTTGAATGATCTTTTGTATTTCTGTGGTATCACTTGTAGTATCTCCTGTTTCGTTTCCAATTGAGCTTATTTAGATTTTCTCTCTTCTTTTTTTGGTTAATCTCACTAATGGTCTATCAATTTTGTCTGTCTTTTCAAAGAACCAGCTTTTTGTTTATTTATCTTTTGTATTTTTTTTCAATTTCATTTATTTCTGCTCTAATCTTTGTTATTTCTTTTCTTCTGCTCAGTTTGGGTTTGGTTTGTTCTTGTTCCTCTAGTTCCTTGAGGTGTGACCTTGGATCATCTATTTGTGCTCTTTCAGACTTTTTGTTAAATTTAATGCTATGAACTTTCCTCTTAGCACCACTTTTGCTGTGTCCTGGAGGTTTTGATAAGTTGTGTCACTATTATCATTCAGTTCAAAGAATTTTTACATTTCCATCTTGATTTCACTGTTGACCCAAAGATCATTCAGTAGCAGATTATTTAATTTCCAGGTACTTGTATAGTTTTGAGGGTTCCTTTTGGAGTTAATTTCCAATTTTATTCCACTGCGGTCTGAGAGGGTACTTGATATAGTTTCAAATTTCTTAAATTTATTGAGACTTGTTTTGTGGCCTATCATATGGTCTATCTTGGAGAATGTTCCATGTGCTGATGGAAAGAATGTATATTCTGCAATTATTGGGTAGAATGTCTAGGTCTCTAGTGAGGCCAGGAAAGTTTTCCTGGATTATTTCCTCAAATATGTTTTCCAAACTTTTAGATTTCTTTTCTTCCTTGGCAACACCAATTATTCTTAGGTTTGCCTGTTTAACATAATCCCAAATTTCTTGGAAGCTTTGTTCATTTTTGAAAAATTCTTTTTTCCTTGTCTTTGTCTGATTGGGTTAATTCAAAAGCCTTCTCTTCAAGCTCTGAAGTTCTTTCTTCTACTTGTTCAATTCTGTTGTTGAAACTTTCCATCGCGTTTTGTATTTCACTAATTGTGTCTTTCATTTCCAGAAGTTGTGATTTTTTTTTATAGTATCTATTTCTCTGGAGCATTTTTCATCCATATCCTGTATTTTTTAAAAATTTCTTTAAGTTGGTTTTCACCTTTGTCTGGTATCTCCTTAAGTAGCTTAATAATCAACTTTCTGAATTCTTTATCTGGCAATTTAGATATTTCTTCTTGGTTTGAATCTAATGCTGGGGAGCTAGTGTGGCCTTTTGGGAGTGTTATAGAACCTTGTTTTGTCATATTACCAGAATTTACTTTCTGATTCCTTCTCATTTGGGTAGACTATTTTAGCAGAAAAATCTAGAACTCAAGGCCTGCTGTTCAGATTCTTTTGTCCCATGGGGTGGTCTCTTGATGTGGTACACTTCCCCTTCCCCTAGGGATGGGGTTTCCTGCAAGCCTGACTGCAGTGATTGTTATTGCTCTTCTGGGTCTAGCCACCCCGCAGGGCTACCAGGTTCTGGGCTGGTGCTGGGCAATGTCTGCAAAGAGTAATGTGATGCGATCTGTCTTCAGTTCTCCCAGCCGTGGATACCAGAACTTGCCCTGGTGGAGGTGGCAGGGGAGTAAAGCAGACTCTGTGAGACTCTTTGGTTGTAGATATGTTTAGTACCCTGGTTTTCTGGAATGCTGGATATGCTGGTAGTGAAGTTGTCACATGGACAGACTCAGGACCTCTGGTTAGCCAGGATGTTGCAGGCAGTGGAATTAGTTGTTGTTTTCTCCTTCCTTGGAGCAGGGGTATTCTGTCATGAGTTGCTGTAATATCCTGAGTTAGTTAGCCTCCAGCCAGGAGGAGGTGCTTTCAAGAGAGCACCAGCTGCAACAGTAGAAGGGAGATATAAGCTTGCCCTAAGTTGGCCAGGACACGTATTCAGGTTTCTCAAGTGATAGATGGGGTCATAAATCTCCCAAGTGTTTATGTCTTTTGTGATCTGCTACCAAGGCAGGTAGAGAAATACCATTAGGTTGGGGCAGGGTTAGGCGGATCTGGGCTCGGACTCTTCTTGGATGGAGCTTGCCATGGCCCTTATGGGGGACGGGAAGTGGTTCTTAGGCTAATGGGATTATGTTCCAAAGGGGATTATGGCTGCCTCTGTCATCAGGGAAGTGTGGAAAAGCTGGTAGCAATAGGCCTCATCCAGCTCCCACGCAGTTGTTGAGGCCAGTCTTGCTCTGATCATGTCCTAATAACAGCACTGAGTTTATCTCCAAGTAGCCCACACATGGGACTAAGACCTAATTCCAGGCTATAAGTTTCCCTGCTGAGAAAGCAAGCACAGCTTTCAGGCCATGCCCCTCCCTGCCTGCCATACTGTCAGCTGCAACTCCTGCTGTCCTTTCTGCAGCAGTTCCCATTCGTCTCCAGATTCTGCTCAACAGTTTGTACCCAGTCAAAATTATTAGAAAGTTCAATTGGAAACTTCTTTCACCTTGTGACCCCTCTGAAATTCCACTGGCTGCCTTCCCCAAAGGCCCTGTGAGATATGGTCAGGGTTGGCTTCCCTGGGCTCAAGCTGGAGAATGGCAGTGCCTACATGGCTCTTCCTGCTGGTGCTTCTACTTCTATATTTCACACTAAATCTGTTTTAGCTCTAGATAAGGTTAAATCTTTCTCCCATAACCTGTATTACTTTGGGAATTCATAGTTTGTCGCCTGCCTCAGATAATTTGCAGTGGCCTGTCTCTTCTCTCAAATGATCTGTAAATTCTTTTGGTTTTCTGGGTGCGCTCCTGCGGTGGTTCCTTAAGCAAAAGTCAGTGGTGTGAGTCTCCATATGCTGTTCTGTTCGTCCAAGTGGAAGCTGCACATCAACCCTGTCTCCTATCTGCCGTCTTCTCCCCATAATCCTCCAGTGTCCTCCTTTTTTATGGCCGAATAATATTTCGTTGTGTATATATACCTCATTTTCTTTATCCATTCGTCTATTGTTGGAGAGTTACGTCGTTTCTATATCTTGGCTATTGTAAAAAGTACTACAGCTGGGCGCGGTGGCTCATGCCTGTAATCCCAGCACTTTGGGAGGCCAAGGTGAGTGGATCATGAGGTCAGTAGTTCGAGACCAGCCTGACCAACATGGTGAAATCCCATCTCAACTAAAAATAAAAAATTAGCCGAGCATGGTAGCACACGCCTGCAATCCCAGCTACTCAGGAGGCTGAGGCAGGAGAATTGCTTGAACCCGGGAGGCGGAGGTTGCGGTGAGCAGAGATAGTGCCACTACACTCCAGCCTGGGTGACAGAGCAAGACTCTGTCTCAAAAATAAAAATAGAAAAAAAGTACTACAATAAGCATGAGAGAGCAGATATGTCTTCAACCTACTGATTTCATTTCCTTTGGACATTTACCTAGTAGTAATGGGATTGCTGGATCATATAGTAGTTTTATTTTTAATTTTTTGAAGAAACTCCATACTGTTTTCCACAGTGGATGTACTAATTTAAAATCCTACCAAAATATGTATGTGTTCCCTTTCTCCACACTCCACCCAATACTTTTTTTCTTCTGTTTTTATTTTTTTGTTTTTTTTTGACGGAGTCTTGCTCTGTTGCCCAGGCTGAAGTGCAGTGGCATGATCTCGGTTCACTGAAACCTCCGCCTCCCGGGCTCAAGTGATCCTCCTGCCTCAGTCCTCCAGTAGCTGGGATTACAGGCACATACCACCATGCCCGGCTAATTTTTGTATTTTTAGTAGAGACGGGGTTTTGCCATGTTGGCCAGGCTGGTCTCAAACTCCTGACCTCAGGTGATCCACCTGCCTCAGCCTCCCAAAGTGCTGGGATTACAGGCATGAGCCACTGCACCTGGCCCTCTTCTGTCTGTTCTATAATAACCATTTTAATTTGTGTGAGGCAGTATGTCCTCGAAATTTTGATTTGCATTTCCCTGATGATTAATGAAATGTAGCATTTTTCATACACCTGTTAGCCACTCGTATATCTTCTTTTGAGAAACATGTTAAGATCCTTTGCCCATTTTAAAATCAGATTTTTGTTTTTATGTTAAGTTCTTTATATAGTCTAGATATTAACCCTTGTCAGATATATGGTTTGCAAATATTTTCTCCTATTTTATAGGGTCGTCCCTTTGCTACACAAAAGCTTTTTAGTTTAATGTAATCCCATTTGTTTACTTGTTGTCTTGTTGGCTGTGAATTTGAAGTCTTATTTTTAAAATCCTTGCCTAGTCCAATATCATGAAGTGTTTCCCCTATGTTTCCTTATTGTACTTTCACAGCTTTGGGTTGGATGGATTGTTTTTTCTTTTTCTATTCTTTTTTTTGGGGGGGAAGGACTTGCTCTGTCACCCAGGCTGGAGTGCAGTGATGCAAATGTGGCTCACTGCAACCTTGACTTCCTGGGCTACAGGATGCACCACCACACCTGGCTAATATTTTCTTTTCTAAAAACTAGAGACAAGGGTCAGGCACAGTGGCTCAGGCCTTTAATCCCAGCACTTTGGGGGGCTGAGGTGGTAGGATCACCTGAGATCAGGAGTTCAAGACCAGCCTGGCCAACATGCTGAAACCCCATCTCTACTAAAAATACAAAAATTAGCCAGGTGTGGTGGCATATGCCTGTAGTCCCAGATACCTGGGAGGCTGAGGCAGGAGAATTGCTTGAACCTGGGAGGCGGAGGTTGCAGTGAGCTGAGATCGTGCCACTGCACTCCAGGCTGGGCAACAGAACGAGACTCCATCTCAAAAAAACAAAACAAAACAAAACAAACAAAAAAACAACAACAACAAACTAGAGACAAGGTCTTGGTATGTTGCTCAGGCTGGTCTCAAATTTCTGGTTTCAAGTGATTCTCCAGCCTTGGCCTCTCGAAGTGCTGTGATTAAAGGCATGAATCACCATGTCTGGCCAGTTTTGGGTGTTACACTTAGATCTTTAATCCATCTTGAATTGATTTTTTTGTATGAGATGACAGGTAGGGATCTGGTCTCATTCTCCTGCATGTGAATATCCAGTTTTTTCTGCACCATTTATTAAGAGATTATCTTTACCCCAGTGTGTGTTCTTGGCACCTTTGTTGAAAATCACTTGGCTGTAGGTGTGTGAATATTTCTGGGTTCTCCATTATATTCTATTGGTCTGTGTGTCTGTTTTTATGCCAGTACCATGCTGTTTTGCTTAATATGACTTTGTAGTATATTTTGAAATCAGGTAGTAAAATGTGTTCAGCCTTGCTTTGCATTTGCTCTGGAATGCTTTGGCTCTTTGGAGTCGTTTGTGATACTATATGAATTTTAGCATTGTCTGTCTTTCTTTGTCTCTCTCTCTCTCTTTCTCTCTTTCTTTCCCTCACTCCCTGCCTGCTCCCTCTCTTTCTTGACAGTGTTTTGCTATGTTGCCCAGGCTAGAGTTCAGTGGCTATTCACAGGGTGACTATAGCATAGTGCAGTCTCAAACTCCTGGGCTTAAATGATCATCCTGCCTCAGCCTCCTCCTAGTAGCTGGGACTACAGGGATGTACCACTATGCCTGGCTGTTTTTTCTATTTCTGCAAAATATGTCATTGGTATTTTTATACGGATTGCATTAAATCTATAGATTGCTTTGGGTAGTATGTCTATTTTAACAACATTATATTCTTCCAGTCAATGAACATGGAATATCTTTACATTTTTGGGTGTTGTCAATTTATTTCATCAATGTTTTATAGTTTCCATTGTAGAGATCTTTCATTTCTTTAAGTTAATTCCTAGTTATTTAATTTTATTTGTAGCTATTGTGCATGGGATTAATTTCTTGGGTTCTTTTTTTCAGACTGTTTGCTGTTGGCATATAGAAATGCTACTGATTTTTGTATGTTGATTTTGTATCCTGCAACTTTACTGAACTTATCAGTTTTAATAGTTTTTTGGTGGAGTCTCTAGTTTTTTTTCCCAAATAAAAGATTATATCATCTGCAAACAAGGATAATTTGACTTCTTTCTTTCCAATTTGGATGCTCTTTATTTCTTTCTCTTGTTTGATTGCTCTAGCTAGGACTTCTAATACTATGTTGAATAACAGTGGTGAAAGTGGGCATCTTTGTCCAATTCTAGATCTGAGAGAAAGGTGTTCAGTTTTTACCTGCTAAATATGGTACTAGCTGTAGGTCTGTCATGTATGGCTTTTATTGTGTTCAGTTGTGTTTCTTCTATACCCAGGTTTTTAAGAGTTTTTGTCATGAGGGGATGTTGAATTTTATCAAATACTTTTCCAGCATCAGTTGAAATGACCATATTGTTTTTGTCCTTCATTCTGTTGATATATCACACTGATTGATTTGCACATGTCGAACCATTCTTGCATCCCAGGGCTAAATCCCATTTGGTCATGATGAAGACTTTTAATGTGTTGTGGAATTAGGTTTGCTAGTATTTTGTTGAGGCTGTTTGCATCAATGCTTATCAGGGATATTGGACCGTAGTTGTCTTTTTTTCTAATGTGTCTTTGTCAGGTTTTTGTATTAGGTTAATACTGGCCTTGTAGGATGAGTTTGGAAAATTTCCTCCTCATTATTTTTCAAAATAGTTTGAGTAGGATTGGTATTATTTCTTCTTCTTTTTTTTTTTGAGACAGGGTCTCACTCTGTTGCCCAGGCTGGAGTACAGTGGTACGATGTTGGCTCACTGCAGTCTCCACTTCCCAGTATCAAGCAATTCTCTAGCCTCAGACTCCTGAGTAGCTGGACTACAGGTGTGAGCCACCAATGCCTGGCTAATTTTTGTACTTTTTTGTAGAGACAGGGTTTTGCCATGTTGTCCAGGCTCTTCTCAAACTCCTGAGCTCAAAGTGATCCACCCACCTTGTCTTCCCAAAGTGCCGGGATTATAGGCATGAGCCACTGCACCCAGCCTATTGTTTCCTCTTTAATGTTTGGTAAAATTCAGCAGTGAAGATATCAGGTCCTGGGCTTGTCTTTGCTGAGAGACTTTATTATAATTTTGATCTTGTTACTTGTTATTGGTACATTCAGGTTTTGGATTTCTTCACAGTTCAATCTTGGTAGGTTGTAGATGTAGAAATTTATCAATTTCTTCTAGGTTTTCCAATTTATTGGCATATAGTTGCTCATGGTATTATCTAATGACCCTTTGAATTTTTGTAGTATTGGTTGTAATGTCTCCTTTTTCATCTCTAATTTTATTTATTTGGATCTTTCTTCTTTGTTTTTATTGTTGTTTGAGACAGAGTTTCACTCAGTCACCCAGGCTGGAATGTAGTGGCGTGATCTCTGCTCACTGCAACCTCCAACTCCTAGGTTCAAGCGATTCTCATGCCTCAGCCTCCCAAGTAGCTGGAATTATAGGTGTGCGCCACCACACGTGGCTAATTTTTATATTTTTGGTAGAAACAGGGGTTTCGCAATGTTGATCAGACTGTTCTTAAACTCCTGATCTCAAGTGATCCACCCTCCTTGGCCTCCCAAAGTGCCAGAATTACATGAGCAACCATGCCAGGCCCCTCTTTGTTTAGTCTGGCTAAAGTTTTGTCACTTTTGTTTATCTTTTCAAAAAACCAATTTTTGTTTTGTTGATTTTTTAAAATTCCATTTTAATTTATTTCTGCTCTGATCTTTATTATTTCTCTGACTAATTTTGGTTTTGGTTTGCTTTTTCTTTCCTAGGTTTTTAAGATGCATCATTAAGTTGTTTATTTGAAGTTTTTCTACTCTTACAATTTAGGTGCTTATTGCTATAAACTTTCCCTTAGTAATGTTTTTGCTGTATCCCATAGGTTTTGGTATGTTGTGTTTCCATTTTCATTGGTTTCAAGCCAGTTTTAAATTTTCTTCTTAATTTCTTCACTGTCCCTCTGGTCATTCAGGAACATATGGTTTAATTTCAATGTGTTTGTATAGTTTTCAAAGTGATTATTGCTTTCTAGTTTTATTCCATTGTGGTCAGAGAAGATATTTTATATTATTTCAATTTTTTGAATTTTTTAAGATTTGTTTTTTGACTTAAGCTATGGTCTATCCTTGAGAATGATCCATGTGGTAAGGAGAAGAATGTGTATTCTGCAGCATGATCTTTGGGAGTCTGATTATCAAATGTCTTGAGGTAGTCTTCTTTGAGTTTAATCTTCTTGGTAGGTTGGGTGTGATGGCTCACATCTATAGTCCTAGCACTTTGAAAGGCTGAGGCAGGAGGATATCGTAAGCCCAGGAGTTTGAGACCAGCCTGGGCAACATAGTGAGACTCTGTCTCTACAAAAATTTTTAGAAAATTAGCCAAATATGGTGGGATGCACCTATGGTCTTAGCTACTGGGAAGCTGAGGTGGGAGGATTGCTTGAGCCTGGAAGGCTGAGGCTGTGGTGAGCCATGATTGTACCAGTGCACTCCAGCCTGGGTATGACCCTGTCTGAAAAAAAAAAAATCTGCTTGGTGTTCTACAACATTCTTTTGCTTGAATATTGGTATCTTTCTCTAGGTTAGGGAAATTCTCTGTTATCCCTTTGAATAAACTTTCTACCCTGATCTCTCTCTATATATCTTCTCTTTAAGGCCAATAACTCTTAGATTTGCCCTTTTGAAGCTATTTTCTAGATCTTGTAGGCATGCTTCATTCTCTTTTATTCTTCTTTCTTTTGTCTCCTCTGACTGTGTATTTTCAAATAGCCTGTCTTCCAGCTCACTAATTCTTTCTTCTGCTTGACCAATTCTACTGTTAAGAGACCCTGATGCATTCTTCATTATGTCAATTGAATTTTGCAACTTCAGAATTTGTTTCATTTTTAAAAAATTATTTCAATCTCTTTGACAATTTATCTGATAGGATTCTGAATTCCTTCTCTGTGTTACCTTGAATTTTGTTGAGCTTCATCAAAACAGCTATTTTGAATTCTGGGTCTGAAAGATCACATAGCTCTATCACTCTGGTATTGGTCACTGGTGCCTTATTTAGTTTGCTTGGTGAGGTCATGTTTTCCTGAATGGAGATGCTTGTGGGTGTTCATCAATGTCTGGGCATTGAAGAGTCAGGTACTTATTGTGGTCTTTGTAGTTTTGGCTTGTTTGTGCCATCAAATTCAATTGACGGGTATCTTGTTGATCATTTTTGCATCTATGTTCATCAGGGATATTGGCCTGTAGTTTTTTTTTTTTTTAATTGCGGAGTTTGGATTTTGTCTGGTTTTTGAATCATGGTATTGATGACCTCATAAAATGAGTTTGGAAGGATTATCTTCTATTCAATTTTCTGGAATAAGTGAAAATAATTGGTATTAGTTCTTCTTTAAATGTTTGGTAGAAATCAGCAATGAAGTGATCAAGTCCTGAGCTTTTTCTTTGATGGAAGTCCTCTTATTACTGATTCAATTTCCTTATTCATTTTTTGTATCTTTTGTATCTTTTGGGTCTTCTCATGTTTTGTATTTCTTCACATTTAAAAATAAAGAAATGGATAAATTATGTTTGAATTGTTCATAAAAATTTCATGAGACATTAAACAAATCTAGTCATTATCTTGTTATTTTTCTTCTTAGTAACAATTATCAAAAATCATCACAGAACAAAGAACCTAAAAGAAAAGTTATGGATCTTTTTAATTCTCTCCTTTTAAAAAATGTCATGTTTGACACACATCAAGCAATTTATTTTTATTGTGTATTTGTTCATAGGTTAAATTTATTTATAATTTTATGACATGTCTTAGTTCACTTAATTTGCTATGGTAGCTGAGACTGGGTAGTTTATAAAGAAAATAAGTTTATTAGACTCATGATTCTGGTGGCTGGAAAGTTCAAGATTGGGCATCTACAACTGATGAGGGCCTCAGGTTTCTTTAACTCATAGTGGAAAGCAGAAGAGGAGCTTGCATGTACAAAGAAATCACATAGCAAGAAAGGAAGCAAGAGAGAGAAACTCAGGAATCCACTCTTTTTAACAATCTACTCTTTTAGGAAGTAATCTATTCCCACGCGAGTGAAAACTCACTCACCCCTGAGGGAGAACATTAATCTGCTTATGAGGGATCTGTCCATATGACACAAACGCCTCCTACAAAGCCCTATATCCCCAAAGTGGCACACTGGGGATCAAATTTCAACATTTTGGCAGGGACTTACCAAACCATAGCACCATCCTAAACCACAGGAGTTTTTGATTAGTAAACCCAGGTACAAGCAGTTGTGTGTCTGCATTATAGTTAATGTTAACAACTCTAAACACGTGCCTGTTTTAATTAAACCAACAGACTTAAACTAGCTTTTTATTTACTAACGTTCATCCCAGGTCATGTAAACTTGAAAAATATTTGGGTTATTTCCTATTTTTCTGAGAGAATGCTTAATTTACAAAAGCATTTATTTTCTTCCTTCAAGCCATAGGTACAAATAGGACAGTTGTTTAGGATGAGAGCTCTTTTAGAAATATACTTTTGGATACAAAAATCCATATCTCCAAAGATACACCTAGTCCAATTGCCACTTAAACCAATAAGCTTTTTGTGGCTTAACCATGGATGTGAGAAGTGCCCCTAAAGAGGGTGCAAAAGATGCGGTCTTGGCTGGGCACGGTGGCTCATGCCTGTAATCCCAGCACTTTGGGAGGCCGAGATGGGTGGATCACCTGAGGTCAGGAGTTCGAGACCAGCCTGGTCAACATGGTGAAATCCCATCTCTACTAAACATCTCTACTAAAAATACAAAAATCAGCCAGGTGTGGTGGCATGCGTCTATAATTCCAGCTACCTGGGAGGCTGAGGCAGGAGAATTGCATGAACCCAGGAAGCGGAGATTGTAGTGAGCAGAGATTGCGCCATCGCACTCCAGCCTGGGTGACAGAGCGAGACTCTGTTTCAAAAAAAAAAAAAAAGTTGCAGTCTCCCTGAAGATCCAAATTTTCTCCCCAAGATAGCCTAACAAAGCAAAGACCCTCATTGTTCACAAGGCAACACAGCTTGAGACAATTAAGACAAATTCCCCTGAGAGCTGGCTCAGTTAGACAAAGAGGCATTTTGTGTTTTGTTCTCTTAGCCAGCTGGCTAACAACCTGACCCAAGCCCAGCAACCTGTACCCCCGACCCTGGCTGGTGGAGACCAGAGGGAATATCCTATTCTCACTGGTCTCAAAGCCAAGCTCTCAAGACATAAAAGAAAATGAAAGGAAAATGTATTATAATTTTTCTCCTTTCAACAAATTACACAAAAGAGGGAGAGGGGAAAAACAAGGTCTATTTTTGGGAGGCTTTGGATTAATAATCAATGAGCACCCAGAACCAAATTCGCAAAAGTCACAATTTAAATAATCAATTCATATTGATGTTTTTATCCTGGTAATCCAAATCTAGAAAAGAAGGGACAAACAAAAATGTTTATCTTCTTCTCTCAGACAAGCACTACAGACAGAGATATGGAGGAGCTGACTTTGGTAAGAACTTCAGGTCTCCCAGGATCCCTTCTGTAGGCTTCATTACAAGCAGGATGTCCCAGGCTTTAGGGTCTCTTTCTCGTCACCAGAAAGTATAGGGAAAGACAATTACATTTTCATCCTTTTAGGTTCTGGGCTGGTTCCAAAAATTAAATCAATATAAGATAGATTAGCAGGAGAAAAACATGATACAAGTTTTATGTAAACTTATAAATGGGGCCCTTAGAAGGAAATGAATACCCCAAGGAAGAAGTTAGAGTCAGTTACCAATATAATGGATTGGAGAAAGAATAGTAAACTGTGAAAATATTACTAAATTATGTGGGGAGAGTTAAAAATAAGAGTTATTTCAACAAGGTCTGTGCAGTATTCTCTCAGTCTCAGCTTCTCATTCTTGAAAATAAGGTTGTTGCCTTTCCTTCTAGTATAGGGAGAAAGTCTTTCATATGGGAATTTCATTTTCTGTGCTAAGAAACAGTGTGAAGATCAAAGTGATCCTTTTTGCTCCTGCTCTTCTTTAAGTGTTTATAATTTTAAAAATCAATATACCAGAATAGCATATTTTAACGACTTCACTTCCCCTGACTGGAACTTCCCTAGAAGTTTCAAACATTAAAAGCTAAGTTGGTGGCTGTGGAGAGAAGAAGAGCGTAGGAAAAAAGGGATGTACTAGTCAATTCAGGGAGTTCATCCAGAGAAGGATAAAGAAGAGGAGGAGTGGTAGGAAAGGAAGCAGAAGGCTCTAGAGAGGAAGGAGTCTCAGCTAGCTTTGAGCCAGTATTTTGCAGGAAGGCAACTTTTGAGTCCCGAATGCATTTTCTAATCTTGAGATGCCAATTAAAATGTGCATCCTCTGGCCGGGCGCGGTGGCTCACGACTGTAATCCTAGCACTTTGGGAGGCCGAGGCGGGTGGATCACGAGGTCAGGAGATCGAGACCATCCTGGCTAACACGGTGAAACCCCGTCTCTACTAAAAATACAAAAAAAATAGCCGGGCGTGGTGGCAGGCGCCTGTAGTCCCAGCTACTCGGGAGGCTGAGGCAGGAGAATGGCGTGAACCCGGGAGGCGGAGCTTGCAGTGAGCGGAGATCTCGCCACTGCACTCCAGCCTGGGCCACAGAGCGAGACTCCGTCTCAGAAAAAAAAAAAAAAAAAAAAAAATGTGCATCCCCTTTGAACTGTTTGACCCTCTAGCCATGGTCTTCTAGTTTAATTCTAAGGAAAACAAGATTGGGAGTTGGAACGATCCTAAAAAATGGCCATTGGAGCTCTAAATTATCTTTGGTATAATCTTCACGTCAGTTTAAAAATGCACATGGATGCGCCATAATGTTTAAACATGCAGCCGGCTGGGGTCCCTGAAGGAGGGTTGTCCTGGCATGCCTTCGAATTTCAAGACCCCATCCTGTTTCTTATTAACCTCTCAAGAGCAAAGAGAAAATCCTGTAAGTCATATGAGGAGGTTAGGGGCTGTGGGCAAAGCGTTTTGCTTTTTTTTTTCTTTGAGACGGAGTCTCCTTCTGTCGCCCAGGCTGGAGTGCAGTGGCGTGATCTTGGCTCACTGCAACCTCTGCCTCCCAGGTTCAAGCAATTCTCCTGCCTCAACCTCCTGTGTAGCTGGGACTACAGGCGTGCGCCACCACGCCCAGCTGATTTTTGTAATTTTAGTAGAGATGGGGTTTCACCATGTCGGCCAGGATGGTCTCGATCTCCTGACCTCATGATCTGCCTGCCTCGGCCTCCCAAAGTGCTGGGATTACAGGCTGAGCACGTGCCCTGCCCGTGTTTTGCTTTTAATAAGTATGCCTGGCACAGGATACTTGCTTTCCTTGATGGAGAGCCTTTGTTCTAGTTGCCCAACCCATGACCACCTGTGAGCCAGGGCAAGGATGACCAGGGCCCCAGTAGGCTCAGTAGCATCACGCCTAAGGTACAGCCTCCACTCCAGGGATGAACTGCACTTATCTGGAACTGAGCTTCAACAACAGGTAACTGGAGACAGGATGAAAAATGCTGACATTGTGCTCCTCCCCAGAACAAATCCCTCTAAGTGGCGTCGGCAGTTGAGGAGAAAGGGAACCCTGTGATCTTTTTTCTTTTTGAGACAGAGTCTCGCTCTGTCGCCAGGTTGGAGTGCAAGTGGCACAATCTTGGCTCACTGCAAAATCCACCTCCCGGGTTCTAGTGAGTCTCCTGCCTCAGCCTCCTGAGTAGCTGGGACTACAGGTGCCCACCACCACGCCTGGCTAATTTTTTGTATTTTTAGTAGAGATGGGGTTTCACCATATTGGCCAGGATGGTCTCGATCTCTTGACCTCATGATCCACCCACCTCGGCCTCCCAAAGTGGTGGAATTACAGGCATGAGCCACTGCACCTGGCGGGAACCCTGTGTTCTTGACTTCTGTCTGTACTGGAGTTCCTGTCTGGCTTAGTGAGGAGGAGGGGACCAAGGAAACTGTCTCCGTTCAAGTATCTCAGACTGTCACTCTTTTTAACTGAATTTTCATAGACTTTCTTGTGTAGATGTTTCTTCATTTGCTGTTTGACCTTAGGACAATTTTCAGAGTCTTTAAATTGTGTATTTTGTTTTTATAATTTCACTGGTTTTACTAGGGAGTGGGTCCATGGGCTTTCTCATGCTGTCATGCCAGAAGACAGTCTCTTCTGCCTAAGGATTTTAGAGTTGCATTTACAAATTATTAGAAACTTGGCTGGGCATGGTGGCTCACGCCTATAATTCCAGCACTTTGGGAGGGCAACGCAGGCGGATCCCCTGAGCTCAGGAGTTCAAGACCAGCCTGGCCAACATGGTGAAACCCTCTCTCTACTAAAAATACAAAAAATTATCTGGGTGTGGTGGCATGCACCTGTAGTCCCAGCTACTCTGGAGGCTGAGGCAGGAGAATCGCTTGAATCTGGGAGGCAGAGGCTGCACTGAGCCGAGATCATGCCACTGCACTCCAGCCTGGGCAACAGAGTGAGATCTGTCTCAAAAAACAAACAAACAAACAAACAAACAAACAAAAAACAAATTATTACAAACTTCATCTCTTAAAGCAACACACATTTACCATCTCACATTTCTAGAGCCCAGAAGTCTGAAATGGGTCTTACAGGGTAAAATCAACGTGCTGGCAGGTGTATGTTTCTTCTGGAGACTCTAGGGTAGACTTCATTCCTTGCTGTCTCCTGCATTCCTTAGTTCATGGCCCCCTTCCAACAATTTCATCACTCCAACCCCTGATTCTGTCATCACAGCTGCTTCTCTGAAGCTCTGCCTCCGTCTTATCCTTATAAAGACCCTTGTGATTACATTGAGCCCATCCACAGAATCCAGGATAATCCTCCCATCTCAAGATCTTAATTTAATCACATCTGCAAAATCCCTTCTTCCATGTAAGGCAACACATTCACAGGTTCTGGGGATTAGGACCTGGACATCTTTGGCAGGGGAGGCTATTGTCTGCCTACTTCAGAGCTATAAACTAGACTGTTTCTGAGCGCTCTGATTATTGTTTTTTTCTCAGGATCGATAAAAGAAGTTGAGCCATAAGAAGATCACTAGCACTCAAGAGTGTTATTTAGATGAACAGGAAGCTCATAAAAATATTTTTCTCCTTCACTAAAATAAAACACACAATTAAAAACAAACTGATTTTATAATTACTTGTAATTCAATCATCTGAAACCCAGCATGTGAATTACTTTGTCATAGTTCCTAATATCCTATTAAGTTTTAATCATACTAAATCATGTCAGGCCATCTGTGTTGAAGATTCTCTCATGATCACTGGTAATGTTCTTCCCTATTTATCATGCCTGACTTTTGAATATATAATAAAGAAATAGGTGCATATAAATGGAATAAGATCTTTATCTTTTTTTCTTCTTCTTCTTCTTTTTTTGAGATGGAGTTTTGCTCTTGTTGCCCAGGCTGGAGTGCAATGACATGATCTCAGCTCAGCGCAACCTCCACCTCCTGGCTTCAAGCGATTCTCCTGCCTCAGCCTCCCAAGTAGCTGGGATTACAGGCATGTGCTACCATGTCTGGCTAATTTTGTATTTTTAGTAGAGACTGGGTTTCTCCATGTTGATCAGGCTGGTCTTGAACTCCTGAGCTTGTGATCCGCCCTCCTCGGCCTCCCAAAGTGCTGGGATTATAGGTTTGAGCCACCATACCCGGCCTTGGAATAAGGTCTTTTTACCTTCAACCAAAAATGTTTTTTCTTATTATCTTTATTTTAACAAGCATGATTTTTCTTAATACTACATTAAGATAATATATCTAAAAGAGGGAGAGTTTTAGATGATGATTACAGAACTCTCAAATGTTAAAAATGAAATTATAGCCAGGCGTGTTGGCTCACGCCTGTAATCCCAGCACTTTGGGAGGCTGAGGCAGGCAGATCACCTGAGGTCAGGAGTTCAAGACCAGCCTGGCCAACATGGCAAAACCCCATTTCTACTAAAAAATACAAAAAGTAGCCAGGCATAGTGGCTGGCACCTGTAATCCCAACTACTTGGGAGGCTGAGGCAGGAGAATCACTTAAACCTGGGAGGCAGAGGTTGCAGTGAGCCAAGATCTTGCCATTGCACTCCAGCCTGGGTGACAGAGCAAGACTCCATCTAAAAAGAAAGAAAGAAATTATCAGTTAGTTTATCCTCATTATTCTTTGATTCTCCGTTTGCGAATTAGTCTGCTCACTAACATTTATTTGTAACCCCCAAATGTACAGTGTAACGTTTCCCATTAAAAAAATAAATACTTGTAGTGTTCTCAGGGTAATTTGTGGACATGTATAGAGTTGTGAAAAATCTGAGTCACTCAACATGCATGTTCCCAGCTGAGCTCAAATAAGATGATCTTTGCCTTCCTGTTTGTAAACTGGTGTCCTTTTCAGTGTCTGTTTAGAGCCATATTTTTCACATTTTATGCTTTTTGTTGGTGATTTCACTGTTTAAAATAGTTCCAAGTGTAGTACTAAAATGTTCACCAGTGTTCCTAAGCATAAGAAGGCTATGTCATTGTAGGAGAGAATATGTGTTAGATAAGCTTTGTTCAGGGGAGATACTAGGTTCAATGTTAATTAACCAACTATGTATTAAATAGGATGTCTTTAAGCAGGACATATAATACAAGGTTGTGTATTGATCGATTCAAGAAAATGTGACCAGGGGCCTGCAGGAAGCTAACCCTGTATTTCCTCTAGGAAAAATGGTTCAATATTTGCTAATTCGGGGTTGCCAGTGATGTTACAGAACATAACTACTGTGAGTAATGAGAATCGAGTATAATTCTCTTTTTTTTTTTTTTTTTTTTTTTTTTTGAGATGAGGTTTTCTCTTAATGCCCAGGCTGGAGTGCAATAGTGCGATCTCTGCTCACTGCAACCTCTGCCTCCTGGGTTCAAGCAATTCTTCCACCTCAGCCTCCCAAGTAGTGGGGATTACAGGCTCATGCCGCCACGCCTGGCTAATTTTTGTATTTTTAGTAGAGATGGGGTTTTGCCATGTTGGTCAGGCTGGTCTCAAACTCCTGACCTCAGGTAATCCGCCTGCCTCAGCCTCCCAAAGTGTTGGGATTATAGGCATGAGCCACCATGCCCAGCCGAGTATGATCCTTTTTCAGTTAAAAATCAGTGTATACTGCTTACAGTCTTTATTTCTGCTTTCGTTTGCATTTGAATCAATTAGGTTTTATTCATTCTAAGTTCTATTCTCCTTTATAGTAATAAAGCATGATGGAAAGCTAGAGCTACAATTTGTGAAATATAGTCTGTACTAAGTATATTTTTAAAGTAGGGCTTTTTTTCCTTGACAGGATAAAATCTGAACATACCTACTAAATGTCCTCATTGCTGGTTGGGCATGGTGGCTTATGCCTGAAATCCTAGCACTTTGGGAAGCCAAGTCAGGAGGACTGCTTGAGCCCAGGAGTTTGAGAGCAGCCTGGGCAACATAGCGAGACTTGTCTCTACAAAAAATAATTTTTAAAAGTTACTCAGGTGTGGCGGTGTGCACCTATAGTCCTAGCTACTTGGGAGACTGAGGCAGGAGGATTGCTTGAGCCCACGACTTGGAGGTTGCAGTGAGCTACGATCGTGGATGTTGCCACTGCACTCCAGCTTAGGCAACAGAGCAAGACCCTGTATCTAAAATAAATAATAAATAAATAAATGTGGCTGGGTATGGTGGCTCGCACCTGTAATCCCAGCACTTTGGGAGTTCAAGGAGGGCAGATGGCTTGAGTCCAGGAGTTTGAGACCAGCCTGGGCAGCATGGCATAACCCCACTCTACAAAAAAAAAAAAAATACAAAAATTAGCTGGGCATGGTGGCACATGCCTGTAGACCCAGCTGCTCTGGAGGCTGAGGTAGGGGGATCACCTGAGCCCAGGAAGCAGAGGTTGCAGTGAGCTGAGATTGTGACACTGCACTCCATCCTGGGTGACAGAGTGAGACCTTGTCTCAACAAGAAAAAAAAAAGAATAAATATCTGGGTTGCTAACAACCATATCAAGTACTTTATTATGCTTAGCTTTACATAAAAGTATCATTAGGGTCAAAGTCCCTAGGTCCACACATCCTGCCTGAATGTTATCAGAACTAAGAGCTCATTTGAAGTCAGCCTGGAAACTGCAACTTTTTCAGATGTGCTGTATTAAAATTATGGATCAATCTTTTATTTCTTTTTCTTTTTTTTTTTTGAGACAGGGTCTTGCTCTGTCACTCAGGATGGAGCACAGTAGCACGATCTTGGCTCACTGCAACCTCTGCCTCCCGGGTTTAAGTGATTCTCATGTCTCAGCCTCCTGAGTAGATGGGATTACAGGCGTTTGCCACCATGCCCTGCTAATTTTTGTATTTTTAGTAGAGATGGGGTTTTACCACGTTGGCCACACTGGTCTCAAACTCCTGACCTCAGGTAATCCACCTGCCTCAGCCTCCCAAAGTGCTGGGAGTACAGGCATAAGCCACTGTGCCTAGCCCAGATCAATCTTTTCAACTCCAGAATTCTGAGTTTTATATATGCAGATGACATCACCTTATGCTTACTATAAAGAGTTGAGTCCTATGTGCATAGAGGGCTTCTTGGAGTGATGGAAATATTATTTATCTTGGTAGGGATGGGGTGGTTACATGGTTGTATACATTTGTCAAAACTCATAACTGTACATTTCAATAAATCTGACCTTAAAATGAAAACAATCCCATTTGAGAAGAAACTTTATGTTGATAGAGATTAAGCAATGTGTGGGGAAGAGTTTTCTTAGGCAAAAGGCTAAGATAGTATTCTTTACTATTAAAAATATACCTTGGGCCGGGCACAGTGGCTCATGCCTGTAATCCTAGCACTTTGGGAGGCTGAGGTGGGTGGATCATTTGAGGTCAGGAGATCGAGACCATCCTTGCTAACACGGTGAAAGCCCGTCTCTACTAAAAAAAAAGTACAAAAAATTAGCTGGGCATGGTGGCATGCACCGCTGGTCCCAGCTACTCAAGTGGCTGAGGCAGGAGAATAACTTGAACCCAGGAGGCAGAGGTTGCAGTGAGCCAAGATCGTGCCACTGCACTGCATGCCAGCCTGGGTGACAGAGTGAGACTCTGTCTCAAAAAAAAAAAAAAAAAATATATATATATATATATATATATATACATACATACATACATACACACCTTGAGCCTGAGCAATATACGGAGACACTGTCTCTACAAAAAAAGAAAAATATTAGCTGGGCACAGTAGTGCAAATGTGTAGACCAGCTATTTGGGGGGCTGAGGTGGGAGAATTACTTAAGCTCAGGAGGTTGAGGTTGCAGTGAACTATGACTGTACTACTGCATTCCAGTCTGGGTAACAGAGCAAGACCCTGTCTCAAAAAGAAAAAAAAAAAAAAAAAGATGTTCAAATATATCTTCAATCTAGTAACTTCCCTTATTTTTTGCATTTTCTTCTGTATAATCCTTCTTTTTTTTTTTCTTTCTTTTTTTTTCGTTTTTGAGATGGAGTTTCACTCTTGTTGCCCAGGATGGAGTGCAATGACGTGATCTTGGTGTGGTGATCTTGGCTCATCACAACTTCCACCTCCCGGGTTCAAGCGATTCTCCTGCCTCAGCCTCCCGAGTAGTTGGGATTATAGGCATGCGCCACCGTGCCCGGCTAATTTTGCATTTTTAGTAGAGACGACGTTTCTCCATGTTGGTCAGGCTGGTCTCAAACTCCTGACCTCAGGTGATCTGCCTGCCTTGGCCTCCCAAAGTGCTGGGATTACAGGTGAGCCACTGTGCCTGGCCTTGTATAATCTTTCTTTACCTTGGATTTTAATTGCCTTATACAAACATTTTCCTCAAAAAATAAAGTTTTATCTGTATCCATGTATTCACAAATGTTTTCAGCCAAACTCTAATGTGGTTTAACTCTTAATCCACAGAACTCACTCACTTGAGATGTTACAATGTCCCTAGTTAAGGAAAAGGCATCTGACCATAAGTAAAACATAGCGACTGAGATGAGACGACAGATGCTCTTCTTAGGCAGTGGCCTCTCTTTAGAACTTTCCAGGCCTTGGCTGTTCATAAACATAAAAAGTGAGTCCACAAAACCTCTGCCCCAAGTGGCTCCTTCCTGCCCACGACCTGTACAGATCGGTAAGTAAATGAATGAAAAGATTTCCTGTCACTCAATACACTTCAGGAGGGGAGAATTTAAGAGAGGGAGGAAGAAGCCTGCTCATGTTTCTGACACTGGATGCCTCTTAAGGGCAAGGAAATGGGCAGATAATTGGCCAGGTGTGGCTTTGTGACTCTGGTTTCCCTGGATTAAACGGTAACCCTTTCCAAGGCTCCCTGCAGCTTAGCCATGGGGACACCATCACTTCCCCCAGACCCGCTTAAGATTTAGGCAGGCAAGTCGCTACTCAGCTCTCTCTGGGAAGGCTGGAAAAAGCCAGCCTCGGACACAGTGGCATCTATGCTGTCAAGCTTGCACAAACATATCTGGGTGGCAGGGTAAGTCCTCATTGTTTACCTCTGGAAACACTGGATGTTTCAGCCCCTCTGAAGAACTACTGTATAGGGGAAAAGATCCTGCTTTCATCACGTACTGTCTGTGCAGCCTTGAGGGGTTATTCCCTACTGTAACAACATAGTGACCCTTATTGAGTTCTGGAGCGAATTAAGTAAGAGAACATACAGGATTGTACGTGTAAGGACAAACGCAGTATTTGGCACAGCAGTCACTCACCTCACATGACTTCTTTCTCTCTGATAGAAAATTCATACTCCCTTTCATGCTTTGGTTTCTAGGAAGCATGAGGAACTCAGTGTTTATTCGTTTGATTTATGAAGTAATTTCCTTTAGTCTAGGTTTTCTGGTGTTGTTATTCTACTTTTCAATTTCCAATTCTCCCCTTGATTTCAGTCTAACTCAAAGTCCTCTTTTATCTTCAGATCTTGATGGACATTGGTCCTGAGAATTTGAAGTTTCTGGGTCTCATTCCTTCTGGTTCGACTGCTTCAGGAAGTGAATGGGCTTAACAGCAAGGCAGGCTAGGACTTCATCGAAGAAGGGTGTTCAAGGCCAGCCTTCAAGGCTAGGACTGTTCAGTGGTGAGGAATGGGCCTGGGTTGAGTCTTTAGGGAATTAGCCTGCTGAAAGAGGTGGTGCCAACGAAGGAAGCCAGTGTTTTTGTTGTTGTTGTTGTTATTTGTTTGTTTTGAGACAGAGTCTCGCTGTGTCACTGTGTCACCCAGGCTGTAATGAAATGGCACGATCTTGGCTCACTGCAACCTCCGCCTCTTGGGTTCAAGCGATTCTGCTGCCTCAGCCTCCCAAGTAGCTGGGACTACAGGCTCACACCACCACACCCGGCCAATTTTTGTATTTTTAGTAGAGACGGGGTTTCCCTATGTTTGCCAGGCTGGTCTTAAACTCCTGACCTCGTGATCCACCTGCCTTGGCCTCCCAAAGTGCTGGGATTACAGGCGTGAGCCATCGCACCCGGCCCGGAAGCCAGTGTTTACAACTGTAATACTCAAGAGTTGTTGTGGAAAGTAAAAAGTTCCTCTTCAAAGTTTCCCTTCTTGTTAGAGGATAATAATAATAATACATGTTAGAAATAATGGTTTCTCTTAAAGACTAACTTTCTTCAAAACCTTCTTGCTTTGTCTTTTTTTTTTTTTTTATACTTTAAGTTTTAGGGTACATGTGCACATTGTGCAGGTTAGTTACATATGTATACATGTGCCATGCTGGTGCGCTGCACCCACTAACTCGTCATCTAGCATTAGGTATATCTCCCAATGCTATCCCTCCCCCTCCCCCCTCCCCACCACAGTCCCCAGAGTGTGATATTCCCCTTCCTGTGTCCATGTGATCTCACTGTTCAATTCCCACCTATGAGTGAGAATATGCGGTGTTTGGTTTTTTGTTCTTGCGATAGTTTACTGAGAATGATGGTTTCCAATTTCATCCATGTCCCTACAAAGGACATGAACTCATCATTTTTTATGGCTGCATAGTATTCCATGGTGTATATGTGCCACATTTTCTTAATCCAGTCTATCATTGTTGGACATTTGGGTTGGTTCCAAGTCTTTGCTATTGTGAATAATGCCGCAATAAACATACGTGTGCATGTGTCTTTATAGCAGCATGATTTATAGTCATTTGGGTATATACCCAGTAATGGGATGGCTGGGTCAAATGGTATTTCTAGTTCTAGATCCCTGAGGAATCGCCACACTGACTTCCACAATGGTTGAACTAGTTTACAGTCCCACCAACAGTGTAAAAGTGTTCCTATTTCTCCACATCCTCTCCAGCACCTGTTGTTTCCTGACTTTTTAATGACTGCCATTCTAACTGGTGTGAGATGATATCTCATTGTGGTTTTGATTTGCATTTCTCTGATGGCCAGTGATGGTGAGCATTTTTTCATGTGTCTTTTGGCTGCATAAATGTCTTCTTTTGAGAAGTGTCTGTTCATGTCCTTCGCCCACTTTTTGATGGGGTTGTTTGTTTTTTTCTTGTAAATTTGTTTGAGTTCATTGTAGATTCTGGATATTAGCCCTTTGTCAGATGAGTAGGTTGCGAAAATTTTCTCCCATGTTGTAGGTTGCCTGTTCACTCTGATGGTAGTTTCTTTTGCTATGCAGAAGCTCTACAGAGATATAGATCAATGGAACAGAACAGAGCCCTCAGAAATAACGCCGCTTACCTACAACTATCTGATCTTTGACAAACCTGAGAAAAACAAGCAATGGGGAAAGGATTCCCTATTTAATAAATGGTGCTGGGAAAACTGGCTAGCCATATGTAGAAAGCTGAAACTGGATCCCTTCCTTATACCTTATACAAAAATCAATTCAAGGTGGATTAAAGATTTAAATGTTAGACACTAAAACCATAAAAACCCTAGAAGAAAACCTAGGCATTACCATTCAGGACATAGGCGTGGGCAAGGACTTCATGTCCAAAACACCAAAAGCAATGGCAACAAAAGCCAAAATTGACAAATGGGATCTAATTAAACTTGCTTTGTCTTAATAACTCTTTGTTAAGCACTGTCCTATGTAGCTGTTAGACATAAGGGAATAAGTACATTCTATGTCCTTGTACTTTAACCAAGATATTTGTGCTGGACGTGCTCACAGGCATGTCCCAGCTCACAGCCTAGGCCCTTTCCTTATTTGGGAATATTATTACTTTTCTAAGTCCTTTTTAAGCAACTTCCTCTTTTCCTCTGTTCTCCATTGCTTTTACCTATTTACAAAAGTTTTTAAGCTGTTAGCCAATCGGGTTCAGTTTAGATTGTGAGGTTTGGCTGCAACCAACAGAGATCAGACACAGCAGTAAGGACCCAATGTGTAAGGAATAAATATGCCTGCCTTTCCTTTGTTCATTGTGCTCTCATGGCAGGATTGCTAAGGGGCAGCACCCTTTCTGCAGAAAGTAAAATTACTTTGCTAAGGAAACTTTTTGTCTAAATGTTGATTTTTCCTTGCGGTACTGAAAAACGAACATTTTGCATGTAACAGTTGTCAAGGGAGGACAGACAGTCTTAGCAGGTATCGCACTCCAGGGGCTTCAGAATGGTGAGTGGGGAGTTCTGGTACTCAAGAGTGGGTACATGGCAGCCTTCCAGACCACAACATGGGGATCCAGGAGAGGGAGTCCAGGCCTTAGAAAAGGATGAATTTCTGAGGAGTATATAAATGGAGGGGGAAATTAAGGTTTTACAGGACCTGAAGCTTGTAAAACCTGGGGAACCCCCTTTAAGGAAACAAATAAACAAACAAAAATATTTCACTTTTCAAATGCTTTAAAGCATAGACTGTGAACAGTTTGCTAGGGCTCTTCTCAGGGCCTTGGCAGGGGCCCATGCCAGGGAGGGGCCTGAAGCTTAAGCTTCATTAACTCCACAGCTCATCTACCTCTGTCCTGCAGAGGGGTCTGAGCTCCAGACAGTCAAATCAGGAAACTGAGACAGCTGTCCACTCCAAAAGAGGCAGGGCTCATAAAACAAGGGTTAAGAAAAAGGAGGTGGCTTAATGTTCATGTGGTTATTCAGGGAAGCTAGCTCAACCCCAGGCCTTCTGTTCAGGTTGGATGATCTGCATTGGTGGTCACATTACAATGTGCCCAGCATAGTGCAGAGATTAGGAAGGGCCCAGTGCCCTCTATGTCTTGTGGCCAAATCAGGCAGAAGATGAGGTCTGGTACGGACTTGTACATATTTGTTTGTTTATTCAGTCATTGAATACTTTTCCTTCCTTCCCTCCCTTTCCTTTTCTTTTCTTCCTTTCTCTCTCCTTCTTCTCTCTTCTCTTCTCCTTTCTTTCTTTCTTCCTTCCTTCCCTTCTTTTCTCCTTCCTTCCTTCCTTCCCTGCTTCCTTTCTTCCTCTCTCTCTCTTTCTCTCTTTCTTTCTTTCTGACAGTCTCGCTCTGTCGCCCAGGCTGGAGTGCAGTGGTGCGATCTTGGCTCACTGCAACCTCTGCCTCCCGGGTTCAAGTGATTCTCATGCCTCAGCCTCCCACGTAGCTGGGATTATAGGCATGGGCCACCATGCCCAGCTAATTTTTGTATATTTAGTACAGATGGGGTATGCCATGTTGGGCAGGCTGGTCTTGAACTCCTGGCCTCAAGTGATCCACCTGCCTTGGCCTCCCAAACTGCTGGGATTACAGGGGTGAGCCACCATGCTCGGCCAAGTCATTGAATACTTTCTGTGCCTTGAGGAAAAAAGACTAAGGCCCCATCCCTGCTCTGAAGGAGTTCACTGTCTAAAACCAGCAATTGACACCAAAACATGATGTAGCCAGAGTCCCCAAAGGAAGTTACTTGCAGAACCCAAGAGCCTCTAGGAAGACTAGTGAAGAGGAGGTTGGGATGATGATTAGGCCCTAAAACATTGGTAGGAGCACTTGGAGCTTCTGAAAGGAGTAGGGTGACCAACTGTTCCAGCTTGCCCTACCAACTCCTGATTTTAACAAAGTCCTGTGTTCCAAGAGATTCCTCAGTCAAGGGAAAACTGGGATTGTTGGTCACCCTAGGAGGAAGGGACACTGACTAGTTTCTTTGGAGGAAGGAGGGCATTGAGGTCACTGGGATCAGTCCTGAGGCACCATTCATTTCCCTTTGGGGTGTGACAGGGAATGATGACCTTTACACAATTTCTGATCCAGCCCTGAGGAGCTGCAATCAAATTTCTTGAGAGTGTGGGAGGCTGGTACAAGGATTTTTAATCCTGGGCCTGCTTAAGAGGGTAACGTGTAAGAAGTGGCAGTGGTGGAGAAGCAGCCTGGGAGAGCAGTCCAGCCCAGAATCTAAGATGTAGCAGCTGGGTCAGATGAAAGATAAGGCCACCAGGTAATGCAGCACACAGCAGCAGTGGCCTCTGAATCAATAACAATGGACTACCCCAAAGAAAGGAAATCAGTACATCGAAGAGCTATCTGCATTCCCATGTTTATTGCAGCACTATTCACAATAACCAACATTTGGAAGCAACCTAAGTGTCCATCAACAGATGAAATGGATAAAGAAAATATGGTATTACACATAATGGAGTACTATTCAGCCATTAAAAAAATGAGATCTTGTCATTTACAACAACTTGGATGGAAATGGAGGTCATTATGTTAGGTGAAATAAGCCAGGCACAGAAAGACACACTTCACATGTTCTCAGTTATTTGTAGGAGCTACAAATTAAAATAATTGAACTCATGGAGACAGAGAGTAGAAGGATGGTTACCAGGGGCTGGGAAGGGTAGTGGACAGGGGTGAGGGGTAGGGCCGGGGGAAGTGGGGATAGCTAATAGGTATAAAAAAATAGAAGGAGTAATAAGATCTAGTATTTGATAGCACAACAGGGTGTCTATAGTTAAAAATCACATTTTTTTATTTCAATAGCTTTTGGGGTACAAGTGGTTTTGGGTTACATGGATGAATTATATAGTGGTGAATTCTGACATTTTAGTGCACCAGTCACCTGAGTAGTGTACATTGTACCCAATAGGTAGCTTCTTATCACACACCCCCGTCCCACCCTCCTGTTTCTGGGTCTCCAAAGTCCGTTATATGACTTTGTGTACCTTTGTGTACTTAGCTCCTACTTCTTTGGTTTTCCATTCCTGGGTTAATTCACTTAGAATAATGGCCTCCAGCTCCATCCAAGTTGCTGTAAGACATTATTTCATTCCTTTTTATGGTTGAGTAGTATTCCATAGTGTGTGTATATATATATATACCACATTTTCTTTATTCACCCATTAGTTGATGGGCACTTAGGTTGGTTCCATATCTTTGCAATTGTGAATTGTGCCATAATAAATATATTTGTGTAGGTGTATTTTTCATATAATGACTTATTTTCTTTTGGGTAGATACCCAGTAGTGGGAATCCTAGATCAAATGGTAGATCTACTTTTAGCTCTTTTAAGGAATCTCCACACTGTTTTTCATAGAGGCTGTACTAATTTACATTCCCAACAGCATATTCACATATGCTTCCCTTTCACCATATTCACACCAACGTCGACTATTTTTTGATACAGTCAATTTAGTTGTACATTAAACATAAGAGTATAATTTGATTGTTTGCAACACAAAGGATAAATGCTTGACATAAAGGATACCCTATTTACCTTGATGTGATTATCACGCCTGTATCAAAATATCTCATGTAACCCAAAAATATATACACCTACTATGTATCCATAACATTTTTTAAAAATTAAGAAAAAAGAATGACTGACCAGCTATCAAAGGCCTTAGGAGCCTCTGAGCCCTGTGCCTTGTTGCCCATATACTCCTTTCCCTTAGAGAAGAGCAGGGTTAGAGGTGCTGACAGAGAACAAAGCAAGCGGGAGAAACAGGTATCTCTTTGTTCCCCCAGGCCTCTCCTACTCAACAGTGAAATAAGATCTTGATTTTTATCTGAGATCTTTATGTTTGCTTTACCCAACACCTGGCACCTGAAGTTATGTGCAAAATTTTGTGTGTATAAGCATCTTCTTGGGAAGATAGTGTTCATTATGGCCTCAAAGTTGTTCAAGATCTGAAAACAATTTGAGAAACACTAGATTAAGTGGTTTCTAAGGCCCCTGTTTTCAAATTCTATGATTTGATAATACTCAATATAATTTATTTGAATTTATAAAAAGGATCATTAAGGAAGTGTCAGGTTTCAAGAAGCCAAGAAATATCACTTTGAGAAATATACTAAATATTAACATCAGGTAATACAAAGCCATTTTCTCTGTTGTGAATGGGGAACTGATATGGTTACTATTATGTGTGAACTTGGCTAGGCTAGTTAGACACACTGTATGCCCAGCTGTTCGGTCAAACACCAGTCTAGGTGTTGTTGTGAAGGTATTTCTTAGAAATAATTAACATTTAAATTAGTAGACTTTGAGTAAAGCAGATCACCCTTCATAACCTGGGTGAGTCTCATACAATTGGTTTTAAGCTTTAAGAACAAAGACAGGTTTCCCAAAGAAGGAAGTCTCCTCAAAACTGCAACATGGAAACTCTTCTCGAGTTTCCAGCCTGCTAGCCTGCCCCACAAATATCCAGGACTTGCCAGCCCTCACAATCACATGAAGCAATTCCTGAAAATAATAAACCTCTCTTTCTCTTTCTCTCTATCCTATTGTTTCTATTTCTCTGTAGAACCCTGACAAGTACTGGACCCATTAGTCATTTATTTCGAATTACAATAATTCTCACACACACACACACACACACACACACCCCCACACAACGACCAAAATGGTCAGCACTGGTGAAGGCAGTCAGTCCTTGAGGCCACTTGGAACAAATCAGTACTGTTGAACAGGGTACAAAGAAAAAAAACATACTCTTCCAGGTGTATGTTCCAAGCTTCACGTTGTATGGCCAAAGAGCCAATTTTGTCAAATTGTCTGAAAGCAAGTTGATTAACAGGACAATTTGGTCAAAAGAATGACTTGGCCCTGCGCAGTGGCTCACGCTTGTAATCCCAGCACTTTGGGAGGCCATGCCGGGCGGATCACGAGGTCAGGAGATCCAGACCATCCTGGCTAACATGGTGAAACCCCGTCTCTACTAAAAATACAAAAATTAGCTGGGCATGGTGGCGAGGGCCTGTAGTCCCAGCAACTTGGGAGACTGAGGCAGGAGAATCGCTTGAATCCGGGAGGCGGAGGTTGTAGTGAGCCGAGATCGCAGCACTGCACTCCAGCCTGGGCAAACAAGGGCAAAACTCCGTCTCAAAAAAGAAGAAGAAAAAAAAAAAGAATGATTTGGCTGGGCACAATGGCTCACACCCATAATCCCAGCACTCTGGGAGACAAAGGTGGGAGGATCACTTGAGGCCAGGAGCTTAAGACCAGCCTGGCCAATATGGTGAAACAGTCTCTACAAAAAAATGGAAAAATTAGGCGGGCGTGGTGGTTGTAGTCCCAGCTACATGGGAGGCTAAGGCAGTTGGATCGCCTGAGCCCGGGAGGTCGAGGCTGCAGTGAGCTGAGATGGCACCACAGCACTCCAGCCTGGGCGACAGAGCAAGACCTGTCTAAAAAAAGTTTTGATTCAAAATGAGTATGTATGTATGTATGTATGTATGTATGTATGTATGTATGTATGTATTTTGAGGCAGAGTCTTGCTCTGTCGCCCAGGCTGGAGTGCAGTGGCATGATCTCGGCTCACTGCAACTTCCGCCTCCCGGCTTCAAGTAATTCTCCTGCCTCAGCCTCCCCCGTAGCTGGGATTGCAGGAGCCCGCTACCACGCCCGGCTAATTTTTGTATTTTTGTAGAGAAGGGGTTTCACCATGTTGCCCAGGCTGCTCTCAAACTCCTGACCTCAAGTGATCCGCCCGCCTCGGCCTCCGAAAGTGCTGGGATTATAGTCGTGAGCCCCCGCGCCCAGCCAAAATGATTATCTTTTACCTTTTAATTGATATACCAGTTGGCACTGTTAAACGTTTTCACACAAAACATATATTCATATGTTTGCTAATTTTACAAAAAGAAGATAAGGAATATTTTCAGGCCCCGGCTTCACAGATTGCTGGTGGCAGTGGAGAGGTGGGTGGCGCAGGTGGAACCACCTCCCCACTACTTGCAGATCAGGACCCTCCCCGGGAAAGCTCCAGGCCCAGGAACCTAAGCCGCAAGAATCTCGAAATTTCCACAGGACACCTTGTTCCTTTTGGCCAAGTGTCTGGATGAGCCCATCCCCTTGGGCAGCAACAAAAGGTAAAGGGCCTCTGTGAGGCTTTCAGATTCCAAAAAAAAGCAACCGCAGGAGTGGAGTGTGATGGTCAAAGCAGCCACCTTAAGCTTTCTCCTTTCTTTCCCACTAGAGGGCTGAGAAAAGTCTTCTTCCTGGCGTTGTATTTCATTTGGCAAATATTTACCGCTTTGTATTGTGTGCAAACTTTACCAGGTTTTCTGGGAAGAGAAGTCGTGGGGAACTCTCAGTTTGTTGATAAATATTAATACTTTTGGCCAAATTTTGAATTTTTTATGTCACTTGTTTTATTTCATTTTTGAAAAACAGCACTTTATTTCATTTAACTCTAGCATATTCAATGGCTGTGCATTTAATAATACTGAAATAAAGTCGCACCCAAAATGTTAGCAAAAAAATGGAAACTATATATGGTAGTGACCTCTACAAATGTTTTAAGCTTGAAAAATTCTGCACGAACGCAGACACAGGTTAGTCTGCCAAAGTTACTCAGATAAAAATTTCTCCAACCCTCAAGTCATAATCATAGTTGAGAAATGAATAAATGTGCCTTACGGCACCTCGAAACTTTTTGAGATTTTTATATAAACTAGCCTATACTTCTCTCCTTACGATTAGCATATGGGGTAGCTATTTTTCTTTAATAGAGATTCTTCAAATGTAGCTAGGGTTAAGAGAAACGCTGGCGCTGCCTCTCAGGAAGCTGGAGACGCAAAAGAAAAAATTAAGAGTTAAGGGCCGCCGGGCTCGGTGGCTCACGCCTGCAATCGCAGCAATTTGGGAAGCCGAGGCGAGTGGATCACGAGATCAGGAGATCGAGACCAGCCTGATCAACATGGTGAAACCCCTTCTCTACTAAAAATACAAAAATGAGCCGGGCGTGGTGGAGCGCGCCTGTAATCCCAGCTACTCGGGAGGCTGAGGCAAGAGAATCGCTTGAACCCGGGAGGCGGAGGTTGCAGTGAACCGAGATCGCGCCACCGCACTCCAGCCGGGGCGACAGAGTGAGACTCCGTCTCAAAAAGAAAAAAAACAAGAGCTGAGGGCCAAGTCAATCCAACCGCGGCCGGCGACTGGAGGCTGAGCATGGCTGGCGATCTGGGGCTCCAGATCACGGCGCAAACCCGCTGACCTCCACCCCTCCCGCGCGGCCGCCGGCGCGCGCCCGTGGCGTCACGGCGTCGGGGTGGAGCCGGCGGCAGGGGCCGGGCCTCTCTAGGCTCTCCGGCTGAGCCGGGTTGGGGCCCGGGTTGGGGGCGGCGGCCCGGCGCGGCGCCCTGGGACTGTGGAGCATCGGGATTTATAGCGCGCCCTCTGGGTAGGCGGCTGTAGCGGAGAGGCGTGCGGGATCGGGATGTCGGGGCTGCTCACGGACCCGGAGCAGAGAGCGCAGGAGCCGCGGCACCCCGGCTTCGTGCTGGGGCTGGATGTGGGCAGTTCTGTGATCCGCTGCCACGTCTATGACCGGGCGGCGCGGGTCTGCGGCTCCAGCGTGCAGAAGGTGACTTGGGGGCGGGCGTGGGGCGCGGGTCTGACTGGGTTTCGCTGAGTCCCGGGGTCCGGCCTTGGGAGGCGAGCGGGCAGGCCCCACCTACCGCCCTGGACGCGGCCACCTGCAGCACCCGCGGGCCCTGGGGCGAGAACGGCGCGCCCAGACCGGCTGAGTCTTCGCGTTCCCTCCCTCGGCTGGGCTGAATCCCGCGCGCCCTTCCTGTCCAGGCTGAGGGTGCTAGGGGCCCGGTGTATGACCTGGGCCGCTCGCTTGCCTCTTGCCACCTGGGGAGCCACCTGTCCGGCCTTACCTGGATGGGACTGAGGTGACTCGCCGGACGGGACTGGGCAGTCTGTGCACATCCAGCCAGAGGGTGGTTTGTGAGTTGCTTGGTTCTTCCTGCACTTCCCTGATAGATCTCCCACCACATCTTTATTTACATTTTAATTTTTCAAAACTTTTTTTCTTTTTTCTTTATTATAGCCTTTGGACTTGTGCCTCAATAACTTTTCATATCTTTGTAGAATTTAAGTTTATTCTCTATTCTTCACTTGTCATCATTATTAACTACTACTCCACAAAATGCTGATTCCTTACGTGAGCAACTGATTGCCGTGGATATTAGAGGTATTGGGCAAGTTTTGAAGGCTGTGTGGTCATCAGTTTTCTATTTTCCATCTTTGAGAATTCATAAAATTCTTTATTTCCCCTCGTTTGAGAGACCTGCCAAATCATTGGTTGGTTGTTAGTAAAGCCTTGAATTGTTGATAATATTGGTCAGCAACCAACAAATTGATATCCTTCTGTTCTCATATTAATGAAGTGTTGATTTATACACAATTGTCAATGCACCAAAAATAATATTTATTTGTTATGGTGTTCTTATTGTTGTTCCTTTTTTTCTTTTGAGACAGGGTCTCACTTTGTCACCCAGGCTGGAGTGCAGTGCTGTGATCTCGGCTTACTGCAGCTTTGACCTCCTGGGCTCAAGTGATCCTTCTATCTCAGCCCCCCAGGTAGCTGGGACTACAGGCAAGGGGCCACCATGCCTGGCTAAATTTGTTTGTATTTTTTAATAGAGATGGGATTTTGCCATGTTGCCCAGGCTGGTCTGGAAATTCCTGGGCTCAAATAATTCACCCGCCTCGGCCTCCCTAAGTGCCAAGATTACAGGCGTGAGCCACTGCGGCCAGCCTGTTATGGTGTTCTTATTTTCTCTTCCCAGTACCAACATCTTTTTATGTTAGAAATTTGAGGGAGGGCCGGAGCCATCAGTTACCTAACCATTCCCAGCAGCACTGTATTCCCCCTTTTTCTCAGTGTCCCATTCTTCTTCCCACTACCTTAGAGGTGTTTTTCTTCGTAGCACTTGCCCAGGAGCAAGGTCCAGCTAGAGTGCCAGTGAGTAGTGACTGCTTTGAGCATTTGTTCTGGGGAAACATCAGACTTCCTTCCATTAAGTTTTTTTTTTTTCTTTTGAGACGGAGTCTCGCTCTGTCACCCAGGCTGGAGTGCAATGGCATGATCTCGGCTCACTGCAACCTCCGCCTCCTAGGTTCAAGCAATTCTCCTGCCTCAGCCTCCTGAGTAGCTGGGATTACAGGCACCCGCCATCATGCCTGGCTAATTTTTGTATTTTTGTAGAGACAGGGTTTCGCCATGTTGGCCAGGCTGGTCTTGAACTCTTGACCTCAGGTGAACCGCCTGCCTCAGCCTCCCAGAGCACTGGGATTATAGGCGTGAGCCACTGCGCCCGGCCTCCATTCAGGTTTCAGGACCAAGACAGTGGAACTGGGATTGTAGCAGCTCCCTGGTCCCTTCTCTGGCTAGCTGTGTGGGAACACTGCCCACCCACCCACACACTATCCCTATCCCAGCCTGAAAAGAAAAATGAAAGGCAGACACCACCCTTCAGTGACTGGGTACTCATTACCTTTCTAAGAGTATTTATCACAAACACGATACTTTTTAAAGTCTCCCTTATAATTCTAGACACAAAGTACTTTTAAGCACTGTTTTTTTGTTTGTTTTTGTTTTTCTTTTAAAGAATTGAAATATTTGGAACCAAAGGGAGAAATGAATTACTAGAAAATGCAAAGTTTCACAGTTAATATATAATTTGGGGCAGATCATTAGTTTTTTTAGGAATGAAGTGAGGAATCTCAAAGATGGATCAAGATTGCTGTGAGTGGCAGGAGGCCAGGAATATTTGCACAGACTCTAAACTGTGGAAAATGTGTCTGGATAAAAGAAAGATATGAGTAAATAAAAATACCAAAAAAATGCCTGCTCTTCCCCGATAAAGCACGGTCGTAGATTAAGAAGTGTGCAGCAATGCCTCTCTGTGTGGTAGGAGTTTATAGCAGTACTGCTTAAAGTGTAGTTACGGGGCTGCTGGGATTGAGATAATAAAAGAAAACTAAGCATTTAGGAACTTGTGTAGCAACTTAGCAGAATAATTTTATGTCTATTGACTCTAATAATGAAACATTTGGGATTTTATTTTGTATGCTTTTTTTTTTTCTGGAAACTTTATAAAAATTATTGTTATTTTTAGAGACAGATTCTAACTCTGTCCCCCAGGTGGCCTGATCACAGTTCACTGCAACCTTGAACTCCTGGGCTCAAGCAATCCTCCTGCCTCAGCTTCCTAAAGCTCTGGGATTACAGGCACGAGTTACTGCACTAGGACTAGAAACTTAATTGTATCTTAAAAATTGCTGGTCCACAATGAATATAATTTTTTTTTTTTTTTTTTGAGATGGAGTCTCGCTCTGTCGCCCAGGCTGGAGTGCAGTGACTGATCTCGGTTCACTGCAAGCTCCGCCTCCCGGGTTCATGCTATTCTCCTGCCTCAGCCTCCTAAGTAGCTGGGACTACAGGCGCCCGCCACCAAGCCTGGCTAATTTTTTTGTATTTTTCATAGACATGGGGTTTCACCGTGTTAGCCAGGATGGTCTCGATATCCTGACCTGGTGATCCACCCGCCTCGGCCTCCCAAAGTGCTGGGATTACAGGCATGAGCCACTGCGCCTGGCCAATGAATAGAATTTTTTTAAAAAAAACAATTAGCAACTGGTCCTTTACTGCAGATAATTTGAGTTTTTTGGAAACAAGGATCTTGTTGGTCTACATTGCTGCTTAGTACCTGGTTTATTACCTCATTGTTACAGAATAAATAATTGAATTGCAGTTAAAATGTTAGGAATTCATGGGGCTCTATGACTTAGACACAGAACTTGATTGTGTTTATTCTGTCAAGTGAAAATTACACCTCTTGTAATATTCCAATGGAAAGAATGTATAATAGAAACCTAAAACCTCTTAGTGTATGATTTGATTTTACTGGGAAAGAAATTTTTAAAAAAGAAAAAAGAGATTCCCCTTTGTAGACAAGAACAAAATAGGCTGTGAGAAGACGTCAATCTTACTTCTTATGGCCTTTATTTTTTAAATGTTTAACAGTAGAGATACATTTTTAGCTTTTTTCTGTAATTTGTATTTTTAAAAAATCTTTCTTAGGGACTCTTAAATATACAAATTAACTACTAGAAGAATATTTTGTGTTGGAAACTCCACATATGAACATTTGATATTTTGGTTTGAAAAATGGAGAATATTTATCATGTTCCCCAGTGGAACATCATGCCATTATGAGAAACTATAAAAAATGATAATGTCTTGGTTGGAAGAACAGGACAGAAAGGTCACTCCAAAGAGTAATACTGTGTACTCTCTGTACATGCTTGAAAAACAGACTAGGTGGTTGTTGTCTTTTGTTTTTAATAAAAAAAAAATTAGCTTTTATTATATACTTGATCTAATTTTGGTTTGGTTCTCCTGTAAAAGAACAGATTTCACTACTGCAACTTGTTTGGGGATGGTATGTGACATCCTGATTGGTAAAGTGGGGGGAAGTGACCCTGAGTCAAGTCTGAAGGTTGATAGCCTTGAAGCAATGATATCCACATTGAGTTTTCTGGGGTAAGAAAGTGTTTCTTGTAGTTACACTATTACAGTCTGTAGTCATAAAAGCCTTGCCTAGAAAGGGCAGAAGTATTAATTGACAGAAGGAGAATAGATTGTGTTAAATCTGTTTTTTTGATGAGCTCACTGGGGAATAAGAGATTCTTTTTCCACATCACCTTGTGTAACACTTATACTCCCCATATTGTCACTGTATCCTCAGAGTTCCTTTTTTCTTTATTTTGGCCTTTTCATACTACATGTTAGACATTTTCCTTAACTAGTGATCTTGATTGGTTATCTGCATTTTTTTGGTACCATACCTTGCCCTGGCACTTAGGTATATCTGTCATTTGCAAGTACAGAACTCTGGTTCAACCCCTCCAGAAATAAATCCCTTACGTTCTCTTTCTGCCAGGTTAGGGAGGGGCAGTGATCTGGCTGGAGGAAAGGAATTGGGGCTCCTTATAAAGACTTTGAACCAGTCCTACGTACAACCCCATCTGGCATCCCAGCTTTCAGAGGAACCTCTAATTTCCAGAGTTCCACCCTAGAATCTCTGCCCTTTGCTTACGGGCATCACTCTCATAGTTCACTCATATGTTCATTCATATACTCACTTTATATTTATGGAATATCTAAGAAACCATAGGCACTTCTAGATGCTGGGGATAAAATGAACTAAGGAGACACATTCCCTGCCCTCTAGGAACTCACATTCTGAGGAGAAGGGTAGAGGTGACCTGACTCTGGTCTTATAGGCCATTATAAGGAATAGTGGTTTTACTCTGAGTGAAATGGGAGCCAAGGTGAGTAGAGATGCAGTGTAATCTGAGCAGGCAGTGAGGTATTGGCATTTCCTCCTCTGTCCTAAGCCATGTACCACCTGCCCACTCACTGTTCGTATTAAAAACATTTGTTGCCAGACGCGGTGGCTGACGCCTGTAATCCTAGCACTTTGGGAGGCTGAGGCGGGCGGATCACGAGGTTAAGAGATCAAGACCATCCCGGCTAACACAGTGAAACCCCGTCTCTACTAAAAATACAAAAAATTAGCCAGGCGTGGTGGCGGGTGCCTGTAGTCCCAGCTATTCAGGAGGCTGAGGCAGGAGAAGTGTGAACCCGGGAGGTGGAGCTTGCAGTGAGCTGACATTGCGCCACTGCTCTCCAGCCTGGGCAACACAGCGAGACTCCGTCTCAAAAAAAAAAAAAAAATTTGTTAAAATCTGGTCTGATCCTATTTGCTCTTCTCTTTGTCCTTGTGCATTTAAACCTTGTTAATGTTTTCCTTTTAATAGACTGGGAGGAATTGGAGATGCATGCATATGTTTAAGCCATCATTTTGACTTGAAGCCATAGATTTTTATGAAATTTGTTTATTGATTGATTGATTGAGACAGTCTCCCTCTGTCTCCCAGGCTGCAGTGCAGTGGCGTGGCCACAGTTCACTGTATCCTCTACCTGCTGGACTCAAGTGATCCTCCCACTTCAGACTCCTGAGTAGCTGGAACTACAGGTGTGGGCCACTACACCCTTTTTGTATTTTTGTAGAGATGGGGTTTTGCCATGTTGCTCAGGCTGATCTTGAACTCCTGGGCTCAAGCAATTCTCCTACCTCGGCCTCCCACAGTACTGGATTACAGGCCACTGCATCCAGCCTACAAAATTTATTTTATTTTTTAAGTTAAAGTAAAATAGACTTTTGGTGTATAGTTATGTGAACTTTAGGACATGTGTAGAAGTAATCCCCAAGCTCCCTTGTGTTACTTTATTGTAGTCACATCTCCCCACTCACCTAACCTCTAGTAACCACTGATCTGTTTTCCATAACACAGTCTTGTCTTTTTGAGAATGTCATATAAATGGAATCATACAGCAAGTAGCCTTTTGAGACTGGATTTTTTTCAGCATAATGCCTTTGAGATTTGTCCATATTGTTATGTATATCACTTGTTTATTCTTTTTTATTTCTGAGTAGTATCTATTATATGGATGTACTACATTCATTCACCTGTTGAAGTACATTTAGGTGGTTTCTGGTTTCTGGTGATCATTAATAGAGCTGCTATAAACATTAGTGTACAGATTTTAAGGGGAATATTAAAAAGCTTTGAACCAGTCCTGTGTACAACCTTATAGGGTAAATTTCTCTAGGGTAAATACCTAGGAGTGGGATTGCTAGGTTATATGGTAAGTGAATGTTTATCTTAGCAAGAAATTCAGAGTGGCCATACCATTTTGCATTCTCATCAACAATGTATCAGAGTTCCAGTTGTTCCACGTCCTCATCAATACTTGGTATCATTAGTTTTTAAAACTTTACTTATTTGATTTGACTTGCATTTCTCTAATGGCTAATGATGCTGAATATCTAACTTCATGTACATATTTGTAATCCACATGTTTTCTTTAGTGGAGTGCTTGAAGTCTTTTGCCCATTTTTAAATTGAGTTCTTTGTTTTCTTACTGTCGAGTTTTGAAATTTTTTATATATTCTGGATATTAGTCATGTGCTGGATATGTGATTTGTACATATTTTCTACCAGTCTGTACTTTTGTCTTTTTATTTTCTTAACAGTATCTTTTGCAGAACAAATGTTTTTAACTTTGATGAAGTCCAATTTATCAATTTTTTGTTATATGAATTATACTTTTGGTGTTCTAAGGACTCTTTGCCTAACCCCAAGTCACAAGAAATTTCTCTTGCGTTTTCTTCTAAACATTTTATAGTTTTACATTTTACATTTAGATCTTGATCCATTTTGAGTTAACTTCTGTAAGTTGCAAAGTTTGGGTTGAGGTTGATTTTTTTTTTTCTGAGATGGAGCCTTGCTCTGTCGCCCAGGCTGGAGTGCAGTGGTTCGATCTCGGCTCGCTGAACCTCTGCCTCCCGGGTTCAGGCAATTCTCCTGCCTCAGCCTCACGAGTAGCTGGGACTACAGGTACCACTGCCACACCCGGCTATTTTTTTTTTTTTTTTTTTTTTTTTTTGTATTTTAGTAGAGACAGAGTTTCACCGCGTTGCCCAAGCTGGTTGTGAACTCCTGAGCTCAGACAATATGCCCGCCTCAGCCTCCCAAAGTGCTGGGATTATAGGCGTGAGCCACCATGACTGGCCTGATTTTTTTTTTTTTTTTATTGCATATGGATGTCCAATTGTTATACCACCATTTGTTGAAAAAACTATCTTTTCTCCATGGAATTGCCCCTGTACTTTTGTTGAAAATCAGCTAGTCAATATTTGTGTGAGTCTATTTCTGGACTCTGTATTCTGTTCCATTGATCTATGTGTCAGTTTTTATGCCAATAGCATACTATTTTGATTACTGTAGCTTTATAGTAAGTCTTGAAATTGGGTAGTGTGCCTCTAACTGTATTCTTTTTTTTCCTCTCTGACTTTATTCTTTTTCAACGTTGTTTTGGCTATTTTAGTTTTTTTGCCTTGTATAAATTTTAGAATCTACAAAAAATACTATTGGGATTTTGTTATAGAAATCTGGGATGGCAGTTCTTTTAGCACACTGTAAATGTTGAGCCACTTATTTCTGGCTTTCATGGTTCTGATGAGAAATCCACAGTCATTTAAATTTTTGTTCTGTATATGTGAAATGTCTGGTTTCAAACTTTTTGCTTTTAGTTTTCAGCATTTTAATTATGATATCTGGGTGTGTAATGCTTTGGGTTCATTCTGGTAAAGGTTTCCTGAGCCTCTTCAATATATAGGTTTCATTGAACTTGGGCAGCTTTTAGCACTGTTACTTCCCTCAAGTAATTTTTTTTCCTGTTCTGAACCCTTTCTTTTCTTCTTTGGAGACCCCTGATTAAACAAATATTAGACCTTTTGCTATGTCCTGGGGCTTTGTTCTTCTTTTTCCTCCAATCTTTTTTCTTTCTGTTGTGCAGATAATTTCTATTGATCTATCTTCAAGTTTATTAATTTTCTTCTATCTCCCTTCTGCTATTGAGCCCATCCAGTAAGTTTTAAATTTTGATCAGTACATTTTTCAATTCTAAAACTTTTCTTTTTTATGTCTTTTATGACTTTCTTTTTTCTTTCTTTTTAAAATGGGATATATTTAAGGCATTCTTCATGATATCTTGATATACTGACCTTGATATACACATACGTAGTTAAATGATTACTGCAGTTACCGTTGCTGAGACTGTCTTTCCATTTGTTGCAAGTGTATTCACTCCTCTTGGAGTATTTTCATAATAGCTGCTTTAGACTGTTTATCAGATATCTGTGTCATCTTGGCATTGGCATTTCTTGATTATCTTTTCCAATGTGAGTTAAGATTTTTCTGGTTCTTCATATACCTTGTAGTTTTGGATTGTATCCAAGAAATTTTGAATATTATGTTAAAAGACCCTGGGGTTTTTATAAATCCTATGAGGATTTTTGTTGTTTTTCTTTTAGCAGGTATTTATTGCATTTGGGTAGAGGCTACAAATTCAGTCTTCTGACTGCAGTTTCAATGTCAGATTTGTTTTCAAAATCTTGGCAGTACTATTTGGATCTGCCCTGTGTGTGTGCAACCTAGTAGTCAGTCTGGGACCTGGGCAGTGGTCTATCCTTTAGTTCTGTTCTTAGTATCTTTGGTATAGTGTTTAGGATTACATCCATGCAAGTGCAGCTTTGGGGTGAGCCTAAGAGTTCATACACAACTTTCTGTGGTATCTTTTCCAAGTTCCTCCCTCTCTGAGATGGTTCTGGTACTTTTTGATTCCCTGAACCTCCCCTTGTGGTCCCCGGCCAAAAAGCTGGGGCTTTTATTACTGCACTCGGCTGGGTATGTCTGGGGTTAGGCAGCAGAAACACACAGAGAAAAAAGCCATAGGGGTTGACCACACCCTCTTGGGATCACCGCTCATCTGATTGGAGAGGAAGTTTTACCTTCCTCAGGATTTTAGGTACCTGTTGAGATGCACCGATACCATTATTAACTGCTGCTGCCACTGCTACAGGATTTTGTGGGTATAAAAGTATGGAGACAAGGGAAAAAAGAAAAATGGGAGATCTGCCCCATTTCCTCTGAGTGTTAGGAGTTCCCTTTCTCATTCTTTGAACCAAAACAGTAGAGCTTTTCCTGGCACTTCCTCTGTGCCCTAGCTCCCAGTTCTGGTTTTCAGGATGTCTTGAGTCTAAGCCAGGGGATTTCAGAAGAAAAATGGGAGACTCACCACCAGTTCCATGGTACCTGAATTCTTATCTACTTCCCCAGTCCACCTGCTGCCATATACTTTTTAAGAGTCCACAATGGCTGCTGCATGCATTCTGTCCAGGTGTTATATTTGTATTTAGCAGAAGAGACAGGGTGGAGTGTGCTTACTCTATTGTGGTCTGAACTGGAATTCACTTTTTTTAAAATTTATTTTTAATTTTTTAAAAGCCTTTTTTCTTATTTTAAAAACACACCTTCTTGTAGAAAACTTAGAAAATAAAAGTAGAGATAAACAAAGCTAAAGTCTTCTGTGAACTCATGAGTTACTGCTATTTGGTGTTGGCATATAGTCCTTTTTTATCTCATAAATGTGTCTTTTTCAATTTTAACAATAAAAATTAATTAGATAATAAAATCATGTTAATTATTTTAACCAGTAGTTTTGAGACCCAAAGACCCATACTATTGACTTGATCTAATGCTGTTTTTACTAAATCTTCTTTTCCTTAATAGGTAGAAAATCTTTATCCTCAAATTGGCTGGGTAGAAATTGATCCTGATGTTCTTTGGATTCAATTTGTTGCCGTAATAAAAGAAGCAGTCAAAGGTAATTGGATTTATAAAAATAACAATAATCTTTATGGTTTTTTTTTGTAATAGTTTTCCTCAGGCTTCTGTAGTTGTGGTTTTCCTAAGTTATACATATATATAGTATTTTATTGGGATTACAGTTTCCCAGTATTTTTCAACGGAAATTTGTAATTCACAGTGAGCTCCTTTGTCAGGGAAAGGTAACATCTGCTGTGTCCTCTGGTTTGTCTCTTTTCGACTGTAATATAAATGCTCACCATTTCCTCATTCCAGGTTATAGCTAGTGCTGTTTTGATTTCCTGTTTGGCACAAAATACCAGAGGATTATAAACAGAAGTTACAGTGTATAGCTTCTACTCTCATGGGTTTACAACTGAGTTATTTCTATTGTAAAATGAGTTTTTATTTGTTTTTTTCTGGCCATTTGACATAAAGTGCTTTCCTGGCCAAAGCTATGGTCTAAGTCTTAGTTCTTTAAGAATGTTAGAAACATTCTTAAACATTGACAACATCTCAAAACATTGAAATGGCCACCTTGCTTGAGAACATGGCAAAGATTACTTGCAAATGTAAATTCTGAAAGATCTTTTACTTCATTTTTCTGGCTGAACTGCTTCTTCTCATCTTTTTGGTTTGAAATATTTCAGTCTATGCAAAAGTTGCAAGAATAGTACAATAAACTCTTGTATATCTTTCTCGTAGATTCAAACATATTTTGTAATATTTACCATTTTCTGCAAACTGTTTTTTTCTTTCTGAACCATAGGAAAGGAGTATTTTCTCCTATAACCACAATGCAATTATAACACTCAGGAAGTATAACATTAACACAGCACTGTTTTCTAATACTCTGTCTTCAGTATTTGCTCTTGTATTAGTGAAAACAAAAAACAAAAAAACTTCTTTTTTCAATCTAGAACCCAGCCAAAGAGGAGGCATTGCATTTAGCTGTCAGTCGGCTTAGGCTCCTTTCATCTAGAGCACATTCTTGTGACATTGGCAATTTTCAAAAGTACAAGCCAGTTTAGTAGAGTGTCCCTCATTTTGAGGTTTTCTGATTGTTTCCTCCCAGTTAGATTCAGGTTGAATAACTTTGGAATACTATATGGGGTTGATGTGTTTTCCTCAATGCTCAAATTGAAGTTGTCCCAGATTTTCCCGGTGGGATAAATAGATTTTTAAAGAATATCACAAAAAATACTCGAGTTGCTATATTTTAAGAAATTTGGACCAAAAAGTCAATATTTTTGTTTGCATCCTGGCATCAGTTTGTGTTGAAAATAAGGTCTCAGCTTCAATAATTATACTACTTTCCTTGAGAGTTTTCCTTTATTGTCATTAACCAGCTTCTATTATGATTGATCATTGCTTAAATTAAGATCCAATCTTATTATTACCAAGAAAAAATAAATCTGACATACTTTGAATAGTATTTGTTTTTTTCCCAGCACCTAAAACAAAAAAAGCTACTTTGTTATTCAGAAACAACCTTTAAGGCCGGGCACAGTGGCTCACACCTGTAATCCCAGCACTTTGGGAGGCCAAGGTGGGCGGATCACCCGAGGTCAGGAGTTTGAGACCAGGCTGGCCAACATGGTAAAACCCTGTCTCTACTAAAAATACAAAAAATTAGCCAGGCAGGGTGGTGCACACCTATAATCCCAGCTATTTGGGAGGCTGAGGCAGGAGAATTGCTTGAACCCGGGAGGCAGAGATTGCAGTGAGCCAAGATTGTGCCACTGCACTGCGGCCTGGGCAACAGAGTGACACTTTGTCTCAAAACAAAAAACACAAAAACAAAAAACAAGAAACAACCTTTGTTTTCTTCAAGTAAAAAAAAAAATGCTGCAGAATCATCTTAGTAATGCTTTATTTATTAATTCCAGTTGTTTTGTTAGAATGCTAAACCCAGGTATTTTTCTTAAAGATTATATTGGATTTCTTTTTCTATATTGTAATATTATAAAGAAAAATATCACTGGCTTTAAAACATGTGTTTTATCCATCTTTACTTTTAGCTGCAGGAATACAGATGAATCAAATTGTTGGTCTTGGCATTTCAACACAGAGAGCAACTTTTATTACGTGGAACAAGTAAGTACATTTTGTGATAAGCACCCTACTGCTGGGTTCATGCCACAGTGAGTACACGGTTATGAAATCTCTTTGGGGAGTTTTAACTTTCTGAATTGAGAATAGTTTCGTTTGGTTAAGAGGGATGAAATGTGCCTGCTTTCTGGCTTGTATGCTCACTGCATGTCATTTGGGCTTGACTTATATAATATAATACCACAAAAAGACTTAACTGTCATTAAAATTATCCATTTCTTTCTTTCGGGTAAGTTAGCTTTTCAAACAAGCATAGATCAAAGATCTAAAAAATTATACCTAAAAAGAGTCAGAGGAAACTCACAAATTTCAGAAACACAGTACTGTGCTATGGTTTATATTTTCAGTCTACTCTAAATTTAATATTTGTCTATAGCATATGAGGCATATATACACTAAACACAGTTATAATATTGTAATAGCTACTGTATAGTAAACATCTGTGACAGTCCCAAGTTCCATTATCCTTACAACAAACCTATAATTTAGGCATCATATCTGTTTTTACAGAGAAATAAGTTGTTCAGGGTTGCTCAGGGAGCAAATAGAGCCAAGATTCTAAATTGTCTTTTTGACTCAGAAGCATATGTTCTTTATACTATCCCCATATTGCCTTCAACATGTTTCTTTCTTTTTCTTTTTCTTTTTTCTTGAGACAGGGTCTTACTCTGTTACCCAGGCTGGAGTGTAGTGGCATGATTACAGCTCACTGCAGCCTCAACTTCCCAGGCTCAGGTAATCCTCCCGCCTTAGCCTCCTGAGTAGCTGGGACTACAAGTGCACTCCAATATGCCTGGCTAATTTTTTTGTATTTTTTGTAGAGACGGGGTTTCACCATATTGCCAAGCTGGTCTCGAATTCCTTGGCTCAAGCAATTCTTCCACCTCAGCCACCTCCCCCAGCTAGCATGTATTTCTCTGTGTCTTGGTTTAAACACACACCCACATTCCCTCCCCCCAAATCCCCCCGCCCACGTACCCACACACACCACTGTAAAATGTGTTTTTGTTAAAGCATTAGGCTCCAAAGGACGTCTTGAGCTTGGGCAGTGGGAAAGAAAAGTGAGCAGAGGGGGAAAAGATGAATCTGAAAAATATAATTAGGGTGAATTCACAAGGACTTGGCTTCTAATTCAGTATTGGGCAAGAAGAAGAAATTTGAATTTATCAATACTGCTGGCCTTGATGTTTGGGCTGTATGATAGAAATCATAGAGAATGTAAGGAGGAATGGGCTGGGTAGTAGTGAGAGCAGGTAGAAGGAAAAATGATAAAATGTTTGGTTTTGGACGTGTGAATGTGGAGCTATCTCAGAGGTGACTAGAACATTGGTTTAACTTGGACTGAGGCATAGCACATCTCCATCAGATAGGATCTTTTTATTTTCATTTTTGGGGGATGAGGTCTTCACTTTGCTACCTAGGCTGGAGTGCAGTGGCACGATCATAGCCCACTGCAGCCTCGAACTCCTGGGCTCAAGGGATCCTCCCACATCAGCCTCCCAAGTAGCTAGGACTATAGGTGTGTACCACACTATGGCAGGCTAATTTTTAAAATTTTTATAGAGATGGAGTCTCACCATGTTGCCTAGACTGGTCTTGAACTCTGAGCCTCAAGTGATCTACCTGCCTTGGCGTCCCAAAGCGCTGGGATTACAGGCGTGAGCCACCATGCTCGGCCCAGTACTCTTTTTTTTCAGGACATGCTGCATCTCAGATTGATGCCTACATCTGCAGTTCCTCTGTGCTTACTCCACTCCCCAGCACTGGCCTTGGTTATGGCAAATCTTAAATAAATCTTAAATAGTAGTATATTGTCAGATGAAGGGGTGAATGAATTAAACTTACCTTTACAGAGAAGGTATCTAATCTTAGTGACCCTGTTAACATTTTGAGCTGAATAATTCGTTGTCATGGGGACTGTCCTGTGGTGTCGCAGCTGTTTAGCAGCATCCCTGGCCTCTACCCACTAGATGTCAGTAGCACCCCAGCCCACCTCACCACCATTTGTACCAACCATAAATGTCTCAAAACATTGCTAAACGTCCCCTGGGGACATCCCCAATTTGGAACCATTGGTGTAGATGAAGTCTCAAAAAATAGGTGTGTTCTCTGGTAGAGATTATGTGGAGAAAAGAAAAGCAAGCTAAGGATTTGGACTGTGGGTCCCCGCTCCCACCAAATTTAAAGTGAGTCAGGGAAGAAAAAGCCAGCAAAGCAGGACCAACGCTAATCTGGGAAGTGGATGGATGAAAGTGGAGGGAGGAGTATTCTCAGGGAAAGAACTGATTGGATGTGTCACATTCACTTGGCCATTGGCCCCAGTGATTGCTTTCATCAGGACCTGGCTACCATATCACTCATGACAGTAAGGTCAGAATATTAGGAAGCAGAGTTTTTATCTGATGCTAGGACTATACATCACCATTAGAAGGAATAGAAGAGTTAGATTTCAAGACAGTTCACTTTCCTTACTGGTGGTAGTGGTGTTGTAGAGGGATAAGACTTCTTCCTAAAGCAATTCATTGTGAGTTTTTTATCTTGGCTGTCCTTTTTTCTTTTTTGAAATGTTTGTATTCTTTCATGAGTTTTGGGAACATTTTTTGCTTGTAGAAACTGAAATAGTGGATATTTTTTGAAAAAAGACTGAAAGCCTTTGTGCTTCTTTTACATTAAAATAATGGAGCGGAGCCTATTCTGCTCATTGGGCCCCAGGGAGCCAATGTGGTGTATGATGCTGACAGATTCCACAAGAGCCCTAGCAAACAGCCGGGACACAACACAGATGGACACAGCACAGGGCCAGCCAGAAGCATTAATTGTTCATTTGTGAGAGAAAAGGAGAGACAGACTAGATCCTGTGGAAAAACCTATTGTTCGTTCCAGTCCTGGCCAGCAGCTCCTCCTCCCAGCTTGTTGTTTTTTTCCTCCTGCATCCATGGTGCATTTCTGTCCTCATGGCCGTAGAAACATTATTTTCCTCACAGTTGCTGTCAGGAGGTCTAAAACTTTGAACTTTCTTTTTGTTTTTCTCCCTATCTCTCCCCCATCCCCCTGTTAGGGACCAGGAAACTTACGAACTTTTTTCAGTCTTTGAGCTTTCTTCATGTTCTTCAGGTTAAGCTTTTTTTCCAATATATTCAAAAAGTGGTGTGTTTAGCCTGCTTTCTAAAATAACTCTAACTGATAACACTTCCATTTTGGTTCTTTTAAATTCCTTTTGTTCTAAAAAAAAAAAAAATCACGAGCTGTTTTGTTTCTTTAGTCAATGTCTCTTGGGAGATTTCTGCCAGCTAACTTCAGATCAGGGTGTGTGCCAATTAGCAACACAAACTGTGAGTCATGGGAGCCTGGATTCACTCATAACTGTTTGAGGGCTCACAGGGAGTAATGCACCGTGCTGGGGGCTGCACTGCGTATACAGATGAATAAGAATACCAGCCCTAATTTACAATCTCATTATATAGGTACACAAATTACTCTATATTCCCATTGCACAAAATAGATTTTTATTGTAGTATTTGATACTCACATTAATGAGTCTTACCAAATACTTATGACTTAAAATATATTAAGAGCCACAGAATGGTGTAAAGTGTTAGAAGGGTTTAAGACAATTAATTTACAACATTGCTATTTACACTTTTCCTTCATTTTTCCTTTTTTTGTTGATAGAGATAAAATAAACCCAAGTCAGTGCTGAGTGAATATTGGAATATATGCTATTACTTGAAAAATCAGTATTCTAGATTGTCTTGTTCTATGTTATAAATTAATGATGCCACTTTCATCTTGTGATTTTGTCTCTCCCCCTCACTGCTTTTCAGCCACACTAGCCATTCAGTTCCTCTAAGACATGCTTCATCTTGCTCTAGGACCTTTGAACATATAGCACATTTTGTTGGGAATGTTCATACTTCTGATTCCTTCTTATCCTTCAGAGCTGAGATCCATTGTCATTTCTCAATCCTTCACTGACCACCACACAGGGGCCATCTCTTAAATACTCTCATGGCACCTCTATTTATCCATTTTTTTTTTTTTGAGGCGGAGTCTCACTCTTTTGCCCAGGCTGGAGTGCAGTGGTGCTATCTCGGCTCACTGCAAGCTCTGCCTCCCGAGTTCACGCCATTCTCCTGCCTCAGCCTCCTGAGGAGCTGGGACTACAGATGCCCGCCACCGTGCTCTGCTAATTTTTTGTATTTTTAGTAGAGACGGGGTTTCACCATGTTAGCCAGGATGGTCTCGATCTCCTGACCTCGTGATCCGCCTTCCTCGGCCTCCTAAAGTGCTGGGATTACAGGCGTGAGCCACCACGCCCAGCCTCTATTTATCCTTTATAGGGCATATTCCAGCTGTAAGTGAGCAACTGAGTAATTGATTATTTGTTTAAATTCCCTGGTAGAAAGTACAGTCATCAGGGCAAAGTGCTGTGTGTCTCTGTTCATAGCTGTGTACCCAACTCCTGGTACAAATTGGCTTATAAATTTTTGCTGAAACCAGTGATTGAACATCAGATTTAAGTGTATAAGTATGTGCTGTTGTAGAATGGCTCTGAAGAATTATATATCAATAGATTTTATCTTTATCAAACACAATCTGATCTTTGACAAAGGTGCTAAGACCAGCCAGCGGAACAAGAATAGTTTTTTCAACAGATGGTGCTGGGAAAACTGAACATTCACATGCAAAAGAATTAAATTGGACCCTTACCTAATAGCATATACAAAAATGAATCCCAAAATGCATCGAAGACCTAAATTTAAAAGCTTAAACTATAAACTAAAAACTCTTAGAAGAAAACAGGAGAAAATCATCATGACTTTGGATTTGGCAGTGATTCCTTAAATGACATCAAAAGCAGTTAACAAAATAAAAAATAGATAAATTGGACTTTATATATCAAAGGACATTTATTTTTTCATTTGTTTATGATGACTGATTTTTCAATTTTCTTAACTATTGGAACTCTCCAAAGTAGAAAAATTACCCTAAATTTAATTATAAATAATAAGTAAGCTATGTTAAAATTAATTTGACATAATGTACAATTTGCATTTAAAAAATGTCTGAAAAAATTTAGTCATTGATATCTAATATGCAGTTAGGCTTCAGAAAACCACCTGCAGCATGTAACGTGGAAGGTGTGCATCTTGGTAGGTTTGATTTGTAATTTCATCCAAGATTGAGGACTAAAACAATAGGAAATCACTCCTCTGATTTGTACTCATGATAATGGTGACCATTTGGATCTCTAAAGGGAAAAGAAGTAACATGCTCATGATCTAGGTAAATGTTGCGATTTCCATTAATAAAGGTGAAAAACAGGACCCTATCAACAGAGTGAATATTGCGTGATCTGGCCAGCAGCCCGCAATGCAACGGGGCTCTCTCTTTGTTCCTAGGTGGATCAGCAGGTTGAGAAATAATAGACACACACAAGATAGTGAAAGCTGGGTCCAGGGGGGTCACCGCCTTCTGGTCCCACGGTGCCAACAATGCACTGGATATACCAGCATTTATTATTAAGTTTAGTGAGGGCGGGGGTAGGTTAGTGAGAGATTTAGGGTCATTTGATTATGAGGTGAGATGGTCACATGGGGATGAAGTAATTCTTTAACATAACATTTGTATGTAGAAGTACAGTACATTTGTATGTAGAAGTACAGTATACAGAGATAAGAATTTACAATATAGTGTGTGCATCAGTAATTTCTAACAGAGCCTTAAAACAGAAACACAATCTTTCCATAACCTATGATTAGCAAGATATTGATCAGCAGTAACAGTTGCAACAAAAGCTGGTTAGAAACAATCCATGGAAACAGGACGTGAAGCTAGACAACCAGTTAGACCAGAAATTCTCAGAAGGGAGTATGTCTTAACCCTAAAGAGGCCTAGAAGAGCCGTGGCAAGATGAGGGCGTTTATAGCCCTATCTTATCCATATGGACAGGCACCCCCCTCATGCGTCCGTTTATAGGCTCTCCACAAGGGTCACATTCCATTCCCAGAGCTATGAACATCTGCTTTTCTGGGATAGGAATCTTGGTGATGTGAAACCCCCTTGATTGCATGTCCATTCATAGGCTCTCTGCAGGGGGAAGCACATCACCCGCTGTTGGCTCATTCTGGCAGTCCAACCTGGCATTGTCTTTACACAATCCTGCATGCAATTTTGTATTTACAATAATCAGGAGCATTTCATCTTTTATTCTGTAGCCATAGTTTCAGGGGGTCTCCCTACATCTCCCCCTTTTCTCTGATTTAAATGAACCGTAGCAATCATAGCTTGGTGCTGATCACAATTGGATTGAAGAATAATTTTTCCAATTTTACACGTGAACAATAAACCAATAGCACAAATTATACACAGAACAAAATTAACGATAGTGGATCCTCCCAAAGATTTTACCCATTTAATGGGGTTGAGATTAGATAATCCCTCAGAGATACTGTCTAAAACAACTCATGGAATGGGAGAAAATATTTGCAAATTGTAACCTCGAAGCATGTAACATATTAATCCCTAATCCCTAGTAAGGGGTTAATATCTAGAACATGTAAAGAATTCCTACAATTCAACAACAAGAAAGCAACAACGCAGTTCATAAATGGACAAAGGACTTGAGTAATACACAGATGGTCAATAAGCACACACAAAGATGCTCAATGTCATTAGTAATTAGGGAATTGCAAATTGAAACCATAATGAGATACCACTTCACACCCACTAGAATGGTGATAATTTTAAAAAAAGGAAGATAACAAGTGTTGGTGAGGATTTGGAAAAATTGGAACCCTCATGCATTACTGGTAGAAATGTAAAATGGTGCAATGACTGTGGAAAACAGTTTGCCAGTTCCTCAAAAAGTTAAACATAGGATTACTATATGACCCAGCAGTTCCACTTCTAGGTATATACCTAAAAAAATTGAAAACAAAGACTCAAACAGATACTTCACAACAATATTAAAGCAGCAGTAATCACGATAGCCAAAGAGTACAAACAACCCAAGTGTGTACCAACAGATGAATTGATAAATGGTATGTAGTATATAAATACATTGAAATATTGTTCAGCCATAAAACGGAATACATTTCTGATACATGCTACAACATGGATCAATCTAGAAAGCTAAGTTACATTATACTACGTGAAGTAAGCCAAATATAAAAGAACAAATATTGTATAATTCTACTTATATATGATATACCTGGAATAGGCAAATGTATAGACACTGAAAACAGAATAGGGGCTATAAGGGATGGGGTGAGGAAGGAATGGGGAATGATTTCCTAATTGTTATAGAGCTTCTGTTTGGGGTGATGAGAGTTTTAAAAACAGTGGTGATGGTCGCACAACATTGTGAATGTACTTACTGCCACTGAATTGTACACGTAAAATAGGTAAAATGGTAAACCTCATATTATGTATATTTTGCCACAATTTTTTTTAAGTTAAGTATTAGAGAGTGCAATGGCAAGCTATTAAAGTAATAGACCATGAGATCTGGGAAAGTAACCAAAGTTAGGAGTGGTTGGTCGGAAGAAAAGGGAATGTTTGAGGGATTAAAGGTTGCAGTGAGTTGGAAGGCCAGGTATTTAAGGAGTAAGATTGAGAAAACTGAAAACTTTTCTTCCTATGTGCTGACTAATATTGGAGCATTAGACTTTGAGTGGTAGACCATGTAAAGGTGAGGATATGACCGTGGGTGTGGAATGCTTAAGTAGAGTAGAGAATGAGTCTTAGCAATTGAACGTGGTTCAAGTCTCACAGGAGGAGGCCTGGAGTTGGGGTAGAAAGCAAGCTTGACTTGGATGTTGATTAGTAGATGCCAGTGGTTGATTTGCGGGAGCCGCAAAGGAAAAAGGATTTTTTTTTTTTTACTTCTGTATTTCTTAGCTCTGTACTTTTATTGTAGTATTGACCCAAGGTTTGTTGAATTTCTATTTATTGGAGAGATTTTGGTAAGCATGTTAGGTTGCCAATGGCTAAGCCAATCCTAAAGTTAACAGATGTAGAACTAGGCTCAGGCAATATTTCAGCTCTTCTGTAGGTCAGGAGGTTTTTGTTGGATTACGTGTATCAGGACAAGTGCAGTAAAGGGGAAAAGCATTGGCTTTTAAAAAATCTGCTTTTAAAGTGTGTAGAGCAGGTCTTCAAAAGCCTTTTCCTTAGTTAGTTTTGGTTTTGGAAGTATATACATTTCATACTATATGTCACATAATTGTTGTGCAGTGTGTTCAACTTATAAAATCAGAAGAAATCATTCAGAAAGGCACATGTAACTAAATTATACTTTGCAATTACAGTATGGCCTCTAATTTTGTTTTCTCTTATGGCGCATCTTTAACATAGTCTCTGATTTATGCTGGGTCTCAAAATACTGTTTGATTCTTTCTAGGAAAACAGGAAATCATTTTCACAACTTTATAAGTTGGCAAGACTTAAGAGCTGTTGAACTTGTAAAATCTTGGAATAATTCTCTTCTTATGAAGGTAATCTTTTTCTTGTGTGATTTGGATATTGTTTTTTTTTTCTGTAAATGTCCCTTAATTGTATTATTTCCTACCTATTTTGTTTTAGGACTTTAAGAAGACATATGCACACACTCCCCATTCCAGTGAAGTTTAATAATAGTCAATCAAAGGCGTATGTGGTAGACTTCAGTACTTGTACCTCAGGAAGTTCTAAGGAGGTTTGTGGTGGACCAGAGTTTCACATGTTAGTGAGAATTTGTGTTTCTGTCCATGAGAAATGGAAAAGATACAGACTAGATGAATGAAATGCCCAAATTTCATCTTTTATAAAAGCTCAGGATGGATATTGAGATATTATAGATAACTAGCAGACTGTTACAAGCTCTTATCATTACAGGCATGATGGCTCGCGCCTGTAATTTCAACACTTTGGAAGGCTGAGGCGGGGGGATTGCTTGAGGCCAGAAGTTCAAGACCAGCTTGGGCAACATGGTAAGACCTCCTCTCTACAAATAATGCAAAATTAGCTGAACATGGTGGTGTGGACCCCTAGTCCCTGCTACTTGGTAGGCTGAGGTGAGAGGATTGTTTGAGCCCAGGAGTTCGAGGCTGCAGTGATTGCCACTGCACTCCAGGGCACTCTGTCTGGGTGACACGGTGAGATCCTGTCTCAAAGCCAACAATACCAAATTATGCCTGATACATAGTAGGCATCAGTAAATGACAATGATGATGGTGACAGTGACAATAGCAACATCATGAAGTCAGCTGTTCTTCTGTTATTTGTCTCAAATTGCCCTCACTCCTGAGTGTGAGATTCCCGAGTCAAAGGGTAAAACAGTTTTCCAGCTCCTCGAGTGGTGTCAGACCTACAGTATTTTATGTCATAATCAATATTCCATATTAGTTATTTTATTTTATTATTATTATTTTTTGAGATGGAGTCTTGCTCTATCGCCCAAGCTGGAGTGCAGTGGCACGATCTCAGCTCACTGCAACCTCTGCCTCCTGGGTTCACGTGATTCTCCTGCCTCAGCCTCCCAAGTAGCTGGGACTACAAGCATATGCCACCACGCCCAGCTAATTTTTTCTATTTTTAATAGAGACGGGGTTTCACTGTGTTAGTCAGGATGGTCTTGATCTCCTGACCTGATGATCCGCCTGCCTTGGCCTCCCAAAGTGCGGGGATTACAGGCGTCAGTCACCGCGCCTGGCCCATATTAATTATTTTAATACTTATAATGCCTCACAGTTAAATGCCTTCTCTGCTAGTGTACAGGTATCAGATGGCGCCCAGGGGACTGTCTACAGCATCAGTTTTACTTGATAAGTATTTGATGATATTAATTTAATATGGAAACAAATGTGAATATATTATGGAATATAACAGCAATGCATGAGTGAAACAATTTTGCCATAATCTCACCTGAATTGATTTTCCTTTTTGATAGTTTAATATAGAAAAATGTACCTTGCTGCAATAACTTGTGAGAGGTGCTGTTAACAAGAAGGACACAGTAATTGAGGGAGTAAAAGTGGTTATAAGGAAATGTCATAAACCCTCAATTGTATAATTTTAAATTATGTAATTTATAATCTATAATTTTATACCTTAATATATAATTTTAGTTTTTAATAGTTCATCAAACATTCTTTAATTTGGTCATTGAGGTGTTTAACACTTTTATTGCTTTGAAAAAAATTGTGATTTGAAAAGAAAAATTGTGATTTGAAAACATTTACTTCTGTAATATGTCTCATATTTCAAATCTTTTTTGTTTGTTTGTTTTGAGATGGAGTCTCCCTTTGTCACAACCTCTACCTCCCGAGTTCAAGCAATTCTCCTTCCTCAGCCTCCTGGGTAGCTGGGATTACAGGCGCATGCTGCCACGCCTGGCTAAGTTTTGTGTTTTTAGTAGAGACAGGGTTTCATCATGTTGGTCAGGTTGGTCTTGAACTCCTAGCCTCACGTGATCCGCCCACCTCAGCCTCCCAAAATGCTGGTATTACAGGTATGAACCACCATGCCTAAGCCTCAAATTTCCAATCATAATGCAGAACTGTGACCTCAAGCACAAAATTGAGCATTTAAAGCACTTTTGTCTACTTGATATTGAACATGCACATGATCAAAGTTTTGGTTCTCTTAGCAAAAAAATTTATACAAACACAGGCTTTCACAGTTTAGCACACATAATTCTAGGGCCTGTCCTGGCAGTGAAGGAGCCCCACTTTGCAATCATCCCTTTCCAGTTGCTAATGGTTTGATTGTGGCCTTTGGAAATGTTTAGAGTGTTTTTGCCAGAACTGGCACCAATGTCATTAGTTTGGCCAAGGCTAGTCTGAAGCAAAATGGTGAAGTAATTGAGGTGTGTTTGCAATCTCTTGCCACTGTTGCTTTCCTCCAGTCTCCCCAGATGCCCGGTCTTCCGCTTACTTTTTTGTTCTTATTCTTGCCTGATGATTGCTAAGGCTTTCTTCTCTTTGCTCTTAGCATAAAATCCCAACTCCTTACCAAGGTTTGGCTCTTTCTACACTTCTGACCACCTCCTAGACCTCTTTCTCCCTGAGGTTGCTAAAGATTAGCAACTGCATCTTTTTCAGCCTGTTTTTGTTCTTGTAGCGCTCAAGCCCTTTCTTACCTTAAGGCCATTGTACATGCACGGGGTCTCTCTGCCATCGTGGCTGGATCCTTCTCATCTTTTTAGGGTCGAGCTCATGTAGCACATCTGGGAACCCTTCCCTGCCACCCTGCTTAAAGGAACCCCCTTGCCCTCAATCTCTTATGTTGCCCTTTGTTTCCTTCATTGTACTTACTAAATTTCAAAGATTCTTAGATACACATTTTTTAAACTGAAAATTAAATGGAAATAATTATAGATTCACATGCAGTTGTAAGAAACAGTACAGAGATCCCTTAGACTCTTTGCACTTTCTCCCAATGGTAAAATTTTGAAAAACTGTAGTATAACATCACAACCAGGACATTGACATTAATACAATCCATAAATTTTATTAGGATTTCCCCAGTTTTACTTTGTATTTGTCTGTGTGTGTGTGTGTGTGTATGTGTATGTATATATGTTCTATACAATTTTTTCCTATCTGTAGGTTCATGTATCCAGGAGCATATGCAAGATACTGAACAGTTCCATCACTACAAAGATCTCTTGTGTTGTTCTTCTGTAACTATATCTACCGCTCTCCTATACACCTCCCTACCCTCTCTCATTCCTAGCTCCTGGCAACCACTAATCTGTCCTCCATTTAAAAAATGTTCTAATTTGAAAAATGTTATATACATAGGATTATACTTTTAAATATATAACCTTTTGGGATTTGCTTTTTTCAATTAGTATAATTCCCTGGAGATTCATTCAAGTTGTTGCCTGTATCAGTAGTTTATTCCTTTCTATTGCTGAGTTGTATTCAATAGTACAGCTGTATCACAGTTTATTTAACCATTCACTTGTTGAAGGACATCTGTGCTGATTCCAGTTTTTGGCTATTACAAATAAAGCTTTTATGAACGTTCTTTGTATAGAATTTTCTGTGAATGTAATTTTTCATTTCTCTGGGATAAAAACCTCAAGGTCATATGGTAATTGCATGTTTTCTTTTGTAAGGATCTGCCAAACTGTTTTCAAGAGTGACTATACCATTTACTTTCCCATCAGCAATGTATAAGTTATATTTTAACATCTCTGAAATCAGGATGCATTTCTTAGTAGCATGTTAAATAATGATTCATTTTACAGTCTGTCTTCTTAAATCATCTTATTTATTGACTTGATTGCTTATTTGTCTTCTCACTAAAATGTAAATGTTAAAAAGACAAGGATTCTGCCCATATTGTTCAATTTGTTTTTACAAGGCCTAGCAACAGTCCTTGGTATGCTATAAGTTACTCAGTAAATACTCATTAGATATATGAATGAAGATGCTAATTGTTTATATGTTGTCTAAAAGTGCAGGTATTAGAGCTCGTAATATTTTTGTATGACCTCACCACCCATCCTGAGGTATCTACATTTTAACAGAAGATCTTAGAAATGTCCTAAATCTAATTTTTTATGAGAATAGTGTAGGGTGTATAAAGAGGAATTGCTCATTTTAGTTTAAATTATTTCTTATAACAAATCAGAAGAAGGCTTATGGGTGGTCACTTTAAATACTTTTAAAAAGTCTTATGTTTTAATAAATAATGTGAAAAATCTATATGCCATGTAAAATATAAAGAAATGATAGGGTGCAGTGGTTCACGCCTGTAATCCCAGCACTTTGGGAGGCCAAGGTGGGCGGATCACCTGAAGTCAGGAGTTCGAGACCAGCCTGGCCAACATGGTGAAACCCCATCTCTACTAAAAGTACAAAAATTAGCCAGGCGTGGTGATCCACATCTGTAATCCCAGCTACTTGGAGGCTAAGGGAGGAGAATTGCTTGAACCTCGGAGGCAGAGGTTGCATTGCGCTGAGATTGCGCCATTGCACTCCAGCACTCTAAGCAAAAAAATGTAAGCCTGGGGAACAGAGTGAGACTCCGTCTCAAAAAAAAACAAAAAACAAAAAACCATATGTATGTGTGTGTGTATGTGTTTGTGTGTGTGTGTGTGTGTGTGTGTGTGTGTGTATGTATATAGAAATAAAGAAGGTGTGAGCACTGAATAAGATGAGAAGGAAGTTAAAAGGACAAGACTGAAAGAACTGAGTCTACAAATTTTATTAATTGATGTGTTATCAATTAAAAATGAAAGAAAAAAGTTTATATTACTATTTTTCACAAATAAACCAACATCTTTAAATTTATTTTAGGGAGTGAGGTAGGATTAACAAAAGTGGGTAAGTTCAACAAGAAGTGGGCAATACTTCATAAGTGTTTTGTAAAACATCAGTTTTACAAGTTGAAGTGTCCATCTACATCCCTGTAGTGTGTGGCAGGATAGGGTTTTTTTTTTTTCCTAGTATGTCTTAAAGACCTTAAAACTCAAAGCTTGTTTTCTGTATACCTAAGGCTTTTTGTAAATTAAAGATTTTGCTTATGTCTTATCTTTGATCCTTAGATAAGTATAGGTAGTATTAAATAAAATCATACAACCAGATTTTAAGTACTTAATGTATAGGGAAATTTCTGTCTGTGTTAGTGCGAACTTAATTTCTAATAGGAAAGAAAAAAGCTAATAAGAGCTCATCCTTCATTGTCTAGTATTAAGAGTTCTCAGGTCTTTGATTCATAGAGGCAGCTTGAAGCTAAGATATAAGATTATGATTAATGTGAAAATATTTGGACTATGAGCCTTCAAAATCAAAGATTAGCTGATAACTTTATATAGATGTTATTACTATTGGAATAGTAGTGAATTAATGCTATTCTACTAAATAGTATAGATTTATCTGGGAGGCCTGCAATAAACTTAAAGTGTACATATCCCACTGAAATAAGAATACTACAAATATAGCCTCCTTCCTAGATTCTCTCCCTTAACTATCATAGTTAAAAATAGGTAGAGAGGTAAAAATATAGTTGTTTTTTTTTTAAAAAAAGTTTATAATAAGTACCTGAGCATCTGGTATTTGCTAAAACAATTCAAAGTAGATATGTTGCATTTCATATGTTAGAATACAAACTGCCCATTTAGGATAATATTGCTGTTTTTTATTTTCTTAAGTGCAGAAAACACTATTATAAGTAGTTAAATGACTTGTTATTGGGTTTGTTTGCATGTATATAGAATTGATGTGGAAATTTTAAACACTATTAAATGCATTTTCCTAAAATATGTTTTTTAAAATATAGATATTTCACAGTTCTTGCCGAGTGCTTCACTTTTTCACTAGAAGTAAACGACTTTTTACAGCCAGTTTGTTCACTTTCACAACCCAGCAGACTTCTTTGAGATTGGTCTGGATTTTACAGAACCTGACTGAGGTAAGAAAATACTGTGTGTATGTGGAAAATATGTGTGTATGTGGAAACCATATAAAGACTATGGGGAAGAAAAAATTAAAGAAATAAAGATAGTAATTTGATTATTTGAGGGAAAATTAAGTGTCTACCACATATTGGAATGGAAGACAAAGTGGCATCTTGTTTTGTTTGTTTTGCTTTTCTTTTTGAGACAGAGTTTTGCTCTTGTTGCTCAGGCTGATGTGCAATGGCGTGATCTCGGCTCACTGCAATCTCCAGCTCCCAGGTTCAAGTGATTCTCCTGCCACAGCCTCCCAAGTAGCTGGGACTACAGGCGCGTGCCACCACGCCCGGCTAATTTTTTGTATTTTTAGTAGAGATGAGGTTTCACCATGTTGGCCAGGCTGGTCACACACTCCTGACCTCAGGTGATCCATCTGCCTCAGCCTCCCAAAGTGCTGGGATTACAAGCGTGAGCCACCACTCCCCGCCATATCTTTGATTTATATCAGTGGAATTCTTTTGTGTCAGACTCCTTTTGCTCAATATTATGTTTTTGACATATAGCAATGTTGTGTGTAAATTACTTTGCTTATATTTTCATTGCTATTTGCTGTTCAATGTATGATTTTACCATAGTTTATTGTCTATTCTATTCATGTACATTTGGGTTATTTCCTGTTTTTAGCTGTTATGAATAATGCATCTCTTGGTGTACATGTAATTGCTATGTCTATACATAGGAATGGAATTTTTAGGGCATGAATGTGTATATATATCTTAACCTTTTTTTTTTTTTTTTTGAGACAGAGTCTCACCCTGTCACCCAGGCTGGAGTGCAATGTGCGATCTCGGCTCACTGTAACCTCTGCCTCCCAGGTTCAAGCGATTCTCCTGCCTCAGCCTCCTGAGTAGCTGGGATTACAGGCGCATGCCACCATGCCCAGCTAGTTTTTGTATTTTTAGTAGAGATGGGGTTTCACCATGTTGTCCAGGCTGGTCTTGAACTCCTGACCTCGTGATCTGCCTGCCTCAGCCTCCCAAAGTGCTGGGATTACAAGCATGAATCACCATGCCCAGCCATGTATCTTTATCTTTAAAAGATAATGTCAAAACACTTTTGCAAAGTGATAATAACAATTTACACACTATCAGTATGTGATCAGAGGACTTTTTATTTCATTTACTGTCATAATTGACATTATTAGTCTATATTTTAGCCATCCTAGTTGGTAAGTAATATCTGAGTGTGATTTTAGACTGGATAAAAAAACAAGATCTAACTATATGTTGTCTATAAGGGACACACTTAAGATTTAAAAAATATAAAGAGGTTAAAAGTAAGTGAGTGGAAAAGATATATCATGTAAACAGTCACTGTAAGAAGCTGGAGTGGTTATATTAACATCAGATAGTATAGACTTTAAAACAAAAACATGTTACTAGAGATAAAAAGGGAATTTTATAATGATAAGATGGTGAATTCATCATAAATATATAACAGTTATAAACACCTAATAACAGAGGTCCACAATACATGAAGCAAAAATGGACAGAATTGAAGGGAAAAATAGAAAGTCGAGCAGTGATAGTTGGAGACTTCAGTACCCCACTTTCTTTTTTTTTTCTCTTTTTTTTGAGATGGAGTCTCACTCTGTCGCTCAGGCTGGAGTGCAGTGGCGTGATCTCGGCTCACTGCGAGCTCCAGCTCCCAGATTCACATCATTCTCTTGCCTCAGCCTCCCGAGTAGCTGGGACTACAGGCACCCGCCCCCGCACCTGGCTAATTTTTTGTATGTTTAGTAGAGATGGGGTTTCACTGTATTGGCCAGGATGGTCTTGATCTCCTGACCTCGTGATCCACCTGCCTCGGCCTCCCAAAGTGCTGGGATTACAGGCGAGAGCCACCGCGCTTGACCCTCACTTTCAATAATGGATAGAATAACTAGACAGAAGATTAACAAGGAAGTAGAAAATTTGATTAACAGTAACAACTAACTAGACCTAACAGACATTTATAGAAAACTCTACCCAAGAACAGAATATACAGTCTCTTGAAGTGTACATGGAATTTTCTCCAGGATAGATCATAGGCTAGGCCATACTACAAGCCTCAATCAGTTTAAAGGGGTTGAAATTATACGAAGTCTGTTGTCTGACCATAAAGGCTTCGAATTAAAAGTAACAGAAAAAACTTGGGAAATTCAAAAATATATGAAGATTAAACAACACACTTAAAAATAACCAAAGGGTCCAAGGAGAAATCATAAGAGAAATTAAGAAATACTTTGAGATGAATGAAAATAAGATACAACATACCAAAACTTATTAGATGCAGATAAAGTACTTAGAAGGAAATTTATAGCAAAATGATATTACATGTAGAAGAGTATATTTAAAAAGAAGCAAAATATCACATCAATAATCTACCATTCTACCTTACGACATGGAAAAAGATGAGCAAACTAAATTCAAAACAAGCAGAAGGAAAGAAATAATGGAATTAGAACAAAATTAATATAATAGAGAATAGAAAAACAGTGAAGAAAATCAATAAAACCGAAAGTTGCTTCTTTGAAAAGATTAGCTAAACTGACAAAGACGAGAGAAAACCCAAATAACTAAAATTATGAATTATTATGAAATTATGGATATTAATACTGACCTCACAGAAATAAAAAGGATTAATAGGCAATACCATGAACAAGTGCATGCCAACAAATTAGATAACCAAGATAAAATGAAAAATTTCCTAGAAATACACAAACTACTGGAAATAAGGAGAAATAAATAATCTGAATAAATCTATAACAGGTAAAGAGATTGAAGTAATAAATAATAAATTCTCACCTAGAAAAGCCCAGAGCCAGATGGCTTTACTAGTGAATTCTACGAAAAGTTTAAAGAAGAATTAACACAATCCTTTCACAAATTCTTCCAAAAAATAGAAGGGGAAAATAGACAATTGAATAGTAATAGTTGGAGACTTTAATACCCCACTATACTTCCATTATTGGAGTGGATTATACTTCCATTATTGGAGTGAGAGATACTTCCCAGCTCTTTCTTTTAGGCCAGTATTCCCTGATAACCAGATCAAAGACATCAAGAGAAAAGAAACTGATAGACCAATATTCCTTATGAATACAAATGCAAAAATCCTCAACAAGGCTGGGTGTGGTGGCTCATGCCTGTAATCCCAGCACTTTGGGAGTCTAAGGCAAGAGTATTGCTTGAGCCCAGGAGTTCAAGACCAGCCTGGGCAATATAGCAAGACGCCATCTCTCCAAAAAAATTAAAAATTAAAAAATAAGCTGGGTATAGTAGTACACACCTGTAGTCCCAGCTACTTGGGAGACTGGGGTGGGAGGATTGCTTGAGCCCAGGAGTTTGAGACAGCAATGATCTAGGATCACACCACCACTGCACTCCAGCCTGGATGACAGAGCAAGACCCTGTCTCTGGAAAGAAACCACATACACACACAAAACTTCAACAAAATATTAGCAAGTCAAATCCAGCAACATATAAAAAGGATTATATATCATGACTAAGTGGGATTTATCCCAAGAATACAGGATCGGTTTACCATTCAAAAAATCAATTAATATGGATCTTTTATAAAAACTGGTAAATGTAAAAAAATAGAAAATTAATATACACCATATTAATAGAATAAAGGACAAAAAAAACATGATCATGTCAGTAGATATAGAAAAAAGCATTTAACAATATCTAGGCCCCTCTTCATGATAAAATGCTCAACGTACTAGGAATAGAAGGAAATTCCTTCAACCTGATCTTTGAAAAACCCACAGCCGACACCATACTTAATAGTTGAAAACTGAATGTTTTTCTCCTAAGTTCGGGAACAAGACAAAGATTTCCACTCTCACCACTTCTAATTAACATTGTATGAGAGGTTCTAAGCCAGGGCAGTTGAGCATGACAATGTAATAAAAGGCAACTAGATTGGAAAGGAAGGAGTAAAACTATCTCTATGATGCAGATGACATGATCTTGTATATTGAAAATCGTAAGGAATTTCCTAAAAAAATTAGCACTAATATTATAAATGAGTTTAGTAAGGTCGGAGGGTATAAGATCAATATACAAAAAAAAAAATTTTCTTTTTTGACACAGAGTCTGTCACCCAGGCTTGAGTACAGTGGCACGATCGCAGCTCACTGTAGTCTCAACCTCCAGGCTCAAGAGATCCTCTTACTTCAGCCGCCGGAGTAGCTGGGACTACAGGCGCACACCACCATGCCCAGTTAATTTTTTTTTTTTTTTTTCGAGATGGAGTCTTACTCTGTCATCCAGTAGGGAGTGCGGTGGCATGATCTTGGTTTACTGTAACCTCTGCGTCCCAGGCTCAAGTGATTCTCCTGCCTCAGCCTCCCAAGTAGTTGGGACTACAGGCGTGCGCCACAATGCCCAGCTAACTTTTGTATTTTTAGTAGAGACGGGGTTTCGCCATGTTGGCCAGGCTGGTCTCGAACTCCTGACATTAAGTGATCTGCCCACCTCGACCTCCCAAAGTGCTGGGATTACAGGTGTGAGTCACCGTGCCTGGCCCCAGTTAATTTTTAAATTTTTTGTAGAAACAAGGTCTCACTATTTTGTCCTAGCTGCTCTTGAACTCCTGAGCTCAAGTAATCTTCCCACCCCAGCCTTCGAAAGTGCTGGGATTACAGGTGTGACCCGCCGCACACAGCTAAAAATCGTGTTTCTATATACTAGCAATGAACACTAGAAAGTGAAATTAAGAAAACAATTTCGGCTGGACGCAGTGGCTCATGCCTGTAATCCCAGCACTTTGGGAGGCCGAGGGGGGTGGATCACCTGAGATCAGGATTTTGAGACCAGCCTGGCCAACATGGTGAAACCCCGTCTCTACTAAAAATACAAAAATTAGCCAGACATAGTGGTGGGCTCCTGTAATCCCAGCTATGTGGGAGGCTGACGCAGGAAAATCACTTGAACTGGGGAGGCAGAGGTTGCAGTGAGCTGAGATCACACCATTGCACTCCAGCCTGGGCAACAGAGCGAGATGCTGTCTACCCACACAAAAAAAGAAAGAAAGAAAACAATTTCATTTACAAAAACATCAAAAAGAATAAAATACGTATGAATAAGCTTAACTACAAAATATATACTTTGAAAAGTACAAAACATTGTTGAATACAGTTAATGAAGGCCTAAATAAATGGAAAGACATCTTATATACATGGATTGGAATATTTAATACTGTTAAGATTATAGTATTCTTCGAATTTATCTACAGGTACAACACAATTTCTACCAAAATTTCTGCTTTTTTTTGTTTTTGTTTTTGTTTTTTGTAGCAGACAAGCTGATCCTAAAATTCACATAGAAATTTGAGGAACCCAGATTAGCAAAAGAATCTTGAAAAAGGAACAGTATGGGAAAACTCACACTTCTCAATTTCATTGTGGCTTTAATTTGCATTACTCTATTTCCTAACAAAATTGATATCTTTTCACATACTTACCATTTGTATATCCTTTTGTGAAGTACCTCAGTCCTTTGTTTTCTAAAAAATTAATACACTTTAATTTTAGAGTAGTTTTAGGTTTACAGAAACATTCAGCAGTAAATATAGTTTCCATATGCCCTTACTCCCCAACAGTTTCTGCTGTTATTAGCATCTTGTATTACGGTGGTACATCTGTTACAATTAATGAACCAATATGGAAACATTATTATTAATGTAATGTATCTACCATTGCAGTACTATTATACACCATAGTTTCACTGTCCTGAAAAATCCCCTGTCCTTCACCTACTCACATCTCTTTCTGAACCCTGGGTAACACTGATATTTTTATTGTCTCTAGCTTTGTATTTTCCAGAATATCATATAGTTGGAATCATATAGTATATAGACTTTACAGACTGGCTTCTTTCACTTAGCAATATGCATTTAAGGTTTCTCCATGTATTTTTGTGCCTTGTTAGCTCATTTCTTTTTATCACCTAATAATATTCCATTGTCTGAATGTGGCACAGTTTATCTAATCACATTTTTTTTTTTTTGAGACGGAATCTCACTCTGTCGCCCAGGCTGGAGTGCAGTGGCATGATCTCAGCTCACTGCAACCTCTACCTCCCAGGTCCAAGCGATTCTCCTGCTTCAGCCTCCCAAGTAGCTGAGATTACAGGTGCCTGCCACCATGCCCAGTTAATTTTTGTATTTTTAGTAGAGACGGGGTTTCATCATGTTGGCCAGGCTGCTCTCGACCTCCCGACCTTAAGTGATCCACCTGCCTTGGCCTCCCAAACTGCTGGAATTACAAGCATGAGCCACCGTGCCTGGCCTATCCAGTTACCTATTGAAAAACATCTTGGTTACTTCCAGTTTTTGGCAGTTATGAATAAAACTGCTATACACTTTTGGGTGCAGGTTTTTATTTGGACATAAATCTTCAACTCATTTGAGTAAATAGGTGTATGATTGTTGGATCATATGGTAAGACTGCATTTAGTTTTGTAAGGAACTATCAAGCTATCCTCCAAAGTAGCTGTGTCATTTTGCATTCCCGCCAACAGTTGGAGAGTTCCTCTTGCTCCGTATCCTTGCCAACATTTGCTGTTGTCAGTGCTTTGGATTTTAGCTATTTTAATAGGTGTGTAGTAGTATCTTATTGTTTCAATAGGTGTGTAGTAATATTCATTGTTTGCAGTTCCCTAATGACTTGTGATACAGAGCATATTTTCATGTGCTTATTTACCATCAGTATATCTTGGGTGAGGTGTCTGTTCAGATCTTTTGCCATTAAAAAAATTTTTGTTTGTTTGTTTCGAGACAGATTCTTGCTCTGTCACCCAGGCTGGGGTGCAGTGGCATGATCGTGGCTCATTATAGCCTCAAAACTCATGGGCTCAAGTGAGCTTCCTGCCCCAGCCTCCTGAGTAACTGGGACTACAGGCGTGTGCCACCATGCCCGGCTAATGTTTTCACTATTTATTTATTTATTTATTTAGAGACAGAGTCTCACTCTGTCACCCAGGTTGAGTGCATTGGCATCATCTCGGCTCACTGCAACCTCTACTTCCTGGGTTCAAGTGATTCTCCTGCCTCAGCCTTCCAAGTAGCTGGGATTATAGGAGGCTAATTTTTGTATTTTTAGTAGAGATGGGGTTTCACCATATTGGCCAGACTGGTCTTGAACTTCTAACTTCAAGTGATCCACCTGCCTCGGCCTCCCAAAGTACTGGGATTACAGGCAAGAGACACAGCGCCCAGCCAAATTTTTTCACTTTTAATAGAGATAGAGTGTCACTGTTTCCCAGGCTGGCCTCAAACTCTTGAGCTCAAGTGATCCTGCCACCTTGGCCTCCCAAAGTGCTGGGCTATAGGTGTGAGCTATCGCACCTAGCCCCACTTAAAGTTTTTTTTAATGTGTAGACTTATTGTTAGGCAATTTATATCTTTTGTAGCTATTTTAACTAGTCCTTTAAATTATTATACTTCTTGCCGGGCGCAGTGGCTCATGCCTGTAATCCCAGCACTTTGGGAGGCCGAGGTGGGTGGATCACGAGGTCAGGAGTTCAAGACCAGTCTGGCCAATATGGTGAAACCCTGTCTCTACTAAAAATACAAAAATTAGCCGAGCATGGTGGCACGCACCTGTAGTCCCAGCTACTCGGGAGGCTGAGGCAGAAGAATCTTTTGAACCCGGGAGGTGGAGGTTGCAGAGAGCTGAGACTGCACCACTGTACTCCAGCCTGGGTGACATGGCCAGACTCTGTCTCAAAAAAAAAAAAATTATTTATACTTCTTTTTGGCTGGTCTTTAGAAATATAGTTACTTTTTGTGAATTGACCTTTAATCCAGTAATGTTACTGAATTCACTTAGTTATTCTAGTAACTTATCTAATAGCTTTTTTTGCAAGGGATGTTTCTGTGTATACAGTTATGTCTTTTGCAAATGACTAGATTTTTTTTCTGCTGGTTTAACACTTTTTTCTTTTTCATTGGCAAGGACCTCCAGGATATGTTGATTAGAAGGAGGGATCATTAATTCTTTTTCTTGTTTCTGATCTTGGACCAAAGGCTTTCAACATTTCTTTACTTAGTATGAATTTGGCTTTGGGGTGCTATCCTTTGTACTTTATCAAATTAAGGAAGTTCCCTTTCTTTGCTAAGTTTGCTGACACTTTTTATTATGAATGGGTATTGAATTTATCAAACATATTTTCTGTGCTTATTATCTAGGTTTAGTGTGTTTTATGCAAGCTACTTGGGGTTTGTAGGGCTTTTTGAATTTGTTGCTTGAGTTTTTTTTTTGATTTTGAAAAATTCTCAGGTGTTATCTCTTCAAATGTAATTTCTGCTCCATTCTCCTTATCTTTTTTTCTGAAAGCCCAAATACGGGCCATTGCCCTAGGACCTCAATTCTCTATGGATCTAAGGAGAGTTGTTGATTTTCAGTTTGCTCAACTTTTTTTTTGTGAGGATGTAAGTAATGACTTCCAAGCTCTTTACCTATCAGACGGGAAATTGGAGTCCCCTCTTGTACATTTTTAAGTTTAGACCTTCTCACTGAATCCCCTGTATATCTAACCCTATCTTACATATTTTCCATCCTTTTGTCTCTCTGTGCTTCATTCTACCCAGTCTATTCCAGCCTGTCTTCCAATCTATTATTCACTCTTCAATTGTTTCTAATGTGCTATTAAAACCCATCAAGTTCTTAATATTTTAGTTCTATAATTTTTATTTTTTCCCGTATAATTAGCATGTTTATTTTAAAGTCCACGACTGTGAATTCCATCATCTGTAGCTCCCATGGACTGTCTTTTATTCCTGTTTTTGTTTTTCTTCCATGTTATTGTTTCTTCATATGCCTGGTTACTTATTGGTATATATGTGTATATATGTGACCTTGATATTATATTTGTAAAATTCTGTGTAGAATTTGAGAGCCTTAACATAATGCTGTCTTGCTCTAGATAAGATTTATGTTTGTTTCTTCCATTCTTCCAGTTAACAGGATTATCTCAATCCAACTTAATAATTGAGATGATTCAAATCTGACTTGTAGTTCCTATGAGAGCCGGTCCTAGTTTACTCCTACTCTTAGGGTAGAGCCATTTGCAGTCCTTAGCCAACGTGAGGGGGGTTGACCTAGGTCCTCCTACCTTAGGAAGCCCTGATGTCTACTCTGTGTCACCCTAGCCTCCTAAGGGCCTAGCACCTATCAGAGGCCCTGACTCATAAATATTTTTTTAATAGATGGATGAATTTACCACCTGTCAGGCATTGTGCTACTCACTGAAATACAGGTTAACTTTTGGCTATTAAAAAAAGTTGTATCTGGAACAAATTTTAGAATAAAAATTTCTAAGTTTAACAAGAGTTTGAAATATAAGAATACTTGAAAGCGCTCCATATTTAAGTGGCATAACTCTTGAATGGAATCTTAAAGTACTTGTATTATAAATAACCTACAAATGACCTCATTTTTGGAACTCATGTCATTTGTTTTCATTTTACTGATCCTTTCTACTATTAAAGTATAATTTATCTTTAAATGTTTCCATTTGCTTTTCTTTTTATTTCAGTTATTTACTTACTTAAGTATTTTTTGGAACATCTGCTATTTGCTGGGAACCCTCCTAGGTGTTGGGGATATGAATATAAATGCAATCTTGTCCCTGCCCTTAAAGAGCTAAGGGTCTAGTAGAGAGGCAGTAATGGTATGAGATAATGGCTAAATGGAAGCTATCTGTAGAATGCTACAGAGTGAGTTAGAAGGAGTGTGGGAGTGGGGTAGGCTTGGACAAAGCCAGGAAATGCTGGTCTTGAAGGACAAATAAGAGTTATAGAGGTGATAAACTTTGTTTCAAGAAATTGTTTTTCAGTATGTTAATAACACCCTAACAGGCATTTCAGTTTCTCTGCTAGCTATTATAGTTTACAGAGGTGTTGACACTTCTGTTTCTCTTGGCATGCTTTATGCCAAGAATCGGCCTGTTAATAATATTTTAGGCTTTGGGGGTATAAGCTTTTTGTCACAACCACTCTGCCATGAAAGCAGCCATAGGCAACAAATGAGCATAGCTGTGTTCCAATAAGACTTTACTTATGGACACTGAAATTTGAGTTTCATATAATTTTCATGTGTCACAAAATATTCTCCTTTTGTCTTTTTAACCATTAAAAATTATGAAAACCATTTTTAATTTGCTGTACAAAAACAGAGAGTAGGCTAGATTTGGCCTGTGGGCCATAGTATGCCATCCCAGCTTTGGGCTTTTTTTTGTTTTGTTTTGTTTTGAGACGGAGTCTCGCTCTGCCGCCCAGGCTGGAGTGCAGTCTCGGCTCACTGCAAGCTCCACCTCCCAGCTTCACGCCATTCTCCTGCCTCAGCCTCCCAAGTAGCGGGACTACAGGTGCCCGCCACCATGCCCAGCTAATTTTTTTTTGTATATTTTAGTAGAGACAGGGTTTCACCATGTTAGCCAGAATGGTCTCAATCTCCTGACCTCGTGATCCGCCCGCCTCGGCCTCCCAAAGTGCTGGGATTACAGGTGTGAGCCACTGCGCCTGGCCATTTTTTGCATTTTTAGTAGAGATGGGGTTTCACCATGTTGGCTAGGCTGGTCTTGAACTCCTGACCTTAGGTGATCCACCTGCTTCGGCCTCCTAAAGTACTGGGATTACAGGCATGAGCCAACGCACCCAGCCGACTAGTGTATGTTTAAACTAAAAATGTATATACTTTGTTTTTTTTAAAAAAAAAAACAACAAAAAACACAAAAGTAACTAACGCATGCTTGGTATACAACTAAAACCTTTCAGAAATATTATACAGAAAATGAAAATCTTCCCTCTCTCCCCTGGCTAGATCTCATGCCCTATATAATAATCACTTAGAACCATTTGGAATATATTCTAGAAATGTTTTTGTGTACATATTAATTTTTATAAAAATGGGTTTATATTGTATCACTGATCTGCATTTAATCATGCACTTAGTAATTTAGCCTTTTTGAATCGATTTTGTGCTGTTGTGTTTTCAAGGTGCAAAAGGCAGTTGAAGAAGAAAATTGCTGCTTTGGGACTATTGATACCTGGTTGTTATATAAGCTCACAAAAGGTAAAGATGACCTGAAAGATCTATTTTAAATAACCGAAATTTGATCAAGAGAAATGATTTGCCTAAAAAAAGTAGAAGTTACTTTTTTTTTTTTTTGAGCTAGGGTCTCACTCTGTCAACCAGGCTGGAGTGCAATGGTGTAATCATGGCTCACTGCAGCCTCAGCTTCCTGGGCTCAAGCGATCCTCCCGCTTCAGCCCCCTGAGTGGCTGGGACTATTGGTATGTGCCACCATGCCTGGCTAATTTTTTGTATTTTTAGTAGAGACAGGGTTTTGCCATGTTGCCCACGCTGGTCTTGAACTCCTGGACTCAAGCAATCCATCTGCCTCAGCCTCCCAAAGTGCTGGGATTACAGGCGTAAGCCACTGCACCTGGCCAGAAGTTTTTTTTTTTTTTTCCCCCTTCCTGTACTGCTCTTTGGTACCCTATTAACAACATGTTCTAGTAAAGCTAGACTTATTCTAGATTTATTATAAGAGGAGGACAATTTTTAAATAAATTGTGATGAAACTTCAATATAAGACTGGGGAACAGTCTTAATTTCAAGAATGATAAGACAAGTTCAGTAACAAATCTGCCATTTTGCTAGTGGGTATAACTATGGGTGACATTAACATCTTTGAGCCTCTTTGTCATCTTTAACCTGGGGGATCATAAAGTGACAACATGTATGTGAGTACTTTTGCACAACTATAAAAGTTCATAAATATTAAGTGGGAAATTGCTTTTGGAGACTTCACATTGAAAATACACATTTTGGGCCAGGTGCGGTGGCTTACGTCCGTAATCCCAGTACTTTGGGAGGCTGAGGCAGGCGGATCACTTGAGGTTGGGAGTTCGAGACCAGCCTGACCAACATGGAGAAACCCCGTCTCTACTAAAAAATATAAAATTAGCCGGGCGTGGTGGCACATGCCTCTAATCCCAGCTACTCGGGAGGCTGAGGCAGGAGAATCACTTGAACCCGGGAGGCAGAGGTTGCGGTGAGCCAAGATCGTGCCATTGCACTCCAGCCTGGGCAACGAGTGAAACTCCGTCTCAAAAAAAATAAAAAAAAAAAAGAAAATACACATTTTGGAATGAATTTGAGGGTAGACAAAGGTCTATATTATATACTATCGACAGGTGTTGATTTATACTATCTGATAATAAATGTATTATTTCCTATTTAAATTTAGGTTCTGTATATGCCACAGATTTTTCAAATGCTAGTACAACTGGACTTTTTGACCCATATAAGGTAAAAAATTTTTTTTTCTTCTTTTTGAATCACACATTTTTGTGTAATATAGATTTAAATTTTTAAAATTAGTTTATTTTTAATTGACAAATATATCATGTACAACATGATGTTTTGATATATGTTTAGAGGTTTGATATATGTAAATATGTATATTCTGATGATATGTTTTTATGCTCAGATGTGTTGGAGTGGGATGATTACCTCTCTAATTTCGATACCACTTTCTCTCCTACCTCCCGTGAGGGACACAAGGTAATAATAAACATCAGACATAGTAACCAGCACAATGGTTCTTGAATTCATTTTGTTTTGTGGGGAAAAGCATTTTATTACATGTTTGAAGGACTTGTATGTTCATTATGTAACTTTTTGGCTTATGCAAAAAAACAATTTGCTGAGTTTTAAAACTAATATTTCTAGAGCTGTAACTAACTTTTTAATGAATTTTATTTGAAGCCACAATTTTGGATCAGTGGATGAAGAGATATTTGGTGTGCCTATACCAATAGTTGCCTTGGTAAGTAGGAAACTTGAGGGATTCCCTTTGTATAGTATAAACTAAAGTAATATGTATTAATAATTGGGACTAGCTTTAAGAGAAACAGAAGGTCTTTGGCAGAGTAAGATTAAAGTATTTTTTTTTCTTTTTAAGTTAAAGGTCCGTGGATATGACCAGAATATCTGCTATATTTTTGGGAAGGGGACCATTGAGCCAGTATTCTATCATGGAAGTACTTTATAACCTTTTCTGACTTGCTTGTATATTGTTTATCAGAAAACTTAAATAAAAAAAAATTTTTTTTAATTCTTAGTAGTATTTAGTTTACATTTGGTACTCTGAGACAAAACACAGTGATGGGGCGAATATTTATGTTCTGTTTGATAAAGTGTAACCACAAACAGTGTTAGGGCAACTTAAACTAGCAGAGAAAGTTGTATGTACATTTAATAAAGTCCTTAGCCATCATCTACCAGTAAATAAGTTTGTAGAATAATGAAATATTTGCCATTTTTGATTTTTTTTTTTTTTTGAGACAGAGTCTCACTCTGTCACTCAGGCTGGAGTGCAGTGGTATAATCATGCCTCACTGCAGCCTCGGCTTCCTGGGCTCAGGTGATTCTTCCACCCCAGCCTCCCAACTAGCCAAGACCACAGGTGTGTGCCACGACACCTGGCTAATTTTTTGTATTTTTGGTAGACATAGGATTTTGCTGTGTTCCCCTGGCTGATCTCGAACTCCTAGACTGGGGCCTTCTGCCACCTTTGCCTCCCAAAGTGCTGGGACTACAGGCATGAGCCACTGTGCCAAGCCTGTTTTTGATTTTTAAGAGTCCTTTCACATTGCCTTTGATTTCCTGTGGCAGCTTAAGCAGGAGGTATAGACCACCTGTTGCAAGATGTGCAGTCTCCACAGTAGCTGGGGGAGCAGCTGAGGGAAAGGGAATTTAATTTCCAAGTTACAAATTCATTATCATTTAGAGAGGATCGGTCTTATTCAATCCAGGCATAGGTGCAGGGTTAGATTAAGGTATGGCTGGAAGAGTTACCAATTAGTGACAGAGGGTTCTTTAAATGAGTTGTTGTTGTTTTTGAGATGGAGTTTCACTCTTGTCTCCCAGACTGGAGTGCAATGGTATGATCTCACCGATGGCTCACTGTGACCTCCGCCTCTCGGGTTCAAGTGACTCTTCTGCCTCAGCCTCCTGAGTAGCTAGGACTATAGGTGTGCACCACCATGCTTGGCTAATTTTTGTATTTTTCCTAGAGATGGGGTTTCACCATGTTGGCCAGGCTGGCCTTGAACTTCTGACCTCAGGTCTCCCAAAGTGCTGGAATTATAGGCATGAGCCAGCAGGCCCAGCCTTTAGATGAGTTTTGATCCTTAAAATGTTGCTGTTTGTATATCTACATTTGACTATATTAACAAAATGTTACAATTTTTATTTTAACAAAAATGTATGGTTGGGAAATAGATGGTTTTTACTTACATCTATTTATATCAAAACATTTACCTATGTTTTATATTGTTTAATAAAATAAATAAATTTGTGAGGGTTGGTTATTTTGACTAATGAATGAAACAAATGTTAGTTGAAAATGAAAAAAATCTTAGTTTTTTTTGGTTATCATTTTTATTCTTATTTTCTTTTTTTTTTTTTTTTTTTTTTGAGACAGAGTCTCACTCTGTCGCCCAGGCTAGAGTGCAGTGGTGCAATCTCGGCTCACTGCAAGCTCCGCCTTCCAGGCTCATGCCATTCTCCTGCCTCAGCCTCCCGAGTAGCTGGGACTACAGACACCCGCCACCACGCCCGGCTAATTTTTTGTATTTTTTTTAGTAGAGATGGGGTTTCACCGTGTTAGCCAGGATGGTCTTGATCTCCTGACCTTGTGATTTGCCCACCTCGGCCTCCCAAAGTGTTGGGATTACAGGCGTGAGTCACCGCGCCTGGCCTCTTACCTTCATTTCTAAGATTATTCATAGATAATTAAAAGTCGTGAAGTAGGTTACCCATTAAAAATTCCTAAGGCAGGCCGGGCATGGTGGCTCATGCTTGTAATCCCAACATTCTGGGAGACCAATGTGAGAGGATCGCTTTAGGCCAGGAGTTTGAGACTACCCTGGGTAATAGAGTGAAACCCCATCTCTACAAAAAAAATTTTAAAGAAATGGCCAGGCGCAGTGGCTCACACCTGCAATCCCAGCACTTTGGGAGGCCGGGGCAGGTGGATCATGAGATCAAGAGATCGAGACCATCTGGCTAACATGGTGAAACTCCACGTCTACTAAAAATACAAAAATTAGCTTGGCGTGGTGGCGCGCATCTGTAGTCCCAGTTACTTGGGAGGCTGAGGCAGGAGAATGGCATGAACCCAGGAGGTGGAGGTTGCAGTGAGCCCAGATCATGCCACTGCACTCCAGCCTGGCGACAGAGTAAGACTCCGTCTCAATGAAAAAGAATTAGCTGGATGTGGTGGTGTGCGCCTGTAGTCCTAGCTGCCTTGTAGTCCTAGCTACTTGGGAGGCTGAGGTGGGAGGATCACTTGAGTCCAGAAGTTTGAGGCTGCAGTGAGCTGTGATCTTACTGCACTCTAGCCTGGGTGACAGAGCAAGACCCTGTCTCTAAAAAACAAAACAAAACAACAACAAACCAAAATAAAAACAATTCCTGAGGCATGTCAGTTATCTGCAGAGTATTAGTCCTAGGGAGACTCCTATCCTATGGTTGTTGCCCCCTATTCTCTTTGGGATTTTTTTTTTTAATTTTAAGGAAAAGGAAAAAGAAACGAAGATGTTTAATCATGAGAGTACAATAAGTGAGACAATGGGCTATAATAAAATTGGCCACTGTTAAGGGCAATGGGTTTACATTTGAACATTTTTGGTAGGTTGCTGACCAGCAATCAGCCATGTTTGGAGAGTGCTGCTTCCAGACAGGTGATGTGAAATTAACCATGGGAACTGGAACATTTTTGGATATTAACACTGGAAATAGCCTTCAACAGACTACTGGAGGTAAGTAGTTAGGATTTATCCTATTTATTAATAAAATATCACTTCTGTTCATATTTAACTTTTGTGATACTTATACTATTTTCCCATTTTGTGATATTCTCTAACATATTTTATTATTCTTAAAGACAGTTAATTATCATTTCCCTTTCTTTTCCCTTTAAGTGAAAAGCATAAAAAACAAGAATGATATTATTGAAAAATTCAGGATATATGGTCAGCTTTCTGGGTATTTTTCAATAATACATGTTGTATTTGTTCAAAACTCCTTACTAGGGGCCGGGCATGGTGGCTCATGCCTGTAATCCCAGCACTTTGGGAGGCTGAGGTGGGCAGATCACCCTAGGTCAGGAGTTCGAGACCAGCCTGGCCAACATGGTGAAACCCCGTCTCTACTAAAAATACAAAAAAATTAGCTGGGGGCATGGTGTCCGGCACCTGTAATCCCAGCTACTTGGGAGGCTGAAGCAGGAGAATCACTTGAACCGGGGAGGCAGAGGTTGCAGTGAGCCAAGATCGCGCCACTGCACTCCAGCCTGGGTGACGCAGTGAGACTCTGTCTCCAAAAAAAAAAACAAAACAAAACAAAACTTCTTACTAGGGTTCTAAATTTTTTTTTTCTATTTGTTAGAAAATTATTTTGTGAATTTCTTCGAGTGGTAGTCCTCAGCTAGTGACCAATGCAATGGATAATGACAATTGCTAAGAATTTGCTCTTTTTAATAGAACAAATCCTGGGATTTACAGACCAAGAAATCTAGATTATAGAACTATACTAGTTTGGGCTCTGTTTCCATAACATGGTTACTAAGAGGTGGCTTAAAAAACCTTTTTCCTACCTTTTATCCCTCCTCAAGCTCTTCTTTTTCCCCTAACTAGGAAGATGGAATTAGAAAATGTTGATAATTCTATTAGATTGTTTCTATTTAGGAGCCTTGTTTGAAAACCACAGATAAATACAATAGCATAGTTCTCTAGCAAACCAATCTCATAGTACCCTTTTATTTCTCAAGTAAAATATTTATTGCCATATTTCTAGAGATGTAGACATGCCTATAGCTAATACAAATTAGTATTTATTGTTCATATTATGTGCCAGGCACTGTGCTAAGTTCTTTTTATGTGTTAATTCAGTTTGTTCATTTCGTAGCTCTCTGAGGTAGGCCGTTTTGTAGTTAAGGAAACTGAGGCTAAAATGTTAGAAACTTGCAAGACTACAGCTAGTAAATGTAAGTGGGCTAGAGTTTGAACGTCCACAGTCTGACTTCAGAGGCACTTTGCAGTTTTTTGAGATAACCAAATCATTACATTTTAGAAGTCTCTATAATGAATTATGCATATATTTGACTTAACATTCGTTGTTTGTTTTGCAAGGCTTTTATCCATTAATTGGGTGGAAGATTGGGCAAGAAGTCGTATGCTTAGCTGAAAGCAATGCAGGAGACACTGGTACTGCCATAAAATGGGCTCAGCAGTTAGGTAAGTTGTCTTTTAAATGGATTTCACAAGCCAGACCTAAAGAATTCAAGAATGCCACAGGATTGCAGATTAGTAGGAAGCAAATGGATTGTTCAAATGAAACACTAAAATAAAATGACGTCTATTAAAAGAAAATATAAAGTATTTTTATGATATCGAAATGGTAAAAGGCTAGGTCTTAAAGACAGGAACCATAAAGAAAAAGAATAATAAATTTAACTATGTAAAATATTAGTGGGTAAGGAGAGATATGCCATAAGCAAAATAAAAGACAAATTGGTAAAAACAATTTGTAGCATATGTCAGAAAAATTAATAACATGACAAAAATGGGCAAAGGACCGAAGTACAGGTATTTTACGATCAAATGACTATAATGAAATGCTGTTCACGTACGATAATTAAAGAAATGCACATTTTGGGCTGTGGTTCCAGTGTCAGTTCAGTTTTCAGTGCTTTTGCAGTGCTATTTGGATCTGCCCCTCATTTGTGCCACCCAGTGGTCAGTCTGGGTGGTGGTTTGCCTGGAGATTAATTAGTTCTCAAAGCCTTAAGCTTGTTGTTTAGGGTCATATCTTCACATGTGCAGCTCAAGAGTGAGACTAGGAGTTCATAAAAACCTTTATAAGGTAATTTTTCCTGAGCTCCTTTCTCTCAGTAATCTCTCTGGTACCTTTTGACTCTTGGGATCCCCATATTGGTTTTCTGGCTAGAAAGCTGGTGCTTTAGTTTCTCTACTGAACAGCTGCTACTACTTCTACCTCCCTAGCCTAGTGGCAAGAGGGATGAGAGAAGGAGAAAAGCGGGGTCAGAGAGAGAGAGAAGGAAAGAAGGGAAAGAAAGGAAACAAAGAGAAAGAAGGCTGGGCACGGTGGCTCACGCCTGTAATCCCAGCACTTTGCGGGGCTGAGGCACGTGGATTACCTGAGGTTGGGAGTTCGAGATCAGCCTGACCAACATGGAGAAACCCTGTCTTTACTAAAAATACAAAATTAGCCGGGCATGGTGGTGTGCGCCTGTAATCCCAGCTACTCTGGAGGCTGAGGCAGGAGAATCACTTGAACCCAGGAGGTGGAGGTTGTGGTGAGCCGAGATCACGCCATTGCACTCCAGCCTGGGCAACAAGAGCAAAACTCTGTCTCAAAAAAAAAAAAAAGAAAAAAGGAAAAAAAAAAAGAGGGAAAGCAAAAGGGATTTTCTTAACCTCTCATCTTTGAGTTTTGGTTGCTTCTGCTGCTCTGTCTGCTGTCACTGCAGCCACAGGATTGCCAGGGGCAGGCAAGACCAAGGGGAGTGGGCGCACGGGAAGAAGCAAGCAACAGGGATTTCCCCCCATACTCTTAGCTTGCAGTTTTATGTGCCTGTGCTACTGGGCTGCCATTGCTGCTACCATAGGATTGCCTGGGAGAATGAAAAAAATCTAAAGAAAACAAAAAATGAGAATCTCTCCACTCTGTCCTGTAGAGACCCTTGTCTCCTACTGCTCAGACCAGAAAGGAGCTTCTATTGAAGCTCTTTCATGTCTGCACTCAGTGTACAGATCTGAGTCCTTGGGTTTCAGGCTATCTCTGAGTCTAGGCCAGGAATATCAGAGAAAATATAAAAACAGGGAGTCCCCAGATGGCTTTTCCATTTATTCCTCCAAGATTCTTAGTTGCATTCAGTGGGGGAGAGAGAATGGAGTGTGCTTACTCTGAAAGACTTTTTATCAATTAGCTTATTTGACAACAGATTAAGTGGAAGATTATTTAGAGAAATTCTTCAAGCAAGGGATGAAACAAACAGTGAGGAATGTGAATAAGATAATCTCTCTTTGTTTTCAGTTTCTTTATCTGTTACCAACAATTTTCCTCAAACCAACTGTCTAGTATGTTTTCCTACATCTTATCTTGTAAAAATTGAACATTTGGACAAGATTCATTAAAAAGTATAGATTTTAAAACCAATTTTTTTAAAGAGATAGGAGTCTCGCTATGTTGCCCAGGCTGGATTCAAACTCCTGGGTTCAAGTGATCCTCCTGCCTTTGCCTTCTGAGTAGCTGGGATTACAGGCACGCCACCATACTCGGCTTAAAACCAGTGTTTTTAACATTAGTTTTTGAAGTGGTAGAGATATTTTGATGCATTATCTGGACATTTTGAACAAATGGATGAAACTTACGGATTTGATAACTGTCATTTTGAGTAAAATTTGTAGTTATTATTGAGTGATCCTCATTAACTTGAGTTTTAATGTAAGTGCTCCTTAAATGTCTTTAGTGAATTTAAGTATATTAATTTAGTTATATAACAAATCATAAAATGATATAAAGTCAACTTAATTAAGGCTCTCTAAAGCCAGCAATATTTATTACGACTGAGTCTTTTCTTCTGATCTTTGCTGTTCAGTCCTACATACTCATTCAGAAGTCACTTTACAAACAAGGATATCCAAATGGCCAGTGAAAAGGTATTTAACTTTATTAGTCAGCAGGGAAATCCAAAATCAAACCACCATGTAATACTACCAAAATAGCTAAATTGAAAAACATAGACAATATCAATTATTGGCAGGAAGACAGGTGACTGGAACTCTCGTGCCTGCCGCTGGCAGGAGCCTTAAATTGGTAGAGCCACTTTGAAAAACTATTTGGCAGTTATCTGTTAAAGCTGGTTCTAAATGTGAAGACCTTAGAACTGGCCATTCCATTCCTTTGTGTTAATAAACAGAAATGTATACATATGTCCACCAAAAATAATGTACATGAATGTTCATTGGGATCTGTTTCTATTAGCCAAACACTAGGAACCACCCAGATGTATATCACTAATAGAATAGATTGATAAATTGTCTATAGTCACATAATGGAATACTATATAGAGGTGAGAATGAATGGAGTACAACTACATATAACAGTGTGAATGAATCTCACGAGTACGATGTTTAACAAAAGAAATTTGTATCTTGACCTGGGTGTCAGTTACTTGGATGTATTCACACTGTGAAAACTCATCTAGCTATATACACTTAGGATTTGTGCATTTTTCTGGTCTGTATATCATATACTTCAGTTAAAGTTTACTAAATTAATTGTCTTGGTTTTTTTGTTTGCTTGTTTTTTAAAAATTGACTTTTAATATATCTGTTACTGGCCCCTTATTTAACTTATTAGATGGAGTATTTCAGTTAATTTTCTTGGGTATTATATTACAGGTAGATGATACTTTCCTCAGAAACCTAGGATGGCTCTTATCTTTCAGAGAATAATTTTTTAATGCCAAAAATCCTACATAGAATTGATTTTTTAAACAGCCCAAATATCTTTAAAGGAAAAAGCAGCCGGGTGTGGCGGCTCACACCTGTATTCCCAGCACTTTGGGAGGCCGAGGCGGGCGAATCACCTGAGGTCAGGAGTTCAAGACCAGCCTGACCAACATGGAGAAACCCCATCTCTACTAAAAATACAAAATTAGCCGGGCGTGGTGGCACATGCTTGTAATCCTAGCTACTTGGGAGGCTGAGGCAGGAGAATCGTTTGAACCTGGGAGGTGGAGGTTGCGGTGAGCCGAGATTGCGCCACTGCACTCCAGCCTGGGCAACAGGAGTGAAACTCCGTCTCAAAAAAAAAAAAAAGAAAGAAAAAAAACGTAAGGCCTGCTGCATACAGAGCCTATCTAAGAGGGCCTTCTACCTCCTGTCTCCCTTCTATGGGCCTGGAAACCTATGCAGTGTGAGAATTCAGATAGTACCAGAACAGAATGGTCTTTGTGCTGACCCTTTTAAGTGAGCAATCTTTTACATTATATTCATAATAAATGTTGATGCAGGTAAATACTATCATGTAACATAATTCTGTTTCTGCCTCTCTAACCTCTTCATTTTGTTTTAGGGTTTTTTGTTGTTTGTTTGTTTTTGCAGACCTTTTCACAGATGCTGCTGAGACTGAAAAAATGGCCAAAAGTTTGGAGGATTCTGAAGGAGTTTGTTTTGTTCCATCTTTTAGTGGATTACAGGTATGTATTTTTTAAAGTTAATGGCAATCACAAATATTTTTCTCCTCCTGCCACATCCAAACTTATATATCTACCACTCTGTTACCTTAAAATTTGAGCACTGAACAGAACTAAGATGAAAGGTAGATTTTAGGGCTGAGAAGTTATGCTCTGACCAAGCATGAATTCCATGAGGAAGCAGAGCATCCTGAATGTGGCCCTGCTGGCTTGGCTTGTGCTGGTAGAATTCAGCTGACTTCTGCTTAGAACTGTGTGGAACCTAAGAGTTGGCAGGTTTATCATAGAACTTTTACATAAGACTTAGCATTACTTTATCATGACCAAAAATAGCCATTTCACAGTGGGGGGAATGTATCAGTAAATTTGCATTCTTTACTTAGAGGAAATAAGCCATTGAGAATTAAGATAAATAATGTCAAGGTACATACATCACACACATATGCACACACATGTATATGTATGTGTATATTTTGCACTTATACATTTGTAAGTTTTAAACTTTTTTTAAAAATCAAAATCTTGGCTGGGCGCGGTGGCTCACGCCTATAATCCCAGCACTTTGGGAGGCCGAGGCGGGTGGATCACAAGGTCAGGAGATCGAGACCATCTTGGCTAACAAGGTGAAACCCCATCTCTACTAAAAATGCAAAAAATTAGCCATGCATGGTGGCACGTGCCTGTAGTCCAAGCTACTCAGGAGGCTGAAGCAGGAGAATTGCTTGAACCTGGGAGGTGGAGGTTGCAGTGAGCCGAGATCACGCCACTGCACTCCAGCCTGGGTGACAGAGCAAAAGTCCGTCTCAAAAAAAAAAAAAAAAAAAAAAAAAATCAAAATCTCCTTTCATTAATTGTTGTGGTGGAGTATTGATTACTTTGCTTAATCAAAAAATGAACCTAGGAGAAGTCTTGATTTTGTAACATTTAACTTTGTATTTAATTGAAAGATCTCTGATACTACCTTTAATTTTAGAATATTATTATAAATACTTTTAAAACAACTTTTCAAGTATATTATTATGAAAGTTATATATCTGTCTATCATATACTTCAGTTAAAGTTTACTAAACTTTTTTTTGGGAAAGCTCATACTATTTTTAATCCTCCTCCAAATATTTTTTCCTTTCAAAAAATACAACTTTCTCTTTCTTCTTGCTTATCTCATATTCAGGCAATTAGTTACAAAAGTCCAAAATTTGAGTTTGGGTTTATAATATAGAAGCTGGTAGAAAAAAAAATTAGGTCAGGGTGTTTTAACTCTTTAAAAATATACTTCCAAAACTAGATTTTAAAATGAGCATTATTTCAATACCTGTAATATTTTTATTTTGTGTACTTCATCCTAAAGGACCGAGAGCTTGTGAATTGATTCCATTGCATCCTCTTCAGGATGATGTGAGGGAACCTCTAAATAGCACCTATCATAGTCCAGAAAGTGAAAATTTTTTATCTAATTGAGATTTCAGGAAAAAGGTTAGATGAATAATTGTCCTCAGCAAGGTAAGGTTTGGTTAGGCAACTACTGGTTCTTTTCTTCTCTCTGAAAAATGTGCTACAGGACTTAGTAGTCACCTTGTCTTAGCAAGTCTGTCTTTGACTTCTCTATCACCTCACATACCTGTAATATAATATAATAATTATATATTATATAATAATAATAATATAAAGTATATTTTTTTAAGTTTTAAACCCAAAAGATTTAGACAAAACTATCTCAGGTTTGATTTTTAATTTCCTCTTGATAGCAAAATGTCCCTGTCCTGCCATGATTGCAACCTGCCCATATACTGGCAGTAGAGGGCAGTTGGGAGAGGTGGTAGGTTGACCGTAGGTCATGTATTTCCCTGTGTAAAATGAAACTTTAACTGGAAATTCAAAGTTAAACCAAACAGCAATAATGTGTTAATACTAAACTGTTTGGAAAATAGGAGGGAAGATCACCTATAATCTGCCTATGTGAACAACTAGAGAAAATGAGGGATGGGGCATGAAAGGAAGGAAGGTTTATGTATCTGTGAAACTGCCTTTAGTTTTAGAATATTTTTACAGCTTTAGATAATTGGGATCTGGATGTTGAAGGCCTCTAATAGTCTCATTTTCTCAAAGGAATCTACTGAGAAAGGGGTACTGGGTGAGCTTTGAGGAAAATGGGAAAGTCTAGGACAGCCACTTCAGGGAATGGCAGAAAGGGTGGGAGCCATACACTGGGGGTGGCATCAGTTAGTGCAACCATTATGGCTTTCCTCTAGCAGGGCTCGTGGTTTGGGGAGTGGGATACTGAAATAGGTATTAGAGGCAAGAATCAGTGGTCATTTACCTGGACGTTAGAGTTACTGTGATGATGGCAGTAATAGGATAGACAGAGAAGCTGTTTGTCCACATACTCTTGAGGACTGGTATTGGAAAGCAGTCAGCAACTGACAGCAGTTCTTAGTGTCTTTGGGTTCCTGCTTCTCTCTGTTCTGCTTTTCTCTTTTCATTACCAGCTTTGCTCTGTGTCCTTTCTTCCTCCATAGCTTCTGCTTAATTGTCATCATTTTTCTTACACTTTTTGCTTCTTCACAACTTAGAAATATCACATACAACCTTCCTCTACCTTATGCATCCTTTTAGCTTCAGTTCCCCCATTGATGAGGTCTTTTTCTTCGGGTTTCCTGGTTTTGGTTTTCAGGGCAGAGAATCTGATTGGACCACCTTGTCCTTTTGCGTTTCAGTCAGACACTGAGTCAGCTGTACTCACCCTCTGCAGTTGTGGTGATGGCATTAGGACTAGAGCATGAAACATGGCAGTTTTAGTTAACAGGGCCTGTGGATTCAAGCAGTTTCCTTAGAAGGGGATGAAGCCAGCAAGTCCTGTGATTGCCATCTCTAGTTTTGTGAGTGACTAGGATGTCTGAATGGTGCAGTCTGTGTTCTGGGGCAGGAGACTACTAGTTTTGCCCAGGGCACCAAACAGATTTCAGGCCAGTTAAAGCAGTATTTTCTGTGATATCCTGGAAGAAGTCATATTTATGCAGGAAAAAAACATAGCATATTGCTAGGGACTAATTGAACTGGCCAAATCTGACTAATCTTAGTTTTATGATACTATACCATCTGATATAAACCAGATTTACTATATATGTTTTTACTAATTAAAATCACCAGAAGGTGTTAATAGATTTGAAAAATTAAAATAAAATCTCAGTAGGAGGGAAATCATAGCTATAGCAAAGATAAGATGTAATATAGAATTTCTTAAGTCATTAAGAAAAATATTGTTTGTTCATTTATTCACCAAATGTGTATTGTTCTCCCATGGGGAGCCAGATATAGTGCTAGGCACAAGAGACATACTGGGAGTACATCGGACAAGGTTCCACCCTGTGGTACTTATAGTGTATTGAGGAAGGTGGGGTTTCAACAAACCATCAAGCAGAATATGTGATTATAAACTGTGGTGCATGGTATGATGGGAAGTTACAGGGTTCCATAAAAACAGAGACCTCATCTAGTCTCTGGGGTCCAGAGTTTTCCCTGAGGAAGCCAAACCAAGATTTGGAAGGGAGTAAGAATTAATTAGGAGAAAGGGTGGTAGAAGGTGTTTCAGGTAAAGGGATGATGTGTCAAAACCCTGAAGCTAGAAGGTGCTTTTTCTGAGGATCATAATTTCCTGACAGCGCTGGATGTCCTTGAAATGACCATTTTGGTGTGTTGGCGCTCTTGTGAGACTCTCGTCTGTTTCCTTGTGAGACTGCAAGCTCTAGCAGGGATCTTTGTTTTTCATGTTTTTTGTTTTTGTTTTTGTTTTTGTTTTGAGACGGAGTCTTGCTCTGTTGCCCAGGCTAGAGTGCAGTGGCGCCATCTCCGCTCACTGCAAGCTCCGCCTCCCCGGTTCACGCCATTCTCCTGCCTCAGCCTCCCGAGCAGCTGGGACTACAGGCGCCCGCCACCACGTCTGGCTAATTTTTTGTATTTTTAGTAGAGACGGGGTTTCACCATGTTGGCCAGGCTGGTTTCGAACTCCTGACTCAAGTGATCCACCTTTGTCGGCCTCCCAAAGTGCTAGGATTACAGGTGTGAGCCACCCTGCCTGGCCTGTTTTTCATCTTTGTGTCCCAGAATTGCCTTACATTTCTGGAGATACAAAGATGAATAGAAACCTCATCTGATTAATACATACTTCCAGCTCAACATTTTGGCTCTTTTGAGAACATGTTAGGCTGGATTATTTCTGATATTAGGCAGTAAGGCTATTAAGCTAAGAGAGAAGAGTGTAGTGGTGCTTTTTTTTTTTTTTTAGACCCTGTCTCACTCTGTCACCTAGGCTGGAGTGCAGTAACGCGATCACGGCTCATTGCAGCCTCAAACCCCTGGGCACAAGCGATCCTTCCACCTCAACCTCCCAAGTAGCTGTAACTACAGGTGTGTATCACACCCAGCTAATATTTAAAGTTTTTTGTAAAGGTGGTATCTTGCTTTGTTGCCCAGGATAGTGTTGAATTCCTGGGCTGAAGCAATCCTCCCTCCTTGGCCTCCCAGAGTGCTAGGATTACAGGTGTGAGCCACTGCACCTGGCCAGAGTATAGTTTTAATGTCTGACAACATATTTGATTTAAGTTATGACACTAAAAAGTACATTTTTGTAGAAAGCTATTCTACATAGTAAAAAGTAGAAAGCTATTCTACATATTAAACAATTTTAGTGTAAAAACTTTATAGCTGGAGAAGGGGGATTTCTGTGATTGCTCTTCATTTTCCACATTTATAAAGCTAAGCATTTAATAATTTGTTACTATATGCTTCAGTTCCTCTTTCTGACATAAATGCAAACAGAAGCTAAGTACAGTAACTATGACTCAATATCGCTTAAATGCTGTTAAAAAGTTATCCCAATATTTACCATAATCTTTTATTTTAAAATGATTTAACCATAGCATTATTTTCTTCTAACGTGGCTATGTTTTTGTTGTATAGTATTTCCTCAAGTCCGTAGATGTAATTTAGAATAATAATAATATATTCTTGTTATCTCTTACTGTAGGCTCCATTAAATGACCCCTGGGCATGTGCCTCTTTTATGGGTTTGAAGCCTTCCACCAGTAAATACCATCTTGTACGAGCAATATTGGAGTCAATAGCTTTCAGGTATGAAAACCTGCCCTAAACTTCCCCTTCCCCATAGAATATTGCCATGTCTTTCATTAATTTGCTACTAAATGGAAAATTTCTTAATTTTAATTAAGTTCTTTGTATTTTTGGCTTATTTGATACTATATATTATGTAATATGTTCTTCTTGCTAATTTCCTTGGTATCTTTCTTATTTTTTCTTATATTTAATGTACCAACACCACTCAGACTTGATATCTGAAAATTGAAGGATTTTTTAAAAAAATTCAATTTCTTAAGCATGCAAGATTCAAAATTTGGATTTTCAAAGGTTTAGTATCCTTATTCATGAAAGATAATTCCAAGTAATAATGCTTCTGTTGTACCCCAAAATTGAGTCATCAGAATTATTCTTCATGCATATTTCCCTGTAATCTTTTTGTTATGAGACAGGTGTTAATTATTAAAATTAAGACTGATGCTGTCATGAATATGGGATGTTTGTAACATTTAAAATAAAATTTTCTGTGATTACAAAGTAATTGTTTTTATATTTGATGAATTCTATTAGATTTTACTTATGGTTTGTCATCTTAATAGCTATCTATTAAATAGATGCTTGTTTTAAATTTTTCTTTGTAGAATGGTAATAGATAAAATTTAGTTGTAAAATATAAATTATGCCTTCTTACATGAAGGCAAAAAAAACACAAGGACCTGCGCTTCTTGCTTATTTGAGTATCTGTTATACAGTTTCCATTTAGCACAATTTATTTCTTTAATATTTTGTTTTGTACATTTTATAAATATCAAATAAATAAAACTAGAGTTTGTATTTTTCAAGATCAGAATAAAGTAGTGAATTATTATGATATGAATTTCTTATAAATAGTTATCTTGTTTTTTAACTAGAAACAAACAGTTATATGAGATGATGAAGAAAGAGATTCATATTCCTGTAAGAAAAATCCGGTATGTAAAGTTTATTTCTAATAGACTTAATTAGAAATTAGAAGTAAGTGGTAGCTGCTATGAGCTACCACTCATTTCTTTTTGAGATCCTGAATAATTCATCTTTATGATTATTGAGGATTTCAAAAATAATTTCTGCTTAGCTCCTTCACAACAAAATTATTATTTTTTTAATTTGTATTTTTATCGAGACAGAGTCTTGCTGTGTCACTCAGGCTGGAGTGCAGTGGCATGATCTCGGCTCACTGCAACCTCTACTGCCCGGGTTCAAGTGATTCTCATGCCTCACCATCCCGAGTAGTTGTGACTACAGACATGCACCACCACGCCCAGCTAATTTTTTTGTATTTTTAGTAATGATGGGGTTTCCCCATGTTGGCCAGGCTGGTATCGAACTCCTGACCTCAGGTGATCCGCCCTCTTCAGCCTCCCACAGTGCTGGGATTACAGGCGTGAGCCAACGCTCCCAGCTACAACAAAATTCTTGGTCATAGGAATTCAGACAGGAAAGGAGAGCTAATTGTGGATTTATGGAGAATATAATACAATATCAAATTTGGGTGCATCTTGGCACCCATATGTGTAGTATATCAATTTTTAAAATCTCTTTTTTGGGTGTATAGCTATCCTTTGGGCATGTAAGCATCAAACTTCTTGACTTTCTTTTCTGTAATATCTAAGTGAATTTTTATGTTGCCTTAGTTTATTATACCTGGCTTGTTTTGAACTAGTCCTAAGACAAACAAGGGCAGGTGAGAAAATTGGTGGCAGAAATAAGGAAAATGTTTAAAGATTACCCAGTAAGGTTCTCTGTCATTAGGTTAATGCTAAGTGATTTAATTTTAGAATTAAAAAGTTAAATTTATAAAATAAAATCAAGGATTTCAGGAAAAAAATGTGGCCCACTGAAAAAGAATGATACTTTTGTTGTAGTAATTCATCTTACATATTTTGTTCCCCACAGGGCAGATGGAGGAGTTTGTAAGAATGGTTTTGTCATGCAGATGACTTCAGACCTGATTAATGAGAATATAGACAGACCTGCCGACATTGACATGTCATGCCTGGGTGCAGCTTCTCTAGCTGGCCTTGCTGTTGGTATGTGTGAAATTTATAAGAATGAGAGTTTTCTTGCAAACTCTTCCTTACAGATAGCATTTCTCCTCTCAAATTACAAAATTCTAGAGAGTCTGGAAAGCCTTGGTGTCCATTAAACTCCATACACATATGCATATTACTCACAAAATATCCTGTGACGTCCTCTGTTGGTGAGTCTGGTTGCACCTCTTCTATCCTCACCTCACTCCTTCAGTCAGAAGTATGAGACAAGAACAGTTAATTCTCAGCTGCGTCAGTCTCTAGCAACAGAGAGTCTCTGGGTAAACTTTCTGGATAGATAGTGTTAAAGAAAAAAATTATTCAGTGACACTTATTAAAGAACAATAAGGTGAGCCAGGTGCAGTGGCTCACGCCTGTAATCCCAGCACTTTGGGAGGCTGAAGCGGGTGGATCACCTGAGGTCAAGAGTTCAAGACCAGCTTGGCTAACATGGCAAAACCCTGTCTGGACTAAAAGTTCAAAAATTAGCTGGGCATGGTGGCACATGCCTGTAATGCCAACTACCTGGGAGGCTGAGACAGGAGAATTGCTTGAACCTGGGAAGGCAGAGGTTGCAGTGAGCCGAGATGGTGCCACTGCATTCCATCCTGGGTGACAGAGCAAGACTCTGTCTCAAAAAAAAAAAAAAAAAAAAAAAATAGTAAGGTGGGCTTTATTCTGGAGGACTATCAAGATAGGTATAGGGACTACTTCAGTGGGATCTTATGGTGGGAGAGAGAATTTAGGCTCAACTTTGAATACAATAAGGAAAAGTGAGAAATTATAGCCAAAGAGCAGAGTGAGAGTCAGTGGATGGAAAACTACTAAGAGGAAACATTGAGGTAAGGGGAAATTCTTGCTAACCAACCTAATAACATTCTCAGGAAGGCAGGCCAGGGTGATCAAATATCATCTGGAGGATGCTGGAGGATGAGATATCGAGGTTGATCAGAAATTGAGGATGGGCTACACTAATTTAGCAGTATTCTTGCTCAAATTAGATAATGCAGAGATGACCATGGAAGTCCAAAAGTTGAGGCCTTGAGGCCTAGTTGGAAAAGAGCTTGGAGGAGCCTGAGTGGAGTTTGGTCAAGGAGGAAACTTTGTCAGTAGGTTTGCCTATGGCATTAGAAACCACTCCATTCTTTTATTTATTGAACAACATTTGTGGAGCACCTGCTACATGACAATCACTGCTGGCAATAAAGGGATTAAAAGCCATAGTCTCTGATTCCTGGTGGGAGGAGACAGGTAAGTCAAGTGATTATTAAGTTTGTTTGATAAAGCCAGTGAACAGTGACAGTGTTAATAAGCAAGTGGTCTAGGCTTCCCAGAGGAGATCACATATGGTTCAATTTTGAAGGGGCTAGCAGAGAGTCAGGTGAGGAGAGGGTAAGAGATGGTTGGCTCAATATCCCTATTGCAACTTGTGCAAAGGCATTCATCAATGATGGTGAGAGCAGGAAGGGAGTGGGAGAGGTACATAGAGGTGTAGTTGTGGTGACTCCTCATAAAGAGGAGTTCGGACCTGATCCTGAAGGCACTGGAGAACCACTAAAGAATTTTAACCGGGGTCAGTGGGGTGGGGACCATAGAAAGATCTGCATTTGAACAGATTGCTTTGACAATTAGTGAAAAGATCAGTGAGGAGGAATAAGAATGGAAGTAGGCATGTCAATTTAAAGGGCCCCCTAGAAAGCAGGATGATGCCTTAGGATACTCAGAGTATTTTAATGTGTTTCTTTCTGGGGGATGCTTGGTACAAAATAAGATATTTTACATTTAAAAGTTTTAGGCTAATAGTACATTAAAGTTACAAAAAGCCTAAAATCTTGGTAAATTCGGCTTAAACTTGATTCTACTAAAAATCTGGTAATTTTGAATAAAATTGAAAGTTACTTTCATTTGTTCATTGATTAACGTTTGATTGAAGTTGAAGAAAATAAACTTTCCCTTAATCCCATTTGCAAATTTGAACTCCTTCATATTCCAACTCCTATAAATTTAGTATGTTTGATTTTCCTCTTATTACTTTCACGTGCCTGATTGAGCAAACTTAGAACTGTAACAAGGTAAATCACAAATACTTAAACAACAAACAAATTGAATAAATTAAGCTATAATTATAGTATATCAAGTTCTCATAAGCATTTTTATACTTATGTTAATCAAATTCTTCTACACTTTTCACCTTATAAGACTAAATAAGTCAGATTCTCTTGAACATTTAAAATGCTTTAAGTAACAAACACATGCAGGGTTTTTGTTCTGTTTTGTTTTGTTTTGTTTTGTTTGAGATGGAGTCTCCCTCTCTTGCCCAGGCTGTAGTGCAATGGCGCAATCTCAGCTCACTGAAACCTCCTCCTCCCAGGTTCAAGCGATTCACCTGCCTCAGCCTCCCAAGTAGCTGGGATTGCAGGCACCCGCCACCATGCCCAGCTAATTTTTGTATTTTTAGTAGAGATGGGGTTTTGCCATGTTGGCCAGGCTAGTGTCAAACTCCTGACCTCAGGTGATCCACTCGCTTTGGCATCCCAAAGTGCTGGGATCACAGGCATGAGCCTCTGCACCCAGCCCCACATGCAGGTTATTTTTATACATAACACAGTGACTTGAGTTTTATCTACATCATTATATTTAATTTCAGATATTTGCTTCTGTCTCAGAAATGTGAGACTATGTATATCCTCTGTATTTTATAAATTTACCCAGAAATTGGATTTGCTCTATACATACTTAATAAAATGTCTTAAAATATATATGTCTTAAAATGTAAACAATAAATTCTGGAAATGAGGATTTTAAGAAACACATTTATTTTCCTGACTAGATTTATCTAACTATAGTATACTGATGAAAACTATGTTTTTCTTTTAAAAACTTGTCTACATTAATACCTTTATTTATTTTTAATTTAAATTTTTTTTTTTTTGAGATGGAGTCTCACCCTGTAGCCCAAGCTGGAGTGCAGTGGTGCGATCTCGGGTCATTGCAACCTCCGCCTCCTGGGCTCAAGTGATTCTCGTGCCTCAGCCTCCTAAGTAGCTGAGACTATAGGCGCGTGCCACCACGCCCAGCTAATTTTTTATATTTTAGTAGAGACAGGGTTTCACCATATTGCCCAAGGTGATCTCAAACTCCTGATCTCAGATGGTCTGCCCGCCTCAGCTTCCCAAAGTGCTGGGATTACAGGCATGAGCCACCGCACCTGGCCTACATTAATACCTTTAAACATAGATGGTCTAAAATGTTGACTGTAAATAAAAAGAATATGACCTGACAAAATTTTAGAAAGGAGAATTTAATGTGTCAGTTTTATTGGTAAGAAAAAATGTACTTCATGAAGATTTGTAGACTTTTAGTACTTCAAAAGAGGTGTGATAGACCTCTCAGTAGGTGAAAGGTGCCAAGCTTACTAATAAGATACCTGTATCATTTCAGACTACTTATGATCTTAGTTATAAATGTTCTCGCCTGGTGCTGTGGCTCACACCTGTAATCCCAACACTTTGGGGGGCCGAGGAGGGCGGATCATTTGAGGCCAGGAGTTTGAGACCAGCCTGGCCAACATGGCGAAACCACGTCTCTACTAAAAGTACAAAAAATTAGCCGGGCGTGGTGGCACGTGCATATGGTCCGAGCTACTCGAGAGGCCCAGGCAGGATAATTGCTTGAACCCGGGAGGTGGAGGTTGCAGTGAGCTGAGATCGCACCACTCTACTCCAGCCTGGGTGACAGAACGAGACTCTGTCTCAAAAAAAAAAAAGTTCTCTTGCTTTTTATTATATATCATATGATCCTTCCTTCAAAGAGCAGTCTATGCTAGAACTACAAAATTATCTTAAACTGGAATTTAAATAAATTATATAAAAGGCTATAGTTTGAAAGAGAAACTATTACATTAATCTCCAACTTTGAATTTTATGCATATTCCAGAAAGTTGACATTTACCTTAAGCTGTAAGACAAAAGTCTTAATTTGTCTTCATTTATTGTAATTGCATAAAAAAGAAAATATCCTATTTCTTTCTCTTTTTTTTTCTTCTGTTTTTCTATTTTTAGAGACAGGGTCTTTCTCTGTTACTCAGGCTGGAGTGCAGTGATATAATCATAGCTCACTGCAGCCTTGAATTCCTAAGCAAGTGGTCTTCCCTCCTCAGTCTCCCAAAGCACTGGGATTGCAGGCATGAACCACTGTGCCTGGCCAGAAAATATACTGTTTTTCACTTGGGATTGTTTTAATAATAGCAAGTTATGAAATTAAATGATGGCATAGGGTAGCTGCTTTAGAAGTGATGTGGTGTCCCACCACACAGAAACTGAGCTGAAAGTTAGAAACCAAAAGACTTGAAAATACTGGTATAATTATTTTCAGGAATGATCGATCTAACAAAATTCAAAAGTAACAAAGTATTTTGGATTGTTTTAAAAATAGTTTTTGTTTACCTTTCTACCAGCAACTCGCATAGGTTTTTGGATAAACTTTATTGGACTCATGATTTGCTTTAAAATTTGAGGATAATTTTTTTATCTATAGGGTTTTGGACTGACAAGGAGGAACTAAAGAAACTGAGACAAAGTGAAGTGGTTTTCAAGCCACAGAAGAAATGTCAAGAATATGAAATGAGTCTGGAAAACTGGGCCAAAGCAGTGAAACGCTCCATGAATTGGTATAACAAGACATAACACTAAATGAAATGATCAAAACCATAGGTAGCTGGTTTATGTGACGTGCAGATGAGATGAAGCTCAGGGATAACCAATATGACAATGACTAAGAGGAGAAAATTTTAAATAAGCTTCATAACTTAAGAAGCATTGCTTTTAAAAAAACAAAACGGAACAAAAAACTCTTATTTTTTTCCCCTAAACCATGGTAAGGCAGCAATACCTCAAAACTTTATATCTTCTATTTTGTAGCAAATTCCAAAGGACGTTAGTCATTTCCAACCATATTTTGACAGTTATGGGTCCTCTTCCTTTTTATACTGGGTCAGTGGTACATAGGAACATAATGATTTACCATCCAAGCTAATAGTTCTGGGTCAAGTACCATGCACATATTGTTCCAAAATTATGTGAAACGTATTTCTTTAATTCTTTAAGTGGGCTATTTGAAGTACATATAGCTAAAAAGAAAGAATAACTGAGAAAATGTGGAATTTTGAAACATTAATATTTTATGTTTAAAACCATAATTTCCTAATACTATATCCAAATATGAGCTTAATATGTCCCTCTCAGATAAGCTTATGAGTTAGTTAATGCTTTCCTTTACTGGTCTTAAAGACACTGCCTTAATTTTTCCTTGTTCAACCAAAATCTGAGCATTCTATGTTGAAAACACTGAAAAACTAATTTTAGTTAATGAACTAGAAAGAATATTGATTTTTAAGAAACAGAAAAATACTACTTATTTTCCTTCTCAAATAACGTTTCTTTCAAAAACTTCTGGCTGAAGTATAACATGCTGGTAGTTAACATAAATCGTGTCTTTCTCTTGTTCTTTATCTTTCTTCGTTGTTTAGATGCTTGTATAAATGTCTTTTGTTTTTATTAAGTGCCTAATTGACAGAGCTTAATTTGAAGAAGTGCCCTAATTTATTGACCACTTAAGAATTGCCTTTATTGGGGTATTTTATTTGTTCCTGCGTCTTTTTGATGTTTGTTCAGTCTACTCATCCCTCTGAGTATGTGCGGGGGATAGCTGATAGAAGGGAGGAGAGTGTGTCTATGCTCAGGATTGCCCTTCAGCCACTCAGCCAGAGATCCACAGGGAGCAGCAAGGACAGTTTCACATGCTCAGACTTTCTTGCAAGAAACAGTGAGGAGGAGTAAGTCGTGCGTAGTGTCAAGCTGGATGTAGAATTGTCCTAAGGCAGTTGACCCCACCTTCCAACATGTTTTCACTTTATTTGCCCCTCCCTACATTTGGGGTAGGTTCCATTTGGATTTGCAGCAATAATGACTTTATTTCTCTCTTGGTCAGGATTTGGCACATAAAATCCTTTTATTATAGAACTAGCTATTTTAGTTACATAGTAATGTAACTAATGGAGAGATTTATAGAGAATTTTGTTTTTGCTGTCATATATGTCCATTTTGGAGACAGATATGATAGAACTAGAAATTAAGTTGCATTTCTGCAAGTGCCATTTGAATGAACTTCAAGTATCTTCTTAATTATTAAATTTTCTGATGAAGGCATTGTAACAAATATATAGTATCATTAAATCTACTAATTAAGATTTGGAAATATTTTTGTTATTAATAAATAGAAGTATTTTATTTACTGTAAAAATCAAACTTCAATATGTAGATAAATCTTATTCTTTTCATTCTTTCCCCTGTTTACATCCTTTTTACAAAGCTTAGTCACCAATTAAAGCTTTCCTATCAAAATCACATGGAAGCTGCTCTGTTGTTTTACTGTTACACATTCTGTTTCTCAGTGGGTGTAATTTTTTTTTCTTTTTCTTTTTTTGTAGAGACAGGGTCTTGCTATGTTGCCCAGGGTAGTCTTTAATTCCTGGCCTCAAGTGATCCTCCCACCTTGGCCTCCCAAAGTGCTGGGATTGCAGCCGTGAACCACTGCACCCAGCCAATGGGTGTAATTTCATAGGAAATAATTCTTTTTGTCAGAATATACTGAATTGTAATATTAATACCTGAAAATTTGTTAGTTCACTTCTTTTCCACGTTCTTCTTTCCCAACATATAACCACAAAATAAAGGATAAATACTTTGGGCTGTGTGCAGTGGCTCATGCCTGTAATCCCAGCACTTTGGCAGGCCGAGGTGGGCGGATCATTTGAGGTCAGGAGTCCAACCTGGTCAAACACGGTGAAACCCTGTCTCCACTAAAAATACAAAAATTAGCTGGGCGTGGTGGCACAAGCCTGTAATCCCAGCTACTCAGGAGGCTGAGGCAGGAGAATTGCTTGAATCTGGGAGGTGGAAGTTGCAGTGAGCCAAGATCATGCCACTGCACTGTAGCCTGGGCAACAGAGCGACACTGCGTCTCAAAAAAAAAAAAAAGGATCAATACTTTTCAGATAATGTTGGAAAGTAACTTTGAATGTCTCTCATCGGAATTGAGCATCTCCTCAAGTGTCAGTGGCTATTTTTTTCTTCTGTGAATCTAAAAACTAATATTTTATTTTTAATATTTGTGGCCATTTTTAGTGATAAGAGTTTAATAAATATTTTCGGACTTAACTAAAATCAGAAACATGACCACATTTGCTTTTGTGGTTGCAGAAACAGTTGATAAGATCAATTGAGCAACAAAATTGTCCTTTCTTTTTTTTTTTTTTTTGAGACATTGTCATGCTCCGTTGCCCAGGCTGGAGTGCAGTGGCACGATCTCGGCTCACTGCAACCTCCCCCCTCCTGGGCTCAAGCAGTCCTCCTGCCTCAGCCTCCCAAGTAGCTGGGATTACAGGTACACGTCACTACGCCCAGCTGATTTTTGTATTTTTAGTAGAGACAGGGTTTTACCATGTTGGCCAGGCTGGTCTCAAACTCCTGACCTTGTGACCCGCCCACCTTGGCCTCCCAAAGTGCTAGGATTACAGGCGTGAGCCACCGTGCCTGGCTTGTCCTTTCTGTCTTCCAAGTTTATTTTTCATTTGTATGCTAATATTTGAAGTTTAGAAAAATTTGTGCTACTTCTCAGCATGTTTTATTTTCCCATTATAGATCTATCAGATATTTTTAGAAGGTCTGCAACTGTCTGATAAAGGAAGAGAATGTTCCTGTTCAATCTATCTTAAAGTGCTACTAATTGCTTTTATACTATAGACGTACTGATTTTTTCATCTTTTTTATCCAACCATGGCATGGTTTCCTAATCTCAGCATTGACATTTTGGACTGGATAAATCTTCATTTTGGGATGCTATGCTGTACTTTATAGGATGTTTAGCAATATCCCTGACCTCTGCCCTCTAGCTACAAGTACCATCCCCCTAGTTGTTATGGCCAAAAATGTCTTCAAACATTGCCATTCTGAGAGGCAAAATTGCCCCCAGTTGAGAGCCACTGATACAGGCTGTTAGAAGAAAATCGAAGACTCAGTGAATATAGTGTCATACTCCTTTTCTTTCTGCCTCATTTTACCTTAGGAAATGGTTGTTAGCAAAAAAATTAGTTAATTGTATCTTGAAATAAATAGGGTATCTATTTTGCTGATTAATGAAGAAAAAATAAATCTCAGCTGGGCACAGTGGCTCACATCTGTAATCCTAGCACTTTGGGAGGCCAAGGCAGACGGATCACTTCAGCTCAGGAGTTTGAGACCAGCCTGGGCAACCTGGCGAATCCCTATCTCTACAAAAAATACACAGATTAGCTGGGTGTGGTGACACACACATATAGTCCCAGCTAATTAGGGGGCTGAGGTGGGAAGATCACTTGAGCTCCAGGAGGTGGAGGCTGCAGTGAGCCAAGTTGGTGTCACTGTACTCTAGCCTGGGTGGCAAAGTGAGACCCTGTCTCAATCAATCAATCAGTCAATCAATCAATCAATATCTCATGCTGTAATTGTCTTCTGATGTTTTCATCCACCCAGCCCCACCTCTGCAGCCTTAATTACTGGAGTAGATCCATGATTTCAGTGTAGGGTTAATGTATTCTGCAGATCATCTTTGATTTGACCTGCTTTTTTGCTTCCTTTTTATCTCTGAACAAAGGAGATCATCATTCTCTTTAATCTGCCTTCTGTGTAAATCTCTACCAGACTGGAAGCTCCCTGAAAGCAGAAACTGTCTGCTTCCCCAGAACTTAGCACTGTGCTTTCATGTATGTGGGATAAATTTTTACTTTGTTTGTTAGTGCAGCTTTGTTTGTACACATGTTATCCTTGATATTATATACATTTGTTGATGGGGACAATTTATATTTGTTGTGAGTAAAATACTTTTTTGTTGGATTAAGAAGAACTATACTCTTCCCAGCACTTTGGGAGGCCAAGGAGGACGGATTACCTGAGGTTAGTAGTTTGAGACCAGCCTGACCAACATGGAGAAACCCCATCTCTACTAAAACTACAAAAAAATTAGCTGTGCGTTGTGGCACATGCCTGTAATCCCAGCTAGTCAGGAGGCTGAGGCAGGAGAACCGCTTGAACCCCTGAGGCAGAGGTTGCGGTTGAGCCGAGATCGCGCCATTGCCCTCCAGCCTGGGCAACAGGAGTTAAACTCCATTTCAAAAAAACAAAAACAAAAACAAAAACAAAAGAAGAACTACTCTGTAGTGAGAGCTAGAATCCTCATGTTGTTTATTTAAAATTTTTGGCCAAGTACAGTGGCTCATGCCTGTAATCCCAGCACTTTGGGAGGCTGAGGCCAGAGGATCACTTGAAGCCAGGAGTTCAGTTACAGCTTGGGCAGCAAAGTGAGACCTTGTCTCTACAAAAAAAATTTTTTTAATTAGCCAGGTGTGGTGGTATGCCCCTGTAGTCCCAGCTACTCAGGAAACTGAAGCAGGAGAATCGCTTGAACCCAGGAGTTCGAGGGTGCTATGAGCTATGATTGTGCCACTGCACTCCAGCCTGGGCAACAGGGCAAGGCCCTGTCTTAATAAAATAAAATAAAATTCTTAATATGTTTATATATTTGAAAAACTATTTGTGTAGAGACACATGTCTGTAAATACACATAGATATATTAACTTTTTAAGCTTTAATTGAAGCCTTTCTCTTCACAGGTTTTATATATTTGACTGCATATGACTAACAGATTGAATTTTAAGAGTGCCAAACACTCTGGTGCTATAGGGAAGGAACTTCATAAATAGCCCCTCCTGTAAGGGACCAGTCTTTAATTTAAAACAGTCCAGCCCAGGAATCTTGCAAGAATTTTGTAATTATTTGAGGAGAGATGTAGATATACCCTGGAGTTCTTTGACTTTAAGTTATTCTAGAGTCATCCCAGAGATGGCCTAGAAGACTTGAATCTACCCCAAAGGATTCTAAATCCCTTTGGGAAATTTAGACTATGATTTTCAGTAAGAATTAAAAGCCCCAGGATAAGCGTGGTGGCTCACACCTGTAATCCCAGCAATTTGTGAGGCCAAGGCGGGAGGATTGCTTGAGCTCAGGAGTTCGAGACCAGCCTAGGCAACATAGTGAGACCCCACCCATCTCAATTTAAAAAAAGAGAGAAAAAGGCCAGGTGTAGTGGCTCACGCCTGTAATCCCAGCACTTTGGGAGGCCAGGGCGGGTGGATCACCTGATGTCAGGAGTTCAAGACCAGCCTGATCAATATGGTGAAACCCCATCTCTACTAAAAATACAAAAATTAGCCAGTCCTGATGGCATGTGCCTGTGGTCCCAGCGACTTGGGAGACTGAGGCAGGAGAATTGCTTGAACCCGGGACGTGGAGGTTGCAGTGAGCCGAGATTGGGCCACTGCATTCCAGCCTGGGTGAGAGAGCGAGACTCTGTCTCAAAAAAAAAAAAAGAGAGAGAGAAAAAAAGCCCCAAACATACCTTGGGCCTTTACAACCTACTTGGTCCCAGAATCGTCTTATTGTAAACCCAAAGCCAGGTCTTCTGGTTCGAACCAGTCAAAATGGGTAATCTAAAAAAGTTAAATAGATGATTCAAAATCGTGTTGGTGTTTTTTTCTTTTTAAATCCCCTTTCCAAGTAAAAGGAATCTTTTTTTTTTTTTTAAGTTTTGAAGCCTCATAGCCATAAATATTTTGGCACCAGCATCTATTGGCACCTAAGTCATTGGCTGTATCATATTCCCATGGGACCCTTGTTCCTAGAGGAATGCAGGAATGATCTTGGAGTGGGAGGGACAGAAACAGGTGCTTGCAAAATCAGATATTTCTGAAATTCTCTGTTATTCGATTTCTACTGTCTTTCCCCACTTTACTATAAATTTGATCTGTTATAAAATGGCTGTGTTTAGGTAGATACCGGTGATGTTTAGGAAACAAATGATATAGAGACTCCCATTTAAATGAATCTTATCTTTATAAGAAACGGCCAAACTGTTTTCCAGACTGGCTATACCATCTTACATTCCCACCAGGAATGTATGAGTGATCCAGTTTCTCTTCATGCTCGCCAGCATTTGGTGTTGTCACTATTTCTTATTTCAACCATTCTGTTTATCCTTTTCAGTGAAATATCTGTTCATATCTTTTGCCCATTTGCCAATTGAAGCAGGAGGATCACTTGAGCCCAGGAGTTCGAGGCTGCAGTGAGATATGATCACTAAATGTTTGCTTAATGAGCCATATCTTTAAATATCTTTTTTAAAGTTTTTAAAAGTCAGTCCAGTGGTTTATGTGATTATGTGGGATTTTTTAAATCTTTCCAGGCAAAATGTGTATAGCATTTTGAACGTATTTACACTGTACTGAGCCCAAGAGTTCTCATATTCTTTCTTTGCTCATTATAGAGTATGGTACTAATACTGTATAATAGTAAATTTTCAAAGATACCTTTATTTAGAATGTTAGAGTATACAGATATATACTTTGTACATAGTTATCATAATGTTTCTAACTTTTTATTTAAAGTAGGCTGATTTGTGTAAAGGTTTCAGAATGATTTTGTAATAAGTTATTAGAAACTTTCCTATTTGTACAAGATGGTAAATGTAGATTCCAATTTGTATGCCTCAGTAAATTCATAATCTTATTTCTCTGATGTGAGCCACCGTGCCTGGCCTTCTCTGATGTTCTTAATGAATTTTGCAGTTTTATTAAATTGTCATTGAGAACCTCATAAATCATTGTTAAGATCTATACAAAAAATCAAGGATCCACAGTAATAGAATATTTTTCATCTGCATATGAATTTTTCCCTTCCCTTTTTGTCTACTTTTAGATTTAAAAAAAATTACCAGGACATTCTTATTAAATACTATTACCTGTTTTGGTTTCTGCACATTAAGAAAGTCACAGAGAAGCCAGACACAGTGGCATGCTCTTCTATTCCCAGCTACTCAGGAGGCTGAGGCTGGAGAATCACTTGAGCCCAGGAGTTTGAGGATATCCTGGGCAACATGGTGAAACTTTGCAAAAACAAAAACAAGGCCGGGCGTGGTGGCTTACACGTGTAGTCCCAGCACTTTGGGAGGCCACGGCTGGCGGATCACGAGGTCAGGAGATCGAGACCATCCTGGCTAACATGGTGAAACCCTGTCTCTACTAAAAATACAAAAAATTAGCCAGGCGTGGTGGCAGGTGCCTGTAATCCCAGCTACTCGGGAGGCTGAGGCAGGAGAATGGCATGAACCCAGGAGGCGGAGCTTGCAGTGAGCTGAGATCGCGCCACTGCACTCCTGCCTGGGTGACAGAGTGAGACTCCATCTCAAAAAAACAAAAACAAAAACAACAACAACAACAAAAAACAACCAGAGAAATAGCACTTGTTAACTACAATTGTGACTCTAGGTAAACTTGGGCCTTAATATGGTTAGACAATAAGGGTTTTAGGTAACCTTGCCTTTTTAGATCCTATTTAGGCTTATTAGTCTATATTCTACATTCTTGCATGATGGAAATTACTAGAGAAGTGGGATAATTCTTTGTTGTGGGGAAAATAAAATTTGTTGTGAAAATATACTGTATTTTAAAATATTTAGAAAGATTATAAATAACTGGAGAAAAGATAATTTCATATACTAATATGATGGAATTAGTCTAGCAGATGTTAAAAATCCTTTCTGAAAATTATAATCTAAAATTATTTGGGAAATTACAATGGAACTGAATAATCTGTACGTTGGTATATTAAAGCCATTTTTATATTGTGTTTCTCTGTTATTTGCTTTGAGTTCACACACATATTTAGTGACATCTATATGGGTGGAAGATTCAGTCAGATAATCTGGATTCCATTCCTTGACCATAGTGGAGTCTCTCATGAGCCCAGGGTATTATTTCATAGTAGAAGATGTATGAACATTCATAGTAGAAGAATGATGAACACTGAGTTGTTTGAAGAAAGGAAGAGGTTCTGGTTTTGTCATATGTTGTTTTTTTTTCCCTGTTCAAAGTAATATTAGTCTATTGAGGACAAGGAACAGGGGACATTATGGAGATATGTGGAGCTGACATTGATGAAGTTTCTGTGGTTATTTTGTAGCAATAATTTTGAAGAATGGGTTTTATTTAAAAGAAATTGTAGAAAAAAAGAAATGATGATGATATTGAGTATTTGTGTATTTTTTGCTCTTTAGAAAGACACAGAACCCATTAAGAGGTGGAGCTTAGGCTGGAAGTGGTGGCTTATGCCTGTAATCCTAGCACTTTGGGAGGCCAGGGTGGGAGGATCACTTGAGGTCAGGAGTTCAAGACCAGCCTGGCCAACATGGTGAAACTCTGTCACTACTAAAAATACAAAAATTATTCAGGCGTGGTGGCGCATGCCTGTAATCCCAGCTACTCGGGAGGCTGAGGCTGGAGAATTGCTTGAACCTGGGAGGCCGAGGTTGCAGTGAGCCAAGATCGCACCATTGCATTCCATCCTGAGGCATGAGAGGGAAACCCTGTCTCAAAAAAAAAAAAAAAAGGAGATTATAAGGCAAATACATTAGATTTGCCAAATTTTCCTTCCCCCTTGCCCACCACTTGAGCAAGAACATTTGCTACCAGATCCCAGGGAGTTCTCATATCCTTTCACCCAGCCCATGGGAGCCCTTGTCTTTTCTCTTCCAGAAAGCCATTATTTCTATTAGCATCCCAATCTTCATCACCAAACACCGTCAAGAACTGAGAAGAGTCTGAAATTTTACTCTACTTTGGAAGCTAACAAGTTAGTCTCCCACAGTTTTATAGATACAGGTTGAGTATCCCTTACCTGAAATGCTGGGGATCGGAAGTATTTCGGGTTTAAGATTTTTTTTTTTTGATTTTGGAATATTTTTATTATATATACTTTCCAATTGAGCATCCAAAATCTGAAAACTTGAAATCTGATACCCAAATCTGAGCATTTCCTTCACACATCATGTCAGTGCTTAAAAAGCCTCAGATTTCACCAGCTTGGGCAACATAGGGAAATCTTGTTACTAAAAATAAATAAATAAGAAAATCAGCCAGGCATTATGGTCATGCCTGTAGTTCCAGCTACTTGGAAGACTGAGGCCCGAGGATCACTTGAACCCAGGAGTTCACTGTAAGATATGATCATGTCACCACACTCCAGTCTAGGCAAGCAACATGCTGTCTCTCATAATAAAAATTTTTTAATTAAAAATGTCAGATTTGAGAGCATTTAGGATTTCAGAGTTTTGGATTTGGGGTGCTCAACCTGTACTGATGACAAAAGATATGAGACTCCTGCCTCAGAGATTAAAGACTTTATTACTCATGGCATAGCAAGCATCAATTATCTTCATATTTACGTTGGTTCTCCTTGCCTCCTAAGTCCTCTGAGGAGCATTTCAGGTTAATCCTGTGAATGCAGTGGTTTGTGGTAAAGCTGAAGAACCTCAGGCTCAGGAAACCTGAGTCTTTCGTAACAGATTGGAAGTAAACTTCTCTGATGCTTGTCCCAGAGGAAAATTATTATCACGATGTTTGATCATTGGACAAAACTGCCCTCTGCTGTGGAGGGAGACACCATCTCTGTCTTACAACAAAAGTCAGTGTCTGTGCTTGTAACACAAACAGAAATGAGAAACCTATTTAGAATTATCTCCCAATAATAAATTCATTATTTTGATTGTGGCAATGGTTTCATGGGTATATGCATACATCAAAACTCATCACATTGTTCACTTTATGTACAGTTTATTCTATGTCAGTTATACCTCAGTACAACTGGGGGAAACAAAGTCTTGCTACTCAAATATGTCATTGGGACCAGCAGTCTCAACATCACCTAGGTGCTTTTTAGAAAAGCAGAATTTCAGGCCTTATCCCAGACCTACTGAATGAGAATCTGTATTTTAATAAGATCCCCTGGTATTTAATTGTTAACTTTTTGTTTTGAAACAATTTTAGAGTTACAGAAAAGTTGTAAAAATAGTACACAGTTCCCTTTTCATTAGCTTCTCCTAATTAACATCATGTATAACCATAATACAATTACTCAAATCAGGAAATTCACATTGATACAGTGGTCTTAACTAATTTACAGACCTTATTTGAATTTTGCCTGTTTTCTGAGTGATGTCCTTTTTCTCGTTCAGAATTCAGTCCAGGATCCCACATTGTATTTAATTTTCATGTCTCCTTAGTCTCCTCCAATCTGAGATAGTTCCTCAGTCTATTTTTTTCATGGCCTTGACATTTTTGAAGTGTACTGGCAGTTATTTTATAGAATGTTCCTCACTTTGGCTTGGCCTGATTTTTTATTGTGTGTAGATTGAGGTTTTGCACTTTTGTTAAAATACTGCAGAAGTGATATTGTGGACTTCTCAGTGCATCCTATCATGAAGCTATATCCCTGTGTCTTATTACCGATGATGTTAACATTGATCACTTGATTAAGATAGATTAAGATAGTGTCTTCCAGATTTCTCCACTCTAAGGTTACTATTTTTCTTTAGTAGTTAATAAGAATTTTCTGAGAAGATACTTTGAGACCATGTAAATATCCTGTTTGCCATCACACTTTTCACTCACTAGTTTTAGTGTCCATGGGTAGTTTTCTCCTGCAATAATCATTCCGGTGTTGAGTGCCTAGTAATGGTGATTTTCTATTTCCATTATGCCTTTTTATTTATTAATTGAATTCTACTGTATGGAAGAGCTGTCTCTTATCCTCCATTAATTTATCACTCAATTATTTATATCAGTTTTGGTCACCTCTTGCTCCACTTCCTCTCATCTTGGCCTACCTTTTTATTCCACTTGTTGCAGCAATCAGCTGCCCCGGTGTATGCTGACCACACCTTGCCTCATTGTGCCTTACCATATCTCCTGTTCTGGACTAGGATTTCCTTGCCTCTCAGCTTGGAATACTTGTCTGAACTTGCTCTGTTATTTTCACCCATGTCCAAATCTTGAAGTACTAGAGAGTTGACACCCGACAGAGCAACTTTTTCACAGTGAGGATGGGAGCCAGTGTGTAAATATGCCCCTCTTCTGTCCTTCAAGTGGACAGTTTTGAAGTGTGCTCTTCAAAACTTCTTGGAGAGTCCCGTCCAGGATCAAGCCTCAGTAGCCTCCAGCAGTGATCATCTCAGTAACACATATCAGTAACCCATAACACATGGGGTTGGCTTTTCCTCCTTCGTGTTTCACGCTTACCGTCTCCCACTCCAGTTCATTGGAATCATCTCCCAAAATAAACCAACTGCATGTAAGAAATTGTGTCAGGGTGTTTGTGGGGAAGGAGAACCAGCTAAGATCTGTGCATTACCAGTTGTTAAATATTTTGACTGTCACCCCTGTTCATAATCTAAGACCCTATGGAAAATTTCACATGTACAAAGGAGACAGGAATATTCATAGCATCAGAATATGAAAAAAGGTAAAAACTCCCAAATGCCCTTCAGTAAGAGAATGGATTATGTGCCGGGCATGTTGGCTCACATCTGTAATCCCAGCACTATGGGAGGCCAAGGCAGGCGGATCACTTGAGGTCAGGAGTTCGAGACAAGCCTGGCCAACATAGTGAAACCCCGTCTCTACTAAAAATACAAAAATTAGCTGGGATTGGTGGCGCGCACCTGTAATCCCAGCTACTTGGGAGGCTGAGGCAAGAGAATCACTTGAACCTGGGAGGCAGATGTTGCAGTAAGCTGAGATTGCGCCACTGCACTCCAGCCTAGGCAACAGAGCAAGAGTCTGTCTCAAAATAAAATTAAAAAAAAAATAATAAAATAGAATGGAGTATGTAAATGTTATTTTTGCATTAGTGAAAATGAATGACCACCCATCAAGACAGATGACCCTCTTAAAATTTTGAACAAAAAAAGATTGGCAGATGAATAATAAATTTTATTCTAAATTTATGAAGTTCAAAAACATGAAAAGCTAAGCAATATATTATTTGGATATACATAACACGTGTGTTAAGATTATAAAGAAGAACATGGAAATTATACACGGAATTTAAGATGTTATTTTGGAAAGGGAAAGTTGTGGGGACACACTGGTAGGGGGCACATGAGGCTTCAGTGGTGTTAATAATATGTTGCTTAAGCAGGTACATGAGGGTTTATCATGATTCCTCATATCTCACATTTACTTTATATTTTTTAGGGTGAATAAAATATTTTATCCTAAAAATATTTTAGGTTTGATATTAAGGGGTTACTTTTATTAAGGGTGACTTTGAAACCTTTCTACTGCTCTAATGCAGTCATTCCAGAAAACTGGGGAGAGGTTGAATCCCTCCCTGAGGAAATTCCGAGGCTTCGATTCTACTCTGTCCTATTGAGGTGATTAAACTGTACATAACAGGATTGTCTCTAGAAGCAAGACCCAGATTTAACACTTACAAGTGTTATTTCTTTTGTCAGTCACTAGATGGATTTGGTGTGAAAAGAAGATGCTTTAAAAAAAAATCTGAAACTGTTCTGACAACTGCAGATCTTTTCGTGTGATAAAAGGTGTCACTAAGGACCTTCTTACTCCAAGTGTGATTTTTGGCTGCTGAGGCAGCACCAGCATCACTTGGAAGCCTGTTGGAGATGCAGAATTGAAGCCACACCTTACAGACTGAATTGTAAGATTCCCTAAGTGATTACTGTGCACCTCAAAGTTTGAGAGGCAGTGGTCCAGGAGTCTGGTACTTCCACCTGCAAAAGCAGTATCCAGTGCCAGCAGAGGGGGCAGCACATGGAAATGCCTCAGGTTTAACTGTAATGGACCCGTCTTTTTCACAGCCCTCTTTGTGTTGGCTATTCTGTGGCCCACATATTCCTAAATAGAGTAGACTTTATTATACCTCTCTCCTCTTTCCAAATTTGCTGGGCTGTGGACTCTCATCTATTCAATAAAAACATTGAACTTCCGTTAAGCACTGAGGAGATGATAGTGAATAGAATGATATGATTTTGACTCTAGAAGCTTACAGTCTAATGGGATGCAGGTAGCAAGTGAGTAATTACAAGTTTAATGAATGTTGGAAAGTCAAAGAAAATTTTATGGGAAAACAGTTGGAGATGGGGACTCCGGGGAAGCTTTTCTGGAGAAAGTGTTGTTTAAGTTTAGATGAAAAGGCATGTGCAGGTGAGTTGTGGGTGAACTGGGGGATTGTTCCAAGCATAAGGAATGCCAAAGAATGGTGCTCTTTGGACATTTGTGTTTGTATTGCCAATGCCTTGCATAGTTCTTGGCATACAATAAGTGCTTAATAAATGTTTGCAGAATCAATAAATGTTCTGTCACATTTCAGATATCTACTCTCTGGCATTGGAGATGGTGGAAACTTTATTTTCCTTTTCAAAGGAAATAAGATCCCTTAATGGGGAAATAAGAAAGAAGACAGAAAGCTGACTGTTGTGCAAATTGCTAAATTGGAACTATGAGTGGGAATGAAAAATTGATTTACATGAATTTTCTTCCCTGTAGCAACTTGACAATTTATTCTGTTCTGGAGAATTCTCAGTTTTTGGCTTAAAAACCAAGCTGTTCCTCCTTATTCTGAATTTCTTGGCCTGCTGTGAAACTAACATTTACTGTCTTTTACAACATGCCCTGATTAGGTCATGGAAATTCACAACTAAATCAAACTAGGATATGGAAAATTTGAAACTTTCACTGCCTATTTTATGTAATGGCGTTGGAAGGTGTTATAAAACATTGACTTTTAAATCTTTATTTTCAAAAGCTATATTATACAATGAATATAATAATTGCCATCATTTATTGAATGCTTACTACATGCATTACATAGCAAAATCCTCATACTACCTCTGCAAGAGAGTAAGTTGAACCATATGAAAATTGCCCAGTATCAGCAATTTCATGTGGTTCAACCTAGTATCTTCAGACTCTGACCTATAAAGAGGTTAGGGAATCCCTGATAGCCATAACTTCACTCCAAATTTAGTACTGAATCTTTTAGTACTATCTTTTATAGATAAAGAGATCCTAAGATAGTTACAGCTCCTCTATGACAGCGACCCCTTTCCCTACATTAGCCTAAGCACTTTGTGTGTGTACTTCCATCATGGTTATTTACACATTGAATTGAGGTGGTTTACAATCCATTTCCTCTGCTACACTGAGTTCCTTGAGGGCGGATGTTTTGTCTGTCTTGCTCATTTTTGTATACGTAGTACCTAGAGTGAAAAGTATTTGTTGAATATAACTTTAAGTTTTCTTAAAGTTATATTTTTTGTGGAAACTAAATTTTTATTGATTTGTTACTGGAGAATGTGAAGTAATCACTCCACTGGGGTTTTTGCATTTTAGAATCAGTCAGTGGAGTACTGCATTTGACATTCTTGGACTCTCAGGACTAGTTACATGCAATTATGCATACAATTGTCTCTCCACCCTGCCCCAGAGAAAGATCTGAAAGTGCTCTCTTACCTATCTCATCTCCTTTAGGCATTTGCTTAAATACCACCTTCTCCGTGCCACCTTCCCAGATCACTCTATTTAGGACTGAAGCCATTCCTCCAACACCTCTGCTTATATTTTTTTCCCATAGCACGCATACCAGCATGTAATATAGTTTTTGTTTTACGTATTCTTTTGCATATTATCTTTCCCATCCTGCTAGAATGTAAGCTCCATGAAGGCAGGAGTTTTTGTCTCTATTTTGTCCACTGATGTCTCCCCATATCAAGAATAGTGTTTGGGGCCGGGCGTGGTGGCTCACGCCTGTAATCCCACCACTTTGGGAGGCCCAGGCGGGAGGATCTCTTGAGTCCAGGAGTTCCAAACCAGCCTGGGAAACATGGCGAAACAGCCGGGTGTGGTGGCGCGGGCCTGTAGTCCCAACTACTCGGGAGGCTGTGGTGGTAGGATTACCTGAGACTGGGAAGTCAGGGCTCCAATGAGCCGTGATCCTGCCACCGCACTCCAGCCTGGGTGAGAGCAAGACTCCGTCTCAAAAACAAAGTGGCATATAGAAGATCTATAAAATTTGATTGGGGTAAAATGAGAAAGATCTAATCGTTTTAATGCGCTGTTCACACAGGGTTTTTCACTTCGGCACGAATGAATGAACGAAATCTTTTCATATGGAACTAAGTGTACGGGTATTTGGGGTGTGTGCAGTTTCCGCGGGACATAATGACCTGTCCTGGTTTGGGTATTAACTTGCCTTGATATTGAAGAACCTCCACATTCCCAGTGGTCTCTAACTCATTGTCTGAATAATTTCAAGGTGTCCCACAGTTGGCCCCACGCATAGCCTCAATCACGATCACTCGCCCCTCTGTCCCTTATTGATGCTCCCCCAGGGCGACCCCGCAAAGGCCTGGGGACCGAATGGAACTGCCCCAGTCCCCCTCCTTCCAAGAGAGCTGGGGTTTTCTGGCTTCGGGGTCAGTTGGAAAAGAGATTCCCACCCAAGTCGCAGGGTGGGAGTGGGGGGGATGAGACAGGAGTGATGAAGGAAGTGTGTCTAAAATTCTAGGCCTCAGGCCCGCAGCTGTCCCTGGAGGCGGCGGGGAAGCGGGGTGGTCGGGTCCTGCGGAGGGCTCCCAGGGAGGCCACAGGGGGAACCAAGGGGCGGTGGCTGAGTGCAGGAGTCCCGCCCCTCCATCTGTTGGCCCCCTACTCTCAAAGGGAAGCCTGGGGGCGGGGTTTGTTTACTCCGTGCACGCACTGCCGGCCCGGCCAATCCGTGGGGAGCGGCGCCAGGCGTCGCACATCCCGAGGGCCAATCGGCGCGCACTGTGCTGCTCCGCCGCCAAAGCTCGCGCGGGGGAAGCGGGGCTGTAGCTGGGCAGGGAGAGGGCGGACGAAATCGGCAGCGATCTCGGCTGCGGCGCTGCCGCAGCTGCCCGGCCCGCGGGGCGCGCCCTGACCCTTCCTCTTTGGGCAGGCTCGAGGGCGCGCGCACGGTCGGCGTTCCGGGGCCTCAAACTCCTGGGCCTCAAACTCCTGGGCCTTGACCGGGCAGGCCGCGTCTCCCCGGGTGTGAGTCCACCGGGACCCGGCCGCCGCCTAAGCGCGGGCGCCACAGAAGCGGCGGCGCCCGAAGACGCGCTCTTGGCTCGGCCCGACAGCCTCGCTTGGCCGCCAGTTCTTCTGCAGCCGAAGGCGGTAAGGTCTGGGGCGAGGGCGCGGGCCCGCGCGCGGAGGGCCTTTGGACCCGGCCGGGCGCGTTCCTGGGTAGGTTTCCCTCCCTGCGCACAGGGGCCCCCTTGTTCCCCCACGAGTCCCATCTGTTTAGACCTGGGTTCTCCAGGCCTGGCCGGGTAACCCGTGAGTGTCTGGGCCAGAGTCGAAAGCAGAGGAGGGTCACCCTCTTAGTGCATAGAGCAAATCGGGGGAGGTAACGTCCCTGAGTCACGCCTCGTGGAAGAGGGGAAGGGCTGCTTTCTACTTTCTCGTTCTCTTCAAAGAAGGATGGCTTCTAAATCTGGTTTTCCGATTTTCCCCTTCTCCTTTCATGACTCACAGGCCTCTGTTTCCACCAGGTGTTTTGTTTGTTTCTAAAGAGTTTCTAAGCTTTGTGTGCTTGGAAGAACCTCATATGCCCCATAAAGGAACTTTTCTCTGAAGTAGAGGATCGTTTTTTGGGCCCAGACTCCTTTGAGAAAATATGGAAAGCCCAGGTCTGTCTTCACAAAGAAGTGTAAGGGTTTTCCTAGGATCTCGCTGAGAGACAGTACAACGAAGTGGATGAGCGCCCCAGTCTCTCTTACCAGCCTGTGCTATCTTCCATTGTGTGATCTGGGTTTCTTCATCTGTAAATTAGATGCATCCACCTATTCGGTGTGTTTCGGGGAGTGAATGGACTAATGTATGGAATGCAATCGTAAGAAAATTCTCCACGTATTAAATGCCTTGCATTAGTTAGGCACCTTTATTATTGACTGCCATGGATGCTGGTTTAGAAAAAGACCCTATATTATTTCCCTTTTAGTGTTGAGACAGTGAACGGGCTCATTCCTTTTCCATACTCACTGCTGAAGCTACCTTTGAGCCCAAGAATACTTTTATCTTTTCCTCATTCCATCTCAGAGGGCACAGACTCCCTGTCTCACTTATTTGCTTTCTTTCAGTAAGGCTCTCTTTTAGCTCAGCCTTTTCCTTCCCCTGTCTCCCCGAGATCTGAGTTTTGTGTCTTTTCATTTGACTTGCACAACCTTTTTTTTTTTTTTTTTCTGGGCCATGTGTTTTCTCTTCATGGCTTGAATTTATCTTCACCTAATAAATAATTTACTTGTTTTTTTTTCAGCTCGTGAATACATATTCATCTATTTTCTATATGGCATAATCATGTCCCTGTCTCTCTTTAAAAGTAAATATAAAAATAGTTTAATTGATCTATATTGCAGCTTCGTTTTCCATTTCATTGTTTAGCCTGTTATTTAGCTAAACTTTATCACTATCAGATTACTGTAATTAATCTTTAATGGCAGTGTCCATTCTCAGACAGCACCAGGAGAAAAATCAAATGCCTAGACCCCAGATTCTGTCACACTTGTGTACTGGCTCTGGATGTGTTTGTTATTTATTAGAACATCTTGTGCCTGTAACTAGTCTAGTCTAAGAGTAGACATGGTGTCTGTAGCGTTGTTCTGGCTGTGCAGTTGCAGTTTGAGCACTGTGGCCCTTACATTTGTTAATAAAAGGTTCAAGACTTACTAAACTCTTACTTTTCAGTTCTCTTCATTTCTAGGTGTTTAAAAAGGAAAGCTGAATTTTTCCAGTGTGTAATACTTCATATTCTCATTTTGTGATCATGTAATTCCTCCCACCCTGACTCTTGTGAATGTGTAGTCCAAGTGGCACATGGAAGTTTTTCTCTGGCAGCTAAAATTCTTAACTGTCTGAGCCGTGTGCCCTCAATATAACTGATGAAGTGGGATGTACTTCCTTGTCATCATCTTTTAAACTCTTATTGCAATATGTGTTATAATGGATCTCAGAAGAAACTAGAAAGCATAGATTGAGAGTTCTTTTAGATCATAGAATTTTAAATTGTAGTGGATTTTAAAGAGAATCAAATACACTCACCTCTTCATACTTAAATCCTTTCCATTTTAATCTGGGATACATGACTAGGTGTGCGGCATGAATAGATATGAAAGTAGGCTTGTGAACTCTTGGAAATATTATGCAAAATTATGCATATTTGTATATTTTTTGGAGAGACTATTTATAGTGTCATAGTTTCTGAGGTAAAGATATTTGATCAATTCTTTTTTTTTTTGAGACAGGGTTTCTCTATGTTGCTCAGGCTTGTCTGGAACTCCTGGGCTCAAGTGATCCTCCCACCTCACCCTCCCAAGTAGCTGGGGTTATAGGCACACACCTCGCCATGTTTGGACAACTCTAATTTTTATAAAATTATTTCTTTCACTGAACTAGAAATTGTGTCCTCACTGTCTCTTCTGTATTGTGAGTTTTCAACTATTTGAAGATACTTATATTCCACTGAGTGTTAGAAAATATTCTTAGTCTTTAACCTCTGCTAGTGACTTTTGTGTCATTGTTTTCATTCACATCTCCTCACAGAACTCATAGCCCACTTGTGGATTTGTTTAGTTCATCCACATTCTTCTGACAAGCATGGTACCTCAAATTAGGTATTCACTAGTATAGAAGACTAAGTTACCTCTCTGATTTTAAAGCATGTACTTTAAGAGTAGGCTTGCTTCTTTGGCAACCACATTACACTGTTAATTTATAATAATTTACTAGTTAAGAAGATTAACTTTGGGGCTAACCTTCCTGTGTTTAGATCCTAGCTCTGCAGTTTATCAGCTGGGTAACCCTGAGTAAGTTATGTAAACACTCTGGGCCTAAGTCTCCTCATCTCTAATATGGGGTTAATAATAGTGTCTGTCTTACACAATTCTGAAGATAATTAAATTAATATATATATATAAGTCATTTAGAATGGGTTGTGGCATCCCAGTACTATGTATGTATGATACCTATTTTACTATTGGTTTCCTTGTCAACTAAAATTGTTGAATTATTTTGTTCATGCTCTCTCTGTTCTTAAAGTCATACTCTCTCAATTCTTTAATAGAATATTTTTTGGTAGGACTTTACATGTATCTGTATTTTTATTTTGTAAGATTGCTTCTAGTCTGTTGATATTTAAAAAATCCTGATTTGGTCATCCAATAAATATCAAATCTGTGCATTTGATAAACATACAAGTTTGATAATTTTGGCATTGCTTTCATATAAATTTTTCACTAAAATGCTGTCTAGGCAGGGCTGAGGGCAGAGTTCTTTACCTGCTAAAGACCTCTCTTAAAGGTGATAAAAATTTTTATTATTAATTCTTTGGTTCAGGTTGGTCAGCCAATTAGAAATTCAGCTAATTTTAATCATCATCTACCTCATATGTTTCCAAGTTCTCATAAGGAATATGTGAGGAACTTTGACAATTGCCTTACTAAAACCCAGATTTTATATGCTTCGTTTTTTTTACCCTATCATTACTTGTCCTTAGTGAAACTATACTATATTCCAGTAGCATATGTTAATTACTACTTTTTTGTCTTTTTTTTTTCGGAAAAGGATTATTTATTATTTATTTATCTATTTATTTATTTAGAGACAGAGTCTCTCTCTGTCACCCAGGCTGGAGTGCAGTGGCCTCCTGGATTCAAGCAATTCTCCTTCTCCAGCCTCCCGAGTTGCTGGGTCTGCAGGCGCTTGCCACCACACCCGGCTGATTTTTGTATCAGAAAAGGATTTTTTAATTCAAGTAAAAATGTGGAATGCTTTATGAATTTGTGTGTCATCATTGCACAGGGGCCATGCTAATCTCTGATTTGTTCCCGTTTAGTATATGTGCTACTAAGGGAGCACTGATTACTACTTTTTCTAAGTGTTCACAAACTTCTCTTAGTAATGATCCTAGAATCATGTCTAAAATTACATCTAACTTCAATGATCAATAGTTGGCAGGATCCCATTTCTCTTTTTTTGAACACGAGTACTACATTTTTCTGTCTTTAGTCTTCTGGCAACCTCTCCTGCTCACCATAGTTCCTAAATGATTGCCAACAGCTGTGTGGAATTTTATTTGGAGCAATATACCTTGTTGAAGGTTTACTTAGAGTAGTTAGGAACTATCTTTTATCTTCATGTTCATATTGAGCTTTCATTTCCTCCAATTCATTGATAAATTTATTAAATGCCCATTTTGCACAAGATATCAATGCTTGTTTTACTTGAGCCATCGGAAGAGAATTTTTCTTAATAAAAATGCCTGAAGCGAAAAGGTAATGTACATCTATTTCTCTCCATTCCTCCTATTGTTAATATTACCGTAGTCTGCCACCATTCCTTCTTTAGTGTACTGCAGTAATAGCTTCCTGTTAACCTTCCTTCTTCCAGTCCTTTTCTGTCTCTGGTCCTTACGTATGGCAGCCAAAGTTATCTTTGTTTTAAAAATGCATGTATGTTTTAAAAGTTGTTTCTGGGAGGTGCAGTGACTCACGCCTATAATCCCAGTGCTTTGGGAGGCCGAGGTGGGCGGATTGCTGAGCCCAGGAGCTCAAGACCAGCCTGGGCAACATGGCGAAACCTGCCTCTACTAAAAATACAAAAAGTACCCAGGCTTGGTGGCATGTGCCTGTAGTCCCAGGTACTCAGGAGGCTGAGGTGGGAGGATCTCTTGAGCCCAGGAAGTCAAGGCTGCATTGAGCTGTGATCGTGCCACTGCACTCCAGCCTGGGCAACAGAGTGAGACCCTATCTCAAAATAAATAAATAAATAAATAGGAATAAATAAATAACTAAGTCTTTTCTTTCCTAGTGGCATAAGCTGTAATCTAATTAGAATTTTATTTCTGAGCATAGTACTTTCCAACTCCCTTTTTCTGTTTCCTCTTTACTGTCCTTTTAAATTCAAACCCCTCCACCCCTGCTGCCCCGCTTTTTTTTTTTTTGAGACAGAGCCTTGCTCTATTGCCCAGGCTGGCAGTGATGCAATCTCGGCTCACTGCAACCTCCACCTCCTGGGTTCAAGTGATTCTTGTGCCTCAACCTCCCAAGTAGCTGGGATTATAGGCATGTGCCACCACACCTGGCTAATTTTTGTATTTTTAATAGAGACAGGGTTTTGCCATTTTGGCCAGGATGGTCTTGAACTCCTAACCTCAAGCAATCCACCTCTCTTGGCCTCCCAAAGTGCTGGGATTACAGATGTGAGCCACCACGCCCGGCCTCAAGCCCTTTTTTACCTTTGGTTTTCTTAGGGATGATATGAACCAGCAGCCAGATAGTAGGCGTAGAGAGATGGTAACTCCCCACCAGTTGGTCTTTGTGTGTATTACTCAAAAGACACATGTGAAGTGCTTGCTATGTTACAGGCACTGTGTGAGGCACTAAGTTGACAAAGGGACATAACATAATCTCATCCCTCAAAGAATCCTAAGTGCAAGACAAGATGAAATAGGGGAAAGTAGCTTGGAGAACCCAAAAATATAACTTTTTTTGGTTGGGTCTTTTCCAGTGTAGCTTCTTTTTTTTTTCCCTAAAGTGTTACTAATTCATTCAAATATAAGTGAGTGATTTGAAAATTAGCCATTGTTGATTAATCATTCTTTCACTAGTGCCACTGTTTACTATAATTGAAAAAATAGGCTGGGCGCGGTGGCTCACGCCTGTAATGATCCCAGCACTTTGGGAGGCCGAGGCGGGTGAATCGCTTGAGGTCAGGAGTTTGAGACCAGCGTGGCCAACATGGTGAAACCCCATCTCTACTAAAAATACAAAAATTAGCTGGGTGTGGTTGTACATGCCTGTAATCCCAGCTACTTGGGAGGCTGAGGCAGGGGAATTGCTTGAACCTGGGAGGCAGAGATGGCAGTGAGCTGAGATCTTACCACTGCACTCCATCCTGGGCGACAGATTGAGACTCTATTTCAAAACAAACAAACACAAACAAACAAACAAACAAACAGGCTGGGCATGGTGCTTCATACCGTAATCCCAGCTCTTTGGGAAGAATTACTTTGAGGCCAAAAGCTTAAGACCATCCTAGGCAACATTGCAAGGCCCCATCTCTACAAATGAAAAAAAGTTAGCCAGAAGTGGTGGCACGTACCCATCGCCCCAGCTACTAAGGAGGCCGAGGTGGGAAGATTGCTTAAGCCCAAGAGTTTGAGGCTGCTGTGAACTATGATCACGCTGCTGTACTCCAGTTTGGATGACAGACTGAGACTGTTTAAAAAATAATAATTTTTTAAAAATAAGAAAATATATATGAAAGACCATTTCTGTGTAATCTTAAGTTTAAGATATGTGTTATCTTAAGTTTGGTTGTATTTCAGCTAATTGATTAAATCATGATTATGAGCTATATTACTCTATTTTACTGACTGGCGTACTGTGAACAGAAGAAAGTACGTACTTAGATAAGACGTATAATACTAAACTCAATCATCTGAACTTTTAATTTTTTTAGTTTTAATTTTTGTGAGTACATAGTAGGTGTATATATTTATGGGGTACATGAGATGTTTTGATACAGGCATGCAATGTGAAATAAGTACATTATGGAGAATGGGGTATTTATCCCCTCAAGCGTTTATCCTTTAAGTTACAAACAATCCAAATACACTCTTTAAGTTATTTTAAAATATAAAATCAAGTTATTAATGACTATAGTCACCCTTTTGTGCTACCAAATAGTAGGTCTTATTTATTCTTTGTATTTTTTTGTACCCATTAACCATCCCCACATCCCCATACTACCCTTCTCAGCCTCCGGTAACCATCCTTCTACTCTCTCTGTCCATGAGTTCGGTTGTTTTGATTTTTAGATCCCACAGATAAGTGAGAGCATGTAATGTTTGTCTTTTTGTGCCTGGCTTATTTTACTTAACATAACGATCTCCAGTTCCATCCATGTTGTTGCAAATGACTGGATCTTATGCTTTTTTTTTTTTTTTTTTTGAGACGGAGTCCCGCTCTGTTGCCCAGGCTGGAGTGCAGTGACAATCCTGGCTTACTGCAACCTCTGCTTCCCAGGTTCAAGCAATTTTCCTGCCTCAGCTTCCTGAGTAGCTGGAATTACAGGCACGCATCACCACATCCAGCTAATTTTTGTATTTTTAGTAGGGACGGGGTTTCACCATGTTGGCCAGCTGGTCTCAAACTCTTAGCCTCAAGTGATCTGCCTGCCTCAGCCTCCCAAAGTGCTGGGATTACAGACGTGAGCCATCGTGCCTGGCCATAGATCTCATTCTTTTTTATGGCCAAATAGTACTTCATTGTATATATGTACCACATTTTCTTTATTCATTCATCTGTTAACGAACACTTAGGTTGCTTCCAAATCTTAGCTGTTGTAAACAGTGCTGCAACAAACATAGGAATGCAGATATCTCTTCAATATCTGATTTCCTTTCTTTTGGCTATATACCCAGCAGTGGGATTGCTGGATCATATGGTAGCTCAATTTTTAGTGTTTTGAGGAACGTCCAAATTGTTCTCTGTAGTGGTTGTACTAATTTACGTTCCCATCAACAGTTTGAGAAGGTTCCCTTCTCTGCACATCCCCACCAGTATTTGTTACTGTCTGTCTTTTGGATATAAGCCATTTTAACTGGGGTGAAATGATAGCTCATTGTAGTTTTGATATGCATTTCTTCGATGATCAGCAATGTTGAGCACCTTTTCAAATGACTATTTGCCATTTGTATGTCTTCTATTGAGAAATGTCTATTCAGATATTTTGCTCGTTTTTTAATGGGATTATTTGATTTTTTTCCTAGAGTTGCTTGAGCTCTTTATGTATTCTGGTTATAAATCTCTTGTCAGATAGGTAGTTTGCAAATGTTTTCTCCCATTCTTTGGGTTGTCTCTTCACTTTGTTGATTGTATCCTTTGCTGTGCAGAAACTTTTTACTTGATGTGATCCCATTTGTTTATTTTTGCTTTGGTTGCCTGTGCTTGTGGGGTACTGCTCAAGAAATTCTTGCCCAGACCAGTGTCCTGGAGATTTTCCCCAATATTTTCTTCTAGTAGTTTCACAGTTTAAGGTCTTAGATTTAAGTCTTTAATCCATTTTGATTTGATTTTTTTTTTTTTTAGACAGGGTCTTGCTCTGTTGCCCAGGCTGGAGTGCAGTGGCTTGATACCAGCTCACTGCAACCTCCGCCTCCCAGGTTCAAGCAGTTCTTGCGCCTCAGCCACCCAAGTAGCTGGGACTACAGGCATGTGCCACCATGCCTGGCTAATTTTTGTATTTTTAGTAGAGATGGGGTTTCACCATGTTGGCCAGACTGGTCTTGAACTCCTGACCTCAAGTGATCTGCTTGCCTTGGCCTCCCAAAGTGCTGGGATTACAGGCGTGAGCCACCGTGCCCAGCCTGATTTGATTTTTGTGTATGGCAAGTGATATGGGTCTGGTTTTTTTCTTCTGCATTTGCATATCCAGTTTTCCCAGCACCATTTATTGAAGAGACTGTCTTTTCCCCAGTGTGTGTTCTTGGCACCTTTGTGGAAAATGAGTTAACTGTAGGTGTGTGGATTTGTTTCTGGATTCTCTGTTCTGTCCATTGGTCTGTGTGTCTGTTTTTATTCCAGTCCCATGCTGTTTTGGTTACTATAGCTCTGTAGTATAATTGAAGTCAGGTAATGTGATTCCTCCAGTTTTGTTCTTTTTGCTCAAGATAGCTTTGGCTATTCTGGGTCTTTTGTGGTTCCATATAAATCTTAGGATTGTTTTTTCTATTTCTGTGAAGCATGTCATTGCCATTTTGATAGGGATTGCCTTGAATCTGTAGATTGCTTTGATAGCAGTATTGACATTTTAACAATATTGATTCTTTCAATCCATGAACATGGAATATTTTTCCATTTTTTTTGGTGTCCTCTTCAATTTCTTTCATCAGTGTTTTATAGTTTTCATTACAGAGATCTTTCACTTCTTTGGTTATTACCTAGTTATTCAATTTTATGTGTGGCTGTTGTAAATGGAGTTACTTTTAAAATTTCTTTTTCACATTGTTCACTGTTGGCATATGGAAATGCTACTGATTTTTGTGTGTTGATTTTGTATCATGTAACTTTACTGAATTTGTTTATCACTTCTATTAATAATACTTTTCTTGTGGAGTCTTTAGGTTTTTCCAAATATAAAACTGCATCATCTGCAAACAGGGATAATTTGACTTCTTCCTTTCCAATTTGGGTGCCCTTTATATCTTTCTGTTGTCTGATTGCTCTAGATAGGACTTCCAGTACTTTGTTGAATAACAGTAGTGACAGTGGGCATGCTTGTCATGTTTCAGATCTTCGAGGAAAGGCTTTCTAGTTTTTCCCCATTCAGTATGATACTAGCTGTGGGTCTGTCATATATGGCTTTTATTATGTTGGGGTGTGTTCCTTCTATCCCCAGTTTTTTGAGTATCTTAACTTCTTTGTAACATAAATATTTTATTTAAGACCTATATGTCCTTTTGTAACATATTTCATGCTCTTTTGACTTTTTTTTTTTCTTGAGACAGAGTCTTGCTCTGTCACCCAGGCTGGAGTGCAGTGGCATGATATCGGCTCACTGCAACCTCCGACTCCCGGGTTCAAGTGATTCTTGTGCCTTAGCCTCCCAAGTAGCTGGGATAACAGGTATGTGCCACCATGCCTGGCTAATATTTGTATTTTTAATAGAGACAGGGTTTTGCCATGTTAGCCAGGCTAGTCTTGAACTCCTGGCCTCAACTGATCTGCTGCCTCAGCCTCCCAAAGTGCTGGATTACAAACTTAACCCACCACACCTGGCCTATGTTCTTTTGACTTTAAAAGAAATTAAATAGATCTTCGTTCAAGATGGCCGAATAGGAACAGCTTCAGTCTGCAGCTCCCAGCGTGATTGATGCAGAAGATGGGTGATTTCTGCATTTCCAACTGAGGTACCTGGTTCATCTCACTGGGACTGGTTGGACAGTGGGTGCAGCCCACAGAAGGTGAGCCGAAGCAGGGAAGGGCGTCACTTCACCCAGGAAGCACAAGGGATCAGAAGATTTCCCTTTCCTAGTCAAGGGAAGCCGTGACAGACTGTACCTGGAAAAATGGGACGCTCTCGTCCAAATACTGGACTTTCCCCATGGTCTTAGCAACTGGCAGACCAGGAGATTCTCTCCCGTGCCTGGCTTGGCGGGCCCCACATCCGTGGAGCCTTGCTCACTGCTAGCGCAGTAGTCTGAGATGGACCTGTGAGGCTGCAGCTGGGTTGGGGGAGGGGTGTCCACCATTGCTGAGGCTTGAGTAGGTAAACAAAGCGGCCAGGAAGCTCAAACTGGGCGGAGCCTACCTCAGCTCAGCAAGGCCTCCTGCCTCTATAGACTCCACCTCTGTGGGCAGGGCATAGCAGAACAAAAGGCAGCAGAAACTTCTGCAGACTTAAACATCTCTGACAGCAGTGGTTCTCCCAGCACGGTGTTTGAGCTCTGAGAATGGACAGTCAGCCTCCTCAAGGGGTCCCTGACGCCCGTGTAGCCTAACTGGGAGACACCTCCCAGTAGGGGGCGACAGACACCTCATACAGGTGGGTGCCCCCCTGGGACGAAACTTCCAGAGGAAGGATCAGGCAGCAATAATTGCTGTTCTGCAATATTTGCTGTTCTGCAGCCTCCGCTGCTGATACCCAGGCAAACGGGGTCTGGAGTGGACCTCCAGCAAACTCCAACAGACCTGCAGCTGAAGGACCTGACTGTTAGAAGGAAAACTAACAAACAGAAAGGAATAGCATCAACATCAACAAAAAGGACATCCACACCAAAACCCCATCTGTAGGTCACCAACATCAAAGACCAAAGGTAGATAAAACCACAAAGATGGGGAGAAACCAGAGCAGAAAAGCTGAAAATTCTAAAAACCAGAGCGCCTCTTCTCCTCCAAGGGATTGCAGCTCCTCGTCAACAACGGAATAAAGCTGGACGGAGAATGACTTTGATGAGTTGACAGAAGCAGGCTTCAGAAGGTTGGTAATAACAAACTTCTCTGAGCTAAAGAAGCATGTTCTAACCCATCGCAAGGAAGCTAAAAACCTTGAAAAAAAGGTTATGGCTAACTAGAATAAACAGTGTAGAGGAGACCTTAAATGACCTAATGGAAACCATGGCATGAGAACTTCGTGAGGCATGCACAAGCTTCAAAGGCTGATTTGATCAAGTGGAAGAAAGGATATCAGTGATTAAAGATCAAATTAATGAAATAAAGCGAGAAGACAAGTTTAGCGAAAAAAGAGTAAAAAGAAATGAACAAAGCCTCCAGGAAATATGGGACTATGTGAAAAGACCAAATCTGTGTTTGACTGGTGTACCTGAAAGTGATGGGGAGAATGGAACCAAGTTGGAAAACACTCTTCAGGGTATTATCCAGGAGAACTTCCCCAACCTAGCAAGGTAGGCCAACATTGAAATTCAGGAAATACAGAGAACACCACAAAGATACTCCTGAGAAGAGCAACCCCAAGATACATAACTGTCAGATTCACCAACGTTGAAATGAAAGAAAAAGTGTTAAGGGCAGCCAGAGAGAAACGTCGGGTTACCCACAAAGGGAAGCCCATCAGACTAACAGCGGATCTCTCGGCAGAAACCCTACAAGCCAGAAGAGAGTGGGGGCCATTATTCAACATTCTTAAAGAAAATAATTTTCAACCCAGAATCTCATATCCAGCCAAACTAAGCTTCATAAGTGAAGGAGAAATAAAATCCTTTATAGACAGACAAATGCTGAGAGATTTTTTCACCACCAGGCCTGCCTTACAAGAACTCCTGAAGGAAGCACTAAACGTAGAAAGGAACAATCGGTACCAGCCACTGCAAAAACATGCCACATTTTAAAGACCATGAATGCTATGAAGAAACTGTATCAATTAACAGGCAAAATAACCAGCTAACATCATAATGACAGGATCAAATCCACACATAACAATATTAACCTTAAATGTAAATGGGCTAAATGCCCCCAATTAAAAGACACAGACTGGCAAATTGGATAAAGAGTCAAGACCCATCAGTGTGCTATATTCAGGAGACCCATCTCACATGCAGAGACACACATGGGCTCAAAATAAAGGGATGGTGGAAGATCTACCAAGCAGATGGAAAGCAAAAAAAAAGCAGGGGTTGCAATCCTAGTCTCTGATAAAACAGACTTTAAACCAACAAAGATCAAAAGAGACAAAGAAGGCCATTACGCAGTGGTACAGGGATCAATTCAACAAGAAGAGCTAACTATCCTAAATGTATATGCACCCAATATAGGAGCACCCAGATTCATAAAGCAAGTCCTTAGAGACCTACAAAGAGACTTAGACTCCCACACAATAATAATGAGAGACTTTAACATCCCAGTGTCAATATTAGATCAACGAGACAGAAGATTAACAAAGATATCCAGGACTTGAACTCAGTTCTGCACCAAGTGGACCTAGTAGACATCTGCAGAACTCTACACCCCGAATCAACAGAATATACATTTTTCTCAGCACCATATCACACATATTCTAAAATTGACCACATAATTGGAAGTAAAGCACTCCTCAGCAAATGTAGAATAACAGAAATCACAACAAACTGTCTCTCAGACCACAGTGCAATCAAATTAGAACTCAGGATTAAGAAACTCACTCAAAACCTCACAATTACATGGAAACTGAACAACCTCCTCCTGAATGACTACTGGGTACATAACGAAATGAAGGCAGAAATAAAGATGTTCTTTGAAACCAATGAGAACAAAGACACAATGTACCAGAATCTCTGGGACACATTTAAAGCAGTGTGTAGAGGGAAATTTATAGCACTAAATGCCCACAAGAGAAAGCAGGAAAGATCTAAAATTGACACCCTAACATCACAATTAAAAGAACTAGAGAAGCAAGAGCAAACACATTCAAAAGCTAGCGGAAGGCAAGAAATAACTAAGATCAGAGCAGAACAGAAGGAGATAGAGACACAAAAAACCCTTCAAAAAATCAATGAATCCAGGAGTTGGTTTTTTTGAAAAGATCAACAAAATTGATAGACCGCTAGCAAGACTAATAAAGAGGAGAGAAGAATCAAATAGACGCAATAAAAAATGATAAAGGGGATATCACCACCAATCCCACAGAAATACAAACTACCATCAGAGAATACTATAAACACCTCTACGCAAATAAACTAGAAAATCTAGGAGAAATGGATAAATTCCTGGACACATACACCCTCCCAAGACTAAACCAGGAAGAAGTTGAATCTCTGAATAGACCAATAACAGGCTCTGAAATTGAGGCAATAATTAATAGCCTACCAACCAAAAAAATTCCAGGACCAGACAGATTCACAGCCAAATTCTACCAGAGGTACAAAGAGGAGCTGGTACCATTCCTTCTGAAACTATTCTAATCAATAGAAAAGGAAGGAATCCTCCCTAACTCATTTTATGGGGCCAGCATCATCCTGATACCAAAGCCTGGCAGAGACAAAAAAAGAGAATTTTATACCAATATCCCTGTTGAACACTGATACGAAAATCCTCAGTAAAATACTGGCAAACCCAATCCAGCAGCACATGAAAAAGCTTATCCAACACAGTCAAGTCGGCTTCATCCCTAGGATGCAAGGCTGGTTCAGCATATGCAAATCAATAAAAGTAATCCATCACATAAACAGATCCAATGACAAAAACCACATGATTATGTCAATAGATGCAGAAAAGGCCTTCGACAAAATTCAACAGCCCTTCATGCTAAAAACTCTCAATAAACTAGGTATTGATGGAATGTATCTCAAAATAATAGCTATTTATGACAAACCCACAGCCAATATCATACTGAATGGGCAAAAACTGGAAGCATTCCCTTTGAAAACCAGCACAAGACAAGGATGCCCTCTCTCACCACTTCTATTCAACATAGTGTTGGAAGTTCTGGCCAGGGCAGTCAGGCAAGAGAGAGAAATAAAGGGTATTCAGTTAGGAAAAGAGGAAGTCAAATTGTCCCTGTTTGCAGATGACATGATTGTGTATTTAGAAAACCCCATCGTCTCAGCCCAAAACCTCCTTAAGCTGATAAGCAACTTCAGCAAAGTCTCAGGATACAAAATCAATGTGCAAAAATCACAAGCATTCCTACACACCAATAACAGACAAACAGAGAGCCAAATCACGAGTGAACTCCCAATCACTATTGGTACAAAGAGAGTAAAATACCTAGGAATCCAACTTACAAGGGATGTGAAGGACCTCTTCAAAGAGAACTATAAACTGCTCAAGGAAATAAAAGAGGACACAAACAAATGGAAGAACATTCTATGCTCATGGATAGGAAGAATCAATATTGTGAAAATGGTCATATTGCCCAAAGTAATTTATAGATTCGATGCCATCCCCATCAAGCTACCAATGACTTTCTTACAGTATTGGAAAAAACTACTTTAAAGTTCATATGGAAGCAAAAAAGAGCCCATGTTGCCAAGACAATCCTAAGCAAAAAGAACGAAGCTGGAGGCAACATGGTACCTGACTTCAAACTACACTACAAGTAACCAAAACAGCATGGTACTGGTACCAAAACAGAGATATAGACCAATGGAACAGAACATTTACAACCATCTGATCTTTCACAAACCTGACAAAAACAAGAAATGGGGAAAGGATTCCCTATTTAACAAATGGTGCTGGGAAAACTGACTAGCCATATGTAGAAAGCTGAAACTGGATCCCTTCCTTACACCTTATATAAAAATTAATTCAAGATGGATTAAAGACTTAAATGTTAGACCTAAAACCATAAAAACCCTAGAAGAAAACCTAGGCAGTACCATTCAGGGCATAGGCATGGGCAAGGACTTGATGACTAAAACACCAAAAGCAATGGCAACAAAAGCCAAAATAGACAAATGGGATCTAATTAAACTAAAGAGCTTCTGCACGGCAAAAGAAACTGCCATCAGAGTGAACGGGCAACCTACAGAATGGGAGAAAATTTTTTTTCATCAGAGAAAATTTTTGCAATCTACCTATCTGACAAAGGACTAATATCCAGAATCTAAAAAGAGCTCAAACAAATTTACAAGAAGAAAAAAAGATCCTATCAAAAAGTGGGCAAAGGATATGAACAGATACTTCTCAAAAGAAGACATCTATGCAGCCAGCAGACACATGAAAAAATGCTCATCATCACTGGTCATCAGAGAAATGCAAATCAAAACCACAATGAGATACCATCTCACACCAGTCAGAACGGCGATCATTAAAAAGTCAGGAAACAACATGCTGGAGAGGATGTGGAGAAATAGGAATGCTTTTACACTGTTGGTGGGAGTGTAAATTAGTTCAACCATTGTGGAAGACAGTGTGGCAATTCCTCAAGGATCTAGAACTAGAAATACCATTTGACCCAGCAATCTCATCACTGGGTATATACTCAAAGGATTATAAATCATGCTACTATAAAGACACATGCACATGTGTGTTTATTGCAGCACTATTCACAATAGCAAAGACTTGGAACCAACCCAAATGTCCATCAATGATAGACTGGATTAAGAAATTGTGGCACATATACCCCATGGAATACTATGCAGCCATAAAAATGGATGAGTTCATGTCCTTTGCAGGGACATGGATGAAGCTGGAAACCATCATTCTCAGCAAACTATCACAAGGACAGAAAACCAAACACCATATGTTCTCCCTTATAGTTGGGAACTGAACAGTGAGAACACTTGGACACAGGGCAGGAAGCATCACACACCAGGGCCTGTCATGGGGTGGGAGGCTGGGGGAGGGATAGCATTAGGATAAATACCTAATGTAAATGACGAGTTGATGAGTGCAGCAAAGCAACATGGCACATGTATACCTGTGTAACAAACCTGCATGTTGTGCACATGTACCCTAGAACTTAAAGTATAATAATAATAAAAAAGAAAAAAGAAATTAAACATATGTAGGCTAAAAGGAAATATGGACGTCAAGAAATGACATATAGTTTTAAGGTTTTGATGACAGAAGAGAAAAATGCTAAAAGTTTTCCCAAAGGTAGGAAAAATAAAAACATAATAGTTCTGGGCACAGTGGCACAGCCTATAGTCCCAGCTACTTGTGAGGCTGAAGTGAGAGGATTGCTTGAGCCCAGGGATTCAAGGCTGTAGTATGCTATGATCCTGCCTATGTATAGCTACTGCTTTCTAGCCTGGGCGATGTAGTAAGACCCCATATCTTCAAAACAAAACAAAAACTGTAATAGCAATAATAGTGACAATGTCTGTTGTTAGTCACAGAGCAGGAGTACCATGTCTGGAAAAACGATTGTACTTCATGGAAATGCTGTGGCTAATGATGCTGTTATGAACAGGGATATTGGTATGTCTGGTAAATTGAATATGGAGCCAGAAAAGTTACTGTGTTTGAGAATAAAAGTGATAGTACATGTCTCTGTCATCAAACTAGGAAATGTAGCACAGACAGATTTTTTTTTCTTTTTGCTTAACTGTAGGTATATAATAAAGTGTTCTGACAAACTGTTAAACAGAGCCTTGATAGACTATGTATCTAGGTTCGTCTGTTGTCTGTCTTTCTATCTACCTATCTATGTGTTAATATTAGGAGCTTCTGACTTATTTAATACTTCTTCCTGTTTGTATAAAATTAACTGCAGTAATTAACTCAGATTGGCTGTGAGCAAAAACAGAACTATTACAGTAATTTGACTTGCTAATTTATGTAAAACATTTTCTGACTTTTAAAAATCATCTTAATTAATGCAAGGGTAGAGTAATTATCAGCCCACCAACTATTTATTTATTAGGATTCCTATTGCTGTAGGCAGAATAAAGCAATTTTTCATATTGTGACTAATGGCAATTTTGATTAATTTTGCGCAATTAGCTTACATCTATCTTAAGTAACCAGTCTGCTTTTGGTAAAATTTTCATGTCTGAAATAGGAAACTCTCAGTTTATATTTTCTTTTTCTTTTTTTTTTTTTTTGAGATGGGGTCTCGCTCTGTTGCCCAGGCTGGAGTGCAGTGGCATGATCTCGGCCCACTGCAACCTCCGCCTCTCGGGTTCAAGCGATTCTCCTGCCTCAGGCTCCTGAGTAGCTGGGATTACAGGCATGTGCCACCACGCCCAGCTAATTTCGCCCACCTCGGCCTTCGGTGTAGCTGGGACTACGTGGAACTCCTTCTTCTATATTTTTTTCAGCCCCACTTTCAGTGTGCTTCCACTGTACTTAGAGGGAGTTGCTGTTGCCTTCAGTAATGCTTCCTCCTTTTCTTCTTTTTTTTTTTCTTTTCTGGAGACGGAGTCTTGCTCTGTTGCCCAGGCTGGAATGCAGTGGCGCGATCTCGGCTCACTGCCACCTCCACCTCCAGGGTTCAAGTGATTCTTCTGCCTTACAGTTGTGAGCCACCGTGCCCTGCCCTCAATTTTAAAATATTCTTAAAAAGAAAAATCTTCCTCCTATGTTTAGTCCCACTAGCCAGAGGTAAAACCATGGTTTAAAAAACAAAACTAAACCAGAACACTTTTGAGGCTGGGCGTGGTGACTCACACCTGTAATCCCAGCACTTTGGGAGGCTGAGGTGGGCAGATCACTTGAGGTTAGGAGTTTGAGACCAGACTGGCCAACATAGCAAAATCCATCTCTACTGAAAATACAAGCAAATTAGCCAGGTGTGATGGCAGGTGCCTGTAGCCCAGATACTTAGGAGGCTGAGGTACAAGAATCACTTGAACCTGGGAGGCGGAGGCTGCAGTGAGCCGAGATTGTGCCACTGTACTCCAGCCTGGGCAACAAAAAACCAAACAAACAAACTGCTTTTGGGCCTGGTGCAGCGGCTCATGCCTATAATCCCAGCACTTTGCAGGGCTGAGGCAGGCAGGAGGTTTGAGCCCAGGAGTATGAGACTGGTGAAACCCCATATCTACTAAAAATACAAAAAATATTAGCGGGGTGTGATGGCGCACACCTGTAGTCCCAGCTACCCAGGAGGCTGAGGCAGGAGGATTGCTTGAGGCTAGGAGATCAAGTCTGCAGTGAGCTGTGATTGTGCCACTGGACTCCAGTCTGGGTGACAGGGTAAGACTCTCTCCAAAACATCCTCAAAAAATACTTTTATTTGAAATTCGATAATTCAAAAAGTTATACATATAGTATTATAATTACACAGCTTGATGAATTTGTCTATTCATGCACCTGTGCCACAGTGTTTTAGTTACAGAAGCTACATAGTAGGTTTTAATGTCTGGTAAGTCTAGTCTCGTTTTGTAGTTTTTCTGTTTTAGTACTTTCCTGTTATTCTTACATGTTTGTTTTTTCATATCAATTTTAATATCAGCTTGTTCAGCTCCATAAAATGGTTTGTTAGTATTTTTATTATCATTATATTGAATTTATAAATTAACTTGGGAGAATTTATATCTTTATAATGTTGAATTGTCTTATCCAAGAATATCATATATCTTTCTATTGTTCATCTTCTTTTAGTTTCTTTTGGGAGTATTTTAACATTTTCCTCATACAGTTTTTTTTTTTTAAAGCTTTATTGAGATACAATTCACATGTCATAATATCCTTTTTTTTTTTTTTTTTTTTTTGAGATAGCGTCTTAATCTGTCGCCCAGGCTGAAGTGCAGTGGTGTGATCTTGGCTCACTGCAACCTCTGCCTCCCGGGTGCAAGCGATTCTCCTGCCCCAGCCTCCCAAGTAGCTGGAACTACAGGCGCTTACCACCATGCCCGGCTAATTTTTTGTATTTTTTCTAGAGACGGGGTTTCATTGTGTTAGCCAGGATGGTCTTGATCTCCTCACCTCGTGATCTGCCCGCCTCAGCCTCTCGGAGTCTCAAAGTGCTGGAATTACAGGTGTGAGCCACCACACCCAGCCCTATAACATCGTTTTTTAAAAGATGTATAAAGATATGGTTTTTAGTATATTTACAAATATGTGCAGCCATCATCACTACCTAGCTCCAGAACATTTTCATCACTCTTAAAAAAAACCCATACTCATTAGCAGTTACTTCCCATCCTCTTCTCTTCCCAGCCTTGGAAACTACTAATCTATGTTCTGAGTCTATGGATTTGCCTATTCTGAATATTTCATATAAGTGGAATCATATAGTATGTGGCTTGGCATAACATTTTCAAGGTTTATGCATGCTGCAGAGTATATCAATAATCATACCTTTATATTGCAAAATAATATTTCATATATGCCATATTTGTTTATCAGTTGGTGGACATTTGGATTATTTATACTTTTTTACTATTTTGGTAATATTGCTATGAACATTTTTATACAAGGTTTTGTTTAGACTTTTTTTTTTTTTTTTGAGACGGAGTCTTGCTCCATTGCCCAGACTGGAGTGCAATGGCGCGATTTTGGCTCACTGCAACCTCTGCCTCCCGGGTTCAAGCGATTCTCCCACCTCAGCCTCCCGAGTAGCTGGGATTACAGGCATGTGCCACCACGTCCAGCTAACCTTTGTATTTTTAGTAGAGATGGGGTTTTGCCATGTTGGCCAGGCTGGTCTCGAACTCCTGACCTCAGGTGGTCTGCCCGCCTCGGCCTCTCAAAATGCTGGGATTACAGGCATGAGACATCGTGCCCGGCCAGACATGTGTTTTTAATTCTTTCTGATAGGCGTTATGCATTTCTTACTACATTTATTACTAAGTATTCTTTGTTGGTGTTGGGTTTTCTTTACCATTGTATACTCCAAGTGTTTATTAATTTTTGTATTGATCTGTATTAATTTGTTGCTAATCATAAATTTACTTACAATTTAACATATGGGTCCTTGTTGACCTTGTTTGGGAGATAATTCTTTGGTAGACAAGGTGTACTCTCGCATTTTGGGAGCAGATTTCTGCCTATGTCTCTTAGATCAAACTTACAGAGTTACTCACATTTTATGTGCCCTGATTTCAGTTTTTGTCTCTTTATTACTGAGAGGTGTGTATTAAAATTGTCTTGTATGATTGTGGATTTCTTAGTTTCTCCTTGTAAAATAGTCAGTTTTTGCTTTATATGTTTATAAATTATGTTATGAAATGTATTCAAATTTGGATTATTTTTGTCTATTTGTGTCTTCCTGCTAAATACTACCTTTCTTTAATCACTATCTTCTTTATCCTCAATAATATTCTTACTCTAAAGACAATTTGTCTATGTTTATAGAGACACGTCATCTTTTTTCAATTTGTTACTTTCTATGGGTATACTTTAGGCATGTTTCTTGTAAATAGCAATTGTATTTTGTTTTCCCTTTTTTTTTTTTTTTTTTTTGAGACGTAGTTTCGCTCTTGTTGCCCAGGCTGGAGTGCAGTGGCGTGATCTTGGCTCACTGAAACCTCCGCCTCCCGCGTTCAAGCGATTCTCCTGCCTCAGCCTCCCGAGTAGCTGAGATTACAGGCGCCCACCACCACATTTGGCTAATTTTTTGTATTTTTAGTAGAGATGAGGTTTCACCATGTTGGCCAGGCTGGTCTTGAACTCCTGACCTCAGGTGAGCCATCCCCTTCGGCCTCCCAAAGTGCTGGGATTACAGGCATGAGCCGCCGCGCCCTGCCCATCTTAACCATTTTTAAGTACACAGTTCAGTGTTAGGAAGTACATTCATATTGTTGTGTAACCATCACCACCATCCGTCTTCGGAACTTGCATCTTGCAAAACTGAAACGCTGTACCAATTAAACAATAATTCCCGGGATCGCATTAGGAGATATACCCAATGTTAAATAATGAGTTAATGGGTACAGCACACCAACATGGCACATGTATACATATGTAACAAACCTGCACGTTGTGCACATGTACCCTAAAACTTAAAAGTATAAAAAAAAAAAGAAATAGTAAATACGGTAAAAAAAAAAAAACCAATAACCCATTCCTCCCTCCTCCCAGCCACTGATAACCACCATTCTACTTTCTGTCTCTGTGAATTAGATTACTCTGGGTACCTCATATGTGGGGAATCATACAATATTTGTCTTTTGTGACTGGCCTATTTCACTTTGCATAATGTCCTCACAGTTCATCAATGTAGCATATGTCAGAATTTCATGCCTTATTAAGGCTGAATAATACTCTATGTATATGTTACATTTTGATGATCCATTTATCTGTCAGTGGACACTTGTGTTGCTTCTACATTTTAACCATTATGAATAATGCTGCTGTGAATATGGTTATGCAAAAAGCTCTTTGAGACCTTGCTTTCAATTTTTTTGGAGTATATACCCAAAAGTATATGGGTATATGCTGCATCATAAGGTAATTTTATTTTTACGTTTTTGAGAAACTACCGTATTATTTTCCACAGTGACTGTACCACTTTACATTCCTACCAGCAGGGCACAAGTATTCTAGTTTCACTACACCCTTGCTAACACTTGTTATTTTCTGTTTGTTTGATGGTAGCCATCCTAATGAGTGTGAGGTGGTATCTCATTGTGGTTTTGATTTGCATTTCCCTAATCATTAGGGATGTTGAGTATCTTTTCACGTGCTTCTTTGGGGAAATATAAATTTAAATCCTTTGCCTAGTTTTAATTTTTTTGTAAAAGATGGGATCTTGCTATGTTGTCCAGGCTGGTCTTGAACTCCTGGGCTCAAGTGTTTCTCCTGCTTTGGCCTGCTGAGTAACTGGGACCACAGGCACAAGCCACCATGTCCTGTAGTCCCAACTACTCAGGAGGCTGAGGCAGGAGGATCACTTGAGCCTAGTTTTTAATCTGGTTGTTTGGGTTCTTTTTTAAAAAATTGTTGCATTATAGGGGTTCTTTATATATTCTAGATATGAAACCCTTATCAAATATATGATTTGCAAATATTTTCCCCCATTCAGTGGGAGCATTTTTACTCTGTTAATACTGTCTTTTTTGTGTGGAATTTCAAATTTTTCATTGTCTAGTATGTCTATCTTTTTATTGCCTGTGCCTTTGGTATCATTCTCCACCTTTTTTTAAGATCTCTTTATTTGTAATGTTTTGCTGTGTCTAGGAGAGTTATTTTTGTTTTTTCTTTAATTGGGAGTCATTGTCATTTCTGAAGCTGAGGATTTTTAGCTATTACTTCCCCCAGCAGCCCCCAGTTTCTAGAGTCTGTAGCTAGGCAGAGACATTTTCTTGTTATTCTTTTGCTGTTGGTTGATTTTTTTTTTTAAACCAGCCTCCCCTGTCCATTCTTGCACTGAGAATGTGTAAAAATTGGTGAAACCCTCAATACCAGCTCTGCACTTCATGTGGTTTCTGAGGCCTTGTCTACTTTAAGGGCATTAAAAGCCAAAAATCTTAGTTACTCATATTGACAGGTTCCTCCAGGGTCGCTGAAAGCTTTACTCTTTTGTGAGCGCAGCATTTGACAGACTAATTTATCCAGCATTTCTAGATGTTTTATTAAGATGACATTTTCATATTAGTTACTGTGTTGCCAAAAAAAAAGAAAGTTGCATTTCTTTTTTATAATTAATTAATTTCCCTTTTTTCCTCTTTTTCCTTTGGAATTCCTTGTAGTTGGACCTCCTGGATGGAAGAACTCTTCTCAAGCTTTTCTACTTTAAAAAAAAATTTCTTTGTTTTACTTTGTGGGAGAATTCCTACCCTTCCTTTGCTTCTTTCTCCTCCCCAAATCCCCTGCTTCCGTTCTACTTCCCCTCCCTCCCTCTCTTTCTTTTTTCCTTCCTTCTCTTTTTTCTTTCTTTCTTTCTATTTTGTCTGTTAATTTGGTGTCTCCTGTTTTGTTATCTTGGCCTCTTTATTTCATGTTAGAGATTTTCCTCAGTTGTTTAGTAAACTTTGGCCATCTGTTCAGATTAAAGACCGAATCAATAAAAAGCTGAGTAAAAACTCTTTGTCCATGGGAGTTGTTAAGTGTAAGCCTTACACAGGGTGATTGAGTGCTTGCAGGTCTTTTCTCTTGGATCACTTTCCCTCGCAGAGGGATCCCCTAGTCCCAGGCCGATTGGTTTGTGTTCTGGAAGCTGGTTTGGGGAAGAGGCCTGAGGTCCACTGTACAGCATGTAAATCTTCATTTAATCTTTTTGTGAGATGATATATTACACAACCCTTTTGTGTACCTAGTTTCTATGTCCTTAAAAGGTAAACCATTTGTTTCTTGCTGGGATGCAGAAGGGGCATTTTCTGTCTTTCTTTCTTTTTTGAGACAGGGTGTTGCTCTTGCCCAGGCTGGAGTGCAGTGGTGTGATTATAGCTTGTTGTTACCTCAAGTTCCGGGGCTTAAGCAGTCGTCCCACCTCAGCCTCCTGAGTAGCTAGGACTATGGACAGACATGTGCCACTACACTCTGCCTTTTTTAAAAAATCTTTTTGTTAAGATGAGGTTTCACTGTGTTGCCCAGGCTGATCCTGAACTGGCCTCGGGTATTCCTTCCACTTTGGCTTCCCAAAGCAATGGAATTGTAAGTGTGAGCCACTGGGCTCAGCCAGAAGGGGCAGTTTCCTAGCTACATGGGTTAAGACTTTATTCAAACTTTCAATCAAGTCTTTTTATTAACAGCCCCAACTGAGATTGTTACTTTCGGATGGCTTCAATTCTTAAGCCTTTGTGATGAGATATATGTAAGATATATTTTAATTATGTATATATAACTTATAAATGGTTTGGGAGGCTGAAGTGGGAGAATTGCTTGAGGCCAATTCAGGACCAGCCTGGGCAACACAGTGAGATCCCATCTCAACAAAAAGTTTTATTAAAAAAGCAGAGTACTGACCGGGCACAGTGGCTCACTTCTGTAATCCCAGCACTTTGGGAGGCCGAGGTGGGCAGATCACGAGGTCAAGAGATGGAGACCATCCTGGCCAACATGGTGAAACCCCATCCCTACTAAAAATACAAAAAATTATTTGTATTTTTACAAAAATTACAAAAATTTGCTGGGCGTAGTGGTGCACGCCTGTAATCCCAGCTACTGGAGAGGCTGAAGCTGGAGAATTGCTTGAACACGGGAGTTAGAGGTTGCAGTAAACCGAGATCTTGCCACTGCACTGCAGGCTGGCAACACAGCGAGACTCTGTCTCAAAAAAAAAAAAAAAAAAAAAAGCGGAGTGTAGTGAAACATGTCTGTCTGTAACAGTCCTAGCGACTCAGAAGGTTGAGGTGTGAGATATAGATATCTGTAATATCTATAATATGTTAATATATAATATTAATATATATCTTATAGATAAGTTATATAATTAATATATATCTTATAGATAAGTTATATAATTAAGATATATCTTATAGATAAGTTATATAATTAAGATATATCTTATAGATACATATATCTGTATGTCTCTAGGGATATAGATATATCTGATCATCTATATGTAATTATATAGGTAGATACATCTAATTATATATACATTACATCTTCTAGATATCTATAAGATATCTGTATATATAACATATATGTTTTTGATGGGTTTATCCTTTTTTATCTTTTTAACATCATTTTACTGTAATTTTTTTTTTTTTTTTTTTTGAGACAAGGTCTCACTCTGTCACCCAGACTGGAGTGCAGCGGCAAGACCTTGGCTCACTGCAACCTCCGCCTCCCGGGTTCAAGCGATTCTCCTGCCTCAGCCTCCTGAGTAGCTGGGATTACAGGCACGCCACCACTGCCTGGCTAATTTTTGTATTTTCGGTAGAGACGGGGTTTCACCATGTTGGCCAGGCTGGTCTTGAACTCCTGACCTCAAATGATCTGCCCGCCTCAGCCTCCCAAAATGCTGGGATTACAGGCATGAGCCACCGTGCCCGGCCAATTTTACTGTAATTTCAAGAAGGAATGGATAGAGACCTGTGTGTTCATATTTAACCAAAGAACCTTATAGTACATTTTAATTATGTTATTTTCATGTAAAAATAGTATTATTATAAACTCAGGAGTTTTTTCTGTGTGCATTTCTACTAATGGTTATTGCAGTTTCAGAACTATAGAAAGGCATCCAAAAGGGCAATAAGAGACATAAAGAAGAGGAAAAACAGGTTAATAACAAAGAATAGGAGGCTCAGATACATGTATCAGAGGGACTTTGATGAAGTAACGTCGCCACCTTCTGGCTTTTAAAAAAACTATGTTGTTTCTGTAATAAAATCTGGGAATGTGTAGTCCCAGCTACTCGGGAGGCTGAGGCAGGAGAATCGCTTGAATCCGGGAGGCGGAGGTTACAGTGAGCCAAGATCGTGCCACTTCACTCCAGCCTGGTGACAGAGAGAGACTACGTCTCAAAAAAAAAAAAAAAAAAAAAGAAAAAAATTCTGGGGACCCCATGACTGGTAAGTAGCTAATTTGCATCCTGTGTCAGATTTAGTGGATTTGGTCTTGTTTAGTTGTTCTCTATACTATTGAAGAAACATACCTTTTTTGACATAGGATTTGATTACAATATAACAAAGTCTTTTCAAGCCCCCTAAGAAAGGGTTCTATCTAAAATATCTTAAAATATGTCTGTTACTTTAGGTTATTTCTGCTTGCATTAAGAAAACAAATATTGTTTCTATGTGAAGGAAAATATACAATTTTAAAAATTAAGTTAATTTGTTGCATAGATAGTTTGTGTTCATGGTACAAAATACAAATGATATGAGAGGCCATGAGTCATCCTACTATTTTGTAAGAATTAATAAAAAAGAAAAGAAAATTAAAATGTTTTTCTCTCAGCTAGCCAGTTCCTTTGCCTTGAGAGAATCTTTTTATACAGATGGTAATGTACTACACATACTTCTTTATAACTTTCTTTTTTTCACAGAACAGTTTATACTGGAGATCACTCTATATCAATACACAATGAGCTGCCTCATTTTTTTTTAGGCCATGATGTGTTTAGCTAGTCTACTATTGATACGCAGTTATGGGTTTTCCAATCTTTTGCTATATAAATGACACTGTAGTGAGTATCCATATAGATATATGTGTGTGTGTGCGTGTGTGTGTATGTGTATGATTTCATATGACTCTAGAAAAAGCTCATAGAAGGATGTATAAATTTCTATTTGTGTTGGATATGGTGACACTGCCCTCCATAAAAGATTATGCCTGTTTATTCTGCCACCACTAATGTAAGGCAAACTCTGTTTTCCCTCATGTTTCTCAGGACAATGTATTGGTATCAGTCTTTTCATCTTGTCTTGAAACCTTATTTTACATTTCTCTTATGAGTGGGCTGAACATATTTTTATATGTTTAGAAGCAATTTGTGGGATTTTTTTGTTTGTTTCTTTGAGATAGAGCTTCACTTTGTCACCCAGGCTGGAATGCAGTTACATGATAATAGCTCACTGCAGCCTTGAACTACTGGGCTCAAATGATCCTCCTGCCTCAGCCTCCCAAATAGTTGGGACAGCAGGCATATGCCACCACGACTGGCTAATTTAAAAAATTTTTTTTTTTTTTCCGGTAAAGATGGAATCACCTTATGTTGTCCACACTGGTCTCAAACTCCTGGCCTTGAGCAATACTCCCACCTTGGCGTCCCAGAGCACTGGAGTTACAGGTGTCATCTACAATGCCCAGCTCATTTGTGCTTTCTGTTATATATTCTTTGCCTACTTTTTCTTTAGGCTGTCACTCTTCTATTTATTTTTAGGAGCTCATAGTTCACAAGGTAGAAGTTAACTTTCTATAGTATGAGTTGTAGATACTATTTTTCCAGTTTATTTTCTTATGATTTACATAGTGATGTTTTCTTTAAATGTAAAAAAAAATGTGCATTTTTTGTAGTCATATCAGTCTTTACTTTGAAGACTTCTGGGCTTGGCTTCATATTTAGAAAGATCTTCCACACTCAGAAAATTAAAAAAATTAACCATGTTTTCTTCTCTTACCAAAAAAATTACGTTGAATTCTATGGGCTATCTGAAATTTATTTTGAGTGAGGTATAAATTATGGCTCTAACTAATTTTTTCTATATGATTACTCAGTTGTCACTTCTTTATTGAAATAATTCACCCAATGCATTCATACCTCACTGATTTGAAGTGTCAGCTAAATTTCTTTGTGGATTTAGGTCTTTTCCTATACTTTTCTGTTCCCTCTATCTGTATGCTTTTTCACTTATCAGTGTATGATATTTTAATTATTGTGACTTTACAACTTGTTTTAATAATTGGATGAGGTCAATCCTTCTGTGTTTCCATAATTTTATGGCTATTCTTGCTTATTTTACCACATTAACTTTTGAATCAGTTGAGCAAATTAAAAGGAAAAGATATTGTTAATTTTATTGTGATTCATTCTATTCATAGATTAATTTGGGGGCAGTTAGTATTGTTATGATTTTGCGTTTTGTCACTCAAGAACCTGGCATTTTTTTCCATTTGTTTTTTATATCCCTATGTATTTCTTGCTGAGTTTCTTCCTGATTTTTTTTCTTGTTTTTTTCTATGTAAATGAGTTAATTTTTTCCATTATTTCTTTACATAGTTGTTATTAGAAGACATGGTTCTTGTATATAAGTAAGCTGCTAATTTGGGGGGATTAATTTTGTTATCGGTCATCTCCAGTTGAATCTCTTGGGGTTGCTCTGTAAACAGTTGTAATCATATGTAAATAATAATAGTTTTACCGTTTCAGTTCTGCTTTATATACTTCTATCTTTCATCTGGTTGTGTTGGTTAGTAACCTATAGAACACTGTTAAATAATAGTGGTGAGTGATAATAGTATAAATCATTTCTTACTTTTATTTAATGGGATTGTTTCTTTAGTGATGCATAATGAAAAATATATCCATAGATTCTTGAGAGGAATTTGACAAAATTACATATACATTCTTGGTAAAATATAATCCTATTAAGTAATTATTCATCACTTTTCATTATTTCATCATTTTGCATGCCATAGCTTTACATAAATGGGCTGGGTGCAGTTGCTCAAGCCTGTTATCCCAGCACTTTGGGAGGCCTAGGGAGGTGGATCATTTGAGGTCAGGAGTTCAAGACCAGCCTGGTCAATGTGGCAAAACCCCGTCTCTAATAAAAATACAAAAATTGCTGGGCGCGATGGCTCACACCTCTAATCCCAGCACTTTGGGAGGCTGAGGCAGGTGGATCGCGAGGTCAGGAGATCAAGACCATCCTGGCTAACATGGTGAAACCCCATCTCTACTAAAAATACAAAAAATCAGCCGGGTGCAGTGGCACGTGCCTGTAGTCCCAGCTACTCGGGAGGCTGAGGCAGGAGAATCACTTGAACCCAGGAGGTGGAGGTTGCAGTGAGCTGAGATCACGCCGCTGTACTCCAGCCTGGGCGTCAGAGTGAGACTCCGTCTCAAAACAACAACAACAAAAATTAGCAGGGCTGTAGTGGTGTGTGCCTGTAATTTCAGCTACTCAGCAGGCTGAGACAGGAGAATTGCTTGAGCTTGGGAGGTGAAAGTTGGTTGCAGTGAGCCGAGATCGCGCCACTGCGCTCCAGTCTGAGCGACAGAGAGACCCTGTCTCCAAAAAAAAAAAAAACTTTATATAAGTGTAATCATACTGTATGTGTTAGTTTTTAAATTCTGTTACATTTATAAGGTTTATCCATGTTGTTGCATGTTACTGCAATTAATTAATTTTAATAGCTATTTAACTATAGCTATTTAACTATACTCTGCCCAGATTTCTTCATATTAGAATACCCATTCTCCACCTGCTTAGGCTCACAGCTGCATCCCTTATTGGGAGTTGCCCTTGGCCCCGAATACTGTCTTGCCCAAGGTTATGCTTCCTCCCAGAGGTGTCCCTGTGGCCAGTAACTGTGTGTTGCTTGGATATAAGATCCAGCCTAACTTGTCTCTATTCGGGACAACTCCAAAGGGCTCTGGAGCTCCATGTTGTATCAGCTGAGGCCCCATTTGCAACATCGTTGGTTCAATTTCTTCCCTAAGTCCAATCCTGCTGCCTTCACTTGTTATAGGTATATCTCCCCAGAGCACTTCCCAGGAAACTTTCTGCATGATAGTCTCCCTCTCAGAATCTGTTTTGGAGGAATGATTCTAACACAGTTGGTATTGGAAGTGATCCTAGGTAGCAGACTAAATTTTAGAGATAGGTTTCTAAATTTTAGAGATAGGGATTTTAGAGATAGGTTTCTTGCTAGCTGGTTGGCAGTGAGGACCCCATCTCTGGTGGTAGGTAGAGTACAGATAGTGTAAGTTTGCACTGAATTTATCGTTATGTGGGACCCAAGTGAGCAGGTAAACTTTTGATGCACTGTTATTTAAACTGGTATCTGTAGACCTGGTTATAATGTTATGGATTTTCTTGAGTTTAAGATACTCTGGTCTGTATTATTCTATTATGCCTTTTATTTATTTCATTTAAATCAGTGAGTTTTTAGTTCTTTGGGATCAAGGATCCTTTATGCTGACTTCCTACCAAAGTAGGATTTAAGAGAATCCTCATAGTGTGCGAAGATCTCCACTGTTTTCTCGTTAACGAGAGGGAAAGTTGGCATGGCTGAACTTGTTCTCTGAGGTCTTAATAGACAGGTGGCTGTAACTGATAGGTGTTTTCTTTCCCCTTCTTTAGATTGCCTAGGTCAGACTAGAACCTCAGAAATGTCTACAATGAAGTTTTTTTTTTTTTTTTTTTTAACTTCGTATTTTTAGTAGAGACAGGGTTTCTCTGTGTTGGTCAGGCTGGTCTCGAACTCCTGACCTCAGGTGTTCTGTCCGCCTCGGCATCCCAGAAGTGCTGGGATTACAGGTGTGAGCCTTTTTTAAACTTCATATCCTAATCATATGCTACTCCTTGAAAGAGTCTTCTAAACTGTATAGTCAATCTGTATAGCCTATGGAAGCACAAGGGAGGACCTCTTCTTTGCTCACCTGCTTACAAAAGAATTAGAAGCCACTTTAGCTGGTTTAATACAATAGTTGGATTGACCGTAAAGTGCTTAGGTTTCTGTGTTAACTCTTCTAGTTTGATGGCATTTTCATCTCATAGTTCTTAATTCTGTAATTTTAACTAATTATCTCTATTACTAATTTAACTCGAGTTAGAACCTGATTCCCACCCTTTAGCTGAATTAGAAGCTGTTCCTTTGTGCTTCCATAGTGCCCCGAATATCTGTCTAGTGTCGTAGTATTGTAGCATGTTATACTGTATGCATTTGTCTTGCTCATTTGTTTGTGAACTTCTTGAAGGGTGGGACTCCGTTATGTCTCTTGGGTAGAGCACAATGCTGGGTACATGATGGGCATTGACTAAATGTTTGTTGAATAAATAAATAGCCTGACTCTCATTAGTCCCCATCACCCCTCAGTTGCTGATTAAAACTTCTGACTTTTTAAAAATTCATCCAATGTGAGTCTTTCACAAATCTCCCTGGTGAATATCCATACCTTAAAGCTGGCACACACACGTCTAGTTCTTTTCTCTGTCATCATAAACTATTGCTGTCTCCTGCTTGCAGCTGCCTCTTTCATTGAGTTCCCAATATCTGCAGATGGCTCTGTCTGATGAGCTCATGGGAGAATTTAATTTTCCGTTCTACAATCCAAATAAATTAGTCTGCTATAACCCCAGAGCTGCTGGTAAAGCAGTCGTTGCAGCTTTAGAATTCTGATGCCAAAAAGGGGTTATATGCACAGTGAATGAATAGTGCCATGGGGTTATGAACAGTGGTTGTTCCCATCACTGCAGCTGCTTGGGTGAGGCATCAGAAACCCCTTCAAGTGTACTACTGCTACAGTTAGCTATAAAGGTTTTCCCAGCACCTTCAGCTGCCATGGTCTCCACCTCAGTTCTCTTTACATCTTATTAGTAAAATATCTTAGGAAAAAGCTATAAGCAAAGATACTGTGTAATAGCTATATGGAGAGTTTGACAAACATGCTGGATAGTTGCTTACAACATTTTAGTCACCTGATTCTATTACTAATAAAATATTTTTTACTGATGACTTGGCTGGTAAATGGCATGTTTATCTAATTTATGGGTTCATGCTTATTACTAATGAATGCATCCCTTGATGTGAATCTTTCAGTTTTTCTTGTTCATGTTAGAATAATTGCATTTATCTGTTAAGAAAATGTAACACTATATCATTGATATGTTTTCTTTTTTTTTTCTTTTTTTTGAGACGTAGTCTGGCTCTGTCGCGCAGGTTGGAGTGCAGTGGCGCGATCTCGGCTCATTGCAAGCTCCACCTCCCGGGTTCACGCCATTCTTCTGCCTCAGCCTCTGGAGTAGCTGGAACTACAGGCGCCCGCCACCAAGCCCGGCTAATTTTTTGTATTTTTAGTAGAGACAGGATTTCACCATGTTGGCCAGGATGGTCTTGATCTCCTGACCTCGTGATCTTCCCGTCTCGGCCACCCAAAGTGCTGGGATTACAGGCATGAGCCACCACGCCCAGCCTTCTTTTTTCTTTTCTTTTTTTTTTTTCTTTTCGATGGAGTCTTGCTCTGTTGCCCAGGCTGGAGTGCAATGGTGCAATCTCGGCTCACTGCAACCTCCGCCCGCCAGGTTCAAGTAATTCTCCTGCCTCAGCCTCCCGAGTAGCTGGGACTACAGGCGCGTGCCACCATGCCCAGCTAATTTTTTGTATTTTTAGTAGAGACAGGATTTCACCATGCTGGCCAGGCTCGTCTTGAACTCCTGACCTCGTGATCCGCCTGCCTTGGCCTCCCAAAATGCTGGGATTACAGGCGTGAGCCGCTGCACCCGGTCTCTTTTTCTTGTTTTAGAGACAGGGTGTTGCTGTATTGCCCAGGTTGGAGCACAGTGACTGTTCACAGGCAAAATCATTGTGTAGTACAGCCTCAAACTCCTGGGCTGAAATGATCCTCCCATCTCAGCCTCCCAAGTAGCTGGGACTACAGGTGTGTGCCACCACACCCAGCTACTTTAATATATTTTCTGTGTTGATCAAATGGTAATTCTATATTTAATTTTTTTTAGGAATTGCCATTCTATTTTCCACAGCAGTCAAACTGTTTTTTGATGGCCTTGAAACTCTAAGGACAGCTTGGCAGGATATAATATCTTTGGTTTACATTTTTTTCCCTTAGGTTTCTTGAAAGTGCTGTTCTACTGTTGTCTTGCTTTATATGTTATTTTTGAGACATACAATGTTAGTCTAATTCCTTTGCTTTTGTAAATAATTTATCTTTTTGCTCGGATACGCTGAGAGTTTTTTCTTTAAATAATTTTATAAGGATATGTGTGAGAGTTGATCATTCTGAGTCAGTTTTCTCAAATATCTGGTAGGATCTTTCATTGTATAGATTCAAGTATTTTATTTCTGGAATGTTTTCTTGGAATGTACTTTTTTTTTTTTGAAACAGTGTCTTGCTCTTTCACCCAGTCTGGAGTACAGTGGCGCAATCTTGGCTCACTGCAACCTCTACCTTCTGGGTTCAAGCTGTTCTCATGCCTCAGCCACCCAGGTAGCTGGGATTACAGGCGCCTGCCACTACACCCAGTTAGTTTTTTTGTATTTTTAGTGGAGATGGGTTTCACCATGTTGGTCAGCTGGTCTCAAACTCCTGGCCTCAAGTGATCCGCCTGTCTCGACCTCCCAAAGTGTTGGGATTACAGGCGTGAGCCACTGCACCCAGCCAGAATATACTTTTAATATTAGTTCTGTTCCATTGTTTTGATTTTTTTTAATTAGGGACACCAGTAATACTAATGTTCAACCTCCTTTGCCTATCATTCATTTCAATCAATTTCTCTCTGTTTTTTTAAAATTTTATTTTCTTCATTATTTTCTTGCTCTTTGTTCAGTGTCTTTTATTAAGTTTTCGTTCAGTCTGTTCTTTCTACATACCTTATAATTTAGTTTTTATTTTTGGTTCAATGCCAAAGTAAAGCAAAAGAAAAAATAATTTAATAATTTAACTTTCATTTCTTATATGATGTTCCTTTTGTTTGTTTCTTTCTATTTCTTTAATCAGCTCTTATTCATTTCTTTCTGTTTTTGTCCATTTTGGTGCTTAGTTTTTGTACTTCCGATTCAAGGTCTTCTTCATATCCTCAAATTCTTGTTTAAAATATTTAATCCAGTTCAGAGGATTGTGTTACAGTTGTTTTTCAACCTCACGGTTTGTTTTTATGGAGAAAATCATCAGCAGAAAAGCTTTTGTTTGTATTTTCTGACTTTGCAGTACATTTGTATGTATATGGTCTGCTTGTTTGTTTTTAATCATTTTGTGGACAGAGTTACTAATTTGAGAGTGCTTCTTCTGCCAGTGTGCTCTCTTTCGTGAAGGTTCTTTTCTGAATTTGTAGTGATGATGGTAAGAAAAGGGGGAGAGGAAGAGTTGTTCCTTGATTCTATTAATATTTTGTTTCTGCAAGCTCTTTAATCCTCCCCCCAGCCCCTTGCCTTTTCTTCTTTTGAGACAAGGTCTCACTCTGTCACCCAGGCTGGAGTGCAGTGGTGCGATCTCACCTCACTGCAACCTCCGCCTCCCGGTTTCAAGGGATTCTTTTGCCTCAGCCTCCCGAGTAGCTGGGATTACAGGCGCATGCCACCACACCCGGCTAATTTCTGTATATTTTTGTAGAGACAGGGTTTCACCATGTTGGCCAGGCTGGTCTCGAACTCCTGACCTCAAGTGATCCACCTCCCTCGGCCTCCCAAAGTGCTGGGATTACAGGCATGAGCCACTGTGCCTGGCCTAATTTCCTCCTCTTATCGCCTGTTTTTTTTCATTCATTACCTTGTTTACAAGAGAAAGTGCTTCTTTATATATGTATACCTGGTTCTCCCCCAGAAGCACTGTTTCTAGGAGGCTGCTGCTTCTGGTCCAGAAGTTTCTAGACACAAGACACACTTCACCAGATCTATTAGCTATCAAGTCCTAACCTCCTAACCTCTGTTTAGCATTTTTGTATTTATTGTTTAACTCTCTTTCTGGGGCTGATTTTGTCTGTGCTTTTTGCAAATCCCCTGTGCCCCTCTGCTCTTTCTCACAGTCTTTTTCACCTCCCTTCACTCTCCCTATATATCCACAGGCTTGCAGAGGTAAGGAAGTGGGGTTTCTTTTGCTATTTGCTGCTTTTTTTTTTTTTTTCTGCTTGACTTATAGGTAATTTGAAGGTTGCTGTGTTCTCTGTCTCCTAGCAGTGCTAATGTTGATGGCCTAGATCCTTTGTGGGTTTTAAAAATTCTTGTGGTTTATTTTATGTTTGTTCAGGGAAGGTGAGGAGGAGAATTGGAGTCAGATTAACTCCGTTGTTCTACAAACCTGGAAAGGTTCAAAAATCTTTTTCGGGCCGGGTGCAGTGGCTCATGCCTGTAATCCCAGCAATTTGGGCGGTGGAGGCGGGCAGATCACTTGAGGTCAGGAGTTCGAGACCAGCTTGGCTAACATGGTGCAACCTCGTCTCTACTAAAAATACCAAATTAGCCAGGGGTGGTGGTGCACACCTGTAATCCCAGCTACTTGGGAGGCTGAGGCAGGAGAATCGCTTGAGCTTGTGAGGCTAAGGTTGCAGTGAGCCAAGATCACACCATCGCACTCCAGCCTGGGCAACAGAACGAGACTCTGTCTCAAAAAAAAAAAAAAAAAAAAAAAATCCTTTTCCAGATGACCTAATTTTACACGTGAAAAATCCGAGAGTCAACTGAACTTATAGTAAAATTACTTTAAGCAGTAAAAGAATAAAGTTGTGTAATGGAATATAAAATTAGTAAAAAGAAAAACGTAACTTTCTTATATGCATACAGCTAGGAAAATATAATGGAAAACCCCATAAGTTACAGGAACAACAACAAAAAGGAAACAGAAAAAACTCAAAACCAAAAAATAAAATACCTAGGTGTAACTATAATAGTGTGCAAAACCCATTGTGTTACTTTCCTAGGACCACCATAACAAAATGCCACGAACTGGGTGGCTTAAAACAACAGAAACTTATTTCCTACAGTTCTGTATGCTGCAAGTCTGAAATCAATTTGTCAGCAGGGCCGTGCTCCCTGTAAAGCCTCTAGGAGAGGATCCTTTATTGCTTCTTCCAGTTTCTGGTAGCCCTGGGCATTCCTTGGCTGTGGCCACATAATTCCAATCTCTGCCTCTGTCTAGGAAACTGCCTTCTTCCCTCTGTCTGCATCTCTTGTTTCTTTTTTCCTCTTAAGAGAATACCAGTGGCTGGACTCTGGCTCACACCTGTAATCCCAGCACTTTGGAAGGCTGAGTTGGGAGGATCACTTGAGGACAGGAGTTCAAGACCAGCCTGGGCTACATAGCAAGACTCTATCTCTACCAAAAATTTTAAAAATTAGCCCAGTGTTAGGGTATATGCCTGTATACCCAGCTACTTGGGAGTTAAGGCGGGAGGATTGCTTGAGCCCAGGAATTTGAAGTTGCAATAAGCTGTGATTGCACCACTGCATTCCAGCCTGGGTGACAGAGCAAGACCCTGTCTCAAGAAAAAAAAAAAAAAAGTTGCAAAATGAATACAGAGAAATCCCATTTACCCATAGCCCAACTTCCCCCAAGTGGTAACATCTTATGTAATTGTAGTACATTGGCCAAATCAGGAAATTGACATTGGTACAATATAATTAACTGGACTACAGATCCTACTTGGATTTCACTAGTTTTTGCATGTGCCCATTTTTTGGTGTGTCTTTGTGTATAGTTCTGTGACATGTTGTTAGATGTATAGATTCATATAGCCACCACCACAATCAAGATACAAAACTGTTCTGTTACTGCAAGAAGGTAGCACTATTGTAACATTTAACAGCAATAGTAAATCTATCATTGTTAAATGAAAAAAACAACATCATAGTATGATACTATTGAACAAGACTAAAATTTAAAAAGACTAAAAACAACAAAAGTGTATTTCTCTACATGCAGGTACTTATATGAAAATGCATGGAATGGGCCGGGCGCGGTGGTTCACGCCTGTAATCCCAGCACTTTGGGAGGCCGAGGCCGGCGGATCACGAGGTCAGGAGATCGAGACCATCCTGGCTAACACGGTGAAACCCTGTCTCTACTAAAAATACAAAAAATTAGCCAGGTGCAGTCATGGGCGCCTGTAGTCCCAGCTACTCAGGAGGCTGAGGCAGGAGAATGGCGTGAACCCGGGAGGTGGAGCTTGCAGTGAGCTGAGATCGCGCCACTGCACTCCAGCCTGGGTGAGAGAGCGGGACTCTGTCTCAGAAAAAAAAAAAAAAAAAAAGAAAATGCATGGAATGAGCTCTGTGCAAGGATATTTACCAGACTGATAACAATGAAGTTTAGAAATGATATTTGAGGTGTTCAGATGAGGAGATTTTCTTTATCTGTATGGACTTTTTAATAACCAGAATATTTTCATGTATCTATAATTTAAATGTTTTTAAAAGAATATATATAAGAACACAAATATAAATGTCAGTGAATTCTGTTAATGGTATTCATCTGCTAGTAAGAATTGTAGTGGAAGTGGAGGGGGCAGGAATTAAGGAAGACTTGCTTTGTATTGTATTTTCTTCTGCACTGTTGAGTTTTTTTTTCTTATGAGCATATATAATTTTTTTATTGAAAGAATTTTTTTATGGAAGGCTTTATAGGACATCTTGAAAACTGGCAGTAACAGAATAATGTATATGACTTGCTTATGTACATTTTCCTATATATACCTTTACATTTAAATATACATCTCTGCATATACATGTACCTGAAAGTGTCTGTACAAATATCATTAGGTTCTTATCTTTCAATAGTAAGATTTAGAGTAATTTTTATTTTCTTCTTTGTGCTCTTCTATATCTTTGGATTATTTTGTAGTGAGCACATATATCATTCAACTTTCCTTTCCCTTTCCAAAGGTGTTTTTAAGAAGGTAGGAAAAAAAGAAAAAAAAACCTGTATCCTGCTTGAAAATTGAGAAAAATGATGACAGCTTTTGCAGTTAACCTTTAGTTAGTATAAAATTTCACGACCTCCATCATATCCCGTGGAGTCTGATAGGGGGTTGTGATTGTTAGGGATTTTCAATATATGGTACATGAAAAAAATAAAGTGGATGAGGAGCGTATGCAAACAAGGCAATTGTTTATTTTTCTATAAGGCTTTTTTTAGTCATCTAAAACTATTTAATACTTTATATTCTTAAACATTTATACATACAGATAACACAAATATCCTATATTTTTTAAAACCTTAAATTACTTTAAAATGAAAACTGCTTAGGACATGTCTTTTTATGATATCATGGAACATGTATATAGTAACATTTATTTAAACTTCATTATACATTTTGCTTCTCTGTGACCTTGGGCAAGTTACTTAAGCTGACTCAATTTTCCCTTCTATAAAATGGAGATAACTATACCTTTTTTTTTTTTTTTTTTTGGAGACGGATTCTCGCTTTGTCGCCCAGGCTGGAGTGCAGTGGCGCGATCTCGGCTCGCTGCAAGCTCCACCTCCCGGGTTCACGCCATTCTCCTGCCTCAGCCTCCTGAGTAGCTGAGACTACAGGCGCCCGCCATCACGCCTGGCTAATTTTTTTGTATTTTTAGTAGAGGCGGGAATTCACCGTGTTAGACAGGATGATCTTGATCTCCTGACCTCGTGATCCGCCCGCCTCGGCCTCCGAAAGTGCTGGGATTACAGGCGTGAGCCACCCCGCCCGGCCCTATTCTGTAGAGTTATTTTGAGGAATTGCTTATTAAATACCATGATGACGCTGATTATACAATTGTTTCATTTTCATTTGAATATAGATTAGGTATTTGTATAAGTACAGTCGTATTCTAAATAAGCATTAGAAATGGTGCTATTTTCTTCTCCAATTGCTTCCTTTTGAATGCCCCATTTTTGTCATCTTGGAATCTTTTGTTGGTCACAGTAATCACATTTTAATGACTCAGATTGAACATTTCATGCTTGCATATAGTTCATTATACAACAGTTTGTCTATAAACATATATTAATACCAAATAATATTTTAAAAAGTCGGCCGGGCACAGTGGCTCACTCCTGTAATCCCACCACTTTGGGAGGCCGAGGCGGGGCGGATCATGAGGTCAAAAGATCGAGACCGTTGTGGCCAACATGGTGGAACCCCGTCTCTACTAAAAATACAAAAAAAATTAGCCGGGTGTGGTGGCACATGCCTGTAGTCCCAGCTACTCGGGAGGCTGAGGCAGGAGAATCGCTTGAACCCGGGAGGCGGAGGTTGCAGTGAGCCAAGATCATGCCACTGCACTCCATTCTGGTGACAGAGCGAGATTCCATCTCAAAATAAATAAATAAATAAATAAAAAATAAATGTCATCTAGCTTGTTTTGATGGTTCAAGTAAAGATAAGTCTTAACATTTGTGATGCTAATCTAAAGCTTTGTTAATCTGGAAATGAGACTTTGCTAAGCAGCATATGTGTAACAGGTGATCTGATCCATGTAGTCATTGTGCATGAGTGAATTAATGGTTTAAAAATTGGCTTGTACTGCTTGATAATAGAATGTTTCTATTAGGTTCTTGGCAGGGTCTCAGAATGTGATTTTATTCTTAGTTTGTGTGCTCTCATCTAATATTGCTTCTTTGGGTAGGGACAGAAGTAAGTTTTTGCCCTCAGTCTTTTGTTTTCAGTAATTAAGAACAAATAATACATATTGATAATCTGTTAATATTGCATAATATATTTGAAATGAAAGTAGCCTTTAGGTTTTATTGTAGAACATGTCAATCCAGTTTTGGCTGGGTGTGGTGGCACGTGCCTGTAGTCCCAGCTACTCAGGAGGCTGAGACAAGAGGATGTCTTAAGGCCAGAAATTTGAGACCAGCTTGGGCAATATAGCAAGACCTCTGTCTCAATTAAAAAAAAAAAATCAATTTGCCAGGGAGTGACAGAAGAATTCTACCTCAGTGAATTTATTTGGTGAGATAGCACTCTGTATCTAATTTTCTTTTAGTATTAAGCTGCTTGTTGTCAATCACTTTGTCAATGTGTTCACCTGTAACAGTGTTAGCCCATTTGCTCCCTATTACCACGTCTTTCTGCTAAGTATAATTGGCTCCTAGCCTGAAAATCAAAGCACATATACTAAGAACTTTATGCTAAATAAAACGTATAAGATGAGGGAAGGCCTAAGGACTTGAGTTACTAACTAGTACATGGTTTTGTGAAAGCTGCGTTGAGCTCTGGGGAATTTTTTTTTGTTTTTCTTATTTCTGAGCTGAGAATCTTGTTACAGAGGTTTAAGGTGGTTTGACTGCTAGATAAATAGATAGTGAATAGAAACTTATTTGGTATAGTCAAGAAATGAGTGAGCATTTCAGTTACTGAAGAATTACAAGATATGGCTAATATTACTGGTTTTTAAAGAATTAGAATGCAAATAATTTTTACTTAATCTTTGGTGAATTTGGTTCTGTCTGGTTCAGATGCTGTAGCTCTCTACTTAAAATCATTCTGAGGCTTCCCACTAATCTGATTTAATTTTTTTTTTTTTTAGACAGAGTCTTGCTGTGTCACCCAGGCTGGAGTGCAATGGCACCATCTCAGCTCTCTACAGCCTCTGCCTCCTGGGTTCAAGTGATTCTCCTGTCTCAGCCTCCCAAGTAACTGGGATTACAGGCATGCTCCACCACATCCAGCTAATTTTTGTATTTTTAGTAGAGATGGGGTTTCGCTATGTTGTCCAAGCTGGTCTCAAACTTCAGAGCGCAAGTGATCTTCCTGCCTCAGCCCCCCAAAGTGCTGGGATTACAGGCGTGAGCCACCACACCCGGCCAAATCTGATAAAAATTTTGAAAAATCAGTATCCTGCATGATCTGGCTTCCTACCTCATCTCTTAGCAGCCCGTTGCCTTGCCCTTTGTTTTTTGGCACATATTATTAGGACCTTCCTTAGACCCTGGAACCTCCCACATACTTTTCTTCCTTTGATCTTTCCGGTGCTGTTTCCTTTGAGTAGAATATATCCCTCTCTCTTTGCCAGTGGTTTACTCAGTTTGTGTGTTTCTTTTTTCTTTTTTTGGTGAGCTCAGCTCAAACTTGACTTCTTCAGAGAAGTCTTCTGTAAAACCACCAGAGTTCAAGTCCTCTATTTTACATGTTTATATGAATCTTTTTTTTTTTTTTTTTTTTTTTGAGGCAGAGTCTAACTCTGTCGGCCAGGCTGGAGTGCAGTGGCACCATCTCGGCTAACTGCAACCTCCGCCTCCTGGGCTTAAGCAATTCTCCTGCCTCAGCCTCTGAGTAGTTGGGATTACAGGCATGTGCCACCACACCCGGCTAATTTTTGTATTTTTAGTAGAGACGGGGTTTCACCATGTTGGCCAGGCTGGTCTCGAACTCCTGACCTCAGGTAATCCGCCTGCCTCGGCCTCCCAAAGTGCTGGGATTACAGACGTGAGCCACTGCACCCAGCCTGTTTCTATGAATCTTTTATGTCTCCATCATAGCACTTGTAGTGACTGTCATTAAGTAGTTAATTGTGAAATTTGTCATTTAATGCATGCCTTCATAGCTGAAATGTAGGCTCCATGAAGGCAGGGACTGTCATTGTTTTCCATAGTATCTTTAAGGATGAGCATTTAATGCTCAGTATCTTTTTTTTTTTCCAAGGCAGAGTTTCACTCTGTTGCTCAGGCTGGAGTGCAGTGGTGTGATCATGGCTCACTGCAGCCTCTACCTCCTGGGCTCAAGGGATCCTCCTGCCTCAGCCTCCAGATTAGCTGGGACCACAGGTATGTGCCACCATGCCTGGTGAATTTTTTTGTATTTTTTGAGAGATAGGATCATACTATTTTGCCCACGCTAGAGTGAAACTCCTAGGCTCAAGCAATCTGCCTACCAGGGCCTCCCAAAGTGCTGGGATTACAGGTGTGAGCCCCTGTACCCAGCCAATGCTCAGTATTTTTAATACTCAGTGTTTGACGGGTAGCTGGCTATCAATAAGTATTTATCCAATAAGTAAATGAATGAGTAGTGCTTAGATAACATTATTCATGTATCTCATTATGTCATTATTCATTATTATATAATTCTGAGCTTTTTTTTTTTTTTTTTTTTTGAGACGGAGTCTCGTTCTGTCGCCCAGGCTGGAGTACAGTGGCATGATCTCAGCTCACTGCAACCACCACCTTCCAGGTTCAAGTGATTCTCCCGCCTCAGTCTCCCAAGTAGCTGGGATTATAGGCGCTTGCCACCACGCCTGGCTAATTTTTGTATTTTTAGTAGAGACAGGGTTTCGTCGTGTTGACCAGGCTGGTCTCAAACTCCTGACCTCAGGTGATCTGCCCGCCTCGGCCTACCAAAGTGCTGGGATTACAGACGTGAGCCACCGTGCCTGGCTGCATTTTTTTTTCTTCAATTTTAAAAAGTGAGCAATGGACTGGGCGTGGTGGCTCATGCTTGTAATCCCAGCACTTTGGGAGGCTGAGATGGGTGGATCTCTTGAGTTTAGGATTTCAAGACCAGCCTGGGCAATGTGGCGAAACTCCATCTCTACAAAAAATACAAAAATTAGCTGGGTGTGGTGGCATGCGCCCGCACCTGTAGTCCCAACGACTGAGTAGGCTGAGGTGGGAGGATCACTTGAACTCGGGAGGCGGAGGTTACAGTAAGTTGAGATCATGCCACTGCACTCCAGCCTGGGTGACAGAGTGAGACCCTGCCTCTAAAATAAAGGGAGCAATGAACATAAAAATAAGTCTCTTTTTCTGTTTAACGTGTAAAATGCCAATGGATCTAGGAAGAACAGCTTTTAGTAAATAAAAGTTTTTTTTTTAGAAAAATTCTTGCGTACTATATTTTTCTGCTAAAAATTAATGTAACTAATTGTGCTCTATTATAACTTTTTAAAAATTAACGAATACAAATAAAATGCTGGTCCCAGGACGCTTTTTGTTCATGAAAGAAAAATGACATTCAAAACACTATGTAGCTGGCCAGGTGCAGTGGCTCATGCCTGTAATCCCAGCACTTTGGGAGGCCGAGGCGGGCGGATCACCTGAGTTTGCTAGTTTGAGACCAGCCTGACCAACATGGTGAAACACCATCTCTACTAAAAATACAAAATTAGCCAGGGGTGGTGGCGCATGCCTTTAACCCCAGCTACTTGGGAGGCTGAGTCAGGAGGATCGCTTGAACCCAGGGGCCAGAGGTTTCACTGAGCCGAGATCGCACCGTTGCCCTCTAGCCTGGGTGACAGCGAGACTCCATCTCAAAAAAAAAAAAAAAAAATGTAGCTTACTGACATTTCAGATGTGTGGTGTGTTAAATGTCTGCATGGCCTTTCATTTTCTGCTGCCAAGTCATACTGAATGGGATTCTCGTACATTTTTAAAGGATGAAAATAAATAAAATACTGAGTCTATAATTCATTTAACAAATATTTCTTGAGCTTCAACCATATGCCAGGCATTTGATATGTAAGGGTGAACAAAATGCACAGGGTTCCTGTGCTCAAGGAATTTATACTTTAGTTGGCAGAGACAGACCACAATCTGATTATCACAGAAATAAGTAGATAATGGCAACCCAGTGTGTACTATTAAAGGAGAAAGTAGGAGAGCAATAGGTTGATACCCCTGACCTAGACTGGGTAGTAGAAAACGGATGTTTTTCCCGGAGGAAGTGACACTTGAGAAAGGATCTAAAAGAAGATGAGTTTGTCAGGTAAAGGTTCCAGACAGAAGGAACAGCATGTACAGAGGCCCTTGAGGCGGGAGGAGCACGTTTTTGAACTTACAGAAGCCAATGGAACTGGATCAGAAAAGAGGTGTGGGAAAGGAGTTTAATAGAGCTGGAGAGGTAGGCATATACCACATCAGCATGCTAGACAACATTAAAGATTTGAGTCATTAAAATGTCATTACTGTCACCAGTTTAGATTATGAAATCTAAATATCTGTCAGTAGAGGCTAGTGAAATAAATCACAGTATAACGATGTAAAGGAATACTGTGTAGCTGTGAAAAAAGTGAATGAGGAAATTTACAACTGTCAAGTTGAAATATAGAGACAAATCTCTGAGATTAAAATATTTTATTTGAGAAGAAAATTGCAGGCCGGGCATGGTGGCTCATGCCTGTAATCCTAGCACTTTGGGAGGCCGAGGTGGGCGGGTCACTTGAGGTCAGGAGTTTGAAACCAGCCTGACCAACATGGTGAAACCCCGCCTCTACTAAAAATAAAAAAATTACCCATGCGTGGTGGCAGGCTCCTGTAATCCTAGCTACTTGGGAGGCTGAGGCAGGAGAATCGCTTGAACCTGGGAGGGAGAGGTTGCAGTGAGCCAAGATCACACCACTGCAGTCCAGCCTGGGTGACAGAGCCAGACTCTGTCTCAAAAAAAAAAAAAAAAAAAAAAAAAAAAAGAGAAAGGCAATTTGGGAAATACACACAGACCATGTGGTCTTGGCTGTCTGAAGAACAAAGAGGTTAGAGGTTTTATAAAAAGGAGAAATGTTACGTATCACTCTTCAAGAAAGCTCATTGGCACTAGTAAGGTTTTGGGGAGCTGGCAAGCTCTGACTGGCATGTAATCAACTTTAACACAACCTACTCAAAAAATAAAAATTCAATTTAATATTGAAATTTCAAAAAACGGAATTGAAAAGGAGAAAAATTCTATGTCATATGTATATGTCCTATATGAGATTTTAAAGGATTCTTTCAGCATAGTAGGTTATCATTTTCTCTGAATTTATTGTAATAATAATTATATATCATTTTGTTATAATATCTTGAGAATATATTTATTATATCTCAAGTCAGATATATTTTGTAAAGTATTATAGTAGTTAAGAACACTTTTGCTGGTGTGAGATCCTGAGTTCATATTCTGGCACTGTAATTTGTACAGTTGGTTAACTGGGAAAATTGCTTGAACTCTCTAAAACTGTTTTGTCATCTGTAAAATGAAAATAATAATATTTATCTGATAAAGTTGTGGTGCGAATGATATGATATACATGTGAAGCACTTGAGAGAATGCCTAGATATGCTGTTCACGTAAGAAAAAGTTACATATTATCCCTTTCTATGAAAATATCTTCTAGGGCCGGGTGCGGTGGCTCACACCTGTAATCCCAGCACTTTGGGAGGCTGGGGCGGGTGGATCATGAGGTCAGGAGTTCAAGACCAGCGTGGCCAACATGGTAAAACCCCGTCTCTACTAAAAATACAAAAAAATTAGCCAGACGTGGTGGCACGCGCCTGTAATTCCAGCTACTTGGGAGGCTGAGGCAGGAGGATTGCTTGAACCCAGGAGGTAGAGGTTGCAGTGAGCTGAGATTGAGCAACTGCACTCCAGCCTGGGTGACAGAGCAAGACTCCATCTCGAAAAAAAAAAAAAAAGAAAAGAAAAAAAAAGAAAATATCTTCTAATTAATACCACATCTCAAAAGTTTGAATGCACAGAGAGAATACTGAAAGGATTTATGCCAATAAGTTATTGTAGTTGCTTCTGACAAGTAGGATTATGGCTGATATTTGTTTCTTGCTTTTTGTTTTGTGTATTTTCTAAATTTTGAGTCATGAGCATGTATTTAAAATTAGTAACATCTGCCATTTAAATATGCTACCTTTCCTATTAATTTTTAGTAGCAGCTTTTTTGGCGGTGTTAGAAAGTCTACACATCCTGATTCAAATTATGTTACTGCTTGATTCTACAAATTTATCCATAAGTTTGTGCTTTCTTCCTTGTATTTTGATTAATTTTAAAAGGCTTTGTGGCTGGAGCTGCTAAATTGTGATTGGAATGGGAAAGGGCTTGCATTTTGAGACCATCTGTGGGAGTTGCATTGTCTGAAACTGACGAGATCATGGCAGATGGCGAGGTCAAAAGATTGACTTTTTGAGCTTGACATTAATGTGTTCATGAAGCTGGAAGAAGAAATCCAACTTATTTTTTTAACTAACAGAAGAGCTTGGTGACAGGAAGAAGTGTGCAATTGTTGAGTCTGGATAAAACATAATGCATCAGTGCACATGACTGGTTTATCTCTGAGAATCATCCATACTGCCAAAGATGGCAACTTCTTGAACCTTTCTGTGCCAAATTTATTTAATTTCTAGACACTTTGGAAAGTTTAAGTCATACAATGCAAATAATTTATAGATTAAAGACAATGTCAAAAAAGACAAAAACTTTAAAACTATTTAGAAATGTGTATTTTAAAATTAAAATGCTATAAAGTATCACTCAAAGCCAATAGAGCATACTTAATTTTTAATTGAATGAAGAAAGTCTCTATCACAATCCCATTTGTTTTTACAATGTCTATCTTAATGTAACTTTATTTCTTTAAAATTACATTTGAACGTTTGGTGATTACAGTCTTTCTCATCTACTAGGCTGTCTTCATTGCCTGAGATAGTGCCATGCACATAGTGACTGTTCAGTATTTGCTGGATGAGTAATGAATGAATGAAGTTATTGCCTACTCTTGTTAATTTTAGAAGAGTTTTTTTTTTTAACCACAATTAAACAGGTTTTTTTTCTATTTTGAAACTGGGTTTATGTTATGGTATTTTTCACTTCTACCATGTGGGAATTATGTATTATTTATTTTAGAGAAGGAAGCCTTAATTTGTCATGAGAAATCAATGAACAGATTTTTTTCCCCCTCTAACATTGAATGCTTACCTTATGCTAGGCAGTGTCTTAGTAATTTTACATGTATTGACTCATTTAATTAAGTGGCTGACTCTTACTATTTTAGAGATGAAGAAATTGAGACACAGAGATGTTAAGGTAAATTTGCTTAAGAAATCCATGCGCTTTGGCTTTATTTCAAACATTTATTATTTAGGTAATACTTAGAGATTCCAGTTTGTGCTGTACTCTGGTGTGGACAGTCAAAGGAATACCAAACAAAATTGTACTTTGTTCTGTGAAGCTCATTAATGTGGCTATTTTTATTGGTACCCTCTTACTATATTGTGCTGAAATAGTAATACTCTGTTAATTTCATTTTATTTGCGTGAATAATACAGTGACCCTCATTAGCCCAGCCCTTAGGAAATATAACATCATTGAGTACTGAATTCAGAAATGGAGCAGATGCCCGGAGACAAGCAGCTCTGGCCATCACAACTATGCTCTGGGCACAAAAAAACATAAAGGGTGGGGAAAAAAGGACACCTACTAGTTGAATCTGGTTGCCCACACCAACAATGTCTGCTTATATTTCATTGGCCAGAATTATGTTATCTGTGATATGGTTAGCCCATCTGAGAGGAAGGTTGACGATGTAGTATTTGTAGTTGGGGGCACATTGCCACTTCAGCTTGTAAGGAAGAAGAGGAAAATGATATCGGGTAGCAATAGTATATGCTTTGGAAATATAGAGGGTTTCTAAAATGTAACATGTTCAAACCATTTGATGGAAAAGACTTAGTAGTTTTTTTGTTACAACTGTATTTCAGCAGGTCATGAGATAGTCTTAAATTTGTTAAAATTGAACTTTTTTGTTGTTAGGAGTGTTCAGAATATATAAACTGGAGGGCGTATAAACTCCTAACATAACTCTGAAACATTCAGTGTATCAGTTTTTCAGATGAAGACATGGAGGCTCTAAGAGGTTAGGTTACTTGTTCAGGATCACACAACTAAGTATCAGAGCTGAGACGGAGCCAAAGTCCATACTCTTTCCACTCTACTGCACTGCTGCTTTATTTATTAGACGCTGACTTCAAGCAGGACACTTACAACCAGGCTGTTAATTTGTTGATTTTTTTCTATTTCATTAATTTATGCTCTTTGTTTCTTTTCATATTTCTTTGAGTTCTCACTGTTCTTTTACGTATTTAAATTGATTGATGGCTTAATGAATAAAAAGAAATATAAATATACCCTAGTACTAGTTCTGCTGGATTTTATAAGTTTTTTAAATTTTCATTGTCATTTCTTTCTGAATATTTTATTTTTTAATTGTTATTCTAGTTCTAAATATTTCACATTCATGGAGTGTTTAATAATATAGCTAAATATATGACTTTTAACTTTCTAAAAAATAGTTGATTCCTAATTTAATTGCATTGCAGTCAGAGACCATAATCTGTGTAATATTTCCTCTCTGAAATTTTTGCTTCCCTTTGGTGATAGCATATATGGACAAATTTTATAAATTTGTGCCTAAAGAGATGTTTCAGATCTGTTAGATACAGAATTCTGTATAGATCTGTTAGATCAAGCTTGGTTGAAATATTAATCTTCAAAATGCAATACTTATGTTTTAACTTTAAATTATTAGTTTGAATATGCCAGGTAGTCTGTTGAATGGGATATCAGGAACTTGTGCTTTATTATTTATCTTACATTTAAATTTATATCACTATAGAGGACGTAAGAAATAATTGATAAATGTAGAACAGATATAGCATAGGAACTTTAGATTAGGTCATAATAGACATTGTACAACTACTGTAAGCAAAACTTGTAATTGTGGTTCAGGTTTTACTTCGATTTTTAAATTTATGCTTTATCATTGAAAAATTACAAATTCAGTGTTTTATTGAAAAGCAAAAGAAAGGAGGGGGGAGCATCAGGACAAATAGCTAATGCATGTGGAGCTTAAAACCTAGGTGATGGGTTGATAGGTGCAGCAAATCACCATGGCACACGTATACCTATGTATACCTATGTAACAAAACTGCATGTTCTGCACATGAAAAAACAGAAAAAAAAAACCTTGCTTTTTTTCTACAAAATTTTACTTGTAGATTCAAATTCTAACATATAAGGCAGCCATTTGAAGCCCCCATTTCTTTGAACACCCATTATTTATGATCTTTTCAAAGTTAAGTTTTACTTTATCCTTCCCCTTGAATGTCTTATTAAAGTTTAATTTTGAGATAATTTTAAAATAAGAGAAAAGTTACAAAAATAGATCAAAGAACTCCCAGATGCCCTTCACCCAGATTCACCAGTTGTAACCATTTTGTCACATATTCTTTATTATTCTTTCTCTGTATAGTGAGACCCTATTTTGTCATCATTTGAGAGTAAGTTGCCACCATTATACCCCTCCACTCCTAAATATTTTAGTGTATTTTTTATAAGAAAAAGGACACTCAATTATAGAAAACTCCATAGTTTTTGGAATCCAAAAAGATGTGAGGAAAAGAAAACTCCAAGTTCATTGATCAAAGTCAGGAAATGTAACATTGAAACAATACTATTATCCAGTCTGTAGATCTAATCTCCAATTACCCAAATAATGGTCTTCACAGCAGTTTTTTTTTTTCTAGTTCAGTGTCCTGACCAAGATCACAGGTTGAATTCAGTTTTCATATGTTTTTAGTCTTTTTTAAAATTTTTTATTTATTTAATTTTTTTTGAGAAGGAGTCTCTTTCTGTTTCCCAGGCTGGAGTGCAGTGGCGCGTTCTCGGCTCACTACAACCTCCACCTCCTGAGTTCAAGCAATTCTCCTGCCTCAACCTCCCAAGTAGCCAGGACTACAGGCATGCACCACCACACCCAGCTAATTTTTTTGTATTTTTAGTAGAGAAGGGGTTTCGCCATGTTGGCCAGGCTGGTCTCGAACTCCTGACCTCAGGTGATCCACTCGCCTCAGCCTCCCAAAGTGCTGGGATTACAGGCGTGAGCCACTGCGCCCAGCAGTTTTTAGTCTTTTTAAATCTGGAAAGTTTCTCAGCCTTTCTTTGCCATTCATGACACTAACATTTTTTGAAGAATTCAGGCCATTATTTTGTAGAATGCCTCTCAATTTGGATTTCTCTGATATTTCCTCATGATTAAATTTAGATTTTGCATATTGGGCAAATGTACCTCAGAATTCATGCTGTATCCATCTCAGTGCGCTTGAAGAGACACATGTTGGCTTGCCCCATTATTGGTAATCATTTGGTAACTTTGATCACTTGGCTAAAGTGATTTATGCCATATTTCTTTCACTGGAAAATTTGAATTAGTAGGTATTTTGTAGGGAGATATTTCAGTGCTATGGAAATATCCTATTTTTCACCATATTTTCACTGACTAGTTTTACTGTGTATTAATTATTCTTCTCTTATTAGTTATGATGGTTCCAAAATGGAAGTTTTACTAACTGTATCACTCATTTATATTTATTAGTTGGCGTTCTACTGCAAAGAATTTCTCATCTCCCCCTTTAGCCCCAGTAATCCTGGATTATTATTTTATTCAATGGGTTTATAATCTGTTACTATCATTATGTACTTTGGTGTTCAGTTGTTGAAAATTGTCCAGCTGTAGGCTCTATTCAATGGGTTTATAATCTGTTACTATCAGTATGTACTTTGGTGTTCAGTTGTTGAAAATTGTCCAGCTGTAGGCTCTTTAAGCTGATTTCTGTGTACTTTTGACATGTCTCCATCATTTTTTGAGCCCTTCCTTACTTTAGGCACAATAAGATGTTCTAGGTTTATCTTGTACTAGAATCAGCCATTTCTCCAAGAAGCCCTGGTGTTTCTTTCAGTGGATTTTCTAAAGCAGCATAGCCTAATACCATTTCAAAGCCCAGGCTCCATCACTTGTGAACTGAGTTGACATGGTCAAATTAGTTAACCTTTCTAAGCCCTAGTTTTTATTTGGAAAATGGGGATTAAGATGGTACAAACCTCATAGTGTTGTTGTGAAGATTAATTTAGACAGTTCACTTTGATAACAATGCATGTCACATAGTAAATATGACATAAATGTTGCCTATTATTATTATTACATTACTATTCCCTCTGTTTTCCTTTAACAGGTTGTTCTTTTAAAGAATTATTGAAGACGAAGGTTTTTTTCTTTTTATTTTTTTAATGGCTTTACAGAATCTTAAATAGAATACAGTTTGACATGACGGCAAAAAATGTAAGTATTTGTAAATTTTTTAATGTAAGTATTGTTTAAAGTGAGCTGTGCTTTTTCCTACATATTTTCTCACCATTCTGGTTAATCAGATTTAATTTACTTGCATGGATTTATAATTGTATTTGTTTATGTTTATGCAGAATATGAGATAAGCTTTAATGCGATTGAATATGGTGCCCTAATGGAGATAGTAGCATTCTTGCAAATTGGCACCAAGTTACTTCTCAACAGCTGCAAATTGCTATCTCCAGAAAGTTTCCCACCCTGCCCTCCTCTTTTGGATATTGTAATAAATTTGTTTTGGTACTTGCTGGAGGGTTACTTGGCCTTTTTGAGCAAATCACTGTTTTCTTTGGCTTAATTTTTTTTTTTTTTTTTTTTTTTTGGTTACTCAGGGAAATGTATGTGCTCAGATATTGTCTGAAAGTAGCTTGCTACCTTCCATGAGATGGTTCCTGAAGAAACATTAGATTTTAGATGTTTTGGAGAAGTTATTCAAGTTTTTCCCTCTACTTGAGGTGATCATTTCTGAATATATCTCCTTTCAAGTTGTAGGTCACTCTTTATTTATTTATTTATTTGTCACTGTTTATTAATGAGTTTGTTTCCAGTTATGGTAAAGAATTGTGCCTTAAAGAGTACAACATATAGGGGAATTATTTATAAATTGCTTTACTGTTCCAATGTTATATGTATTAAAGTATAATTGCTTTACTGTTCCTATATTATTATGTAGGAATCTTTGACTGGGAATTAAACAAAAAGGGAATTTGTTATAAAGATGCAGGGATGTCTCAAGGAATTTAAGAGTGGGAATTTTATGGGCCCTCAGAAAGATCCAGGCCCAGAAACTAGAAATCCAGCAGGAATTGAAGCAGTATTTGGTTTTCATTTCTCATCTCTCTCAGCTTGTTACTGTGTACCTGCTTCATTTCTCCCTCTGTCTGTCTGTCCAAATCATCTTTCTCAGTTCCCCAGCCAGGATGGTGGAACATGGCCCCACTCAGCATTTCCATCTATATGTTAGGGGACCAGCCTGTTCAGAGAGAGGTGTGAAGAAAGGGAAGGAGGCAGGCCAGGCACGGTGGCTCACGCCTGTAATCCCAGCACTTTGGGAGGCCAAGGTGGGCGGATCACCTGAGGTCAGGAGTTCGAGACCAGCCTGGCCAACATGGTGAAACCCCGTCTCTACTAAAAATACAAAAAGTAGCCAGGCGCGGTGACAGACGCCTGTAATTCCAGCTACTCGGGAGGCTGAGGCAGGAGAATCCCTTGAACCTGGGAGGCGGAGGTTGCAGTAAGCTGAGATTACCCCATTGCACTCCAGCCTGGGGGACAAGAGCGAGACTTCGTCTCAAGAAAAAAAAACGGAAGGAGGTAGCTTGATACATCCTGCCTGCCTTTCTAGTTTCAGACTCCTTAGGAGGAGCCTCTGGCACAGTTAAAGTCTGATGTTGACTAGTGCTTTAGTTAGTTGTGACCAGGAGAAGCAAGTGTTGTTGCATGAAATGGCTGCTGAGGGTCCAGCACAGTGTGTGAGGAAAGATGATAAAGGGTTTCTTGTGAGTCAGACCGATAGTTCTAAATATTGCCCATTATGCAGCCGAACAATAGCATTAACAAACAAATCCTTATTGCATTATGTCTGTTTGCTTATTTTGGGTTATAATTCAGAACATTGCTTTTAACATGCATTGGTAACTAGAAGCAGATACAGATTTTGCTTCATTATCATTTAGGGACAGTCATTAAGATTTATTGAGTCATTAGGATATGAGGGCAGGAAAGAAGTTAGAGACTTCTCAGTATTTGACTTGTGTAACTGGGTAAATGACTGTGCTGTTTAATTAGAAGAGGAATTCTTAGGGAGGTATAGGATATTGTGATGAACTTAAATATTTTGTTTTGAACATACTAAAGTTGAGAAACCTAAAAACTTCCAAGTGGAGATATTGGCTAGGCAATTTGATAAGTGACTCTGGCACTCAGGGGAAAGCTTAGGAATGGAGGTAGAAATTTTTGGGTCATTTCTTTTTTTTTTTTTTGAAATGGAGTCTTTCTCTGTTGCCCGGGCTGGAATACAATGGCACAATCTCAGCTCACTGCAACCTCTGCCTCCCAGGTTCAAGTGATTCTCCTGCCTCAGCCTCCCAAGTAGCTGGGGGATTACAGGCATGTGCACCATGCCCGGCTAATTTTGTATTTTTAGTAGAGACGGGGTTTCTCCATGTTGGTCAGGCTGGTCTCAAACTCCCGACCTCAGGTAATCTGCCTGCCTCAGCCTCCCAAAGTGCTGGGATTATAAGTGTGAGCCACCGTGCCTGGCCCGGGTCATTTCATATTAAAATCATTGTAAAGCAATGGGACTACATGTGATCATATAGTGAGTGCATGGATAGCAAATATATAAGGACCAAGGTCTGAGCACAGGGATTCTCCAACAAAAAGATGGAAAGCAAGAGAAGCCATAAAGGACACTCAAAGAATGGGCAAAGACAGGAAGAAAAGAGTTATCCTGATGATCTGGAGGCCCAGGTGAAGAAAGTGTTTCAAGGGGAAGTGATCAATTGTGTCACATGTTACTGAGAAGTGACTCACAAACACAGAAGAGATTATAGATAGGGAAGAGATTGCCCTCTTACAGAGGCATTACTAACCATGTATTCAAATATGTACATTTTAAATTTTCTCATTTTACATGTCTCTGATGACAACAGTTTTTTTGTGAAGATTTACTTTTGTCTTATCCATGCTTTATTAGGTCTCTTATAGTTGCAAATGATCGAAACCCTATCAAAACAGCTTAACACAAAAAGTGGAATGTATTGACTTATATAATTGAAAAGTCTAGAGGCTGCTTCAAACACATCTAGATTCCAGGGATCAAACTATGATGTCAGGGGTCTGTCTTCTTCCATCTTTAGGCCTTCTGTATGGTGGCATAATGGCTTGCATTGGCCTCATAATACTTGTCTCAGAAGGAGAGAGGGAACTTTCGTTTTTTAAAGAGATGGAGTCTGGCTATGTTGCCCAGGCTGGTCTCAAACTCCTGGCTTCAAGGGATCTGCCTGACTTGGCCTCCCATAGTGCTGGGATTACAGGTGTGAGCCACTGCACCTGGCCCCTTTTTAGTATTTATGTTTCAAAATCTATGGAGAAGTTTGAGTTGACCTTGCTTAAACTCCGTGGAGATGGAAGTGGGATACGGTAAGTGGCCAGGCTTTGAGTCATGAGCCCACTTTGAGCCTCTAAGATTAATTGTCTTACTAGAACTACATGAGATGTAGGATTGATCACTTTGCAAAAGGAAGAGGTGAGGAGCTGGCAACATATTTATTGTATCTGGGGTGAAATTGCTATCAGATAGTATCTAGTATCCAGTAATATTTTTCTAGACCAAAAATGCAGTTGTGTTCTAATTTAAGCAATAATACAGTAAATAATTTGAAATATAATTTTTGAAGGTTTTTTTTTTTGCCTTGTCAATGAATCTTTAAGAAAAACATGTAGGCTGTAATACTCATTATGGAAAAATTAGAAAATACAGATAAAGAAAAGAAAAAATAGCCTAGAGACTGTCAGCAAAATTTTGCTTAGGAAGATATCTGATTTGTATACAAATTTGTATATATAGCAATCAAAATGTATAGACATTGGCCCAGCGCGATGGCTCACGCCTGTAATCCGAGCACTTTGGGAGGCCAAGGCAGGCGATACTTGAGGTCAGGAGTTCGAGACCAGCCTGGCCAACATGGTAAAACCCCATCTCTACTAAAAATACAAAAATTAGCTGGGCGTGGTGGCAGCGTGCCTGTAATCCCAGCTACTTGGGCCAGAGGGGCTGAGGCAAGATAATCACTTGAACCTGGGAGGCAGAGGTTGCAGTGAGCCGAGATCGTGCCACTACACTCTAGCCTGGGCAATAGGGACTATAAATTGCTGGGTTTATGGACATGAGCCACCGTGCCTGGCTACTATTTAATTTCTGTGATGAATGCATTTTCTTATCTTGATATCTCTGGAACATCATTTTAAGTGTCTATTTTAGTTTAGTTTAGTTTGGGACAGGGTCTTGCTCTGTTGCCCCGGCTGGAGTGCTGTGGCGTGATCATGGCTCACTGCAGCCTCGACCTCCTGGGCTCAAGCGATGCTCCCACCTCAGCCTCTCCAGTAGCGGAACTACAGGCACCTTGCCCACCTAATTTCTTCTTTTCTTTGTAGAGACAGGATCTCACTATGTTCCTTAAGGCTGGTCTCAAACTCTTGGGCTCAAGCAATCTTCCTGCCTTAGCCTCCCTAGGTGCTCCTAGTACAGGCATGAGCCATGATGCCTGGCCTAAGTGGCTATTTTATGTTATTTATTGTATGGATATTACACCAGTTTCCTAATATTGACCATTAAGTTACTTCTGCTTTTTTCCTTTTTGGAACATTTTGTCTGTTTTTGCTCACTCATCATATTATCTCCAGAAGAAAAATTCTATGAAATTACTGAGCCAAAGTGTGTATAATTTTTTAGAGCTTTTGATTCATATTGCTAAGATTGCACAGATTTATATATATACTTGTGGTATATGAAAGTTACATTTCTTTTTATATGTTTATAAATCTTTGCCAATTTAATCAGCAAAAAATGGTGTGCAATTTATTACATTTCTCTGATTACTAGTTAAGTAAACTAACATTCTGTACGTTTATTGGTCATTTGCATTTCTCTTTTGCATATGGTCTGTGTCAGGGTTGAAGTGTTGGAAGCCATTGCCATTTGGATGACAACCCACACTTAAATATTGCTTTGGCATATTAATAGATATATTTTTGCCAAATTAACAGATATATTTACATAATCATTTGACTCGATCCTATGAGCTCTTTAGTTTGTCTTGCACATACGTTCTATCATTCCCATTTTGTAGTGACCGTTCCACGATCACCTTGCCTGTGAAAAGTAGAGCTTAACTGAGCACAGATGATCTTACTCTGAACATTTCAGTAATGTTATGTCAGTCAGAAATGTTGAATATCAATGAAATTACAATATTATTAGTCAATATGATCTGATTCTTAAAAATTGAACTTAAATACTTTGAATTCAGTAAACGCATAGTGACTGGTTATATAGTACACAACACAGCATTGGAATACCCACTATAGTAACCATTTTATATATATGTATCTTATAACATCGTGTTTTATACCTTAAATACAGACAATACAATTTATTTTAAAAAATTGAGAAAAAAGAGAGGAATACTCAGCATATTTTCCTCAGGACATGATTAGGCAAAGAATTTAACATGAAATATGAGTTCACTTTTTTCTCTTGTTCATTGAAAGATAAGTCCTTTTTAAATAGGTAGAATAAGGGAAGAATGGCTAATATTTTAGGATGCTTTCGCTAGCCAACTTTTTCTACTCTCAAATAATACAGTTTTTTTGAATCTTTACAAAGTGTTTATGATAGTAGAAATTAATACGTATTTTGAAGTTTTAATTAAATATATTTTGGTTTTATATATAAGCTTTAAATACAAACACCTCCCCTCCATCTATGAGACTAAGATTAGCATGCAGTATGGACTCACAATTGACTTTTATCTTTTTGGAGTACAATTTGTTGGTTCTTAAGATGCAGGTGTACAACTGCTTAAAAAGTTTCCACATTCGTTGGCTGTTTTACTCTGCAGAAGTTGGATATTAAGAGCAGGTGTTTAAGCATAACGGTAACCCAGTAACTGAACTCTCTATTATGAATATGTGGTTTTAGTTGAGGTTTTTGAGGTTTAGTTGAGGTTGTATAATAACAAAAAGGTATAAACTGATCCTTTTGAAGTTATTATAATACATGTATTTAAATGGTTATATTGTATCAAGCATGGAATTTATTAAAGGCTGTCTTTGCCTTCTTTGCTTTCTTTTTAAAGTAGAACACCAACAAGTTTTGCCTCTGTCATCTTCCTATAGCAGAAGAGTTTAAAAAGGAGGGGGGAGTTATTAGTAATGGCACAATAAACTCTTCAACAAATCAACAAGTTGGATATTTAACATTATTTGTGAGCAACTGAAGAGCCATAACATATAGTTATTTGTTGCAAATTTTGTTGGAAAGTATTGTCTTTATTTCTAACTGAAAAGTGATAAGAAGCTGGACAAAGTTAATTATCTGCACTATTATCTACAAAGAATTAAGAGACCATTTTCTAGATGACTTAGTCTCAGCTACTGTCATAAAAATTTGATGATGATAGATTCTAGAGATTTGCATCAAAATCACTTGTTAGGATATGAAAAATATGTAGAAATATTACTGCTAACATACTTCTTGACAGAAAGAAACAGCTATTAGTAGAGCATTTGAAGTCTTAGTAGAGCATTGAATTATCAAATAATGAAATAATTAGCTCTTACATTGATATTATAAACTATCAAATAATTGCTTATGAAAAATATAAATACAGCCAGGCGCGGTGGCTCACGCCTGTAATCCCAGTACTTTGGGAGGCCAAGATGGGTGGATCACTTGAGGACAGGAGTTTGAGACCAGCCTGACCAACATGGTGAAACCCTGTCTCTACTGAAAATACATAATTAGCTGGGCGTGGTGGTGGACACCTGTAATCCCAGCTACTTGGGAGGTTGAGGCAGGAGAATTGCTTGAACCCGGGACGCAGAGGTTACAGTAAGCCGAGATTGTGCCATTGCACTCCAGCCTGAGCAACAAAAACGAAACTCCATCTGAAAAAAAAAAAAAAGAAGAAAAATATAAGTAGTCAGTGTTTAAAACAATAAGTGGATAGTTATAAAGTTATAAAGCTTTGTGTGCTTTAAAATCTTTTCAGATTGCTGGAGATCTGATGTGCTGCACAGTGATGATAATTAATAGTACTGTATTGTGTGCTTGTAATTTGCTAAAAGGATAGATCTTAAATTGAATCTTCGCAACACACATATACACAATAATAGCTATATAGAGGTAATGGATATGTCAGCTTGACTGTGGTGATCATTTTACAATGTATACATATATCAAAACATCAAGATGTACACCTTAAGTGTATGCCATTTTTATATATCAATGATATCTCAGTAAAGGGGTTAAAAAATCCTTTCCATGTGGTAGTATCTTGAAAGTATAGTTTGAGGGCTGGGCGTGGTGACTGATGCCTGTAATCCCAGCACTTTGGGAAGCTACGGTGGGCAGATCACTTGAGGTCAGGAGTTCGAGACCAGCCTGGCCAACATGGTAAAACCCCTTCTCTACTAAAAATACAAAAATTAGCTGGGCGTGGTGGCAGGTGCCTGTAATCCCGACTACCTGGGAGGCTGAGGCAGGAGAATCACTTGAACCCGGGAGGCGGAGGTTGCAGTGAGCCAAGATGGTGCCATTGCACTCCAGCCTGGGCCACAAGAGTGAAACGCCATCTGGGAAAAAAAAAAAAAAAAAGAATAGTTTGAGGTATCATACCACAAACTTGTGATGTTACAAGTTAGTGTAATGTAACAAAATTGTAATGTTTCAAGGTTACAAATCTTCAATGCTTACAAAAAGTATTTGATAGTAATAATAGAGCCAATTTTTGGATGTTTGCATTCTGCCAAGTTTTCAAAAATTGAGGTTTTTTTTTCCTCTAGGCTTTGTAATATATTTCTGATATTCTGTTTGATGATATTACTGTATTCAGCTCTGTGATGCCAAGTAGTGTAGTGGATATTACCTTAAATGAAATAAATTATCTAAAAGTGAATTCATAAATACTTGCTGTGGGTAGTCCCTCAAGTATAATACTGACAGTAACGTATGCTGACATGGATTGAGCAGTATGTGCCAAATCCTGTGCTATATGCTTTACATGAATTATCTCATTTAGTCTTTATAACAACCTGAATTGCTAAGTACTGGTATCACCCTCCAATTTACAGATGAGGAAATGCATGACTTGACCAAGGCCAAACCCCTAGTAGGCTTGATGGTCCAGAATATGAATCCAAGCAGTTGGACTTAAGGCCAATGTATTTTACTTCTGCATTGTGGTGTTAATGGTCTTTATTTGATTCCTCACATGTCATAGTATTGAAAGCATTTTAGATAGTGATTAAGAATAGTACAAATTAAGGGCAACAGTGGGGATGGAATTTTGAATATCTATTGGCAACTTCATGGCTGCCACATTACTTATTTGCTTTCAAAGAACTGTCAGTAAAATCTGTAAAATCTCAGTTCTGCTCATAAGTAATAGTATTTCATTAATTTTTATCTTAAGCTGGACAATTCATATTCCCCTCACCTTTTTTTTTTTTTTTGAGACAGGGTCTCACTCTGTCATCCAGGCTGGAGTGCAGGGGCATGATCTCAGCTCACTGCAACACCTCTGCCTCCCAGGCTCAAGCAATCCTCCGACCTCAGCCTCCCAAGTAGTTGGGACTACAGGCAATATTTTTCCCCTTTTAAATAATATGTCAACATTTCATTTTAAAATAATACTCCTGTGGTTAATATAATTAATTCATTTGATGTGGCTATATATATTTGATATGGATGTCTGATGGAAGATATAAAATAGCTTGTTAAGTGAACACATACTACTTAATATTCTATTTTTAACTTTTTAAACGGTTTTATTCAGGTTGGTTTGACTTCCACAAATGCAGAAGTAAGAGGATTTATAGATCAGAATCTCAGTCCAACAAAAGGTAAGGATTATTGAATAAAATTTTTCTGAATTAAGTTAGTTTTATTGCATTTGTTTTGTAAAATATGCAGCTACATGAATTACTTTATGTATAATAATTTTATGATATTAGCACGTTGTTCCATGCCACATAACTTGTGCTGTATGAAAGTCATTTACCTCTGACAGACGGAGGATTTTTGTGTGTGATTTTTCTCTTTCCTAAGAGATCTCTAAGATCCCTTATCAATGATCTTATTACAATTGAAACTGTTCAGACCACTTTTTTCTTGATTTTCTTGTTTGACAATCCTACTTTCAAATGGTTTAAGTTGTAAGGAAGTACAGTAGAGAAAATACATATATATATGTTTTGTATATTTTATATACATGTGTATGTGTGTATTTCTTTGACTAATATATGTCTTACTGGAAGAATGCTTATATCAGAAATCTGGCCCACTGGCTTGGTGCAGTGGCTCACACCTGTAATCCCAGCACTTTGGGAGGCCGAGGTGGGTGGATCACTTGAGCCCAGGAGTTTGAGACCAGCCTGGGTAACATAGTGAGACTCTGTCTTTACAAAAACTTAGCCGGGCATGGTGATGTGTACCTGTAGTCCCAGCTATTCAGGAGGCCAGTGTAGGAGGATTGCTTGAGCCTGGAAGGTTGAGGCTGCAGTGAGCCATAATCATGCCACTGTACTCCAGCCTGGGTGACAGAATGAGACCTTGTCTCAAAAAAAAAAAAAGTATTCTGACCCACCAGTACAAGAACTTACACAGGAACCAGCAGTATCTTTCAATATGTCTCCTTGAACAATATCTTGTGGTATATAGAGATACATGCTGAAATGTCTACGGATGAAATTATATGATGTCTGGAATTGGCTTCAAAATAATCCACTAGGAGAAGGAGGGTAAAGTGGGTGGTATTATAGATAAAACAATATTGTCTTAAGTTGATTATTTGTTTAAGTTAGGTAATATTTCTGTGGGGTTTCATTATTCCTTTCCTTTCTCTTTTGTGTATATTTGAAATTTTTCATTATAAACTGTAGGAAAAAGATCTATTACAATATAAATAGCTATGAGAGAAACATCAGCTTCCTTAAAGGGTTTATGTCTAAGGTGGGAGACGTACTCTAGAGCAGAGGTTCCCAATTCCCAGGCTGTGAGTTCATGGCCTGTTAGGAACCAGGCTGCATAGCAGAAGGTGAGCGGCCAGCAAGTGAGCATTAGATTCTCATAGGAGGGCGAACCCTATTGTGAACTGCACATGGGAGGGATCTGGGTTGTGCAGTCCTTAAGAGAATTTAATGCCTGATTATCTGAGGTGGAACAGTTTCATCCTGAAACCATCCATCTCTCTCCACCCCCGTCCATGGAAAAATTGTCTTCCACGAAACTGGTCCCTGGTACCAAAAAAGGTTGGGGACCACTGTTCTAGAGAGCAGGCTAGAGACATCTATATTCCAATATAAAAATGTCTAGCTTAATTTTTTTTTTTTTTTTTTTGGTGGCAGAGTCTCACTCTGTTGCCCAGGCTGGAGTGCAGTGGCATGATCTTGGCTCACTGCAACCTCCACTTCCCGGGTTCAAGTGATTCTCCTTCCTCAGCCTCCCAAGTAGATGGGATTACAGGCACATGCCACAATGCCCAGCTACTTTTTGTATTTTTGGTAGAGACAGGGTTTCCAGGGTTTCACCTTGTTGGCCAGGTTTAAGCCACCACACGTGGCCTAGCTTAATAATAATAATAGTCCGTGGGAATGATTCTGAGAGTTAAGGTATGTATTATGAGGCCATTTAAGAGATACTTTAAGCCTCAATGCTCCTCATTTTTTTTCCCACATGACAACATTCATAGAAAATGATAACATTTGTGGGATGCACTAGGGCTAAACAAAAAGGCTGCTTAAGGTCAGGATTAAGCTACCTAGAAGCTTCAGCTGCCCGAGGCCACTCCAGACTGCCGTGAGGGCTGAGGGACTCCATTCTTTTGTATACCCATAGCTTATTCACAACACGTAACTGGGAATCTCTGCTCTAATAAAACGTAGTAATCAGGTCAGGGGAAGGAAGTGGGAACAACAAGCTTGGTAGACATGGAAGACTATGATATTGAGTATTGCAATAATGAGAATAATGGAATGATGCAGCAACCTTGAAAATAAAGAGAGGATAGCAAGTCATAAAGGGGAAAAGTGACACGGAAAAATGCTTTTGGCTGGGCATGGTCGCTCACACCTGTAATCCCAGCACTTTGGGGGGCCAAGGTGGGTGGATCACCTGAGGTAAGGAGTTTGAGACCAGCCTGAGCAACATGGTGAAACCCTGTCTCTACTAAAAGTACAAATATTAGCCAGGTGTGGTGGCAGGTGTCTGTAATCCCAGCTACTGTGGAGGCTGAGGCAAGAGAATCACTTGAACCCAGGAGGCGGAGGCTGCAGTGAGCTGAGATCACGCCATTGTACTCCAGCCTGGGCAACTGAATGACAGTCTGTCTCCAAAAAAAAAAAAGAAAGAAAAGAAAGAAAGAAAAATGCTTCCAAAAGACAGAAGACAAAGAAAGAGAATGGGGGTTTAGGTGAGAAAGATTGTCTTTGATGGTAGAATAGGCATCTGAAGGGTAAGTACTAGTATAAATGTTAGCCCTGGACAGATGTTAACACCAGTAAAGTTTAGTTACAGAGTAAAACCTCAGTTTGTTTAACTTTATAGAACAAATGGAGAGGAAGACAGAGAATCATTTAAGAGTGGACTAGAGAGATCAGATTTTGAAATAGCTATGTGCATGTGTTTGTTTTTGAGACAGGGTTTTGCTATGCCCAGGGTGGTTTTGAACTCCTGGAGTTCAAACCTCTGGAGTAGCTGAGACTACAGGCATGTGTCACTGCACCTGGCTGAAATAATTATATGTTTTAAAAGAAAACTGTTGCTCTTCTTTGAGCTGTTAGCTAGTAACAGCAGAAGGAACTTCACATTAAGTGAACCAACAAGATTTGGAAGCGATTTCTTTTAAATATTTTTTAATTGGTAAAATTCAGTTAATATTTGTTACAGGCCCAAGATGAGAGTTGTATTGGAAGTGAGATGTAGAAAAGTATTTTTCTTAATTGAAATGATGATGTAGCAATGATATTATAGAAACTTTTGAAAAATAGAAAAAAAATTCTGCCTTTCTAATACAACCTTTTTTTGTAATTTTTCATAATTATTTATATAACTATGTTTTAAAGTTATAAAACTGGTATATATTATAGTTGTCTATTTTCCTTTTTTGACTGAATCTAAAAAACACACTTTCCATGTTTTGACATTTATAAATACCTTTCTTAGAGCTTCATACTGTTTCATTGTGCTTATGAGTAATGATTTATTAAACATTTTTTCATTTCCTTATTGTTGGATATTTGTCTTTTTTGTTGGTTATATATGATGCATATATATTTCTATATATGATATAAACCTATGATGTTGGACTTCATAATGAATCTTTAATCAGCTAAGTTTTTGTTTATTTATTAAGATAAGTACTCAGAAGTGCAGTTACTGGGTCACTCCCCTGCCTAATTAAACCCTTTTAAGCAACTTCCTATTTAAATTAAAATAAAATCCCAAATCCCTTACCTGTAACACCCTGAAGTTAGGTCCTGAAGTTAGGTTCATTTTTTTCCTACGATTTTTCCTCTGTGTTCTTCACATATGACAATTTTCATTAATCTGTCTTCAAGTTAGCTTATTTTTTTTTCAGTTATCACTATTCTATTAATCCTAGCCAGTGATTTTTTTTTCAGACATTGCATTTTTCAGTTCGAGAATTTCCATTGGGTTCTTTATGTTTTTTTTTTTTCTACTGAGGAGAGAGGGTGAAAGCACAAATGCAAGAGCATTGACAAAGAAATTGTAGAATGTTAGAGCAGCACTGAACTCAATTGAGGTTAAAGATCTTAAACCCTGCTGGACGCGGTGACTCACGCCTGTAATCCCAGCATTTTGAGAGGCTGAGGGGGGTGGAACACCTGAGGTCAGGAGTTTGAGACCAGCCTTACCAACATGGTGAAACCCTGTCTCTACTAAAAAATACAAAAATTAGCTGGGCATGATGGCGGGCACCTGTAATCCCAGCTGCTTGGGAGGCTGAGGCAGGAGAATCACTTGAACCAGGGAGGCAGAGGTTGCAGTGAGCCAAGATCACGTCATTGCACTCCAGCCTGGGTGACAGAGCAAGACTCCGTCAAAAAAAAAAAAAAAAGGATATTAAATCCAGGAGGTCGACTACTTTTGTCCAGCAGCACTAATAAGAAAGATAGCTGGTCTGGGCACAGTAGCTCATGCCTATGATCCCAGCACCCTGGGAGACTGAGGTGGAAGGATTTCCTGAGTCCAGGAATTTGAGGCTGCAGTGAGCTATGATTGCACAACTGCATTCCAGCCTGGGTGACAGAGCATGACCCTGTCTCAAAAAAAAAAAAAAGAAAAAAAAAGACCTGGCGTGGTGGCTCACACCTATAATTCCAGCACTTTGGGAAGCCAAGGCATGCGGATCTCTTGAGCCCAGGAGTTCGAGCCCCCAGCCTAGCCAGCATGGTGAAACCCTGTCTCTACTAAAAATACAGAAATTAGCCAGGTGTGGTGGTGCATGCCTGTAATCCCAGCTACTCGGGTGGCAGAGACACAAGAATCACCTGAACCCGGGAGGTGGAGGTTGCAGTGCGTCAAGATCACGCCACCGCACTCCAGCCTGGGGGATAGAGTGAAACTCTGTCTCAAAAAAAAGAGAAAAAAGGAAAAAAAAAGATAGCTGGACTGCTCCAGGGTTGCGTTATATCCAGCCAGTACTACAGAAGGGAAAACAGTATAGATGTGAGACACATATAAAGATTGTTTTGTGGCAAGAAATGAGACCTGAGAGGTAGGCCACGTTCTTTCATTGATTCAGCAAATATTTATTGAATAGTACTTACTTACTATGTGCCAGGCATTTTTCTAGGTGCTAAGGATAAACAAGGAACAGAACAAAGTCCCTTCCCTCATGGAGCTTACATTCTGGTGAGGAAGATAGATTACAAACACATACACATAAAAAACTGGTTATGTGAAAAAATCTGTATATCAGGGTATAGGACTGAGGATACAATAGCAAGGAGATTCAGCTTTAGATGGGGTGGGTCAGAGAAGAATGCACTGAGGAAGTAACAATGTAGCAGAGGAGGTGACTACACAGTAGAGACCTAGATAATAAAGTTATTACTCATAATCTGTAATGCTAATTAGACTGCAACTTAATGAATCAGTAAAGAAGTATGCAAAATAGGCTGGGTGCCGTGGCTCATGCCTATAATCCCAACACTTTGGGAGGCCAAGGGGGGTGGATTGCTTGAGCTCAGCAGTTCAAGACCAGCCTGGACAACATGGCAAAACCCCGCCTCTACAAAAATTACAAAAAAATTAGCTGATGTGGTGGCGTGTACCTGTAGTCCCAGCTTCTCTGGAGGCTGAGGCAGGAGGATCACTTGATCCTGGAAGGTGGAGGTTGCAGTGAGCTGAGATCGTGCCACTGAACTCCAGCCTAGGTGACAGAGTGAGGCCCTGTCTCAAAAAGAAAAGAAAAGAAAAGAAAAGAAGTATGTGAAATAATAAGAAATGCAGTCATGTGCTGCATAATGATGTTTCAGTCAATAATGGATGGCTATCCAGTGGTGGTCCCATAAGATAATAGTCTGTTTTTACTGTACCTTTTCTATGTTTAGCTATGTTTAGGTACACAAATACTTACCATGTGTTACAGTTGCCTACAGTATTCAGTACAGTAACATGCTACACATTTAGGTTTGTGTAAGTATACTCCATGATGTTTGTACAACAATGAAATCACCTAACAAAGCATTTCTCAGAACTTATCCCCATTGCCAATTGACACATGACTACATATATTAGTCTCTGCTCCTACTCTCTGGCACAGAACTCTTACAACACTTGTAATTTCCTGAATGATAGGGGTGCTAGGAGAATCATTTGTCATATCATTTGATCGCTGCCCTGATTCCTGAGACAGAGTTCCTAATACCCTTGTAGATAGGAGTACTAGGAGTATCTTTTGTTGTAATATTTGGTCTTTGACCCCAGTTCCTGACACAGAACTCCTAAGACCTTTGTAATTTCCTGAGTGATAGGAGCATCTGATACAGAGCTCCTAAATCCCTCAGGATTTCCTGGGTAATTAGGAGTGACTTTTGTACAAATGAGGTGACCCTTGGTGGACTCCTGGATGGGGGCTAGTCACCAGAAAGATAAAGCCACGATTGTAAGCTTGAAGCTTTCAGCTCTACCCTCTATCCATTGGAGATGGGAGAAGGGCTGGAAATTGAGTTAATAATTAATCATACCTCTGTGATGAAGCCTCCATAAAAATCCCTGAACTGTAAGGTTTGGACAGTTTCCAGGTTGGTGTAGACACCCATGTGTCAGGAGGGTGGCGCACCCCAACTCTGGGGACAGAAGCTTCTGAGCTTGGAGCCCTTCCATACCTTGCCCTATGTATTTCTTCATCTGGCTGTTGATCTTGTTCATCTATGTCCTTTGTTATATCCTTTAAAAATTAACTGATAAACATAAGTAAAGTGCTTCCCTTTTGCTAGAGTTCTGTGAGCCACTCTAGCAAATTAATCGAACCTGAGTAGGGAGTTTGAGGAACCCCAATTTATAGCTGGTTGGTCAGAAGCAGAGGTTACAACCTGGTGCTTGCAACTGGCATGTGAAGTGGGGGACAGTATTATGGCTCTGAGCCCTTAACCAGTGGGATCTGATGCGATCTCCTGGTAGTGTCAGAATTTATTTTTTGCTAGTAGGGAGAAATCCCCACACATTTTGGTGACCAGAGGCAAAGTATTTTGTATTAAATGGTGTACAAGAGTTGGAAAAACACTTTGGTTTTTTTCCCATTCTTAATAAAGTGATACCATCAGAAAGAGAACCCTAGAAGCAGAATGTAGACAAAACTAGAAGTGGAGGTGATCCTGAAGAGAGAGAGGCAGTAAGTTCTCAGAAGTTACCACCAAATCCAGGTGAAAAAGAACAAGGGCGGAAGATAGTGGCAGAAGGGAAGGGAAAGAAATGATAAGCATGAATAATATTTTAAAAGTAGATTTGGTAACTGAGATTTGGTCACCTCAGTCAGAGGCAAGGTACTAATCAAGGTAGATTGCTGGGATCACAGTTTGATTGACTGAGTAGATAATGGGTAGAGATTTCCCATCCATTCTCTGTTTTACCAGCAGAACCCTTTTCCCAAGTAAAATCTTACATGGAATCCGATATATCAGTTAGACAAAATGAGGCTAATGTGGGTGGAGCTTCCTGAGGTTATTAGCAATACTTCTAATGGGAAGTAGGACAAGAGGCGTTATATGCACATACCCTGAAGAGCTCTTTTTTTTAAGATTTAACTGTTTCCAGCTTCCCTTGTCCTTGCGCTCAGATATACAGTTGGCAGGGGAAATTTTTGTTACTTTTCCCCCTTAATAAAAGAGTAATAAATGCTCATTAAAAAATACAAAGAAAAATGAGAAAAATACAAAATCTAGTTCAAATACACAAGATTAAAACAATATATTTTCTTTTATTATTTTTTATGTGCAGCTTAAAAATAAGGTTATAATCATATTTATTTCTAATATTTTGAAGTTTTGATTAAAAATTTTTAAAAATTTTTGTGGGTACATAATAGATGTGTATACATATATATTTATGGAGTACTTGAGTTACTTTGATATAGGCATACTTTATCAGATGTGTAATAATCACATCGTGGTAAATGGAGTATCCATCCCCTCAAGCATTTGTCCTTTGTGGTTACAAACAATCCAGTTACACTGTTTTAGTTATTTATAAATGTATAATTATTGACCGGCTGGGTGCAATGGCACATGCCTGTAACCCCAGCACTTTGGGAGGCAGGCGGATCACTTGAGGTCAGGAGTCTGAGACCAGCCTGGCCAACATGGTGAAACCCTGTCTCTACTAAAAATATAAAAATTAGCTGAGTGTGGTGGCACTCGCTTGTAATCCCAGCTACTTGGGAGGCTCAGGTGGGAGACTTGCTTGAATCTGAGAGGTAGAGGTTGCATTGAGCTGAGATCACACCACTGCACTCCGGCCTGGGCGACAGAGCGAGTCTCTGTCTCAAAAAAAATAAAAATAAAAAAATCTAATATCAAATATTATTTATTCTTTCTGTTTTTTTTGTACTCGTTAATCACCCTCACTCCCCCTGCCATCCCTGCCACGCCACTATGTTTCCCAGCCTCTGATAACCATAGTTTATTTTCTGTCTCCACGTGTTCAATTGTTTTAGTTTTTAGCACCCACAAATAAGTAAGAACATGTGAAGTTTATCTTTCCATGCCTTGCTTATTTCACTTAACATAATGACCTCTGGTTCCTTCCATATTGTGAATGACAGGATCTCATTTTTTTTAATGGCCGAATAGTACTCCACTGTGTACATGTACCACATTTTCTTTATCCATTTGTATGTTGATGGACACTAAGATTGCTTCTAAATCTTGGCTATTGTGAATAGTGCTGCAACAAACATGGAAATACAGATGTCTCTTCAGTATACTGATTTCCTTTCTTTTGGGTGTATACCTAGTAGTGGGATTGCTGGATCATGTGGTAGCTCAATTTTTAGTTTTTTGAGGAGCTCCCAAACTGTTCTCCGTAGTGTACTAACTTATATTCCTGCCAACAGCGTACAAGGGTTCCCTTCTCTCCACATCCTCACCGACATTTGTTATTCCCTGTCTCTTGGTTAAAAGCCATTTTAGCTGGGATGAGATGATATCTCATTGTAGTTTTAATTTGCATTTCTCTGGTAATCAGTGATTTTGAGCACTTTTTATATACCTGTTTGCCATTTATATGTCTTATTTTGAGAAATGTCTATTCAGATCTTTTGCCCATTTTTTAATTGAATTGTTAGCTCTTTTATATTCTGGTTATAAAACTCTTGTCAGGTGGGTAGTTTGCGGATGTTTTCTCCCATTCTGTGGGTTGTCTCTCATGTTGTTGATTGTTTCCTTTGCTATGCAGGAACTTTTTACTTGGTATGTTTGCATTTGTCCATTTTTGCTTTGGTTGCCTGTGCTTGTGGGGTCCTGCTCAAGAAATTCTTGCCCAGACTAATGTCCTGGAGATTTTCCCCAAGGTTTTCTTGTAGTAGTTTCATAGATTGAGGTCTTAGATTTAAATCTTTAGTCCACTTTGATTTGATTTTTGTATATGGTGAGAGATAGGGGTCTAGTTTCATTCTTTTGCATACGGATATCCAGTTTTCCCAGCACTGTTTATTGAAGAAACTGTCTGTTCTCCAATGTATGTTGTTGGCACCTTTGTGGAAAATGAGTTCACTCTAGGTGTATGGATTTATTTCTGGGTTCTCTATTCTGTTCCATTGGTCTATGTGTCTGTTTTTTTGCCAGTATCATGCCATTTTGTTTACTATAGCTCTGTAGTGTAATTTGAAGTCAGGTAATATGATTCCTTCAGTTTTGTTCTTTTTGCTCAGGATAGCTTTGGCTATTCTGGGTCTATTGTGGCTCTATATAAATTTTAGGATTGTTTTTTCTATTTCTGTGAAGAATGTCATTGGTATTTTGATAGGATTGCATTGAATCTAAAGATTGCCTTGGGTACTGTGGACATTTTAACAATACTGATTCTTCTAGTCTATGAATATGGAATATCTTTCCATTTTTTGTGTCCTCTTTAATTTCTTTCATCAGTATTTTATAGTTTTTATTGTAGGGATCTTTCATTTCTTTGACTAATTCCTAGGTATTTAATTTCGTTTGTAGCTACTATAAATGGGATTACTTTTAATTACTTTTTCAGATTGTTCACTGTTGCCATTAGAAAGCTACTGATTTTTGTATGTTGATTTGTGTCCTGCAACTTTACTGAATTTGCTTAGCAATTCTAATAGTTTTTTTGTGGAGTCTAGATTTTTCAAAATATAATATTATATTATCTGCAAACAGGGATAATTTGACTTCTTCCTTTCCAATTTGAATGGCCCTTTATTTTTATCTCTTGTCTGAATGTTGTAGCTAGGACTTCCAGTACTATACTGAATAACAGTGTTGAAAGTAGGCTTCCTTGTTGTGTTCCAGATCTTATAGGAAAGGCTTTCACTTTTTCCTATCCTGTATTTTACTAGCTGTGGGTCTGTCATGTATGCCTTTTATTATGTTGAGGTACGTTCCTTCTGTACCCAGTTTTTTAGGGATTGTATCATGAAGCGATGTTGAATTTTATCAAATGCTTTTTCAGCATCAGTTGAAATGATTATATTGTTTTTGTCTTTCATTTCATTGAAATTATATATTACATTGATTGACTTGCATTCATTGAGCCATTTTGCATCTCTGGGATACATCCCACTTGGTCATGATCAATGATCTTTTTAATGTGTTGTTGAATACGGTTTAGTAGTATTTTGTTGAGGGTTTTTGCATCAGTGTACATCAGGGATATTTGCCTGTAGTTTTCTTTTTTTGATGTTTCTTTGTCTGGTTTTGGCATCTGGGTGATACAAGCCTTGTAGAATGAATTTGGAAGTATTCATCTCTCCTCCATTTCAATGGTCCCCAACCTTTTTGGCCCCAGGGATTGGTTTTGTGGAATACAATTTTTCCATGGACTGGGGTGAGGGGTGGTATGGTTTCAGAATGATTCAAGTGTATTACATTTGTTGTGCACCTTATTTCTAATATTATTACATTGTGATATATAATGAAGTAATTATACAACTCACCATAATGTAGAATCAGTGGGAGCCCTGAGCTTGTTTTCCTGCAACTAGGTGGTCCCATCTTGGGGTGACGGGAGTCAGTGACAGATCATCATCAGGCATGAGATTCTCACAAGGAGCACACAACTTAGATCCCTCACATGCACAGTTCACAACAGGGTTTGCACTCCTGCGAGACTCTAATGTCGTGGCTAATCTGACAGAGGTGGAGGTCAGGTGTTAATGCAAGCAGTGGGGAGCAGCTGTAAATACAGATGAAGCTTCTTTCACTCGCCTGCCACTCACCTCCTGCAGTGCAGCCTGGTTTCTAACAGGCCATGGACCAGTACCAGTCTGTGGCCCAGGGGTTTGGGACCCCTGCTGTACTTTTTGGAATAGTTTGAGTAAGATGGATATCAGTTCTTCTTTAAATATTTGGTAAGATTTAGCAGTGAAGCTGTCAGGTGCTGGGCTTTTCTTTACTGAAAGCCTTTTTATTACTGCTTCAGTCTTGTTACTCGTTATTGGTCTGTTCAGGTTTTGGATTACTTTATGGTTCAGTGTTGGTAGGTTGTATGTGTCTGGGAATTTATCCATTTCTTCTAGGTTTTCCAATTTATTGGCATATAGTAGCCATGTTGCTCCTAGTAGCCACTAATGAATTTCCGTGGTATCAGTTTTAATGTCTCCTTTTTTGTCTCTGATTTTATTTATGTGGGTCTTCTCTCTTTTTTTCTTAGTCTTACTAAAGGTTTGTCAATATTATCTTTTCAGAAAACCAACTTTTTGTTTCATTGATCTTTTGCATTGTTTCCTGTGTTTCAATTTGTTTTATTTCTGCTCTGATCCTTATTCTTTCTTCTACAAATTTTAGGTTTGGTTTGCTCTTGCTTTTCTAGCTCTTTAAGATGCATCATTAGGTTATCTGTTTGAAGTTTTTTCACTTTTTTGATGTATAAGCACTTATACCATAAACTTCCCTCTTAGTGCTTCTTTCACTATATCTCATAGGTTTTGGTGTGTTGTGTTTCTTTTATCATTTGTTTCAAGTACATTTTAAATTTCTTTCTAATTTCTTTTTTGACCCTCTGGTCAACTGGTAGCATATTGTTCAGTTTCCATATCTTTGTACAGTTTCTAGAATTCCTCTTGTTATTGATGTCTAGTTTTATTCCATTGTGGTCAGAGAAGATGCTTCATAATATTTCAATTTTTTGAATGTTTTAAGACTGTTTTGTTACCTAACATATGGTCTGCTCTTGAGAATGATCCATGTGCTGAAGAAAAGAATGTGTATTGTGCAGCCATTGGATGAAATGTTTTGTAAATATCTTATTAGGTCCAATTGGTCTATGGCGAAAATTAAGTCTAGTGTTTCCTTGTGGATTTTCTGTTTGGAAGATCTGTTCATTGCTGAAAGTGGGATATTGAAGTCTCCAGCTATTATTGTATTGGGAGTTTATCTGTCTGTTTAGCACTAATAATATTTGCTTTATATATCTGGGTGCTCCAGTGTTGGGTACATATATATTTACAATTGTTATATCCTCTTGCTGAATTGACCCCTTTATGTAATGACCTTCTTTGTCTCTTTATAGTTTTGTCTTGAAGTCTGTTTTATCTGATACAAGTATAGCTACATCTGCTCTTTTTTGGTTTCCATTATCATGGAATATCTTTTTCCATCTCTTTATGTATCTGCATGTGTCTTTATTGGTGAAGTATGTTTCTTGTGGGCAACAAGTCATTGGATCTTGTTTTTTATCCATTCAGCCACTCTATGTCTTTTGATTGGAGAGTTGAGTCCATTTTCATTCGATGTTATTGTTGATAAGTATGGACTTACTCCCGCCATTTTATTGTATTCTGGTTGTTTTGTGATGTTCTCTTCCTTCCTTCTTCCCTTCCTTCCTGTGTTCCTTTTAGTTAAGGTGATTTTTCTCTGGTGGTATGATTTAATTTCTTGCTTTTTATTTTTTGAGTATCCATTGTATGTTGTTTGATTTGAGGTTACTATGAGGCTTGCAAATAATATAACCCATTATTTTTTAAACAGATGACAACTGGCTGGATGTGGTGGCTCATTCCTGTGATCCCAGCACTTTGGGAGGCTGAGGCGGGCAGATCACTTGAGGTCAAGAGTTCGCGACCAGCCTGGCCAACATGGCAAAAACCCCATCTCTACCAAAAATACAAGAATTAGCCAGGCATGGTAGCGTGCATCTGTAATCCCAGCTACTTGGGAGGTTGAGGCATGAGAATCACTTGAACCTGGGAGGCGGAGGTTGCAGTGAGCCGAGATCGCGCCACTGCACTCCAGCCTGGGTGACAGAGCAAGACTCCATGTCAAAAAAGTTAAAAATAAGTGAGTTTTGTACCTTCAGATGATTTCTTATTGCTCATTAACATCCTTTTCTTTTAGATTGAAGGACTTTCTTTAGAATTTCTTGTAGAACAGGTCTGGTGTTGATGAAATCTCTTTGCTTTTGTTGTCTGGGAAAGTCTTTATTTCTCCTTCACGTTTGAAGGATATTTTTGCTGGATATACTATTCTGGGGCAAAAGGTTTTTTCCTTCAGAACTTTAAATATGTCACGCCACTCTCTTCCTGGACTGTAAAGTTTCCACTGAAAAGTCTGCTGCCGGGTGCTTTGGAGCTCCATTGTATGTTATTTGTTTCTTTTCTCTTGGGGCTTTTAGGATTCTTTCTTTATCTTTGACCTTCAGGAGTTTGATTATTAAATCCCTTGAGGTAGTCTTTGGGTTAAGTCAGCTTGGTGTTCTATAAACTTCTTGTACTTGAATGTTGATATCTCTCTCTAGGTTTGGGAATTTTGCTGATATTATCTCTTTGAATAAACTTTTTACCTTATCTGTTTCTCTGCCTCCACCTTAAGTTATTAAGGCCAATACCTTAAGTTATTAAGGCCAACAACTTTTAGATTTCCTTTTTTGGAGGCTATTTTCTAGATCTTGTAGGTGTGCTTCATTCTTTTTTATTCTTTTTTCTTTTGTCTCCTCTGATTGTGTGTTTTTTGTTTTTTGTTTTTGAGATGGAGTCTCGCCCTGTCACCTAGGCTGGAGTGCAATGGTGCAATCTCAGCTCACTGAAACCTCTGCCTCCCGGGTTCAAGCCATTCTACTGCCTCAGCCTTCTGAGTAGCTGGGATTACAGGTGCCCGCCAGCACACCCAGCTAATTTTTGTATTTTTAGTAGAGATGGGGCTTCACCAGGTTGGCCAGGCTGGGACTGTGTATTTTCAAATAGCCTGTCTTCAATCTCACTGATTCTTTCTTCTGCTTGATCAATTCTGCCGTTAGAAGACTCATACATTTTTCAGCATGTCAGTTGCATTTTTCAACTCTAGAATTTCTGTTTGATTCTTTTTAGTTATTTCAATCTCTCTGTTAAATTTATCTGATAGAATTCTGAACTCCTTCTCCGTGTTATCTTGAATTTCTTTGAGTTACTTCAAAACAGCAATTTTGAATTCTCTGTCTGAAAGGTCACATACCTCTTTTCCTCTGGGATTGGTTACTGGTGTCTTACTTATTTCATTTGTTAAGGTATTGTTTTCCTGGATGGTCTTGGTGCTTGTGGATGTTCATCGATGTCTGAACATTGACGAGTTATATATTTATTGTAGTCTTTGGTGTCTGGGCTTGTTTGTACCTGTGCTTCTTGGGAAGGCTTTCTAGGTATTCTAAGGGACTTGGGTGTTGTGATTCAAGTTTTTAGTCATGGCAGCTGTATCTGCATTAGGGGGTACCTTAAACCCAGTAATGCTGTGGTTCTTGCAGACTTGTAGAGGTGCCACCTTGGTAGTCTTGGATAAGAACTGGGAGAATTTTCTGGTTTACCAGGCAGAAACTCTGATTATCTTTCCTTACTTTTTCCCAAACAGAGTGTCTCTGTCTGTGCTGAGCTGCCTGGAGGTAGGGGAGGGGTTACATAAGTATCCCTGTGGCCACCACCACTGGGTCTGCACTGGTTCAGACCTGAAGCCAGCACAATACTGGGTCTTGCTCAAGGCCCTGGGGCTCTACAATCAGCAGGTGATGAAGCCAGCTGGGTTTGTGTTCTTCCCTTCAGGGCAGCGAGTTCTCCTGGGCCCCATGCGGGTTGAGAGATGCCATCTGGGAGGCAGGGCCTAGAGTCGGAAACCTTAGAAATCTACCTGGGTCTCTATTCTGCTATGGTTGAGCTGGCACCCAGACCACAAGACAAAGTCCTTCTCACTCTTCTCTCCCCTTTCCACAGGCAGAGGAGTCTTTCCCCCAGCCACCACCACAGGTCCATAGAGAGTAATGAGAGGCCACTTCCAGGGTTTACTTAAGGCTCAAGGGCTCTTCAACCAGCTTGTGGTGAATGCTGCCAGGCCTGGGACTCACCCTTAAGGTTGATGGGCTCCTCTCTCATCCAGAGCAGGTCCAGAAATGCTATTGAAGAGCCCAGGCTTGGAATCAGGGACCCCAAGAGCCCACTTGGTGCTCTACCTCAGCTGGTGGCTCAGCTGGTACCTAAACTGTGAGACAAAGTCCCCTTTATTTCTCCCTCTGCTTTTCTCAAACAGAAGGAGTTTCTCATATGACCCAGCTTGGAATGTTCTGGGTCATACGTGAAGCCAGCATGTCTCAGAGTCTCACCCAAGGCCCATGAAGTGTATTGCCTGTCTACTGCTACTGATTATTCAGGGCCCAAGAGCTCTTTAGTCAGCAGGTGAGGAATCCTGCCAGGACTGGGTCCTTCCCTTCAAGGCAGTAGGTTCCCTTCTGGACCATGGTGTGTCTAGAAGTGTCTTCTGGGAGCTAGGGCTTAGAATGGGCTCATGATTCTGCCAGGTGCCCTATTCTACTGTGGCTGAGCTGGTATCATAATTGCAATACAAAGTCCTCTTAACTCTTCCTTCTCCACTCCTCAAGCAGAAGGAAGGAGTGTCTTTTGCAGGTTGGAGCTGTGCAGCCTGATGTTGGGATAGGGGTGGCGCAAGCACTCCCTTAGCCACCCCTGTTGATGTCTTACTAGGTTGTGTGCCCCCGATTTCCACTGGCTCTGAGCCCAGCACAGCACTAGGACTTGCTGAAGAGTTGTAGTCTTTTTGGCCTAGACTGCCTTTTAAGTTTGTTTAGGACCCCAGAGCTCTGCCTGTGGTGGCAGAGATTACCAGAACTCAAGTTCTGACCACTGGGATGGACGATTCCTTCTGTCTAGAGCTGTTCTATATGTTCCCTCTGTGGGTATCAGCTGAGTTCTGCCCAGTGTTGACAGCACTGAGTTCCAATACAGAGTCCCACAGTCACTGAGCTCTCCCTCCCCCAGGTGCATAGATTCTCTCTTTCTGCCACATGGCTGCTGCCAGGGGATGGGGGAGGGGTGGAGTTGGTAGTTCAAGACTCTCTTTCCTACCCTCTTTGGTGCCTCTTTCAGCAATATGAAGTTAAAACCAGGTATTATGATCGCTCCTGATGTTTGGTTCTTATGAACGTACTTTTTTGTGTAGATAGTTGTTAAATTTGGTGTTCCTGTAAATGGAGGGACCATGGGTAGAGGCTTCTATTTGGCCATCTTGCTCCATTCCCCAGCTAATGTTTTCAAGTTTGAGAAACATTTTGTGACAACTGAAAAAACTGCACACAGAACTACATGGTAAGTCATAATCTTAGAATGTTGATTGAGGAACATATTGTTAAGCTAATATTACTTCATTAACACTTAAAAATTAATTTGTGTTTTACTAGTCACAACCTCATCTATATATATAGGGAAGATCGTTTGCAATAAATCTAAGATTAAAGATTGAAACCACTATCACATTATTTCTATGTTTCATTTTTTTCATCTTGCCTTAAACTTGAAACATTTCTTCCATTTTATTTATAGCTGCATCAAAATATTTTAATAGTCATATGCTGTTCCATTAAGTGGATATATTACAATTTACCTATCCATTCCCCCATTGTCCAACACTTAGATTGTCTCTATCTTATTTCTGATAAATGGTACCACAGCAAATATCTTTCTGAATTACTTTCTGGTTCTGCTTCTGGTATGGGTATTTAGCTTCTATTGGACCAAACCTATTGCAGATAACAACTAGAAATTCTGGATAAAACTTTTTTTCTTTTTTCTTTTTTTTTTTTGAGACGGAGTCTCACTCTGTTGCCCAGGATGGAGTGCAGTGGTGTGATCTCAGCTCACTGCAACCTCTGCCTCCTGGGTTCAAGTGATTCTCTTGCCTCAGCCTCCCAAGTAGCTGGGATTACAGGTATGCAGCACCATGCCCGGCTAATTTTTGGTATTTTAGTAAAGACAGGGTTTCACCATGTTGGCCAGGCTGGTCTCAAACTCCTGACCTCAGGTGATCCGCCCGCCTCAGCCTCCTGAAGTGCTGGGACTACAGGCGTGAGCCACCATGCCGGGAAAGCCTTTTTTTTTTTTTTTTTTTTGAGGCAGGTTCTGGCTCTGTTGCCCAGGCTGGAGTGCAGTGACATGATCACATCTCACTGCAACCTTGACCTCCTGGGCTCAAGCAATCCTTTCATTTCAGCCTCCTGACTAGCTGGGACTACAGATATGCACCACCACGCTGGCTATTTTTTTTTTTTTTTTTTTTCTGTAGAGACAGGGCTTTGCCACATTGCCCAGGCTTGTCTCGAACTCCTGGTCTCAAGAGATCCTCCTGCCTTGGCCTCCCAAAGTATTGGGATTACAGTCATGAGACACCATGTGTGGCCTGGATACAATATATTTTTTTAAAACTATCTCAAAGCAGTAGAGAGGGACTAACAGAGTTTTACTTGTTTAACCAGGTGAGTTTACCATTTTTTAGTTTTTAGTTTCAGTCAGAGGACAGGCACTAGTGTGCTCTACGCAGGATACTAAACTTTCGCAGAAAAAACAAAATCTTATTGGCTGGAAGAATTTGATGGCAGAGATTGAGGCAAACATGATGGCTCAAAAGAGGGGAGAAATTAGGTTGTTTTGTTTTTTTGTTGTTGAGTTTGAGGAGTTCTTTATATATTCTGGATATTAACCTCTTTTCAGATATATCATTTGCAGATATTTTCTTCCATTCAATAGGTTGTATTATCACTTCTTTATAGTATACTTTGATGCACAGAAGTCCTTAATTTTGATGGATTACAGTTAATTCATTTTTTCTTTTGTTGCCTGTGCTTTTCGTATCTGTCATATTCATGAAATCATTGCCAAATCTGATGTCATGAAGATCCTTCTAAGAGTTTTATAGTTTTAGCTCTTAAGTTTAGGCCTTTGGTCCATTATGAGTTGATTTTTTTAATGGTGTAACTTGAGAATCCAACATTATTTTGCATGTGGATATCTAGTTTTTCTAGTAGCATTAGTTGAAAAGACTGTCCTTTCCTCATTAAACGGTCTTGGCACCCTTGTCGAAAATCAGTGGATTGTATTTGTGATACTTTATTTTTGACTTTTTAAATTCATTCATTCATTCATTGTTATTTTATTTTATTTTTTTGAGACAAAGTCTCACTCTGTCGCCCACGCTGGAATGCAGTAGCACAATCTCGGCTCACTGCAACCTCTGCCTCCCGGGTTCAAGCGATTCTTATGCCTCAGCCTCCCGAGTAGCCGGGATTACAGGCACCCGCCACCATGCCTGGCTAATTTTTGTATTTTTAGTAGAGTCCGGGTTTCACCATGTTGGTCAGGCTGGTCTCAATCTCCTGGCCTCAGGTGATCCACCTGCCTCGGCCTCCCAAGGTGCTGGGATTACAGGTGTGAGCCACCATACCTGGCCTGTTTTTTAAATTTATATATTTAGAGATGGGGTCTTGCTCTATTGCCCAGGTTGGTCTCGCACTTCCAGCCTCAAGCAATTCTCCCGCCTTGGTCTCCCAAAGTGTTGGGATTGCAGGTGTGAGCCACTGCACCCAGCATATTTCTGAGTTCTTTTTTTTTTGAGATAGAATCTCACTCTGTTGCCCAGGCTGGAGTGCAGTGGTATAATCTCAACTCACTTCAACCTCCACTTCCTGGGTTCAAGTGATTCTCCTGCCTCAGCCTCCTGAGTAGATGGGATTACAGGTGTGTGCCACCATGCCTGGCTAGTTTTTGTATTTTCAGTAGAGACAGGGTTTTACCACGTTGGCCAGTCTGGTCTCGAACTCCTGACCTCAGGTGATCCACCCGCCCTCGGCCTCCCAAAGTGTTGGGATTACAGGCGTGAGCCACTGCACCTGGCCTATTTCTGATTTCTTGATTTTATTCCATCAGCCTGTGTCTGTCCATATGTCTGTATCATAATGTTTTTATTACTGTAGTTTTGGTAAGTTTCAAAATTGGGAAGTGTGAGTTTTCCAACTTTATTCTTTGTCATGATTGTTTTGCTATTTAGGGCTCCTGGAATTCCATGTGAGTTTGGGGATCAGCTTTTCTATTTCTCTGAAAAAAGACACTTAACATTTTGATGGAGATTGCATTGAATCTCTAGATTGCTTTGGTTTTATTGATCTTAATGCTCCATTCAAATGGAACATTTATCTAGTCTTTAATTCACCATTTCATTTGCAGTGATGATAATGTTCTGGAATTAAATAGAGGTGATGGTTTTATGATTTTGTAAATATACTAAAACCTACTTTCAAAGGTGAATTGTTTGCAAGTAAATTATACCTTGATTTAACAAGACAAAAGCAAAAACACTTTCTTCAACTTGACGTCTACTTCCAGCTATGATTTGTTCTTCCTCTTATAATCAGACTTTTTGGAAGAGGGCATACGCTTTCAGTGCCATTGTCACCTCTCATTCACTCCTCTGTCCAATATAATCTGGCTTTTATTTCCATTAATTATATGAAGCTGCCCTTAGTCTTTGTCTTTTTTATTTTTTTTGCGGGGGGGGGGGGTTGTTTGTTTGTTTTTAAGCATTTAACACAGTTGATATCTTTCTTTTGTTTTTCTTAATAACCTTTTCATTTTAGAACAGCTTTAGGCTTACAGAAAAATTTCGAAGATAGTACAGAGTTACTTTATACCCTTCACTCAGTTTCTCCTACTATCAGTAGCGTACAAAACTCAGACTGGGCAATATGGTGAGACCCTGCCTCTACAAAAACATTTTTAAAAATTAACTGGGCATGGTGGCACATACCTGTACTCCTAGCTACTCAGGAGGCTGAGGCAGGAGGATCACTTGAGCCCAGGAGTTTGAGGCTACAGGAGCTGTGATTTTGCCACTGCACTCCAGCCTGGGTGACATTTTCATCACAGCATATTAAGGCACATACTATCAACATGACTTATCACTGTTGATGTGAACCTTGATCAGCTGGCTGATGTCTCTTTTGTCAGGTTTCTCCACAGTAAAGTTAGTCTTTACCCCTCTCCTTTTCTGCATCATAGGCTTTGGAAGGAAATCATTGTGTGGATTGCACACTTGAGGAGCAGGGAGTTATGCTTTCCCTCCTTGAGGGGAGTTTCTACATAAGTTAAATTAACATTTACACCAGTTAGAACTCTTTGGTGCTCTAGATTTGTCCCTTCTCCTCTATTTATTCAATCATTTATTTAGATTAGTATGGACTCATGGATATTTAGTTTATACTCTGGGTTATAATCCAATACTACTTTTATTTTCTTGCTCACATTTCCAGATATGGCCATTGGAAGCTCTTTCAGTTGGTTTCCGTGTCCCTTGGACACATCCTAGTTATTGTGTTTGTTTTTGATACTTCTGTACTTGTTGGCACTGCAAGATGCCCCAGACTCATCTTGTGTATTTCCTGCCCAGTCCTCAGATCAGTCATTTTTCCAGAGTATGGATTCCTTGTCCTGGAGAATGTTATTAGAAACCAGTATCTCAGTGCTAAATGAGCTCATTGCTACTGGAGTGGTGCCTTTCTTTTTGAATCACTGTTTTATCCTTTGTGTCTGTGATACTACATTTTCTTAGTCTTTCATAGAAGGTAGTATAGTGTAGTAGTTAAGAACAAGAGCTCTGGAGGACTAAAATGTAACCTTGGTTCCATTTCTTACACCCAGCCAAATGTGTGATCTTGAGCAAGTTGATCTTTCTAAACTACAGCGTCCACATCTGTAATGATACATATTATAATAGTAGGTTGCTCATAGAATGTGTAAAGATTAAATGAGCAACTGCACATAGTAAGTTATGCGTAGCACATAGTAAGCATTCATTCTGTGCTTGCTTCTTTTTCTGTTGTTTATAATATTTTCACCTTCCTTTTTGGCTGTTCCCTGACAGTCTACTCTATTAGATTTCCTTTGTCTTCTAAGTGCTATAGTGTTCCATGGTCTTAGGTTTTCTTCTCACCTTGTGTATTCTCCCCAGGTGATTTCACCTATTCTTATAGCTATAGTTGTCATCTGTTATGTATATGTATGATTCCCAAATCTATACCTGTGGCCCAAATACTTGTCTTAAGATTTTGTATATCCGACAGCCTATTGGGTACCTTCATTTGAATAACTTTAATGCACCTCAGACTCAGTCTGTCCAGAATTAAAGTAATTATTTTACCCTCCCAAAATCTGCTGTCCCCCTTCACCCGCCCTTTATCCCAGCCAGAAACAGAGGTGTCATCTTTAATTCCTTTCTCTTTCTGTCTACTCTCAGTCAAATCACTTACAAGGCTTTTTGATTCCACCTAACTCTCTGAGCCTTCCTCACCCATTTTCTCTGCCTTCACTGCTGCTGTAATAGGTCAGACTACTATAAACCATTTCCTGGATTACTGCAGCTGATTTTCTGTTTCATTCTCTGTACTGTAGCTGCATACTTTTTCTCAAACACAGATCTGCACAAATCTTTTCATGTTGTAAAACATTTTAATAGTTCCTTATTGCCCTCAAGATAAAGTCCAAACTACAATTTAAATGATCCTTTATGGCCGGGTGTGGTGGCTCACGCGTGTATTCCCTGCACTTTGAGAGACCAATGCGGTTGGAGCAGTTGAGGTCAGGAGTTCGAGACCAGCCTGGCCAACATGGTGAAACCCCATCTCTACTAAAAATATAAATAATCAGCCAGGTGCGGTGGTGTGCGCCTGTAATCCCAGCTACTAGGGGGGCTGAGGCAGGAGAATCACTTGAACCCAGGAGTCAGAGCTTGCAGTAAGCCAAGATTCAGCCACTGCACTCCAGCCTGGGTGACAGAGCAAGACTCCATCTCAAACAAAACAAAACAAACAAACAAACAAAAAAACAAAAAACAACCCCTTTAAGATAATGGTTCTTGTTTTCATCTGTACTCTTATCCCAGACACCTATCCTTCTGCCACATTGAACTGCTTTTAGTTCCCTGTTCTCTTTTCTCTGTCTCATTTAGCCTTTCTATATGCTCCTCTCTGGGTCTGGAATTTTATGCTTCCTTGACACCATCTTTCATGCCACTCCTGCTATATTTATACATATCACCTAGCTAATTCCTGTTCATCCCTTGCATCTAAGCTTAGGTCTTATTTCCACTGGCCTGTAAGCCTCTCAAATAAAAATATTTAAAACTCCTAAATGGAAAGAAGATTAAAAATAATGGAAATGGCCAATGATGTACCAGGAGCAAGAATATAATATTGATATTAAATAAAATAAAACATACTTCAAACCTCAAGGCATTAAAGGGACAAAGAGGAATATTATATAATGATAAATAATCAAAACAACAGTCCAATTTTCAAAAAATGGACAAAACTTATGAACAGAAAGTTCACAGAAATGGAAATATTAACAGTTCTTACACATATGTAAAGGTACTCAACCTCATTCATAAGGCATATGTACTTTAAAATTACACTGAGGGCTGGGCATAGTGGCTCATGCCTGTAGTCCCAGCACTTAATGAAGCCAAGGCTGGAGAACTGCTTGAGCCCAAAGTTCAAGACCAGCTTGGGCAGCACAGGGAGGCATTGCCTCTACAAAAGATAAAAATAAAATTAGCCAGGCTTGGTGGCATGCATCTGTAGTCCCAGCTGTTTGGGAGGCTGAGGCAGGAGGATTGCTTGAGCCCAGAGGTGTAGGCTGCAGTGAGCCAGCTGTGTTCGTGCCATTGTACTTGTACTCCAGCCTGGGTGACCCTGTCTCAAAAAAATAAAAACACTGATGTATCGTATTTCACTCTATAAGATTGGTGAGTATTAAGAAGTTTGTGCAGGATTGAAAAAAAGAAGTTTGGGCCAGGTGCGGTGGCTCACGCCTATAATCCCAGCACTTTGGGAGGCCGAGACGGGCAGATTACTTGAGGCCAGGAGTTTGAGACCAGCCTGGCCAACATGGCGAAACCCCGTCTCTACTAAAAATACAAAAAATTAGCTGGGCGTGGTGGCACATGCCTGTAGTCCCAGCTACTCAGGAGGCTGAGGCAGGAGAATAGCTTAAATTTGGGAAACGGAGGTTGCAGTGAGCCGAGATCACGCCACTGCACTCCAGCCTGGGCAACAGAGCAAGACTCCATCTCAAAAAAAAGAAAAAAGGCCAGGCGTGGTGGCTCAAGCCTGTAATCCCAGAACTTTGAGAGGCTGAGGTGGGTGGATCACCTGAGGTAAGGAGTTCAAGACAAGCCTGGCCAACATGGTGAAACCCCGTCTCTACTAAAAATACAAAAAATTAGCCAGGCATGGTGGTGCATGCCTGTAATCCCAGCTACTCAGGAGGCTGAGGCAGGAGAATCACTTGAACCTGGGAGGCAGAGGTTGCAGTGAGTTGAGATAGCACCATTGCACTTCCAGCCTGGGCAACAAGAGCGAAACTCCGTCTCAAAAAAAAAAAAAAAGGAAAGAAAAAATGTTTGACAAAAACACTCTTGTCAAGGGTGTAAGGTAACATGCTTTCCTATACTACTGGTGGGAACATAAATTAGTACAACCTTTATGAGAGGGAATTTGCAATATTTATTAATTTAACATTAACATATCTTATGACTTAGCAGTCTCAATTCTAGGAATTTATTTTATTGCTAAGCTCACAAATTTAGGAAATAAAAGTTAATCTTTACAGTATAATATGTAATAGTAAAGTATTGGAAACAATGTAAATCCATCACTAGGATGTAGTTAAATAAATTGTGTTCAGTACATATAATGGAATGCTATGCAGATGTAAAATTGGGAATGAGAAAGGCTATGTACAAATATAGAATGATCTAGAAGACACATTGAATTAACAAAAGAAACCGCGCGCGGTGGCTCACTCCTGTAATCCCAGCACTTTCGGAGGTCAAGTCGGGTGGATCACGAGGTCAGGAGTTCGAGACCAGCCTGGCCAACATGATGAAACCTCGTCTCTACTAAAAATACAAAAATTAGCCAGGCATAGTGGTGTGCGCCTGTAATCCCAGCTACTCAGGAGACTGAGGCAGGAGAATCAGTTGAACCAAGGAGGTGGAGGTTGCATTGAGCCGACATTGCGCCACTGCACTTTAGCCTGGGTGACAGAGCAAGACTCTGTCTCAAACAAGAAAAAGGAAAGAAAAGTGCAAAACAGTGATCTGGGTATATAACTATTTGTTTAAAGAAGTGAGGAACAGGCCTGGCGTGGTGGCTCACACTGATAATCCTAGCACTTTTGCAGGCTGAGGCGGGCAGATCCATTGAGTCCAGGAATTTGAGACCAGCCTGGGCAACATGGTGAAACCCTGTCTCTACGAAAAATTAGCTGGAGGTGGTGGTGTGTACCTGTAGTCCCAGCTACTCAGGAGGCTGAGGTGGGAGGATTTCTTGAGCCCAGGAGGCAGGGGTTGCAATGAGCTGAGATTGTGCCACTGCACTCCAGCCAGCCAGGGTGACAGAGTGAGACCCTTTCTAAAAAAAAAAAAAAAGTGAGAAATAATGACACAACATACAAACTTGAAAACATATAATGTTGCTTGTAAGGATACACAGAAACTGTTGACACTGGTTATCTGGTAGTGGAGAAACAGTGTCTTTCACAGAGGAGAAATTTTTAATTTTAATGAAGTTCAACATGAATTTTTCTTTCATGGATCATGCTTTTGCTGTTGTATCTAAAATGTAATTGCCAAAACCAAGGTCACATAGATTTTCTTTTTTATTGTCTTCTAGGAGTTTTATAGTTTTGTATTTTATGTTTTAAGTCTAGAATCCATTTTGGATTTTTATGACAGGTATAAAGAATCTGTGTCTAGATTCATTTCTTTACATGTAGATATCCAGTTCATTTGGCCTCATTTATTGAAAAGACTCTCTTTTCTCCATTAAATTGCCTTTGCCCATTTGTCAGAGATTAGTTGACCATATTTTTATTGTTCTGTTTCAGGGCTGTCTGTCCTGTTTTGTTGATCTATTTTGCCGTTCTTTTGCCAGTGCCACACTGTCTTGATTATTGTGGCTTTATAGTTACAGTCTTTTTTTTTTTTTTTAAGCTAGAGTCTTACTCTGTCACTCAAGATGGAATGCAGTGGCACAATTACAGCTTGCTGCTGCCTTGACCTCCTGGGCTCAGGTAATCTCCTCACCTCAGCTTCCCAAGTACCTGGAACTATAGGCACGCGCCACCATGCCCAGCTAATTTTTAAATTTGTTTGTAGAGACAGGGTCTCACTTTGTTGCCTAGGCTGGTCTTGAACTCCTAGGCTCAAGCTGTCTTCCTGCCTTGGTCTGAGTCAGTGCTGAGATTATAGGCATGAGCTACCATGCCCGACCTACAGTCAGTCTTAAAGTTGGATAATGTTAGTCCTCCAGCTTTTCTTTACTATTGTGTTGGCTCTTCTGAGTCTTTTACCTTGTCATATAAATTTTAGAATCAGTTTTTTGATAACTACAAAGTAACTTGCAGGATTTTTATTGAGATTGCAATGAATCTGTACATCAAGTTGAGAATAACTGAAATCTTAATAATATTGATTCTTCCTATTCATGAGCATGGAATAGCTCTACATTAATTAGGTCTTCTTTGATTTCTTTTATCAGAGTTTTATGGTTTTCCCCCAGAGATCTTATATATATATATATTTATTGGATTTATACCTAAGTATTTCATTTTTGGTGCTAATGTAAATGGTCTTGTGTTTTTAATTTCAAATATTAATTGTTTATTGCTGGCATATAAGAAGGCAATTAATTGTATGTTAAACTTCATATTCTGTAACCTTGCTGTCATTGCTTATCAGTTGCAGGAGAGTTTTTGATTATAAGTGGTATTTTAATTTTCAATTTCTAGTTCTTCTTTGCTAACATATAGATATATAATTGCTTTCTAATTTCACTGGTTAGGACTTTCAGCACAAGGTTTGATAGAAATGGTGGCAGCAGAAATCCTTGCCTTGTTCCCCATATTAGGAGGAAAGTGTTAAGTCTTTTATTTTTAGGTATTATTTTAGCTGTAGTTTTTTTTATAGCTGCCCTTTATCAGGTTGAGTAAGTTTTCCTTCTGTTCTTGGTTTTCTGGGAATTTTATACATGAATGGTTTTTGGATTTTGTTAAATGTTTTTTCTGCCCCTGTTGCAATGATTACATGGTGGAGTACTGTTAATATGGTATATTATTACATTGATTGATTTTTATATGTCAAATCAGCCTTGGATTTCCTGGATAAACCTCAGTTATGAGAGAAGTACACAAATTCTCCATTTGGAGAGTATTGGTGATTAGATCCTGTTTTGTATTATTTTTAATCCTTTATAGTCTTAGAGATGAGTCTGGCGATCCCTGGTCACAGCAAGGAACCAGCTGAAGTTAGAGTCCCCAGAAGATAGATGATCCCCAGCTTAACGATGGTTTGACTTAAAAATTTTTGACTTTATGATGGTGTGAAAGTGATACACATTCAGTAGAAACCATACTTTCGAGTACCCATACCACTGTTCTGTTTTTCACTTTCAGTACAGTATTCAATAAATTACATGAGTTATTCAACACTTTATTATAAAATAGGCTTTGTGGTAGATGACTTTGCCTAATTGTAGGCTAATGTAAGTATTCTGAGCACCTTAAGGTAGGCTGAGCTAAGCTATAATGTTTGATAGGTTATGTGCATTAAATGAATTTCCAACTTACAATATTTTCATCTTACAATGGGTTTATTAGGATGTAACCACATCATACATACCTTCATAGCATCTATACATACATTTATAGTGGCACCAATTGTTTCAGGTTTTATAACATTTTTGAACAAATCTTCACAGCCTGGAAACAGGAATAAAAGAAGCATATTGTGGGCAAAGCATTAGGAGCAGAAGGAATTCAGAGTTCTACTGAAAGAGTTGCTGGAATGGCTCCCTGTAGGGACCATAATAATGCATTTCTGGTGAGATGCAAATGTGAGAACTGTGCTTTTCTTGATGAGAGTAAGATAAAGTTTAAAGGGAGTTGGAAAGGGAAAAGAGTAGAGAATTGGTATTAGAAATTACTTCAGTGTTTAAAATCTTAAACATTCAGTAGCTTATATGTTTTAGAGTTTCACGTTTACTTAAGCTGCTAACTTTTACCCGCATTACTTTTTTGGATTTTACTTCACAAATTTAAGCCCCAAATATCTAGTAAGCCTGTTTTATTTTGTATTATTTTGAGTAATAGGTATAAGCAATATTTGGTTGCTATTTCAATAAAAATTCTTTGGCAGGTGTCCAAATCCCAGCGCTTTGAGAGGCCGAGGCAGGCAGATCACTTGAGGTCAGGAGTTTGAGACCAGCCTGGCCAACATGGCGAAACCTCCTCTTTACTAAAAAATACAAAAGTTAGCCAGGTATGGCGGTGTGCACCTATAGTCCCAGCTACTCAGGAGGCTGAGGTGGGAGCATCGCTTGAACCTGGGAGGCAGAGGTTGCAGTGAGCCGAGATTGCGCCACCCTGCTCCAGCCTAGGCGACAGCGTGAGACTCTGTCTCAAACACACACACACACACACACACACACACACAGTGAATGGTTCTAGCTTTCCTCTTTTTTTGGTTTAGAATAACTAAAATTACACGCCTGTAATTACAGCACTTTGGGAGGCCCAGGAGGGTAGATCACTGGAGCTCAGGACTTTGAGACCAGCCTGGGCAACACAAAACCCCATTTCTACAAAAAGTACAAAAATTAACCAGGCATGGTGGCCTGTGCCTGTGCAGTCCCAGCTCCTTGCTCCTTGTGTGGCTGAACTGGGATGATTGCTTGAGCCTGGGAGGCAGAGGTTGCAGTGAGCTGAGATCACACCATTGCACTCTAGCCTGGGTGAAAGAGTGAGACCCTGTCTCAAAAAAAAAAAAATCTTAATGATCTGAAAACAGAATTCCATTCTGCAAATAATTTTATTTATTGACCAGTTCATCCCAGCGAGTTGCTTTACCTGAAAAACCTTTACCATCTGATCCTTTTTCTTGTTTGTATTTTTCCTGTTTATCTTCAGATACATTTTATTTAAATTAATAGTGGTTAGTTTGTTACCATATTAAATAATTAGATACTACAATTCAGTAAGAACTACCTTTTAAAAATGAAAATCAGAGGAGTTCCTGATTTAAAACAAAAAATAAAGGAAAATATTAAAGTGTTTTTAAAGAGACTAAGGTTACCACATCTTTTATCTTCCTGTTAACTACTTTTGCAACATATATTGTTGTGATTAGGTAGAATTATACAACTTTGCTCTGTTTCTTTGATTGCGTATTGGAAACTCTTATTATCCCTTTTTTCAGTGACGTTGTTTTACATTGGATAACATCCAGTGACACTTGTGTATTCTTTACATCCTTTAGTGAGTCCATTTGGGACCCATTTACATATGAAAAGCAGCATGACTGACACTGCAGACATGTAAATCACAAATCTAAAGGAATTAGAGAAGATGAAAACATTATTTATCAATAAGGTCCTCAGTCTCCCAAATGAACAAAGTAGGCACTTGAGTAATAATTTGAAAAAAGTGATTCATCTTTTTTCTACTCCCTGATTAATAAAGGTGATATTTTTTTAGTATGCTTGGAGGTTGGGAATACTTTAAGTCAGTAGTTCTCGAATTTTATCAAGCATGAGAGTCACCTAGAGGGCATGTTATAAAGATTACCAGGCATCACCTCCAGAGTTCTGATACAGTAGGTCTGGGGTGGGACCTGAAAATTGGTATCGCTAACAAGTTCTCAGGAGAAGCTGATGTTTACTAGCACTGGACCATACTTTAAGCACTACTGGTGGCCAGGCACGGTCATCTCAGCATTTGGGAGGCTGAGGTGGACAGATTGCTTGAGCCCAGGAGTTCGAGACCAGCCTGGCCAACATGGTAAAACCCATGTCTATAAAAACACAAAAATTACCTGGATGTGGTGGCACAGGCCTGTAGTCCCAGCTACTTGGGTAGCTGAGGCACAAGAATCATTTGAACCCAGGAGGCAAAGGTTGCAGTGACCCAAGATTGCACCACTGCACTCCAGCCTGGGCGACAGAGTAAGACTCTGTCTCAAAACAAGAAAAAAACTAAAAACCAAAAAACTACTGGTATATGGTAGGGTATATGAAAGTGGAGAATGAGCAACAAGTAGGATCAGCCTGATTTTCCTGCCTAAGGTTTTCATTCAATTCAGAAATTTTTTTTTTTTAAGTACCTGCTATGTGTCTAATACTACGATGTCATCAAGCTTTACATGTCTTAGACTTTTCGACAGTGGATCTTTTGCTTTATTGAGAGGCTTCACCAACTAAGGAGCACTGTCTAAAATAAAAGACTAGTAAAGAAAGAAATAAAGTTATTCATTTTGTTGCTTTTTCAACCCTCTGTTTTTATGCTAGGTAATATTTTACCCTTTACCAATTTTAATGTGCAAACATTATTTCTGGCAATTCCACCTCTAGGTAGCTATCCTAAGGAAATAACTTTCAACAATTGATTAATGTAGACACAGACAGAGATGTTTATCATAGATGTTTATTATAAAGAGCAGAAAAGTAGCTCCTACACTGAAGTCTGTAGTTTTGCAATTACTAAATAAACTGTGTATGTATGTATATGATAGCTAATTTTGTAGCCATAAAGTTTTGCTTATGAAGAGAAGCATTTTAAAGTTAAAAATGCTTGATATACAAGAATTATTTTATGTAAGCATATTTTAATAAAATTTAAGAGCTCAGATTTAAGTGAAATTGTATTTTAGGTTCTTAACTATGTGAGATTTATTTGTAGAGAAAAATGAGGAAATATAACAAATTACTTTTTACAAAGTATCTTTAGAATGTGAGATTATGATTGACTGTTACTATATATTCTCTTCTGTATTTGTAACATATCCATAACTGGATATTACTTTTATAATTAAAATATTCATGTTTTATATTTACATATTATTTCAAGTTTTATTTACACACATATATTAGTGTACAGCTCAGTGAAGTTTTATAAGCCAGCACTCATATCTAGAAGCAGAATATAACCAGCACCCTAGAAGCATGCCTTGTGCTCTATTTCAAGGATAACTGCTATCATGACTTCTAAAAGCACAGATTATTTTCTCCTGTTTTTGTACTTTATATAAATGTAATCATACAGTATTTATTCTTTTGTGACTGGCTTCTCTTGCTTAAGAAGATGTTGTGAGATCAAGCTTAGTAATCATAGTTCATCCATTCTCATTGCTATGTAATACTCCATTGTGTGAATAAACCATTATTTATTCACTTTAATGTTATTGGGCATTTGGGTAGGTAATTTTAAGTTTGGGAATATTATGATTAGTTATGTCATAAATATTTTAGTCCATGTCCTTTGGTGAACACATGTACGTATTTCTACAGGGCATACACCTAGGATTGGAACTGTTTGGTTGGGGTTCAGTTTTAGTAGATACTCCCAGATGATTTTTCTCAAAGTGGTTATACCAGTTCACACTCCCACTGGCAACAGATGAGGATTTCTGTTGCTCCACATCCTTGCCAATACCTAATGTTCATTAGTCAGGGTTCTCCAAAGAATCAGAACCGCTGTCTCTCCTATTGGTTTTTTATGACTATATATACACACACACACACATATATATATATTATAATATATATATGTGTGTATATATACAGCTGACCCTTGAACAACGCAGTGGTTGGGGCACTGACCTCCCTGTGCAGTCAAAAATCTGTGTATAATTTTAACTACTAATAGTTCACTGTTGGCCAAAAGCCTTACCGATAACATAAACAGTTAAGTAACCCATGTTTTGTATGTTATAGATTGTGTACTGTATTCTTACAATAAAGTAAGCCAGAGAAAGGAAAATGTTATTAAGAAGATCTTAAGGGAGAGAAAATATGTGTACCATTCATTAAGTGTAAGTGGTTTGTCATAAAGGTCTTCATCCTTGTCATGTTAATGAAGAGCAGGCTGAGAAGGAGTAGGAAGAGGAGGGGTGGATTTTGCCGTCTCGGGTGGCAGAGGCAGAAGAAAATCTGTGTATAAGTGTACCTGCACAGTTTGAACCTGTTATTCAAAGATCAGCTGTGTGTGTGTGTGTGTGTGTGTGTGTGTGTGTGTGTGTGTGTGTGGAGAGAGAGAGAGAGAGAAATTGATTGATTATAGGGATTGGCTCATACAGTTATGTAGGTCAAGAAGTCCTGTGACCTGCTGTCTGCAACCTGGGGAACCAGGAAAGCTGGTGATGTCATTCAGTCTGAGTCTGAAGGCTGAGAATCACGGGAGCCAGTGGCACAAGTCCCAGCTCAAGTCTGAAGGGCTGAGAACTAGAGGGGCTGATGGTACAAGTCCCAATTCTAGGCCAGAGGCCTCAGAACCAGTGTGCCAATGTTCACAGGCAGGAAAAGATGAATGTCCAGCTCAAAAAGAAGCAGATTCTCCCTTCTGTTGCCTTTTTGTTCTCTTTGGGCCCTCAACAGGTTGGATGATGCCCCTCTCCATTGGAGAGGGTGATTTTCTTTATTCACTCTACTGATTCAAATGCTAGTCTCTTCCAGAAACATCTCATAGACCACCCAGAAACAATGTTTTATCAGCTATCTGGGCATCCTTTAGCTCAGTCAAGTTGACACAAAAGTTAACCATCACAGTATTTTTCATCTGTTTTCTTATACTTAGTGTGGTAAGTGTGCAGTGGTAATATATGGTAGCTTTAATTTGTATTTCCTGGATGATTAATGAATTGAGAGCCTTTCCTGTATTTTTGGTTGTAAATTATGCTAAAACGTTGTTGTAGTTTGCAGCTCAGTATCAGATATATTTTAACTTTATTTCAAGGAACTTAATTATAAGAAGTATTTTACAAAATATATCAAAGGATATTATAACTTGATCCAAGGTTATGCGTATGAAACTTAAAAATAGCATACATTTAATTTTTAAAGTCTCAAGTGTTAGTGTCCTGTAATATGATACCTAATGAGATTTAGTTTGAGTTGAATTATACTTTTATGATTGAATGTTATTTTCCTGTTGGCTTCAGCTATAAAAATTAAAGACGTTCTCATATGAAAAATCGTTCAGTAGACGGAGTTGAAATTTTTTGCCAAAGACAAATAAGTAAGTTGATAACCAGTCTCTGTCGGCTGTTGTCATCAGGAACACTGCTAGACTCAAGTAAGATAATATTTGTAAAGCACTACCCAGATGTTTGTGTTACTTTTAGAGCTTTAAAATCTTTGAAATATTCTTAACATCTTGGTTTTCTTTCTGTTTTATCCACTGATACCTTACTGCTAACCCTCCATGTGTAGTTCTCAGAATTTATTCCATTCTTGCTATTGTCTTGAGTTTTTAGAACAAGGTGGAAGGCACAGAACAACCCAAAAACTGCCCCCCTCCACACACACATTTTTATATATTTAAGTATAATTTAAATAAATAAATACAGAATGCTGCTAACCTCATTGGCATTTTAAGATCATATTGTAATGGCAGGCTATTGAGAAAACATGGGACTTGTACCTAGCATAGTGCCTGTCTCACAGGAGCTCACTGTATATTTGTTGACTGGATAAGACAATGAAAAAATTCTACTGTTGGGTTTTTCTCTTTTTAGGTTTTGTTGGGAGCTTCCATTTGTTGTCCCCTGCCCGCCAGTTTTGGATCTTTAATTTTAAAAAGAGTATTTAAGATGGATATGAGAAAGTTACTATTATGCTAGGCACAGTGGCTCACGCCTATAATCCTAATGCTTTGGGAGGCTGAAGTGGAAGGATCACTTGAGGCAAGGAGTTCAGGAAAGTTTCTGTTAGTAAAATTTTCAAAGTGGAACTTTCTCTCAAGATAACCTCATACAGACAAGTCATAAAGGAGAACAGTAAAATTGTAAAATGACTGGAAAATAAGTATACATTTTAGTGATTTTTTATGTGGTACTTATTTTGGGAGAATCTAATTATTCAAGTACCCATTAAAATAAAAAGCAAAGTTAATGTTATCTTTATTTTATTTAAGATGTATCCATGAGATAAATTCTACAATATATATTGGATTACTTATGAACAAAGAGAACTAGAAAAAACGTGTTTTAAGAGGAGGTAAATAAAAGAAGTTCCAAATAGAAGGAAAGAAAGCTGGAGAGGGGCTGGACACAGTTGCTCAAGCCTGTAATCCCAGCACTTTGGGAGGCCGAGGCAGTCAGATCACCTGAGATCAGGAGTTTGAGACCAGCCTGGCCAACATGGCAAAACCCCGTCTCTACTAAAAAGACAAAAAAATTAGCTGGGCATGGTGGCCGACGCTGGTAGTCCCAGCTACTCAGGAGGCTGAGGCAGGAGAATCGCTGGAACCTGGGAGGCAGAGATTGCAGTGAGCTGAGATTGCACCATTGCACTCCACCCTGGGTGACAGAGCAAGACTCTGTCTCAAAAAAAAAGAAAGAAAGCTGGAGAGAACAGTGACACTATGTCTCAGTAGCATCTGTTATCCTAGATGATGTTAAAAAGTTCTGTTGAATGCTTTTTTTTCACAACTCTCTTCTACTCTGAATTATAAAATGTAATAGTGTGGTATTAGAAAAGACAGCTAATCCTTTAGAAATTGGTCATATATTATTTTGACCATTGGTCATTGATTATTTTACTGGCCAGTTTGTGAAGCTTTTCTTGATTTTTTTTTTAATTCCAGATCTTTAGACCTCACTATGAAACAACCCACTTGTTAGGAAACATTGATACAGTCACTGGAAAATCTTAACCATATGTGGTAGAATGGCCACAAGCAAATGCATGAGGCTTAGGCCTGAAACTTCAGGGCTTTGTTTGATACATGTATCAATTTATATAGAATTGATCAAAGCATATCTATGACTGCTACTGATTACCATAGAAAAAGAGCTGAGTAACTGTTGCTTTATTCTGTAATATCAATGTGTATAATAAAAAATAAATTTTGTTCATTGCCTCCAGTTCTGGCACACAGTTCCTAAAGCCCTTTGAATCTCCCAAGTAATGAGTGTCTTTTGTACTCTAATGGGAAGATTGTTGACTGGGGTCCCCTAGATAGCTTTAGGATGGGGGCTGGTGCCAGAAAGACCAAGGATTGAAACTTTCAACCCCACCTCTGACTTCCAGCAGGGAGAGAGGGCCTGGAGATTTAGATGATTACCAATGGCCATGATTTAATCAATCATGCTTACATAAAGAAACCTCTATAAAACCCCATAAATGACAGTTGGGAGAGCTTCTGGGTTGGTGGACACAGTGAGGTACTGGGAGGGTGGTGTGCTTGGAGGTGGCATGGAAGCTCTGTGCACCCACCCCCTACCCCTGCCCCATTGCCCTGTCCTATGTTTCTCTTCGATTTGGCTGTTGCCTTCCTGAGTTGTAGTAGCCTTTTAAACAAACCAGTAATAGTAAGTAAAGTGCTTTACTGAGTTCTGTGTCATTCTAGCAAATTATTAAATCTGAGGCGGGGTCATGGGAACCCTCAAATTTGTAGTCTGTAGGCAGAAATGGGAGTAGCCTGGGCATGTCATCTGTGGCTAGCAGCTGTGGCAGGCAGTCTTATGGGACTGAGCTCTTAGTCTGTGAGGTCTGGGCTAACTCCAGGTAGTTACTATCAAAATTGTATTGAATTGTTAGACACCTAATTGGTGTCTGAAGAATTGGAGAATTGGTTGTTGTGATTTAAAAAAAAAAAAAAAAAACCCAAACATTTGGTGTCAGAAGTGTTGTGAGTAAAAACAGTTCATTATCAGGTACTTAAATTCAAAGATGGTGTAGATTTTATGTGTATGATCACTGGCTTCTCTCTTTTAATATCGAGGGTTAGTTATTAAGGTAATTTTTAAATGACTTGGACATTTAAAAAATAGAATAAAATACTAATTTATAAATAAACAAGGGTTAAATCAGGCTGTATAAATCAGTGGAGATGTAAGCCCTTTAAGGCAATATCCTTATCTCCCTTTCTGTGAAATTTGAGTGTGGAATCTTCTAAGATAATTGTGACTATTTTGTAGGCCATAAGGAGAAAAGTGACATCTGGTATATCTGGACCATAGACCTTAAAGGATTCTAACACAAACACATACCAAGCTTGATTGGTATTGAACTGGCCTGGGGAAAAGTATGTCATAATAGCAGAAACTCTGTGATGGTACGGATGGAGAACTTTATAAAGCCAAGGAACTGAATCCGGGCACCGTGGTCGAAGAGGAAAACTTCTAGCGTCTCCCTGTAGCCATACATAATTCTATAGATATTACCATTCCCTCTCAACTCATTCTGTATTATTAGGGAAATAAAGTCTTTCTCTAACATTTTTCTTTTCTCCTAATATAGTTTGAAATGCAGTCACTTTTACTTAAACTTATCTTTTGGAATAAAATAATTTATGGAATTCATAGCACTCAGATTGTTTCACCAGACTACTTGTAGAAATTCTGGATTAGTTGATTAACCACAGTTCATAGCTTCCCAGTTGCACATTATCCTTAGATTTCAAAAATTCCTTTCTGAATAAGAGATACAAAACAACCCACCCAGGAACAAATTATTTTCTTGGTTGGCAGAGCAGTATCATTCTTAGCACACATGAAATCGAGCTAAGAACCAGAGCTAATCCAAGATTTTAGAGTTGTCTTAGCTCTGCTAATTTTCTTTATTATTTTGCTTGTATTTTCATTTTCACACAACTCTCTCAAGTGATTAAGCTGTACTTAAGTATTTTTAAAAATTTTGTCTTTAGAAAGGTTCTTACTGTTTTGTTTCAGAAAGGACATGCTATAGCTAATACACTTTTTGTAGTCTTATGGTGGCCATGGAAGTGTGCCATTCAGACCTCCTGCTGGTGGGAGGCACAAATGACTGACAGTCCCAGCTGTGGTCCCTCTGGATCCATCACCTCATTCTTGCTGAGGTCACACTGATGGTGACTCCACATGGCCAGTGAATGAATGAGTGTAGGCCTGTTCATAAGAAACACAGTTCTCCTCTAATCAGCAGGGCATTACTTCCTATTACTGCATAATAATTACTCTAAAATTTAGCAGCTTAAAACAAACATTCATCTCACATGGTTTCTGAGGATCAGCAATCTGGGAGTGGCTTACGTAGGTATTTCTGCCTCAGGGTCCCTCATGAGGTTGTAGTCAAGCAGTTGGCCAGGGCTGTAGTCATCTGCAGGCTGGACTAGGGCTGGAAGATGTCCTTCCAGGATGGCTCACATATTCATACATGGATATTGGCAAGAGCCTACAGTTCCTTGCTGACTGCTGTTGACTTCAGATCCTTGTCACATGGTTGTCTCCACAGGGCAGCAAATAACATACTTTTTCAGGGTCCAGATTTGTTGGGGACAAGTAAGAGTAGTTTGGTTTTTGTCTTAGGTATCATTTATTCTGAGATGCTTTTTCTAAACATCACTCCCACCAAGGGTTGCCAGATATAGTAAGTAGAGGACAATATTTGGAACATACTTCTACTAAAAAATTATTCATTGTTCATCTAAAATTCAAATTTAACTAGGTGTCTTATATTTTATCTGACAGCCTTTCTGGGTTTAGTTTGTCTTCTCTGTGCACCTGTGGTACCCTGTGCTATCCCGCTTCTATATTTACTGCACTATATTTTAATTGTCTATTTAGTTGCCAGTATCTTCCCACTAGGGTGAAACTTCTCCATGGGAATAAACTGTCTTTTTTTTTTATTTTAATTCACTGTTATATCCCCAGTGCCAAGCACTGTGCTTTACCTATAATAGGTACTCAATAGCCAGGCATGGTGGCTCATGCCTGTAATCCCAGCACTTTGGGAGGCCAAGGTGGGCGGATCATGAGGTTAGGAGTTCGAGACCAGCCTGACCAACATGGTGAAACCCCATCTCTACTAAAAATACAAAAATTAGCCAGATGTGGTGGCGCGTACCTGTAATCCCAGCTACTCAGGAGGCTGAGGCAGGAGAATCGCTTGAACCTGGGAGGCGAAGGTTGCAGTGAGCCGAGATCATGCCACTGCACTCCAGCCTGGGCGACAGAGCGAGACTCTATCTCAAAAAAAAAAAAAAAAAAAAAAGCTACTCAATAAATGCATGTGGGCTTTCCAAGAATGAAAACACTTGGTCTTATAATTGCATGCACTTTTCTCCTCCACCTTTTCTTGATTGTCATGATGAATTTCAGTAGAATGCTAATGCAGCGAAAGGGCTAGTAATTCCAAGATTCAAGAACTTGTGTTATCACTTTATATATAAGCTTCAGGTTCCCCTCTGGTAGCTGGAGATAATATCTGTTTCCTCTTGGAAGCAGGAAAAAAAATGATAAAGCCTACTATTTTCTAGGATTGTACTAGCTTCAATAATTGGAAGCTGGGCTTTATGTAATGATAATAGGTTTTAAGGACATGGAATCAAATCGGTCTGAGTTTAAATGTTAGCCTTGTCACATACTAAAGGTGACTTCTTGGGCAAATTTGTCATGTTTTAAAATGTCGATTTTCTTATCTCTAAAATGGGAGTGATCATGCACTTTCATAAGGGCTATTGTGAGGATTAAATGATAAAACAAGTGACCTTGCCTAGCAGAGTGCCTGTTTTTGGCACATGGTAGGTACACAGCAAATCCCTAATGAAGCTTCCTGGGGCTACCATATGTCCCGTGAGTGATTCTGTCTTTGGATTGATAGGCATTTATAATTCCACCAATTGTAGATTCTCATCCAAGTACATATACCAAATATCTGAACCTATGTTTTATCTCTTACTGAGATGGATTACTATGGCCACAACACACCAGAAGAATAAAATTAACCTGTTTTATGATAATCTAAAATAGCTCATTTCTCTTATATGTAGATGAACAATTCAATGCTTGTTGAATCCCATTCCCAGTGATAGGAGGAGACTGACTGCATTGCAGGATCAAAAGTGGATGTTTTTATGATTGTTGTCTGCCACAAACTAGTTATCTCTGTGATGACTTTTCCAGTATCTCCTGCTTAAAATCTGGATCAGAAAGCTCATGAGGTTCTACTTTCTCAGTCTTTGGCTCTTCTGAAAATCAGGTTCAAGTATAACTTTTGGCCCTTCACGTCTCTGGAGGTTTCTGTCCTTAATAGTCTTACATGCATTAGAATTGTTGATTGTACCGTCTCTTATGTCCCTAACACTGTCTTTCCCCACTTGATCCATGCTTTTTAGTTTCATGAATAAGAAAAGTGAATCTCATAAAGGTAAAATGACTTACTGCAGACCACACACTGGGATTTGAACCTAGGTATGTTGACTGGGATTTGAACCTAGGTATGTTGACAAATCACAAATCAGCTGGGATTTGAACCTAGGTATGTTGACTTCATTGCAATATGCATACTACATGCCAGTTGTTTCAGTGGATGAGAATTATGAAACCTGTGCATTGATATACAAACACGAGGTGTTAATATTATGAAGTGCCACCTGAGATACACGATAACCCCTATAGCAGAGGGTTTATAGTTGATTTAAGGAGAACTGATACATAAATAACAAAACATAGTGTCAATGATTCATATAGGCAAAACCAGCTACTAAAGTCATAATTATTTTTAGCCATATAGAATATTTTTTGATATTTTATTAATCTCATTTTGTGTCTGGATTCTTGTACTTAGCATAATGTTTTCAAGATTCATTCATGTTGTGTGAATCAGTAGTTCTTTTCTATTACTGAATAGTATTCTATTATATGATATACCACCATTTGTATATCCAGTCATGGGTTGATGAACATTTTTGTTGTTTCACTTGTGGAGCATTATTAATAAAACTGCTGTGAACATTCAAATACAAGCTTATGTGTTGACGTAAGTTTTCATCTCTCTAAGGTAAATACCTAGAAGTGGAATTGCTGGGTCATATGGTAAGTGTATATTTAACTTTATAAGCAATTACCAAACATGTTTCCCAAAGTGTTTGTACAAGTTGGCATTCTCATCAGCAATGTGTATAAGAGTTCTAGTGCCCTGTGTCCTTGCCAACACTTGGTATGGTCAGTTTTTTTTTTTCTATTTTAGTGATTCAAGTGAGTTTGGTGCTCAGTGTGGTTTTAATTTGTATTTCCCTAATGACTAATGATATTATGAATCTTTTCATGTGCTTATTTGCCATCAGCATATTTTCTTTGGTTACATAAGTGTTTAAATCTTTTGCAGATTTTTTATTGAGTTGTTTGTCTTGTTATTGTCTTATTCATGTTACAAGTCCTTTATCACATGTATATTTTGCAAACATTTTCTCCCAGGCTGTCATGTGTCTTTTTCTTCTCTTAACTTTTTAAAGACTTTTCCAGTATCTCCTGCTTAAAATCCAGATTAGAAAGCTCATAAGGTTCTACTTTCTCAGTCTTAACTTTTTAAAGTTAAGAGATTTTGAAGAGCAGACATGTTTTATATCTTGATACATCAGTCTGTTTATGTTGCTCTAAAGGACTCATGAGGCAGGAGAATTTATAAAGAAAAGAAGTTTATTTTGGCTCATGGTTCTGCAGGCTGTACAGGAAGCATGGTGCCAGCATCTACTTCCGGTGAGGGCCTTGGGAAGCCTACAGTCATAGCAGAAGGCAAAAGAGAGTCAGCAAGTCACGTGGCAAGAGAGGGAGCAAGAGAGATGGAGGGAGGTGCCATACTGTTTTAAACAACCAGATCTTATGTGAATTACTCATTACCATAGGGATGACACCAAGCCATTCATGAGGGATCCTCCCCCATGACCCAAACACCCCCATCAGGCCCCACCTCCAACATTGAGGATTACATTTCAGCATGAGATTTGGAGCGGACAAACATCTAAACTATATCACTTAATGTGCAGTTTTTCAATTAAAAAAGATAGTTTGTGGTTCTTTGTATCCTATTTAAGAAATCTGGGCTGGGCGCGCTGGCCCACGCCTGTAATCCCAGCACTTTGGGAGGCTGAGGCAAGTGGATCACGAGGCCAGGAGATCGAGACCATCCTGGCTAACACGGTGAAACCCCATCTCTACTAAAAATACAAAAAATAGCCGGGCGTAGTGGCAGGTGCCTGTAGTCCCAGCTACTAGGGAGGCTGAGGCAGGAGAATGGCGTGAACCCAGGAGGCGAAGCTTGCAGTGAGCTGAGTTCATGCCACTGCACTCCAGCCTGGGCGACAGAGCAAGACTCCATCTCAAAAAAAAAAGTAAAAAAAGAAAAGGGAAATCTAAGCCAGGCAGGGTAGTTCCAGCTACTTGGGAGGCGGAACTACCCTTGGGAGGGGTGGACTACCCTTGGGAGGGAGACTACCCAGCCTAGTAGTTCCAGCTACTTTGGGAGGCGGAAGTGGGAGAATCCCTTGAGCCCAGGAGTTAGAGACCAGCCTCAGCAACATAGTGAAACCCCGTCTCAGAAAAAAAAAGAGGAAAGAAAAGAAATTTTTGCCTAAGCCAAGAATACTAAGGTTTTCTTTTTTTTTTTCTTTGAGACAGAGTCTCGCTCAGTCGCCCAGGCTGATCTCTGCTCGATCTCCACTCACTGCAAGCTCCGTCTCCTGGGTTCACGCCATTCTCCTGCCTCAGCCTCCTGAGTAGCTGGGACTACAGGCGCCCGCCACCATGCCCAGCTAATTTTTTTGTATTTTTTTTTTTTTTTAGTAGAGACGGGGTTTCACCGTGTTAGCCAGGATGGTCATGATCTCCTGACCTTGTGATCTGCCCGCCTTGGCCTCCCGAAGTGCTGGGATTACAGGCGTGAGCCACCGCGCACGGCCAATACTAAGGTTTTCTCGTACATTTTCCTATAAGTTTTTACGTTGCTATATTCCTTTATTTTCCTAGAACTTTCCTAGAAGTTTTCTAATTTTAGCTCTTAAATTTAAGTCTATGGTAAGTTTTGTTTTTTGTGTTTTTCCAAGACAGTCTTGCTTGGCCGGAGTGCAGTAGTGCAGTCACAGCTCACTGAAGCCTTGACCTCCTGGGCTCAAGCTGTCCTCCCACCTCAGCCTCCCGGGTAGCTGGGACTACAGACATGTGCCACCACACCCAGCTAATTTTTAAATTTTTTGTAGAGATGAGGTCTCCCTATGTTGGCTAGGCTGGTCTCGAACTCTTGGGCTCAAGCAATCCTCCCGCTTCAGCTTCCCAAAGTGCTGGGATTACAAACGTGAGTCACTAAGTCCAGCCTTATGATAAATTTTGAGTTAATTTTTATATATGGAATGAGAGGAAAGGTTTATTTTTGTATCATATGAATATCCAATCATTCCAGCAACAACTAGTCAAAAAAGATTATCATTTCCCATAGAATTGCTTTGTACCTTTGTCAAATATCAATTGACTATATAATTGAGGATCTGTTTCTAGATTCTGTTCTGTTCCATTGATGTACGTGTCTTATCTTTATGCCAATACTGTACTCTCTTGGTAGCTCAGTGGTTCTCAATGAAGGACAATTTTGCCCCTAGGGGACATTTGGCAATATCTGGAGACGGTTTTTTTTTGTTTTTGTTTTTGTTTTTTTTTGAGATGGAATCTCTATCTGTCTCCCAGGCTGAAGTGCAGTGGTGCAACCTCCGCCTCCCAGGCTCAAGCAATTCTCCCGCCTCAGCCTCCCGAGTAGCTGGGATTACAGGTGCACACCACCACACCCAGCCAATTTTTGTAATTTTAGTAGAGATGGGGTTTCACCACATTGGCCAGGCTGGTCTCAAACACCTGATCTCAAGTAATCCACCCATCTTGGCCTCCCAAAGTGCTGGATTACAGGCCTGAGCCACCGCGCCAGGCCTGGAGACATTTTTGATTGTCACAACTTGGGGGGTAGGCAGGAAGGTTGCCCCTGGGTAGAGGTAGAGGCCAGGGATGGTGCTAAAGATTCTGCAATGCACGGGAGAGTCTTCCAGAACAAAAAATTAGCTGGTCCAAAATGTCAGTAGTGCCAAGGTTGAGAAACTCTGCTGTAGCTGCATACTAAGCCTTAAAACCAGATAGTGTAATCTTTTGATTTTGTTATTTTACAAAGTTGTTTGAGCTATACTAGGTCCTTTGCATTTTATATAAATTTTAGAATCAACCTTATACATTTCTACAAAAAATATCTGCTGAGATTTGATTAGGATTACATTGATCTATAGATAAATTTGGGAAGAATTGACATATTAACAATTTTGAATCTCCTGATTGATTGATTGATTGATTGATTGATTTTTGAGATGGAGTCTCGCTCTGTCGCCCAGGCTGGAGTGCAATGGAGTGATTTCAGCTCATTGCAACCTCTGCCTCTCAGATTCAAGCAGTTCTCCTGCCTCAACCTCCCAAGTAGCTGGGAGTATATATTTATTTTATTTTTATTTTTTTGAGACAGAGTCTCGCTCTGTCGCCCAGGCTGGAGTGCAGTGGCGTGATCACGACTCGCTGCAAGCTCTGCCTCCCAGGTTCATACCATTCCCCTGCCTCAGCCTCCCGAGTAGCTGGGACTACAGGCACGTGCCACCACACCCGGCTACTTTTTTGTGTTTTTAGTAGAGGCAGGGTTTCACCGTGTTAGCCAGGATGGTCTCGATCTCCTGACCTTGTGATCCGCCTGCCTCGGCCTCCTAAAGTGTTGGGATTACAGGCGTGAGCCACCGTGCCCCGCCACTGGGAGCATATAGAAAGGCTAGAAGAGAAAACAGGGAACTAAAAGCAATTCAGCGTCGCAGAAGGATAGGTGTCTGGGATAAGAGTAAAGATGAAAACAAGAACCATTATCATAAAGGATCTTTTTTTTTTTTGAGATGAAGTCTTGCTCTGTCACCCAGGCTGGAGTGCAGTGGCTGGATCTTGGCTCACTGCAAGCTCCGCCTTCTGGGTTCAAGCGATTCTGCCTCAGCCTCCCGAGTAGCTGGGATTACAGATGCTTGCCACCACGCCCAGCTAATTTTTGTATTTTTAGTAGAGATGGGGTTTTACCATGTTGGCCAGGCTCGAACTCCTGACCTCGGCCTGTGATCTGCCTGCCTCAGCCTTCCAAAGTGCTGGGATTACAGGTGTGAGCCACCACACCCAGCCTGAATCTTCTGATTTATAAACATGTTTTTTCTCTCCATTAATTTGTCTTCTATAGTTTCAGCAATCTATTGCAGTTTCCATTGTATAACTCTTGTACAATTTTGTTAGATTTATCCCTAAATATTTAATATTTTATGCTATTGTAAATAATATGTTTAAAATTTTTAATATCTGATTTTGTTTTGTTGGCAGAAGATAGAAATACAGTTGGCTTTTGTATATTGACCTTGTTGCCTGTGACCTTGCCAAACTCACTCCTAGTCCATTTATATAGATTCTATAGGATTTTCCATATAGACCAATATTTTGTTTATGTACAAACAAGTTTTACGTATTCCTTTCTTATTTTATACCTTTCATTTCCTTTCTTGACTTATTACACTGGCTAAGCCCTCTAGTTCATTGTCAAAGTAGTAAAGCTATATATCATTGTCTTGTTCCTGATTTTAGGGGAAAAGCATTCAATTTTTTTACCATAAGTATGATTTTTAGCTATGGGTTTTCTATAGTTGCTTTTTAGCATTTTGAGTAAGTTCCCATCTATTCCTTGTCTGCTGAGAGTTTTTGTCATGAATAATTGTTGAATTTTGTTAAATGCCTTACCTGCATCTATTGAAGATGATAGTGTAGTTCTTCTTTTTTATTCTGATGATATGGGGAATTATATTGATTGATTTTCCAATGTTAAACCAACCTTCTGCCATTCACCGGATAAACTCAGGCTTATGTTATCCTTTTTATATATTCTAGAATTCAGTTAGCTAAATTTCATTTAGAATTTTTGTGAGTGTTCATGAGGGATATTGGGCTGTAGTTTACTTAAAATGGTTTTGTTTTGTTATTTTCTTTGTTTGTATTCCTTTTCTGAAGTACCTTTTAACCTTAGTTGCCATCTTACTTTCTCTCACTATTTTCAGAGGATGAACACTTTTTATAAGAAATCTGCTGTGTTTTGAGTGCTATATGCCAGGAACTACAAGAAGCCCTTCATATTCGTTATTTCATATAATCCTCAGAACCTTCTTCAAGATAGATGCTATTATCATGCCCATTTTAGAGGTGGATAAAACAGAGACTCGGAGCAGTTAATTTCCCAAGTGATAGAGGCAGTTCAAATTACGTCTTTCAGGCTGGGCACAGTGGCTCATGCCTGTAATCCCACCACTTTGGGAGGCTGAGGCAAGAGGATCACGTGAGCCCAGGAGTTTGAGACCAGCCTGAGCAACATAGTAAGACATTGTCTCTACAAAAAAATTAAAAATTAGCCAGGCATAGTGGCATACTCCTGTAGTCCTAGCTACTGGGCAGGCTGAGGTGGGAGGGTTGCTTGAGCCTGGGAAGTCAAGGTTGTAGTGAGCTGTGATTGTACCACCGTACTCCAGCCTGGGCAAAAGAGCGAGATCCTATAAAATAAAAAATCAAGTCTTTCAAATCGACGTCGAAAACTGCTCTGCATTTATATCTTTCTCTAGAAATATTTTATTAATCTGAAATATTATTGACAAAACTAGGAGGAATTTAGAAAACTATACCTCTACTAATCTTTTTTTCTTTTTTTTTTTTTGATTTTTTTTTTTTCCCTTAAGACAGGGTCTCTCTCTGTCATCCAGACTGGAGTATAGCGGTACAATCTCGGCTCACTGCAATCTGTCTCCCAGGCTCAAGCAATTCTCCTACCTCAGCCTCCTGAGTAGCTGAGATTATAGGTACATGCCACCATGCCCAGCTAATTTTTGTATTTTTAGTGGAGACGAGGTTTCACCATGTTGCCCAGGCTGGTCTTGAACTCCTGAGCTCAAGAAATGAGCCCACCTCATCCTCCCAAGGTGCTAGGATTACAGGTGTGAGCCACCGCACCTAGCTAATCTCAGAGCACCTCTTTATGCTAATTGGTTTTGATATTCTCTGTGTGCTTATTTTTCAGTTTGAGAGTGTCTAATAATTAGCATATTAGGGCCAGGAGTGGTAGCTCACACCTGTAATCCCAACACTTTGGGAGGCCGAGGTGTGTGGATCACCTGAGGTCAGGAACTCAAGATCAGCCTGGCCAACGTGGTGAGACCGTGCGTCTCTACTAAAAATACAAAAATTAGCTGGGTGTGGTGACAGGAGCCTTTAATCCCAGCTACTTGGCAGGCTGAGGCAGGAGAATCACTTGAACCCGGGAGGCGGAGGTTTCAGTGAACCAAGACCGCACCACTGACTGCACTGGAGCCTGGGCAACAAGAACGAAACTCCATCTCAAAAAAAAAAAAATAGCATATTAGTTCACTAATTTGTAAGTTTTATCAAGTACACATTATTGTGAATTAACTTGAATGTTTCTAATTGGATATGTCAACCTAAAATGAAGAAATGGAGGCAAAACTAATATAAGTGAAGAGTTTATTTGGGCCAAGCTTGAGGATTACAACCTGGGAACATAGATTCAAGTTTCCCTGAATATACACTCCTGTTAGCAGCAGTTACAAGTGGAATTTGAAAGGCAAAATAGGGGGACAGGGAGTGGACTGTACAAAGTTGTTTGTTAGGAATTCTCACTGGTTTACAGAACCAGTGAGAATTGATTAGTGATTGACTATACGTTGTTAACCTATAAGGTGTGGATTATAGTGTTATTATAATTCACACCTGATGTGGATTATTAAGCTAATTTATGGCTACTTATGGCAATAGTAAGCAGTTTCAACAGATGAATACATAGCTCAAAGGAGGGGAGTAGGCATGATTGTAATCTCATTTTAATGTCTATCTGGGCCTGATATTTAAAAGGACTTGCATTCCTCAGATAAAAGTTCTTTTCTTTTCTCAGTTGCTACAGTGCTTCAGTTTAAACTTCGCATCTATTGGAAGTCTTTCAACGTTGTTAATCTGGATTAGAGGTTCCTTGAGAGAAAATGCCACTTTCTTTTTTACTATACTGTATTTAATATGCTCAATAGTATCAATAGGCATATTTCTGTTTATGTAAGATTGTAGTGTGGCTGAAGGCTGAAGGGGGGCAAGAGCACATGAGAAGCTATCGCTTCCACTTATCTGCTTTTCCCAGGTTGAATGTGTGCTAGATTATTTTAGGACCTTTTGGGCTCAAAAAGTCAACTGGGAAGCCTGAGTTTAGATGATAGCTAGCTGGTGGGACCCAACTTAATTTTCTGTCTTATGCTTCGGTCAAATTTGGGAAAATACACAAAAAAGCAAAGCTACAAATAGAGACTGGCAATACAGATTAAAATGTGCCAGGCAACAGGAGGAATTTCGATGAGTAGAAATGAAGATTGATCCCTGAGACAAAATAGCGGGGACAGGCAGGAAAAAGGTAGATTTCTACCCTTCTCTACTTCCTACCTACAAATTTAAGGAAGTAGGATCTTTACCAACCAGAAACTTGGCAGCTTCACACCAACGCCGTGTTGCAGCTGCTATCTGCAACATCCAGGGCTCTTTTTCTCCCTCCCATCTCTCTTATCATTACCTCTGTACTTCCCTTAGTGACCACAGCTCTGTAAAGGCAGTGGCAGAAGTGGATTTGTTGGGGGTACGTTTTCAGATGTGATGAAGGTAGTGGTGAGAAGGGGCAAAGAGAAGAAAATCCATGGGAGTAGTATGCCTTTTCTCAGGCCCTACTTTAGACAGACACACAGATTAAGCTTTTTATTATGGAAAATTTCAAATATTTACAAGAGTAAAGAGAACAGTTTAATAAACCAGTCACCAGGTTAAACAATTCTTGGTTAGGTCCTGTTTTTGACTAGGGAAGAACTATATTCAGTTTCAAAGTATGTAGGATTAGATTGCCAATCACGTGCACATGGAACAAGACAACAGGGTCAGAAGATCTTCCGTAGTTTATCAGCGCCATAGTAAATCAGGGGATCCCTACATTAGATCCACAAATTGACTTTAAGTCATGACAAACTGAATTGCTGAGCAAAATTGTGTGCTCTAGATAGTATATAATTTTAATTTGATCCTCAAAGGGATCTTTAATCCTCCAAATAGGTGAGAGCCATAGTATTATGTGACTGCTCAATACTAGGTCTGGCTTGTGTGGATAAAGTTTAAAGTCAGGCCAGGCACAGTGGCTCACGCCTGTAATCCCACCACTTTGGCAGACCAAGGTGGGCGGATCACTTGAGGTCAGGATTTTGAGACCAGCCTAGCCAACATGGTGAAATCCCATCCCTACTAAAAAAAAAAAAAAAGTACAAAAATTAGCCAGGCATGGTGGCATTTGCCTGTAGTCCCAGCTACTTGGGAGGCTGAGGCAGAAGAATCCTTTGAACCCGGGAGGCGGAGGTTGCAGTGAGCTGAGATACTGCCACTGCACTCCAGCCTGGGTGACAAAGCGAGACTTGCTCTAAAAAAAAAAAAAAAAAAAGTCAAATAATACCTAGGTGGACAGAGACCACCTAGAATTTACTTAACTTTTTTCTTAGAAAACACCAAACCTGGATAGATTTCTCAACTTAGAAATAATTGACAGAAATTTTTTAAGGCATCGTGGGATTTATTAAGAAATTCTTCAAAACACAACCAGGCGTGGTGGCTCACACCTGTAATCCCAGCACTTTGGGAGGCCAAGGTGGGTGGATCACCTGAGGTCAGGAATTCGAGACCAGCTTGGCCAACATGGCGAAATCCTGTCTCTACTAAAAATACAAAAATTAGCCCGGTGTTGTGGTGGGCACCTGTAGTCCCAGCTACTGGGGAGGCTGAGGCAGAGGTTGCAATGGGCTGAGATCGTGATCGTGCCACTGCACTCCAGCCTGGGCAACAAGAGTGAAACTCCGTCTCAAAAAAAAAAAAAAAGAAAGAGATTCTGCAAAATAAAAGAAGGACATCTGATATTTAAGAAACAGAAAAAAAATTATACTTTGAAAAAGTTGAGAAAGGAAACAATATTAGATGGTATTTTCTTTATTCTCATGGGGTTTGTTTAATGAATCTGAAAAATATGTAGAAGATAGCAGATTGCCATAGAAGGAAACCAACTGAGATGTCAGCAATTATAATAATAATAACTAAATATATATTGAGTACCAGATTCTATATTAAAGCCTTCATGAATTAGCTAATTAAATCTAAGTAAATGGTTATTCCCAAGAACATGGAGGTAAAGAGGTTAAATTACTTCCCTAAGATTGTATAACTAATAAGAAGGAGGTCTCAGATTTGATCCCAAATACACTTTGACTTCAGGGACCTAGAGAGAGAAGAAATAAGGATGATTTCACAGGATCTTGGATCATCCTTTGTACTCTTCTGCGTTGGAATTTTAAAAGAAATTATTTAGGGCCGGGCATGGTGGCTCACGCCTGTAATCCCAGCACTTTGGGAAGCCGAGGTGGGCAGATCATTTGAGGTCAAGAGTTCGAGACCAGCCTGGCCAACGTGGTGAAACTCCATCTCTACTAAAAAATACAAAAATTAGGCCAGGTGTGGCAGCTCACACCTGTAATCCCAGCACTTTGGGAAGCCGAGACGGGCAGATCATGAGGTCAAGAGATCGAGACCATCCTGGCCAACATGGTGAAACCCCATCTCTACTAAAAATACAGAAATTAGCTGGGCGTGGTGGTGCACGCCTGTAGTCCCAGCTACTTGGGAGGCTGAGGCAGGAGATTCACTTGAATCCGGGTGAGGCAGAGGTTGCAGTGAGCCGAGATCGCGCCACTGCGCTCCAGCCTGGCGACAGAGCGAGACTCCGGCTCAAAAAAAAAACAAAAACAAAACCCTTTTGCTGCTGCCGCCGCCGCAGCCATGAGTATGCTCAGGCTTCAGAAGAGGCTCGCCTCTTCTGTCCTCTGCTGTGGCAAGAAGAAGGCCTGGTTGGACCCCAATGAGACCAGTGAAATTGCCAATGCCAACTCCCGTCAGCAGATCCGGAAGCTGATCAAAGATGAGCTGATCATCAGCAAGCCTGTTGACAGTCCATTCCTGGGCTTGATGCCGGAAAAAGACCTTGGCCCGCCGGAAGGCAGGCACAGTGGCATAGGTAAGCGGAAGGGTACAGCCAATGCGCGAATGCCAGAGAAGGTCACGTGGATTCTGCGCCGGCTGCTTAGAAGATACTGTGAATCTAAGAAGATTGATCGCCATATGTATCACAGCCTGTACCTGAAGGTGAAGGGAAATGTGTTCAAAAACAAGCGGATTCTCATGGAGCACATCCACAAGCTGAAGGCAGACAAGGCCCGCAAGAAGCTCCTGGCTGACCAGGCTGAGGACCCCAGGTCTAAGACCAAGGAAGCACGCAAGCGCGGTGAAGAGCGCCTGCAGGCCAAGAAGGAGATCATCAAGACTTTGTCTAAGGAGGAAGAGACCAAGAAATAAAAGCTCCCCCTTTGTCTGTACATACTGGCCTCCGTGATTACATAGATCAGCCGTTAAAATAAAAGAAACCTTTATCTGCTTGTAAAAATAAATTAGCCGAGTGTGGTGGCATGCGCCTGTAATCCCAGCTACTTGGGAGGCTGAGGCAGGAGAATCGCTTGAACCCAGGAGGTGGAGGTTGCAGTGAGCCAAGATCGCACCACTGCACTCCAGCCTGGGTGATAGAGTGAGACTCAGTCTCAAAAAATAAATAAATAAATAAATAAATAAATAAATAAATAAATAAGAAAGAGTAAAAATAAAATAAGCGGCCGGGCGCGGTGGCTCACGCCTGTAATCCCAGCACTTTGGGAGGCCGAGGTGGGCGGATCACGAGGTTAGGAGATCGAGACCATCCTGGCTAACACAGTGAAACCCCGTCTCTACTAAAAATACAAAAAAATTACCCGGGCGTGGTGGCAGGAGCCTGTAGTCCCAGCTACTCGGGAGGCTGAGGCAGGAGAATGGCGTGAACCCGGGAGGCGGAGCTTGCAGTGAGCCGAGATCGCGCCACTGCACTCCAGCCTGGGCGACAGAGCGAGACTCCGTCTCAAAAAAATAATAAAATAAAATAAGCATCGCCAGGCACGGTGGCTCACGCCTGTAATCCCAGCACTTTGGGAGGCCGAGGCGGGCAGATCACCTGAGGTCGGGAGTTCGAGACCAGACTTACCAACAAGGAGAAAAACCGTCTCTACTAAAAATACAAAAAAATTAGCCGGGCATGGTGGCCCATGCTTGTAATCCCAGCCACTTGGGAGGCTGCGGCAGGAGAATTGCTTGAACCCGGGAGGCAGAGGTTGTGGTGAGCCGAGATCAAGCCATTGCACTCCAGCCTGGGCAAAAAAGCGAAACTCCGTCTCAAAAAAAAAAAAAAAAAAAAAGCGTCCAGGCAAGAGGTAGAAAAGAGACTGCTACAAAAAGCTATAAATAAAATTCGTCACAGATTTTCTGCTGCACTAATAAATGGTAAAAAAAAAAAAAAAGAAAAAAAGAAAAAAAGAAAAAGAAACACTGGCCAGGCACAGTGGCTCACACCTGTAATCCCAGCACTTTGGGAGGCTGAGGCAGGCGGATCTCGAGGTCAAGAGATCGAGACCATCCTGGCCAACATGGTGAAACCCCGTCTCTACTAAAAGTACAAAAATTAGCTGGGCGTGGTGGCACATGTCTACAGTCCCAGCTTCTCAGGAGGCTGAGGCAGGAGAATCACTTGAACCCGAGAGGTGGAGGTTGCAGTGAGCCAAGATCATGCCACAACACTCCAGCCTGGTGACAGAGCGAGACTTCATCTCAAAAAAAAAAAAAAAAAAGAAACACTATTTACAGTGTTATTAGGAAAAAGAAAATGTCTGCACTGTTATTAGCAAAAGACAATAAGAGATAGTGTTGAAGAGCAGTGAACATAATAGAGTGACAAATATAAGACCACCTTATTAGTAATTAGAATAAAAATGAATATGTTAACATATAAGTTTAAAAGATAGACTCAGGAATTGTCAAAAACCATATCTAAGACTCACATTACCTGATTTTTGAGGCCTACTATAAAGCTGCAGTAATCAAGATAATGTGTTATTGGCAAAAGAATGGACACATATATCAGTAGAACAGAATAAAGAGCGCAGAAATGGACTCACCCAAATATAGTCACCTGATCTCTGAAAAAGGAGCAAAGACAGTTTAATGGAGGAATGGGTTTTTTCAACAAATGATGCTAGAACAATCAAAGTCCGTATGCAAAAAAATGAACCTAGGCATAGACCTTATACCTTTCACAAAAAGTTAACTCAAAATGGATCATAGACCTAATGTAAAATATAAAACTATAAAACTTCTAGAAGAAAATCTGTGTAACCTTGGGTTTGGCAATGATTTTTAGATACAACGCCAAAAGCATGATTCATGAAAGAGAAAACTGATGTTGGTGTTTGTTAAAATTAAAACTTCTTGTATTAGTCCATTTTCATACTGCTATGAAGAAATACCTGAGATTTGGTAATTTATAAAGGAAAGAGGTTTAATGGACTCACAGTTCCACATGGCTGGGGAGGCCTCACAATCATGGCAGAAGGCAAAGGAGGAGCAAAGTCACATCTTACATGACGGCAGGCAAGAGAGCGTGTGCAGAGGAACTGCCCTTTATAAAACCATCAGATCTTGTAAGACTTATTCACTATCATGAGAACAGCATGGGAAAAACCCGCCCTCATGATTCAATTACCTCCCACCGGGTCCTTCCTATGACACATAGGGATTAAGGGAATTACAGTTCAAGATGAGATTTTGGTGGGGCCACAGCTAAACCATATCACTTCTACTCTGAGAAAGATACTGTTAAGAGAATGAAAAGACAAGCCATAGACTGGAAGAAAATACTTTCAAGATACATTTCTGTTAAAGGACTTTGTGGTTAGTCAATTGCAAAGTTTTGAAGCCATGCACAAGTCAGCCCTCACTTATGACATCAGTTGCAAGTTCAGGGGTTTCCAGAACTTCCTTTAGGATTGATAATTCACTAGGAGAATTGACAGAACTCATTGTAAGCTGTTATACTCACAGTTACAGTTTATTACAGCTGAAGGAGACAGATTAAAATTTGTCAAAAGAAAAGGCACATAGGACAGAGTCCAGGAAATTATCAAATACAGTTATAAACCCCACAATACATTTTTAGTGGTTGCTTTAGAGTCTTGATTATCTTTTTTTTTTTTTTTAAAGGTCTTGCTCTGTCATCCAGGCTGCAGTGTAGTGTTATGATCATGGTTCACTGTAGCCTCAAACTCCTGGGCTCAAGTGATTTTCCTCCCTTAGCCTCCCAAGTAGCTGAGACTACAAGGTAAGCTAGCACACCCAGCTAATTTATTTTTTATTAAAAAATGTTTTAGCCGGGTGTGATGGCTCACACCTGTAATCCCAACATTTTGGGAGGCCAAGGTGGGCAGATCACATGAGGTCGGGAGTTCAAGACCAGCCTGACCAACATGGAGAAACCCTGTCTACTAAAAATACAAAATTAGCCGGGCATGGTGGCAATGCCTGCCTGTAATCCCAGCTACTCGGGAAGCTGAGGCAGAAGAATCGCTTGAACCCAGGAGGCAGAGGTTGCAGTGAGCTGAGATTGTGCTATTGCACTCCATCCTGGATAACAAGAGCGAGACTCCGTCTCAAAAAAAAAAAAAAAAAAATTGTAGAGATAGTGTTTTGCTACGTTACTCAGGGTGGTCTCAAACTCCTGGCCTCAGGCAGTTCTGTCTAAGCTTCCCAAAGTACTGGGATTACAGGCAGAAGCCACTGCGCCTACCATAGAATATTAGTTATCTTTTGAAGTGATTAAAAAGGGAAAAGATTTTCTTCCAGTTTAATGATGAGAAAAGTAAAAGAACAGTTATTTTAAAGCCCCTGATATTTCCAACATCTAGGTCATAAATGAGTCTCGTTCTGTTGATAGCTTTATCTCTTGGTAATGTGCATGCCTGTGTATGTGTGTGTGTGTGTGTGTGTGTGTGTGTTTTATTTTGTGTATGTCTTATAATTTTTAGTTTAATGGCAAACATCATGTATACAAGAACAGTAGAGACTGAGGTAGATGGTATTTTGTGTCTGGATATAGGCACGCCTCTCCCATCAGGCCAATTGCCTGTGACATTGAGTCAACCTAGTCTGGAGTTGAGGTGGATTTGGATTTTGATGTTGGTATCATTATGTTCAGTGTACTTGGGCTGCTGTTACCTGGTACTTGGAGCCTGGGGTACCAGATGGTTTTTCTTCAGTGTTCCTGTTCCACTGTTGGCTTTCCTCAGTCCCATCATGCCTCCATCACAGAGGGGGAGTCTCTATTCATATCCTTGCCCCTTCACTAGTGGTTGACTGATGCTGCTTGTTACTCAGTGCTAGGCTTATGGTGGTGTCATAGGTGGTTTTCTATTGTCCTGGTTCAGCCTTAGCTTTAGGCAGTCCCTGTTCATTTGAACCCCAGGGGTGGTACTTAATCTGCCCTTTCCTGAGCAGTAGCAAACCTCTGCTTGGCATCAGAATCCTGGGCCAATGAGGATTCTCTCCTGCTCTCCCAGAAACAAGATGTTTGCTTCTACCTCTCCCCCAGCAGCAGTAGGGTATGTGAGAGGTGGGAGGATTACTTGAACCCAGGAGGTCGAGGCTGCAGTGAGCCATGATAGTGCCACCACACTCCAGCCTGGGTGACAGAGCAAGACCCTGTCTCAGAACAACAACAACAACCCAAAAAACTGTCAAGGTCATCAGGAACAAAACATAGCCAATAGCCAAGAAACTGTCACATACCAGAGGAGACTAAGGAAATATGATGACTAAATGCAATACAAATAAAAAAATAAATACTGGCACTGTAAGAAAAAATAGGGCAGCAGAATGGGTAATTCACAGGAGAAGAAATGCAAATGGCTAATAAAAATATGAGTATGAATTCAACTTCACTAGTAATTAAACTGCAAATGTAAATGACAAGAACTGATTTTTGCCAGTGACATTAGCAAAGGATTGTTTTTGTTAATACTAGCATTTGGCAAGGTTGTAGAGAATATGGGAACTCAGAATGATACAGCCTCTCTGGAGGATAATTTGCGCAGTATCATATCAAAAGGCTTAAAATTGTACAAATTATTTGACTTAGCCGTGTCTGTGCCATTGATTTATCTTAATAAAGTAAAGGAAGATCTGTGGGAAGATTTAGTCAAAGGGTGCCTATCACGGCGTTGTTAATAATAATGAAAAATTGAAAGTAGCATGATAATTAACAGTATATTGTGACATTCTTGTATGGTGATATTCTGTAGATATTAAAAGTTAAACAATTTGTTAAGTTCAAAAAGTTAAACTAACATGTATGGTGTGATCCCCTTTTTTGTAAAAAAAAAAAATGTGTATCATAGAAAGACTCGATATGTGTACACAAAACATTAATTGTAATTTTTGGATGATTGAATTCTAGATGATTTTTGTTTCCTCCTGTGTGCTTTTCTATATTTTGCAGTTTTTTCTGACATGAGCATGTGCAGTATTTTGGACATTATATAAAAAGCTATTTAAAAACGAAATCTTTTTCCTCTATCAATTAGCAAAGATTTTCTTAAAATTATTACCTTTGTTGGCAAAGGTATGAGAAATTGGTATCTTTATTTTATATCCACTTCTTATTCTACATCTATTTAATTCTTCTTATCTACAGTATTTCTACTTATTCTCTTTTTTTTTTTTTTTTTTTTTTGAGATGGAGTCTCGCTCTGTCACCTAGGCTGGAGTACAATGGTATGAGCTCACCTCACTGCAAACTCTGCCTCCCGGGTTCACGCCATTCTCTTGCCTCAGCCTCCTGAGTAGCTGGGACTACAGGCTCCTGCCACTACTCCCAACTAATCTTTTGTATTTTTAGTAGAGACAGGGTTTCACTGTGTTAGCCAGGATGGTCTCGATCTCCTGACCTCATGATCCGCCTGCTTCGGCCTCCCAGAGTGCTGTGATTACAGGCGTGTGCCACTGCTCCTGGCCCTTCTACTTCTTCTTTATATCTACTTCTGTAGGGGATCAGCACAAGCACTCTTGGGAAGCAAATTGGTAATAAATATCAAACCCCTTAAAATAATTTATATTCTTTCACTCAGTAGAAAGGCTTCTGGGGGATTTGTCATTAGAAAAGAATCAGAGATGTGGGTGGAGACATGTTTATTACATGACGATATATAACTGCAAAGTATGAAGACTGTAAATATCCACTTAAAAGGGAAATAAAATATGACACAACTGTATAGTGGAATATTATGCATTCATGAGAGTATTTAAAGAATATTTATTGATGTCTGATAATCTTCTTGCTTCTTAGTCTTCTGCTTAGAATGGCATCCATGATTCTGTTTCTTTCCCCATGTTTTTTACTGTAGTCCCAGATAAGAAAATAAGGACTGGATTCCCTCTCTTACTTTGTGTAAATAACCACAACTAGTAAATTACTTTTCCCCCCACAAAACCATTTCCTTATGTGTATTTGTCTTCCTCAGTTTCAATTTATTTGCTTTACTTTAATTATGGGTATTATGTGAGCCTTTGCACAGTTCTGTTTTTCTGCCTGAAATTATCTTCTCCCTGCTTTTACCATGGCTGAGACCTCTTCACCTTCTAGGTTGCAGCTTAAATAATACTCAGAGAGGTCTTCTTGGACCACCTTATCTATAATAAAAGAGCATACAATGTATTACTAATACCCCTTACCATCTCTCTAATGCCCACTAGTTTTTTTCATTGCAGTTAACACAGTTGATGATGTTTTTGTATTTATTTGCTTGTTTATAATGTGTCCTCCAGTAGACTGTAACTTCCTGAGGCTAGGAATTATATCTTCACAAGTATATTTTTAGGTCCTCTCCTAATGTCTGGCACATGTAAACAGTCAGCAAATATGTGTAGATTGAATGAACAAACTAAATTTTGCAGTTTTGATGGCAGCTTATTAAGAATTTATCATGTTACTTAGTTGAAAGTTGTTATACCAAAGTTATTCTTATAACACATATTTATTTTAGCTATATTGGTTTGATATTTAATGTATTTTATGTAGGAATGTAGAGGAAGAAGTTTAGGTTACACTCGAGGTCATAGAGAGTCTTATAACGAGTTCAGACTACCATTGGACGCTGAGGAGTGTGTAGAATTTGAAGAGACAAAGAAGAGGGGAAAAGACATTTTGAACAAGACTGCCCCAAGAGTTTTTTAAGACAGGACAGCAGGAATATCTTTAGCATGTTTGGGAAAACATGACAGAGAATTGTGGGTGACTAATGGAGCTAGTTGCTGGTAATTATAAATGGAATGTTACTAGTTACAAAATTTCATCTAGGTCTAATCATTAAGAGCCTGGAAAGAAGGCCAAGGTAGTTGGAATATCTTTTGTATTCAGGGCAGTTCTTTTAACAGATGGGAAGCTACTGAAGGTATTTGATCAAGTGAAGGTCCCTTGTCATTTATTAATTTGTTTATTAATAGATATTTATTGAGTGCATGCTGTCTACTATGTGGTCTTCTAGATGAGGAGGGTACAGAGATGGAATAGGAGGGCTGGAGAGCCAAAAACCGGCTGTGGAGGAACTCGCAGACTACGGGAAGTGACAGACATGCAAATTACAAAGGGTTGTGATAAATGTTGTAATAAATGCACATCGTCAATACTGTGGGAACTCAAAATAGGACCAGGTTTATTCAGATAATTGTGAATATCTTAACTAAGGAGGTGACATTTTCTATGGGTTTTGGAGGATAAGCACTAATTTACCAGGTAAAGAAAATTCTGACCTTAGCAGTAAAGTCATGGACCGTTCAGGGAGTGGTAAATAAGTCATGCACCTGGAATTGTGGGAGATGAGCCTAGAAAAACAGTTATCCTAAAACAGTTATCCATTAAGGACCTTGTATTATCTATTTAATGAGGAACCATCAAAAGTTTTCATATAGAGGACTGAAGTGATCTTCTTTTTTTCCCATCCAGAATAGTTTACTTGGCACAAATGAACTAGTATATGACATGGAGAACAGTATTAGGCTTTAGTTAGCTTTTTGATTAAAATCTACTCATTGAATTCATATCTGTAATTAATACTGATAGTCACCAAGTATGTGGACTTTGAGAAGTCAAGAACTTGATTAGTATTTAGTCCATTTTCGCACTGCTGATAAATGCATACCTGAGACATGGCAATTTACAAAAGAAAGAGGTTTAATTGGACTTACAGTTCCATGTGGCTGGGGAAGCCTCACAATCATGCTGGAAGACAAGGAGGAGCAAGTCATGTCTTATGTGTATGGCAGCAGGCAAAGAGAGGAGCGCTTGTGCAGGAAAACTCCCCCTTATAGTAACCAGCAGATCTCGTGAGTCTTACCATCACAAGAACAGCATCGGAAAGACCTGCCCCCATGATTCAATTACCTACCACCAGGTCCCTCCCACAACACATTGGAATTCAAGATGAGATATGAGTGGGGACACAGCCAAACCATATCAGTTAGAATCTCAGTTTTACCACTTGCTAGCATTTATGCAAGTTATTTGATATTAGTAAGCCTACGTTTTCTCATCTCTCTCAATGAGGCTTATGAGTGGTTTATGGGCACTTTTGACCAAGGAGATATAATGAGGTTGCTGTTAGATGGGGGAGACAGTCAAATGAGACTCTTGATTAGACATACTATTGTCTCAGTGTACTCTGAGTGCTGAGTGAAGATAGACCTTGAGACAGCCATAAAAAGATAGAAATTTAATCCATAAAGGCAGTTAGTTCAAAGTAGGTTTTTGTATGGCATGCTTAAAGATTTGGAGGCAGGAACTACTGAAAGTTTTTAAGCAGGAATCCATATGTTCCACTTTTCCCAAACAGCTCCTAATTATTTATGGTGTGCCCCTTTCACTCCTAATGGTAATTCAGTTTAGATAATAAATTATGTAATCAGTCACCTTCTGAAACAACAGTACAGCAAAAGAGTTGGCTGTGGTTGAGCCATTTAGAATACAAGTAATAAGAAAAAAATAAAGGAACCACTCCACAAGTTTTGGGGTGGAAACAGAGAAGGAATAGTCTTTATAAAAGCCAAGAGAAGGCTGGGCGTGGTGGCTCACACCTGTAATCCCAGCACTTTGGGAGGCCGAGGCAGGCGGATCACGAGGTCAGGAGATCGGGACCATCTTGGTTAACACGGTGAAACCCTGTCACTACTAAATATACAAAAATTAGCTGGGTGTGGTGGCGGGTGCCTGTAGTCCCAGCTACTTGGGAGGCTGAGGCCGTGAGAACCCGGGAGGCAGAGCTTGCAGTGAGCCGAGATTGCGCCACTGCATTCCAGCCTGGGTGACAGAGCAAGACTCCGTCTTGAAAAAAAAAAAAAAGCCAAGAGAAGATTGTTGTAATAGTATTAAGAAGATGGGCTTTGTAAGATCAGCAAGGCCAGATACAGCAAGGCTATGGAGCATAAGCACACATTATTAGATTTATCAAGGCAGAGCTCATTGTCTGCTTTAGACAATGCAGTTCATTTGAGCAGTTGGATAGAAGCCAAATTGGGTTTCTGTTTTTTTGTTTTGTTTTATTTTTTGAGGATAAGGACTATGTCTTGTTTATTTTTGTATCTCTAGTGCCTAACAGTGGTTATGTCAGAGGTACTTGGTGCATTTTTGAAGATTTAATAATTAATTAATAGTTGGTGCAGGCCGGGCATGGTGGCTAACACCTGTAATCCCAGCACTTTGGGAGGCCGAGGTGGGCGGATCACCTGAGGCCAGGAGTTTGAGACCAGCCTGACCAACATGGAGAAACGCTATCTCTACTAAAAATACAAAAAAAATTAGCCAGGCGTGGTGACGCATGCCTATAATCCCAGCTACTCCGGAGGCTGAGGCGGGAGAATTGCTTGAACCTGGGAGGCGGAGGTTGAGGTGAGCCGAGATCGCGCCATTGCACTCCAGCCTGGGCAACAGGAGCAAAACTCCGTCTCAAAAAAAAAAAAAAAAAAAATAGTTGGTGCAAAAGCTGAGATAGTGGCTATAGATACCACACTAAAAAAGTTTAGTGATTAAAGAGAGATGGGAAGTATGATGTTTTTAGTTTGGTTAGCAGTTAGAAGGGAACAATCTCTGCATTTGAAATGTTAAGATGAACTCAGTGGGAAGAGAAATATTAAAGTTTCTGAAGAGGGAAGTAAGTTTGAAAGCTAAAGCCCTTGTTGCCTACAAAAGACCCTTTTGCAAAGTGGACCCTCCTGGTTCAGTTATCTCACCCTTTGGGATTCTGTGTGCCAGCTGAGCCAACTAATTCCTTTCATGTTAAACTAGTTTGAGTTCGATTTCTGTCCCTTATAACTAAACAGATACTTGAATTTGGATGAAGTATTCTGACTCTAATGCTCATGCTGTCTCCACTGTACCATATTTCTTCTCTAAGGCTAAAGGTATTATCTCCAAAATTTTGTCCCTTCCTAACATGTGGGGGCTTTAGTGAACTATTTCTGTCCTCTCTAGAATCTTTGCTTTCTTTTCCTCCTATATAGATCCCTCGCCATGTAGCTTGTGTAGGCCTCCCTTATCTTTCTGAAGCCTTAAACTTAATTCTGTGGGCCCCACTAAGTTGTGATAAAGCATGCATAGGGGTTTTGGTAGAAGATAACGTTAACACAGGTAGATTGGAGCTGGGGCTATGTTGAGAAAAATTTGGATTACTAATTTAAGTGGTTTGCCATTGATTTCTAGATCAGAGATGTTTAATAGAACTTTCTTCAGTGATGGAAATGTTCTATATCTGCAGTGTTCAATACGGTAGCTGTTAGCCACATGCAGCTCCATAGAGCACTTGACATGTGGCTAGCATGACTGAGAAATCAAATTTTAAATTTAATTTTATGTATTTATCTATTTTTATAAGACAGAGTCTCACTCAGTCGCCCAGGCTGGAATGCAGTGGTGTAATCTCGGCTCACTGCAACCTCTGCCTCCTGGGTTCAAGTGATTCTCCTGCCTCAGGCTCCCAAGTAGCTGGGATTACAGGGGCCTGCCACCATGCCCAGCTAATTTTTGTGTTTTTAGTAGAGAGGGGTTTCACCATGTTGGCCAGGCCAGTCTTGAACTCCTGACCTCAGGTGATCCACCCGCCTCAGCCTCTCAAAGTGCTGGGATTACAAGCATAAGCCACCGCGCCTGGCTGATTTTATTTAATTTTAATCACCTTAAATTTAAATGGCCACATATGGCTAAGGCTACCATTTTGGATGGTATAGCTCTAGACATCAGAAGTTATATTTCTCATTTTGTTTTGTTTTTAAACTAGGAGAATGATATATGTTAGAAAAAAATGGAAACAATGTGGGCATTTGGGTGGTGAGGATGAGGCAAGAAGAAAATCACTTTCTGTTCTTGATATTAATGCCTTTAACAAGGATGAGGAACCTAGGAGGATGAGTGGGTTTGGGAAGGTAGACAGGAAGTTCAATACTGAGTTGAGATTATGGGATATATAAACAGAGATGTCCAATAGGCATCTAAAGAAGAGTTTACAGCAGAACAGAAAAAGCCAGGGCTAGAAGTATAAATTTCTGTAGTCATCTTTGTAGAGGTGATAAAACTATAGAATATAGGTAACGTCCTCTAGAGTGGGAGTGTAGATCTTGAAGAAAAGAGCATTGAGCACAGAACTCAGAAAAATGTGCATATTGAAAGAGTCAAGCTAAGCGTAGTAGCTCACACTCGTAATCCCAGCACTTTGGAGGGAGGCAGGAGGATCACTTGAGCCTAGGAGTTCAGCCTGGGCAACATAGCAAAACCCTGTCTCTATAAAAAATACAAAAATTAGCCAGGCATGGTGGTGCACACCTGTGGTCCTGGCTGCTTGGGAGGCTGAAGTGGGAGGGATCACCTGAGCCCAGGAGATTGAGGCTACAGTGAGCTGTGATCACACCACTGCACATCAACTCCAGCCTGGGTGACAGAACAAAACCCTCTCTCTCTTAAAAAAAAGAGAGAGAGAGAGAGAAAGAAAAAAAGTGGAAAGAGGAAGAGCAGCAGGCAAACAGGAAATATGAAATATTTACTATGCAATGTTTTTAAGAAATTGGCACCTAACCATGCAAGTGATAGCAGAAAGTTTTTGCTTTAGGTGTAGTGCTTGTCAGGAAGATTCGATATTTTACTTGAAAATGTAAGTACAGGTACAATGTAACTAATTTCTACTGCTTCATTATATAGATCTGATAGATAGTTTTTATTTGGCCAATGCCTGCCATCATTACACTATTATAGTGTTATTTCTGCCTATAGAATCATAAATGTGTCTGTTAAATGGGCTTAATATTTGGGCAGATTGCCAATAAATGTCACAAACTCCAGTCCAAATAAATCAGTTTATAAACCTAGGAGAATGTCTAGCTACCTTTGGTCCAGGTAATCAGTAGTTGTAATTAATGATGTTTAAATGGATTTTTTACATAAGATTAAGGAGAAATTGTTTGACACGACCTATATAATCTGCATTTTTATCATCTGAGTGGGAAGTCTTATTACTTTCCCCACACTGTGTCATACACTTGCAGAAGAACATAAAAGGTAGTGATTATGCTACCTGCCAAGAAAGGCATCAGAGCAGATTGAAGGGTGTAGTATGAGTAAAGAATTTGAGACCAGAGAAAAGGCTCTGGAAAGGAAGGCAAGCATGGAGAAGGAAACTTGAAGGAATAGATTGGCTGAAGGTCAGATCTGTGGAGTAGACAGTAGGTAACAGGTCAATTTGTTGCCTAGCTCAGTGCCTGATACATAATAGGTGCTCAGTATTTATTGAAGGAAGGAATGGGAAAAGGAAAATTTATTCTGCAAGAACAGTAGAATCCTACTTTGGCCCCACCTTATTTGATTTGTCACTTGACCTCAGTTATCACATCTTTCGGACCTTGGGTTGCTGTTAGGTTTATTGTTAAAACATACACTAGATAGTTTATATTTTAACTTGTAATTGTTGTCTAGCTCTGGACAATTGGAGGGCGGGGGGGGGATGCTCTCCTATTTAGAGAACACGGGAATATACTTGAGTACTTGGATGTTTAATTTCCTTTTGTTTTAAGACTATAACAGAGTAGGTGTGACCATATCTAGCTCCTGAATATTCTGGCCTTGGGTGACACAGGTGAGCACTTCTAGCTGATCTGACAGATTAAAGGTGTACACTTATTTTCTCTGTAAGAAGCGTCATCTGGTAAGATGATCAAGAATGGTGCAAAGCAGGATGGGGAGTTTAAAATTGTTTCCAAATGTGGGAACGTAAATGAATATAAACATGTAAGATTTTAATATACCAAACTGATCAGATTCTGTGTAATTTCCAAGTTTCTTTTTTCTTTCAAAACTCCTCTGAAATCTGACTGTCCACAAAAACTTAGTTTATAGAATTTTATGGGATTTATTTACTCAGATATTACACTGACCTCACATCCAGTAGTGAAAACAGATTTTATTGTAGAATCTGGAAAGATAGAGGGCCATATAGGTTGTATTTTCAGTTTTGTTTATACTAACACGTGTTTACAACCCAGTTTAATTTACACCCTGTATTGTATTATTGTTGTCATATCTCTGTATGCATGTAAGTATAATATGTGTTGGCAAAGGAAAATTTTGAGTAAGAAGAAGCTCTCTGATCTATTTGATTCAATATGTATTTGAGTGTCTAACAGACACTGTTTTAGACACTGGTGATAACAACACTGAACGGAGCACCAAATACTTTACAGCATCTCCTGGAGCTGTTGTCAAGACATACTTTCCAAGGGGAATATTTCAGAATAGGTGATAACTAATCAACGAAGGAAAAGTACCTTAGTCATCTAGGAGAGTTGTACTTAGAGTGAACTGAAATAAACTAAGCTCACGAAAGACAGAGATTTTTTGTTTGGCTTTTGTCTGTTGCATTCACTACTGTATCTCCAGGGCCCAAAATAGTGCTCGGCTCATAATAAGTATTCAGCAAATATATGTTGTTGATTGGAGTGTTTGTTTTGAATTTCCGTAATCAAACACATACCTTGGTAAATTATCTTTACATCTTTCTAGTTGAAAATTTTATCTCAGTTGCTTTGTTTTTAATGTTACCTTGCTTTTTGTTTCTACTTGTGCCATACATCAGGATGCTGGAAAAGCTTATTAATATTGACAGTCATATGGTTATCTGATATTGAAAAGAATAGATTTGGAAAGGAACCTAAGAGGTCATCTTTTGTTCAGCTTCCTGCCTAGGAAAACTAAGTAAGATGATTAGGTATGTATATTTAATTAGTCATTTAAAAAAAAACCAGGACAACATAATTGAGTTCCCTCTTGAGAAAATGGAGAAAGGTACTTAACCCTAGCTATAAAGGGACTAACCTGGAAATTTTAGAACGTCTGTGTGGGAAAGTGGAAAAAAAAAAAAAAAGCACAACTAAGCTGCTCTTTGTTGATATCAGAAATGGGCCTGTCATTCATTTTGGCATTGAAGCATAGCCTCCTATCTCAGGGGGCAGGACTGGGACATTTTTTTCCTCCCACAAGAGCTGGACAGTTATTACAGGTTCAAAAAGCCCCGACCAGTTTTTCAAGAGTTTCTCCTCCTTTTTTCCCCCTGAAACTCGTGGTGCTTTTGCTCTGCTTTCAAGATGCATTAAGTCTCCTGTTTTGTGACTGCTTTGGAGCCAGCAGATACTCTGATATGTATAATTCAAATTATGCAGGTTTCATGAGTAAGTTTAATCTTATTTTTTAAGTTAAAAGGCAAGTGATATTTAGAAAAATGTTAACTTGTAGTTATTTCACCCTTTTCACTTTAAGCATTTTTATTGCTTCTCAGCCTTTTGGCTAAGATCAAGTGTGTACTTTAAGCATTTTTTAAAATAAAAATATCCTTTTAATTTAATAAGAAAACAAGGTTCTACATAGAAAAGCCCCTTCATCTAAGACCTGCACTTTTCAATTTCTTTTGAGATGTCTCTGTTGTAAACAGTATTCATATGTCTTTTGAAAGCCAGTTAACTAAACAGTTTTCTTGAGCATCTTTTTAGTTTTACTGAGAAGTATTTTAAATTGAGCTTTTCTGAGCTCGATTGCTTACGTCTGACACAGTCTCAAGTTTCCACTGAATGGTAACAAAGACTGTAGAATGTTGTTGGTACTGCAGTGAGAGGCATGCTTCCTTAGACCAGGTAAGAGAGATCAGTTTGTTTCTCACTGCTGGGTGAGTTTTTACAGCGCTTATTTTATATTCTTTAAGCAGCAGCAATATTAAATTGATAAATAGCCAGGAGCACGCTGATTTCAAGACGTCCTTGCTTGTTGCAGACAGAAAAACTACAGGGTTATGTATGGGGGTTGGGGTGGGGGGGGAGGGGAAGAGTTAGTTTATTACTCAGTTACTTATATAAATTAATTAAAATGTGAAAATAATTCTGGAGCTCAGTTTTCTTAATTCAGGAACTAAAGCAGCAGTTGAGGAAATCAGTAATTTTAAAGGTACTTCATGGTTATTACTTGTGAAAGCAATTCAAAGGATAGTTTTTACTTTCATTTTTTTCCCCAGTAGTTAATAAAATAAGCTTTGCCCTTAACTAAACATTTTTTCCACTTACGAAAACTTTTAAATTGCCAACAGCAAAATATACTTCCCAAGGATCCTTGGAAATCAACCTGACACTTGAAAAATATTTCAGCTTTTATAGCTGTTTCATTCCTTTTTTTCCCTAGTACATTTTTCTTAAAAGTATTTGTGCTTTGAAAATGTCAGCTGTATTCTAATGAAGCTTAGGCATTGTTTGCTCATAAAGGGGCCGGTGCATTCCACTGCTTTATGGTTTATTATGAGGCACAGTGTGAGAGTGTGGGTGGCACCATTTGGTGTCTGCCTCTTGGGGTAGTGACTGCCATTATGTTAGCCTTGGACTGGCAAAGAAAATATAGCATACAAGATGCTATATGAATCTGGATACTGTGAAGAAAATCTTACCCCTAAACAATTCTTAATGACCCCGGAATATGTGACAACTTGATTGAATTGATCATTTCAATTATACCCTTGAAGTTTGCATTTTAGTTACAACGTATATTCTATTAGACACGTCTTATTTTTTGATATATAATAGCATTTAGTCATTCTTTGAAGTTCAATAAGGAAGTGAATGTTTCTAAACTATGACGTTTTTAATAGATACAGTGAAATTTTAAATAATACATTTACTTAAAAGTTTTAAGGAACTTAGTGTGGGTGGGGAGCGGGAGTGGGAGAGGGAGAGGGAGAGGGAGAGGAGGTCAGGCAGAGAGTCTTTCTTCTTTCAGTTAGGAAAGCCCTGGTGAAGAAAAAAAGCAACAGATGTTTCTTCTGTTACAATTGAGGTTGTTTCATTCAAAACTCAGAGTAGCTGGAATGGAGAGAGGAGGTCATAAATCTGATTTAATCAGTGAATAAATAAAATATAGTCATTTAAAATTTATTATTTTATATTCAGGAATTGAAAGTCATAGAGTAACAAAATGAGTAACATACCCAATATTTAAAAAAAAATTTTAATATTGCCTGTAGCCTGTATAATTAATGAAAATGTGAGAAAATTAATTCTGTTGAACTTCACTTAAGGAAAAAATTGATAATTAAATCATATAGACCATTTTTTTAAAGCCTAAGCCATCTAAAATATAGAGGAAACACTTAGTTGCAAAAGTTTATCACTAGACAGTAGGTACAAAATCTCAAAATGAAAATAAAATGTGAAACATCAGTTACATATGTTGATAGATCATTTCATCTTCTGTGAGAAGCTGAGGCTTATTCCTAAGACCTTTGAATAAGAAATATGGGAGTAATATTTTGGGTTTAATTGAAATGATATGTTGCAGTTTGCCTCTAAAAAGAAAGATAATAAGCTTGGATTGGTTGCTAATGGAAAGAGGAGAATGTTTATCTGCTGAAAAGAGTAGGAATGAAGAGTGTGGAAGCATTATGCGTGTAATGAAAGCAGTCAAAATTTTGAAAAACAGTTTTTGAATTTTTGGAATTCATAATGAGGAAAGTGAAAACCTTTCCTTTTACAAGTAACACAAAGAAGTCCTATGCTGTTGTATAATGTGCGTGTATACACGTTACAACTTTATTCATTTCTTAAGTTTGCTCTTGAAAAATCAGTGCTGAGCACCAGCTCTTTCACATATGAGGCACTTATTCAATATTTGCCATACCCTACACTGGAAAATTCGTAGTAATTTACAGTAGCCAATAAAGTTTTTGAGCTATAGTTTAAAATTTGCATATGGATTAATTATTATACAGTTTTCTAAATAATTGGCCTAAGGAGAGAGAAGGCTGGAAAAGATATCAACATTCAAGCAGATTATTAAAAATTCCTCTTGCTGTTAGCTAAGATCTGTGGGCTTACCTGAAGTTATTTTTTTGTTGTTTTTTGTTGTTTTTTGTTGTTTTTTTTTGAGACGGAATCTCGCTGCAAGCTCTGCGTCCCAGGTTCACGCCATTCTCCTGCCTCAGCCTCCCCAGTAGCTGGGACTACAGGCGTCCACCACCACGCTCAGCTAATTTTTTGTATTTTTAGTAGAGATGGGGTTTCATCATGTTAGCCAGGATGGTCTCAATCTCCTGACCTCGTGATCTGCCCACCTCGGCCTGATGGTCTCGATTTCCTGACCTTGAGATCCGCCTACCTCGGCCTCCCAGAGTGCTGGGATTACGGGCGTGAGCCACCGCGCCGGCCAGAAGATTTTCTTTTCTTCAAATAATGATGACCAAATTTAGAGATTTTGAAGTTTGTTTGTTTTTTGAGATGGAGTTTCGCTCTTGTTGCCCAGACTGGAGTGCAATGGTGTGATCTCGGCTCACTGCAACCTCTGCCTCCTGGGTTCAAGCGATTCTCCTTCCTCAGCCCCCAAAGTAGCTGGGATTACAGGCATGCGCCCACACGCCTGGCCTTTGAAGTTTATTGAATCATTATTTCAATTAAGATTCAGATTCTAAAACTTACCTATGTACATTTTGCTTATCTTAAGGAATAGCAACATGTAATGGTTGAGGTTTTTTCTCTCTAAAATAAGTAAAACAATTTACATGGACTTTAAAATGGATTTACAAACTATAGATTTGCCTAAAGAACTTTTTTTACAATTCTGATCAAAGAACAGAAATTTTGATGGATTAGACAGCCTTAAAAAAAAGTTGGTCACTCCACATGTAATACATAACTGTGACAGCATCATAGATTGTGATTATAAAAAATGTGTATCACTTACAATTATAAATGTAGATATGACAATAAGTTACTTAACAAGGAAAACAGTATTAGCAACAGCAACAAGGACATAGTTTGGACTCCTAGCCCTTCAAATTGAGAAATGAAGACCAAAATCAGTTGAATTATTTTAAGATGAATTCCCACTGCCTCTGTATGTGTAAATTATCTTGGAATTATTGAATGTGTGGTCAAATTATGGTTGAGAAGAGCACATTAGTTTTAGCATATATGGAGTATAGAACAGAGAGAGTATAATTTTCTATATTATATTGTAGATTTATACTCTATGAGAAACCAAACCATTCAAGTTTGTTACCTGGAAATTGGTTGGGAGTGTCTGAAGGAAAAAACAAACAAAAACTTTCCTAATTCATCTGCCATTTAGAGGTAATTCCTTAATTGTCTTTAATTTCTAGTAAATACTTCCAGTCATAATCAATTTAAATATTACATTAAATCTTTTTTTTTTTTTTTTCTTTGAGACAGAGTCTCGCTGTTGTCGCCTGGGCTGGAGTGCAGTGGCACAATCTCAGCTCACTGTAACCTCTGCTTCCCGGGTTCAAGCAATTCTCCTGCCTCAGCCTCCCGAGTAGCTGAGATTACAGGCGCCCGCCACCAAACCCGGCTAATTTTTGTATTTTTAGTAGAAACGGGATTTCACCATGTTGGCCAGGCTGGTCTTGAACTCCTGACCTCAGGTGATCCTCTGGCCTCGACCTCCCAAAGTGCTGGGATTACACAGGCATGAGCCATTGCACCCGGTCTTAAATTAAATCTTTAAAATGTATACTGAAAGAAGACTTCAGAAGTGAAGTACCTGTGGTTCTTGATTTATGTATGAACTCTTTAGCACAAAACTGAGGTCTTAGAGGAACCTGAGCCTTACCTATTTATTGTAACCCGATTCAGAATACCCAGAGAGGTCAATGATTTAGCCTTTTTTTTCTGCCTTACATATACATATGCAACTAGAAATAACAGCCACCTTGAAATTTCTCATCTCTGGAGTGGAGTAAGAGGGGAGATGTGCCTGATGCCTATATTTCTCTGAAGAGAAAACCTTTTACATTGTTGAGGAGCAGGTAGACCAGTATGAGTATGGTGCTTTGAGTATATTATGAATTAACTATGTTTTGTGAACTGATCCAGGAACCTGTCATGTAATTATGTTGTTTCTTTCTACCAAGTTTCAAGAAACCAATTTTCAAATGAATTTTTACATGGTAACTCTAAAGCTGGAGACTATCAACCGGGGACTTTGGTTTTGGCACTTTGCTCACTTGTAGTGAAAATTTGGCAACTCTTGGCAATTTCTCTGACAGAAAAATGAACAGACCACTAAGTGAGCACTTACTGTGTGCCAGGTAGACACAGTAGAACTTATTTATAAAAGTTTTCAAAAATCTTTTAATGGGCTGGGCATGGTGGCACATGCCTGTAATCCCAGCACCTGGAGAGGTAGGCAGATCACTTTAACTCAGGAGTTCAAGACCAGCCTGGGCACATGGCAAAATCCTGTCTCTACAAAAAATACAAAAATTAACTGGGCATGGTGGCATGCACCTGTGGCCCCAGCTACTCGGGAGAATGAGGTGGGAGGATCCCTTGAGCCCAGGTCAGGGCTGCAGTGAGTGGAGATCATGCCACTGCACTCCAGCCTAGGCAACAGAGCAAGACCCTGTCTCAAAAAAAATTTAAAAATCTTTAATGGATAAATTTTTAATACAAAGAGATTTTGTTGACATTGATGTCTAACTTTAAGATTTCTTGCATTTCACAATGTGATTTAAATGTAGCTTCAGTAATAGCCCTCAAGTAGAATATATTGTTGAGATTATAATATCAATAACTTACTGCAGTTTTGAATTAGCTACTTGGTGCATGGTATTATAAAACAACGATCCCCTCTTTTATTTGCTAAGGAGAAGAACTGCTTTGGAACTCTTAATTCATGGGTGTTCCTTGGTCCCTTTGAATTTGTATCCTAAAGTTTTACATTTATTTTAAGTACCCCCCAGCCGGGCGTGGTGGTTCACGCCTGTAATCCCAGCACATTGGGAGGCCGGGGCAGGTGGATTACTTGAGGTCAGGAGTTCGAGACCAGCCTGGACAACATGGCAAAACCCTGTCTCTACTAAAAATACAAGAAAAAAAAAAAAAAGCCAGGTGTGGTGGCACACGCCCATAATCCCAGCTACTCAGGAGGCTGAGACAGGAGAGTCACTTGAACGCGGGAGGCGGAGGTTACGGTGAGCTGAGATCACGCCACTGCACTCCAGCCTAGGTGACACAACAAGACTCTGTCTCAAATAAATAAAAAAACTTATTTTAAAAACCCAACTTTTTTTCTTTTTCTTTTCTTTTCTTTTCTTTTTTTTTTTTTTTTTTTTTTGAGACGGAGGGAGTGTCACTGTGTTGCCAGGCTGGAGTGCAGTGAGGCGATCTTGGCTTACTGCAACCTCCGCCTCCCGGGTTCAAGCAATTCTCCTGCCTCAGCCTCCTGAGTAGCTGGGACTACGGGCACATGCCACTGCGCCTGGCTAATTTTTGTATTTTTACTAGAGATGGGGTTTCACCATGTTGGCCAGGCTAGTCTCAAACTCCTGACTTCGTAATCCGCCCACCTTGGCCTCCCAAAGTGCTGGGATTCAGGCATGAGCCACCTGTGCCCGGCCCAGGAACCCAGCTTTTTAATTCAAAGTCTGTCTGCAGTCATGGTCACCTTTTATAAATATTAGAAAAATATCTCACTTAACTGTAAATTTAAAAGGATTTATCTGTTACCCCTGTCTGGCTACCCTCTCGGACTGTGAGCTTCTTCGTGAGAGTAATTTCCAGTGAAGTACTCTTGGATATTTGAGTACTCATAAATTCTGATCCTTGTGGTTGCACTCAGCTGTCTTGATCAACTCTAGCCACTCAGTGGCTGTTGGTATGAGATAAAATGTGCTGCTTTCTGTGCTTTCTCTTTTACTAGGCCTGTAAACAGTGTCTGTGTGCCATCTGGTGGGTGTATTGACTGTTGTGATGGTGCTAACGGTGGTGATTGAAAATGGGCTAAACAGTGAAAAAAATATAACACTTAAGAACAAGAAACAGAAGAAATAAGGGTCACTCAGACTCTTTTAAAATGAGAATAGAGATAAGTTCAGTGTACTAGAGTCCACTTGCATTTCGTTATTTCCTTAATTTGAACAAAGAGTCTTACCAGACCATAAGAATCATCTGAGGCACTTAAAAATACAAATTCTCCACCTAATTTTTGAATCTTTAGGTGTCCAGTGGAGCTCAGGAGTGTGTGTTTTGAATAAGAGACACCTCTCTTCCCTTTGTAGTGAATCTTGTGATCACTAATATTTGGGAAGAACTGCCGGGAAGGATTGGGAGGATCAAGTTGTTTGAGGACATAAAGTAAACTTCCTCAATTATTAATCAGAAGATACATTTCAAAACTAGGAAATTTTAGTTGAGCAGGTGGAAGAAAAATGAGAAATTGAACAATTAAAAAGTTTCCTTGACTGAATGTGCTAACAGAAAAAAGATTTCAAAGGGACATATTTTAACTAAAGATAAAGAAGCCAATGAAAAACCAGCAGTATCAAACCTACAGATGAGACAAATGTTTTTGGGTGAACACTTAAAAAATTATTGAAGGAGAAGGGCCCTGCAAGTGACCCTAGTGATTTCTAAGATCTTTTAGGTTTGATGAACTAAATGAAACCAATTATAATATTCCAGATACCAGAGCTTGAATTGAGGAGTTTGCTTAAGCAATGAGGAGATACTGTTTAAATCTTGACATGTGGTAAGATGGAGAAGAAAAAATGTTTTTCTCCTTTCAAATTTAAGAATTTAGGGCATTTATGGTTCTAGACACAAGAAAAGGAGGGAGCTACCTAATCGTTTTAGAAAGTGTCCCCTAAGTGAAAATGTTCAACAAAGCCAAGAGAACAGCTTTGATCTTCTAGGGAAAGTATGTAGGAAAGACTGACATATAAGATTTATTCATTTAGAAATATGACCATAGAGCTATAAATACACTTAATATTATGGTCATTTCAAGGATCCTTTGGAAAGATTCTGGTTGGGTGATCCATTTGGGTGAATCCTGAAAGTTCTCTATGTTCTGGCAGCTGCAGAAACATTCAGGCTTTTCCTTCCGTGTATGTGATATGTAGGAATGTGCGTGTCAGATTTTCTGTCCTTATCTTTGCACAGTGGGATGCCTGATCTCCATTTAGAACCAAATAGAAAGAGGAAGGTTCCAGAGGTCACTTTAACCATTATACTTTGGAGATATTATGAACTTTTTTATCTTCTCTTTGTCACCCATCCCAATTATAGTGATGTTGAGGTCATTCAGTTAAAAAGTTTTGTAATAGTGATTACCTTTGTATTTAATCTTAGTGACTTTTGGCGAACATGGTTCAGTACAAATGCATCAAAATAAAACATAACAGTGGTGTAATGTGCATGTGCAGATAGGTAATACTAGTTAGTAAATAAAGTGAAAACTATTTTTTTTTTTTTGAGACAGGGTCTTGCTTTGTCACCCAGATGGGAGTGCAGTGGCATGAACACAGCTCACTGCAGCCTCGACTTCCTGGGCTCAGGAGATCCTCTTGCCTCGGCCTCCCATATAGCTGGGACCATAAGTGTGTGTCACTACACTTGGATAATTTTATTATTTTTTTGTAGAGATGAGGCCTTACTATGTTGCCCAGGCTGGTCTTGAATTCCTGGACTCAAGCAATCCTCCTGCCTCAGCCCCCCAAAGTGCCGGAACTATAGGCATGAGTCATCACATCTGGCCTGAAAACTTTTTTTTTTTTTTTTTTAAAGAAAAAGGTATATGAGTATATTTAAACATAAAAATGAAGGAAGTCAGAGTAACTGCAAAGTTTGTTTTTATTTCATTTACATAGATGATGCTGTTGACCTACAGAGCCTGAGTTACTTTCTTCTTTCTTTTTTTTTCCCCCCCGAGACGGAGTCTTGCAGTCTTGCTCTGTTGCCCAGGTTGGAGTGCAGTGGCACCATCTCGGCTCACCGCAACCTCCACTTCCCGAGTGCAAGCAATTCTCCTGCCTCAGCCACCCAAGCAGCTGGGATTACCGGTGCACACCACCACTCCTGGCTAATTTTTTATATTTTTAGTAGAGACAGGGCTTCACCATGTTGGCCAGGCTAGTCTCGAACTCCTGACCTCCTTATCCACCCACCTTGGCCTCCCAAAGTGCTGGGATTACAGACGTGAGCCACCGTCCCTGGCCCAAGAGTTATTTTTGAAATACAGGTGATAGATATCCCCTGAGTCATCCATATCCTTTCTCCCTAGTCTACTTTGTTTTCAGTGGCATATATTGCTTTCTAGATGGCTGGCTAAAATTAGAAATACAGTCTTAAGGTTGTGAAATCATTTCTCTTTGTAAAACAAATTGCCCATTCTAGAATTGACCTGTGACTTGACCTCTTCAGTACTGTATTTGAAGCTAATTGATAGTCTTTTACAGTAGTTATTAACAGATAGTTAAAAGGTAGTACAGGAAGGAAGGAAATGCTCTGACACTACTTTCTTTTTCTGACTCAGCTTATTCTTTTGTGGAACTGTTAATCATGAATGAAACAAAACCATGGGGAACTGACATATGAAGAGGCAGATCAGTGGAGCAGAATAGAAAATCAATAAATTGACCCAAATAAGTAAACTCAAGGTTGCATTTCATATCAGCATGGAGTGGATTATTCATTAAAAGTGGCTAACTCAGGGGGAAAACCTTGGATCTGTCACTTCTTATATCAGATAAATTCCAGGTGGGTCAAAGATTTATAATTTAAAATGGCTTTAAAATCGTATAAGAAGATGTGGGGAGGTGTTTAATATAATCTTAGTATACATTCTAACTGCTGATAATTAATTTGTAAGAACAGCATATCCAACTGGAAATATAAAACCTGTACAGTAAGTAAAATGCAGCATGTTTAAAGTGCATGTATAAAGTACACTTCCAGGGAGCAAAGGTAAATTTAGGAAAACCCTGGCAATTAGTCTCACTTCCTTCATTTTTATATTTAAACACACACAGGCCTTTTTAAGTTTGACACAAAAGTCATTTAAAAATTACAAAATTGACTACATTCTTAAAAATGTGCAAATAGGCCGGGCGCAGTGGCTCACACCTGTAATCCCAGCACTTTGGGAGGCTGAGGCGGGCGGATTACCTGAGGTCAGGAGTTCAAGATCAGCCTGGGCAACACGGTGAAACCCCGTCTCTACTAAAAATACAAAATTAGTTGGGCATGGTGACACATGCCTGTAATCCCAGCTACTCAGGAGGCTGAGGCAGGAGAATCCATTGAACCTGGGAGGCGGAGGATGCGGTGAGCCGCGATCGTGCCATTGCACTCCAGCCTGGGCAACAAGAGTAAATCTCCGTCTCACCAAAACAAAAAAAAAAGGAAAAAAAAGGTGCAAAGAATAATATATAAAAGCAAACACTGTTCAATTGGGGGAAATATTTGCAGCAAGTATAATAGAATAAACGTATTTCTTCAATATTTAAAGACGTTCTACCAAAAAAAAAAAAAAAACTCACCAAAAACCAATGGGTGGACATAATTTTCAGGAAGGAACATTTACATAACTTTTAAACAAAAGATGCTCAGTTTTCAGCCATACTCATAACAATATATTAAAACCAAAATAAGACCAAAATGAGTTACTGTACTTAATTTTAAATGTAAAAGTTGTCAAAGAAAATAAAATTTAAAAACACATTGCCTGGGCGCAGTGGCTCACACCTGTAGTCCCACTTTGGGAGGCCGAGGTGGGAGGATTGCTTGAGCCCAGGAGTTCAAGAATAGCCTGGGCAACATGGTGAGACCCTGTCTCTACAAAAAATTTAAAAATTAGCTGGATGTGGTGGCGTACTGAGGAGGCTGAGTGGGGAGGATGGCTTGAACCCTGGAGTTTGAGGCTGCAGTGAGCTGTGATTGTTCCACTGCAGTCCAGCCTGGGTGACAGAAGGAAACCCCATCTCTAAAAAAATAAAAAAATAAAAAACAGTAGATTAATGAGGATATATGTAAATGGAGACTTTCCTGCATTTCTAAAGGGAGAAATACACAGTTGATACAAGTAATGTGGGTAAAGAAATATGTATAGTCATTGCAGTAGTATATGTAATACTAAAACTTTTCCATTACTCAGGAGCTCAATAAATAGACTGCTGGAGCCATTAAAGGGAATACCATGTAGCTAATAAAATAAACATTGAGGCCTGGCACGGTGGCTGACGCCTGTAATCCTAGCAATTTGGGAGGCCAAGGTGGGCAGATCACCTGAGGTCAGGAGTTTGAGACCAGCCTGGCCAGCATGACGAGACCCCTGTCTCTACTGAAAGTACAAAAATTAGCCAAGCGTGGTGATGGGTGCCTGTAATCCCAGCTCTTCAGGAGGCTGAGGCAGGAGAATCGCCTGAACCCAGGAGGCGGAGGTTGCAGTAAACCAAGATCGTGCCACTGCACTCCAGCCTGGACGACAAGAGCAGGACTCCGTCTCATAAATAAATAAATAAATAAATAAATAAATAAAATATTGAGGCAACACTACATCTACAGATATGGAAAGGCATCTGAGATGGATATAAAAGCAACACTCAGACTGATAGAAAAAAAGGATTTTTTTTGGCTGGGCGCGGCGGCTCACGCCTGTAATCCCAGCACTTTGGGAGGCCGAGGCGGGTGGATCACGAGGTCAGGCGTTCGAAACCAGCCTGACCAACATGGTGAAACCCCGTCTCTACTACAAATACAAAAATTAGCCAGGCATGGTGGCATGTGCCTGTAATCCAAGCTACTCAGGAGGCTGAGAGAGGAGAATCGCATGAACCCGGCAGGCAGAGGTTGCAGTGAGCCAAGATCATGCCACTGCACTCCAGCCTAGGCAGCAGAGCGAGACTCCATCTCAAAAAAAAAAAAAAAAAGAATATTTTTGCATGTGTGTTTGTATATGCCTAGGATATTTTTGGAAGCTTATCTACAAACTGGCACCACAGCTGTCACTAAGGAAGGGAATATTTTGGTGGTGATTCGGGATGGCAGGAGATTCAGTTTTCACTGTACACTCTAGTTTTATGAATTTGTATATATACTTCCATGTAGACATTCATGTACTTACCAATTTATTCATCCAACAAATATTAAGCTCTGCTGTATGCTAGTGTTGGAGACACCTAGCTGGAGCAATGAATGAGATGACAAAGCCCCTATTGTTGTAGAACTTAACATTCTGAGAGTGACAAGACAGATAGTAATTATATAAGTAAATATAAATATGTAATGTGTCATATAGAGATAAGTACTATGGTGGAAAAATAAAGTATAGTAAATTGGGAAGTGCTGATATAGGGTGGTAGATATCTCTGCTGCCGTGTCGACTTAGCAGACTTGAAGGAAACGGGAATAAGACATGTAGGATATCTGGGGGAGGATTACAGGCAGAGGAGACTTGAAGGACAAAGGCCATGAAGTAGAAATTTGGTTGGCATGGATTGAAGAAAGCAAAGAGGTCAGTGTGAATGCAGAGGAATGAAGTAGGGAGAGATTGACAGGTGACAAGGTCAGAAAGAGGACTGCAGATGATATAGGGCTTTGTAAACCCTCATTAAGGACTCAAGCTAACTGAGATGTGATGCCAGTTGGAGAGTTTTGAAGAGGACTCCTCCATGTAGTGGGATCACTCTGACTGCTGTGTGGAGGATAAACCAGTTGGGTTTCCTAGTATAATGTAATCCACTTATGTAATTGCAAATTTTCTAGTAGCAATATTTTAATACTATGAAGAGACAGGTGAAATTTATTTTAATGATGGATTTTATTGAACCCAAACATTTATTAAAACATTATACAAACATTTACTATAACTTACCATCTGGCCAGGTGTGGTGGCTCATGCCTGTAATCCCAGCACTTAGGGATGCCAAGGCACATGGATCGCTTGAGGTCAGGAGTTCAAGACCAGCCTGGCCAACATGGCAAAACCCCATCTCTACTAAAAATACAAAAAAATTAGCCAGATGTGCTGGTGGGCACCTGTAGTCCCAGCTACTCGGGAGGCTGAGGCAGGAGAATTGCTTGAACCCAGGAGGTGAAGGTTGCAGTGAGCTGAGATCGCACCACTGCACTCTAGCCTGGGTGACAGAGTGACACTGTCTTAAAAAAAAAAAAAAATGTTGCTGGGTGTGGTGGTTCACGCCTGTAATCCCAGCACTTTGGGAGGCCAAGTGGGTGGATCACGAGATCAGGAGTTTGAGACTAGCCTGGCCAACATAGTGAAACCCCGTCTCTACAAAAATTAGCTAGGTGTGGTGGCAGGCCCCTGTAATTCCAGCTACTCAGGAGGCTGAGGCAGGAGAATTGCTCAAACCCAGGAGATGGAGGTTGCGATGAGCTGAGATCGCACCACTATACTCCAGCCTGGGTGACAGAGCAAGACTCCATCTCTAAGGAAAAAATAAAAAAGTTAAAAACATTATCATCCAACATGTAATCAATATAAACATTATTAGTCAGATATTTTATGGTTTTTTTGTGCTAAGTTTTCAAAATCTGATGCGTATTTTATACCTAGAGCACATCTCGGTTTAGATGCTACATTTTCAACAATTGAAGCGAAATATAGCCCTACCAAAATGATAAAGTTGTGTTTAATGGGAAAATACTTCATTTGCTTTAGTTTTTAAATATGTTAATTAAAATTAAATAAATTTAAAATCTAGGTCTAATCGCATTTCAAGTGCTCAGTAGCCACCTGTGTCTAGTGACTACTGTATTAGAGAGCATGGAAATAGAGTTGTGGGGTAGGGTGGGCAGCAGCATGGAGCTGCGTCAGGAAGCTGTTGCAGTAATTGAAGCCACGATGTTGGCCTGGACCAGAGTGTTAGCAGAGGAGTAGGTGAGAAGTGGTTGTATTCAAGCTGTATTTTAAAGATCCAGCTTGCAGGACTTATGAATGGATTGAATGTGGGATATCAGAGCAAGTGAGGTCTCAACAGTAATCTTTTCAGTCTGAGCAGTTGAAGAATAGAGTTTTCATTTACTGAGATGAAGAAGGAGGTTTCTGGGTGGGGTGGGGGCAGTCCAGAGTTAGATTTTGGATATGTTAAGTTTGAGATACGTTTGAGACATCAAAATGGAGATATGAGAAGATAGTGGATATGTGAATCCAAAGTTCAAGGAATAGATGTAATCTGGAGAAATATACACGAGAGTCATCAGTGTATTTAAAGCCAGGAGACTTAGATGGGATCATCTCATGAGGGAGGGCTCACAGCCAAGAGATTGGAGGACCAAGCTAAGGGGCTCCCAAATGTTTAGAGAGAAGGAGCCAACAACTAAGGCTGAGAAGGAATGGCCAGTAGGTTGGGAGGAGAACCAGGAGAAAATGGTGGCTTGGATGTCAAGTGGAGTTAGTGTTTCTAAAGAAGGTGTGATTTTAAAAAGTGTCAAGAGTAGATGGAAGGTTAAAGTAAATTGAAGGCCAAGAATTTCACTGGAATTGTGGGGGAAAATTGGGAAGAGAGGGTTCAAAAGAAACTGAGATGTGGAGGAAGTGGAAACAGCAAATGCTGGCAGATTTTGTGAGTAGTTTTGCTGTAGAGGGCAACAAATTAGTTGGTAACTGGAGGACCATGGATGGTCAAGAAAAGTTTTTTGTTTTTGAGATGGAAGAAATTATGCATGTTTATGTGCTGATGAGAATGATCTGACAGAGAGGGAAAGATTGTGATGATGCAGGAGACTGACTTAAAAGGGACAGTAGTTGAAGTGATGTTTTTTAGACAAGAAGATGAACTACCTGTATTTTTTTTTAAGGGCCAGTTGAGGTGACAGAAGAAGAAAAGCAAGAGGATGGTATAATCTATAGTTAGCATCTTACTAATTAATATGAACTCCCCCAAGTTACATTTTTCCATCATTTTATTAAGGTATAATTTACATACAGTAGAATCACCCGTTTTAGCCTAGCGTTCTGGGACTTCAGCAAACATACACCACCACGGTCTAGGTCATTTTAACTTATTTATGCTGGGTGTGGTGGCTCATGCCTGGAATCCCAGTGCTTTGGCGAGGTGGGAGGATCGCTTGAGCTCAAGAGTTTGAGACCAGCCCGGGCAATATAGTGAGACCCCTTCCCTACAAAAAAATAAAAATAAAAAAAAATCTGGGCATGGTGGTGCACACCAATTGTTCCAGCTTACTGGAAAGCTGAGGCAGGAGGATAACTTGAGCCAGGAGTTTGAGGCTGCAGTGAGCTGTGATAGTGCCACTGCTCTCCAGGCTGAATGACAGAGCAAGATCCTGTCTCAAAACAAACAAACCAAAAACTTTTATTTTGGGCTATAGGTTAGCTTGTCCTGGGAAGTTGGACCCTGTATATATGGGATATACCATTGCTTCTAATTTAAGAGATTTATAAACCCACAAAAAATATGTATTATTTCTTATAGTAAGTTACCAGTTTGGTTCTTGTAGGAGGATGTGATGTAGGCTTGGGTGAAGGTTTTTCCTAAAGCTAATTCAAGCAAAAAAAATTTTTTTTCAGAAAGTCTATGCCATGAAAAAAAAGTTATATTAGCATCATATAGACAAACCACAATTATATAACTGGATTTTTTTTTTCATTTTAGTTGGACATATTGAAGGTGATTAATTGTAACTGGAACCCCCTAAAGAATTATAGTGGAAAAAAAATCTGTGGTGTCTAGACAATTCTAGTGGAAAACAAAAATATTTCAGTTACTCAATAAATTGAAATAATATTTGAGCCAAAATCTTGTGCCTGTGCCAAGATCTGGCATAAGTTTTTAGTTCTGTTTCTTAGCCACTTCTCTAGGTGATTGATCTCATTTAGTTAATTGAGGGAATTGCCAGAACCAAAATCCAGGCAACTTTAAAAATCATTGTTTTTAATGCACTGAGTCCCAGGAATCAGCTTCTGGACAGTGTCGAGCTCCTATTGCCAAGGAGCTATGAATTTAGGCCACGCACTTAGGAAAAACTGTTTAGACTTTACTTCTCTCAGCCTGGCTGGAATTTTGGTTGACTGAATCTTTATAATCTGTTTAAAGGTGTCCTTTTGAGTCAAAAACATACATATATATATATATATTTCTGCTGCTGAACTTAGCTGATTTGATGGAAGTAAGTTTTGTCTAAACATGTGGCTTTTATTTCTGGATATTACAACTATTGGAATTCTAGTGGAATCCTTTTAACTACTTTTAAAGCAAATTTCATTTTTACTACTTATAAGACAATCATTTCTAGATCTTCAACTTGTTTTAGTAGCTATGGCTGATTCATTCTCTCTCTCTTTTTCAGAATTACAGTAACTTTTATTTTTATTTATTTATTTTTAAGACGGAGTCTCGCTCTGTCACTCAGGCTAGAGTGCAGTGGTGCGATCTTGGCTCACTGCAGCCTCCGCTTCCCGGGTTCAAGTGATTCTCCTGCCTCAGCCTCCTAAGTAGCTGGGATTACAGATGCGCGCCACCATACCTGGCTAATTTTTGTATTTTTAGTAGAGACGGGGTTTCACCTTGTTGATCAGGCTGGTCTCAAACTCCTGGCCTCGTGATCCTCCTGCCTCGGCCTCCCAAAGTGCTGGGATTACAAGCGTGAGCCACCGCGCCTGGCGACAGTAGCTTTTAAAATTATAAAACAAGTGCATGCATGTTCATAAAATTTTTTTAAATAATAAAATGTATAAAACAAATGCTTCCTCCATGCTACTCATCAGTGCTAACCACTATTAAATTTGTAGTTTCTCTTGGCAGACTTTTTATGAATATATAAAAATATATGAAAAATATATGTATATGTAGTTTTTCAGGTAAATGTAATCGTGTTCTCTTATAATAGGACATTTTTCCATGGCAATACATGCTTGTATTTTTAGGGACTATATAATATTCCATCATACACATGTACCAAAAGATGTTTAAACACTTAAATTGTTTGTAGGTCTTTGCTTTTCTCCACAATGCTCCAATCCCAGGACATGTAGAATTGTTCTTATCTGCCTAGTTTATTAGAGTATATTTCCACCAGAGGAATTGCTAGTCCGAGGGTATGCCCATTGTCAATCATGATGTCACAGAAGCCAGACATTAGCTTGCCACTTAGGCAACAGAGGGTATTTGTTGAGATGGAAAAAAGCTTTAAAATGTGTAGAATTATAGGCCGAGCATGGTGGCTCACGCCTATGATCCCAGCACTTTGGGAGGCCGAGGCAGGCGGGTCACGAGGTCAGGAGATTGAGACCGTCCTGGCTAACACAGTGAAACCCCGTCTCTACTAAAAATACAAAAAATTAGCCGGGTGTGGTGGTGGGCACCTGTAGTCCCAGCTACCCGGGAGGCTGAGGCAGGAGAATGGCATGAACACGGGAGAGAGAGCTTGCAGTGAGCCAAGCTCACACCACTGCACTCCAGCCTGGGTGACAGAGCGAGACTCCGTCTCAAAAAAAAAAAAAAAAAAAAAAAAAAAAAAAAAAAAAAGTGTAGAATTATTTTTAAAGTGTTTATGTAGAATTTTGTATTCTAACAAGGGTCAGTTTATTCCTCTCTAATTAAAATCAACACATTGTCAGAACCTCCAGAAAGGCTCTACAGTATTCCCTTCACTAACAGAGAATGTTAGTCCCTTGAGTGCAGGGAACAGTGTTACTTGTTCACTGAATATCCTAATGCTTAGCCTTAGTTCTTGACATAGAATAGTAGGTGCCAAGTCAATACTTTTAAAATGTGCCTGTTTTGCCACATCCTTACCAACTCAGTGCATTATCAGACTTGTTAATTTTTTATCAGTCTAGTATGCGAAAAGGTTTCCTTTTTTAAAAAGTTAGTTGTTTGTTTTTTGGGTTTTTTTTTTTTTTTTTTTTTTTGAGACAGAGTCTTGCTCTGTCACCCAGGCTGGAGTGCATTGGTGCGATCTTGGCTCACTGCAACCTCTGCCTCCCGGGTTCAAGCGATTCTCTTGCCTCAGCCCCCCAAGTAGCTGGGATTACAGGCACACGCCACCATGCCCAGCTGATTTTTGTATTTTTAGTAGAGACGGAGTTTCACCATGTTGGCCAAGCTGGTGTCGAACTCTTGACCTCGTGATCCACCCACCTTGGCCTCCCAAAGTGCTGGGATTACAGGTGTGAGCCACTGCGCCTGGCCCAAAAGTTAGTTTTTTAATTATTAAAATCAAGCATCTTTTCATGTGATGACTGGCATCTGTATTTCTTCATATACCGGATTTATTTTTATATGGGAGTATTGCCTTTTTCTTATTGATTTAGGTTAAATAAACAAAAATTTTTAAGAATGGTAATCAAATGACCTGTGCCTTGCACATTTGTTTACCAGCCTGACATTTGTCTTCTAAGTATATTAAGTCTTGCTATAGAGAAAGTTTTGATTTCTAAGTAGTCAGATCCATCAGTCTTTTCACTTAAGATATCTGAATTCTGTAACATGGTGAGGAGGGCCTTTCTCATTCCAGGATTATAAAAATATTATATTTTTTCTTCTAATACTTTTATAAAGTTTTAATTTTTATGTTTAAATATTTGATTTTTCTGAAATTTATTTTTGTTCAGTGTGAAAAATTGAAATCTAAAATTTCTTTTATCCAAATGGATAGTCTCTTGTCTCAACATTATTGGTTTGAAATACTACCTTTATCATGTACAAAATTTTCATATATAGGTGAAATTATTTCTGGACTGTAATTTTTGTTTTGTCAATTTCTTTTTCTTTTTCTTTTCTTTCTTCATTTTTTTTTTTTTTTTTTTTTGAGACAGAGTCTTGCTCTGTTGTTGCCCAGGCTGGAGTGCAGTGGCGCTATCTTGGCTGTCTGCAACCTCCACCTCCTCGGTTCAAGATTCTCATGCCTCAGCCTCCCAAGTAGCTGGGATTACAGGTGTGCACCACCATGCCCAGCTAATTTTTGTATTTTTAGTAGAGACAGGATTTCGCCATGTTGGCCAGGCTGGTTTCGAACTCCTGACCTCAGGTGATCTGCCCTGCTTGGCTTCCCAAAGTGCTGGGATTACAGGCATGAGCCACCGTGCCCGGCCACATTTTGTTTTAAGAAAATCAGTTGCACAGTTACAAGGTAGGGAAACTTTATTTGATAATACCAGCTCAGTCATGTTAAAAGCAAAATAAACAAAGGACCTGCTGTTTAAATTGATTTCAAACTCAGGATGAGTTATGATCTTGGTTGGAAAAATAATAAGGGTTGTAATTAAACTGTATTGCAGGAAGTTTGGCATCCAGATTAGGAAAGGTAATACTTTCAATCTTTGCTGATCAAACAGTTTTTATCATTTGTGCACCTGTTTTGTGCCAAGGACTAAACTAGATGCTAGGATACAAAGCTGAGAGACGTAGCCCATTTATAGTAGAATTACAAGTCAGTAATAACAGGTTTTATAAGAAGCCAGAAGAGGAATATCCAGAATTTAGACCACAGGGGATGGGACAGCTTTTAAGAAGAAGGAGATGCATAGAGCAGAGGCTTTGGAGGTGGAGCTATCGGCTTCACTACTATGGGACCTTGTATTTAATCTCAATCTCAATTTCTTAATGTATAAAATAGGGTCACTAATAATCTATTTCACACTGTTGTTGTCTGTCCTAAGCATCGATGAGGAAAAAATATACACACATACACACACACACATAAAATGTATATATATGTGTATACTTTTTTCCTCATCGATGCTTAGGACAACAGTGTGTATGTGTGCATATATATGTGTGTGTATATATATATATACACTTTATATGCGTATGTATATATGTACATACGTATATGTATGTATATGTAGGAAACCTCTGGAACACTCTGGGGATATAATAATTGCTCAGAAAATGGTGTGGAATCCATCCATTTTGAAGTGCTAGTAGGTAGGAGTTGGCTCAGTAGAGAAGGGCCTTCTCAGCAGAAGGAAAGGTGTATAACAAAGCCAGGTGGTTGAATTGGGGCCTCTCTGGAAATGTAAAGTATTTAATCTGGTTGGATTGTGGGGTACATGTGGAGGGAGCAGCTGAAGATGAAACTGTGAAAGGAGGCAGGGGTGGGATCTCCACTGCGAGCTTTTGTGCCATGTTGAGGAGTCTGAGAGGCATTTAGGAAGTGTTGTGGAGTCCTTAAAAACCATAATTAGGGGAGTGTTCAGAACAGTTTTGCCAATTGAAAGACTGGTTTGTTATAGATGCATGGAGTGGCTAGGAAAGCTGTTAGAGGTAGGATATCTAGTAAGAGCCTTGGTGCTCAGCCCTGGCTGCACATTGGAACTGTCTGGAGAACATTTAATGGCCCGATGCCCAGGTTCACCCCAGATCAATTATATCAGCAGCTCTAGGATTGGAACCTAGGAATTGGTATTGTTCATTGTTCCCCAGGTGATTCCACTGGACAGCCAGTATTGTGAATCACTGAGTTAGAGGGTAACTGTATTCAAACCAGATATGAAGTTGCAAATTAAACAAGTGCCAGCAGCATAAAGCAGGGGCCCCCAACCGGCCACCAGGTACCAGTCTGTGGCCTGTTAGGAGCTGGGCCACACAGCAGGAGGTGAGTGGCAGGCAGGCAAGCCAGTGAGTGAGCAAAGCTTCATCTGTATTTGCAGCCACTCCCCATCACTCACATCACTGCCTGAGCTCTGCCTCCTGTCAGATCAGCAGCGGCATTAGATTATCATAGGAGCACAAACCCTGTTGTGAACTGTGCATGTGAGGGATCTAGGTTGCACACTCCTTATGAGAATCTAATGCCTGATGAACTGTCACTATCTCCCATCACTCCCAGATGGGACTCTCTAGTAGCAGGAAAACAAGCCCAAGGCTCCCACTGATTCCGCATTGTGATGATTTGCATAACTAATTCATTATATACTACAGTGTAATAATAATAGAAATAAAGTGCACAATAAATGTAATATTCTGGAATCATTGCAAAACCATACCTCCCTTCACCCCTGTCTGTGGAAAAACTGTCTTCCACGAAACCAGTTCCTGGTGCTAAAACGGTTGGGGACCGCTAGCATAAAGGAACTAGAATAAGGAAATAACAAATATGGTGGTCAGTTGAATGAGGAGGGGATGGAGTGAAGATCTGAAGATCATTTCTAGATTAGATCACTGGGTGGATTCGATGATCGTATAAGAGGGCTCAGTCATATATCAAGAGTGAGAACAGGAAGGAGAAGCATTGGGTACTAGGACTTGCTGAGTGGTTACAAGAAATAGAATTTGATTTTTATATGTGGAATTAGGGGGAAATTAACTCTATAATGCCAAATGGGCAGAAAAACTGAAGGGAAAGGGCCAATGGAATAGTTGAAAATTCCGGAGACAGAGTAGATAATTGATGGGTGAGATCCCTGAAGAGGCAGAAAGTGCAGAGCAGAGATGAAAGAAGTCATTTAGGGCCAGGCGTGGTGGCTCACGCCTGTAATCCAGAACTTTGGGAGGCTGAGGCAGGCGATTACCCAAGGTCAGGAGTTCCAGATCAGCCTGGCCAACATGGTGAAACCCCATCTTTACTAAAACACAAAAATTAGCCAGGCATGATGGCAGGTGCCTGGAATTCCAGCTACCCAGGAGGCTGAGACGAGAGAACCACTTGAACCTGGGAAGCAGAGGTTGCAGTGAGCCAAGATTGTGCCACTGAACTCCAGCCTGGGCGACAGAGCAAGACTCTCAAAAAAAAAAGAAAAAGAAAAAGAAGTCATTTAGGCTGGGTGCCGTGGCTCAAGCCTTTAATCCCAGCACTTTGGGAGGCTAAGGGGGAGAACTGCTTGAAGCCCAGGAGTTTGAGACCAGGCTGGGCAACATGGCAAGACCCCATCTCTACAAAATAAAAAAGTTAGCCAGGTGTGGTGATGCATGCCTGTGGTGTCAGCCACTTTGGAGGCTGAGGTGGGAGGATCACTTGAGCCCTGGAGTTTGAGGCTGTAGTGACCTGTGATTGCATCACTGTCCTCTAGCCTGGGTGTCAGAGCGAGACCCCCATCTCAAAAAAAAAAAAAAATAGTAAGGGGATTAAAGAGTGTGGTCAAGTTTTGGAAGATGGGGGTCATCTGAGGAAGGCAACTAAGAAGGAAATGTCTTTGTTGTCCTACCCTTAAATGTTGCTTGTCCCCAGGGTTTTAGTGTTGGCCTTCTTTCACATACTTCTTGGATGATCTCCTTTGATATATTTTGTTACACTGTTATCTTCTAAGAGAAACATTGATAAGCTGAAGTTTGTTGGGGGAATTAAGCAGTTGATGTTATAGTTCAGAAAATAATAGGTTGGCTTTTCCTTTTGGGGGGAATTTTCTTGGTAGCAGTTTGCTATGTTAATTTGAAATTTAAAATACTGAAATCAGTTGAAAACACGGTACAGATCCCACTGTTTCTAGTATTAATAACTAGTTAGCACCATGTTTTTTCTCTAGTTATAAAACCCTAAAGCATTACCAATTTGACAGTTTGAAAATATGTTAGCTTTTAGTCTCAGTGTTTTATACTATAAAGAAATTTGAATAGTTATTTTACTTTTCATGTTATGTTTCATCATTATTTGTTCTGTCATGTCTATTAAAGATCTCTTTCTCAATTCTGATATAAACTGTGATTTGTGTTACATATTCTCTAAAATTTTTTTCTTCTAAAAGACTAACTGAAAGTTTCGTAGTTAATTGTCAAATAATTGGAACTATTTATTTTATAGAGTTTCAGTAAAATATAAATAAGATTAGTTATGCAGCAAAATTAATTGTATTCCTTACAACAAAGCAGTCATTAGTATGACTTTTCAGTAAGGTGTATTTTGTTCATAATATGCTTCCTAAGATAATTATAAATTACCTCAACATAATGAATTAGGACCATGGGTGTGTATATAGCTAGAAAATGGCCTTGGTATGGCAGAATACTAACTTAATGTTTTGATATCATTTCAGGCAACATTTCATTTGTTGCATTTCCAGTTTCCAATACCAACTCACCTACCAAGATTTTACCAAAAACCTTAGGACCAATAAATGTGAATGTTGGACCCCAAATGGTAAGAAAATTATCAAATCTTAGAATCGAAACTTTGTTTAGCCAAGACTAATTTAAAGGATAATTGCATTAAATATATTTGATCAGATATTCCAGTTAAACCAGGCGTGGTAGGTGGCTCACGCCTGTAATCCCAACACTTTGGGAGGCCGAGGCAAGTGGATCACTTGAGCCCAGGAGTTCAAGACCAGCCTGGGCAACATGGTGAAACCCTGTCTCTACAAAAAACAGCTGGGCACTGTGGCGCATGCCTGAAGTCCCAGCTACTTGGAGGACTGAGGCGGGAGGATTGCTTGAGCCCAAGAGGTCAAGGCCACAGTGAGCCATGTTTGCACCACTGCACTCCTGCCTGGGTGATAAAGCAAGACCCTGTCTCAAAAAGAAAAAGAAAAAATTATAGTTAATTTCAGTTATCTGAGTCACTTTTAAAAAACGTTCTGTTTTTATCTGAATGTATCTGGTCAAGTTTTGAGCTTGAGAAACATTGTGTGCTCTTTAATATTTAATTTTCACATATTTGAATCTGTGGATTCTGGATGTGTAGTATTAAGTCTTTTGCTCTCTATGTGAGGTTTCTCTTGTATTTAGTTGTTTAAATTGATTTGAAATGTGTTATGCTTTATGTCTTCCTCCTTTTTTCTTTTTCTTATAAAATAACCTTTTCTACTCTAAACTATGTATTCTCACATAAATGGAATCTGTGACCCAACAGTTAATTTACATCTGGAGTTATTAATTTAAAACTTCTTTCATTAAGGACTTTTGGGGAAAAAACAATATACCAATTTATTTTAATCTGTAGCAGTAGAAATAATGAATGAAAAATGGAAAACAACTGTTTCTCTAAAGACATTCATTAATTATGCTAGAGCATGAAGTGTGTAGCACTTTCAGAAGACTTATTTATAAGCAAGGTTGCATTCCACTACTCTGAAACTATGTCTAAATGGCCTCACCCACCATTAGTAAAAGTACTCAAACATTTAAGCAATAACTCTTCATTGCCGGTGTTTTCATCTTTTCATCTATAGAGCAATAAGGATAAATTTTACCCATAATGTACAACAGCACTGTGGACTATGTTAAATGCAAAGTTATTTAGACAAAGATATTTTTTAACATACCTAATGGTTTCAGAAAGTCTCTAAGACTTCAGGACACATTCTAGACATGATATTTTCCTTGGTTAGTTGAGGACTGTTTATCATCTGCAGAAATCAAGCTAAAGATAAAACACAATTTACTGTAACTATGTGAAGAATGTAGTCTAGGTCCAAACCTCATAGAGATTTAAGCTCAAATAAGAGCCCTCATTTCAAGGTAGCTCATGTTATATTTTCAGACATTTGCTAAGCATTTGCCCCTCCTCAGCCACTACTATAGGTGCAAATGAGATAAAGCACCTGACTTTAAAATCTGCATTTTGAAATGTGATTATATAAGCACCAAAATTAAACATACTCAAATTTTTATGAGTCTTGCCCTTACAGTACTCTTCTGTTTTGAGAGATTATTTTCTATTATTTTTTGTTTAATGCTGCTATACCCCAATTTGAATTTCTCCTTTGGAAGCATGTATAATTTTTCTCCCATTGTCAGTTTGAACTAATGTGCATTTTGGCCCTTACACAGTCCAGTTCTGTTAATAATAAGTAGTGATGTGTGCTACTAACTCAGTTACTGTAAATCTCAGGATCAGCAAAACAAAGGTCACAAGAAGGAGAGGCGATTTGGAACTCTACCTTCAACTGGGCCATCCCAAGTACTTAATTTGTCCCCCTACTTCTGAGGTCCTTTTTTCAGTTCTGAGTTCTTGGGCAGGAATCAGAATTTTGTTTTTGGTTTCCTAATTGTTGTAAGACTCCATTGTTGTCTCTTGAATGTGTCCCTCCAAAATTCATGTTGAAGCTTAATCCCTATTGTGGTGCTATTAAGGGGTAGAGCCTTTGGGGAAGTGATTAAGCTATGAGGGCTTCATTCTCATTGAGGGGATTAGTGACCTTATAAAAGAAGTTGAGGCTGGGTGTGGTGTCTCACGCCTGTAATCCCAGCACTTTGGGAGGCCAAGGCGGGTGGGTCACGAGATCAAGAGACTGAGACCATCCTGGTCAACATGGTGAAACTCATCTCTACTAAAAATACAAAAATTGCCGGGTGTGGCGGCTCATGTCTGTAATCCCAGCACTTTGGGAGGCCAAGGTGGGTGGATCACGAGGTCAGGAGATCGAGACCATCCTGGTTAACACAGTGAAACCCCATCTCTACTAAAAATACAAAAATTGCCGGGTGTGGTGGCTCATGTCTGTAATCCCAGCACTTTGGGAGGCCAAGGTGGGTGGATCACGAGGTCAGGAGATCGAGACCATCCTGGCTAACACAGTGAAACCCCATCTCTACTAAAATACAAAAAATTAGCCGAGCATGGTGACACACATGTAGTCCCAGATACTCGGGAGGCTGAGGCAGGAGAATTGCTTGAACCCGGGAGGAAGAGGTTGTAGTGAGCAGAGATCGCGCCACTGTACTCCAGCCTGGGCGACAGAGCAAGACTCCATCTAAAAAAAAAAAAAAGTTGAAGGGAGCTCTTTGCCCCCTTCTGCCCCACGTCCTGTAGTGAAGACACTACAAGAAGGTACCATCTATGAAGCAGAGAGTGAGCCTTCTGAATTTGCTGGTGTCTTGATCCTGGACTTCCCAGCCACCAGAACTATAAGAAATACATTTCTATCATTTATAAATTACCTATGCTAAGGTATTTTGTTATAGCAGACTAAGACAAAAATTAGTGCCAAGAACTGGGGTGTGGCCATAACAAACACCTAAAACTGTAGAAGTGGCTTTGGAACTGGATAATGGGCAGAGGCTGGAAGAGTTCAGAGGAACAGGCTGGAAAAAGCCTCTTGAGATGAATGGACCATTAAGGGTGATTCTGGTGAGGAATCAGAAGAGGAGAGCTATAGAGAAAGCCTCACTTTTCTTAGAGATTACCTCTGTGGTCATGAACAGAATGTTGGCACAAATATGGATGGTAAAGGCCATTATAATGAGGTCTCAGATAGGAGTGAGGGACATGTTATTGGAAACTGGAGGAAAAGCCATCCTTGTTACAGAGTAGCAAAAGGCTGGGCCCAGTGGCTCATTCCTGTAATCCCAACATTTTGTGAGGCCAAGGCAGAAGGATTTCCTGAGCCCAGGAGTTCAAGACCAGCCTGGGCAACATAGTGAGACCTCATCTTTACTAAAAAAAAAAAACTAAACTAAAAATAAAAAATTAGCTAGGCCAGGTGCAGTGGCTTATACCTGTAATCCCAGCACTTTGGGAGGCCGAGGCTGGCAAATCACTTGAGGTCAGGAGTTCGAGAACAGCCTGGCCCACATGGTGAAACCCTGTCTGTACTAAAAATACAAAAATTAGCCGGACATGGTGGCGGGTGCCTGTAATCCCAGCTACTTGGGAGGCTGAGGCAGGAAGATCACTCGAATCTGGGAGGCTGAGGTTGCAGTGAGCAGAGATTGCACCACTGCACTCCAGCCTGGGCAACAGAGCAAGACTTTGTCTCAGAAAAAAAAAAAAAAAAAAAAAAACAGGCATGGTGGCACCTAGCCACTCAGGAGACTAAGGAAAGAGGATCACTTGGGCCCAAGAGTCCAAGGCTGTAGTGACCCTGACAAAGTAAGACTCTATCTCAAAAAAATAAAACAACCAAACAACAACCAAAAAAGTGGCAAGGGACTTCTCTGAATTGTTTTCCTGTTTTAATGTTTTGTGGAAGGAGGAATTTAAGAGCAGTGAAATTGGATATTTGGTCAAAGAAATTTTTAGTGTTTAGGGATCAACATGGCTTCTCTTGGCTGTTTATAGTAAAATGTGAGAAGAGAGAAATGAATTAAAGATATAATTTATAATCAGAAGTGAAGATTTGGGAAATTCTCAGCTTGGCCATGTAAAGAATAAAAAAGCATGTTCTGGAGAGAACACCAAAAGAGTGGCCTAGTCACCTTTTGATAAGGAGATTAGCATGCGTGGGTGGAAGCTTGGTGTTGTTCATCAAAACAATGGAAGAATAAACCCATAGCATTTCAGTGATTACCGGTGCTGCTCCTCCCATCACAGGCCCAGAGTGCCAAGGCATGGGGGACAGAACTATCAAAAGAGGGGCTTCAGGCGCTAATGAAACCCTGGCAATCCCTTCCTGGCACTGTGTCAAGTCTGCTACCCAAATTTTGGCACAGTGCTCCTTAGCCATTCCACGTGTGGCTCCAGTAGGCCCAAGTATAGTGGCTGCTCCTCTAGAGGGCACAGGTGGTGAACCTTGGCAGTGTCTGAGTGATGCCATCTCCAGTGGGTGCAGAGTGTACAAGCTGTGGGGTATGATAACTTCCACCTAGATTTCAAAAGATGCCCTGGAGAGCCTTAGCAGATCCTGGCAGAGAATTGCTACAGAGGTGAGGCCACCATTGGGAACCCTCACCAGGGCAAAGCTTAGTGGAACTGAGGTGCGCGGGGTTGCTCCCTGAGGCCCTAGTCTAGTAGAGCTTCCAGCATGCAACTCCAGCCTGGGAGAGCCACATGCAGAAGACTCAGACTCTAACCCAGGAGAACTGCAGCATGGGCTGCCCCCAATAAAGTCATGGGGGTGGGGGCCCCTGGTACCCTGGGGGCCCAACTCCTGCTCCAGTGTGTCCAGAAGGCAGGATATCAAGTCGAAGATTATTCTGAAGCCTTAAAAGTTAATGTTTGCCCTGTTGGGTTTTGTATTGGTTGGGACCTATTATCCCTTTGTTCTTTTCTATTTTCTCCCTTTTGGAATGGGAATGCATGTTCTGTGCCTGTCCCATCATTGCATTTTGGAAACAGGTTGGATTTCACAGACTCACAGCTGGAGGGGAATTTGCCTCAGGATGAATTGCACCTTTGAGTTTTACCCATATCTGATTTTGGGAAGGAGTTAAGACTTGTGAGACTATTGGAATGAAATGAATGTATTTTGCCTGTGAAATAGACATGAATTTTAGAGGGCCAGGAACTGAATGCTGTGGTCTGAATGGGTTCCTTCAAAAATTCATGTTGAAACCTAATCCCTACTGTGGTGGTATTAAGAGGCGGGGCCTTTTGGGAAGTGATGAAGTCATGAGGGCTTCACCCTCATGAGTGGAATTAGTGCCCTTATAAAAGAGGTTGAAGGGAGTGCCCTGGACCCTTTCTGCTATTAGGATGCAACCAGAAGGCATCATCTTTGAAGCAGAGAATAAACCCTCACCAGGCACTGAATCTGCCGGCACTTTCATTTTGGACCTCTCAGCAACCTCCAGAACAGTGAGCAATAAATTTCTGTGGTTTGTAAATTACCCAGTTTTGTACTCCTTGCAGAAGACTTTAAAGAAAATTAATTAATTACCCAGTCTAAGGTGGTTTGTTATGGTAGCCTGAATGGACTAAGACACCCAGTTACAGCCATTTATCGCTTCTCCTCTAACTCCCTCATCCATGATTTTTTAAAAAGTTTTTGTTTAGTTAAAGAATTCTTGGATTAGGCTGGGCGCGGTGGCTCACGCCTGTAATCCCAGCACTTTGGGAGGCTCAGGCAGGCGGATCACGAGGTCAGGAGATCGAGACCATCCTGGCTAACAAGGGGAAACCCCGTCTCTACTAAAAGTACAAAAAATTAGCCGGGCGTGGTGGCGGGCGCTGTAGTCCCAGCTACTCAGGAGGCTGAGGCAGGAGAATGGCGTGAACCCAGGAGGCGGAGCTTGGAGTGAGCTGAGATCACGCCACTGCACTCCAGCCTAGGCAACAGAGCCAGACTCCGTCTCAAAAAATAAAAATAAAATAAAAAAGAATTCTTGCATTAAAAACTCACCCATTTGCTTCTTAGCCTTCTTTTTGTGCTTGCCCTTTGAACTTTACATGTCTTTTGGAAGCCAAATCTTAATGGTAGATAGAAATTTCAAAAGTCCCCATGAAAAGTTTTGTGTAGTTATGGAAACTAGTTTAGCAGTACCTATTTTAGTTTGAGATACTTGCCCTTTTCTTACAGGCTGTCTTATGGTTATATGTTATAGATCTTAAGATTATTTATACAGTTGACCTTTGAACAATGCAAGGGATAAGGGCACAGCCCCTGTGCAGTCACAAATCCATGGGTAGCTTTTGACTCCCCAAAATGTAACTATTAATACCTTATTATTGACTATAGAAGCCTTACTATAACATAAATAATCGGAAAACACATTTTATGTTATATTAATGTTATTTCATATGTTAATATGTATTGTATACTGTATTCTTACAATAAAGTAACCTAGGGAAAAAATATTACAAAGAAAATCATTAGGAAAATACATTTATAATTCATTAAATGGAAGTGGATTATCATAAAAGTCTTCATCCTCGACGTCTTCACGTTGAGTAGGCTGCGGAGGAGAAAGAGGGAGGAGTTGGTCTGGCTGTCTCAGGGGTGGCAGAAGTGGAAGAAAATCCATGTATAAGTGGACCTGCCCAGTTCAAGCCCATGTTGTTCAAGGGTCAACTGTATAAGATAATCTCATGGCTGTCTTATTTTAGAAGAGTAAAAACTGCATGCTTCTTATAGTGAAAACCAAAATTCCATCAAATAGTGAAATCTCTTAATATACCACTTTATAATTTTGTAATTTTTTTTCCCTTTAGAATACATATGCTCTCTTGGCTTTTTTTAACTGTAGATGGCAGTAGCACATAAAATATGTTGATTGAGGGCAGGAAAATGTTCAGAGTAATGTTCAATTGCTATGTGATTTTCCCAGAGTAACTAATTCTATTGTCAGAGAAACCACATGATAACATTTAAGTTAAGGATGTCTGGATTTTTGGTAGGAGGACTCTGAAATTTAAAACTCCATTTTCCTTAGCATATCAAGTGAATATTAAAAGTATATTTTTACCTCCAACTTTAATACTTCAAAATTTTTTTTCTTTTTTGACAGAGTCTCGCTCTGTCACCTAGGCTGGAGCGTGTAGTGGCACGATCTCAGCTCACTGCAGCCTCTGCTTCTCAGGTTCAAGCGATTCTTCTGCCTCAGCCTCCTGAGTAGCTGGGATTACCGGCGTGCACCACAACACCCAGCTGATTTTTTTTGTATTTTTGGTAGATATGGGGTTTCACCATGTTGGCCAGGCTGGTGTCGAACTCCTTACCTCAAATGATCCACCTGCCTTAGGCTCCCAAAGTGCGGGGATTATAGGAGTGAGCCACTGTGCCTGGCCTGGGATTTCAAAATTAAGGTTCAGGGTTAGAAAGCATGACCGGCTCATCACCCTGTAAACCAATTTTCTTATATTCTGTGGCTGTTCAAGTCTTACCGACTTTCCTTCTGTTTTATTTCTTACATTTCACTCTCATTATCCTAGTTTAGGAACTTACTGTATCTCACATACTCTTAGGCCTTATCTTTCCTATTCAGGTGCGTCATCTCTCTAATTTGTTCATGTAGGAAATGTTTATTAAGGAATTGCTATGTACCAGGCCCTGTGCTAAGAGAAAGGAGCAGAGTGTGCTAATCACTCTCCGATCAGCCACAGCTAACAATCTGACAATGAGGGAGGGAAAAAAAGAAAATGTAAACTAGAATTCACTTTCAAAGTCATTTTCATAAAGATAGCCAGTTTTTCTCTATGTCCTCTTTCCCTTCCTCCTCTCTTTTTTTCCTTTCTTTCTCTCTCTCTCTTTTTTTTTTTTTTTTTTGAGATAGAGTCTCACTCTGTCGCCCAGGCTGGAGTGCAGTGGCATGATCTCTGCTTACTGTAACCTCTGCCTCCTGGGTTCAAGTGATTCTCCTGCCTCAGCCTTCCAGGTAGCTGGGATTATAGGTGCCCACCCCCATGCCCAGCTAATTTTTGTATTTTTAGGAGAGTTAGGGTTTCACCATATTGGCCAGGCTGATCTTGAACTCCTGACCTCAAATGATCTGCCTGCCTTTGCCTCTCAAAGTGCTAGGATTACAGGCATGAGCCACCATGCCCAGCTCCTTTTTTTTTCTACAAAGTCCTGTAAATCAGCAAAACCAAGCATGTAGGCTGCTAATACCATATAGAAATACTGCAGTAGTAATACAATCTGTTTCCAGGGTAAATTGGAATGCTTAGAATAGCTTTGTAGACACTGCTGTTCAAGGAATAGGGTTGACCAGAGGCTAATCAAATAACTCACATTTTTCTTTATAAGTTGTCCATCCAAGGTCAGCATGATAGAGAATGTGATGTAGTGATTGGTGGAAACTATGCTGTATTTTTTTAGTGGATTTTATATAAACCTTTTAGCATATCAATAAATGAAGTTACTTTTTCCCCATTATTTTAAAAGTTGAGTATTTTATCCCAGTTAGTAAATATTTATTGTACCTTTCCTATGAGCATCCCCTACCACTGTATTAAACTCTGCAAAGGACATAGTTTAGCAAGGTACTCGCCACCCCTAAAGATCCTGCACTGAAATGGGGGATGCACTGAAAGTGGGGATGTGAGACCAGACGTGTGGAGTGGGAAGTGCAAGCATACTTGGAATGCAAGGCAGAATTTGATGAGAGGTACAGACACATTGTCTGTTTTTATGTTTTCTCATGAGGCAAACTTCTGAGTGCCTTATTTAATACCCTTGGTGTATTGTACATAATCAGAACTCTCCAGACATCTGTCAGTATTATTAACTTTTGTTTTTATTTTTTTAAACTATGGAATGAACGGATTGAAACTATTTCATAAACATTTCTAGGTACTAACATCTTCCTGGCCCCAAACTAACATAGTCAAACATAAACAGACTCTAACTAAGGTTCTTAAATACTTGGTAAATGAATAAATGTTGACTAGACTTTAATAACTAGGTCTGAACTATTTTTATGCTTCAGAGGTTATTGTTTGACTCTTTCCTTCAAATGCAAATAAAGAGCTTGAAATGCTTATTAATCCTTCCCTTCAGTTATGTATGGAGCAAGTTAGCAATGAACTTAATGATTCACCCTGGCTGCAGAAACATGTTTCATTTGGTCAGGGAGATAAAAATTAATTAGCATTTTGTCTTGCATAAGGCAGTAGAAATAGAACTATTTCTCTTGTTTGAGGACTTATTAACAATTACTTGTAGTCCCTGTAGACATTTTTCTCTCTCAGTTGGGACTTAAAACTTACTATCATGAACACTTTCAAAACTTTACAAAAATAGAACTATATACCCAGCAGTTGTTTCAACAATTATCCAAATAGGGGCCAATCATGTTTCATTAATATCCCCATTCACCGGAGCATGCCTCTTCCCCTTTTTTTACATGAAAATACTTCTAAAGCTATTACTAGGCTGCTAGTTTTTTTGTATTAATTATTATAAATGTCTTTGGGAAAAACATGTTTTGTTTTGTAACCAGTGAAAATTTTAAGACCTGGTAACACATATAAGATACCTTTCTAAAAAAGTCTTTAGGGGTTCCATTAATCCCCTTTCTGGAGTCTAGCCTTAGGAAATAGAAATTAAGGGCAAGGTCTTTGTAAAAAATGTTTATCACAGCATTCTTTATAATAGTGAATAATTAAAAATGCATATATATCTAATAGAGAATAATAAATCCACATGGTAGAATGTTTTATGGTCTTTAAACTGTCTTCAAAGAGTATTTAATAACATGAATACTCTTTTTTTTTTTTTTTTTTTTGAAATGGAGTTTTGCTCTTTTTGCCCAGGCTGGAGTGCAATGGCGTGATCTCAGCTCACTGCAACTTCCGCCTTCCAGGTTCAAGCGATTCTCCTGCCTCAGCCTCCCATGTAGCTGGGATTACAGGTGCACGCCACCATAGCTGGCTAATTTTGTATTTTTAGTAGAGATAGGTTTTCACCATGTTGGCCAGGCTGGTCTTGAACTCCTGACCTCAGGTGATCCTCCCACCTCGGCCTCCCAAATGCTGGGTTTACAGGCACGAGCCACCGCTCCCGGTCCAATACTCTTTTAAAAAAGGATAAAATTGCATCTATATAATAATCCAAGCTGGATAGTATCTTTGTGTATACTGTATGATGGACTGTGGAAGTGTGATTTGCTGTTGCCCTGGTTCTAGTAAATCAATTCATTTACTAGTAAATCTAGTACTGCAATTCATTTCCTCAGTTTCAAAGGAAGCTTTTCATTTTTCTGATTTTTAAAGCATTATCAGTTCTCTACTTAATCCTTCCAAATTGCCATTTATTTGCTGAAACCTGCATTGTGACCTCATGTCAGTATTCAGGATACTTGTGCTTTAAGATCCTAGGATATAAGTAAATCAAAGGCATTGCTTATATTTTTAGATGACTGACATTAAGTGCCTTTTAGGCAGCAAGGTTTCCTCATATGTAGGTTAGCAATCAATGTTATTTTCTGCCTGTAGGCTTTTCTTAATAATTAAGAATATTATATTCTTTGTTCCTAACTTTACAGATTATAAGCACACCACAGAGACTAACCAGTTCAGGAAGTGTTCTGATTGGGAGTCCATATACCCCTGCACCAGCAATGGTTACTCAGACACACATAGCAGAAGCTACTGGCTGGGTCCCTGGGTAAGAGTGTTGCAAGTTACTATTTTTAAAACCTTAAAAAAAGTTTAGACATTTTTTTCTTACTATCTTGTCTTCTGTTCTTGTTTTAGTTTCGTTCTTAAAAACAAATGTTTTTCCTTTAAAATCACCTATTTTATTTCACTTTATATCTTAGATATAAATAATCTCTGGAATAAGTATTTTTAAACAGAAAAAAAACAGTGCAATAACTCATAACTAAACCCTGTGATTTTTTAAACTCTGGAATAGGACTACTTTTATTATTATAACATTTAACTGCTTTGGAGATATAAAAACTATATTTTTATATATTTTTAACTCACACAGAAAAGGAGTTAAATATTAAGTGTTGGCTATACTCAGAATTTCCCCTATGAATTACTTCCGTAAAAACCAGAAAAGGGTAGGAAAAGAGGGCAAATAAATTTTTTATTAAATTTCCTCTTCTTTTTAAATGCTGAACGATTGAATCAATATCCCTTCTGTTACTAATTTGTCACTTTTAGTACAAACTTCTATATGTTTCATCTTTGCCTGTAAAATACTTATACCTTTCTCCACTCTTTATCATTTTAGCACCTCATACTTCCATAAAAGAAAAATAAATAAGATAAATTACTCAAAACCTCATTTTGTTACCTTAGACGTTTTGTTACTTTAGAAGTTATTTACATGGTGGAATACTGCATTGGTGATTCTGTCATATGTGAGTTTGAGCAAGCAGATGGTAAATCTTAGTTCAGTAAGAATCTCCTTGCTTCAAGGATATTAAGTGAATTAATAATCCTGGCAAAGTGCTTTAATATGCATACATATTAATATACATAAATACATGCCTACACACATGTACAAACACAAATACATTAAAGACAGAAGAGTTTTGTATATGCATACTTTTCCATTATCAAATGAGCTGAAATGACAGAATTACCTGGAATCCTATGGGTTATTCAATCCTTATGAACATTCTTATGTAGATCTAAGGTTACCCTGGATTTCTCTATAGCCTTGAAAGATTATAACGTGAAAGCCAAGCCTGTGCCAGCAGTGCTGGCCCACTTTGGAAATGACCAGGGTCTGGATGTTTTCAGCCCCATTTGTGCTTTATATTGGAGGTGGCAGGATTGTCTGGTGTTTTTATAGTCAGTATTTCGCAGAGTGAAGAAAATTTTTCTCTATCTTGTTTGCAAGTCTGCAGTGTTTTCCTCTCTAACTAGTCATTGAGCTCTTTTCAACTTATAATTATTATGTTGTGATACCTTGTTCACATGATAAAATTAAGATTTATTTTATGTACCTATCTTTTGTATTTGTTAGTTTTAGTCTTTGAATATTCAGTGTATAATTTTAGACAAGTTATAATAAAGTATTAATGAAATTAAATTATATTTAAGTATGTATTGTTTTTATGCTATCTTTTTTCCTTTTTAGTGATAGAAAACGGGCTAGAAAATTTATAGACTCTGATTTTTCAGAAAGGTGAGTATAAGTCTAACTATTTTGTTTGGAAGATTTGGCTATATAGAGAGGCTGTTGGCATTGCCACTGCTCTGGTTTAATGCGATGTTTTTCTTCATGTAACTTTAACTTCTTTCAGTTCTTGCCATTATTTCATTCTGCATTGAGTGCCCCAGTTCACTCATGGTATCTGTATGGTTTCAGTAGAAATTACCCTGTGAGCAGATTGACTATTGGTAGTATGTCCTTTAGTCTCTCCCCTCTTTCCATCTGGGAAATGAAGAGTTCTATCAAAGTGAATACTCCACATTACCCTAACATGCCCAAACTTTAACAATTTTTTCTTTTTTCTTTTTTTTTGAGATGGAGTCTTGCTCTGTCACCCAGGCTGGAGTGCAGTGGCGTTATCTTGGCTCACTGCAACCTCTGCCTCCCGGGTTCAAGCAATTCTCCTGCCTCAGCCTCCCAAAGTGCTGGGATTACAGGCATGAGCCACCACACCCGGCTAAGTTTTTCTTAAAACATTTATAAATCATAACAAACTTGCTTGTTTCTTAAGCAATATGTTGGGCATAAGGAAAGTTCATGTTATCTTAGAATATTAGGACAGTGGCTTCTCCATTCTGGCTGTGCATCAGAATCACTTGTAGTCTGTTAAGTAAAAAATAAATGCCTGCCATGTCAGAAACTCCTACATTTTCTAATTTGCTATCTCTGATTTGCTGTGCCCTGAGAAACTAGATGGCCAAATATGTTAGAATTCAGTCGAAAATGAAAGTGAGTAGGTTCTGAGTGAGAACCATGGGAATATGTATAAAGGATGTGTGTTTTCTTGCCCTGACACTAGTGCTGTTTCAGTTCCTTGGTGGCTTTTGTTGCTTGCTTCTTGGTCCTAATTGTTTTCAACAGATACAATCACTTCTGAGGAGCTGCTGTATCATAGAAATGAAATGTTCTTTACTCTCTAACAGAAAGTCCTCTTTCCAACTCAAACTGGTCTTTACTGGTGTTTATCCTTCGAAAGGGCAACAGAACAAGTTCTTGCAGATGTATTTAGCAATGTTTAAGGCCTTAAAATGGAACTATTTGTCAGTTATGATTGGTGGCATCTCTGCACTGCAAACAGTACAAAAACCAAGATTCTCTTTATTCTCGTAAGTAAGAATTCTAAAGATCTATAAGTGAGAACACATAAAAGTGTTAGGTTAAATTTATAGTTTAGCCATTGGTTCAACTTTCTCTTTCTACATTTGGTTCAGTGGCTTTTTTTCCTAGCATTTTTTTTTATCATTTTTTAAAAAGTTTTGAATATAACTTTTCTGTAATGTATCCCCACCACCCCTCTGTCAAACCACGAAGATTGCTACATGTATTTTTCTTTATTCCTTGTTCTAAATGAGTAAGATTTAGCACAGTGGTGTTTCATTTTTTTCTTTATGCTTTTTTCTTCTTTCTTTCTTTCCTTCCTTCCTTCCTTCCTTCCTTCCTTCCTTCCTTCCTTCCTTCCTTCTTTCTTTCTTTCTTTTCTTTCTTTGAGATGGAGTCTTCCTCTCTCTCCCAAGCTGGAGTGCAATGGCTTGATCTCAGCTCACTGTAACCTCCACCTTCTGGGTTCAAGCGATTCTCCTGTCTTAGCCTCCAGAGTAGCTGGGATTACAGACATGCACCACCATGCCCAGCAGGTTTTTGTCTTTGTGTAGAAACAGGGTTTCACCATGTTGGCCAGGCTAGTCTCAAACTCCTGACCTCAAGTGATCCTCCTGCCTTGGCCTCCCAAATTGCTGAGATTACAGGCGTGATCCACCACGCCCAGCCTCTTTTGTTTTTAAGACAGGGTGTCACTCTGTTGCCCAGGCTGGAGTGCAGTAGCGCAATCTTGGCTCACTGCATCCTCTGCCTCCCAGGCTCAAGTGATTCTCCTGCCTCAGCCTCCCAAGTAGCTGGGACTACAGGCGTGTGCCAGCTAATTTTTGTATTTGTAGTAGAGATGGGGTTTCACCATGTTGGCAGGCTGGTCTTTAACTCCTTACCTCAAGTGATCACCCACCTTGGCCTCCCAAAGTGCTGAGATTATAGGCATGAGCCACCACACCTGGCCTTTTTTTTATTTTTTACTTTTTTGCTAATTAGGTCAAGGGTTAATTTTATAAACACGACTGAAATATTTTGTTGATTTAAATGTTCTGGTTGACTCTTTTTTAACAAGAAATGAAACTTTTACTATGTATTTTATATAACTCCTTACTAAAATGAAATACATTTATTGCAATTTATACTTGAGATACAATACTATACATTTAAGTTGTATATTACTTTTGTAAACCATAAAAAAATTTATTGGGAAAATGTCAAAAGATGGTTTGTAGATTCTAGTTACGTGCCTGGAAAGAAAGAAAAATACTTTTTTATTATTTGGGTGTAATTCTTTTGAAACTTCAAAGGAAATAATTAATAAAATGTAACATGCTTTTCAAACCATAGTATATTAGTGGGGTTTGTTTGTTTGTTTATTTTTTGAGATGGAGTCTCACCCTGTTGCCCAGGCTGGAGTGCAGTGGTGTGATCTCGGCTCACTGCAACTTCCGCTTCCCGGGCTCAAGTGATTCTCCTGCTTCAGCCTCCCAAGTAGCTGGGATTACAGGCGTGTGCCACCATGCCTGGCTAATTTTTTTGTATTTTCAGTAGAGACGGGGTTTCACCGTGTTAGCCCAGGATGGTTTTGATCTCCTGACCTTGCAATCTGCCCGCCTCAGCCTCCCAAAGAATTGGGATTACAGGCATGAGCCACCGCGCCCAGCCCAGTCCATCTTAAATTGGAAGCTCTCTATTTAAATCTTAAATATATAGGGTTTATACATTTTTTTAGAACCTGAGCTCTTTCAAACACCAAGACCCTCTCTTTCCAAATAACATCAAAATTTGGCCACAGGATGTAAACACTCTATAAGTTCATAAACCAAACAAAGAAACCAGGAGGAAGCATTCTTTATCAAAGGAACTAAATTAAGAAGCTAAAACCTAAATAAGAAAATAAAACCACAGACTGGGCACGGTGGCTCACACCTGTAATCTCAGCACTTTGAGAGGCTGAGGTTTTTTGTGGTGAAACTTGTCTCTACTAAAAATACAAAAATTAGTTGGGCATGGTGGTGGGTGCCTGTAATCCCAGCTACTCAGGAGGCTGAGGCAAGAGAATCGCTTGAACCTGGGAGGCGGAGGCTGCAGTGAGCCGAGATCACACCACTGCACTCCATTTTGGGCAACAGGGTGAGACTCCAGCCTGGTCAACACAGTGAGACTCCGTCTCATGTTTACTCCCTACCTCCCTCATGCCCACTGCTAAGATCTTATTGAAATTTTAGTATAAAAAATAATTAAAGGGGCTGGGCATGGTGGCTCACTCCTGTAATCCCAGTACTTTGGGAGGCCAGGGTGGCCATATCACTTGAGGTCAGGAGTTCAAGACCAGCCTGGCCAACCTGGTGAAACCCTGTCTCTACTGAAAATACAAAAATTAGTCGAGTGTGGTGGCACATGCCTATAATCCCAGCTATTTGGGAGGCTGAGGCGCAAGAATTGCTTGAACCCAGGAGGCAGAGGTTGCAGTGAGCCGAGTTCGTGCCACTGCACTCCAGCCCCGGCGACTGAGCGAGACTCTGTCTCAATAATAATAATAATAATAATAATAAAAGTAAATCTGTAACAGTGCTGTAAAAAATGATAGGGGTATAGATTTTCCAACTAGAAAATGAAAGCTAGTGTTATTATAATGAAAAGTGAAAGTAGAGAAATCTATATCGCATATTGCGTGGAAGAAGTCAGCATCAGAAATGGTAGCCATTGTACCCTACATTGTCACAGAGAGGCTCCAGGCTTAAAGTTGACCTGTGTAGAAAGCAAGAATGAATTGTTGGAGGAAGTAAGGAGGGCGATTGAATAAAGACTTTTAGCAGCTGGGCCAGCTGAACCATCCCAACCCTTCAAATCCCCTTGTACCTTTTATCCCACCTCCATACACAGAGCAGTTGCCCCAAAAACATTTCTCCCCCAGGGCTGAAACTTGGAGAACTGATCCCAGGGAAACAACTGCCTGCTTCAGCTGGTTTAAGAATTTTAGTATGCCCCAGAACAGGTTTTCCTCATACTGGCATTTGTATTTGTGGGAAGAGAGAGAGACCAGACTGGCTGCCTGCTTGCCTGCTTAGCAGCAAATACAACCTGAAGTTAAGCTTGTTGCCAGCATGGCCCACTCACATCCACAGAAGTTGTGGTTAGCCCTCCACAAGTGGGGGAACCTTCTTAGGAAAACAAGCCTGCATACAAGAAGCTCATGTAAACTCTATATATTGAAAACTTGAATCCAACATTCGTGAACATGAAAGAACAGGACATTTTTGGAAAACTATGATGAAAGAAAAGGAACAAGATGAATAAACAAAAGTTATGACCCGAGGATGTAAGATAAAAAAGAACAATAAAATAAAGTTGTAATTATCACCCTTTGAGAGGTCTGAAGGTTCCTGAGAAGAGATAATATTCATGAAAGAAAAAGAAGATCCTATGGAAAAGAAGCAAAGAAGAAAAACATTCTATGAAGTTTAAAACATGATTGCCGGCCGGGCGTGTTGGCTCACGCCTGTAATCCCAGCACTTTGGGAGGCTGAGGCAGGCGGATCAGTTCGAGACCATCCTGGCCCACATGGTGAAACCCTGTCTCTACTAAGAATACAAAATATAGCTGGGCATGGTGGCGTGTGCCTGTAACTACTCGGGAGATTGAGGCAGGAGAATCGCTTGAACCTGGGAGGCAGAGGTTGCAGTGAGCTGAGATTGCACCACTGCACTCCAGCCTGGCGACAGAGTGAGACTCCATCTCAAAAAAAAGAAAAGATTGCTAAAAACAGTTCTTCAAGATATTAAAACATGAAAACAGAATTTTTATTTTAATGAAATAACCTGGCAGCAGTCTAGTGTTGCTGCAGAGAATAGCTGGGATTGTGTTATTTGAAGATACCAGAAATCTACTGAGGCAGGAGAACTAGAGGGGCTAAAACTAGAGCAGGAAGAACCTCAGAAAGTTGAGGGACTTCCACAGTAGCTTTTAGATATGGGGTAGTTTGCTGTTTGTGGGCAGGAGGCTGAGAATCTAGGGTTTTGTACAAAATAAAGGAGAAAAATGTTATGATCAGTTGGTACAGAAAAAAGCACATGACTTGATTAAACTCTACTCATTATGGTAAGTGGCAAACTAGTAATAGAAGGGAACTTAGTATGTTAAAGACAATTGGCAAAAACCAACAGCAGGCCAGGCACGGTGGCTCACGCCTGGCATCCCAGCACTTTGGGAGGCCAACCCAGGCGATTCTCTTGCGCCCAAGAATTCGAGACTAGCCTGAGCAACATGGCAAAACACCATCTCTAGAAAAAATACAAAACTTAGCCAGGCATGGTGGTATTACTCCTGTAGTCCCAGCTATTTGGGAAGCTGAGGCGGGAGGATCGCTGAGTATAGGAGGTCAAGGCTGCAATGAGCCAAGATCAGGCCCCTGCACTCCAGCCTGGGTGACAGAATGAGAAGAATGTCATTTTCTTTTTCTTTTCTTTTTTTTTTTTTTTTTTCCTGAGGCTGGGTCTTGCTCTGTCATCCAGGCTGGAGTGCAGTGGCACAATCTCGGCCCACTGCAACCACTGCCTCCTGAGTTTAAGCGATTCTCCTGCCTCAGCCTCCGGAGTAGCTGGGATTACAGGCACCTGCCATCATGCCCGGCTAATTTTTTTTTTTTTTTTTTCTTCTATTTTTAGTAGAGACTGGATTTCACCATGTTGGCCAGGCTGGTCTTGAACTCCTGACCTCAAGTGATCCACCCACCTCGGCCTCCCAAAGTGCTGGGATTACAGGCATGAACCACCGCACCCAGCCGAGAAGAATGTCTTTAAAACACACACACATGCACACACGCATACACACACACACACACACACACGCACGCCAGGCGCAGTGGCTCATGCCTGTAATCCCAACACTTTGGGAGGATGAGGTGGGTGGATCGCCTGAGCTCAGGAATTCGACACCAGCCTGGGCAACATGGTGAAACCCAGTCTCTACTAAAAATACAAAACATTAGCTGGGCGTGGCAGGACGCACCTGTAGTCCCAGCTACTCAGGAGGCTGAGGCAGGAGAATTGCCTGAACCTGGAGGCAGAGGCTGCAGTGAACAGAGATCACACCACTGTACTGCAGCCTGGGTGACAGAGTGAGACTCTGGCTAAAAAAAAAAAAAAAAAAAAAACACACACACACACACAAACACACACACACACAAATCTGACAGCAAACATTACATTTAGTAGTGAATAAAAAGCTTTCAACTTGGCATAAGAAACAAGGAGAATCCCTAGTTAATGACCACCTCTATTCAGTATTGTAGTGGAAATTCTTGCTAGTGCAGTAAGCCAAGAAACAAAATGGAAAGCCTTAATAAAAGAATTGTAAATGAAGAAATAAAATGGCACTATTTGCAGATGATGTGATTGTATCCCAAGAAAAAACAAAAGAATCTACAGACAAATTATGAGAAAAATGAATTTAGCAAGGTTGCTGGATATAAGGGCATATAAAAATGAACAGAATTTTTTTATTCTAGCAAAAAATACAAACAGGCCAGTAAACATGAAAAAGTGCTTATCAGCATTAATCATTAGAAAAATGCAAATGAAAACCACAGTGCAATACCACTTTACATCCATCAGAATGGCTACAATGAAAAGGATAGACAGTGCTAAGTTTGGCAAGGATATGAAGCATCTAGAATGCTCATACACTGCTAGTGGCAGGAAAAACTGGTACAGTCATTTTGGGAGTTAGCAGTGTCTGCTGAAGTTGAATGTACACATACCCGTAACTCATCAATTCTGTTCCTTGTGTATACTCAACAGAAATTTGTGCACACATTCACCAAAAACATGTACAAGAAAGTTTATAGAAACACTATTAGCCTTCAACTAGAAACAAACCAAATGCCCATCTGCAGAATGGATGAATGAATTGCAATGTATTCATACAATGAAATGAATGAAATACAGTCACATGAAAAGTGTGAATGAATCTCTCAAATAGTGTTGTCAGATACAAAAGGGTACATACTATGTGATTTTAATTTAAAGTTCAAAATAGGTAAAACTATAATAGAAGTCATGGTAACAGATATTCTTGAGGTGTTGTGTTTGGGTGGAACTGTAACTAGAAGGAGACACTTAACACAGTTGGTTTGCGTACTTTTCTTTATGTGTTACGTACGTCAATGACAATTTGCATTTAAAAACTCAGGGAGAAGTTAAACACTGTAGCCAGGTAACTCTCAACTTGTAGGCTGTAAGTCACTAGACGATGGGACAGGACTATATAAGAAGAAAAGGAAAGCTTTCTTCCTCATGTTGTGGGCTCCTGTGGTGTATTCCTAGCCATCTTTTATAGACTAAGCTCAGACTAAGGAGTGGAATTGTTGGGTCATACAGTTACTCTTTGTTTAGCCCTTTTGAGTATGGCTAGACTGTTTTCCAAAGTGGCTGTACCGTTTTACATTCCCATAAACAATGTATGAGTATTCCAGTTTCTCCACGTTTTTGCTAACACTTCTTGTGAAATGGTACCTCATTAATAAAAATTAACTCAAAGCATTTTGATTTGCATTCCTTGTATATTCTAGATGGAAATCCCTTATTAAATACATGATTTGCAGAGTTTTTCTCCAATCTGTGAATTGACCTTTCATTCTTAATGGTGTCTTTTGAGGCACAAATGTTTTTAATTTTGATGTTTAATTAACTTATTTTTTTCTTGTGTTACTTATGCTTTTGTGTCATATATCTAAAACATCTTTGCCTAATCCAAGGTCACAAAGACTTAACACCTACGTTTTCTTCTAAGAGTTTGATAGGTTTAGCTCTTACATTTAGGTCTTTGCTTTGAGTTAATTTTTATTAAGGTTAATTTGTCAAATGTAACCCAGAAGCATATAGAAAATCTATGAAGAAAAAATAGGTGTTTTTTTTTTTTTTTTTTTTTTTGAGACAGCGTCTTGCTCTGTCTCCCAGGCTGGAGTGCAGTGGCGCAGTCATGGCTCACTACAGCCTTGACCTCCTAGGCACAAGCAATCCTCCTGCCTCAGCCTCCTGAGTAGCTGGCATATATCACCACACCTGACTAATTTTTACATTTTTTTGTAGAGATGAGGTCTCACTATGTTGCCCAGCCTGGTCTTGAAATGCTGGGCTCAGGCGATCTGCCTGCCTCGGCCTCCCAAAGTGCTAGGATTATAGACTTGAGCCACTGTGCTTGGCCAAAATAGGGATTTTTGACATTTATTTTTATAACATTTTTACAGTTATTTTAATTTTTCAAACAAGCCTGGGTTTATTATTTAAAATTATCAGCTAAATTAGAAAAGTAAACTTTTATTTTAATCCTCATTTTCTAATGGTGAGATAAGCATCCTGAACTATTTTTTTCAAGAAAAGGCATACCTATTCTGAAGGTGGCAGCAGTAGTAGTTAACCAGATGTGACAATGTAAGTAACTTAAAGAATGAAGAACAGGCTACTCTGGGCACGTTGCCTATGGGGTAGTCCTGCTCCACAAGGAGCAATGTAAAAAAAAAGAAGAAGAACAGTAAAATGAATACAATAGAGTTTGTATTAGTTTTGCTCAGAAACATGACCCCCTCTCATATTGAATTTGGTTTTGTAGCCATAATTGATGATGAAATACATAATACATAAACTACAGCATCTTATTTGCAGAAATACACTGGCTAATAAAGCCATGAAATCATCAAAACTTAAGCATCAAAGACAACAAAACATAAGTCAGTTCAAAACCAAAAGAACCATGGAGAAATAATAAATTGTTGGGCAACTATCACCACTATCCATCTCGAGAACTTTTTCATCATCCCATATTGAAACTCTGTCCCCATGAAGCAACAACACTACATTTACCACTCCCCCACAATCCCTCTGTTCTACTTTCTATGATTTTGACTATAATTTGATTTCATATAAGTGGAATCATACAATATCTTTTTATTTATTTTTTGAGACAGAGTTTCGCTCTGTCGCCAGGCGTGTACGGTGGCGTGATCTCGGCTCACTACAACCTCCGCCTCCTGGGTTCAAGCAGTTCTTCTGCCTCAGCCTCCCAAGTAGCTGAGACTACGGGCACGCGCCACCACGCCAGCTAATTTTTGTATTTTTAGTAAACGGGGTTTCACCACGTTGGCCAGGATGGTCTTGATCTCTTGACCTCGTGATCCGCCTACCTCGGCCTCCCAAAGTGCTGGGATTACAGGTGTGAGCCACCACGCCCAACCCAATATTTATCTTTTTATGTCTGGCTTATGTCACTTATGTCTTCACGGTTCATCTGTAGTGTAGTATGTATCAGAATTTTATTCCTTTTTAAGGATGAATGTATTTCATTATATGTATATACCACATTTTATCTGTTTATCCATTGGTGGGCAGTTGGGTTGCTTCCACATTTTACCTATTGTGAATAATGGTGCTATGAGCATGGGTGTACAAATATCTGTTGTTCCTGCTTTCAGATTCATCTGGGTGTATACCCAAAAGTGAAATTACTGGATCATATGGTAATTCTATGTTTACTTTTTTTGAGAAATTGCCATATTGTTTTCCACAGTGGCTGTATCATTTTATATTTCCACCAGCAGTGCATAATGGGTGCAGTTTCTCTACATCCTCTCCAACACTTTCTCGTTTTCAGTTTTTGTTTTTTTAATAGCCATTCTAATGGGTATGTAGTGGCATCTCATTATGGTTTTTATTTATATTTCTCTAATGATGAGTGATGTTGAGCATCTTTTCATGTACTTTTTGGCTATTTGTATATCTTCTTTGGATAAATGACTATTAAGTCTTTTGCCCTTTTTTTTTTTTTTCTTGAGACATTCTCACTCCCAGGCTGGCGTGTGATGGCGTGAACTGCAACCTTTGCCTCCCAGGTTCAAGTGATTCTCATGCCTCAGCCTCCCAAGTAGCTAGGATTACAGATGTGTACCACCACGCCCAGCTAATTTTTGTATTTTTTTGTGGAGATGGGGTTTCACCATGTTGGCCAGGCTGGTCTCTAACTCCTGACCTCAAGTGATCCACTTGCCTTGGCCTCCCAAAGTGCTGGGATTACAGGCACGAGCCACTGCACCTGGCCCTTTGCCCATTTTTGAATTGAGTTGTTTCGTTTTTTGTTGTAATTCTTTATATAGCCTTTTGCCTTTTAGTGTTCTTTAACTAGAGACATTTTTTGCTTAACTTTCAAAGTGGCTTACTGGATTGGTTGCAGGACCAAATCTCTCATCTGTGTATGGCAGGTGTTGACTCTTTTAACCTCCTTTGTTGAATTTTAATGTTGATGTTAATTGAGTTTTGGCATGATATTCTATTAACCTTCCAAATAATAAGCTTAATTTCTTGATCCAGCCATTGTTGAATAGTGCCCTTTGGTTTTATATTGCTTATGAAAATTCTAGCAGCTCATGAAGGGGATAAGATCACTTGTAGTGTACCATATGTTATATGCATTTCATCCTCACAACTTGTGAGATGTGTATTCTGCATTTTTCAGATGAAGGACTGTGGATCAGAGTTAAATCGAGTAAACTGCTCAAAATATGTATCTGATAGTTTACTAATGTTGATATTTAACCAAGTTTTCTTCAAGTTTATTATCAATTTATGCACTGAACTGATTTTATAAAACTCTTACATGTAGGCTTGTATCTACATTTCAAGAGTATAGCCATCACTGTTTTATAATAGTTGTTAAAATTGTAGTTGTTCCTACTTAAGGACTATGTTTAGTTTCTTCCTTTAAATATTATCCAGGTGTGACTACAAATATTATCCAGGTATGACTATAGAAAGCCAATTAGCTAAGTGATTGCCCGAAACCACCCTATCTTATTGCTGCCTTTAACAAAAAGACCAAGAATTGGATGAAAAACAACCCTGCTTCACTCTTGGCTTTTCAAAAGTATGTAACTGGCTGGCCTGAAGGTAGTGAGTTATCTCAATTGATGGTTCACAATCAGTTGAACACAGATCGAACTCCCTGTTCTACACTTTACCCCCTACTTGAGTAGGGGGTAAAGACTACTTGAGTAGTCTTTTAAAAAAAAAAAAAAGAAGAAAAAAGCATATAACCACTAAGTTGAGAAATTTATTTACTTTAAGCCATTAACCAGTTCTTTTCCTGGCTATATAATCCCATACACAACATTATTTCTGCCCAATAGAAATTTTAAAAGAAAATAAATATCTGAAGTTAATTTTAATATTTTTAATTTAGTCCAGTATATCCAAAATATTGTATTTCAGTGTGTAATTAAATATAAAAATCACTAGTGAGGTATTTTACATTCATTCCTTATATTAAGTATTTAAAATCCAGTGTGTTAAACTTACGACATATCTCAATTCACACTTCCCACATTTCAAGTATTCAATAGCCACATGTGAGTTATGCCTAGGGGTATTGGACAGTGCTGATTAGGAGGTTTAAAATGCAACTCATAAATTTAATTCATCTCTTCGATCTCAGTAAATGACCCTTCTTTCTAGAGGTCATTCTACTATTCCTCTCTTCCTTACCCTCCACTTCAGACAATTTTATTGATTTTTTGTCTTTTAAAATTTTGTAAATCCATCTTTTTATCTCCTGCCCTACCACAGCCCCAGTTTGGGGATTCATATTCTCTTACCTGGGCTATTGCAATACCCTCTCAGTTGGTCTTTGTGTCTCTGCTTTTGCCTCATAAATTTCTACTGTTACTAATTCTGATTCCAAAATCTGCTTTGCAGTGAGAATGTCTGCCTAACTGAAAATGTCACCATTCTACTCCACTACTTAATACCATTCAATATATTTTAGTGATTTCACATTATTTCAAATAAGTAGTCTGTGAGGTAAGATATATATGCTGTCCTATACTATCACAAGGGATGCATACACAACTCTTTGGGAATGTAGGGAAAGGAGAGTAGATATCCTTTTCTCATATTCCTTTTAAAACTGCATGTTTAGTATCTGTTTCTATGTACATAACATAGAACATGTAAATTATTTATCAATAAATATATTCACAGTCCCACATCACTTAATGAGGGGCTATGTTCTGAGAAAGGCTTCATTAGGCGATTTCATCGTTGTGTGAACATCATCAATGTACTTACCCAAACCCAGGGTGGTATAGCCTGCTACACACTTAGGTACTTGGTATAGCCTATTGCCCCGAGGCTACAAACCTGCACAGCATGTTACTGGTTTGAATACTATAGGTCATTGTAACACAGTGATAAGTATTTGTGTATTTAAACATACCTAAACATAGAAAAAAGTAGAGTAAAAATACCTTGTAAAAGATTTTTTTTAATGATACACCTTTATAGGGCACTTTTCATGAATGGAGCTTGCAGGACTGGAAGTTGCTCTGGGTGAGTCAGTGAGTGGTGAGTGAATGTGAAGGCCTAGGAATTTACTGCACACTACTTTAGACTTTATAATCACTGTATACTTAGGCTACAGTAATTTATTTTAAAAAGATTTTTTTCTTCAATAATAAGTTAACCTTAGCTTACTATAACTTTTTTACTTTATAAACTTTTTAATGTTCTCAAACTGTTTTACTCGTGTAGTAACACTTGACTTAAAACACAAACAATATTGGCCAGGAGCAGTGGTTCACATCTGTAATCCCAGCACTTTGGGAGGCCAAGGCGGATGGATCACTTGAGGTCAGGAGTTCGAGACCAGCCTGACCAACATGGTGAAACCCCATCTCTACTAAAACTACAAAAATTAGCCAGTCATGGGGGTAGGCGCCTGTAATGCCAGCTACTCGGGAGGCTGAAGCAGGAGAATCGCTTGAACCCGGGTTTCTCAGTGAGCTGAGATCGTACCACTGCACTCCAGCCTAGGGGATAGAGTGAGACTCTTTCTCAAAACAAACAAACAAACAAAAAAAACACAAACATATTAATGGGTCCAAAAATACACTTAGATACAATGAATAATATCTAGTATTTGGTAGTACAATAGGTTGCTGTAGTTAACAACAATTGATTGTATATTTTAAGTAACTAGAGGAATGGAATTGGAATGTTCCTAATACAAAGAAACAATAAAGGCTTGAGATGATGGATACCCCAATTACCCTGATTAATCATTACACATTGTACAGCTGTACAAAAATATTTTCTTTATATCCTTATTCCATAAGCTTTTTTCTGTTTGTGTTTTAATTTCTAATTTTTTTTTTTTTTTTTACTTTTGAAACTTTTTTGTTGAACACTGAGACGTGGCTGGGCCGGGTGGCTCACACTTATAACCCAACACTTTGGGAAGCTGAGATGGGAGGGATCACTTGAGGTCAGGAGTTCAAGAGCAGCCTGGGCAACATAACGAGACCCTGTCTCTACAAAAAAGAAATTAGCGAGGCATGGTGACATGCACCTGTAATTCTAACTACTTGGAAGGCTGAGGTGGAAGGATCACTTGAGCACAGGAGGTTTAGGCTGCAGTGAGCCATGACGGCGCCACTGCACTCTAGCCCGGGCAACAGAGTGAGACCCTGAATCCAAAAAAAAAAAAACCCAAAAACAGAAAACTGAGACAGAGGGCCAGGCGCAGTGGCTCATGCCTGTAATCCCAGCACTTTGGGAGGCCGAGGCAGGCAGATCACCTGAGGTCAGGAGTTCTGGAACAGCCTGGCCAACATGATGAAACCCCGTCTCTACTAAAAGTACAAAAATTAGCCAGGTGTGGTGGCGCACACCTGTAATCCCAGCTACTCGGGAGGCTGAGGCAGGAGAATCGATTGAACCTGGGAGGCGGAGGTTGCAGTGAGCTGAGATCACGCCACTGCACTCCAGCCTAGGGGATAGAGCGAGACTCTCTCTCCAAAAAAGGAAACTGAGACACACTATCCTAGGCCTACAGGGGCGTCAAGATCATCAATATCACTGTCCTCCACCTCCACATTTTGTCCCACTGGAAGGTCTTCAGGGGCAGTAACACACATGGAGCTGTCATCTCCTGTGATAACAATGCGTTCTTCTGGATACCTCCTGAAGGATTGCCTGAGGCTTTTTACAGTTAACTTTAATTTATAATTTGAAGAAGTACGCTCTAAAGTAATGATGAAAAGTATAGTTTAGTAAATACAGAAACCAGTAACATAGTCATTTATTATCATTATCAAGTATTATGTACTGTCCATAATTGCATGTGCTAGACTTTTATAGGACTGGCAGAGCAGTAGGTTTGTTTGCCAGCATCACCACAAACATGTGAGTAATGCATTATTACTCACATTAACCATTACGATGGTTACTACATCACTAGGCAATGAGAATTTTTCAGCTCCATTGTAATCTTATTGGACTACTGTTGTATATGCGGCCCATCATTGACTGAAATGTCCTTATGTGGCAAATGACTATAGTTTTAATTTCAGTAAAAAAACTATAATCTACATAGAATAGGAAAAGATAAGTATGTTAGCTGTACAAGGGCAGAGTTTTTGTGTTTTTTCACTGACTTATTCTCAGTGTCAATAACAGTATCTGGCATAGAATAGTAACTGGTCAATAAATATTTGTTGAATAAATAAATGCTATGCATAGAAAAACACTAACTTTATACTTTATTAGGCCTCTAAGGCAAAAAGTAAGTTTAAATAAACATTTTCTCATCTCTATTCAATTTAAATTTTTGACACCTGAAGTAAAACTTAAATTACTGTCTTCTTGCATTATCTTACAGAGATTTGTAAAGAAACTCTCTAATATGTATAATGGAGTAAAAAAAACTTTTTTCCCTTCTAGTAAACGAAGCAAAAAAGGAGATAAAAATGGGAAAGGCTTGAGACACTTTTCAATGAAAGTGTGTGAGAAAGTTCAACGAAAAGGTACAACATCGTACAATGAAGTCGCTGATGAGCTGGTGTCAGAGTTCACCAATTCAAATAACCATTTGGCTGCTGATTCGGTATGTAAATCGTGAACCTGACATTGATTTTGATGGATGATGCTACTTCTTTGTGTTATCTTTGTTATAGATTTGAGGAATCACGACTATACTTGAGGGTTTTATCCTTTATTTTGGGGGATTTTGTTGTTGTTGTTGAGTTTTATTTTGGAGGGAATTCCTTTTTTTTTTTTTAGGCGGAACCTCACTCTGTCGCCCAGGCTGGAGTTCAGTGGCGCGATCTCGGCTCACTGCAACCTCTGCCTCCCAGGTTCAAGCTATTCTTGTGACTCAGCCTCCCGCGTAGCTGGGATTACAGGCGCACACCACCATTCCCAGCCAATTTTTGTATTTTTAGTAGAGACAGTGTTTCACCATGTTGGCCAGGCTGGTCTCAAACTCCTGACCTCAGGTGATCCACCTGCCTTGGCCTTCCAAAGTGCTGGGATTACAGGCGTGAGCCACTGTACCCAGCCTTAGTTGTTTTTTGTGTTTTTTTTTTAACATTTAAAAAATATTTGGCCAGGCGCAGTGGCTCACGCCTGTAATCCCAGCACTTTGGGAGTCTGAGGTGGGTGGATCATGAGGTCAGGAGATCGAGACCATCCTGGCTAACACTGTGAAACCCTGTCTCTACTAAAAATACAAAAAATTAGCCAGGCATGGTGGCATGTGCCTGTAATCCCAGCTACTCAGGAGGCTGAGGCAGGAGAATTGCTTGAACCTGGGAGGCGGAGGTTGCAGTAAGCCAAGATCGCACCACTGTACTCCAGCCTGGGCGACAGAGTGAGACTCCGTCTCAAAAAGAAAAAAAAAATTGGTCGCCTATCCAATAATTTTTTATTGTTTCTGAATCTTATTGTTTCTTCAATGTCTAAGTCAACAAGAAAATTTTATTTTTAATTGGAAAAGGAATACATAAATATGTTTATAAAAAATTCAGTCGTCCGGCAGAGTCTCAAATAAATGGAGTACAGTGGTGCAGTTTCGGCTCAATGAAACCTCTACTTCCCAGGTTTAAGTGATGCTTGTGCCTCAGCATCCTGAGTAGCTGGGACCAAAAATGGCAAGGCTCTGCCTCTACAGAAAAAAAATGTATTTCTTTATCTTTTTTTTTTTTTTTTTTTGATATGGGGTCTCACTATGTTGCCCAGGCTGATTTTGAACTCCTTGACTCAAGTGATCCTCCAGCCTCAGCCTCCCAAAGTGCTGGGATTACAGGCATGAGCCACCATGCCTGACCTCTACAAAAAGTTTTTTTTTTTTAATTAGCCAGGTGCAGTGGCACAAACCTGTAGTCCCAGCTACTCCAGAGGCTGAGGAGGATTGCTTGAGCCCAGGAATTCAATCATGCCACTGCATTCCAGCCTGGGTGGCAAAGCAAGACTTCGTCTCTTTGGGAAAAAAAAAAAAAAAAAAAAAAATATATATATATATATATATATATATATATGGCTATGACTGTTTCTCTAGAGCACTGATTTAGCCCTATCCTATTGATTCTGATATATTATTCTTTAGATGTTCTTTAATTTTGGTTTTAATTTGTTCTTTGACCTAAGGATTGCCTTAGAAAGAGTTCTTATAGTTCCAAGTTTTGTTTGTTGCTTTAAAGTTTTACTTTTATTACTTAATTTGTCCAGAGAATATGATTTGAACTATTTCCCTTTTTTTTTGGATTACATTGAGATTTTCCTTGGGAGCCATATGTGATTTTCTTTTTCTTTTCATGTTCTCTAGGCACTTGAAAAAAAAAGTCTATAGCATTCTGTTTCTGAGTGAAAGCCATGGTTCTCACAATGATCTGCAAGCCCCTTTGTGAGCTTGCCCACCATTACCTCACTAATCTCGTCTTCTGCTATGCACTGTCTCATTTACTACCCTCCAGCCACATGTCACTATGCTCCAGCTACATGTTTTGTCCCTGATCAGGCCATTACACTGCTTTGCCTAGAGCAGTCTTTGCTAGGTATTCATATGGCTTCTCTCTCCCTGCCTTGTGATCTTCACTCACCTGTCACCACAATGAAGCATTTCTTCTTAGCACTTTTCAATATCTAAAATACATTTTTACTAATACCCTATCACCGCCACCTTCCCAGGATATAAACAAAGGTTGAGTTTTTTTCTCTTTATTCATTGCTTTGTTATTTTTCTGATAATTTAGAATGCTTGTAGTCTCAGTTCTTCAGTTGGTTACCTTTATAACTTAAGTTCCTTGAGTTACCACCTGTAGACAGTATCTATTGGTTATGAAGAAAAACATATGTTTTTTTCTGTCTTCCATTTTTCTCTTCTACCATAGGACTCAGATTAGATATATTAGTATATTTGTTAAAAAGAATAATACTACTACTATAGGCCGGGTGCAGTGGCTCACGCCTATAATCCCAGCACTTTGGGAGGCCGAGGTGGACGGATCACACTGTCAGGAGTTGGAGACCAGCCTGGCCAACATGATGAAACCCTGTCTGTACTAAAAATACAAAAATTAGCCGGGTGTGGTGGTGGGCGCCTGTAATCCCAGCTACTCGGGAGGCTGAGGCTGGAGAATCACTGGAACCCAGAAGGTGGAGGTTGCAGTGAGCTGAGATCTCACCATTGCACTCCAGCCTGGGCAACAGAGCAAGACTCTGTCTCGGAAAAATAGTTGTTTTTATTACTTTAAATAAATAGATTGTGCTGAACCCTTTATTATTATTTAATCTGCTTTGAACAACATCCATATCCCTTTCAATATCAAAAAGAGGAAATTGGCATACCTATCACATTGCCTCCTCCCAGTACTTGTTGTTACAGTATCATTGTTTCTACAGGGTCAAGATTTCTTTTTTTTTTTTTGAGACAGAGTCTAGCTCTGTCACCCAGACTGGAGTGCAGTGGCTCAATCTTGGCTTACTGCAACCTCCATCTCCCGGATTCAAGCGATTTTCCTGCCTCATCCTCCTGAGTAGCTGGGATTACAGTCATGCGCCACCACGCCCAGTTAAGTTTTGTATTTTTTAGTAGAGATGGGGTTTTGCCATGTTGGCCAGGCTGGTCTTGAACTCCTGACGTCAGGTGATCCGCCCACCTTGGCCTCTCAAAGTGGTGGGATTACAGGCATGAGCCACCACTCCTGGCCCATTGTCAAGATTTCTAGTATTTACATTCAGTTCTATAACTTAAATCCCCCACTTATTTAGATCTAGTTTTATATTTAGGTGGATTCAGTGTTCTCCACCATCCTTTATTATCGTTGCATTTCCTGAGGACCTTGTTCCACAATGTAAACCAACATGGTTTCCTTGATTGAGTAAGTCTTACTATCAAAAAATAGAAGAAAAAGGCCAGGCACGGTGGCTCACACCTGTAATCCTAGCACTTTGGGAGGTCGAGGCAGGCAGATCATGAGGTCAGGAGTTCAAGATCAGCCTGGCCAATATGGTGAAACCCCGTCTCTACTAAAAATAGAAAAATTAGCTGGGCGTGGTGATGTGCATCTATAGTGCCAGCTACTTGGGAGGCTGAGGCAGAAGAATCGCTTGAACCCGGGAGGTGGAGGTTGCAGTGAGCTGAGATTGCGCCACTGCACTCCAGTGTGGGCGAGAGAGTGAGACGCTGTCTCAAAAAAAAAAAAAAGAAGAAGAAGAAGAAGAAGAAAAATGGTCAGCTGAACTGAACAATGTCCCTTGTCATATAGAGGATTATATTTTGGTACAAGTTCCTAGTCCCATTGTAGATTGGAGACAGTTTGCAGATCAGCAGTGGTCAAGGAACACATTTTGAGAAGCACAGTTTTACCCAGAACTTGAATAAATGTCCTTGATTTTTTTAAGTCTAAAATCCTCCCAGATAATGCAAGGGCTTAGAACACTTTACCTCCAATACCTTTTTCTGTTAATATGTATACTATTTGTTGTCATGTATATTAAGTTCTGTATTCTAGACTCCATAAGGCATTATTATTGTTTTATACAGTGAAAATTGAGATTTACCCACATATTTACTTTTTGGGGTGGTCTTCATTCTATCCTACATATCTAAGCTCCCATCTTAGATGATATTTCTTCTACCTGAAGAAATCCCTTTAGTATATTTCAGTGTAGATCTGCAGGTAACATGATCTTTATTTTTAAGATTATTTTGTTTTATATTGTTTGAAAGTATTTTTATTTCATCTTTAATTTTGAAGGATATTTTCTCGGAATATAGAATTCTTTTGGATGTTTTTGTCAGTTGGCTAAATAAAAAAATAGAATCCTTCCAGCACTTTGAAGTTGTAATATTAATTTGATATATTCATATCATGTGACTGTATCTTAACCCTTAAGATTTATCACTCAGTGAAAATATTTTTTAGCAGGCTTATGATCAGAAGAACATTAGGCGAAGAGTTTATGATGCTTTAAATGTGCTAATGGCAATGAACATAATTTCAAAGGAAAAAAAAGAAATCAAGTGGATTGGCCTGCCTACCAATTCTGCTCAGGAATGTCAGAATCTGGAGGTAAGTGAGAAAATCTGTTTATGAATAACTGTTTGCATTATTTTACATCACAGGCATTTTAATTTAAAAATGTAATTCTAATATAAAATATTTCCAATTTTTCATGTATACTATGTCATTTTTTAACAGACTGTAGAATTTTAGAATTGGAAGGCGCCTTATAGGTATAGTCTGCAGTTTAATTTGCAAATGATGAAACTGAGGGATATAAAAGTTGAATAACAATTTGATTTTACTGTTTCTTAGAGAAGATTTTTATTTCATCCTAAGTTAATTCTGAGCACTCTACTAATAAACTTCTGGTGAAATGGTATCTTATTTGATGAGATGCTTGCTGTATGTATCCAAAAAAAAAAAAAAAAGGATCAAGCTGGCTGTTTATTTCCTTTATTGGTTACACAATATTCTGAATATAGCTGTGGAAGTCAGACTTTTACTTTGAAATAGTAGCAACAGAATGAATAGTGTTTCATTTGTGTCTTTACCAGAATGGATAGAATTTTGGAATGATGTATGCAGAAGCATTTTAAGTTCTGTTAACTTTAAGCATTATAGAAAACTCTTCCTAAATGAGCATGTTCCCTGACATACTGTTTCTAAATTGACTTAACATAATTTTACCATCATGGCCATAAATGGAGTAAACTGAGGTTAAATATGGCTTTTGGGCCAGGGGCGGTGGCTCACGCCTGTAATCCCAGCACTTTGGGAGGCCGAGGTGGGTGTCAAAATGGTAAAACCCCGTCTCTACTAAAAATACAAAAATTAGCCAGTGGCGGACGCCTGTAATCCCAGCTACTTGGAAAGCTGAGGCAGGAGAATCGCTTGAACCTGGGAGGCAGAGGTTACAGTGAACCGAGATGGTGCCATTGCACTCCAGCCTAGGCGACAAGAGCAAGACTCCATCTTTAAAAAAAAAAAAAAAAAAAAAAAAAAAAATATATATATATATATATATATATATATATACACACACACACATAGCTTTGGGAGATAAGATTGGTTTCCTGTTTTTCTCAGTCTTTTCTCCCCAGCAATTCAGTTATTTGGTATTATTATACTTATGGATGGAGAGAGAAACCAGATATTCATCAGAAGCTATATAATATTTTTCATATGCTACAGTGGAAATATCCTCCTTTTCTTGTTTTTCTTCCTTCTGATAGAGTGGAATTTGAGCATCATTTTCATGACCAGTAATATTGAGCTGATACCAAAGACTCATTAAGCAAAAAAAACCTATTCACATCTACCCTGTGCTTAATCACAGGTTATACAAGGCAAATCTCTGACCCCAAGGAACTGTCATTCTCACCGGGGAGAAGAGAAATGTAAAAGAGTTACCGAAAATGTGATTACTCCTAAGAAAGAAATGTACAGATTCTCTGCAAAGAGGGCTGAGGGAGGGCTTTACCAAGGAGATAATCCCAGAGCTCAGGCATGAGGTGGGAGTAGTCTGCCAAGTGGATAAGGGTGGGGAGGGCCTTCAAGGCAGAGGTGCTACATGGGCTGAGACAGGCATGAGAAAGCTTGCCTGGAGCTGGGTGTGGCTAGGGAACAGGCATGGAGAAAGGAGGATAGATATCTAAGTGTTAAGCAGTGGAGACCTGATCCTGTAAACAAAGGGAAGCAGTTGATAAATTACAAAGAGAAGGGTTGATAGGATGTTTTTTAAAGGATCACTCTGCCAGTGGGTTGGAAATAAAATTAACAGGTAGGGAAGGAAATGGAATGGGGGAGGCGGATTAGAGATGGTCTGAGTTACGGCAGCGGCCATGAGATTGGAGAGGTGTTTTAGAGGTAGAATCAGTGCAGCTTGACCTGGTTGGATGAGGGACAGGTAAGGGGCCTGGCTTGTCAGAGCTTCTGATAAAGGGATGCTCCTACAACATCTTTTCAAATGCAGAACGCCACACAGATTTTACAGTGAATCTTAAGTAATTTAAAAGTAAAACGTGGTGGATAGAGGAACCATGAATGGAAACTGCTAGTACAGACTAGACTGGATGCGGAGCAAGTAAGAGATAATCTGCTGGAGCAGACAAGAAAAATGTCTTATTTGATGATTGAAAGACAAAATTGTAACAAATTTAGTTTAAAGATCTTAATTGCCTTTTATTTGTGATTCTAGAATCTGGCAACACCTCACTAGTAAGTAGAATGAGTATTCCTATAAGCTGAGCAGAAGAGGTTGAACATTCTTCAGTGTTTTAAAGATAGAGAAGCAGCAAAGGCGGATAGAGGCAGAAACAGAACAAAAAGCAGACTGGACATATCAATGTCACTTTCCTTGTAAGGGTAAAATAGAGAAGACTCTCTTATGCCAGCTGCAACTGGCCTGTTTGGGTAGTTTGCTATTCTCTTTCTCTCCTGATTTCCTAGGTCAGATAAACAACTCAGTTTTGGCCTGGTGGCATTTCAGCATGAGTGACTCCATTTTTGTTTGGTCTGTTGAGCTTAGTGCAGGAGCTCAGTCCAAACCAGTGGGCTCCTATAAATTTTCTTTTTTTTTTTGTTGAGTTGGAGACTTGCTCTGTCACCCAGGCTGGAGTTCAATGGCGCGATCTTCGGCTCACTGCAACCTCCGCCTCCCGGGTTCGAGCAATTCTCCTGCCTCAGCCTCCCGAGTAGCTGGGATTACAGGCGCCTGCCAACACGCCTGGCTAATTTTTTTTTTTTTTTTTTTTTTTTTTTTAAGTAGAGACGAGGTTTCACCTTATTGGCCAGGCTGGTCTCTTGGCCAGGCTGGTCTCGAACTCCTGACCTTGTGATCCGCCCACCTTGGCCTCCCAAAGTGCTGGGATTACAGGCTGAGCCACCGCGCTTGGCCATAACTTTTCTTAATAGATGTCATTGGCTTTTGCCCAAGGAGACAGTGAGGAATTCAACTGCAAGGAAGTTCAGACCCTAATGTCTGTTTTCTCTGAGTAGTTATCAGATTGAGAAAAAAAGCAGTAGTTTGAAGCTGGAAAATTTGTCCAATAAGCATGTTTCTTTTTTTTTCTTTTCTTTTTGAGACAGGGTCTTGCTTTGTTGTCCAGGCTGGAGTACAGTGGCGTGATCTTGGCTCACTGCAATCTCTGCCTCCCAAGTTCAAGCAATTCTCGTGTCTCAGCCTCCCAATTAGCTGGGACTACAGATGCGCGCCACCACACCTGGCTTTTGTATTTTTTGTAGAGATAGGGTTTTGCCATGTTGGCCAGACTGGTCTCAAACTCCTGATCTCAAGTGATTCTCCCCCCTCGGCCTCCCAAAGTGTTGGGATTACAGGCCTGAGCCACCACACCCAGCCTACCGTGATGTGTGAGATATCTGTATTATCAGCTGTCCTCATTGGAGAGTCAGCTAAGCTGGAATTGTAAATAAGATCTTGCCTTATTCTTAGAGGAGTAATATAACAAAGTAATTAATAATAGAGTCCCTGTAACCAGAGGATTTAGGTTCAAATCTTGGCTCTTGCCATTCACTAGCTGCGTGACCTTGGGTAGTTACTTAAGCCCTCTATGCCTCCGTTCCCTTCGATGCAAAGTGGATAACAACAGGACTTAACTCATAAGGTTTTTGTGAAGGTGAATTAAGATAATGTGTGTAAAATGCTTACTTTTGTGTTGGCAGATAGAGTGAGTATAAACTAAGTGGTACTATTACTTTGATTAGAACTTGAATAATAATTGCAACAAGTACTGCTAACAAGTATTCATTAAGTGTATGATTTCATTTTTAATGACAGTTGCCACAGATCTGATGTTGTGTCTACTTGTTCACTCCAGCCCCTGCCCCCTACAAAGATATGATTTGTCTTTATTCATATTGTTAAAATGGGTTCAGTTTCTCTAGGGAAAATTGTTATCTCAGAATAGGGACCTGGAAAGTGAACGATACTTTATACTCTACCTATGTTCATATTATTTTGTAACCAATGTTTTAAAGATAGAGAAGCAGAGGCGGATAGAACGGATAAAGCAGAAGCGGGCCCAGCTGCAAGAACTTCTCCTACAGGTAAAGATACCAAGATGTTTTCATTACCTTCCCTGTTTCTCCACTTGCTGCCTTTTGGAGTCAGTGTGTTTTCTAATTGTGGTGCCTCTGAGTGGTGTGTGGTGAGCCCACGCCAGGGCAGCCTCTCTTACCTCCTAGCTTGTTGCCATCCACGTGCTCTGCCTTAAGATGGTCCCATCTGTTGCCATCATCTCAGCTCCACAGTAGCTTCCCTGCCCTGTGTGTGACTTAACGCCAGGCAGCAGTTCACTGTTGACACTCAGGCCTCTCTAAACATAAACTGTCAGGGGTCTTTTTGTGTTTGTTTATTTTAGCCCGAATTTGGAATATCCACTAGTGAAGCTAGTTAAATTTTAGGTGCTTCAAGTACAGTAATCAAATCTGCCTGTAATACTTAATTTTATCAGTAAATGACAGAATGGCATGAAATAGTTCAGTAAGATTTTTGTTGTTGTTGTTTTTTGAGACTGAGTCTCACTCTTTCGCCAGGCTGGAGTGCAGTGGTGCAGTCTTGGCTCACTGTAACCTCTGCCTCCCGGGTTCAAGCCATTCTCTGCCTCAGCCTCCCAAGTAGCTGGGATTACAAGTACCCGCCACCACGCCTGGCTAGTTTTTTCGTATTTTTAGTAGAGACGGGGTTTCACCATCTTGGCCAGGCTGGTCTTGAACTCCTGACTTTGTGATCCACCCGCCTCAGCCTCCCAAAGTGCTGGGGTTACAGGCATGAGCCACCACACTGGGTCTGTTTCAGTAAGATTTATAGAAATACCAAAATTTAGGCTGGTTATATATATATATATATATCTCATATATATGAGATATATATGTTATATATATATCTATATATATGAGATATATATATGTTATATATATCTATATATATGAGATATATATATGTTATATATATCTATATATGAGATATATATATGTTATATATATCTATATATATGAGATATATATATGTTATATATATCTATATATGAGATATATATGTTATATATATCTATATATGAGATATATATATGTTATATATATCTATATATGAGATATATATGTTATATATCTATATATGAGATATATATGTTATATATATCTATATATGAGATATATATGTTATATATCTATATATGAGATATATGTTATATATATCTATATATGAGATATATGTTATATATATCTATATATGAGATATATGTTATATATATCTATATATGAGATATATGTTATATATATCTATATATGAGATATATGTTATATATATCTATATATGAGATATATGTTATATATATCTATATATGAGATATATGTTATATATATCTATATATGAGATATATGTTATATATATATCTGTATATGAGATATATATGAGATATATGTTATATATATCTGTATATGAGATATATATGTTATATATGATATATATGTTATATATAGATATATATGTTATATATAGTTATATATGTTATATATAGTTATATATGTTATATATAGTTATATATGTTATATATAGTTATATATTATATATAGTTATATATTATATATAATTATATGTAATATATAATATATAAATAATAATGTTTTGTTTGAAGAGAATATTGTGCAGCTTTAAAAAAAAAAAGCTGAAACTGACAGTTTATTCCTATGCTCCTGCCTGTAGAATTCTACCAAACGCTCCTCCTTGAACTCCTGTGCTGCCATCTTCTTCCCCCCGGCAGCCTCTCTGTTGTCCCTATCCCTGCACAGTTATCTGCAGTATCCCCTAAGAGCTCATGCCCCAAACCCTGTGCTGGGGCCCTCCTGGAATTTCTTCAAAACCATGGAACATTTTGGAGCTTAATTTTTTTGGCACGTTATTTTTAAAAACCTGTTTATCAGCATGCCAACAGTCATCTGCCTATCAGAAAGAATGGTGCTGGGCAAGATCACCCTCATGTGTGTAGGACTTTCCTGTCTCTAGATGCCTGATGCAAAGAATGAAACCATATTTTTTCCCTGTTTACCTCTGTACCATGAACATTGTTTTTTTATTTTTTAAAGTCCTGAACTTCTTTTCCTCTACTGTCTCTCAAACCAAATATTTGTAGAAGAGTTCCACCCAGGGGCAGCCTGGCTGTCAACATTTATAGAAACAGGTCTCTCTAAACATTAAAGTGAAACCCAAAGTATAACTGAAATCAACTTGTGGTCTTCTGGTAAACTTAAAACTTATTTCCAAAGGCCGGATGTGGTGGCTCACGCATGTAATCCCAGCACTTTGGGAGGCGGAGGCGGGCAGATCACCTGAGTTCAGGAGTTCGAGACCAGCCTGACCAACATGGAGAAACCCCGTCTCTACTAAAAATACAAAAAATTAGCCAGGCATGGTGGCGCATGCCTGTAATCTCAGCTGCTTGGGAGGCTGAGGCAGGATAATCTCTTGAACCTGGGAGGCAGAGGTTGCAGTGAGCTGAGATCGCCCCACTGCACCCTAGCCTGGGCAACAAGAGCGAAACTCTGTCTCAAAAAAAAAAAAAAAAAACTTATTTCCTCCTAGCATTTCAGTTTTTTTCCTTTCATCAAATAAATTAAGTTGTCATAGAAAGTAAATTAAGCAGGCCGGGCGCAGTGGCTCACGCCTGTAATCCCAGCACTTTGGGAGGCCGAGGCAGGCGGATCACGAGGTCAGGAGATCGAGACCATCCTGGCTAATACGGTGAAACCCCGTCTCTACTAAAAATACAAAAAATTAGCCGGGCGTGGTAGCGGGCGCCTGTAGTCCCAGCTACTCTGGAGGCTGAGGCAGGAGAATGGCGTGAACCCGGGAGGCGGAGCTTGCAGTGAGCCGAGATCGCGCCACTGCACTCCAGCCTGGGCGACAGAGCGAGACTCCGTCTCAAAAAAAAAAAAAAAAAAAAAAAAGAAAGTAAATTAAGCAGCCGGGCACGGTGGCTTACTCCTGTCATCCCAGCACTTTGGGAGGCTGAGGTGGGCAGATCACGAGGTCAGGAGTTTGAGACCAGCCTGACAAACATGGTGAAACCCCGTCTCTACTAAAAATAAAAAAATTAGCCAGGCATGGTGGTGCACACCTGAAATCTCAGGTACTCAGGAGGCTGAGGCAAGAGATTCGCTTGAACCCGGGAGGCGGAGGTTGCAGTGAGCCAAGATTGCACCACTGCACTCCAGCCTGGGCAACAGAGCAAGACTCCGTCTTTTTTTTTTTTTTTTTTTTTAATAAGTAATCCATTTGCTGTGGCTAAGCTCACTTGATTTTTTTTTTATAAGCTCATGTCACAACTCACTCATGTCACATGACACAGGTAACTATTAACTCCTTGCTACCACCTCTCTTTTATTTTTGGTAATGTAGAAGAATGGTGTGAGTAAAGCAAACCTGTAGATAATCCCAATATCCTACTTTTATCTCTATAATTGCCCTTTCCAGCCCTTAAACCTTTTCCATAATAAACGCATAGGAAAATGAATGAACACACTTAAAGCTGTTCAGCCTCTGGAATAGATGTTAATGAGTTTGAAAAAGAACAAAAGGCCAAAGGAAATCAATCAAAGGGCAACAAATAAGTCAGTTCAAAATAAGTGAATTATTTTTCCTTTTACTATCCAAAATAACGTTATATGGTATATGAAATTTGTGAGTGTTAAAAAAAACATTATGACCAGGTGCAGTGGCTCACGCCTGTAATCCCAGCACTTTGGGAGGCCAAGGTGGGCAGATCACAAGGTCAGGAGTTCGAGACCAGCCTGGCCAATATGGTAAAACCCCGCCTCTACTAAAAATGCAAAAATTAGCCAGGCATGGTGGCGGGTGCCTGTAGTCCCGGCTACTCGGGAGGCTGAAGCAGGAAAATCATTTGAACCCGGGAGGCGGAGGTTGCAGTGAGCTGAGATCGTGCCACTGTACTCCAGCCTGGGCAACAGAGTGAGACTCCGTCTCAAAAAAATAATAATAAATAATAGTAATAAAAACATTATGTTTTTACTGCTCTCTTCACTTGAAAAACCATTGATACTATTAAATGTACACAGCATTAAATAGTGAATCACAAATACATAAGGGCCATTAGTTATCACTGCTTATATTCCCCCATATACCAGGGTCCTCTTGTGGCACTAGGGACACCAAGTTAGGCAAAGTGTAGGAACAGCTCTTGAGATGTGTATTCTAGTAAAAGGGAAGAGAAGCTATGCAGGAGTATTTAAGCATGTAATTCTTTTTCTCAGTTCCACAGTTTAATCATAATTTTTCCTCATTATTAAATGAATTAAGCAATGAATTCGTTTTTTAGCAACAGAAAATAATGAAATGTAACCTCAATAATGTTTGGTAATGATATTGATAGTGCTAGTTATTGATAGTGATTTTTGGACACACTTAGGTCTACAGTAAATTGGTGTTCATTATTTTTTGTGCTTTTCAAAGAGTAAATCTTCCCCTTTTGGGGGGATGGCACTCAGCCATTTTAAGATAATAGTAATCTTTTCTTTTCTTTTCTTTTCTTTTCTTTTTTCCTTTCCTTTCCTTTCCTTTCCTTTCCTTTCCTTCCCCTTCCCCTTCCCCTCCCTTCTCTTCCCTTCTTTTCTTTCCTTTTTTTCTTTTCTTTTTCTTCTTGAGAAAGGGCTCTGTTGCCCAGGCTGGAATGTAGTGGCACAGTCATAGCTCACTGCATCCTCGAACTCCTAGGCTCAAGAGAACTTCCCACTTCGGCCTCCCAAAGTGCTGAGATTACAGGTGTGAGCTACCATGCCTGGCCAATAATAGTAATCTTACTGAAACTTTAGTTAAGGTCCAGAACCTGAAATAAACAATACTGATCATAAGATTGCTAAAATGTAAAAAATAAATTTATCACTACTGGGTGACAAGATTATAACAAGCTAATGAAGGGGAATGAATGGCTCTGACTTGAGGAACTTTTAAAACGTTATCTGTTTCTTGAGCAGATGAAAAACTTGAACTGCATACAGTCTTTCTAGCTGTGAAATTCTATCGTACATTTACCTTATTAAAAAAAGGGAGATCACTTGTTTGTTTGTTGGTTGGTTTTTCTCAGACAGAGTTTTGCTCTTGTTGCCCAGGCTGGAGTGCAGTGGTGCAATCTTGGCTTACTGCAGCCTCCGTCTAAAAGGGAGATCACTTTCTTTGGCTTTTGAGTAATGGTTATAACTAAAAGTAGCAGCAAGATCCAGTAAAAAGATTTAGGCCTTGATGTATCTTATAATTAGTGCTGAGCCTCAGTTACCTCATCTGGAAATGTCTGGTTGGGGAAGGCTGGGGCTGGATTCCAAACTGTGCCCAGAGGCTGCTGAGAAATTCTGTGGAGGTGCCTTAGAAACCATGTGGCTGTGCTTGAGGGCAGAGATGGCAGAGCTTAGGACCTGGCCTCACTGCAGCCAGCCTCAACAGCACCACTTCCATCTGTTTTACATGAGTTTTGTTTTGTTTTGTTTTGTTTTGAGACAGGGTCTCATTCTGTCACCCAGGCTGGAATGGAGTGGTATGATCTCTGCTCACAGCAAATTCTGCCTCCTGGATTCAAACAATCCTCCCACCTCAGCCTCCTGGGTAGCTGAGACTATAGGCACATACCACCATGCCCAGCTAGTTTTTGTATTTTTTGTAGAGATAGGGTTTTGCCATGTTGCCCAGGTTGGCCTTAAACTCCTGGACTCAAGCAATCAACCTGCTTTGGCCTCCCAAAGTGTTGGGATTACAGGCGTGAGCCACTGTGCCCAGCCTCCCTCGAGATTTTATTTGAAGAAACGATTTTGTGCCTTTAAAATGTTTGCATATCCCTGGGCTACACATCCTAAAGTTTGGGGGCATATTTGACCCCAAACTGTCAGGAGTCTGTGTTAGATAAATGGTATCACCCTTGCTGTGTCATTTGCTGAAGACTTCCAGGTGCCTACTGGTTCTTTCCCAGATTGTGAGGTCCTGTTTCTATGGATGATGGAAAAATGTATTTATTGAGTTGGATCATTCTTTCTTAAATGTTTAATTTTTTAAATTAATTCATTAGTGCAGGCGGGATGTCTCTTTAAACTCTAATTTTAAACTATATTTAAAGGTATTATCTTAATTCTTTTAAATTCCAACTCACTTATGCACAATTGACCATATTCTTTTTATTGATCATTACAGCAAATCGCTTTCAAAAACCTGGTACAGAGAAATCGACAAAATGAGCAGCAAAACCAGGGCCCGCCGGCTCTGAACTCTACCATTCAGCTGCCATTCATAATCATCAATACAAGCAGAAAAACAGTCATAGATTGCAGCATCTCCAGTGACAAGTGAGTGGAGAACTAGGGATGGGTGCAGGGCTGGCCTTCTGTTAACGTTTTCATATCATTTGCAAACTCAAGAAGGATGCACTTTATTAGTTGCACCCCTCAAAGGCTGGCTTCCTTGGGGCACATGAAACACCTCCTGAACCATGGGTGCAATCTTCCACTAGTGTGCGCTCCAACCCTCACCCTCTGTGGTCCCCTGTCTTGTGCCAGGCACTGTGCTGTCTGTATTATATGTGTGTGGCAGTGTCTGGGCCCAACCTATGACGTGCTGCATGTATGTGGTAACTCTGAGCAAGTAACTGTGATAAGTTAGCCCAGCACTGTGGGTCTGGGACAAGGTAGATTCGTTGGTGATTCACTGTCATAGTTTATTACGGAAATATTTTAGGTCAACATGTGGCATTAAACCAATTATTTCTTTGTTTTGCTATATCATAGTTACGCATGCTTCTGTTTATTAATGAATGTATGAATAGACATGAAAATGCCTGGCACATTCTTTGCTTTCTTTAAATTGTGTTTTTACATTTTAACTAAGATCAATGATAATATTCATTATGGCAAATAAGAAGTAGCACTTTTCAAAATATAGAATTAATTTGTGATGTATTTTACCACTCATGAAAAAGTTTCTCTCAGTGGTCTTCAGGCTGTGACCAGTACTATAAAAGAGTTAAGAGTATATATAGGGTGCAGAGTGAGACGGATCCATGTACCGCTTATGGCTCCCCCACTTCGCTGCTGCAAAGCTCTGTTTTCTCAAGAACAAATAGGAATGATACTGGGGCCCCTATGACTTCCCAGCCTTGTGAGGATTAAATGAGTTAATGTCTATAATGACTTGAGGTAAGTGTTTTTTAAATGTTAGCTGCTGTTACAAAAGGTCAGCCTATAGTTTATTGTTCAAATTGGGATTTATTAATGCAAAAGAAGACTCTATAATAATTGCGTCGGTACCACAGGCATACCCCAGAACTGTCCCAGGGATACCAGAACTTCCTGTCTCCTAGGGCCCTGACATTGCCCTTGGGCTTCACTGCCACTTGTTTTCCCACTCTTCTTCCTGGCGCTCTTGCGCCCCCTGCCGGTCTCTGTTGTGTCCAGAGATTCCGGGCCACTCCACTAAGAAGGCACACACACAAAAGAAGAGTTAGCCAGGCGTGGTGGTTCACACCTGTAATCCCAGCACTCTGGGAGGCCGGAGGCTGGTGGATCACCTGAGATCAGGAGTTCGAGACCAGCCTGGCCAACATAGTGAAACCCTGTCTCTACTAAAACTACAAAAATTAGCCAGGCTTGGTGGCGCACGCCTGTAGTCCCAGCTACTAGGGAGGCCAAGGCAGGAGAAACGCTTGAACCTGGGAGGCAGGGGTTGCAGTGAACCGAGATTGTGCCACTACACTCCAGCCTGGACGACAGAGCAAGACTCTGTCTCGAAAAAAGAAAAAAGAAAAAAACAGCAGAAATTTCAAAACTATTTGATAATTGAGACTATAGACACAAAAAGAAATAGTATAGGTTATGAAGTAAACCAGAACCAATAAATTTTTTTTTAAGAGTGGATTCTTGGCCAGGCGTGTTGGCTCATGCCTGTAATCCCAGCACTTTGGGAGGCCAAGGCAGGCAGATCACCTGTGGTCAAGAGTTTGAGACTAGCCTGACCAACATGATGAAACCCTGTGGCTACTAAAAATACAAAAATTAGCGTGATGATGCACACCTGTAATCCCAGCTACTCGGGAGGCTGAGGCAGGAGAATCACTTGAACCCAGGAGGCAGAGGTTGCAGTGAGCCAAGATTGTACCATTGCACTCCAGCCTGGGCAGCAAGAGCAAAACTCCGTCCCCCCCCAAAAAAGAGTGGATTCTCACTGTTCTCACTATTCCCCAGGTTGGAGTGCAGTGGCTATTTACAGGCACGATTATAGCTCACTGCAGCCTCAAACTCCTGGGCTCAAGCGGTCCCCCTGCCTCAGCCTTCCTAGTAGCCAGGACTGCAGGTGCACACTTCCTTGGCCAACTAAAGCTGATCCATTTTTTAATCTTCTAAGTTTCTTAACCTCTCTGAGATCGTGTTCCTTTCTCCACAAAAATAAGAATTATAGTATTTACCTTGCCAGTTTCAAAAAGTTATGGGTAAATTAATATACAACCCAGCCCAGTGGTCAGTAAGTGGTAGATATCTGAATTATTTTCCACACACTTGCAAATTCTTTATAAATATATGTCAAAGAGGACCATTAACATAGTCTCAGAAAACTGAGAATTCAGGCCGGGCACGGTGGCTCACACCTGTAATCCCAGCACTTTGGGAGGCCAAGGTGGGTGGATCATAAGGCCAGGAGTTCGAGACCAGCCTGACCAACATGGTAAAACCCCCATTTCTACTAAAAATACAAAAATTAGCCAGGCATGGTGGCACGCGCCTGTACTCCCAGCTACTCAGGAGGCTGAGGCAGGAGAATCACTTGAAGCCAGGAGGTGAAGGTTGCATTGAGCCGAGATCGTGCCACTGCACTCCAGCCTGGGCGACAGAGCAAGACTCTGTCTCAAAAAAAAAAAAAACAACAAAAAACTGAGAATTCTGGAAAATGGTTAGCATCTTTTCAGATAAAAAACACAAAACTTAGCATTCTAGTTACTCTCTCAAATTAGTCTCTTGTTTTGTATGGAGAATTATAAAACTATCTTAGGTTAGTCTCTTAAGTCTAAAAAGAATGATGGGAAAATCTGGGAATCATTGGCCTAGGGGATTGTGGACACTGTTCCCCCAGGCTGGAATCTGGTGAGGCTTCCATCTCTTGGGTGGTCCCTGACTCATGCCCTTTCCTTGGCCTTCCTTTGAGTGGAGGGAAGGAGGCTCTGAGTAGCTTGTACAAGCTTGTTATCCGACGTAGGTCCAAAAACCCTTTCAGTTACTTTGGTGATGCAGTCTTTCCCCATAATTAGCCAAGAGGCTTTCCACAATGAGGATTACATTTACAAAACGATCTGCTTTTAACAGATGCCTGAAATCATCCCTGTGGCAGGCACCCACTTCAGATTTTTTTTTTTTAAGTTGTTATTGTACTTTAATCAAATTCATATACTTTAGATTACTTACATTGGTATTTTGCTTCAAATTATAATTTTTGCTTCTAAGATAATCTATTATTCAAATTATCTTAGATAGGGTATAAAGTTTTACCCTCACATGATTTTAATAGAATTTCATGACCAGGTGAAACCTACCGTTGTCCCCAAACCCTGTCCCTGCAGGGCTGAGGCCCATGATGAAGGTGCTCCAGGCCTAGCCTAGGAGTCGGAAGGACTGTGTCTTCTTTCTTTTGCCTCTTGATTAACGTGTGTTGGGCTGCTGGGAAGCTGGGAATCCAATTTGGGTACTTTCCAAACATATTTGGAAATGTGCTTGTATTACATGTGACATTTTTTCTTAAAACATTTTACTCCTTAGCCTCTCAGGACAGGATCTGGGGTTGTTTTCATTTGTTGAAAGTCTTCTATTTATTGCTTATCTGAAGTAGGCTGTAGCTAACATTTGACTCATGAAAATGAAGTAAGCATTCAAAATGTTTTTTTCCTCAAAGCTAACAGGCCAACTCGGAATAGGGATATCGTAATATTAAAGTAGAAAGGCTTTTCTTTTGTGGCAAAGCTGTAGGCAACTTTGAGAAGTACTGGATTTAGAATAAAATTTCTATCTTCTGTTTGTAACAGAGTTAGAGCTAAAGTTTGTGGGTTTCTATCATCTGTCAGAGGAATGTTGTTTTAATTGGGAAAGTGTTTTATTTGAGATGTCATTCCCCTGACAGAGCAGAATGACTCATGGCTCTCTAAATGGTAGCAATTTCTAGCACTATAGCTGGATTTAGGCCCCCATTCTGTTACTTAAACTATAGAATACAAAACTATTCAGACCTCTCCAGCACCACCAAAAACCCTTTACTTTGTTTCCTGATGCAGGTTTGAGTATCTTTTCAATTTTGACAACACCTTTGAGATCCATGATGACATAGAAGTACTAAAGCGGATGGGAATGTCGTTTGGCCTGGAGTCAGGCAAATGCTCTCTGGAGGATCTGAAACTTGCGAAATCCCTGGTGCCAAAGGCTTTAGAAGGTTATATCACAGGTATGTTAACTGATGCTTTCATGTGTTGTCCCTGATTAAATGTTGAATCCAAACTTGTTAAAACCTTTCTTATAGAAAATTGCAAAATTTTAGAACATCTGTGCTTGTGTCGACAAACTGAAACCTTTAACACTTTAGGACCATTTTTTCAAAAATTAGATTAAATAGATTGTTTCATAACATTATGAACTTACATCTATACACCACACATTATATATTATTACATCTAAATTGGCTCACTCAGCACTAAATTTGGCTCTTCAGAGAGATCTTGTAATTCCCAGTACCTAGCTTAGAGCCTAGTTAGAGTAAGCTAGTAAAAGCTCAATGAGGGAGTTTTAAAAAATCTTCTCTTAGTGCCCTGTGGATACTTCAAGGGAAACTTTGGGCAATTTACAAAAGAAAGTAGGTACATCCTGGCCGGGCGCTGCAGCTCACACCTGTAATCCCAGCACTTTGGGAAGCCAAGACGGGTGGATCACCTGAGGTCGGGAGTTCGAGACCAGCCTGGCCAACATGGTGAAACCCTGTCTCTACTAAAAAAATACAAAAAATTAGCCGGGCGTGATGGCACATACCTGTAATCCCAGCTACTCAGGAGGCTGAGGCAGGAGAATCACTTGAACCCGGGAGGTGGAGGTTGCAATGAGCTGAGATCGCCATTGCACTCTAGCCTGGGCAAGAAGAGTGAAACTCTGTCTCAAAAAAAAAAAAAAAAAAAAAAAAGTAGGTACATCCTACTTCCCTCTAATGGAAAATTTAGTATATCTATTATCTGCCCATACATAAAAACATTTGATTAATTGAATTCAGAGAGGAGGAGTGGACTGAAAGTTTAAATGTCAGGGGAAAAAAAGGGCAGAACGGGGTAAACCTGGATTCACATTTGTGTACGCTGCTCCTCTTTACAGTAAAACTTCTCAAGTTGACTGTATTTACTGTTCCTTCTTCCTCTTTCCCCAGTCTTAAGTTGTTCTTATTAAATACTGAGTAGATACAAAGGTTGTTTACATCTGTAGACTCTGAAGGGTCACAGTACAGTAGACCCCCATGAATCCAGCACCCAGCTGAGGAAAGCACATTACTGTTCCAGTCCACTGCATGCCCCTGCCCCAGGCTCTGTGCCCTTTCCCACCCCTCAAATATAACCATTCTCTTAAATTTCATTGTCATTCACTTGCTTTTCTTTAGAGATAAACCAAAATGGTAAACTGGAAATAATGTATTATTTAGTTTTGCCTACTTCTGGCCTCTATATAAATGAAGTCATAGTAATATACTCTTTGGTGATTTGATTTTTTTTCACTCAATATTATGTTCTTTAGAGTCATCTATGTGATTTAATATAGATATAATTCATACATTCTTACTCCTGTGTAAAATTCCATTATATGAATACATCACAGCTTATCTGTTTATTTTACTGAAAATAAACTGTTTGTTTCCGATTGCTTGATGTTAAAATACAGTGCTGCTTTGAACATTCCTATACATGTATCCTAGTGACCACATGCAAACGTACAGATTGAACTTGTTAGGTCAGAGTTGGATACATCTTCAGCTTTACTAGATGATACCAAAAATTTTCAATTTGATTTTACCAAATTACACGTTCCCCAGCAGAGTAGAAGTGTTCTATTTTCCTAATCAGGTGGGTCTGAAATGATACCATTGTAGCTTTTCTAAATTGAGATTGAATTCACATGCCATAAAATACACCATTTAAAAATGTCAGTTCAGTGATGTTTTGGTATATTCACAAGGTTGCTAATCATCACCACTATCTGATTCCAGAATATTTTAATTTAAAAACCCAAAAAGAAACCCAAACCCATTAACAGTCTCTATTCCCCCATTCTCCCTCAGCCCCTGGCAACCACTAATCTACTTTGTGTCACTATGGATTTGCCTATTCTAGAAAGACGCTTTATGTGAATGGAACCCTACAGCATGGGGCATTTTGTGGATAGCTTCTTTCACTTAGTGTAGTGTTTCAAGGTTCGTTCATGTTGTAGCACCATCAGTATTTCATTCCTCTTTATTGCCAAATACTATTCCATTGTATGGATGGACCACGTTTTGTTTATCCATTCATCAGTTGGTAGATATTTGGACTGTTTCCACTTTTTGGCTATCTCGAATGATGCTGCTGTTAACATTCTTATAAAAGTTTATGTGTAAACATACGTTTTTATCTCTAAAAACATACATCTACGAGTGAAATTGCTGGGTCATATGGTAACTCTGTGTTTAACATTTTAAGGAAATACCAAACTGTTTTCCAAAGCTCCTGTACCATTTACAGTCCAACCAGTGGATAAGTGTTCCAATTTCTCCACATCCTTACTTACTTATTTAGAGACGGAGTCTCACTCTGTCGCCCAAGCTGGAGTGCGGTGACGTAATTTGGCTCACTGCAACCTCCACCTCCCAGGTTCAAGTGATTCTCCTGCCTCAGCCTCCTGAGTAGCTGGGATTACAGGCACCTTGCCACTATGCCCGGTTAGTTTTGGTATTTTTAGTAGAGACAGGATTTCACCATGTTGGCCAGGCTGATCTGGAACTCTTGGCCTGAATTCACCTGCCTCAGCCTCCCAAAGTGTTGGGATTATACATGTGAGCCACCGTGCCTGCCCTCCATATCCTTTTCTACACTTGTCACTATACATCTTTTGAATTATAGCCATCCTCACAGAAGTGAAGTGATATCTCGCTGTGATTTTTGTGGGGGGGTGTGGGGCAGGGTGGTGGTGGAGGGGAGAGAGTCTTGCTCTCCAGGCTGGAGTGCAGTGGCGCAATCTCTGCTCACTGCAGCCTCGAACTCATGGGCTCAAACGATCCACCCACCTCAGCCTCCTGAGTAGCTGGGACCACAGATGTGTGCCACCATGCCCGGTTAAATCTTTTTTTTTTTTTTTTTTTGATATGTTTGGTAGAGATGGGGTTTTGCCATGTTGTCCAGGCTGGTCTCAAAGTTCTGAGCTCAAGCGATCCACCTGCCTTGGCTCCCACTGTGATTTTGATTTGCATTTCCATAATGACTTCTGATGTTGAGCATCTTTTCATGTGTTTATTGACTATTTGTATGTCTTCCTCAGAAATATGTCTATTCACATTGACTTTTTTTTTTTTGAGATGGAGTCTCTCTCTGTTACCCAGGCTGGAGTGCAATGGTGCAGTCTCAGCTCACTGCAAGCTCCACCTCCCGGGTTCAGGCGATTCTCCTGTCTCAGCCTCCCAAGTAGCTGGAATTACAGGCGCCCACCACCACGCCCAGCTAATTTTTGTATTTTTAGTAGAGACAGGGTTTCACCACGTTGGCCAGGCTGGTCTCGAACTCCTGACCTCAGGTGATCCACCCGCTTTGGCCTCCCACAGTCCATCCTTTGCTCATTTTTAAGTAGAGTTACTTGTCTTTTTATAGAGTTGTAAAGTTATACTGAGTATACTTGAAAACAGAAGCACTATGTTTTACATGTCCTATAATTAAGATTTTTTTCACTAATTTAGAAATCTTCCTGATTTTCCTAATTCCTGAAAATATTACATATTTTGTAGATACAATTTGACTATATAGGCTGGGTGCGGTGGCTTACGCCTGTAATCCCAGCACTTTGGGAGGCTGAGGCAGGCATATCACTTGAGGTCAGGAGTTCAAGACCAGGCTGACCAACATGGCAAAACCCCATCTCTACTAAAAATACAAAAATTAGCCAGGCATGGTGACACATGCCTGTAATTCCAGTTATTTGAGAGGCTGGGGCAGGAAAATCACTTGAACCTGGGAGGCAGAAGTTGCAGTGAACGGAGATTGCACCACTGCACTCCAGCCTGGGCAACAGAGCGAGACTCTGTCTTTTAAAAAAAGAAATGAATATATAAGCAGTGTTTTTGCCTTTGCTTTCTTTTGTTTATTTTATTTGTAAGTATAACCATCTAGAATTTCACATCGCTTTTTAAAGGCATTTTAATACTAGTTCTAAGATACATTAAATCCAATGTAAGCAAAAAGGTAGCTTTAATTTTGTTTTATTCTATGATTTGGTCCTTTGCTCACAACAGAAGAGTTTGTTGGCTGAGATTTGGTTTCTGTTTTAGTTCTTCGGTTGGCACCATTCATCCCCTGCAAGGGCCCCCCGCCTCTCCTTGCCCCTCAGCCCACCTGTTCCGTCTCCCCACCCAGCTTTCCTCTCTCCACGCTCTCCAGCCTGGGTCCTGCTGTGTCATTGGAAGGCCAGAAGAATCTGAATAAAGGGCTTACTCAATAAATCACCAGAACTTTATTTTAGCTTACTTCCAGTGAAAAGGCTCAGGGCGATTAGGCAGGCTCTGTGGTTTTGATCTCTTCGTGACCTCATTTGCAGACTGGGATACAGACTTTCTGGTTAGTTCAAAGGAAGAAACATGTGCCTCTCGTGTGTAAAGGGGCAGAATGGCCTGGGTGGGAGTGTGAGAACCATTGTGTGGATCCTGTGATAATAGGAAAGAAATGTAGGCTTTTCCAATTCATTGTAAAAAGAGAATGTAATGTGTTATGCTCACAAACAAGTAAATAGCTGTGTTCTGACAGAAGGTTTCTATAGTTCTATATACTAATTAATATTCAGCACAAGATTCTGGCTTTAATTTTATTTTCTTGTAAGACTTGTCGTTATTTAATGTATTTAAAGTCTGCTATTCTTCTTAGACTTGAACTCTCTTTTTTTTCCCCAGCTGTCTCAAAGAAAAAGGTTCATAAGACGGTTCTAAAATTAGCATAGTCATTTAGTTTACTTTTTTCCTACGTGGGAATGGCCTCTTGTTTGGATACCAGAGTTTCCAATCTAAATCATATAGTTTCATTTTTTTGTATAGTAATTGCAAAAAGATTTTGATTCAATTAAATCATAGCTCATTTTGGCAGATTACATTTTCTGAGTATGTGTTTGGGCTTATAGAATTTCTTTTTAGGAATTACTTTTAATGTATCTACCACTTATTTTGTAAAGTGGCAGCTGACAGAGACTATACTCATTCATTCAGTAACTTTTTTGTTTTTTTGTTTTTTTTGAGACAGTCACTCAGGCTGGAGTGCAGTGGCACGATCTCAGCTCACTGCAACCTCCGCCTCCTGGGTTCAAGTGATTCTCCTGCCTCAGTCTCTCTAGTAGCTGGGATTACAGGCATGGATCACCATGCCTGGCTAATTTTTGTATTTTTAATAGAGATGGGGCTTTGCTATATTTGCCAGGCTGGTCTCGAACTCCTGAGCTCAATCTGCCCGCCTTGGCCTCCCAAAGTGCTGGGATTACAGGCATGAGCCACCGCGCCCCGCCACATTTAGATCTTACATGTTCCAGTTACTGCCTTCTTTGAGCTAACACTGTAGATGGGAAGATAAAAAGTATTAAACCAGTAAAATTACAATAAGAATTGATCAGCGTTGTCATAGGATAAATGTGGTATATGTATAGAAAAGAAGATGGCAAGGAGATATCCAAAATATTTTCTTTTCTTTTTTTCTTTTTTTCTTTTATTTTTTGAGATGGAGTTTCACTCTTGTTGCCCAGGCTGGAGTGCAGTGGTGCAATCTCAGCTCACTGCAACCTCCGCCTCCCGGGTTCAAGTGATTCTCCTCCCTCAGCCTCCCGAGTAGCTCGGATTACAGGCATGCACCACAACGCCCAGCTAATTTTGTATTTTTAGTAGAGATGGGGTTTCTCCATGTTGGACAGAACTCCCAACTTCAGGTGATCCGCCCTCCTTGGCCTCCCAAAATGCTGGGATTACAGGCGTGAGCCACCGTGCTCAGCCCAAAATATTTTCTGTAGACTAAAACAGTAATGTCTGTGTCTGCCTCATTAAAAACATGACTGCATGTGACCTTTTTAAAATAAGAGCTAGTTGTGGGGTGGGGGGAGGGGGGAGGGATAGCATTAGGAGATATACCTAATGCTAAATGACGAGTTAATGGGTGCAGCACACCAGCATGGCACATGTATACATATGTAACTAACCTGCACATTGTGCACATGTACCCTAAAACTTAAAGTATAATAATAATAAAAAATAAAATAAAATAAGAGCTAGTTTGAATTAGAAAGCAACAGACACCAGGAAAAATCTTGTCAGGAAAAAGAATAGATATTTGATGAGTAGCAGCATTGAGTTCACCAGCAGCAGGCACCTGAAAAGACATTGCGGCGGGGGTTTTGGCCAAAACATGTCTGTCTGCCCTCTAAGCAGGGTGGCCTTCTTACCTCATGTATTTCTGATTTGATTTTCTCTTTTCCCACTTCTGGCTTTGGCTCTCAACACCACAGTCCAGGTCTTTTGTGCTGAGAGCAGAAGGCATTGAGGGTGGTACACTGGGCTGTATCCCATGGGCTGTGCTCTGGAGGGCTTGTCTAAGAAAAAAGAGTAAGAAAGTGCCTTTGAGTGTTTTCATTTGAATACCTTCTCTCCGTAAGCTGCCTTCCCGTATTTTTTTTTCCTGCTCTTATGTTCTAGAAATTTTTTTTTCTTCCAAGAAGATGAAGAAACCTGGGTTCTTGTCACAGCAAGAGAATTGTCTAGCTGTCATGAAGAATAAGCTTAGCTCTTGCTTTTCTGTGCTTTCCTCAGACTGTAGCAACAGCAGCCACAGAACTTGCAGGACCGACATTTTTTGTTCTCGTTTTTTCCTTTAGATATCTCCACAGGACCTTCTTGGTTAAATCAGGGACTACTTCTGAACTCTACCCAATCAGTTTCAAATTTAGACCTGACCACTGGTGCCACCTTACCCCAGTCAAGGTACGTATTTTTTTCAGGGTTAGAAAGGCAAACCCCAGAGCCCTGACTGTCTGTGTAGGGGTGAGCCGGGGTCATGTTACTGCCAGCACAGGTCCTGCTGAGCAGGTTTGTGGCAGATCTCACCAATGGCACCTCCTTCCTGTTTTTATTCCTATGTTTTACAAAACTGTTTATACCACATTAATGAGCCTGTGTGTTTTTAATTGTTTGCTAGTGTAAACCAAGGGTTATGCTTGGATGCAGAAGTGGCCTTAGCAACTGGGCAGTTCCTGGCCCCAAACAGTCACCAGTCCAGCAGTGCGGCCTCTCACTGCTCCGAGTCCCGAGGCGAGACCCCCTGTTCGTTCAATGATGAAGATGAGGAAGATGATGAGGAGGATTCCTCCTCCCCAGAATAAAGACAAGAGAAAGCCTACGTTTCAATATGTGATGCTCATGTGTGTTTGTAGTGTGAGCTCTTGTTTTTGAAATGATTGCTTCAGTCTTTGCCTTTGTTTGCACTGTGTGTTCAGTGAAAACTAGAGAAACACAATAAGCAAATCACATGAAGGCTGAGATGATTGAGATGAAAGTTAACATAGTGTGAATGAAAGTCTGGCCAACAGAGCAGTAGATGATATAACAAAGAAAGCATGCTTTCTGAGGAGATAGTGGGGATAATCCCTGAAGAGTTGGCAGTGTGAGTGCAACTCATTTATCTTCTGTGAGGTGGGATTTTTGTGTTCCTCACACCCATGTAATTATTCTTAGAATTGAGATTGCTACACGGAGCAGTCCTTGACGATCGTGTTTCTGACGTTTCTCTTCCTTGCCTGGACTGCCTTTGACAAGGCAGAAATGAACATGAAAAGTCCCCAGGAGAGGGGAGCTGTGTAGTGAGGGATACTGAGGGCAGTCCTGTGGCTGAGGGGCACAGATTGAACTGCTGAACTAGTTGGAGGTCTAGATGAGGTGCTTTACGCATCAGCTGCCTTAGACAGCTTCTAGAAGGGAGCGAGCGCTACTTCTTAAGTACTTAAGTGACATTTAGATAATTTATAGTAAAACTGAAATTATTATTAGCCAATGCATTGGTGCATAGAATTTACTAGGGCTACTTCTGGAAGCCAAAATAGAATAGCATTTCCATGTGCATTAAATACTTTGCCAGCACTGCCTTTGCCAGCATCCTAAATCTGGAGTTTTACAAAGAAGGAAACTGTATCTTTAGGTTAATCAAAGCTATGCGTTTCATATAGCTTTTTCATTTAAAACAAGACAAAGAAACAAATTCCTATGACCAAATTGCTTGCCTACAGTTCCCTGCAGTAATTGTATGATCTCACCCAGTGTGCAATTTGTGAAAATGAACCAAATGTCATTACTTTTGTCTTAAAGAAAAGTCTATTTCAAGAATATGAACAGCAGTGTTTCCTTGTACATGTCACCTTTTTTCACATTTTCATTAATCAGAATGACCTTATTGAGCCTACTCCTGGGGTCAATTGCATTTCAAACTAATCCAATATTTAGTGTTTCACAGAAACACTGGAAAACGTTGAACACTCCTCCTGCCTGGATATATGGTAGTGCAGTTATGTTGTTTATGGCTCAAGATGTCATTAGAAATACTGCAGTGGTGTATTCACAGCTGCTCCTTCTCTGAATGAAAGAGTGTAGGGACACCTGCCACCATGGGCAGACCCTGACTGAATTTCACATTAAGGCTTTGGAAAGGAGCAAATAATAATGGGAGAATTAACTCCAAAACTTTGACCTGAATCATGTGGATTTGTCCCAAGATTATGCTAGATGCACCAAGCATGGCCCAAATTGGTTCTTTTTTAAATCCCATGGGGGAAGTGCAGGCTCCTTCCTGTGGTGCCTCTTTATAGCCTCACCACCATGCTGACACTGAGCATGGTGAGGAGGAGGAAGCTTTGGCTAGCTAAACATGTTTAATAAGGCCATAAAAACTGAGAAAGAAAAACATTCAACTTTAGCTGAAGCTCCTTTGATACAAAAGTTTCATTCTGTCAGAAATAAGCCATAGTACAGACTCAGAGATAGAGGCAGTTTCTAGAGAACTCGGTCTTATCATGGGTTCTGGAGCACACCTCTCAGACCAGTCAGGAACACTGGGGAGGTGACAGCAGGTCCCCAGGGGCCTGCAGGGAACCTTTCAGCTGCACAGATTGGGATTTCCCTCCAAACCAAACTGTCCTTTAAGGGGCAGCCTCCTCTTTTACTAACTCCACCCTTTCTCATCTCTGGGACCCAGCAGGGACCTGGAGAGGCCAACAGCCACTGCTACCTTTGTAGTCTTCAAAATATTGAACTGCAGGTCCCAAGATGCATTTCAGGATTTAAGACAGGTGCACTAATGATAACCATTCCTTCACCAAGTGGCAACATTCTTGCCAGAGTTCTTGGGAAACCTGTTTTTTTCTCTACTCTCCATCTCTGCTGCTCTCATGCTTTAAATTGATAAAATATGGGCTTAAAAAAAGAAAGCCGCCAAAGACTCTTATCCTTATTGGTGCCCCATCATTGGCCACCCCAGCCATAGGTGTGTGCTGTTGGTGGGAAATGGTCTCCTTCCTCAGCTTGTTTTTGGGTTACTGGTGAGGCCAGCTCACAGAGTGACATCATGGTCACCAGTACATGTCGCTGGAGTAAAATCTTGCCTTTAGAAACTAGGTTGAGCTGTTCAGAAAGGCCAATTCTCTTCTGTATTCCCCCTCAACATTTATCTGGGTCTAAAGCTCAGCACTGAGTCACAATTTCACACAAGATCAAAGTGAGGCAGTGTTAGGAAACCATGGGCTGGGTGCAGTGCCTCTCGCCTGTAATCGTAGCACTTTGGGAGGCCGAGGCGGGCACATTGCTTGAGCTCAGGAGTTCAAGACCAGCCTGGGCAACATGACAAAACCCTGTCTCTACAAAAATACAAAAATTAGCTGGGTGTGGTGGGGCATGCCTGTAGTCCTGGCTACTCAAGAGGCTGAGGTGGGAGGATTGCTTGAGCGCAGGAGGTGGAGGTTGTAGAGCCAAGATCACACCACTGCACTCCAGCCTGGGTGACAGAGCAAGACCCTGTCTCAAAAAAAAAAAGGAAGTTGTGGTCACAATGCCCAGGCTTCTTTGTTATAGTGGCACGCTGGGTTACTTGCCACACACAGATCACTCCTCCCAGGGCTGCTGGCACACACTGATTGTGGGGAGTTAAAGAGGCCTTTTCCCCTTGAGGGTGTGGCTGTCCCCCTTTCAGGCGTGTGGCGTCATTCATGGAGGAAGTGCTGGCTCTACTTAGCACATGCACAGTGGCACTAGGACCTGCGTGCCTGGCCCTCAGTGGGTAGGGCGGTGCTGCCTAGGCACACAGCAGCGCTTACGGGCCCCAGGTGCCTACCAGGCTGCCTTCCTCTTCCCCGCTGTCAGTCTGTGTCCTCCACGTGCTCATTTCCTGTGGTGAGAGCAGTTGTGGTGTTTGTATACCTTGTGCCTTATGATCAAGGTGGGCCTTGGAGGAGGGCGGGAAAGGAGCGACCAACACGGCGGTCCTCCACCCCTCAGCGACACCCACCGCCCGAGAAACTACAGACGATGGCCACATGTTTGGCGTCCTTCAATTTAATTCTTTAAAGAAGTGCTGGGAAGAAAAAGCTATGTGGTTTCTACCATTTTAGCAGGATAAAGAGGATAACTCCTTCCATTAGCAAATTTTACAGTTGTTAACAGTACTCTGCCATATTTGAAAAATAATGCCAGAGTCAGTCCTTGAAAACAAGGTAGCTCCTATCAGATAATTCAAATGGAAATTTTTTTTTTTTTTTTGAGACTGAGTCTCACTCTGTTGCCCAGGCTGGAGTGCAGTGGTGATCTCGGCTCACTGAGCAAGCTCCGCCTCCCGGGTTCACGCCATTCTCCTGCCTCAGCTGGGACCACGCCTGGCTAATTTTTTTTGTATTTTTAGTAGAGACGGGGTTTCACCGTGTTAGCCAGGATGGTCTCGATCTCCTGACCTTATGATCCACCCGTCTTGGCCTCCCAAAGTGCTGGGATTACAGGCGTGAGCCACCGCACCCGGCCTCAAATGGAAATATTTCACAGAGGAGTGGTTCAGTTTAGCCCTGCAAGACATCTATAACTTGACTGTTTGCTAAACCACAACTCTTTTTGGCTATTTGGGTCATAGAGACAGCAGAGTTGCTCCAAGTATAAATGTGACTTAGGCTCCCTCCAGCACACAGTGTGTGTGTTGGAGGGAGTGTGGATTAGCAGAGAATGAGAACTACCTCAGCTATTCCTGCCATAACCACACTGAGAGAGGGGGGCACGGTGGGGAGCCTATTTAGCTTTTTTTTTTTTGAGACGGAGTCTTGCTCTGTCGCCAGGCTGGAGTGCAGTGGCGCAATCCCGGCTCACTGCAACCTCTGCCTCCCGAGTTCAAGCGATTCTCCTGCCTCAGCCTCCCAAGTAGCTGGGATTATAGGCGCATGCCGCCACACCCGACTAATTTTTTGTATTTTTAGTAGAGTCAGGGTTTCACCGTGTTGCCCAGGCTGGTGTCGAACTCCTGACCTCAGGTGATCTGCCCACCTCAGCCTCCCGAAGTGCTGGGATTACAGGTGTGAGCCACCGCACCCGGCTCTATTTAGCTTTTTAAAAATTATTTCCTTTCAAGGGCCCTTTAATATCTATCAAGCTCCCTCCCCTAACAAAATGGGCTGTCCCTGCCCAACAAGTCTGAAATAGACCTTAAAACTGTGCTGCCTTAGTGGTATGTAAGGGGTGGGGGTTGGACAGTGAATCTTAAGATTTCATCCTTCATTCAGTAAGCATTTGAGTACCTACTGTGAGCAGGCATTGGGGCGGAGCAGCGAGAGCCCTGCCGATGTTGGGTTCTCCTCCTATTGGGGAAACATGATCACAGATGGAACACGTGCAGATTGATTGATGAGTGCTGTGGAGAAAGCAGCAGCGTAGCGGGACCGTTTGGGAAAGGCTACTTTGGCTGGGGGTGGCTGGGAAAGGCCCCTCTGGGAAAGAGACAGTTTTACTGAGTCAGATGGTGGAAAGACAGATGTCTCTATACTTTCTTAACAAGCCACTCTGTCCCATAACATGCACTTGGAATCTCTCCTAAGTTCCAGAGGCCCCACTGTTCCAGTTTCAAGCCTTCATTTTGGAGTCTGTTCGGGAACTTTTAAGACTTCAAAGCAAAGTTAGCTACCAGCAATTTCTGTAAACCAAGAGAATATTCTAACAAAGATTCATTACTTTCCAACTGAATCTATGCAGTAGAAAAATCATTAGAAAATACAAAAATTAGCCGGGCGTGGTGGCACATGCCTGTAGTCCCAGCTACTCGGGAGGCTGAGGCAGGAGAATCACTTGAACCCAGGAGGCGGAGGTTGCAGTGAGCCAAGATCCCGCCACTGCACTCCAGCCCAGGTGACAGAGCAGGACTCTGTCTCAAAAAAAAAAAAAAAGAAAAATGATTAGAAATTGAGAACTATTTTACGTGTTTCTAAGTTGTTGGCTACATCAAAGAGATCATCTCTATTCTGCATATGGGCTGGCTTTGGTGAAGCTGATGACTGGACTTCTAAGAACCGTTTTTCCAAATGGGTTCCCATATTCATGCACCCAAAGCAATGGTCCCCAAGCACTGATGAAAACTAATATGCATTTCCCAAAGACCCACACTATGTATCAGGAGCCTGCACCATGCCATTTGAATGACCCTCAGCAATGTGCCTCCCTGCCCTCAAATTCCCAGTTGATAACAGTGTTTGGTTAAATTTCCACTCAAGCCAAACATGGTTACTAAGAAGAGAAAAACCTGATGTTTGCATAATATTTTTTTTCCCCTCGAGATGGAGTCTTGCTCTGTTGCCCAGGCTGGAGTGGCATGATCTCAGCCACTGCAACCTCTGCCTCCCGGGTTCAAGCGATTCTTCTGCCTCAGCCTCCCAAGTAGTTGGGATTACAGACATGTGCCACCACGCCTGGCTAATTTTTGTATTTTTAGTAGAGACGGGGTTTCACCATGTTGACCACACTGGTCTTGAACTTCTAACCATGTGATCTGCCTGCCTCGGCCTCCCAAAGTGCTGGGATTACAGGCTTGAGCCACCACGCCCAGCCTAAGATTTTATGATTAAAAATTCAAGCTCAATACCCACATAAATTATAACGTTTCTCAGGAAGTAGTCCCTTAACCAAAACGTCTCTGAGAAGTGATGCTTAGGTAATCTCTGGGATCCGATTTTCCCACGTCTCACTCCACAGTATGCTAAAGAAGAAAAAGTGAGTGGGCACAACACTTTGACCTTCTGGCTAAGCCCTGGGAGTCCCTGACAGGTCCAGAAACTTCTCTGACACCCATTCACCAGGGTGCTGAGATAGGAGAAAGTGCTCATTTATAATGTGTATTCTGTGCAGCTGTTCTCAGACAAGGCCAGATCTTGTCATCTTACCTTTTGCTTTACAAAAAAGGCCTGTTGAAGTCAATGCTGTCTTGCCCCTTGCTGTTTCAGCAGGTTAGACTTTGGTCTTCACTGCTTATAGCTGCATTGGAGGCCAGTGTAGCTGATGCTCAGGGTCAGGCCTCGCCCCTTCGCCGCAGGTCTCAGGATGGGGGAGAACATCGCTCCCACCCTGCTCATTTAGAGATGGGAAACAAGCAAGAGCTTGACTTGCCTCCCATCCCTCAGCCTGTCTGTGGCACAGCCTGCACCAAAACCCAGAGCTTCTTCCCTCCGTGAGGGCCACGCTGTCACCACAGTCCTCCCAGATGGGTTTTGGATTAGCATCAGCCCTGTGTCACCAAGTGCCAAACAGCTGAGGGGTAGAAGTGGGACTCCTTTCCCGAGCCCCAGCATGAGGCTGTGGTGTCAGGTTTAGGCCTCTCTCAAGTCAGAAAACCCCGGGCTGAGACCTCCACAGACAAGGGCTCCCCATGCTGGCCATTGGCAGGGGCCCAAGAAGTTCAGTGACCAACTGGTCCTTCCACACCACACCAGCTGGTGCTGCCCATGTCTGTCGAATCATAACAGGGAAACTTCCCCAGATCACGTTTGGATTTAAAAACTCATCCCTTGTCGTGCTTCAATGCATGCCATTTGTCACTTACCATACTTCACCATGGCCGAGCTTCATGTCACATGGCCTGGCGATTGTGCTTGTTCACACTGGGGCCAGGATTTTCATACTAAAACGTCACTGACAATGGGGCTACTTTTCTCCTGAATAGCTCCTCTGGGCTTGTTGCAGTTCTAGTTTTCCCAGTAGTTCCATGGCAGGTTGAACCTCTCAGTGTCCTGAAAAATGGAACCACCCACTAACCATATGCACTGGCTGCCCAGGTGGCTGCCTCCGGGGATCACGTTTCAGTACTGAGTTCCTTCACGCACTTGGTTCACCACCATCACTCTTGAGTTTTGGACAAAAGAGGTGGGTATGCCGGGCACAGTGGCTCACGCCTGTGATCCCAGCACTTTGGGAGGCCGAGGCGGGCGGATCACCTGAGGTCGGGAGTTCGAAACCAGCCTGACCAACATGGAGAAACCCTGTCTCTACTAAAAATATAAAATTAGCCGGGTGTGGTGGCGCATGCCTGTAATCCCAGCTACTCGGGAGGCTGAGGCAGGAGAATCCCTTGAACCCAGGAGGCAAAAGTTGCAATGAGCTGAGATCGTGCCATTGCACTCCAGCCTGGGCAACAAGAGCGAAACTCCATCTCAAAAAAAAGAGGTGGGTAAAGGGCCATGAGCCCAAATCACTAGGTTGTTCACCTTTTCATCTGAAAATGCTTTACTCTGACTATGTGCTATTGGGTTTTATTTCCAGAAAATATAGTTCTCCTTTTTTCTGCATGAAGGATATATCGTGGTGCCACATGCTTTAAGCAATTTAAACAAGAGAGATAAGAGAAAAATGCAACCACCACATCTGACTTGCCCAATGTAGACTTTCCTCTATTAGATTGAAGTACACAACCTAATATGATATATTATTTTGTAGTATCTCAGACTTCGTAAATAAATACCATTATTTTTATATGGAAATTTTATAGAAGAGCTATTTCTGTATACGTAATTACTCCTGATTTTCTGAAATTGCTTCTGGTAGATAACAGACAAGTCCTAAGCAGTGTTCCACTAAGGGTGGTTCCAGGCCTGCCTGCCGTGGAGTTGACTGGGGGAATTTTACAGTTTTGCGATCCTAGGATGCGTCCCAGACGCTCAGTCAGAAGTGCTGGAGGTGGGGCCTGGGAAGCTGTATTTGTAATGAACTCTGATGTTTTTTGTCCATTAAAGTGTATCTTTGTCCATCCTATAAGATTAAAGGAAAGAAAAAGCATCTCAAATGAGTGTAAGTTGTTCTTGAGAAAAAAATGTATCAGACTTTTATGATTTGAATGAAATGTATTATAGAAAAAAATAAACACTTTAAAATAATGTTAGTCTCATTACTAGTGGGTCAGGATATTTTTAGTTAAAAAAGGAGGTGTTAGGCCACGCGCAGTGGCTCACGCCTATAACCCCACCACTTTGGGAGGCCAAGGTGGTCGTATCATTTAAGGTCAGGAGTTCAAGACTAGCCTGGCCAACATGGTGAGATCCCGTCTCCACTAAAACTACAAAAATGAGCTGGGTGTGGTGGCATGCGCCTGTAATCCCAGCGACTTGGCGCAGGAGAATTGCTTGAACCTGGGAGGCGGAAGTTGCAGTGAGCTGAGATCACACCACTGCAGTCCAGCCTGGGCAACAGAGTGAGACTCCATCTAAAAAAAAAAAAAAAAAAAGCCTTTTTTTTGTTTTTGTTTGTGAGATGGAGTCTCTGTTGCCCAGGCTAGAGTGCAGTGGTGCAATCTTGGCTCACTGCAACCCCCACCTCCCAGATTCAAGGGATTCTCCTGCCTCAGCCTCTGGAGTACCTGGGATTACAGGCACGTGCCACCACACCCGGCTTATTTTTGTATTTTTAATAGAGATGGTGTTTCACCATGTTGACCAGGATGGTCTCCAACTCCTAGCATCAAGTGATCCTCCCACCTCAGCCTCCCAAACTGCTGGGATTAAAATAAAAAAGAACAATAGGCCGGGTGCGATGGCTCATACCTATAATCCCAGCACTTTGGGAGGCTGAGGTGGTCGGATCACTTGAGGCCCAGAGTTCGAGACCAGCTTGGCCAACATGGTGAAACCCCGTCTCTACTAAAAATACAAAAAATTAGCCAGGTGTGGTGGCGGTCGCCTGTAATCCCAGCTACTCGGGAGGCTGAGGCAGGAGAATTGCTTGAACTCAGGAGGCAGAGGCTACAGTGAGCCAAGATCGCGCCATCGCACTCCAGCCTGGGCAACAAGAGCGAAACTCCATCTCAAAAAAAAAAAAAAAAATGAACAATAAAATAATGGTGGGCTGTTCGGGTGAGGGTAGTGGGTACTCTGGGGCTCTGCCAGAGAGTAAGGACTGAGACCCTCTTTCAACATCTGAGTTCCTCTTCATGAATTGCCCTCAGAAGGGTGGCCAGGGCCGGGCGCGGTGGCTCACACCTGTAATCCCAACACTGGGAGGCCGAGGTGGGCGGATCACAAGGTCAGGAGATCGAGACCATCCTGGCTAACATGGTGAAACCCTGTTTCCACTAAAAATACAAAAAATAGGCCAGGCACGGTGGATCACGCCTGTAATCCCAGCACTTTGGGAGGCCGAGGCGGGCGGATCACGAGGTCAGGAGATCGAGACCATCCTGGCTAACACGGTGAAACCCCGTCTCTACTAAAAATACAAAAAAATTAGCCAGGTGTGGTGACGGGCGCCTGTAGTCCCAGCTACTCGGGAGGCTGAGGCAGGAGAATGGTGTGAACCTGGGAGGTGGAGATTGCCCCACTGCACTCCAGCCTGGGTGACAGAGCGAGACTCCGTCTCAAAAAAAAAAAAAAAATTAGCCGGTCATGGTGGCGGGCGCCTGTGGTCCCAGCTACTCGGGAGGCTGAGGCAGGAGAATGGCATGAACCCAGGAGGCGGAGCTTGCAGCTAGCCGAGATAGCGCCACTGCACTCCAGCCTGGGTGACAGAGCAAGACTCTGTCTGAAAAAAAAAAAAGAAGAAGGGTGGCCAGGTGCCGTGGCTTACCCCTGTCATCTTAGCACTTTGGGAGGCTAGGCCCAGAATTGCTTCCCTGCAATTCGTAGGGAAGATGCTTTCTTATCATCTCTTACACCAAACCAGCATCAGCGAGAACAGCGACAGCAGTCAATATAGAATGCCATGTCCCCAGGCCTCAGGTGGAATGTCACCTGACCTCTGGAACATAGCAGCCCCTCAGCACCTGATCACGCAGTCTCTACCTGTCTCAGGGAGAGGCCGGAACCCTAGATAGCTTATCTCCTATGTTCCAACAAGTTGAGCACGTGGACAATCAGAAGGCACAGAAGGGTGTGGAGCAATTCAGGGGCCAGCAAATAGACCCAGGTCTAGAAAAGGAGATGGCTAAGTAAGCACTCGATGACATATTGGAAGGAATGCATCTTCCCATAAAGACTCCCCCTGGAGTTTCACAGGCCAAATAAGGGTGGCGGTGGTGGGGAAGTGGTGAGCCTGTGCTCAAGCCCCTTACCCCAGGGGTCTCCTGGAGTGGTGAGCCAAGCTGGTATTGTGCCTTCTCCGTTCCTCCCAGCCTAGAGGAGCCACTTACTAGTGCCGTTTGGTGAAGGTGTCCAAGGACTCATGGGAGTAACCACTGTATCACTTGGGCTTAAGAAGGTGCTTTTGTTCTTGTGGCCACATGGGGGATGGCACAGCGACTGAATACACCGCTGACCAGGGGCGATATCTGCAAGCCCACAGAATTGTCTACGAAGAGACAAACTATTTTCAAAAATATTTAAAGAGATTTATTCCGAGCCAAATATGAGTGACCATGGCCCCTGACACAGCCCTCAGGAGGTCCAAGAACATGTGTGCAAGGTGGTCAGGGTGCAGCTTGGTTTTATACATTTTAGGGAGACATGAGACTTCAATCAAGTATGTTTAAAAAATACATTGGTTCGGTCCAGAAAGGTGGGACAACTCGAAGGTGGGGGGCGCTTCCGGCTTATAGGTAGATTTACAAATTTTCTTGTTGACAATTGGTTGAGTTTATCTAAAAACCTGGAATCAATAGAAAGGAAATGTCTGGGTTAAGATAAGGGATTATGGAGAGAAAAGGTCGCAGGCTTCAGAGAATAGATGGTAAATGATTCTTATCAGTAAGGTCTGTGTTGATGTTAATGCCAGCGGGTATAATGAGGCACTTCCCGTTCCTGGCCGGAACCAGTCTCTGAGGTTACATTTTAAGAGCACCCTGGCCAAGGAGAAAGTCCATTCAGATGGTTGGGGGGTGGGACTTAGAATTGTATTTTTGGTTGACAGTTAATTCCATGTCCAGCTTCTTGAGCCTCAGAGAGAAGACAGCTTCAACCCAGAGCCTTTTCCAGAAGAAAGAACCCGACTGGCAGTCAGCTTGCTTGCTTCTGTTCCTACTCCCAGAGCTATGGCTATGTTTTCTCCATTCCTTTTTTTTTTGAGACAGAGTCTTGCTCTATTGCCCAGGCAGGAGGTGCAATGGCACCATCTTGGCTCACTGCAACCTCCACCTCCTGAGTTCAAGTGATTCTCTTGCCTCAGCCTCTCGAGTAGCTCGGACTACAGTCACATACCACCACGCCTGGATAATATTTTGTATTTTTAGTAGAGGCGGGTTTTCACCATGTTGGTCAGGCTGGTCTCAAACTCCTGACCTTAAGTAATCCACCCGCCTCAGCCTCTCAAAGTGCTGGGATTACAGGCGTGAGCTACCGCGTGCGGCCTCCATTCCTTCTCCTACGGGAGCTGCTTCTGTATTTCTGTGCGTCTTCTCAGAGTGCTGGCTCTTCTCACTGAAGCTTGCACCTGACGACACCGTCAGCTTCCCCAGTTTCTTGCCAGATGAAGGCTCCATCTGCCGGTCTTACTGTGGACGGCTGCCAAATGCCCGGGGGCTCCCTGATCACTGCCAGCTCAGCCTTCTCTCTGAGAGGCCTTTCCAGCCTCTTGCTGAAACTTGCTTTCAGGAGAGCATCTCAGTGGAAAATGCACAGTGGTGAAGGAAGTCCTGTAGCTGGGGAGGGTGTGGGTGGTGGAGGCACAACCAATCCGGTTAATGTAGAGCAGCATTTGTCATATCCACTTTCTCACTTTCATCCAAATTGCTTCAGGACATTTTTGCCACTGGGGCACAGTGATTCATCCAACCATTTCCTTATTGCCTTCTTATCTCCCGCCTTGGCTAAGGGGCCTAAAGTACTGTGACACATTATGCTAAGGTCAGGAGATTTGTTTTCTTCTTTCATGCCCTACCTACCACTTGGTCATGGCTCTCAAAAGCCGAAACTCAATCATGAGAAGTTTGTGCACTAAAATCCAAAAATGACAATACCGAAAAGGTCCCATCTCCACAGGAAGGACTTTCTGGTTCTGCTAATACATAGATTTGCTTTCAAACCTCCAGCAAAGGTTTTCCTCAATCTGAGTACAACAAGAAGTAATTTTACAGGATGATTTTTTTCCTTGCAGAGACAAGGTCTTGCTCTGTCACAGGCTGGAATGCAGTGACACCATCACAGCTCACTGTAACTTCGAATTCCTGGGCTCAAGTGGTCCTCCCACCTCAGTCTCCACAGTAGCCGTGGTGTGCACCACCACACCTGACTTGTTTTTTTATTTTGTGTAGAGACAGGGTCTCACTATGTTGCCCATGCTGGCCTCAAGAGATCCTCCCGCTTCAGCCTCCCAGAGTGCTGGAATTATGGGCATGATGTATTTTTAAAACTTTAAAACATCTACAGGATTTATTTTAAAAATTTTAAAACATCTAGGTTTTGTCTGCTTTTTTTTTTTTTTTTTTTTTTTTTTTTTTTGAGATGGAGTCTGGCTCTGTCGCCAGGCTGGAGTGCAGTGGCAAGATCCCAGCTCATGCAACCCCCGCCTCCCAGGTTCAAGAGATTCTCCTGCCTCAGCCTCCTGAGTAGCTGAGACTACAGGCGTGCACCACCACACCCAGCTAATTTTTGTATTTTTAGTAGAGACGGGGTTCCACCATGTTGGCCTGGATAGTCTTGATCTCTTGACCTCGTGATCCACCTTCCTCGGCCTCCCAAAGTGCTGGGATTACAGGCATAAGCCACCGTGCCTGGCTCACTGCAGCCTCCGCCTCCCAGGTTCAAGCAATTCTCCTGCCTCAGCCTCCCAAGTAGCTAGGACTACAGGCATGTGCCACCACACCTGGCTAATTTTTGTATTTTTAGTAGAGACTCTTTTGCCATGGTAGTCAGGCTGGTCTCGAGCTCCTGACCTCAAGTGATCCGCCCACCTCGGCCTCCCAAAGTACTGGGATTACAGGAGTGAGCCACCGTGCCTGGCCATGTCTGCTTTTTGTGACAGGTCACTGGAGTAGCGACAAGGCCATTTTGACAATAGAACAGTGGTGGCTCTTCTGCATGAAAGACTCTGGCCCATCTTACGATCAGCTAAATAACACTTTCCTCAAGTATTACCAAAATTCAGTTTATAAGTCATGACTAAGAGTGGAAGAAGGGGCTGGGATGCACCTGTAATCCCAGCTACTTGGGAGGCTGAGGCAAGAGAATAGCTTGAACCTGGGAGGTGGAGGCTGCAGTGAGCCGATTTCGTGCCACTGCACTCCCATGGGCAAAAGAGGGAGACTCCATCTCAAAAAAAAAAAAAAGAAGAAGAAAAAGGAGTGGAAGGACACAAGAATGACATACTTTTATTTCAATAAATGCTTTTGGAAATGATTTTTAAGAACAAAAACTAGAGACCTCCTGAAAGTCGGATTAAAGGTTGTGCAGGCCGGGTGCAGTGGCTCAGGCCTGTAATCCCAGCACTTCGGGGTGCCGACGGGGGCAGATCACCTGAGGTCGGGAGTTTGAGACCCGCCTGACCAATGTGATGAACCCCATCTCTACTAAAAATACAAAAATTAGCAGGGCGTGGTGGCGGGCACCTGTAATCCCAGCTACTCGGGAGGCTGAGGCAGGAGAACCGCTTGAACCCAGGAGGCAGAGATTGCAGTGAGCTGAGATCCCGCCCTTGCACTCCAGCCTGGGCAACAACAGTGAAACTCCGTCTCAAAAACAAAACAAAAAACAAAAAAACAAAAGCGTGCAAAGATGCATATGATGAACTGCATTTTCCTCGGAGCAGTTGGTATTCCCCCCTCCTCTCACCCTCTTTGAACAGACGGGCATTCGGGGAATGGGGGGAGGGGACACAGCATGGCGGGGGTTCCTTGCTCCCTTCGCCAGGGCGGTTGACTCGCACCCTGCTGCAGGACGGAGAAGCAGCCGCTTGGAAACCCCGGGCTTCAGTACTCAGCCGGGTCTCTGGATGTAGACCCCCGGAGTCTGTCTTCTGAGACCGACAAGGCTTGTCAATGGGCAACACAGGCTCCGGGACTTCCGGAAACAGTTTCTCAAGAAACATTTCTGAAACTGCTTGGTTAAGGATGACTCCCGCAAGGGCGACTGTCACCTGCCTGCTGGGCCCGCACCGGGAGACTTGTCTACACATAAACTGTGCAGGTTAAAGACAGGCCAGGCCAAAGAAATAAGCTTGCAGAGGAGAGAGGGTTTTCACCTATTTCCTTCCCTACCCCAATCTCTGAAAGTTTTCTCAGAACCTGGAGGGCCCAGCATGAGCAACTTCCTGGGCTGGGGCTTGGCCAGGGAGGCAGGTGCCTGCCAGGGCAGGCAGGGACCACTCCCTGTCATCGTAACAAAAGATAACACAGAAGCAGATGGGAGAAAAGTCTGGGGAGAAACAACATGAGCAGAAAACCACAGAAATGTAAGTTTACAACACACCTATGTTATCAGCCGGGGAGCCATGGAGGTGCTGCAGGGCAGTAGCCCGCCAGCAAGACGCCAGGTTTCTCCTTCTAGGTGCTGAGGGAGGGGCTGGTGGTTCAGCCGAGGGGATGAGAAAACCAGCAGCAGCTGCAGCAGTTGGTAAAACGGGCACACCGGGCGTGGTGGCTTACGCCTGTCATCCCAACACTTTGGGAGGCCGAGGCAGGTGGATCACAAGGTCAGGAGATCGAGACTATCCTGGCCAACGTGGTGAAACCTCGTCTCTACAAAAAATACAAAAATTAGCTGGGCGTGGTGACATGTGCCTGTAATCCCAGCTACTCAGGAGGCTGAGGCAGGAGAATCGCTTGAACCAGGGAGTCGGAGGTTGCAGTGAGCCGGGCACAGTGGCTCACATCTAATCCCAGCACTTTGGGAGGCCGAGGCGGGTGGATCACCTGAGGTCAGTAATTCGAGACCAGCCTGACCAACATGGTAAAACCCCCATCTCTACTAAAAATACAAAATTAGCTGGGCGTGGTGGCACGAGCCTGTAATCCCAGCTACTCGGGAGGCTGAGGCAGGAGAATCCCTTGAACCTGGGAGGTGGAGGTTGCAGTGAGCCAAGATCACGCCATTGCACTCCCACCTGGGCTACAAGAGCAAAACAAACAAACAAACAAAAAAAACGAAAAGAAAAGAAAGAGGCCGGGCGCGGTGGCTCATGCCTGTAATCCCAGCACTTTGGGAGGCCGAGGTGGGCGGATCACGAGGTCAGGAGATCGAGACCATCCTGGCTCACACAGTGAAACCCCATCTCTACTAAAAATACAAAAAATTAGCCGGGCGTGGTTGCAGGCGCCTGTAGTCCCAGCTACTAGGGAGGCTAAGGCAGGAGAATGGCCTGAACCTGGGAGGCGGAGCTTGCAGTGAGCCGAGATCACGCCACTGCACTCCAGCCTGGGTGACAGAGCGAGACTCCATCTCAAGAAAAAATAATAATAAAATAAAATAAAGAAAGAAAGTACTACTGGGTATCAACCAATGGACTGACAAGCAAGTCTCCTCATCTGAACTTAGATGAGCTGTCATTTGAGCAATTTTAATTGACATCTCTTTACATATGATATAAATCATATATTCCAGATCCCATAAAGTACTTCCCATGCATAATCCCATAGCATAGCAAAATTCTAATTTTTCTATAGGACTTTGTCATGTTTAATAAACAGTATTAGAACACACTCTGCAGTTGACAGTCTGTTAACCACAGATTTTCTTTAATTTTTTTTTTTTTAAGACAGAGTCTCACTCCGTCACCCAGGCTGGAGTGCAGTGGCGCGATCTTGGCTCACTGCAACCTCCACCTCCCGGGTTCAAGCAATTCTCTGCCTCAGCCTCCCGAGTAGCTGGGGTCACAGGCGCCTGCCACCATGCATCGGCTAATTTTTGTATTTTTAGTAGAGACGGGGTTTCGCCATCTTGGCCAAGCTGGTCTTGAACTCCTGACCTCGTGATCCACCCAGCTCGACCTCCCAAAGTGCTGGGATTACAGACATGAGTCACCTTGCCTGGCCTAATTTGTTGTTGTTGTTGCTGTTTTTTGTTAGGTTTTGAGATGAAGTCTCACTCTGTCACCCAGGCTGGAGTGCAGTGGTGCGATCTTGGCTCACTACAACCTCCGCCTCCCAGGTTCAAGTGGTTATCCCGCCTCAGCCTCCTGAGTAGCTGGGATTACAGGCAAGCGCCACCACGCCCGGCTAATTTTTGTATTTTTAGTAGAAAGGGGGTTTCACCATGTTGGTCAGGCTGGTCTCAAACTCCTGACCTCATGATCTGCCTGCCTCGGCCTCCCAAAGTGCTGGGATTACAGGCATGAGCCATGGCACCTGGCCTTAATTTTATCTTTTGTTTCAAGAATTATTATTTTTTGTTGTGTTTTTTGTTTGTTTTTTGTGTGTTTTTTTTTTTTTTGTTGTTGTTGTTGTTGTTGTTGTTGTTGAGACAGAGTCTTGCTCTGTGGCCCAGGCTGGAGTTCAGTGGTGCGATCTCAGCTCACTGCAACCTCCACCTCCTTGAGCTCAAGTGATCCTCCTGCCTTAGCTTCCCAAGTATCTGGGACCACAGACATGCGCCACCACACCTGACTAATTGTCTTGTATTTTTGGTATAGACGGGGTTTTGCCATGTTGCTCAGGCAACTCCTGGGCTCAAGTGACTGGTCTGCCTTAGCCTCCCAATGATAGGGATTACAGGTATGAACCACCGCACCGAGTTACATAAATGTTTAAATGAAGCGAGACAACACCGTCAGTAGGTGAAAGTAGGGGTATACTTGGCACACCCTGTCTTGCTCCCTCCTATGAGGCTGTGTGTGTGTGTGTGTGTGTGTGTGTGTGTACCTCCCCCAATACCTTATGTATTGGGTTTTGTGAATGGCTCTAGCCTTTATGGCCAGAACTCTTGATTGGAAGAGGAGGGAGAAAAGGTCATCACTGCTTGCAGCTGCAGGCATAATAAGCCGCCATCCACCCGCCTCAGGAATTCTCCTCCAGCTTAACTTTCAGTGTGACAGAAACAAGTGAAAAATCTCTGACATGAGAAATTATCTGAAAACACGGAACACTCATTCCATGGTATAGAAGGAGGTGTTGTCCAACTTTAAAAAATAAAGAAATTCAGCCAGGTGCGGTGGCCCATGCCTGTAATCCAGCACTTTGGGAGGCCGAGGTAGGCAGATCACCTGAAGTCAGGAGATTGAGACTAGCCTGGCCAACATGGTAAAACCCTGTCTCTACTGAAAATACCAAAAAAAAAAAAAAAAAAAAAAAAAGCCGGGCGTGGTGGCGGCACCTGTAATCCCAGCTACTAAAGCAGGAGAATTGCTTGAACCCGGGATGGGGAGGTTGCAGAGTGCACTCCAGCCTGGGCAACAAGAGCAAAACTCCATCTCAAAAAAATAAAATAAAAATTCTCTGGAAAATAACATGATCAGGATCTTGTTTCTTATGGACTTTCATCTGTGTAAAATTCAGGGCCTTGCACCTGATATGTAAGTTGTCAGTGTTGAATGAATGAATGAGTGAAGAACAAACTTTTTCAAAGTATATTGACCTTTTGGTTAATTTCAAATAACCGAACAGTGCTCATACTTTTAGTGCAGATGACCCAGGCAAGTTTGAAAAATTGGCCTCTTACGAGCCTCTGTCAAGAGAGAACAAGATGAAGAGTTCAAAGTCGCAAAGTGTGGTCTTGCCTTACCTCAGAAGTCATGGGACGGTAGAAACAATAAAGTAAGTTAATCCAAGGGGAAAATGGACTCTTGGGAAGAAGGCCGGGCCCCAGGGTCTCAGCCAGCTGCTCCCGTGGATCCTGGGGACTGAATTCCTCATCCTTTGTAGCACACGAACAATAACCCGACTGCTTTTCCCACCAGCCCAGGTCCCTGCACGCTGCACCCCTTCTCTCCCCACCAGCAAGGTGAACTGTTTTCTATAAGCCAGAAAAAGACCATAGAGATATGCGAGCTACGTATCTTCCATAAGTCCCAAGCTGTGGTTCAAAGACCAAAACAGCTGCTTCCTCTGCCACCCCACCCGGGCAGGCACCAGCCAGCTGGCTGCCTGCTGCCATTAACAAGCGCGTTCTAACCAGCAGCCACTGGATTTTTCCATAGAGTGTGGGCAGCTTTTAAGAGAACACTTGCCCAGAGAAGCCACTGGGCATGGCAGGGAATGAGTTTTTAACCTCTTTGGTCCCAGAAATCTGGAATATATAGTAAAAAACAGATGACTAAGAACTAGATCCAGAAGTGCTTAATGGTTCCAGCCGCTTTCTATGTGAATGTGTCTGTAATGTCTTCCCTGAAGCTCGTGCAGTAGAGAGGGGGACTGTCCCAAGGTCACACAGAGATCGAATCAGTCGCACAGAGCAGGTACCTCAACTTTGGAGTTCCAGCCCAAGGGCTTTCCCTGCCAGCCAGTATGTCCAGGGCGAAGAAAGCCCTCATATGCCAGAGGGCCCCACACTAGGTTTCAGGTCATCCCTCAGGTAATGGGTCCTGAGGGGCTGACAAGCATTTCCCCCATCCCCATTCTTGTGTTCAATAGCAGCGTTTGAGAGCCCTGGTGTTTTCTTTTACTTTGTTGTTGTTGTTGTTGTTGTTGTTGAAACTGGTCTTGCTCTGTCACCCTCGCTGGAGTGCAGTGGCGCAGCAACTGCAGCTCACTGCAACCTCCACTTCCTGGGTTCAAGTGATTCTCCTGCCTCAGCCTCCCGAGTAGCTGGGACTACAGGCGCCCAACACCATGCCTGGCTAATTTTTTGTACTTTTAGTAGAGACAGGGTTTCACTGTGTTAGCCAGGATGGTCTCGATCTCCTGACCTCGTGATCCGCCCGCCTCAGCCTCCCAAAGTGGCTGGGATCACAGACGTGAGCCACTGCACCCGGCCGAGAGCCCTGGTTTAAAAGGTAAGTGGAGGCCAGGCGCGGTGGTTCACCCCTGTAATCCTAGCAGTTTTGAGAGGCCGAGGCGTGTGGATCACGAGATCAGGAGTCCAAGACCAGTCTGGCCAAGATGGTGAAACCCCATATCTACTAAAAATACAAAAATTAGCTGGGTTCGGTGGCGGACGCCTGTAATCCCAGTTACTCGGGAGGCTGAGGCAGGAGAATCGCTTGAACCCAGGAGGTGGAGGTTGCAGTGAGCTGAGATCGCTGTACCCTAGCCTGGGCGACAGAGCAAGACTACGTCAGAAAAAAAAAAAAAAAAAAAGGCCTCCTGTACGGTGTACAGAGTATTTCCCTCTGATTCTCTGCACCCACAGGTGTATTCATAGGCCAGCGGTGCACCTCTTTTGGGATGAAATTTGAAGAATTCGGTCTCTAGAATCCATGGGCTGGAGCTGTTAAGGTTCTATACTCCTCCTTCTCCCCAAGAGTCCGTTTTTTCCCCCCCTTGGATTGGCTTATTTTATTGCTACTTCTTTGGGGATAAAACTCTTTTTGACTGTTAGCCTGTGAGTGAATTAACTCATCTGAGCAAGATGCGTTTCTCTTCTCCCCAGGGAAGTGTCACAAGCCCTGAGGAAGTCTCCAAGCTGGCTGGGGCTCCTGATGAAGGTGCTGGTAGGAGCTCAGCGGATGTGTCTGGGCTAATGAGGGCTCTGTGGCTGGACACAGCGCAAAACATGGGTTCCCCCAAATTTATTTATTTATTTATTTATTTATTCATTCATTCATTCATTCATTCAGAGACAGGGTCTCCCTCTGTTGCCCAGGCTGGAGTACAGTGGCACAATCATAGCTCACCACAGCTTTGACCTCCTGGGCTCAAGGGATCCCCCTGCCTCAGCCTCTTGAGTAGCTGGAACTGCAGGTGTGCACCACCATGCCCAGCTAATAGCTAATTTGTAAAATTTCTTGTAGAGATGTGGGCTCACTATGTTGCCCAGGCTGGTCTCAAACTCTTGGCCTCAAGTGATGCTCCCTCCTCGGCCTCCAAAAGTGTTAGGATTACAGGTATGAGCCACCACGCCTGCCCAGGCTGGAGTGCAGTGGCACGATCTCGGCTCACTGTAACCTCCACTTCCTAGGTTCAAGTGATTCTCCTGTCTCAGCCTTCCGAGTAACTGGGATTACAGGCATGTGCCACCATGCCCAGCTCATTTTTGTATTTTTAATAAGAGACAGGGTTTCGCCATTTTGGCCAGGCTGGTCTCAAACTTCTGACCTCAGGTGATCCACCCGTCTCGGCCTCCCAAAGTGCTGGGATTATAGGTGTGAGCCACCCCACCTGGCCATATCTTTGTTTCTTGCAACACACTTATACACATCACAATATTCTTTTTTTTTAATTTTCTTTTCTTTTGAGATGGAGTCTCGCTCTGTTGCCCAGGGTGGAGTACAGTGGTGCGATCTCGGCTCACTTCCCGGGTTCACACCATTCTCCTGCCTCAGACTCCCGAGTAGCTGGGACTACAGGCGCCCGCAACCACGCCCGGCTAATTTTTTGTATTTTTAGTAGAAATGGGGTTTCACCATGTTAGCCAGGATGGTCTTGATCTCCTGACCTCCTGATCTGCCCGCCTGGGCCTCCCAAAGTGCTGGGATTACAGGTGTGAGCCACCGCGCCTGGCCCTGGGTATTTTCATTTTTATTTTTTGAGATGGAGTCTCACCCTGTCGCCCAGGCTGGAGTGCAGTAGTGCAATCTTGGCTCACTGCAATCTCTGCCTCCCCAGGTTCAAATGATTCTCCTGCCTCAGCCTCCCAAGTGGCTGAGATTACGGGCGCCTGCCACCACACCCAGCTAATTTTTGTATTTTTAGTAGAGACGGGGTTTTACCATGTTGGCCAGGCTGGTTTCGAACTCCTGACCTTGTGACCCACCTGCCTCAGCCTCCCAAAGTGCTAGGATTACAGGCATGAGCCACCGCGCCTGGGCCTTTGGGTATTTTTAAAAGTAAAGTGCCCTGAAGACTGTGTGTGTAGGTAAGGGGCTTGCCCTCCCACTGGATGGCTCTGGATGTAAAGTCATGGAAACACAGCTCCTGCATGTCTTCTAAGAGGCTTCATGGTGTGGAGAGTGCAGAGTGCTGGCTGAGGGCCGGCCTGGCCCAGCTGGAGACTGAAGCATGCCAAACTGACTCTATCCCTTAGGAACCAAGAGGACAGCCACCACCCACAGTACCAGGCAGAAGCAGCCTGGGCCTCGTGGTAGTTGCTAATCTTTAAGTTCCATGAAGGCAGAGATTATGTTTTGATCCCCAGTGTAACCCAGGCTCCTTGCACAGTGCCTAGCACACAGTGGTGCTCAATACACATTTTTTTTTTTTTTTTAAAGGAGTCTCACTCTGTCGCCCAGGCTGGAGTGCAAGGGCGTGATCTCCACTCACTGCAACCTCCGCCTCCTAGGTTCAAGTGATTCTCCTGTCTTAGCCTCCCGAGTAGCTGGGACTACAGGTGCCTGCCACCATGCCCAGATAACTTTTTTGTATTTTTAGTAGAGATGGGGTTTCATCATGTTGGTCAGGCTGGTCTTGAACTCCTTGACCTCAGGTGATCCGCCCGCCTTGGCCTCCCAAAGTGCTGGGATTACAGGCATGAGCCACAGCGCCCAGCCTCAATACACATTTTAAAGTGAATTTTGGTAGAATATATATATATATATATATATATATATATATATATATATATATATATTTGTTTTGTTTTTTGTTTTGAGGCAGTCTCATTCTGTCGTCCAGGCTGGAGTGCAGTGGTGTGATCTCGGCTCACTGCAACTTCTGCCTCCAGGGTTCAAGCAATTCTCCTGCCTCAGCCTCCCGAGTAGCTGGGACCACAGGTGCACGCCCCCACGCCAGGCTAGTTTTTTTGTTTGTTTTTTGTATTTTCAATAGAGATGAGATTTTGCCATGTTGGCCAGGCTGGTCTTGAACTCCTGACCTCAAGTGATCCACTCGCCTTGGCCTTTCAAAGTGTTGGGATTATAGGTGTGAGCCACTGCACCCGGCCTCAATATTTCTTTAGAGAGATGGGGTCTCACTGTGATCTCCCAGGAGTTAAAGCAATCCTCCTGCTTCAGCCTCCCAAGTAGCTGGGACTATAGGTGTGCCCTACCACACCCAGCCCTAAATTAATTTTTTAAATGAAGTATCATCTCACTAAATGACATGACAGCAACTTTGCACAGATGAGGTGAGTTCCCTTCATCTCCAAGCCAGTGGTCCCCAGAACCTCACCCTATTCAGTTAGGAGCAAGAGACTGCTGACAAGGATCCCATTAATAGGCCCAAACCATGCCATCCTCAGGAAGCCGGACTCATGGTTGCAGGCCCCTGTCCTCCCATGGGGCCACAGAAAATAGCAAAGGAAGTGAAAATGTCCCATCCAACCCAGGCTTTGAGACCACATTGACAAAGCTTAGTGTCTGAAAGCCAGGGGCCCAACACAGGGCACCTCTCCGCAGCCTCTGTGTTATTTCATAGCTGAACAAATTCTATCCTAGGCCTTTCTTCTCTCAGATCCCTCTTCCTTCCTCCTTACGCGGGCTCTGAATTCCAGGCATTACACCAACCACAATCATACACACAAGGGCCTCGTGCTCTGATGTAGCCCTTGAAGCAACAGCAGCACCTGGAAGCCTGTTAGGAAGCAGAATCTTGGGCCCCACCCTGGACACTGCCCGATCAGAATCTGCATTTTAAACAGGAGCCCTTGATGGAGCAGTTTGAGAAGCACTGGGTTGGAGTAGTAATCGTCACTGAGAAGATGACCATATCAGCATTCTATCTGCATCCATAACAAATTATCACGAAATTGGTGGCTTAAAACAATATTCATAACCTCCCATTTCTGTAGGTCAGCGGTGTGGGCACAATGTAGCCCAGCTGGGTCCTCTATGCAGGGCCTCAGGGCTGGGCTCTTAAGGCTCTGGGGAAGATCTGGCTTCCAAGCTCACTGGCCATTGGCAGAATGCACTTCCTTCGGCTTCCCACACAGCCACATTGAAAACAGCAAGCATGTGTCCAAACCCAGAGGCTTCAGGTCTCACTTCTGCTTACAGCTCCTATGATCACACTGGGCCGTCGGATAATCCAGGATAATCTCCCCATTTTAAGGTCAACCCACCAGTTACCTTAATTTCATCTGCAAAGCCCCTCTTGCCACGTGATAGAGCATAACCATGGGCATGGCCCCAGAAGGTGAAGGTCATGGGGGCTGCAATTCTGCCTACCACATTGACTTCATCAGCAACAGGTCCAGTTCGGGATGAATCGCCTCTGAAGGGTGCTCTGAAGTGCTCCAGCTGAAGTTTTGGCCATCTCTGCCAGCCACACCCCACCAGGTTCCTCCTCCCCAGCTCTGGCTGTTTCGTCCCCTCTAGCCATCGCCCACCGTCCACACTGCCATACGGCCGCTCAGGACATCCCAGTTCCCTCCTGCCCGAGAGCTCTCATCTGAGGACGCGCATCATTCCTCAGGAAACTCTATCTTTCCACACCACCCCCAGCTGTTCTCAGCCACCCAGAAAAAAGGAACATAAACGCTAATGGGGAAAAACATGGGGACACATCTTATTTCACCCCACACTCCCTCAGCTCAACCTGGGAATGTAACCTGCCGGGCAGCAAGACCAGAAGCAACACCACTCCAGTTCTCCCAAGGGCCAATGGCGTAGCCCTTGGGTATTCTCAGGGTTCTCTTACCCAGACAGGTGGCCAGCTAGCAGGAGTGCACACACTTCCAAATATCAGCTAAAGTCAAATGATGGCTCAATCTTCTCCATCTATTAAATCAAATTGGTGCTAGGCTCAATGGCCAAGGATGCAAAGCTGGTTGTCTTTGGTCCCTTCCAAACTGTGGTCTGTGAATGAGCAGTGGTAGGTATTACCTTGGAGTTGCTACATCTATAGAGTCCCTCCTAGTGAACTGGAATCTGCATTTTAATGAGATACCCAGGTGATCTGTAAGCACATCCTGAAATGCTGAGGAAAACCTGAAGTCAGCAGCAGAAAGGCGGACTCCAGCTGTGTCCAGGCATCCTTCGTTCCGAGTCCAGTCCTTACCCGGCCCATACAGGCCCAACTCCCAGCCACTCTTCCTCCTCCAGTCCTTACCCGGCCCATACAGGCCCAACTCCCAGCCACTCTTCCTCCTCCATCAAGCACCACCTATCTCTTGAGATCTTTCACAAAAATGAACTTTAGGGAAGGGTGGGACCTTTGGAATAATCTAGTCTTACCCCACCTCATGGCCTCTTGCATGTCAGCGCCATCACCATCGTCATGCCACGTGCTGTGTCTCAGAGCCTGTTCCCTCCTAGTTTAAGATCTTTGAGAAACCATGTCTTTTCATCTCTGTATCCTCAAAGTCTGGCTGATCCAGTCCGGTATATAGCAGGTCTGCTAAATTGTTGTTAAACTGCCTTAATTTCGATAGATGAAGCAAGCAGAGCCAGGAGAAGTTGGGGAGATCAGCTAAGATCACTGGGCAGTCAGGTGCTGATCCACGTCCAAACTTCTGAACCAGGGAGGCATACAAGATGCTTTAGTGACTTACATGTGTGTGCCATTTTTATTTGTCTCCAACACCCACCCTATGTTGGATGCCATCTCAATTCTTCTTGTGTATTGAGAATGAGTCTTTTATCTAAGCTCATTAAAACAGAAATTCCATCCATATTTACTTCAAAAGACTCAAAAATACAATAGAATACTTAATATGAATTTCACAGGCACCAAAGTTTACAGCTGTTGAGGATGAGGTCACACTGGCCCAACTAAAGTCATGTCACCTCTCTCACATCGTAGCATTCTTTTATCCTTGTTTTACACTCTTAAGAGATAGCATAAAGAAGAAAATCAAAACCCAGAAAAGGTTTGCTGTAATTACTCCAATAATTTCCTTCAGTGAAAATCTCTTATCACTATGATTTTAGTGATAGAGGAACAAGCAGAGCTCTCACGTGGGGCTGAGTGCCCACTACTAAAGGGCAGAGGCTGCCGCCAGGCCACCAAGGCCCATCTGGCCAGGCAAGGCCACCCAGAGCCCTCACGTTTACTCCAAACGGCCATTCTTGAGCCAGCTGGGTTGGGTCCCACCCCTTCTGGCTTGCACCACCACAAAGAAAACCTCAAGAATATCTGCTTTGCCGTTTTTTTTTTTTTTTTTTTTTGCAGACAGAGTCTCGCTCTGTCACCAGGCTGGAGTGCAGTGGTGTGATCTCGACTCACTGCAACCTCCGCCTCCTGGGTTCAAGCGATTCTTCTGCCTCAGCCTCCCGAGTAGCTGGGACTACAGGCACGCACCACTACGCCCAGCTAATTTTTATATTTTTAGTAGAGATGGGATTCCACCATGTTGGCCAGGATGGTCTCGATCTCTTGACCTTGTGATCCGCCCACCTCGGCCTCCCAAAGTGCTGGGACTACAGGCGTGAGCCACTGCGCCCGGCTGCCTTTTTTTTTTAAAAAAAGGAGAAAAGTAACAATAAACAATAGCCTTAAGAAAAAACAAGAAGCAACACAGATCATATGGGAAGCACAACTTTCTCAGCCAAGTAGCCCAAATTATCACAAATAATCCTACCAAGAATACACCTAATACTGGAGGGGAAAGAATGCTTACACAAAACTGTTGTTTGCTTTGAAGCTTTGAATAAGTTCCAAGTTTTTATATTTCACAATTTATATACTTTATTACAGTCCACAGTCTGCTAAATAAAAGCAGTAACAAGATATTTCACAAACTATTGTACAAATTAAGTCTTATGAATTTAATCTCATAAAAAATTAGGTGCATAGTCACACTGGCTAACCTAAAAATGCTATTTTATCTACAGCCTAAAATAAGAGGCAGTTCCAACACTAAAAATTAATCCCAGTTTTTTTTTTTTTTTACATGTTTTACAAAAAAAAGTTTGTGCTCTTAATCAAAAAGATCGAGGCCAATTCAGCATGTAAAAAATAAATTTTACAAAGAACCCCAGATAATATTTTTCAAATACACTTTTATTTTCTTTTTTTCCTTCCTCACATACAGAACTTCTCCACATACCACATTTCTTGCAGCTATAAAGTCACTTGATGTTGGCCGGGTACCATTTTATCCCTAAAACTCTGTTGACATCAAAATATGACAGTTGTTATATCCATAAAATATTTACATAGCACGGCATATTAAGCTTTAGACACTTGGCAATTAAACCACATAAAAAGAGGACAAGACCCCCATCCTACATGTTTGGAATCAGGTGTTCACCGGTCCCTATCTGGCGACTGTACACTGGTTCAAAGGGCAGCAGAGGCAACAGGCAGTTACTTCAGAGGACACTGAACACTATGATCTGGAAGCACGTTATGATGTAACCCAATGTCATGTACCACACACCTTTCTCCAAGGTGGTCTCATAATTCTAGAATGGAAGGTCCAGCTGTTACAAAATGAAGACAGACAACACAACATTTACTCTGTGGAGACATCCTACTCATACTATGCACGTGCTGTGATTTTGAACATAACTCGTCCCAAAAACTTGTCACGATCATCCTGACTTTTTAGGTTGGCTGATCCATCAATCTTGCACTCAACTGTTACTTCTTTCCCAGTGTTGTTAGGAGCAAAGCTGACCTGAACAGCAACCAATGGCTGTAGATACCCAACCTGGCAATAAAAGGAAAATATATTAATTCAAACTCTATGGAAACTTAATACTTCTCTCTACCAGGAATTGGCTTATTCTGTAAATTTTCTTTTTGAGACTGCTGCCCAGGCTGCAGTGCAGTGGTGCAATTATGGCTCACTGAAGCCTCAACCAATCCTCCCACCTCAGTTTCCTAAGTAGCTGGGACTACAGGCACATGCCGCCACAGCCCACTAATTTTTAAATTTTTTTGTAGAGACAGGGTCTCCCTCCCCAGGCTAATCTCAAACTCCTCGCTTCAAATGGCCCTTCCACCTCACCCTCCCAAAGTGCTGGGATTACAGGTGTGAGCCACCATACGTGGCTTGTAAATTAAAAAAAAAATTTAGCTCTATTATTTTCTTTCTCTGCATTCTTTTTAATTTTTTGGAGCTGTAAGTCCATACCTGTAATTACTGATAAAAATGTTGACTGGGTGTGACAGCTCATGCCCCTGAGCTCAAGTGATCCTCTTGCCTTGTCCTCCCAGAATGCTAGGATTACAGGTGTGAGCCACCACACCCGGCCTATTATCATTATTATTACTAATTTTTTTGTGAGGCAGAGTCTTGCTCTGTTGCCCAGGCTGGAGTGCAGTGGCACGATCCTGGCTCACTGCAACCTCTGACTCCCAGGTTCAAGTGATTCTCCTGCCTCAGCCTCCCAAGTAGGTGGGATTACAGGCACCCGCTATCACGCCCAGCGAACTTTTGTATTTTTAATAGATGGGGTTTCACCATGTTGGCCAGGATAGTCTCGATCTCCTGACCTCGTGATCTGTCCACATTGGCCTCCCAAAGTGCTTGGGAATATATAGGCATGAGCCGCTACACCCGACCCTTATCATTATTTTTTAATATTCTTTTTTGAAATGGAGTATGTTGCCCAGGTTGGAATGCAGTGGTACCATCTCAGCTCATTGCAACCTCCACCTCCCAGGTTCAAGCGATTCCCCTGCCTCAGCCTCCCATGTAGCTGGAATCACAGGTGCCCACCACCATACCCAGCTAATTTTTTTATTTTTAGTAGAGACAGGGCTTTGCCATTGCTACTAAAGTTGGCCAGGCTGGTCTCGAACTCCTGACCCCAGATGATCCACCTACCTCGGCCTCCCAAAGTGCTGGGATTACAGGCGTGAGCCACTGCACCTGGCCTTTTTTTTTTTTTTTTTTTTTGAGACATTGCATTCTGTTGCCAGGCTGGAGTGCAATGGTGCAATCTCGGCTCACTGCAACCTCTGCCTTCCTGGTTCAAGTGATTCTCCTGCCTCAGCCTCCTGGGTAGCTGGGATTACAGGAGTGTGCCACCATGGTCAGCTAATTTTTGTATTTTTAGTAGAGACAGCGTTTCACCATGTTGGTCAGGCTGGTCTCGAACTCCTGACCTCGTGATCCACCTGCCTCGGCCTCCCAAAGTGCTGGGATTACAGGCATGAGCCACTGTGCCCGGCCCCAGCCTTACTTTTTAATATTCTATAATCTTGATTTTAATTTACCTTTTCATCTGTAAATTGTTTAAGAGACAGTTTTCCACTTGTCCCTCCCCCCATATAGAAGGGTCTTTTAAATAATTTTTAGTTGTAATGTATTTCTACTTTATGGAACTTAAAAGATTTTATTATTTATTTATTTATTTATTTTGAGACGGAGTTTTGCTCTTGTTCCCCAAGCTGGAGTGCAGTGGCACAATCTTGGCTCACTGCAACCTCTGCCTCCCGGGTTCAAGGGATTCTCCTGCCTCAGCCTCCTAAGTAGCTGGGATTACAGGCATGTGCCCCCATGCCCGGCTAATTCTGTATTTTTAGTAGAGACAGGGTTTCTTCATGTTGGTCAGGCTGGTCTCGAACTCTCCACCTCAGGTGATCCGCCTGTCTCAGCCTCCCAAAGTGCTGGGATTACAGGCGTGAGCCACCGTGCCAGGCAGTAACGAGCTTTTTAATTTTCTCCCCACATGATACTTATTGATGACAGAGGAAAAAAAGTATATTGTAGAAACCTGGCTGATACCACCTTAACCAAGGAATCAAGGCAGTATCACCATTAACGGAACGAAATGATACCATGTCCCTCCTGACACTCTGAGAACTCAACATTTCTTTTGAGGCACTCATGCCAAAATGCACAACCTATATTTAATCATGAGAAACCACCAAACTCCAACTAATGAACATAAAATAAGCCATAAAAGGCCCGTACTTATTTTTGAAGAGTACAAAGCCATGAAACAGACTGAGGAAATATTCCTGATTATAGGTTGCTAAACATGTTAACAGTGTGACATCTGGGATCAGGAAAACACTTGTCTTTCACTATAAAGAGTATTACTGGAACAATTGATGGATTTTCAACAAAGTCTACAGATTCATAAGAGTACTATATGTTAACTTCCTTTGTTAACTGTACTACTGTCTTTGTTTTCTGTTGCTTATAACACAATACTTGAAACTGGGTAATTTATAAAGAAAGGAATTTATTTCTTACAGTTAATGGAGGCTGAGAAGGCCAAGATCAAGGAGCTGCATCTGGTGAGAACCTTCTTTGCTGCTGGGTACTTTCAACAGAGTCCCGAGGTGGTGCAAGGCATCACGTGGCCAGGGGGCTGAGCATGCTAACCTGCTAGCTCAGGTCTCTCTTCCTCTTCTTATAAAGCCGCTAGTCCCACTCCTATAATAACTCATTAGTCCACTAACCTATTTTTTTTTTTTTTTTTGAGATAGAGTCTTGCTTTGTTGCCCAGGCTGGAGTGCAATGGTGCAGTCTTGGCTCACTGCAATCTCTGCCTCCCAGGTTGAAGCGATTCTCCTGCCTCAGCCTCCCGAGTAGCTGGGATTACATGCACCCACCACTATGCCCGGCTAATTTTTGTATTTTCAGCAGAGACAGGGTTTCACTATGCTAGTCAGGCTGGTCTAGAACTCCTGACCTCAGGTGATCTGCCCGCCTCGGCCTCCCAAAATGCTGCGATTGCAGGCGTGAGCCACCACACCCGGCCGCAATGAGCTTTTGATTTTTTTCTTTTTTGAGACAGAGTCTCGCTCTGTTGCCCAGGCTGGAGTGCAGTGGCACAATCTCGGCTCACTGTAACCTCCGACTCCCAGGTTCATGCCAGTCTCCTGCCTCACCCTCTCGAACAGCTGGGACTACAGGTGCCTGCCACCACGCCCAGCTAATTTTTTGTAATTTTTAGTAGAGACGGGGTTTCACCATGTTAGCCAGGATGGTCTTGATCTCCTGACCTCGTGATCTGCCCGACTCGGCCTCCCAAAGTGCTGGGATTACAGGTGAGCCATCGCGCCTGGCCTTGATTTTCTTTTCATTTATTTTTTTGGTGGGGGAAACAGAATCCCATTCTGTCACCCAGCCTGGAGTGTGGTGGTACAATCTTGGCTCACTGCAACCTCCACCTCCTGGGTTCAAGCGATTCTCCTGCCTCAGCCTCCCAAGTAGCTGGGACTACAGGCACATGTCACCACGCCCAGCTAATTTTTGTATTTTTAGTAGAGAGGGGGTTTCGCCAAGTTGGCCAGGCTGGTCTCAAACTCCTGACCTCAGGTAATGCGCCCGCCTTGGCCTCTCAAAGTGCTGTGATTACAGGAGTAAGCCACCGCAACCGGCCTTGATTTTCTTTTTAAGTACTTTTCTACTTTCTCTACATAAGCACCTACTACTACCTCTATAATGAAAAAGAAAATGATATTTTAGAAATAATCATCTAACTTTAACGTATCTGCTTGGGTTCTGTGTTCTGAATTGTAAATGTGGGAACTCCATTTACCATCACCATTAAAATAAAACAAAACCTGAATAGATGACGCACAAATTAAACAGGGCTGGCGTCTACCTACCCCAGACAAGTGGTACGTCAACACATGCTCCAGCTTCCCAAAAGAGTAATCACCACATAAGAACTTCTCAATACTTACATGCAGTTTTTTCCCATAATATGGGAAATATTTTAAGTCTATCATTCCATTATGAGGATAAACTGCTACATTTGGTATATCTTCATTCTGAAGTTGAAAACAAAAGAAATCCTCTTTAGGTCACAAAAAGAATTTGTAAAAACTATGTTTATAATTCAAGGAATATCAATCATGAACAGTTTGCAGAAACTACAATGCTGCTCCAACTATATTATCATTACAAGTGTATTTCTGAGAAGAAGCTTGCTCATCTTGATTGCAAATATTATCTAACTAACCCCTTCTACATGAACTATCCTGATACTTACACTTCCAGATACACTCTATACTCTCTTTCATGAGAGTCCCTTCTTAATTATAGCCAGTTCCACTCATGTACTCCTGTAAAATCTTATCTGCCCTCCAAATACCAAATGCCAGCCTTTCTACCTACTGACAGCAGGAATGCACCAGCAGGTTTAGGACTGATGTTTTCCTGAAATGAATAAAATGCTGTGCTTCCAGACTGGAAAGCAACAGCCACCACAAGGTGCCAACCTAGAATGCAGCACTCAGGCCTGGGAGATAGCAGGTGTGAGTTTCATGTGATTAATAACCAGAACTGCAACCAGAGGGGAAGCATGAAGGAAAATTTAAGGTACTACAAGCAAAACTCTCCTCGACAAATTTAAATACTGTATCAGGAATAAATTTATGAGCATATATAAATCATTAAGTATTACTTGTCTACTAGAATTCCATGTTTATCAACATACAAATCAAGCATCACCTGTAATCCAATTAATTCATGCTATTAGTTATTTCTAGTATTATTCATGATAAATAAGCAATTTATGAAAATTCACATGTAACACTTTCTAAATGGGCCTAATTCTAATGAGTGTAACTTTAACACAGACTGAGAAGTAGCAAACAGACCACAATGATTAAAATCAGTGCTGGGCTTACGGAACACTAGTTAAAATAAAACATTATTAAATACTTGAATTTTATATATATATAAAAAAAATTTTTTTGAGACAGGGTTGAAAGCACACATGAAACAGCATAAAGCGAAACTAAGAATCCACTCTAAGGAGTTCTAGATTCTGCTCATTTCATTTCATTATGAAGCAGCATATGGCTGTGGGGTGGGGTGAGAAACAGATGAAAGGCACCGGCCAGACAGCACAAAGGACAGAGTGATGATGCACCCCACCCACCAGACGAGCTCTAATGATCCAGATGATGAATATGTGGAAAGGGTAGGAAGTAACAACGCTAGGAGAAATCGCAAAAGCCATTTTCAATCACTACTCAAACTCCACCCTACATTTGTACTCTTTAACTTAAAAAATAAGCTTAAAATCAAAGATAACATTTTATATTAGAGAAAAACTAGTCACTCTGATATCAGTGCTTTTCTGCATTAATTGCTTTTGTTGAACCTATTTTACCTTAATATATGACCTTCACAGAACACATTTCCGCAAAATGAAAAAAAGGATTTTTTTTGAGAAACAGTTTACTGAGTATCTTGGAGTATGTTTCTTTTTTCTTTTTTTTTTGAGACAGAGTCTCACTCTGTTGCCTAAGCCGGAGTGCAATGGCCTGATCTTGGCTCACTGCAGCCTCCTCCTCCCGGGTTCAAGCGATTCTCCTGTCTCAGCCTCCTGAATAGCTGGGATTACAAGTGTGCGCCACCATGCAGGGCTGATTTTTGTATCTACTTAGTAGAGACGGAGTTTTGTCATGTTGGCCAGGCTGGTCTCAAACTCCTTACCTCAAGTGATCCACCACACCCAACCCAGAGTGGGTTTCCTACCAGATACCACACTTAGCTTACACTTCCCTCCTTTAGGCCTAACAAGCCTTAGTGGACAGCATCAATTACGGAGCAGGGCACTGGGGCTCAGAGTTAAGGCCATCACGGCTCAAGACCATCAGGTGTGGCAGACGCTCAACTGCTCTCTGTGTGTGCCTAAACAGTGATCTTGGCAGGATTTTTCTTAATCTTTTAATTTATACCTTCTGTGAAAATAAACATTTAGAAATTGTAAAATATTAAAATGAGTATCTGAATAATAATGAGATACTCAGGGTGAAGCATATATGTCATAATTTTCTAAGTATACGAATAGCATATTTTTTTTTCTTTTTGAGACAGAGTTGCTCTGTTGCCTAGGATGGAGTGGAGTGGCGCGATCATGGCTCACTACAACCTCTGCCTCCTGGGTACAAGCGATTCTCTTGCCTAAGCCTCCCGAGTAGTTGGGATTACAGGCACATGCCACCACGTCAGGCTAATTTTTTAATTTTTAGTAGAGATGGGGTTTCACCATGTTGGCCAGGCTGGTCTCGAATTCCTGACCTCTGGTGATCCACCTACCTTGGCCTCCCAAAGTGCTGGAATTACAGGTGAAAGCCACCGTGCCCGGCAATAGCATCATATTGTAAACTATGAGCAACTAACTCTAAGAACCTATTGATGGTCACTAAGTTCCACTGAAACAAAATGGAGTTTAAAAATTAATGCATTTTGTTTCTTCCCATTTTTTGATTTTCTTAGTATGATTCATTTTCATAAGAAAATAAAACACTGAGAAAAAAATGACATAAATATGAAAATTACATCTTTTGCAGGATCATCTTTTAAGTTGATAATATAAAAGGCCACCTTGGCCATCTGTGGTGGTTCACACCTGTAATTCCAGCATTTTCAAAGGCAGAGGTGGGTAGATTGCTTGAGGTCAGGAGTTTAAGACCAGCCTGGCAACATGGTGACACCCTGTCTCTATGGAGAGAGAGAGAGAAAAAAAAAGCACCTCCAAGGGTATGTTAAGTGTTTGTATTTTCAGGACTCTAACTTGTATAAAAACAATCAAGGCAGAACAAAATCAATACAAGACAAAATAAAAGACATATGTATTACATAAAAGAACTAAAGAATTTAAAGAACACTTGACATAGACAAATCTAATATAAAATTGCAATTATGATACGTAGTAAATGCTTCCATCTGTTCTGGAGAGCCACACTTCTAAAATTTATGGGTTCTAACTGGTTTACTACTTGTGACTAGCCTAGGGAATAAATGCCAAATTTTACAAACATTTCTTCCACTTTTGTGCTTTTCTAAAAACAAACAAAAAATCCACAACTAAATAAACAAAATTAAAAACCCACCTGCTTTGATTATTTTATGTACTTCACACACCTCTCTCCAAAGCAAAAGGGAAAGTTAACTGAAACCCGAATCATTAAATCTGGATTTTTCATTAACATTTCCCCCAACTATTCTAGAAGCAAAGGATACATAATAGATAAACAAGAAGAAAAATGCATTTAAAACCTTAAGGGGGCCGAGTGCAGCGGCTCACGCCTGTTACCCCAGTACTTTGGGAGGCTGAGGGAAACGAATCATGAGGTCAGGGAATCGAGACCATCCTGGCCAACATGGTAAAACCCCATCTCTACTAAAATACAAAAAATTAACCGGGCGTGATAGCGCGTGCCTGTAGTCCCAGCTACTTGGGAGGCTGAGGCAGGAGAATCGCTTGAACCCGGGAGGCAAAGGTGAGCTGAGATCGCACCACTGCACTCCGGCCTGGGCAACAGAGAGAGACTCCGTCTCAAAAAAAATAAGGGAGAGGTATATGGAATTGTTTATACTGACCAAAGGTTTACACAATTTAAAGCTTTTGCGCTTCTGGCTTGAATGTGTTTTCCCTTCAGGTGGTATTGGCTTTGTAGACCCAGCACTCCATCCAAGCTTATCTATGCAGCCTGCTCACAGGCTCCTGTATACAGGCGCACTGTCATGAAATTAGCACTTCTACCCAGCTGAACTAGCACCCAAGCCCCAAGAACTTTCTACCAGAAAGCTTTGTGAGCAAGCCCTGAGGATCATAAAGGGTTACCCAACATTTTTTCTAAATGTATCTTGTAGCTATAGTGTTCTGACTTGAGAGCTGACAGTATATGCTGCCCACTAGATTTTTAGAAGAATTTATCAAGAAAAGCTCAGCTGGGCGTGGTGGCTCACGCCTGTAATCCCAGCACTTTGGGAGGCTGAGGCGGGCGGATCACGAGGTCAGGAGATCAAGACCATCCTGGCTAACATAGTGAAACCCCGTCTCTACTAAAAAATACAAAAAATTAGCCGGGCGTGGTGGCGGTCGCCTGTAGTCCCAGTTACTTGGGAGGCTGAGGCAGGAGAATGGTGTGAACCCAGGAGGCGGAGCTTGCAGTGAGCCGAGATCATGCCACTGCACTCCAGCCTGGGCAACAGAGTGAGACTCCGTCTCCAAAAAAATAATAATAATAAAATAAAGAAAGAAAAGCTCAGCTTAGATGTGGTATCTGGTTTTAAGTGAGATTCTGGCTTTTTGTGTGTGTGTGACGGAGTCTCGCTCTGTCAACAGGCTGGAGTGCAGAAGTGTGATCTCGGCTCACTGCAACCTCCACCTCCCAGGTTCAAGCGGTTCCTTTGCCTCCGTCTCCTGAGTAGCTGGGACGACAGGCACGCGCCACCATGCCCAGCTAATTTTCTGTATTTTAGTAGAGACGAGGTTTCAGTATGTTGGCCAGGATGGTCTCGATCTCTTGACCTCGTGATCTGCCTGCCTCAGCCTCCCAAAGTGCCAGGATTACAGGCGCGAGCCACTGCACCCAGCTGACTCTGGCTTTTTGTACAAGTTTCCCATTGAGCTGTCTGTGGCACAAGGAGGTAAAGTGAATTGCCAGTGGTCACACACATATAATTTCAACCCAGATGAGAAACCATAAACTTCCTGGCTTTTTATGCTACTCTAAATAGTGAATAAATGCTCTTAAAAAATTAATAAGGACACTCCAAATCGGGAGTTCTCAAAATGTGGGCCTCAGACCAGCAGCATCAGCATCACCTGGAAACTTTAGTGAGAAATGCAAATTTTGGGCCAGGTGCGGTGACTCATGCCTGTAATCCCAGCACTTTGAGAGGCCGAGGCGGGCAGATCACGAGGTCAGGAGATCAAGACCATCCTGGCTAACATGATGAAACCCTGTCTCTACTTAAAAAAAAAAAAAAAAAAAAATTAGCCGGGAGCGCCTGTAGTCCCAGCTACTCAGGAGGCTGAGGCAGGAGAACCGCGTGAACCTGGGAGGCGGAGCTTGCAGTGAGATCGTGCCACTGCACTCCAGCCCAGGCGACAGAGTGAGACTCCATCTAAAAGAAAAAAAAAGAAAAAAATGCAAATTTTGGACCCTATCTCAGACCTACTGAGTCAGAAACTATGGGAACGGAACCCAACAAGGCAGCGTGACTCTGATGAGTGATCAAGTTTGAAGACCACTGAGCAAGAAGTTTCTGCCCAAATAAGAAGTCCATTAACAGTAAAAAGAATTTTTTTCACAACTTTAAAAGTGATTTCAATGTAACATTTTAAGTAAAATATTTCTGCCATACAATCAGAGTTGAAATGTTAATATTTAGCACAATGATAAATTTAGAACTTAATGTCTCCTCAGAACTCTTACCCATCTTTTACATTATTTGTCTTAGTGGCATTTGCAGCATGGAGAGAAAACAAAAGAAAGTTATGAGATGAAAACTGCACAGTATTCTGGAAAAAAAATTAAGTAGGGATAGGGGAGATAAATAATGCTTCTACCTTAAGGAAAATGCACCATATTTCATTAAATCTCAGATAGCACTGATGACTAGCACGCCAACTAACTATTAAGAAAGAGAAAAATGTCATGATACAGTATTAAGACACCATCAATTACAAGGGTAATCCCAATTTCAGTGTTACTGAGCTGGCAGAAAAAAAGTGAATCTTAGAATTGATGAAATACGGTATATGTGAAAATAAAGGCAATGTGTGCAAAATCAAATACACATGGAAAATGTCTTTCTGAATTATCATTAAGGAAGAGAAGGACTACTCTCAAAAAGGTTGGTGGAATTTTATTCTAAGGCACTACAAAGGACTTTAAAATGTGACAGGGAAGAAAAAAAGATGACTAAATCATTAGACTTTTAAAGTATTTTAAGAAACATCAAAGATTTAACAGGAGTTACTTTTTGAATACTAACCTTTGAAACACAATCTATCCTTGGCACTCCTTCAGGCTTTAATCCAATTATCTAAGGTTAAGAAATAGTGATAAATTTAAACTTCACGTAAGTATGCAATGGAACTTCCTCCCTCTGTTGCTGGGAACAAGGGGTGAAGACTTTGAGATTAACACCAAGTCTGTATACATCTGCCTTTTACTTTAATCTTATTTGAGGGTATTAAAATGAACTTTTAAATAAAATAACTTCAGCAATCAGATATCTTATTACTGTACTGGGGCAATTTAGAAAATAAATAAATTACCAAAGAATTAAATGAAACAAAAGTACCCTTTGCTACCCTTAAAAAATGAAACAGATAAAAACCCTTAAATCTAATTATTAATATTTATATGAACAAATAATTTAATGTATATAATAAGAACTGCAGAAGCATAATAATTAACTGTTCTTCACAAAACTATATCAGGTCACACTCTCCGTGTTTCCATGAGGGCCCCACTGAGCCTCACTGTATCTCACAACCCATCTGATCCCCAAAAGGCACGCACTGGGAGAGCCCTATTTTAAGACTCCTTTCATGTATGTAGCTGACAGAACTGAATAAACTCACATATTTATACATTTTTTGAGATAATTTTTTGGCATTCTGAATTTATACACAGTTTCCATGTGAATGCACGTAAAATCTAAATATTCCTCTCAAAAGACAAGTATTGTTGCGTCCTAACTGGGAACTATACTGGTATGAAACCTCCTGCTACACTACGTAAGCTCATCTCATCAATGATTCCTATGTGTCTGATGCTGTCCTCCTGACAAAGCCATGCCCTGAGTCATCAGCAAGCATGGTCTCAGGCCATTATCATTCAAGGAGACCATCTTGAGAAAGAAAACAAACCCAGAAGGTTGATCCTCTCCTGGCTTTCTACTGGGAACAAATGTTCAGCAATCTAGATGTCGTGAGGATACTTCTAGTAGACTGGGATTACAAAAGGCATCTCTGTTAAAACAAACTTAATTCATTTTATAAACTAGACCATCTAGTTTCACATTACTTTCAGCTTATTTTGTTAACTTCAATTCTTAATTCTGAATAAGGTCTGGTTGAAACATTCCACTAATCATTTACTGAGCACCTAGAATGCTATGGGACAATCTGGAAGCTGTCAGTTGTCCAAGGCCTCCCAAAGGGATGAAGCAGAGGTTGGAGGGGTGTCAGTCTGGGCACCTCAGGGCCTAGCTGGTTCTCCCTACAGGGAAGCTTCTTATTTAGCAGTGCCAACTTCAAAAGATACAAATTTTACTTTTAATAGGGATGGTGGCAATTTGCTCACCAATGACGACTTTAGTGATTCATAAACTCATGATTTTGAGAAGTCTACACCTGTTTTAAATGACCATGAATGACTTCACTCTTCAAGGGAGACCTTGCAGGCCTCAAAACAGTAAGTGCATCAGAACACCACTCTGAAGTATATTTACAGAGCAGCAAGGCATGGGGGCTAGGGATCACTTCATGACTCAAGCCGTATCATCTTCTTTTGCACAATGACCCTAATTCATTACTCCTGTCACACAGAGAACATTAGCTTCTTCCTTTGCTCATTACTATACAATTTAGGCACCCTTCTGTAAAACAGCAAAATGCTGCTACTTTGGATACAACTGCAACATCCCACTGAACTTGTTAGAATGGGATTTTATTTGTATTTCTGTTATCTAATTACATATATATATATACTGATACTATAAAACTATGCTTTGCTACTATTTTGAAAAAGTTAATAAGTTTAAACTTTATGGAGTCTGTGGAATTTTAAATTATTTTACAACACAGGATTCACAGATGAGTACTGCACCCTAACAAGTCTCTGCTTTGGTTATGACAAGGAGAACATTTGCCCCTTGGAGCATTAATGTGTCCTGGAATGCATGTACGTATTTCCAAAGAAGAAAAGTTTAAAAGCTACTTTAACTCCTTACTCCATGATTAATCTATGAACCTCTTTTTTTTTGCCATATAAACTTTCTTCCAGTGATCAATAAACATTACTGCTAGCCTTTAAAGCAAGCTACCCCCCAAATGATAACTTTTAATAAGGAAGGCATTAACCCAACCACAACAATCTAAAAATAGTTGCCTCCTTAAAAGAGAATATTAGAAAAAAGCAGCAGCAGAGGTAAAATATGTACGTACTCTGTTCATTTTCACAAGAATACAAGGGTTTCCTTGAGAATAGCCAAAATCAGGATCATTCATACCACTGCATGCTTGAAGTAATGAAATAGGAAACTGACATGCAACATAAACTGGACCCTTCTGTTCAAAAAGTGCTCCATCAGGACAGACTGTGAGGTTCTTCTGTTCTTCTAAAGTATATGCTAAAAAGGAAACATATATGTGTGCTAGATCAGCCAAAAAAGGTACTAAAAACAACCAGGAATATATTAACCTTTGGAAAATGTTCTTCAAAGACAAAAACAGCAATGTAAATTACCAGATAACTTTAGGGAAAGAATGTTAAGTTTGCCCCTTTACCTTTTAACAGCTAACTAGTTCTCTAAAGTTACTGCATTTCAATAATCATACAAACTGGATTATAGATCCATCTCTTCTGTCACCATTAGGTGGCAGTACCAGCCATGGCTAAAGCATTATCTGAATGCCTTCTGCATGCTTGGTGATACAATGGAGAGGATGTAAAAAGGCACTGCTGCTGCCCTCATGGAGCTTACGGTTTTGTGGGGAAGAGAGTCATTAAGTGAGTATAAAATCAGAACTGCAGAGGTATGAAGATGTAGTGTTATGACAACCTACACTAAAAAAAAAAAAGCAACTGAGCTGAATGCAGAAGGGTTTGTGGGAGTTAATGAAGCTAGGAGAAGCACTTCCAATGAAGGAAGGTAGAAGCCAGACCATACAGAGTCTTGTCAACTATGTTAAAGAATTTTGAGGGGTGTGGGTGGGTGTTTTGCCAAACATCAATTAACAATCCACTAAAATGTTTTAAACCAGGGCAAGTGGATAGTATGAACATACTTAGGAAATTAACTCTGACTTTTCTGTGGGGTCAGTCCAGAAGGGAAAAAGAAAGGATCCGGAAAACAAGTTAGGAGACTATTAAAGCCGCCCAGGTGAGAGACGAGCTCATAGAAGGGGATTTTTAGCAGAGATGGAGTTTACAGTGATAAAGGAGTAAAATGGTTAGAACTTGGTAATGGGAGGGAAGAGGGAGGAGAAATATGCAACAGACAATACAATTCTGCTCCGTACTTGGCACAGTGTTTAGCCCAAGAGGCACAAAGTGAGCAAGCCTGATGTGACCCCTGCCCTCAATTAACTTTATCTAGTGGACAATGCTTACTAATAGTGTGTGGGTGCAACTGGTACCAGAAAAAGGTATTGAATTCAATGAAAGTAAGAACCAGGCCAGGCGCAGTGGCTCATGCCTGTAATCCCAGCACTTTGGGAGGCCGAGGCGGGTGGATCACGAGATGAGGAGTTCAAGACCAGCCTGGCCAAGATGGTGAAACCACGACTCTACTAAAAATACACAAAAAAAATTAGCTGGGTGCGGTGGCAGGTGCCTGTAATCCCAGCTACTCGGGAGGCCGAGGCAGGAGAATCGCTTGAACTCAGAGGGCGGAGGTTGCCACTGCACTCCAGCCTGGGCGACAGAGTGAGGCTCCATCTCAAATAAATAAATAAATAAATAAATAAGAACCAAATTTCAAAGAGTATGCCTCAAAAAGGAAGTGTAAAGTCTTTACCTTGGGGGAAAAAACAATCACTGTCAAAATGTTTGGTTTCATCTTATACTTATCAGAAACTAGGTTACTGTGGGACTATGTACTCATTTAAAAGCAAAGAATGATTCAGGTATTTTGTGGGGGTAGAGATAAACTTTATAACAAAACAGCATCATGACATCCAACACTTTGCAAAAAAATAAGCCCTTCACCAATTTCCCCGAGGGCTTCTACTGCATAGACTCTGTTGGTATAGGTCAGTTCATCAGTGACCTTGCTTTTTTATTATGCTGACTTCCACTTCCGTACTATTAAGTGTAAGGAACTGTGTGATGACCAGTAAGATTATGCAGAAGGCATGATGGGAACATAGAAAGGTCACTGACCCCAGAGTAACCAAGGAGCCCTATGCATCTGAAGAAAGCCTAAAATAAGAAAGACCAAAGGCCGAGCGCAGTGGCTCATGCCTGAAATCCCAGCACTTTGGGAGGCTGAGATGGGCAGATTACTTGAGGCTAGGAGTTTGAGGCCAGCCTGGCCAACATGGTGAAACCCTGTCTCTACTAAAAATACAAAAATTAGCCAGGTGTGGTGGCGCAAGCCTGTAATCCTAGCTGCTTGGAAGACTGAGGCATGAGGGTCGCTTGAACCCAGGAGGCGGTGGTTGCAGTGAGCTGAGAACAAGCCATTGTACTCCAGCCTGGGCAACAGAGTAAGACTGTCTCAATGAAGAAAAAAAAAAAAAAAGACCAAGATAACTGGAGGAATGAATGACCCTAAAGGAAAGAGATAATTGTAACAAAATAAAACTTTTTAAGTCCAATTAGTATCTGCAGGAAAAAAAATAGAGAAGACATTATTTTTTAACCAGATATATTATAGTATCTTTCAAACATGAAAAAGGAGGGCATAAGGATTGACAGCAGTCGAACGTTTTAAAAACCAAAAAGGAGTTGAAAATTAAAGTAAACCCCCAGAAAGTCTAATTAAGTAAAAACAAAGTAAGAGAAAAACAAGAGGTCTAAGACCCAACAAACAGAATAGTTCTAGAAAGAGAAAACCAGAAAATTGAGTTGAGGAAATTATCAAAGTGGTAACAGAGGATAATTCCCCTGAACTGAAGAACTTAAGTCTTCATCCTGAAAAACCTGCAGTCAAGTCTCAGCAAAATACTTTAGAGACAGAAATCCAGATAGAAATTTTAGAATCCAAAAGAGATAAAGAAAATTGAAAAAAAAATGAAAAACTTTCAGAGAAGAAAAAAGGCAAATTACAAAGAACTGAGTTCTATATGGAGGTAAACTAGCAAATATAAAGGCAGAAATAAGCCATTTTCAGAAATAAAAGGGTTCAAATTTACATTTCAGGTGTCTTTTCTTATAAAATTACTTGAGAATGTACTCCATCAAAACTAAGGAGTAAATTAAGAGAAAAAATAAAAATAATTTTAAAAAAAGGGGGGGCAGGGCAAGAGCCAAGAAACAGTGGGTCCAACTAAAGAAAGTGGTAAAAGGAAGTTCCCCAAAGGACAGTTGGGAGTAAAAGGCTGATGTAGAAACAGTAGAGTGCAGCAGGAGGGAAAGGGCTCCAGTTAGGAGTTTTCCAGAAAAGAGACTCAAGAAAATACCTCAAATGATAGTTTACAAATAAGGAAGTCAGAAGAGAGTATCTATAGATGATAAAAGAAGATATAAAGACCAAGTATAAAAAGGCAACCAATAATGAAACTAAAAATAGTAAATCAATTATTATTGAGTTGAGAAAGGAGGGAAGGTCTGAGACATGTGAACTAAGAAAATGTATAAAAGTGATAAATAATAATTAATAAAGAAAAGTGATAATGTAGAAAAGTAAAAAGTCAAGAACCAGCAGGAAAAGTGTAATATTTATAGATATGGAAGAAAAACACCGTAAGAAAAAGTTCAGAAGCATGAAGTTATTCCCTATCAAAAATACATCCAAAGGCCAGGTGCAGTAACTCACGCCTGTAATCCCAGCACTTTGGGAGGCGGAGGCAGGTGGATCACTTGAGGCCAAGAGTTCAAGACCAGCCTGGGCAACATAGCAAGACCCCAGCTCTACAAAAAATTTAAAAATTAGCCAGGCGTGATGATGTGAGCCTGTATTCCTAACTACTCAAGAGGCTGAGGCAGGAGGATCACTTGAGCCCAGGAGACTGAGGCTGCAGTGAGCTGTGATTGTGCCACTGGGAGACAGAGAGAGACCCCATCTCAGACAAATAGACAAAGGAAAGAAAGAAAAAAGTAATGTGTCCAGAATCAGACTATTTTTCACAACCTTCATTGCTCTCTCCCTTGCCAAGCCACCATCTCCACTTACCTAGATTATTGTAATAGCCTAACTGGCTTCCCCAATTCCCCCCTTCTAGTCTAGTTTCAAAGAGAAGCCTGCAGGATCCTTTAAAAATTTGAATTAGATCATGTTATTGTTCACTGCTTAAAATCCCTCATCATGGTCACTGTAAAAGCCAAAGAACTTAACAATGGGTTCTAAGGACCTACAGTCTGGATCTCCTTTAACTCCCTAACCTCAGTCTCCTACTACTCTCCCCTGGCTCACTCCATTCAGCCCCTCTCGCTTCCTTGATGAATCTTCAACACATCAGCACCATAAGCCTCAGGGCCTTTGCACCTACTGCTTCCTGTGCTGGACATTTCCAGGGCTAGTTCTTTCACCTCCTTCAGCTCTTCCCTCAAGGTTCCCTTTCAATAAGGCTTTCCCAGACCACTCTGCATGTAAAAACCACAATCCTTCCCAACTTACCCTATCTCCTTTTTCTGTTTTATTTTCCCCCTCAGGATATACTATCTTCTAATTCACCATGAGTCTAAGCTCCAGAAAGACAGGAATTTTTCTTCTGTTCATTGCTGGAACCCAAATGAGTGCCTGCCACAAAGCAGGTCCTCAAAAAATATGTCAATAAATTAATAGGACTTCTGCTGGAAGGGAGGAGGGCAGGGAACACTTCATTGCAGAGCTTTTAAAGCTATTAAACCACGGATAATACTTTCACAAAAGTCTTTTTAAAATAATGAGTACATATTTAACTGTCAAGGAAAAGAGACTTAGGAAGACAGCTAGTAGATAATGTGGGATCAGAAGCAGCTTTTGGTTTAAGATAGGAGAGAGTTGAAGATTTTTTCAAGTTGACAGGAAGGATCCAACACAGACAGAAAGGCTAAATACACACAAGAAGAGAGAGTACATAGTATGTTTCTGAGACACTGAGAGAGGATGAGATCCAAAGCAGGAGTGATACAGGTGGCCTCAGGTGAAAGGAAGGGCAGCCCCCAATTAGAGCAGGAGGAATGTGACAGACAAAATGGCTGCCATTGTAGATTTGTTTTACTGGTAATGGGGAAACTGGAGGAGCTCCCATCTGAGTTCTTCTATTATCTCTTGAAGCAAGAAATCAGGTTATATGAAGAGAGTGAGTTGTAAGGAAAAAGGTAAGGGGTTAGAGGCTTGAGTGAAAGTTGGAAATAATCCTTTCAGAGAATTATCCAGAGAAATTCCATAGGATTACCAGGCAGTTAAGCAAGTCCATTTGAGAGAGGTGCTCAAGTACTCACAGTGCTAATTAGTCCTGCTCAGTATCTGCTCAGGGGCAGGGGCACAGAAGGATGAGCTACATCCAGTAATTATATGGCTTTATCCAGGAGTGGAGTACTCCCACAGGGTGTGACATGAAGACTGAGAGGTCTGGGATTTTAGAGCACCAGTAAAAGTAAAAATGAAATAACAACCATGGAATTAAGCTACATAAAAGGGAAGACGGGGTGGGAGATGAGATAAAGTAATGTTCTAGGGAGCAGTTGCAGGTGTCTGTGGCTGAGGAAGAGATGAGCTGATCATGAACCAGCAGGCCAGGACATTCGATGATTACTCATGTGACTGTTAACACCATTCACATAAATGGCTCGGCCAAGCAAAACAGGAGGAAAAACTGGGCTAGGATGGCTATCAAAGAGCGTTACAAACTGGTAACTTTGAAAAACGGATGTATTAAAAATCAGACACAGACATAACTTTAAAATAATAAACATAATTTCCCATCCCCCAAGCAAGCACTACATTGGAAACCTGCACGTTGTGCACACGTACCCTAGAACCTAAAGTATAAAAAAAAAAAAAAAAAAAAAGAATGCCTGGCACAAAAAAAAAGATTCTTCCTTCTCAATAACTATACTGACCTATTTCAAATTCAACATAAATGTATATCAGCTACAAAAAAAAGAAATAAAATAAAATGGCAAAAAAAAAAATCCAAGTCCTCAGAGACACTATTTCATACAATATAGATTTGCTCTATTAATTAAAATATTTAGTTTTAATGCAGAATAAATGTTACATTTCAAGAAACTTAGTGTCCTTATTATAAGACAGAAAAATCAAGTCTACTGCCCATGAGTAAGCCCCTGTGTCTTTCTATAGTTAGAACAGTCTCACAAGTAATTATAAAATGCACTTGCTCAGTTGTCTGTTTAACAGAAGGAAATAGAAGGTAATACGCATTCTGAGAATGATGTCTCTAAATGTAATCACAACTTGGGACTCTTTTTTTTTTTTTGAGACGGAGTTTCGCTCTTGTTGCCAAGGCTGAAGTGCAATGGCGCAAACTTGGCTCACTGCAACCTTTGCCTCCCAGGTTCAAGCGATTCTTCTGCCTCAGCCTCCCGAGTAGCTGGAATTACAGGCGCGTGCTACCACGCCCAGCTAATTTTATATTTTTGGTAGAGATGGGGTTTCACCATGTTGGCCAGGTCCAAGACCTGGCTCCTAACCTCAGGTGATCTGCCCGCCTCGGCCTCCCAAAGTGCTGGGATTACAGGAGTGAGCCACCGTGCCCGGCCCACAATTTGGTACTAATTTCTATAACTAAAATCTCTGACCTTACTCTAAGAAAACATACTCACGTTTTAGAAACTTCTTAAGGTCTTCAATGTACCCTGCATACGAAGTTGGATCAGACCTACTGAATGTATATTCCAATGCGGTCACTGGTTTTGGAAAAACCATGAGTCCTATAAAGAGATAAAAGGGAGAGATTATCAAATTTCCTTCTCTTCTTTTCCTTCCTCTTATCTCTAAAAAGCAGATCTCAGCAAATTACATGGAAAATTGTGTTGACAGTATGCTGAAACTATCAAGAACTTCCCAATTCTAATTATGAAGGCATAGACATCTAAAATTAAAAATAACTCAAACCTTCAAAACCATCTCAGACATTACCGATTAGAAACTGTCCCTAAATTTTGTTATCTACAGTTAATTATAATCTTCCTTTTTAAAAGATGCAATTTTACTTTGAACTTTCTATATGCATTTTTAAAAAATCAAATAACATTTTAGGTTTTGTCAATGTGCCATTAATACAAGGAAAAAAAAAATTTTAGCAAATCAAAGCCTACGTACTTTTGTCATTTAAATTGTATGGAAACATTCATAAGACAGCTAACTCCTTTTCAATGAAAAAGGTCTATGCATTTTAAACTTTATGGCAAATATTCTTCCTTCAATAGCAGATATTGCTCTGTAATTAAAATGTGGTTTTCACATACTGAATTTGGAGTATAACCACCAACAATTTCCTATCAGAAGTTGACACCCATGTAATACAGACCATGTTGCTTAAGCTTACTAATGAAGATAAGGCAAGCAATCAGGCTTCCAACTTTAATGTAAGTTTTCCTTGTTTAAAAAGCATTAGATCAGCTGGGTGCAGTGGTTCACACCTGTAATCCTGGCACTTTGGGAGGCCGAGGCTGGCGGATCACTTGAGGTCAGGAGGTCGAGACCAGCCTGGCCAATATAGTGAAACCCCATTTCTTCTAAAAATACAAAAATTAGGTGGGTGTGGTGGCGCATGCCTGTAGTCCCAGTTACTTGGGAGACTGAGGCAGGAGAACCGCTTGAACCCAGGAGACAGAGGTTGCAGTGAGCTGAGATCGTGCCATTGCACTCCAGCCTGGGTGACAGAGCGAGACTTCGTCTCAAAAAAAAAAAAAAAAAAAAAAAGCATTAGATCTAGATTAATTCAACCTTGCACATAGGCTTTAAAACAATCCTAAAATTTTCTCTAGCCTTCAAACATTCCCATATTTAATATATCACACATGTACATATAATACATATTATATGTATATAATATACAACACATACATATTATATATGTATTACATGTACATGTGATATATTAAATAAGGAAATGTTTAATATATCCCATATGTAATATATATGTATTATATGTACATGTGTATGCATGTATATTTATTTAAACTAATGATACTTTAAGTACTAAAATAATCGACAAATAATTTTAAGAAACTCAGTTTAAAAACTGTACTTAAAAAATTTAACACATATGCTTATATATTTCATGCAATTATAAACAGAGTTCAGTGTTTTTGAATAGATCAGACTATGTTCAATGGTAAGTCACATCACTTAAATAGCAAGTAAAGAATAATCTTAGAATTAGTCTGAGGTAGAAAAAAACAGTGCTACAATGAGAGATGAAGGAAAAGTAGCATGGAACTAATCTCTGACACTTGCTCCAATACACTAAGAGTTTAAAAAGAGTTCTTCAAGACATTTAGACTAAGATTAGCTGTAAACAAAAGAAATCATTAGAAAAAAATTGTTCTAGGAAAAAAATGGTTGAGACAATTAGTTCAGTTTGGCTGGTGATATAGCTCAGAAGTCTATACAGTGAGCAAGGATCTAGATAAGGGCACTTCCATCTCAGCATTATTGGCATTTTGGGCTGAATAATTCTTTGTTGTGGGGGTTGCCCTATGCACTGTAGGATGTTTAGCAACATCCCTGGCCTCTATTCACAGTACCAACTCTCTAGCTGTAACAACCAAAAATATTTCCAGACGCTGCCATATGACTCAGTGGTTGAAAACCACTGCTCTAGAGAGAAACCTGCTAGACTCCCACCTTCCTGGCCCGATTCCCCACTCTCCTGCCCTCTAAATCCCACTCCTCTAGGACTGAACTTTCTTCTTTAAGTAGAACCTTCCCTCCTCTGTCATCTCTAGCAGTTAGTTTACAGTCTTTGGAATTATACACACTGAAGTTCTGCACATTACTGTTTCTTACTTTTCTAAGAATTATCAGCATCTGAGGACAAGGGTCATGTCCAGTCACCAAGGGAGAGCTGGCATTCAAAGACTGTTTAGGCCAGGTGTGGTGGCTCACCCCTGTAATCCCAGCACTTTGGGAGGCCGAGGCGGGTGGATCGCCTGAGGTCAGGAGTTCGAGACCAGCCTGGCCAACGTGGTGAAACCCCGTCTCTACTAAAAGTACAAAAAATTAGCTGGGCGTGGTGACACATGCTTGTAATCCCAGCTCTTTGGGAGGCTGAGGCAGGAGAATCGCTTGAACCCGGGAGGCAGAGGTTGCAGTGAGCCAAGATCACACCATTGCACTCCAGCCTAGGCAACAGGAGCAAAGCTCTGTCTCAAAAAAAAAAAAAAAAAAGACTCTTTAAAAAGAATAAAATCAGGAGGTAGAAAATGTGGTTTAGATGTTTCAGTTTTTTACTGCATACATTCTCCTGTATAATGAATTTTTTTTCCAGAAGAAAATCAAGAAGAATTAAACATATGAAGAGTATATTCATTTTGTTCTCTATGAGGTATCATTATTTAACATCTTACCAATTTCATAACTAACCATTTAGAACGACAAAGTATGTATTTTATAAGTCCAAAGTTCTAACCGAAGCTAGTGCCAAAATATATACCTTAATTACTCAAGGCAAAGTAAAACTGCTCTACGATACTCATAAGTCACTCATAACTATAACTATATTCTTCAAACGTGGCTTTTACTAGAATTCTCAATATTCATTTGTTTACTTCTGACAAAAAAAAAAAAAGAAACCGAAACAAACAAAACAAACCCACTCAAACTCTCAAGATTTATCAGTATATAAATGTGAAGGTCTTTAAATCAGTATGTAAATATTAAACAACAACAACAAAAATTAAAACCTTCACATTACTCAACTCCAAGGTTTAGCTATCTTCTATCTGCTATATAAAACAGATTTATGGTGAAGATAAACTATAACTCAATTTTGTTAAAAGCCGTAACCACTGCCAGGCACAGTGGCTCATGCCTGTAATCCCAGCACTTTGGGAGGCCAAGGCGGGGCAGATCACCTGAGGTCGGGAGTTCCAGACCAGCCTGACCAACATGGAAAAACCCTGTCTCTACTAAAAATACAAAATTAGCCAGGCGTGGTGGCGCATGCCTGTAATCCCAGCTACTTAGGAGGCTGAGGAGGCAGGAGAATCGCTTGAACCTGGGAGGCAGAGGTTGCAGTGACCCAAGATCATGCCACTGCATTCCAGCCTGGGCAACAAGAGCGAAACTCTGTCTCAAAAAAAAAACAAAAAACAAAAAACAAAGTCATAACTGCAAGATAATTACCTGGGCTAGGAATCTGGTCACGGTATTTTGGAACCTCATCGTTGAGAGTCTGAAGCATAACCCACATCGTGAATGAGAAGAGTGCAGCCAGGAACCCATAAAAAACTAGGTAGAAGAGCAAGATCAAACCTGTAAAAGAAAATAGAACTTATGAAATGTGCACATGCGTGTGTGTGTGTATGCATGTTTGGCCAGGTTAAAAAACAAACCAACTGTTCTTGCAAGGGTACGATCCCAAGCTTTGCCATGCACATAGCCAAATATCCTCATATTCAGGACACATAAATTTGCCCAAGCAAGGGGTATTTCAGCAGACAGCACCCACCCATCCCATGACCCCTCCTTTTCCCTGGTATTTCCAAGTTAAAGCAGCTTCCACCATTCATACTCTGGTTCAAAATCAAAGCTTTAAAATTCCAGCACATAGGGGAATGTTTCCCAAAATGAACTTGATGCCCTCTAAAAAGATACAAGATGGTTTTAGGTAAACAAAACCCCCAATATTTACATGTTCCTTTAAGTGGCGAATATAAAAGAATTAGTACATGAAACGCATATTTCACAGACAGTAATTATTTGCTTAAATTTAAGTTTTAAAAAGTGAGTTAATGGCTCCCACCTGTAATGCCAGCACTTTGAGAGGCTGAGATGGGAGGATCGCCTGAGCCCAGGAGTTGAGACTAGCCTGGGAAACACTTTGTCTTTACAAAAAAATTAGGTGCTCACTTCGGCAGCACATATACTAACAGTGGAACGATACAGAGAAGATTAGCATGGCCCTTGTGCAAGGATGACATGCAAATTTGTGAGTCGTTCCATATTTAAAAAATTAAAAATATATATATTTTAAAAACTGAGTTCATTGAAAGAATATCAGGAAATGTGCAGATAAGGCCAACTCATGAAGACAGCACTCAATGAATAAAGTTTAGGACACACTGGTCAAATGGCAGGGCTCGTGCAAAAGTGAAAAAAGGACAAGGTCAGAAACAAGCCCTCTGATCAATGGAATTTCATAGCTCTACTGCTAAGCACAAAGCAAGATTTGGGAGACACACGTTTCAACATTAAGGGCTTAATCTCTTTCCTTTCACAATTTGGGAACACTAAGATAGATCTATCCTGAACCAGTGATTTACTTTGGGAACACTTAAAATCAATTATTTTTCTCAAATGTCTATATTCAAAGTTCTAACATCAGAAGTGGCTGCCGACAAGTATATTAGAATACATTGGTAAAGTCACTTGTATTTCAAGGTTTAAAAACTGATCAAAGATTCATTTCTGTAATAATATATTTCTGAATATATTTTCCCCCCGGGTAGTGGCTCCACAACTTTCTTCTGATTCTCAAAAGATCCCATGACCCCAAAACAGATTGTGCTGAAAGCTAGATAACTTTTATTTCTCAACTGCAAGGCAGGAATCACCCCCAACCCCCTTTTTCAAGTAAAGGGGAAATAGTTAAAGCAATTTCATTTTATAATTTAGACTAGCATTCTACCCCTCCCCCCCAATTACCAGGTGGCCAAAATAAGGATGGAGAGGACAGAGGAGAGGAGAACAGGATGTCACCGTCAGACAGCATCACTTCCCTACCACATACTGCGATCCTGTTGCAGAAAAAGAAAAGACCAATCTCAAAGAAGTAAACAGTTTGCTGTAGAGGGAAATGAAACACACAGAAAGCCCACAGGCCAGTTTAATAAGATACAGAAGAGAAATTCTTTGAGATCTAGGTGTCTGCAGGAACGAAGGGATAAAATCCTCTACACCAGGGCTGACAGAAACTTAAATGTAATGAGTGTGGCTGTATTCCAATAAGGTTTTGCTTACAAAAATAGGCAGATTGGGGCCACAGTAGTTTGTTGACCCATGCAGTTGACATTAAAGTGGAGATGTCTGAAACAAAATTACTAAGAGTTTAATTATTTAGCAGTGTTTTTAAGTCATCTTAAAATATTCTTATTACAATACTGTTTTGAACATTTTGATTTTAAATTTCTAGGAAAATAATGTAAATTAAATTTACAAAATAGTTACAAAGCAAATAAATATATAGCAGATATGAACAAACTATATCCAAATCTGCTTTCTAAGGAACTATTACACAATGAAAATAATGAGTATAAAGAATTACATTCATACAATATATACACAAATCAACAGCTATGTCCCAAATCTGATGCCATATACTAGTGGCCATTAGAAACAAGTAAGTAAGTTATTTCCAGCAGTGAAGTGAGTTTTCCTTACTTGAACAATATCCTTCTGCCAAGAACCAAATCTAATTTTTAAAAACTTAAACTAGTCAGTCTCACATATAAATATGATACTTTATCAACCACCTCTTCCCCCTAAAAGAAAAAACAACAGAAAATAAAAACAGAAGTTGTAAATTGCTGCTCTTACCCAGGTGTAAAATGGCAGTTAAATTAGTTACTCAGATGTAGTTTGCTGATGGGGCTCTAAATGGCGGCGTCCTGACTTAGTCATGGATAGTGTTCATGGAACCTATTCAATGTGCCATGCCCGCCTCAGTGCTACTTGATGTAAGCAGAAAACAGCAAATACAGCCTAAATAGTACCTACCATATTACTAATGTTCCCTAGCTAGTTTAAAATCTTTCAAGAAATTTCCTTATTACCCAACTAAAGAAACTAACATGGGCCAGGTGCAGTGGCTCACGCCTGTAATCCCAGCACTTTGGGAGGCCAAGGCGGGCAGATCAGTTGAGGTCAGGAGTTCAAGACCAGCCTGGCCAACATGGTGAAACCCCATTTCTACTAAAAATACAAAAAATTAGCCAGACATGGTGGCGCATGCCTGTAGTCCCAGCTACTTGGGAGGCTGAGGCGGGACAATCACTTGAGTCCGGAAGGCAGAGGTTGCAGTGCACTAAAAATTACACCACTGCACTCCAGCCTGAGTGACAGAGTGAGACTCCATCTCAAAAAAAAAGAAAAAAAAAAAAAAGAAGAAACATGGACTTAAAGAATGAAGAAACATCAGTATTTTATTTATTTGAGATGGATTCTACTCTTATTGCCCAGGATGGAGTGCAATGGTGCAATCTTGGCTCACTGTGACCTCTACCTCCCGGGTTCAAGTGATTCTCCTGCTTCAGCCTCCCAAGTAGCTGGGATTTACAGGCGCCTGCCACCACTCCTGGCTAATTTTTACATTTTTAGTAGAGACGGGGTTTTACCATGTTGGCCATGGCCAGGCTGGTCTCAAACTCCTGACCTCAAGTGATCCACCCAGCTTGGCCTCCCAAAGTGCTGGGATTACAGGCGTGAGCCACTGCACCCAGCACCCCTCTTCATTTTTGTTCCTTCTCTCTCTCCTCATACTTTTGATAAGGGGGGAAGTGGGTGTGCGACAGAGATCCACCCGGAGGCAGTGCAGCAGAGTGGTTATACACATGGGCTGTGCTAGAGAATCCAACAGGGCTCAAATCCTGGCCTGACCTCTTTCCTGTGACTTTGGACAAGTGTCCTAATTTCTACCTCCATCTGAAAAAAAGTAGTAAAGATAATATCTATCTTTATTCACATGATAGAAAGGAAAATAAAGGTCAAGAGATTTGACAACATAAAAACAGAACTCCTAAGCGGGGGAAAAAGCAAGAACAAACTAGAAACATTTTGGAATGATAATGCAACTAGACTTTATGGAAGCGTATCATTCTAGTTACCCAGATATTAGGCACCTAATCGATTGCATTTTACTCTCAAAAAATGTTTTGACAAATGAGGTTTGATTCATGCAGACTCTACAAAAGAAAAAACCAAGGCTGGGCGTGGTGGCTCACACCTATAATCCCAGCACTTTGGGAGGCTGAGGCGGGCAGATCACCTGAGGTCAGGAGTTCGAGACTAGCCTGGCCAATATGATGAAACCCTGTCTCTACTAAAAATGCAAAAAATAGCCAGGCGTGGTGGTGCCCTCCTGTAATTCCAGCTACTTGAGAGGCTGAGATGGGAGAATTGCTTGAACCCAGGAGGCAGAGGCTGCAGTGAGCCGAGACTGTGCCACTGCACTCCGACCTGGGTGACAGAGAGAGACCCCTTCTCAAAAAAACAAAAACAAGAAAACAACCAGACAGGCAAGAAACCTGGCAAGACTTACCATCATGTCATCCAGGGGAAGGAGAAATGGGCCCTGTCCAGCTCTTCTGCCTCAACCACACTGGGCGTACAATTCAATTCTGGCACCAACTACCCCATGCTACAGGCTCAGTCCTCCATAGAAATGCTGCTGCAGAGGTCCTCCCACTACCCACACTTCTGACCAACTAGTAACTAATACAGGAGGTTTCCACTGCACCCTCAAGTTTGTTCACTAGAATGACTCACAGAGCTCAGGAAAGTAAGTGCTCAAATTAGGATTTCAGTTTTATTACAAAGGATACATGTAGAATGGGGTCTGGGAGGCAAGGCAGTTTCTGTGTCCTCTCCTTGAGGAATCAGGGCTATCTCCCTCCCAGCACATGTGTTTCCTAACCTGGCAGCTCCACTGAACTTCAGTGTCCAGAGTTTTTACTAGGGTTTCATTATGTAGGTATGATTGACTAAACCACAGGCCACACAATATAGCTCAGTCTCCAGCCCTCTTTCCTGCCCTCCTTGGAGGTCTGGCTAGCTCAAAGTCCCAACCATGTAGGGACTTGGTTTGGTCTTTCTGGGGGACCATGCTCCATCTTGAAGCTATCTAGGGACCCACTGCCAGTCACTTCATTAGCATAATAAAGACACTCCTACTACTCAAATTCCAGGGTCTTTAGAAGCTCTGTGCCAGGAACCTGGAAAAAACACCAAACAAAAAAAAAATTTTTTTTTTTTGAGACAGGGTCTTTCTCTGTCACCCAGGCTGGAGTACAGTGGTGCAATCAAAGCTCACTGCATCCTCAAAATCCTCGGCTCAAGTGATTCTCCTGTCTCAGCTTCCTGAGAAGTTGGGACTACAGTTGTGTGCCACCACACTCAACTGACACTTTTTTTTGGAGATGGAGTTTCTCTCTTGTTGCCTAGGCTGGAGTGCAATGGTGTGATCTCAGCTCACCACAACCTCTGCCTCCTGGGTTCAAGTGATTCTCCTGCCTCAGCCTCCTGAGTAGCTGGGATTACAGGCATGTGCCACCACACCTGGCTAATTTTGTATTTTTAGTAGAGACGGGGTTTCTCCATGTTCGTCAGGCTGGTCTTGAACTCCTGACCTCAGGTGATCTGCCTGCCTCAGCCTTCCAAAGTGCTGGGATTACAGGCGTGAGCCACTGCATCCAGCCAACAAATTCTTTATTATGCAACACCAGCACACATAATCTGGACACAGGGAAAAGTCACTGGGCTTCATGAGGGCCTGGAAATATGCCCCCTCAACACATGACTAGACCCTGTGATCTTACTCCCAACCTCTGCACACTTTCTAGCTATCTTCAGGGACCTAGATGCTAGAAAGATTGGGCCTCTCAGAAAATTCTGATGACTAGCAACCATTTCCATTTGGTAAATAAACTAGCATTCTGTTTATAGTTTAAAACATTTTAAAGCAGAGACATGTATAATTTCTAAAAAATCCATTATATGAACAGGTGCAAGTTTATAATCTTTTGTATATTTGAATTTTTAAAAACAATACTGATTTTTAACAATATTATTCGCATACCATTCACATATGTAAAGTGTGAAGTTTACATTTTATATTCAGAGTTGTATAAGCATCACCACAATAAATTTTAAAATATTTTCAACACCTCCTCCCAAAACTCCATACCCATTCCCATTCCTGTCCCTCCCTGCACCCAGTTCCTGGCAATCACTAGTCTACTTTGTCTCTACAGATCTATTTTCTGGACATTTCCTAGAAATGGAATCATGTAATACATGGCCTTTGTCACTGGCTTCTTCCATGTAAGGTGTTTTCAAGGTTCATTTATGCTACAGCATATATCAGTACTCCATTCCTTTTTATGGCTGAATAATATCCCACTGTATATGGATATACAATATTTTATTGATTCATTAATCAGATGATGTGCATGTGAGTTGTTTATATCTTTTGGCCATTATGAATAATGTTATAAACATTCATGCACAAGTTTTTGTATAAATAAATGGCTTCATTTCTCTTGGGTATATACCTGGGAGTCAAACTGCTAGGTCATATGGTAACTCTAGCCTTTTGAGTAACTGGTAGACTGTCTTCCAAAGCAGTTTCACCATTTTACACTCCTACAGCAGGGATCCAATTCCTCCTCAACCTCATTAACACTTCTTTTACTGTGTTTTCATACAGCTATCCTAGTGGATACAATGTAGTATCTCTTTGTGGGTTTAATTTGCATTTTCCCTAATGGCTAATGATGCTGGGCATTTTTTCATAAACTCATTGGTTATCTGTATATTTTCTACAGAGAACTGTCTATTCAGATCATTTCCTCATTTTTAGATTTGGTTATCTGCCTTTTTTATTAAGTTCTAGAAGTTATTTATATATAGATACAAGCCCCTTACCAAATATATAATGTGCAATTATTTTCTCCCATTCCACAAGTTATCCTTTTACTTTCCTAATAATGTTATTTAAGCAAAAAAGTTATTAATTTTGATGAAGAACCACTTATCTATTTTTTCTTTGGTTGCTTGTGCTTTTGGTGGCATATCTAAAATAACACTGACTAATCCAAGGTCATAAAGACTTGCATCTATGTTTACTTCTAAGAATTTTATAAATTAGCTCTTAAGTTTGGGTCTTTGATCCATTTTGAGTTAATTTTTGTATATGGTTTGAGGTAGGGGTCCACCTACATTGTTCTGCATGGAAAGATCCAGTTGTCCCACTACTGTTTAAAAAACTATTTGTTGGCCAGGCACAGTGGCTCATGCCTATAATCCCAGCACTTTGAGAGGCCGAGGCAGGCAGATCACCTGAGGTCAGGAGTTCGAGACCAGCCTGGCCAACATGGTGAAAACCAGTCTCTACTAAAATTACAAAAATTAGCTGGGCGTGGTAGCATGTACCTGTAATCCTAGCTACTTAGGAGGCTGAGGTGGGAGAATTGCTTCAGCCTAGGAGGCAGAGGTTGCAGTGAGCCAAGATTGTGCCATCGCACTCCAGCCTGGGTGTCAGAGTGAGACTGTCTCAAAATAAAACAAAAAACAAAAACAAAAACCCGATGAACATGTACTATTTTAATAAAATGTATGCACATATATGTATGTATACACACACTCTCACATTTTATATAATTAAAATTATTGTAATATAAAAGATTAAACAAGATTAAATAACCTGCCTAAGATTAACCTACCAGTAAAAGAAATAGACCAGTATCTCTCCATGTGGTACCTCACCTGGCCTGCTCTCCCAGGGAGTCTCAAGCTCTATTGTCTTTTCTATTAAAACTCCCATTCTCTAAATAAAAATGTCTCATTCAAGTATTCTGTGTTACTCAGGGTGATAGAAATTCACATGTGAATAATATCTGCTGCTTCTCTACAAGAGTTCAGTTATTACAAATGACAGATATGTAAACAATGAATTATAGATACTGGATGCTAGGAAAAAAAACAAAAAGAATCCTCTCTAGCAGGAAGAGGAAGAAAAGGGACATCAGAGAAAGCCACCCAGAAATAAGGTAGTTGGCTCACCAAAGATGGAGAGAAGAAGGGAGCTCTGGGTCAAAGACTAGGTGATGAGATGGAGTACCACAGCAGGAGCAGTCAGGTGAGCACAGCTTTGCTTCTCTCAGTATGCATGAGCCCCTGGTGCCAAGCAACTAGCAACAGTAGCAGCAGCATCTGCTTGAAGTGGGAACAGGGAGCTTGGGCTGGAAAAGTGGGCCATGTTCTGAATGGGTTGGTGAAAGGTTACAGGAGCAGACAGCCTCCACACCCAGGCTGCTCTTGGCTATACAGGCTACCTCCATCCCCGAATGTTGTAATAGGAAAGTCTAAACACACAGAAGAGGAGCACAAAACCAGTAATTATCACACATTCAAAATAAAACTAATCCATAAAGAAAAGTACCAAACTCAACAAAGACAGCAATGCCTGAAAACACTGGGCTGTATCAGCAAATAGAACAAAGAAAAATAAGCATAATTAAAACAGTAGAAGGCGAAGGATAATTTTTAAAAATTAGATATCATATTCTGATTATTGAAATAAAAAACTTAGTAGAAAAGCTTAACTGAAGAAGAATCAAAACTGAAGAAGAACCCAGACAGTTATGAAAATGAAAAAGCAAACCAAAGACTGGGAAAAAATATTTGCAAAACATAAAATAAATGACTCACTCCTATCTAGAATATATGAAGAACTTTTACAACAAAACATATTACTTATTTTATTTTAGAGACAGGGTCTCGTTCTGCTGCCCAAGCTGGAGCACAGTGGCACAATCATAGCTCCCTGCAGCCTCAAACTCCTGGGCTCAAGCAATCCTCCTGCCCCAGCCTCCCCAGTAGCTAGGACTACAGGCACATACCACCGTGCCCAGCTAATTAAAAAAAAATTTTTTTTTTGTAGAGAAGGCGGTCTTCTTAAGAAAAAAATTTTTTGTAATTTTACTAGAGATGGGGTTTCACCATATTGGCCAGGCTGTTCTTGAATTCCTGACTTCAAGTGATCCTCCTGCCTCGGCCTCCCAAAGTACTAGAATTACAGGCGTGAACCATCATCCCCGGCCGAGAAGGGGATCTTGCTCTGTTGTCCAGGCTGCTCTCAAACTCCTGGACTCAAGTGATCCTCCCACCCTGGCCTCCCAAAGTGCTGGGGTTAGAAGTGTGAGCCACCGCACCCAGTCCAAGACACATTTTTTGAAGCAGGCAAAAGATCTGAACCGAAACTTCACCAAGATGTAAGGATTGCAAAAATAAGCCCATAAAAAGTGTGTTCCAAATCATTAGTCACCAGGGAAGAGAAGTCAAAACTATAATGAGCTCCACTACATACCCACCAGAATGCTAGAAATTTTAAAGACTGACCGTACCATGTAATGACCCAGAAGTGGAACAACTGAAACTCTCACATCCTGCTGGTGGGAATGTTTTTTGTTGCTGTTGTTGTTTTTAAAAAGAAAAAGAAAAGTTTGACAATTTTTTGAAAAGTTAGCAACATGCACACCTACCAAAAGATCCAGCCAATCTACTCCTAGATATTTACCCAAGAAAAATAAAAGCCCATGTTCACACAGTAGGGAAATGTGAATGTTCAGACACTTTATTTATAATCACTGAAAACTGCAAACAACCCAAATATCCACCAACAGTTGAATTAATAAATTTGGCTATATCCATACAATGCAATACTATTCAGCAATAAGAACTATGGATACACATGGAAACACAGATGGATCTCAAAATAATTATGCTAAAGAAAAAAGAGGCGGGACGCAGTGGCTCACGCTTGTAATCCCAGTACTTTGAGAGGCTGAGGCAGGTGCATCACCTGAGGTCAGGAGTTAGAGACCAGCCTGGCCAACATGGTGAAACCCAGTCTCTACTAAAAATACAAAAAATTAGCCAGGCATGGTAGCGGGCACCTGTAATCCTAGCTACTCGGGAGGCTGAGGCAGGAAAATTGCTTGAACACAGGAGGCAGAGGTTGCAGCGAGCTGAGATCACGCCACTGCACTCCAGCTCGGGCGACAGCGTAAGAGTCCATCTTAAAAAAAAAAAAAAAAGAAAAGAAAAAGAAAGAAAAAAGAGACAATAACATGCACAGGAGCTGTCATCTCCTATGAGACCCTCCCCCCCAAAAAAACATAAAGCATGATTCCACATACAGACATACACCACGTAACATTTCAGTCAGTGACAGACTGCATACACAACAATAGTCCCATTAAGATCATAATAAAGCTGAAAAATTCCTATGGCCTAGTGATGTCGCAACACAATGCATTACTCACGTGTTTGTAGCAATGCTGGTATAAACAAACCTACCAGTCACATAAAAGTCTAGTATGCAACAACTATGTACAATGCATAATACTTAATAATGATAATAAACTGCTATGGGTTTATATATTTACTATGCTATACTTTTTGTTGTTATTTTATAGTGTACTCCTTCTACTTACAAAGTTAACTGTAAAAAGCCTCAGGCAATCCTTCAGGAGGTATCCAGAAGAAGGCATTGTCATCACAGAGGACAGCCCCATGCGTGTTGCTGCCCCTGAAGACCTTCCACTGGGGCAAGAGATGAAGGTGGAAGACGGTGATACTGATGATTCTGACTCTGTGTAGGTCTAGGCTAATGTGCATGTTTGTGTCTTAGTTTTTAACAAAAAAGTTTAAAAAGTTAAAACTTTTAAATAGAAAAAACGTTATAGAATAAGGATATAAAGAAAATATTTTTATGCAGCTGTACAATGTGTTTGTGCTTTAAAAGCTAAGTGTTATTAAAAGTATATAAAGTCGCTGGGTATGAAGGCTCACACCTGCAATCCCATAGCTTTGGGAGGCTGAGATGGGAAGATTGCTTGAAGCCAGGAGTTCGAGACCAGCCTGGGCAACATATCAAGACCCCATCTCAATTAAAAAAAAAAGTTGTAAAAAGTTACAGTAAGCTAAGGTTATTACTGAAGTAAAAAAAATTTTAATAAATTTAGTGTAGCCTAAGTGTACAGTGTTTATAAAGTCTACAGTAGGGTACAGTAATGTTCTAGGCCTTCACATTCACTCACCACTCACTCACTGCAACTGCAGTCCTGCAAGCTCCATTCAAGGTCAGTGCCCTATACAGGTATACCATTTTTTATGTTTACATGGTATTTTTACTGTACCTTTTCTATGTTGAGATATGTTTACAGACAAATACTTACCATTGTGTTACAATTGCTAACAGTATTCATCCAGTAACATGTTGTACAAGTTTGTAGCTAGGAGCAACAGTCTATACCATATGGCCTATATGTCTAGAGGGCTATGCCATCTAGATTTGTGTAAGTCCACTTTATAATGTCTGCACAACAATGAAATCAATGAACACAGCTAAGCACATTTCTCAGAAGGCATGGCTGTATTTAATACAGACTGTCAAAAAGCAGATTTTTGCTTGGAGCCTGGGGAGGTAAGAACAGAGACGGGTTACAAAGTGCCAAGAGGGAATGTTTGGGGTGATAAATGTTCATTATCTTGATTACAGTGACAGTTTCATGAATACAGCATATGCACACACATATACATGAGTGTATACCAAAACTTCAAATATGTGCAGTTTATTGTATGTTAATTATACCTCAATAAAGCTGTTAAAGACAAACAAAAACTTAACCTCAGGAGAACCGGTCAAGCTGAAGAAAAATTCAGTGAGCTAAAGATCAAGTCAGGTATTCTATGACACTGGGCTAACAGAGAAGGAGTATATGAAAAATTGTTGAGACATTGGGGAGCGAACCAGAAATACAAACAAATCTAATAGGAACTCCACAGGAAAAGAGGGTGGGGCAAGAACTCTCAAATAAATAACAAGCTTGTGTCTAGATTGGAAATGTTAAAAAATACTGGAAAACATCCTACACCTAGAAACAAAAAGGTAAAATTTTAGAACATCAAGAATAAAGAGAGCTGGGTGTGGTGGCTCACGCCTGTAATCTCAGCACTTTAGGAGGCCAAGGCGGGTGGATAGCTTGAGATCAGGAGTTCGAGACCAGCTTGGCCAACATGGTGAAACCCCGTCTCTACTAAAAATAAAAAAATTAGTCAGGTGTGGTGGTGTGTGCCTGTAATCCCAGCTACTCGAGAGGCTGAGGCAGGAGAATTGCTTTAACCTGAGAGGTGGAAGCTTGTGGAGGCTGCAGTGAACCAACGGCACCACTGCACTCCAGCCTGGGTGAAAAAAAGAAAAAACTAAGGCCAAGAGGAAAACTACATAAGGCAATGGTAAGCAGAGATCTGCTAAGACTTACTGGTAACATCTAAGATGTTTTAATTGCTTTTCCTTATCAATTCTGAGGAATAAGTTGCATATAGTAAGTTTCCTCCATTTCAGGTATACAATTCCAGTTAGTTTTGACCGTTGTATAATCTGTGAAGCTACCACTCCATTAAAGATATAGAACATTACCATCATGTCCAAAAGGTTCCTTGTACCCCTTTGCAATCTACACACCCTTCCCCAGGCAGCCAATGATTTTGTCACTGTGTTTGTATTTTACATAAGGCTAAAGTTTTAAATTTGTCTATATTCGATAACTGTTTTTTTTTTTTTTTTTTTGAGACAGTCTCACTGTCACCCAGGCTGCATGCAGTGGCTCGATCTCCACTTGCTGCAGCCTCTGCCTCCCAGTTCAAGCGATATTTGTGCCTCAGTCTCCTGAGTACCTGGGATTACAGGCATGTGTCACTGCGCCCAGCCTATATTCAATAACAATTTGTAATTAAAATGTCAATAATGTGGCAGGAATAATTTAAAAGTGGTAATAATAAAGGACATTATCAGAGTCAGTTAAAAAATCCACTTAATGCTGTTATAGAAGACAATCTAAAATTAAAACACCAATGGCTGAAATAAACAGGAAAATAAAATAGGTCTTGGCTAACAAAAGAAATGTAGATATGGCATTATTACTGTATGCAAACTAGAATTCAAGTAAAAAAGCATTTGCAAGGGTGAAGATACTGTGTATTTAATAAAAGTAAATAAAAACACATAAAGAAGATACAGCATAATAGCCATGAACCTCTGTGATGCTAAGTGGCTTCAAATGATTAAAGCAAAAGCAGAGTTATAAAATTCACCACAATCATGACCAGAGATGTTAACATACCTCTCCAGAAACCCACAGATTGAGTAAAGGACAATAAAAAGGGCAATATGTATTTTTAAAACACAACAGTTACCTAGTATACGTAGAACTTTGTAGTCACCAAGAAATGTACTCTCTACAAACTTGGAGCACTGCCCCCAAACTGACCATGACTTACATTACAAAAACAAAACACAATTCAAAACTAAAAAACATTAAAAAAAAAAAAAGAGGCCACATTCTCTAACATCTCAAAATAAATACATTAGAAATTAACAATACAAATTTAGAAAGTTGTATCTCAATCCCTGAATTAAAAAAATAAACAGATATCCAAAAATTCAAAATAATGTAATCAGAGCAGAACTCAAAGTAAAACCCATAGCCCTAGATGCATTCATTAAAACATCATTAAAATATACGACTAACAAAAAAGCCAGATTTTTAGCTCAAGACTAAAATAAATACAAAGAAAGTAGGAGAGATTTAAGATAAAAACACAAGTTAATGGACACAAAATGTAATGAAAAACCACACCAAAACCATTCAATACATTTAAATAATAAATCAACTTGATCAAAAGTGTTTTCAATTAGTAAATGTGAAAACAGATGAAATATAAAATTTTTTAGGAAAATTAAAATGTTCAAACCATGAATTTTTACAAAAAAGAGGTTTACCCCAGTAAAAGACACCAAGTCTAAATGGCTTTAGTTGGTTCTCTCAAAATGGAAAGAACAGACTATTTTCTATACATAAACTATTCTTTGTGTATGCTCTGTAAGTTACCTTAATGGTTTTTATAAGGCTTGCACTATTTGGATACTAAAACTGAACAGGTAGTATTGACACAAATTTACACATGTATTTTACTTTACAATCACGAATACAGAGCCTACTATATAGTGTGATGATACACAGGAATCAAGATACAGATCAACAAAACAATATCCTAAAAAGAATCCATATAAAATGGAATTTTTCATTTAACAAAGTTGCCAATTCATATCATTGGGGAAATGATGGATTATACAACATATAGGGATAAGTGATTAATAAAAGAACATAGAAGACTGTTAAATGTGATAATGTTCATTTAAAACCATTACAATTAAAAAAATGAACCAAAGTAAGAGTTAAGAGACAAGAGAACAAAAAGATGAGTCCATAAAGAATATTTACAAGTATAACAAAGGCTTAATATTCAAAGTGTATCAAAATTTCCTTTAACCAGTAAGAACATAACACAGACTGGGGGCCGTGACTCACCCCTGTGATCCCAGCACTGTGGGAGGCTGAGGCAGGCAGATCGCTTCAGCTCAGGAGTTTGAGACCAGCCTGGGCAACATGGCAAAACCCAGTCTCTACTAAAAATACAAAAATTAGGTGGGCGTGGTGGCTCACGTCTGTAATCCCAGCACTGTGGGAGGCAGAGGTGGGCAGATCACTTGAGGTCAAGAGTTCGAGACCAGCCTGGGCAACATGGCAAAACCCAGTCTCTACTAAAAATACAAAAATTAGGTGGGCGTGGTGGCTCACGCCTGTAATCCTAGCACTGTGGGAGGCTGAGGCAGGCAGATCACTTGAGGTCAAGAGTTCGAGACCAGCCTGGCCAACATGGTGAAACCCCATCTCTACTAAAAATACAAAAATCAGCCGGGCGTAGTGGCGGGCACCTGTAATCCCAGCTACTTGGGAGGCTGAGGCAGAAGAATCGCCTGAACCCAGGAGGTGGGGGTTGCAGTGAGCCAAAATCATGTCACTGCAGTCCATCCTGGGTGACACAGCAAGACTCCATCTCAAAAAAAAAAAAAAAAAAAAGCCCCACAAAAAAACAAACAAACAAAAATCAAAAAATTAGCCAGGTGTGGTGGCATACACAGGTAGTCCCAGCTACTCAGGAGGCGAGGCAGGAGGATCGCTTGAGCCTAGGAGGCAGAGTGAGCTGAGACCATGCCACTGCACTCCAGCCAGGGTGACCGAGCCACACTCTGTCTCAAAAAAAAAAAAAAAAAACCAAAAAAAGAAAAAAAATTAGATTACAGGCATTTTTTAAAAATTAAAATTGAGCAAATATAAAAATATTGAAGAAATTACAAATTAAACCAACCAGATAGATACCAGCATCCTATCAAAATGGAAAAAATTGCACAATATTTTTGTATGATTGTACAATATTGTTATAATATCCAGTGCTTGAGGAGAAAAGGTACTTTTATCCACTGCTGGTGGGAGTATAAACTGGTACAGCTTTTTTGGAGAACTGTATATATATATATATATATGTGTATATATATGTATATGTATATACACACATATATGTAGATATACGTGTGTGTGTGTGTGTGTGTGTGTGTGTGTGTGTATATATATATATTTTTTTTTTTTGAGACGGAGTCTCGCTCTTTTTGCCCAGGCTGGTGTGCAGTGGTGCAGTCTTGGCTCACTGCAACCTCTGCCTCCTGCGTTCAAGTGATTCTCTTGCCTCAGCCTCCCAAGTAGCTGGGATTACAGGCACCTGCCACCACGCCCAGCTAATTTTGTATTTTTAGTAGAGATGGGGTTTCACCATGTTGGCCAGGCGGTCTTGAACTCCTGACCTCAGGTGATCCGCCTGCCTTGGCCTCCCAAAGTGCTGGGATCACAGGCATGAGCTATTGTGCCCACTCAGAACAATATATTCATAAAAATAAATACATATTATAAACTGGCAATTCCATTTCTCAGTTTATCCTAGATAAAAAGTTGCACTGCAGCAATTTTTAAGATAAAAATTGGAAACAATTTAAACATTCATCAGAAAGAAATATATATATTCTATAGTATAATCTCCACACTATGGAATATTATGTGATATGATTTGTCACTGTGCTCCACCCAAATCTCATCTCAAATTGTAATCCCCACATGCTGGGGGAGGGGCCTGGTGGGAGGTGACTGAATCATGGGGGGCAGACTTCTCCCTTGCTGTTCTTGTGATAATGAGTTCTCATGAGTCTGGTTGTTTGAAAGTGTGTGGCACTTCCCCCTTGGCTCTCTCTCTCTCTCCTGCCACCATGTAAGAATAAGAAGTGCCTTGCTTTCCCTTCGCCTTCTGCCATGATTGTAAGTTTCCTGAAGCCTCCCCAGCCATGTGGAACTGTGAGTGTATTAGTCTCTTCTCATGCTGCTAATAAAGACTTATCAGAGACTGGATACTTTATAAAGGAAAGAGGTTTAATTGACTCAGTTCCACATGGCTGGGGAGGCCTCACAATCATGGCAGAAGGTGAATGAGAAGCAAAGTCACATCTTACATGGCGGCAAGCAAGAGAGCGTGTGCAGGGGAACTCCCATTTATAAAATCCACCAGATCTCATGAGACTTACTCACTATCTCAAGAACAGCACAAGAAAGACCTGCCCCCATGATTCAATTACCACCTACTCAGTTCCTCCCATGGCATGTGGGGATTATGGGAGCTACAATTCATGATGAGATTTGGGTGGGGACACAGCCAAGCCATATCATGTGAGTCAATTAAACCTCTTTTCTTTATAAATTACCCAGTCTCAGGTAGTTCTTTATAGCAGTGTGAAAATAGACGAATACATTATGCTATGAAAAGGAATGACACAAACCTATATATACAGCCAAAACATATTAAGTGAAAAAAAATCAAGTGCCAGAACATATGAGTTTCCTATTACTCAGGTAAAGGTAGACAAGAACCTACTTATTTCTATATACTCCACATATATACAGAAACATGTTTATATACATATATAAAATGGTGCTGAAAAAAGGACTGACAGGAAACCTGATAGTCATCTGTAGGAAACACTCTGAGACTGGTGAAGGAGGTAGAGAGAAACACACGAATGTATTCATATTCTCCAACACTCAATTAGGAATGTTTACCCATGCACAGAAAAGTTGAGTGAAACCTAAAAGTGAACACCCATAAACCCATCAAGATTCTACAATTAACATTTTACTGTATTTATCTCATTTTAAAGATTCAAGTTGCAAACATCAGAGAACAATTCAGCATGCATATTAACTAAAATTGAGAAAAAATGCATATTCAGTGAAATACACAAATCTCCAATATACCACTTAATGAGTTTTGACAAATGCATTCACTTATGATCCAAAGCCCTATTCAAGATACAGAACACTTATCATCACCCTGAAAGTTCCGTCACGTCCCTTCCTAGTCATTCTCCCTGTCCACTGCCCTAAAGGCAACCACCGTTTTGGGTTTTTTTTTCCAGCATAGGTAAGAATTGCTTATTTTAGAATTTCACATAAATAGTACATATAGTATGTACTCTCTTTGGTAAGGCTTTCGTTCCCAGTCAACCTGTGAGATTCATCACATTTTGTACATCTGTAGTTCATTCCTTTTTACCATTGAGTAGTATTCCATTGTGTAGACATGCAAGTTTATCTATCGCCTAGCTGATAAAAACCTGAACTGTTCCCAGTTTGGAACTATTATGAATAGGGCTACTATGAATATTTTTGTACAAGGGCATTTTGTGAACGTATGTTTTCATTTCTCTTGGATAAACACACCTAAGAGTAGAACTGCTGGCTCAGGGGGTGGGTATATATTTACCTTTATAAGACACTGCCGGACCTTTATGGACATGCCACATATTACCTATTAAAAAGCATTTACACACTTAACAGGCGTTACCCAGGGAAGAAGCTGAGGATGATGTTGGACTTACTGATATTCACATCTGTACTATAAAAATAATGGTGTTACTTTTGTTATAAGAAAAGAACAAAGCCAAGAGTCCACATCCCATTTAAGACCAGTTCAGATTTCTTGAGTCAGACTACACTGACCACTCACCAACTCTAACTTCTAAAGCAAACCACGGCTGCTGCTATTTTTGTAAATAAAATGCTAGCCATGCCCGTTAGTTCTATGGCCAATTTCAAGCTACAGTAATGGAGTTAGGTAGTTGCAACAAACACCGTGTGGTCAGCAAAGCCAACAATAACGTGGTCCTTTGAATCTTGCTGCCTCCCATTCTAAAGCATTTATATAGGTAGGCTTTGTTTGTAATTTCAAAGTTACATTTGAAACTATCTCATACAATGTCTTTTTTCTTTTTTTTGAGGTATGGTCTCACTCGGTCACCCAGGCTGGAGTGCAGTGGCACAATCATGGCTCACTGCAGCCTTAACCTCCCAGGCTCAAGTGATTGTCCAGCCTCAACCTCCTGAGTAGCTGGAACCAAAGATGTGCGCTACCACAGCCAGCTAATTTTTTAAAATTATTTTTTGTAGAGATGGGGTCTCCTTATGTCATCGAGGCTGGTATTGAATTCCTGGCCTAAAGTAGTCCTCCCATCTTGGCCTCCCAAAGTGCTGGGCTAAAAGGCATGAGCCATCACATCTGGCTGAACTTTTTTCTTTTATAGAGGAAACAAGGCTAAGAGATCTTGAGTTATCTAAGCTTTAACAGAGATGTGGAACTAGAATTTAGGTCTATGAGTCCTATCTGGTCATCTTCTCAGTATATTGGTGTATTCTGAGATGCATCAAGTAAAAATATATAAACCTACCAGTTCACTTTTTATTATGATGCCCTATCTGGAAACTTTAAAAATTAATTAGAAATGTAGTAGAGCAGAGCCATTGTGAGCTGGGTGATAGAATTACACCTTTATATACAGATACAACATTTTAGATGTTATAGGAAATAAGTGGTATTATTTCCACCTGAGTATATCAGAGAAGGCTTATGGCAGAGCCAGCACTGAAGCTAGGTCTGTGAAATAAGGAAGAATTCGTGTGCACAGAACGAAGAGATTGGGGAAGGAACAGACAGGGGTTCCAGACTAAGGGTCTTAGATACATCCGTGTAGCTACAACATAGGGTGCATAATGGGGTGTGGGCAAGGTGGGAAACGATGGGTTACTTAGGGTTGGAAACAGCTCCACGCCCACATACAATAAACCTGGAATGCCAGACTCTCTGGAACTTACCTAAACTTTCTGGAAGCAGTAGCGACCCAAACACAGTTTTGGGGTACAGAAGGTAATATGATCAAAGCTGCTGCCTTAGAAATAACCCGACAGCAGTGGGCTACATTGCTTAAGTCACAATGATTCTCACTGATTCTTTGGATCTTACTGGAGATGCACCAGTAGTTAAGACCCACTTTCCCCAGGGTCAACAACACTACAGGGGTGTGTGTGTGTGTGTGTGTGTGTGTGTGTGTGTGTGTGTTTTAAAGCAGCAGATAAAAGCTGGAAAGCCAATCGTCTATTTGAAGCTGGAACAACTGTGAAACAATTACAAAGATCTTCATCTGGTGCTTCAAGTTTTTAAATCACAGAGTTTATAAGAAAAGGCATGCGCTGGTCAGGCACAGTGGCTCACGTCTGTAATCCCAGCACTTTGGGAGGCTGAGGCGGACAGATCACCTGAGGTCAAGAGTTCGAGATCAGCCTGACCAATATGATGAAATCCCGTCTCTACTAAAAATACAAAAATTGCCAGGCGTGGTGACATGTGCCTGTAATTCCAGCTACTCGGGAGGCTGAGACAGGAGAATCACTTAAACCTGGGAGGCGGAGGTTGCAGTGAGCCAAGATTGTGCCATTGCACTCCAGCCTTGGCAACAAGAGCGAAACTCCATCTGAAAAACAAAAAAAGAAAAAAAGAAAAGAAAAGAAAAAAGAAAAGGCACTACCAGATCCTGATAAAATGAGGACAAGGTTGGTGGGAGTGTTAATGAAATTTGGTACAGGTGGCTAGGATTATGAAGCTAGGAAAAATGAGCATCTCAGATGTCCTCTGAACGTGTGTCTTGATGGGGATAAAGAGAAAATGGTAAACAAGTCAAAGAAAATTAATTCCTAAAATAATTGTAGTACTAGTAATGGGGATATGGGCCACAAAGATTCAAGAGGTTCAAGCGATGTTATTGAATAGCACCGGCACAATTTGGCTAAGTCTGGAGCCTAGATGACAGGATAGTGAAGCTGTTTTTTAAAACTGCAAAAATAGGAGCAATACAGAACCTCAGGGAAGGAAGGGAAACGAGCTATTTACCAGATGATGTTATGTGGTATGAAAGTTAGTTAAGACATCTAAGCCTCACACTCTTAGATTTGTGGGATATGCAGAAAGCAACTGAGAATAAACAGGGGCCTGGAACCTGAGAGAGATGTCAACCAAGAAGTAAAATCTGTAATGATCTTTGCAGTTGTTATATGACATTGCCAGGAAAGAAGAAGAGAAAACAAGGCCAAAGACAGCACCTGAGATACATACATTGCATTAGTCAGGGCCTAGAGGGACAGAACTAATAATATGTATATATCTCCTTGAGGAACAAGGAGAGCCAGTCTGAGTCCCAAAACCAAAGAACATGGAGTCTAATGTTTGAGGGTAGGAAGCATCCAGCATGGGAGAAAGATGTAGGCTAGTAGGCTAGGGCCAGTCTCTCCTTTTCACGTTTTTCTGCCAGCTTTATATTCGCTGGCAGCTGATTAGACGGTGCCCACCCAATTAAGAGTGGGTCTGCCTTTCCCAGCCCACTGACTTAAATGTTAATCTCCTTTGGCAACACCCTCACAGACACACCCAGGATCAATACTTTCTATCCTTCAACCCAATCAAGTTGACACTCAATAATATTAACCATCACAAACATTTAGAAGACAGGAAGAGCAAACAAGAAGGAACTAGGAAAGGAATGGTTAGAGAGCTAGGGAGTGGGAGCAGGAGTATGTAAAAGGCCACTTTTTATGAGCCAGATACTGCCAACATGCAAAAACCAAAAGAAAAGTACCCCATGCCTTGCAGGAAGGTCACTTCCAAAGTCATATCTTACCCACAGCACCAGCAAAATCCTGAGAAGTCACAAATAAGAGCTAGCTCCACAAATGACTCAGTAACAAAGTTTAAACAGGTATGTGGGAGGTTATTATGTTAAAAAAAATTTTCCGAAATATTATTAGTAATAGCACCCCGTAAAGGAAGAAGGGCACTATTAAATAAACTCCCATTAAATTTGAGAGCAGGTAAAAGAAAAAAAGACTTTATGAGGGTCTCATAAAAGCAGTATAAGAAGCTGAAAAGAGCAATAAAGCAGGAAGCAAACCTAAATAAAATTTTGCCCTGGTTCTGTCACTATTATCGATGCGTGATCCAGGCATGTCACAAACCCAGCTGAGTCTCCAATAAGAAAGTTAAGTGGAATAATCACTAAGCTTCTTTTGAACACTGAACTTCCATGAAAACCCATCAGTACTCTAACAAAAGAAAAAGGAAAATGCCCCAAAATTGAGGGGACGATAATACTATGGGTACACCAATACCGTCAAACACTGTGAAGCCATTAAAAACAATACTGCAGAAGACTAACTTTATGGAAACATTCATAGTACTGCTCATTCAACCAGTTTGTATTACATTCCTAGTAAGTGCTAGGACAGGCCAGGGGTTAGAGAATCAAAGAGGAATAAGACAAGAATAAGATTATAGTCTAGTAAATAGGCAATGACAACAATATATAAAGTTATAAATGCTATGATAGAAAAAGGTTTTATTTATTTTATTTTGTTGAGTCTTAACTTTTTTTTAGATAGGCTAACTCTATCACCTAGGCTGGAATGCAGTGGCACAATTACAGCTCATTGTAGCCTCGACCTCCTGGACTCAGGTGATCCTCCCACCTCAGCCTCCCGAATAGTTGCAACTACAGGTCATTATCAAAGTCTGATTGCAAAAACTCACTATGCCACCACACCTGGCTAATTTTTTGTATTTTTAGTAGTGACAGGGTTTCACCATGTTGCCCAGGCTGATTTCTAACTCCTGGCCACAAGTGATCCGCCCACTTCGGCTTCCCAAAGTGCTGGGATTACAGGCAAGAGCCACTGCACCTGGCCTTAATGCAAAGAGGAGTTCAAAGATGTTTTCTGGGTATCAGACTATCAAAGCTGACATCTGATCAGCCAGACCAACATGGAATAAGGGGATGACAGGCCCAGAAGCTAGGAAACAGCCCAGAAGGAGTAGGAAATAACTATGTGGAATGGTAGAGAGAGATGACAGGAGAGAAGTAAGCCACTGGAGAGAAGTAAGCCACTGAGATTTTAAAGAGTTTGTATGTCGTGCTAAGGAGCCCTTGAGAACAACACAGATTTACATGAACAGATAACCTATGAAACATCCAACTGGAGATTTCTGATAGGCAGGTGGTTATAAGAACATTAAAAACTCATGAGGCCGGGCGCGGTGGCTCACGCCTGTAATCCCAATACTTTGGGAGGCCAAGGCATGTGGATCACCTGAGGTCAGGAGTTTGAGATCAGCCTGACCAACATGGAAAAAAACCCTATCTCAGCTAAAAATACAAAAATTAGCTAGGCATGGTGGCGCATGCCTGTAATCCCAGCTACTTGGGAGGCTGAGGCAGGAGAATCGCTTGAATCCGGGAGGCAGAGGTTGCGGTGAGCCGAGATCGCACCATTGCACTCCAGCCTGGGCAACAAGAGCGAAACTCTATCTCAAAAAACAAAACAAAACAAAATTGTATGATTAGATATGCAGCTTTGGGAGTCCCAACAGAGATAGTAACTAAGCCACCAGACTAGATAAATTCAACAGGAAGTATGTATGGTCACCATAAAGGTGACAGACCCAAGGACACCTCCGGCACATCAACATTTAGGAAAAAGGCAGAGGAATAAAGACCATTCTCCTTAAATGTTAAATGATAAGATCAGGTATTTAGGTATATTTTAAAAACTTATTTATACATAGGAAAAAGACATAAAATGTTAATAGTGGTTATATTAAGTGGTTAAAGATTACAGGTGACTTTTCTTCAAAACCAACAGAATGAATGCAAAATTAGAAAATAATTAAATTTATCTTTCAAGGTTAAATGGGTGTTTCCTCCTATTTCACAATCAGTGTTAAATGACTGGTCCTTAATCAAATGATGATAAAATCATGGAAAAGTTGTTACTGTAGACAGGAGGGCTTTTAAGACTTCTTTTAATACAACTAGTTTAATTGTACAGATATAAATCCAAAAGTCAATTTCAAAGAAATCGAATTACATCAGGGGTGGGGAGAGGCTCTTTAATAATCTTAAAGCACTCGTACTACCATAATTACAATGGTATTGTAACACAACACATACACTTACCCTTTCTCTCCCTCCCACCACAGGACTACTTCCTGGACAATCCAGGAAGTACTTTCTCCTGCTAGATAATGGCTCAGTACCTGCCCTTCTCTTCTGCTGCTGTCACCACATGTACCATTGGCCTGCGTTTATAGCCTGCACACAGGGTAAGGCAAGTCCTGTTACTTTCCCAGTGATGCACATTTTTGTAAAGTTTGTAAAGCTTCCATTTATGCCTGTGTTCCATTATTGGAACGCTAAGCATGTGGGAGTTATATCCTACTGCTCAATGTCCTTGCCAAGGTCTCATTGCAAAAATTTAAAAAATTGCAACCTCCAGCATAAATGGGTTAATGGCACACTCCACAGGACAAAGAACACCATCTTACAAAAATTATGTGACAGACAATGGAAAACAAACACATCTGCCTTCTCCCCTACTGTCAGATGCCCCAGATGGGATGAAGCCTGATCTCCAAAGCAGAACAATTACTGAGCCATGACCCAGAAGTGACAGAAAATGGCACTTCATGGAACTATAGTAAAAGAAAAGGCACACAAATAAAATATAGGTGCTAACAGTTTTGGTCCAGAATTCTGACTAGGCTTGGAAATCACTGACTTGAGTTTTAAGTTAATATTAATACAAAGCATTTACTGACAGACCACCTTAATAAAGATAATGAACCCCAAAGAAGCTCACAAGTAGATGTTATTAAATGACAACACATCATGGCATAGTTGGTTTTTCTTTTCTTTTTTTTTTTTTTTGGAGGTGGAGTCCTGAGCTTGTCGCTCAGGCTGGAGTGCAGTGGCACGATCTTGGCTCACTGTAACCTCCACCTCCCAGGTTCAAGCAATTCTCCTGCCTCAGCCTCCAGAGTAGTTGGGATTACAGGCACCCGCCACCATGCCGGGCTAATTTTTGTACTTTAAGTAAAGACGGATTTCGCCATGTTGGCCAGGCTGGTCTCAAACTCTGACTTCGGGTGATCCGCCCGCCTCAGTCTCCCAAAGTGCTGGGATTACAGGCATGAGCCACCATGTCCCGCCTGGTTTGTTTTTTAAAAAATCTCTGGCCTTGGAGTCTGAAGCCCCAAGGATTTTATCACTAATTCCCTGAGTGAATTTTGGCAAATCAGATGACCCATAAGTTTAATTTTGCCACCTATGAAATGAAGGCACTGGGCTAGATTAGTGGCTTTCAAGAGTTTTTGGACTATGAGCCAAAGTAACAAATACAGTTTACACTGGGGTATCTATATATGCAAAATACACAAAAGTTTCATGAAACAACACTTTTTTTTAAGCTAGAATAAACCTATTAGGTAAAATAAACATATTTTTACTATTCTATTTCATCATTAAAAAAATGTTAATGGCAACACTTGGCCCACTACTAGTAGATTAAATAACACTAGATCTCTAAGCTTCATTAATTTGACTCTAATTGTATTCAATGAACTTAAGTTATTTAATATTTTGCAAACATCAGCCACTAGGTGCTCAATTTTCTTTGTCCTGTGTATTCATAAATGGCAACTATTTATTGCTGACTTATACTTACTTTTCAGCTTGAAAACCAGTGCTAAGTACACTTGGATCACCCAACTAGTTGGCTTTAGGTTACTGTGAAAATCACATGAGGTAACTTATGTGTATATAAGCATTTTGAAACTGCTGTAACCACCTGTAAGATATTAGCCAAATACACAGTAAAGCGGCCACTCAAAATCTTTACGTAGCTGTTTTAAATAAGGCAATGCAATGTAACATGCAACATTTTCACTTTATCCAAAATGTAAATAGCAAAACTACCTTTTAAATATGTGTGCTTTTTGATGTATCCAATGCACTTGGAGAGGAACCTTAGATCAAAATGAGACAAACATACTAAAGACTTAAATGTGTAAAAATAAAACCAGGAAACTTCTTAAATGAATGATAAAATCCTGGGGGTAGACACACCAGGAGTCCTAGCAACTTTACAAGGTCAAAAAAGATGTGATTTTTTTTCCTTCCACCCCCTACAACAAATACATAATCTTTTTCTCCCACCACCTACATAAAATTTGATTAAAAAAAAAAAAAGTCAAAAAGACAACTAGAAAAAAAATTTGCAAGATGACAAAAGGCTGTTTTTCTTTAAAAAAAAAAAAAAAAAAGCTGTTACCAAAAACTGTAAGGTTTTTTTGTTTTGTTTTGTTTTTTTGAGATGGAGACTTGCTTGGTCGCCCAGGCTGGAGTGCAGTGGTGCGATCTCAGCTCACTGCAACCTCCACCTCCTGGGTTCATGCAATTCTCCTGCCTCAGCCTCCCAAGTAGCTGTGATTACAGGCAGGTGCCACCACACCCGGCTAATTTTTTTTTTTTTTTTCATTTTTAGTAGAGATAGGGTTTCACCATGTTGGCCAGGCTGGTCTCGAACTCCTGCCCTCAAGTGATCCACCCACCTCAGCCTCCCAAAGTGCTGGGATTACAGGTGTGAGCCACCGCGCCCGGCCCCAAAAATGTAAGGTTTTAAAAGAGATAACACGGGTAAAAATAGCCTCAGTGCTGATGAAGATATGAGACACCACTACATACCGTTGGGAGTATAAATTGTTAGAAACTTCCTGGAAAGCACATGAAAACAAGTTTTCAAAATGTAAAAAGTACATATGAATGGCCTAGAAATCCCATCGGTATAAATATATACCAAGGAAATAAATGTGCAAAAATGTACATGAAAAGGGTGAATATAGGGAAACCTGTCTAAAAATCTTTAGTAACATGGAAAGATGCCCACAATATACTCAGAATATAAAACAACACTTTATGATCCTTTTGTTTTAAAAAAAAAATGTTATATACAATTCAGTAAGATATACACCAGAATGTTAATAGTATCTCTGAGGTATGATGACATCTGGCAGCAAGCCCATACAGTCCCTTCAGGAGAATTAAAAGAGGAATCCTTCCTGGCAGACATATCCCCAGAGGCACAGAGCTCTCCAAACTGATCCTGCCTTTGCAAGAATTAGAACAAGGTGCCCCTTCTCTAGCAGACCCAACCATGGTCTAGGACACACAGCCTGGCAAGCTGAATATGGATTTCGGCCTCCTCTCACGACTCCCTCACATATCCTTAGAGGGATACCCTTACATTGGGACAGGATTATGGTTAATTTTCACCTATATATGCCATTCTTCACTGGCTTACTATTATTACAATAAACAAAAAATTTACTGATAAGAGTAATACTTATCGATTTTGAAGAGATTGACTTAATCCTTCCAAAATGAATCCCAACTTCACTTGTACTAGTTTTACAGTCCTTACACATTGCTCTATACTTATTTGTGCATGTTATCTATTTAAATGCATTGACTCAATAAAATAAAATCTCTACCCTAGGTCATACAATACAAAGGTTGAAGAGCACTATCTGCAGTAAGAAATGTCATTCTAACACAAAGTGGAGTTACTCCGTTCTGGAAATGAGGAAGCACTGGGGAAGGGAGAAAGGGAGGAAGGTAGCCTATCAAAATTAATCTCTCTCCACCACTCAAAAATTTCTTCAGCAAAAAGTTAGTACACTCTAGAAACAAGCAATTAAGCTTTATAAATGTTCATCTTTTGTTCCCATGTAAGTCTGGATGCAAGATTTATTTCTTCATCACACTAGTGGGTTCCCAAAAGAAGACAGCAATTTAAATAAAAATCATGAGTGATTACCATGCAGTTAGGCAAGGCATCTGTAAAATAATACAACCGCTGGACTAGGATTAAAGGAGAACTGGGTTCTTTTCTTGGCTTTGTGGCATATGTAATTTTACACAAGGCAAAAATCACAACCTCTCTGGGTCTCATTTTTCTCATCTCTAAAGTGGGGGTTGGGCTAAAAATCCTCCAAGGCCCCTTTCAGCTTGTGATAAGACTTCAAGTCGCCTTTTCACCCTGAAGGAGTCCATTTCAGTCTGCAGCAACAGTTTATTTTCTGAGTCATAGCTTATTTCTCCATGCTTATCCTAAAAATGTTGTGCCCAAATAGTTCTAAGCTCTCGAGATTTATTCCCACTCAGAAAGAAATGGTCTTTCAAGACCCACTAACAAAATGTTTCAAAAGGATTAAAAAAGGTAAAATTAGTTTACTTAAGTATAAAGGCAAAAAAAAAAAAAAAAGCTCTAGCCTGCATTCAGAGATTGATACAATTTTAGAAAAAAAAAGGCATCCTAAAGCTACTCTACACGGTAGATGGTTTAAATATATTAAAACAAAGAGCTCACGCATAGAAAAAATCTGCTAACATACAACCATCACTCTCCTGTTTTGAAGACACGGGGTAAAAAAACAAACCTGTGTTGTTCAGACAGGATTTACTTTCCCCAAAGAAGCAAATTTGTAAGGAAGAAAACCTCTGTAATTAAAAAGGAATCCGGGAGGAACCAACCTTTTTAAGGGCCTTTTCACTGTCCAAATTCAAGTGCATTTTCTTGTACAATGTACTTCTGTGATTAACTCACCGCTACACGTTTAAGCAACCCACACCCACACTTAACACTCAGTCGCACTCTTCCGACCGGTCGGGGTGGCAGCGTGGACGAGTCACAAGATAGCGGCGGGAGTGGAAATTTCCTCTCCCCTGGAGTGGGGCAGGGTCTGGCTGCCCCGAACCGCTCAGCGGGCCGGGCGCCTCCGCCAGGGCCTCTCGGGCCGGAGCGCTCCGTACAAAGGAGGCCCGGGGGCTCGGCTCCTGCGCTCTCGGGGCCCGGCTTCGGGCAGGGGTCCCCGGCTTCCGGCGCCGCGCCGGGCGGGAGGCCCGGGCAGCACGTGCGCCCCGCTCCCAGCAGGGAGGGAGGAACCAGCGCGGCCCGGCCGGGCTGCCCGCGGGCCCCGCTGCTTCGGGAGCGAGCTGCGGCCAGTCCGGCCGGCCCGGGGAGCAATGAATGGGGCCGCACTGCGCCGCCGCCGCCCGGGTTAGGGTCGGGCGGTCGGGAACCCCGGCGCTGGGAGCCGCCTCCCGCCTTTCCGTTCCCACCCGACCGCGCCCGGCGCCCCCGGGACCGAGGCCGGCCCCGGACGCCCAGCTGCTGCCCGCTCACCCCAGCTCTTGGCGGTGCGCCCCAGGAATTCTCCGGTGGTCGGGTTGTAGATGAAGAGCTTCCACTCGGCCAGGCTCTGGTTGAGGGACTTCTTCTCGTTCTTCGTCATGGTGTGCGCGCGGACGGCGAGAGGAGCTGCGGCCGCGGGGATGGAGGCGGCGAGGGCTGCGGAGGCGCGTCCCGGCTCCGGCGGCGCAGCCCGGAGACGGCAGTGAAGGGTGGGACGGCCGAGAACACCTCCTCGTTACGGGCAGTACTCGAGCCGACTGCGCCGCGCCGCGCCGGGCGGCCGCTTGGGCCGCGGGAGCCTGACGTCTCCGCCCGCCGCAGCCAATCCCCGCGCCGCTCGGCCCGCGCCGCTGCCGCCTCCCGCCCGCGGCCGGGGCGCTGCCTGAGGCGGCGAGGACGCCCCACCCCGCCCCGGCCCCGCCCCGCAGTAGCCTCGGGGGCTCCCTCAGCCTGGGTCAGAGGAAGCGAGAAGAAAGTCTAAAAATCCGAAGGTTTAGTCGCACGCACGTTTATAATAATAGCAAAAGGCGGGCGTCCCCGCGCCGCAGGTTGCTTAGGAGGAGGACTGGGTTTCCTGGGCGTTCCTGGGCGCCGGGGCGCTGAGAAGATGCTACCCGCGGCGGGCGGGCGCGGAGAGCACGAAAACGACTCCAGTCGGCCCGCGGCGTCCTCTCTGAGGGAACTTAATCGTCCCCTCCCCGAACTGCCTCCCCGACCGTCCCCAGGCGTTCTCTGGGCTCTGTGACGTTCCTACAGGACGCTCTCTGGGCTCTGTGACGTTCCTACAGGACGCTCTGCGGGGGATCGCGCGGGGCTCCCACAATGTACACGGTGCACTGCTGTTCTGAGAACGTCCTCGCTTGGCTCCCTTGAAGGGTTCAACCGGGAGCCTCGGGTCAATAGGAATTCCATTCTAAATATGCCAGTGAATGGAGTATAATTTTTCTCGGGATTCAGTTGAATTTATCAATGAAATCTAAATACGTGCTTTCCCAAGGGTCCTGGCAACTGAATGCTCCCAGCTTTTGCCCAGACGCTCCTACTCTTAACCCACAGGAAAGGAACACTCTTTGGGGGGTCCACGCCTGTGTAGTGTCGCCGGCTTTTCATCTCCCCTGTAGAGATCGCGGCCCTTGGGCGGAGCTGAGGGTGCCGGTAGCGTTTTCCTCCGCGAGATGGAGCTGACGAGTACGGGGAGGGGGGGCGCCCTCAGACTCAGCGACAGGATAAAAGACTTTATAGGAATTTGCACAGAAGGTGCGGGGTGGGGGAGGTTGTTGTTGTTGTTGTTTATTTATTTATTTTTAGGAAAAAGCTCTGCCTCCGTTTTATTAGCAAATAAAAATTATGGAGAAATGTAATAGCCATCTTATTGTTTGGAATGATGAATTATAATCTGTCTGGAAGTTTAAACAGCCTGCAAATGGATAAATTTTCCTTTTTCCTCACTTTTCTTACCAAAGCAAGAAATAATGAATTATACCTCCCACAAATGGAAAAGTGGTAAAATATATTCCTATAAAGTGCTTTTTTCACGCTTAAAAAAGCTAAATTTATAATTATGACATTGAAAATAACCAAAATCCGTTTACGTTTTGAGCTAATGACACCAAAAGATTTGTAGAAGCATGTTGGAGAGTTTGGCATGAAATGAGTATTAGAAATAGCAAAGCACCATGCAAGCAGACTGGAATGCACTTCTTTAAATCATAGGCAAGATTGAAAGAACTAAAGAATGTTACCTGCCGGGCGCGGTGGCTCACGCCTATAATCCCAGCACTTTGGGAGGCCGAGGCAGGCGGATCAGGAGGTCAGGATCGAGACCATCCTGGCTAACGCGGTGAAACCCCGTCTCTACTAAAAATACAAAAAAATTAGCCGGGCGTGGTAGCGGGCGCCTGTAGTCCCGGCTGCTCGGGAGGCTGAGGCAGGAGAATGGGGTGAACCCAGGAAGCGGAGCTTGCAGTGAGCAGAGATACCGCCACTGTACTCCAGCCTGGGCGACAGAGCAAGACTCCGTCTCAAAAAAAAAAAAAAAAAAAAAAAGAATGGAAGTAGTTAACTATTTTCAACTCATTACAAATATAACTACAGGTTAGAGGAAACCTAAAATGCTGGTAGAGTTGATAACAGGCTTTTTCATTTAGGTAAGAAAGAAAGATATTCAGAATGAAACAAAACCTGTCCGCTTCATTTACATTATGTGTGTGCATGTATGTGTGTGTGCGCTAATAATAAGCGTGCTTTGATAACTAATCACCTGGCGCACAAAGAAAACGTGGTAAACAAGAATATTATGAAATAGTGTTTCAAAGATATTGGCTGCTGTCAAGGATTTGTAGTTTGTGTATGTGTGTGTGTGTATATATATATATATATATATATTTTTTTTTTTTTTTTTTTTTTTTGAGATGGAGTCTTGCTCTTGTCGCCCAGGTTGGAGTACAGTGGCTCGGATCTTGGCTCACTGCAACCTCTGCCTCCCGGGTTCAAGCAATTCTCCTGCTTCACCCTTCCAAGTAGCTGGGATTACAGACGCACGCCACCACGCCTAGCTAATTTTTTTGTTTTTCAGTAGAGATGGGGTTTCACCATGTTGGCCAGGCTGGTCTCGAACTCCTGACCTCAGGTGATCCGCCCGCCTCAGCCTTCCAAAGTGATGGGATTACAGGCATGAGCCACCACGCCCAGCCTGTTAGTTTGTATATGTTTAATGGTCATTAATATGACTTTCATATTTAGTGCTTTGTGGTTTTCCAAATAAGGATTTAAATACAAATATATAATTCAGTAAGCAGTTTTGAAACACATGACTAGTTCAGTATAGTAACTAGGTCCAACAGATTTCAGTTTGGTGAAAATTTTACATTCTACTCCAAAACATGGAAGCTATTTGTTTCTCTGATATATGGTAACTTGAGCATTACCTGGAAGAGAAAATCCTGTGTGTACTGGGAACCACTGGTCTACCAAGTATGAGCAGATAAAATTTAATTACGGTTACATTCTCTGTCAGTTTATTTTACTCTAAGTTTCTCCTTTGAAGGAGAAGTTACTTTGCTAGATAAAATACAGAATGCCTACCTAAATTTAAGTCCAGATAGATGATGGATTTTTTTTGGTATACATTCCATGCAATATCTGGGACATAGCTACTCCCCCAAAATTATTCTTGTCTGTCTGAAATTCAAATTTAACTAGAAATCTTGTTTTTGTTTTTGTTTTTTTGGAGACGGAATTTGATCTTGTCGTCCAGGCTAGAGTGCAATGGCGCAATCTCGGCTCACTGCAACCCCTGCCTCCTGGGTTCAAGCGATTCTCCTGCCTCAGCCTCCCAAGTAGCTGGGATTACAAGCATGTGCCACCACACCTGGCTAATTTTTGTGTTATTAGTAGAGACAAGGTTTCACCATGTTGTCCAGGCTGGTCTCGAACTCCTGACCTCAGGTGATCCACCCACCTCGGCCTCCCAAAGTGCTGGGATTACAGACATGAGCCACTGCACCCAGCCTATCTTGTATTTTTATTTGCTAAATCTGACAGCCCTACCTGTAGAGGATACTTAGGAATTCCACAGTAATAATAATGATCTCTTATAAATAATTAAGTAAGTCCCGGGCCCTGTACTACTTGCGTAGTGTGATTTATTTCTCAGTCTTTACAAATACCCTAATGGGGAGGTACTGTTTCCCTAATTTTGTAAATGAGGGAATTACATTTATAAAATCGTAATTAATTTTGTAATTAATTCTCTAATTACAGTTACTGAAATTAGAGAAATTAACTCATCCATGGTTAAGAAGCTAGCTAATGACAGCACCTGGATTCAAATACCCACCTCTCCTCCACCACCCAATACCATTAATACCTCTACAGTAGGCCGGGCGAGGTGGCTCAAGCCTGTAATTACAGCACTTTGGGAGGCCGAGGAGGGCGGATCACGAGGTCAGGAGTTCAAGACCAGCCTGGCCAACATGATGAAACCCCGTCTCCACTAAAAATACAAAAATTAGCTGGGCACAGTGGCAGGCGCCTGTAATCCCAGCTACTCGGGAGTTTGAGGCAGGAGAATTGCCTGAACCACGAGGTGGAGGTTGCAGTGAGCCTAGATCATGCCACTGCACTCCAGCCTGGGTGATAGAGCAAGACTCTGTCTCAAAAAAAAAGGCAGAATGTTGAGTTACTGAAGCTGGGTGTGTGAAAAAAAAGAAGAAACTTTTTTTTTTGAGACAGGGTCTTGCCCTGTTTCCCAGGCTGGAGTGCAATGGTGCAATCATAGCTCACTGTAGCCTCCACCTCCTGTACTCAGGTGATCCTCCTGCCTCAGCCTCCTGAGTAGCTAGGACTACAGGCATGCCACCACACCTGGCTTATTATTATTATTATTATTATTATTATTATTATTATTATTATTATCATTATTTGAGATGGAGTCTCGCCTTGTTGTCCAGGCTGGAGAGCAGTGGTGCAATCTCGGCTCCCCACAACCTCCACCTCCCAGGTTCAATTGGTGAATTGATTCTCCTGCTGCAGCCTCCTGAGTAGCTGGGACTACAAGTGCGTGCCACCATGCCCAGCTAATTTTTGTATTTTTAGTAGAGACAGGGTTTCACTCTATTGGCCAGGCTGGTCTCGAACTCCTTCGAACTCCTGACCTCATGGTCCACCCACCTTGGCCTCCCAAAGTGCTAGGATTACAGGCGTGAGCCACCGGGCCCGGCTACATCTGGCTAATTTTTATTTTATTTTTGTAGAGATGGGAATCTCACTATGTTGCCCAGGCTGGTCTTGAACTTCTGACTTCACTTCAAGCAATAGTTTTGAGTTGACCTCCCTAAATATGGAATTACAGATGTGAGCCACTGTGCCTGGCCAAAAAGAAGTTTTTTATGTGAGGAAGACTAGCCCCTTTAAATTATCAGGCCCAGAGAGGCATTGAAATTAAACACATGGAATGAAACTCTTCCTTGAACTAAATCATTATCTCTTGAAGCCACTTCATTTCTATAAACCAATGCATTCCTGATGAACAACTTTTGCAATTGTCCCTTTCTCCTGATTCATCCTTTTTTCTTTAAAAACTTGAGCCTCTCCTTTGTTCCCTGAAGCACTCGCCAAGACAACCTGGAAATGTGTCCTGGGCTGCACTTCTCAACCTTGGCCTAAATAAACTCTCTATATTAATTTTGCCTAAGCTTCTTCCTTTTAGGTCAACAGGTGATGGGTACATGAGGTTCATTATACTATATTTGCTTTGTATATGCTTGAAATTTTTCATAATAGAATGCTTTTAAAAATTGGAGAAGATGTGAAAAAGAAATTGGGGACAAAGGATGGCCAATTTTCCTGATACACATTTTTGTGGTTCTTTTATTTGAAAAACAACCAAAAGAAGGTGTAAATTTGGCTGGGCGTAGTGGTGCATGCCTGTAATCCCAGCTACTTGAGAGACTGAAGCACAAGAATCACTTGAACCCAGGAGGCAGAGGTTGCAGTGAGCTGAGAGTGAGACTCGGTCTCAAAAATAAAAAGAAGGTATAAATTTAACACTTTTAAAAGGAGATATTTTAAAAAGCTGACCTCATAGGAAACAGATAATTCTGGGGACATAAGAGAATTTTTCTTGTATTCTAAATAGTGACCGCAGCAAAATCTAAGCTACTTTATCCATAAGATAAGTTGATTATATACATGTAATCAACATATAGATGTGTATGTATAGATCTATATACACACTCATATATATACACATACATATATATATTAGGCACAATCAGTGACATGAAGAAAATTATTAGAAATTAAAAATATAATTGCTAAAATTAAAAAATCAATATAAGGACTGAATGGAGCAGTCAATGGAATCCCCCAAAGCGTAAAGCAGAAAGACAAAAGGAAATTAAAATATTTTTAGAAGTACAAACACATATAGGGCTAATCCAGGAAGGATGCTATTCAACTAATAGTTCCTGGATTGACACTTTATGTGTTTTCAGAAGAAAGACAAGAAAATTCAGGGGAGAATATAATGAGAGAAATAATAGAAGAAAATTGCCTAGAGGTAAGAACAGGAGTCTTCAGCCTGAAAATGTATGCTGGTGCCAGGCATAAGAAATAAAAATAGGCTCATACTTAACCATAACCTTCTGATTTTACAGTACAGAAAATACTAATAGAAGATCCTGAAAGCTTCCAGAGAACAAACAACAGTCCAACTACAATAGAACAAACGTCTGAACAGCACCAGTCTTCCCATTACACTCAGGGCCAGAGGACAGTGGAGTGCCACCTTTAGAGGAATAAATCTCAGAATACCATACCCAGCCAAGCTGCCACGCATATTCAGACATGTCAGAACTCAGGAAACTCATGTCTCATAAAGTTTTCCTGAAAAAAAAAAAAAATCAAGAGTGGGCCAGTAAAAAGACAAAGGAATCCAAGAATGAGAAAAACTTGGGATCCAAGAAAAACTAGTCCTAACCCAGGAGTGCAATGTCGGGCAGGCCTAGAATGACAGCTGTCTGGCAGGGCAAGCGAGCAACTGGTTTCCAACAGAGAAGAATGCCTGCAAGCAGAAAGTGGAGTCCATGCTACGGAGTGTGGGATTAAGAACCTGGATAAATTTAGTCCTATGATGAAGGCATGTGCTTCTTTTGTTAAGAAGCAAAATGAAAAGCAATGGAAAACAGCAGAAAATTATGTTCCAAATATAAAGCACACTAATTGAGTCTTTGAAGATGTAATCGTTCAGCCCTGATGTTTGGTGCATCCTCTTTCTAGTGGCATAGATTAGTGATAGAGATTTACCTTTTCTAACTGATGCACTTTGTTCTGCAGTGAATCCTATTTACATAATCAAAACAATATAATTGCAGTTTATTGACTTTAAATACTTAGGATCAGCAGAAAGACCAGTCGTAGAGCAAAATGTCCATGTTGTAAATTCTGACAATATAAAAGTAGTGGTGGAGCTGACAGAAGGCAGGAGTAGACCTGAGAAGAGAAGAGAAGAGAGAGTTGAAGGGAGATGTGGAAATGTTGGTTTCTTTTTCATACATAATAGGGAGTTTAGAGATCATATTTAAAGATAGTGGGCCAGGTGCAGTGGCTCACACCTGTAATTTCAACACTTTGGGAGGCCAAGGTGGGTGGATCACTTGAGGCCGGGAGTTCGAGACCAGCCTGGCCAACATGACGAAATCCCGTCTCTACTAAAAATGCAAAAACTAGCCCTGTGTGGTGGCGCACATCTGTGATCCCACCTACTCAGAAGGCTGACGCAGGAGAATCACTTGAACCTGGGAGGCACAGGCTGCAGTGAGCTGAGATGGCCCCACCACACTCCAGCCAGGGTGACAGAGTGAGACTCTGTCTCAAATAAATAAGATGGTGGAGCTGGAAGTAGAAATTTTAGAATTGTAAATATCACCAACAGAAAAAATAATACTATCATTAACAAAATATAAATGGAGGATAAAGTGGAGCAACACACAAGTAGCTCATTTATCATATCAGAGACTTAATAGTGTTTGGAATTGACTAATAGAAAAATAGGTATATAAGCATGTTGCTTAGAGCTAAAGAGAGAGCAGATGAAATAAAACTGGAAAGGACTGAAAGATCTTGGATATTTTTCTGGTGGGATAGAGGCAGGATATGAGTACTTTTCATTCTTAGTCCTTTTGTACTTTGATTTTTTTAAATTGTGTATATGTTGTATAACTTTGATAGTTTAAGTGGTTGGGGAAAATGCACTTAAGCTGGCTCCTCCTATTATAAACTCTGAGCCCCACAATTCCTAACTGCATACTTTTTTTCCTCCTTAAAGATTTAAGTTCATGCCTGTAATCCCAGCACTTTGGGAGGCCAAGGCGGGAGGATCACCTGAGGTCAGAAGTTCAAGACCAGCCTGGCCAACATAATGAAACTCCATCTCTATTAAAAACACAAAAATTAGGCCGGGCGTGGTGGCTCACGCCTGTAATCCCAGCACTTTCGGAGGCCGAGGCAGGTGAATCACCTGAGATCAGGAGCTCAAGACCAGCCTGGCCAACATGGTGAAACCCTGTCTCTACTAAAAGTACAAAAATCAGCCGGGTGTGGAGGCACCTGTTATCCCAGCTACTCAGGAGGCTGAGGCAGGAGAATCACTTGAACCCAGAAGGTGGAGGTTGCAGTGAGTGGAGATCATGCCACTGTACTCCAGCCTGGGAAACAGAGCAAAACTCGGTTAAAAAAAAAAAAAAATTAGCCAGGCATGGTGGTGGGCACCCGTAATCCCAGCTACTTGGGAGGCTGAGGTAGGAGAATTGCTCGAACCCGGGAGGCATAGGTTGAGGTGAGCACCATTGCACTCCAGCAAAAAAAAAAAAAAAAAGTTATTTAGTAACAGGATAAGAACTAACATTTAAATAAACTGAGTTACTAGCTACTAGGTGAAACCAAATGAAATTTTGACCTATGAAGATAGCAATTTCATATCATTCAACTTAATATATGCTCTTCTCATTAAAAAGTATAAATGGGGCCAGGCACGGTGGCTCATGTCTGTAATCCTAACACTTTGAGAGGCTGAGGCAGGAGGATTGCTTGAGCTCAGGAGTTCAAGACCAGCCTAGGCAACATAGTGAGAACTCGTCACTGAAAAAAAAAGTATAAATGAAGCCAAAACCACAGTAGCTATGGACTCTTATATACTATATACTTAGTATTTTATATTGATTTTTCCACCTAAATAAAAATATAATTTTTAAACCCCACAGAGCTGTGTCAAAAACACAAAATTATTTTTAATTATAGAAGGGATTAAGATATCAATCTCCAATGAGTTTTGATCTACTTTTGATTAATATTTCAGTTACAGAACAATCTGCAAATTTAACTCAAATTTGAAATATTATTATTATTTATTATTATCAAGCAGCTTCCTGAGCCAGAGTAGGCTTGCACAGACTCCCTCAAATGTGAATTTTTTTTTTTTTTTTTTGAGGTAGAGTCTCGCTCTGTCGCCAGGCTGGAGAGCAGTGGTGTGATCTCGGCTCACTGCAACCTCTGCCTCCTGGGTTCAAGTGATTCTCCTGCCTCAGCCTCCTAAGTAGGTTGGACTACAGGCGCACACCACCACACCCAGTTTTGATTTTGACTTCATTTATACTTTTTTTTTTTCAGTGATGAGTTCTCGCTATGTTGCCCAGGCTGGTCTTGAACTCCTAATTTTTGTATTTTTAGTAGAGATGGGGTTTCACCATGTTGGCTAGGATGGTCTCTATCTCTTGACCTTGTGATCCGCCTGCCTCAGCCTCCTAAATTGCCAGGATTACAGGTGTGAGCCACCGCACCTGGCCTCAAATGTGAAATTTAAAATGAAGGTATCTATTAAATTATCAGGCCCCTTGGGCCTGTAATATTCTGAAATAATACATACTACAGTTTTTCTATTTACTTCTTTTGTGAAGAGCACTGACTCAAGATGGGCCAGACAGAATTTCCTTCTGGAAGGGCAAAGAACACCAAAGAATGATGTCTTATGCTTCATCATTGTTTGTTTTTGATTTTGTTTTTCCCTAAGTTGCCTCTTGAGATTTATCAGTGTTTTACAGCATCTTGAAGGTATTTGAGTCTCAAAAGTTAGCCCTAGGGCCAGGCGCAGTGGCTCACACCTGTAACCCTAGCACTTTGGGAGGCTGAGGGGGGTGGATCACCTGAGGTTGGGAGTTCAAGACCAGCCTGGCCAACATGGTGAAACCCTGTATCTACTGAAAATACAAAATTAGCCGAGTGTGGTGGCATGCACCTCTTATCCCAGCTACTCGGGTGCCTGAGGCAGGAGAATCACTTGAATCTAGGAGGCAGAGGTTGCAGTGAGCTGAGATTGTGCCACTGCACTCCAGCCTGGGTGACAGAGTGAGACTCTGTCTCAAAAAAAGAAAAAAAAATAGCCCTAGGCTTTTTTTTTTTTTTTTTTTTTTTTGGATAAAACTCAAATGCTCTTGCCAAATTTGAGGCATTTGATTCCCTATTCAAGAATCCTTCAAAAGTCTTATCATCCTAAACTCGACAATTTATTTCTGATTGTCATAATTGAAGAACAATTTATTTCTGATTGTCAGCATGAAGAAAAGCTACCAAGGATGTGTAGCTTTTCGCTCACATTATGATTCTTAACATGGTAGTAGGTTAAGCATGTCTTACCCACTCCTAGATCCTCAGGGAAGGGTTCCTCCAGATGAGTTGGTTTAAGCCCTTCTGTTCGTGGATGAGGAAACTGAGGCCCAGAGGGGCTGAGAAACTGAGTCTACACAGAAACTCAATGAGATGCATAAAATGAGACCAGAGTGCTCAGCTCCTAGTGAGGCTTTCTTTCTGTTATTCTGTGCTGTTTTTTTTTTCTTTTTCTATTTTTAACCTCACTGTCATGCAATATGACCATGTACTGTGCCATTTCTTTAACTCAGAAACTCACTATCAAATTTGATCAAAAATTTCAAACTCTCCATACGTTAAATACCAGTATTTTAAAAAAATTACCTGGGCTCGGTGGCTTATGCCTGTAATCCCAGCACTTTGGGAGGCCAAAGTGGGCTGATCACCTGAAGTCAGGAGTTCCAGACCAAACTGGCCAACATGGCAAAATTCCATTTCTACTAAAAATACAAAAATTAGCTGGGCATGGTGGTGGGCCCCTGTAATCCCAGCTACTGGGGAGGCTGAGGCAGGAGAATCACTTGAACCTGGGAGGCAGAGGTTGCAGTGAGCCAAGATTGCGCCACTGCACTCCAGCCTAGGTGACAGAGTGAAACTCCATCTGAAAAAAAAAAAAAAGTCTAAAATATACTTTTGTAAACCTGAACAATCATGATTTTTTTTTTTTTTTTGAGACAGGGTCTCACGCTATTGTTCAGACTGGAGTGCAGTGGCATGATCACAGCAGACTGCAGCCTCAACTTCCCAGGCTCCAGTGATCCTCCCACCTTAGTCTCCCAAGTAGCTGGGACTACAGGTATGCACCACAAGATCTGGCTAATTTTTTTGTATTTTTTTTTTATAGAGATGGGGGTCTTGCCTTATTGCCCAGGCTGGTCTTGAACTCCTGAGCTCAAGTGATCCACCTGCCTTGGCCTCCCAAAGTGCCCGGCCAATCATGATTCTTTAGGTAGTCTATGATTTTAAAAGTCCCTCATTGGTCCAGAATAATGGAGGTAAAGAAAATACTTTCCATATCCTGGAGTCTAGGGCATCCTTCTATGAATAAGGAAATGTAGCCTAAAAGAAAAGTAGGACCTATCTTTTTGCATTCCATCTTTATGTGAACAAAGATGTCTCACACATAGTGATCAGAACTCATTCCTTCTATTCCAACAAGTCATGGGCTTCTGGTGTGTCTGCTAGACAATGCTTAGGGGAAAGTTGGAGCAATTCAAAATTTAAATTCAATTTCCTAGTTGCCAGGATTGTGTTATCTGATTTTATTAAGAAATAACTGATGGAGCAGTGTGAAGAGGCGAGAAAGACCCCCAGACCAACCAAAGCCTGCACCCCGCTGCATCCCACGCCCCGCGCCTACGTCCCGCCAGCACTGCCACCATGCCCAAGAGAAAGGCTGAAGGGGATACTAAAAGAGATAAAGCCAAGGTGAAGGACGAACCACAGAGAAGATCCGTGAGGTTGTCTGCTAAACCTGCTCCTCCAAAGCCAGAGCCCAAGCCTAAAAAGGCCCCTGCAAAGAAGGGAGAGAAGGTACCCAAAGGGAAAAAGGGAAAAGCTGATGCTGGCGAGGAGGGGAATAACCCTGCAGAAAATGGAGTTGCCAAAACAGACCAGGCACAGAAAGCTGAAAGTGCTGGAGATGCCAAGTGAAGTGTCTGCATTTTTGATAACTGTGTACTTCTGGTGACTGTACAGTTTGAAATACTATTTTTTAATCAAGTTTTATAAAAATGCAGAATTTTGTTTTGCTTTTTTTCTTAAAGCTTTGTTGTTAGCACACAGAACACTTCATTGTTTTAGGGGGTGGGGCATATGTCCCTAACAGAATGTCTCTGAAGCTGGATTGATGTGGGGAAAACACCTTTCCCTCCTAGTTTTGAGAGACTTCCTCTTGGCTCCCAGAAGGAGGGATTCCCTGACTTTGACACAGATGGCCCCTTGGCAAAAAAGCCTTGTGGCATAGAAAAACAAATTCGTTTTTGTGTCCTCTCCTCCCTTTCCACCTTTCAGCGTAGGCTTAACTCCCTTAAACCCAGACATCTGTTGCGACCTGACCCCCAATTATTGGTTATCAGTGTGTGAGGCAATCTGGACTTTCCGGTGATGCCAGTGAGATGGCACCCCTCAAAAGAGCAGTGGTTCCATTTCTAGATTGTGGATCTTCAGATAAATTCTGCCATTTGCATTTCACTTCCTGAAAGTCAGGATTGACTCATGAAAAGTTGTTAAACAACATGCTAAATGTGAAATGTCAACCCTCATTCTATACTCTTCCCATTGAGAACATCGAATGAAGACTTCATTGGGTTTTATAGTGACTTCCTGAGTTTTGGTAATCCATTAAAGAAGGGAGTTTGAAAGTTGTTGTAGGCTGGCCACGGTGGCTCACACCTGTAATCCCAGCACTTTGGAAGGCCGAGGTAGGCAGATCATGAGGTCAGGAGATCGAGACCATCCTGGCTAATATTGTGAAACCCTGTCTCTACTAAAAATACAAAAAATTAGCCGGGCATGGTGGCAGGTGCCTGTAATCCCAGCTACTCGGGAGGATGAGGCAGGGGAATCACTTGAACCTGGGAGGCGGAGGGTTGCAGTGAGCCGAGATTGCGCCACTGCGCCACTGTACTCTAGCCTGGGCGACAGAGCAAGACTCCGTCTCAAAAAAAAAGAAAAAAAAAAAAAAACAAGAAAGTTGTATACCGGTAACGATTGTCTGCCCATGTCCTGCCTGAAATACCATGATTGTTTATGGAAAGTATCTTTAATAAAGCTGGATACAGTTTGGCTTGGGGAAAAAAAGAGAAATAACTGACTTAACATTATTTAAATAATTCCTTTTCCTTTCAGTTTGACGTTTTGTTTTTAGTGGAAAGTAATTGTGTCAGAGAAGTGACTACGTTCTTTGAAACAGGAACTACCTTTCACAATCTTATTAAGAAGAACATGAGGGAAAATTTAAATGTCTAGGCAATATCACAACAATATTTCCTAAGAGACTTGATAATGTCTCCAGGGGCATGGGAATTCAAGTTCCTTGATTCTAGTTATTGTGTTGCAACTGACTCACTCTAAGACTGTAGCTTAATTACTTTTACACAAATCACTATCTCTAATGCATTGTATACAAGTACATAACTCTACCTTACTGGGAATATTATGAGGAAAATTATCTTTTGGTTAAATGTTGGTTTGGGAGTTAAGAAATATCCATGAATACATATTATGTTTCAACTACCTGCAAATCACATAAGCTTGTATTAGTCAATGATTTTTTCCATAGCAGAAAACAGAAAGCAAAATTAAATTGACTTATACAATAAGGGAATCAGCCGGGCATGGTGGCTCATGCCTGTAATCCCAGGACTTTGGGAGACTGAGGCAGGCAGATCAGCTGAGGTCAGGAGTTCGAGACCAGCCTGGTCAACATGGTGAAACTCTGTCTCTACTAAAAATACACACACACACAAAAATTAGCCGGTCATGGTGGCAGGTGCCTGTAATCCCAGCTGCTTGGGAGGCTGAGGCAGGAGAATTGCTGGAGCTGGGGAGGCAGAGGTTGCAGTGAGCCAAGATCACACCAACTGTACTCCAGCCTGGGTGACAGAGTGAGACTCCATCTCAAAAAAAAAAAAAAAAAAAAAAGGAAATTTACAGGGATGAATATTGCTGAAAACTCTGGACATTACTGGCTTCAGGAAAGTTTTCATCCAACGCCCCAATGATATAAACAAATCCTGAACTCCTGCTTTCCATTTATTGGTTTCATCACCTCAGGGTTAATTTCCAGAAGCTTCAGAGCGTACATGCTTTCAGGTTCAAATCCAGTAGAAAAGAGAGATTTAGCATTATCAATAGCTTAAAAAAATTTTTTTGAGGCAGAGTCTTGTTGTGTCACCCAAGATGGAGTGCAGTGGTGTGATCATGGCTCACTGCAGCTTCAACCTCCTGGGCTCAAGGGATCCTCCCACTTCAGTCTCTTGAGTCCAGGTGCATACCCTCACACCTGGTTAATTTTTAATTTTTATTTTATTTTGAAGAGATGGGGTCTTGCTATGTTGCCTAGGCTGGTCTCGAACTCCTGGCCTCAAGTGATCATCTTGCATCAGCATTCCAAAGTGCTGGGATTACAGGTGTGAGCACTGCCCTGACTTGGGTACTGTGTTCATCCTAAAGTAATCATTAAAGACCAGACAGATGGAATGTGTTGATTGAGTCAAGCCCAACAGGATCTAATCTTGACCTTGGGGGTGGAGTCAGTGCCCCTTAAATACATCATGCAGAAATTTGGAATAGTGTTAAGAAGAGGGAAGGCAAGATAAATCCTACAACCTTCTATTTATAATATTTATTTATTACTTTTTTTAATTTTTTGAGATGGAGTCTCGCTCTGTTGCCCAGGCTGGAGTGCAATGGCACGATCTCAGCTCACTGCAACCTCTGACTCCCTGGTTCAAGCGATTCTCCTGCCTCAGCCTCCCGAATAGTTGAGACTGCAGGCACCTGCCATCACGCCCAGCTAATTTTTTGTATTTTTAGTACAGACGGGGTTTCACCATGTTGGCCGGGCTGGTCTTGAGCTCCTGGTCTTGATTCACCCACCTCAGCCTTCCAAAGTGCTGGGATTATAGGCGTGGGCCACTGTGCCTGGCCACAACCTTCTATTTAAATGCCTTAAATAACTAGCATTTCAACCTAGAGTCATTCATGCATTTGTTAACTCATTCAACAAACATTTTTTCAGGATTCACTATGTGCAAAGTCTCGACTCCATTTCCAGGCTCTTCTTTAAGAGCAAGCACCAAGAACTTGTCCTCAGACTGAAAACAGAATTATGAGAGAGATTAGGGAAACAGGTTTCCCAAAAACTTCCATATTTTTAGCCTGGTTCCTTACATTTTCAGGTATCTAGGAAAGGAAGAGAAACAGCCATCCACCTTCCCACACACCCTACCCAAGCACATCTCCCTGATGTATTTCTATCATTCACAATTTAGGGAGTTATAGACTCCTCCAAACCTATTCACAGCCCCACTTTAAGCCTCTTGGGCTATATATTCACTAAGATCCTTTCTGGATACAAGACATACAATGATATTGTGATTTGACATTGACATTTAAAAACAGACTCTTGTTTTGTTTTGTTTTGTTTTGAATGTCCAAGGAAAGATAAGCACATTCTACGTCTTGAAAGAGATCATCCTTTACCTAGGTTAAGATGAGGGGTAATTAGAGCATTTAGTGGTTGGACTTAGGTTTTCACGTGCCACCTAAGTCCTATGTGGAGCTAGATCAGACAACTCAATCTCTCTAACATGTGGGTTATACAAAATGAGAAAGAACAGGAAATGCTCATATATATTTTGGATCTTGCCACTGGCTGAGCAGGAAGCTGCAAGAGAGATAACAGATGATTAAGGCCTCTCCCCAGGCTCCTTTTGGGAAAGCAGCTTTTGGGAAAACACGTGTAGAAAATGAGAGACAAGTACAACTGAAATGCTTCAACCACGCTTTGTCCGTGTCTGCTGTGTTTACAAAGCATTCTGAAATAACCAAATGAAGTTGCTCCACATCCAGAAAAGTCCTGGTGATTGTACAGTGGCCTGGTGTTAAGCACAGCTTTTTTTTTTTTTCCTAAATCTGTAGCCCTGAGAATAAATCCATTTGTATTTCCTTTTCTTGGGGAAGGAAATGTTCTGGTGCTCAACAGGATGTCCTGATCCTCTCCGTGTAGGCTTTGGTGCTAGCTCCAGTGTCCCGGGTTGAGGGCAGGCACACCTAAAGTAAAGGTAGAAAGTGAGAGAGGAAGTGAAAAAGGGAGGCCAAGTTGGAAAACTCGAGAAAGACAATAGCAGGCCTGGGGACTCAATTTGGAAAATGATAGGAAGTAAAATGTCCTTTGATTTTCACCAGGATTAAACTCAAAATCACAGTAAATGTTTTAACAGGAGTCTTATACATAGTGCTGAGGGAGGAAATGGCAGTACAGTACAAAGGTGGGATGTTATTTCTATGACAAATGAAAGTTGGCCACCAAGAAACTCAAATCCTAGCTTCAGCCTGCATCTTGGCCTCGTGTTGTGTTCTGTGGGACATTCCCCAAGAGTATGGCTTCTGAGCTGACACAGCCACTTGCTGCCTGTGGCCTTTGGGGATGGACTGTCTCCAACAGGCTGGTACTAGCAGAGATTAACTTCCTTTTGTGGTTCCCAGATTTACATGTAGAACTGATCCTCAAACTGTTACTTTGGAAGTTAGAACAAAGTGTTGACTTGCCAAGTCTTTGTAAAGGGGGCTTAGTTATATGATGCCCTTCAGGCACTTTGGGCTTCTTAGATGTGCCAGTCTTCTAAAGTGAATGTGTTTTGATTTCTGGGGTTAACTTCAGGGTTAGAAGGCGGGTGCACACACCAAACAAAAGGCTTGTTGTCTTCATCATTTTTTTTCCAGGGACCCAGGAAATAAAGGGGTCTTCTTTTCATAGCAGTAGTCTGTCAGTCTTTTCTGGCAGGAATTGAGATTCTGAGGAAGCAGTTAATATGTCTGGTGCAATAAATGTGACTTGGAAATTTGGCTGTCTCTTAACTATCCCCACCTCCTCTCCAGGCTCAGCATTTCCTTCAACACTGGGGTCAATGCTTAGGATAGGGTTGGTTTGACTCTATCCTGCCACTGCCTTGGCCTTAGTTTCCAGGTTTATAGTAACTGGTGTCTGCCTTACCTTCCTGTTCCTGGCTGACCCCTGCTGTGTTCCTAAGTCCCTGGTAATTACAGTCCCCTCCCAGTTTCTCAGTGAGGCGGTTGTTCTCTGTCCCCTCCGGTAACTAGATTCGCCTGACCTGGAGTCCAAAACTCCTATGCCTGAGTCATTCCCATATATCTCAGATGTCCTTGGCATAGAATCACTTGTCCACTCGCCTAACAAAGTATAAGAGTGTTCATATTTTCACTTAGGGCATAGATTTTAACTTTGCCTTAATTTTTTAAAGTTTTTAATAAGCAGAAAAATTCACACCTGAATTATTAATTTGTTGAATGCCCTGAATCTCACTGAAAATAACTTAATTGTTAACATTGAATTGCATCAGCTGACAGGAACACAAAAAAGATGGGCTAAATAAACTGTACTATCACCTAACACCTCGTAACATAAGCAAAAGGAAACTTATTATCAATGTCATATGAACAACAAGTGCAAACATTCAATGTGTGAACCTGCTGTAACAACCATTCTGGTCAAGGCTCCTGTTTTAGTTTTCATGAGATCAAAAGCTTAGGAATTCAGAATTGTGGTCATCCCCACTGAGTCAATTTTGGTAATTTATATGGACCAGACTTTCGTTATACAGCATCTGTAGCTGCAAAGTGATAGTTTGTTCTTGGTAAACTCTCCATCTTTCACATTATGTGGGGTTTATCTCCTCCTTGAACTCTTGGTAGAACCTTGCCTTATGGACCATGTGGACTTGTTTTCTTTTTTGAAGGTAGATCTTTGACTATTTCTTATATTACTATTGATAAGTTCAGGCTTTCTGTTCCTTGAGTCAACTTTGGTAATTTATATTTCTTTAGAAAGCCATTCTCCATGGTCTGGATTTTCAAATTCATTGGAATAAAGCTGCACATAGCACTTAAAAAATTTGAAATCTCTGCATTCTGTTTTCCTCTCTGATGTTATTGTGTCTTTTTTCTTTCTTTCTTTTTTTTTTTTCTGGTTCATACTTGCCAAAGGCTTTCTATGTTTTGAGCTTGTTAAAACATCAAATTATTGTGTTGGGTTTTCTATTTCATATTATCTGTTTTATCTTTATTAATTCCTTCCTTCTACCTTCTCTGGTTTATTTGTTATTTTCTAGTTTCTAGAGTTGAAAGCTAAGTTCACTCATTTTCAATCTTTCTTGCTTTTTAACATCTGGATTTAACATTATAATTTTCTTCCTGATAAACAATTTTGTTATTTCTCAGAGTTTGAGATGCTTTGTCCTCCTTGTCACTGATTTCTAAATAATCCTACTGCCCAACCCTGTGGGAAAATTACCCCCACTGATACAAGACTTTACCATGTGACTTACTTTAGCCAATAAAACGTAAGTGGAAGTGCAGCCCACAATCTGAATCACAGTGTGATTCCATCATCTTTCTTTTCTTTCTACCACAAGACCAGCAGTGTCCCACACAGGGCTGTTTCTTCAGCCTGCACACCAGACTGCAGATAACAAGGAGAGTGACAGCTGACCTGGGATGGTGATGGAGCGAGGGAGAAATAAATCTCTTGTAATCTCCTGATACAGTCTTAAATTCTCCAGTATGCATTTCTAAAGAGTTAAATATCTTCCTATATAGCCAAAATAACATTTTCACATCTAACAAAATTAACATTTATTTCTTTTTTTATTTTTTTTTGAGACGGAGTCTTGCTCTGTTGCTCAGGCTGGAGTGCAGTGGCACGATCTCAGCTCACTGCAACCTCTGCCTCCAGGGTTCAAGCGATTCTCTTGTCTCAGCCTCTCAAGTAGCTGGGACTACAGGCTTGTGCCACCATGCCCGGCTAATTTTTTGTATTTTTAGTAGAGATGGGGTTTCACCGTGTTAGCCAGGATGGTCTCAATCTCCTGACCTTGTGATTCCTCCGCCTTGGCCTCCCAAAGTGCTGGGATTACAGGCGTGAGCCACCATGCCCAGCCCAATTTCTTAATATTATCTAATACTTAATACATACTCAAATTTCTTCATTTGGCTTCCAAATGTCCTTTATAGCTGGTTTGTACAGATCATGAACTAACCCAGAACCACATATTCTATTTAATTATTATTATTATTTAACTGTCTTATTACACTGATTTTTTTAAGAGACCAGGCCTCCATCATATAGTTATGTTTTTCATCTCCTATGACCAGAAAGTGACCCAAGTGGTATAACTTTGGTACAGCATCAGTAACCAGTTTCCCATTCTTAGAGCTTTAAGATCAACTGATAATCCTTGCCTGAATTGATAATTTCCTTAGGTACTACAAATGATTCTTTCAGTGGAAAGTAACGGTATAAATGTAAATGTAACCTACAAATGTATAAATGTAGAGTTTTCCCCTGTCATCTGGGATCATTTTCGTTTCTGCAGTAGAGTTGCTACTGGAAAGGCAGGATAAGTGCCTACTTCTCCCTCGTTATCCACTTTCAAAGTAAACAGTTGTTTCAAATGGTGACACACAAGCTTTTTCCCTGGCTTTCTCTTACTGTCATAGACTCTGGATTTTTGGAAATTTGATGTGTTTCAATCAACTACAATCATTTTTCTTTTTTGATGTTCAAAGTCTTTCTTACGATATCCCTAATGATTTTTTTTTTCTTTTTTAGCTGGAGTGCAGTTGCGCGATCTTGGCTCACTGCAACCTCCAACTCCCTGGTTCAAGCAATTCTCTCGCCTCAGCCTCCCGAGTAGCTGGGATTACAGGCACGTGCCACCATGCCCAGCTAATTTTTGTATTTTTAGTAGAAGGGTTTTACCAGATTGGCCAGGATGGTCTCGACTTCCTGACCTCGTGATCTGCCCACCTCGGCCTCCCAAAGTGCTGGGATTACAGGTGTGAGCCACTGTGTCCGTTCCCCAATGAAATTATTAATCCTAGTAGAATTCTTCACATGGGGAAACAAAAGCACAGGAACCAAAATCACTGGACTCAGTAAGTCCCTAGAAATGATTAAAAGGGGAGAAAACATAAGACAGATAGGTAGGATGACAGCCACAGTCTGCCTGAGAGCGGCACAGTACATCACTGTGTACAACAGAAATCTGATTTGTCCCTTCTTGTGGCAATCCAAAGAACAGGGGGCCACAGGCAATGTTAGCTCTTAGAAAGAATCACCCCAAAATCATCATTGCTCACTTAAACAGCCAAACTGCTTCACCAGCTCATGCCCCTTCAAGCCAACACACTGTGTAGGTGAGATAAAGAACTAGTTGCACACCTTCAGTGATTAACAATCTATTTGGTGCCAGGCTGTGGTGGCACACACCTGTAGTTCCAGCTACTCAGGAGGCTGAGGCAGGAGGATCACTTCAGCTCAGAGGAGTTTGAGACCAGTCTGGGCAACACAATGAGACATTGTCTCTAAAAAATAAAAATAACCCATTTGGGAATAGTCATTGAGTTAACAAATATTTACTGCTAAGATGATGGGACAATAGTGCTAGGAATGATGGCTTATGCCTGTAATCCCAGCACCAAAGAGGCCAAGGCGGGTGGATCTTTTGAGCTCAGAAATTCGAGACCAGGCCGGACATGGTGGCTTATGCCTGTAATCCCAGCACTTTGGGAGGCTGAGGCAGGCTGATCACTTGAGGTCAGGAGTTTGAGACCAGCCTGGCCAACATGGTGAAACCCCATCTCTACTAAAAATACAAAAATTAGCCGAGCGTGGTGGCGCGTGCCTGTAGTCCCAGCTACCCCAAAGGCTGAGGCAGGAGAATCACTTGAACCCTGGAGGCAGAGGTTACAGTGAGCCGAGATTGCACCGTTGTGCCCTGGCCTGGGCAACAGAACGAGATTCCGTCTCAAAAAAAAAAAAAAAAAAGGGTTGGGTGCAGTGGCTCATGCCTGTAATCTCAGCACTTTGGGAGGCTGAGGCAGGTGGATAACCTGAGGTCGGGGGTTCGAGACCAGCCTGACCAACATGGAGAAACCCCGTCTCTACTAAAAATACAAAAATTAGCTGGGCATGGTGGCACATGCCTGTAATCCCAGCTACTCGGGAAGCTGAGGCAGGAGAACTGCTTGAACCCGGGAGGTGGAAGTTGTGGTGAGCTGAAATCAGGCCATTGCACTCCAGCCTGGGCAACAAGAGCGAAACTCCATCTCAAAAAAAAAAAAAAAAAAAAAAAAGAGAGAGAAAAGAAAAGAAATTCGAGACCAGCCTGGCCAACATGGTGAAACCCCATCTCTACAAAAAATTCAAAAGTTAGCCGGGTGTGGTGGCATGTGCCTGTGGTCCCAGCTACTTGGTAGCCTGAGGTGGGAGCATCACTTGCGTCCAGGAGATGGAGGTTGCAGTGGGCCAAGATTGGGCCACTGCACTCCAGCCTGGGTGACAGAGTGAGATCTTGTCTAAAAAAAAAGAAAAAAAAAAAGATAATTTGACAATAAATATTAACTATCAAGCGATCAGCACTACTGAGACTCTAAAGAGGAAGGAAGCCCTTCTAGCTGTAGAGGTCTTGGGAGTTACATTGAAAGAGATGGGGTTGGAGTAAGGCCTTGAGGACTGGGTGGTAGTTTATTATATGAAGATGGGGTTGGGAGGGTGGTACCCAGCCCATGGGACAGGGAGTACTAGCAGGAGAGGACAGAGAGTTTTATATAGGATTATAGGAATATAAACTTCGGTGTTTTATGGCCAGGTTTTATGTGCCTTTGAATTCCTGGCTAAACATTTAGATGGGATGTTGTAAGTAATAGAGAACTACAGTGGGTGTTTTCAGTATAAGGCGGAGGGAATGATGGCCAGGCTCTTGAATGTAAGTTGTAAGGATCAGGCTCAGAAATCAACTCCCCTCTCCTAAGTTATTGATAACTAATACAGAAGAATCATTGAGAAAATCTAAAGTGAAAAAAAACCACCTACAGGGCAGTTTGCTTGCATTTGCGTTAGATGTGCACGTCTAAAATTTTACACACAGAATATACCTGGAAGAACACAGGAGCCACTGGTGGCTATGGCTGCCTCCCAGTGGAGAAACTGGGTGCCATTTACTCCAAATCACTGGTTACAGTGATTCTGTGACAAAATTAGCTAGATGAGGAAGCAGTATTTAATTTCATTTTGGTTTGGTTTAGTTTTTAATCACAAGAGAGGATGGGTGTTGTACAAGAGCATAGGACGTGACGTCAGAGGGTGCTTATGACCCAGCCTCTGCTGCCTTTCTATGACTATGTGTGACTATGTGACCTTAGGAGAGACAGCATCCTCTAAGACTCAACTCCCTCATCTGTAAAACAAGGACAAGAAAACATCCTTTACAGGGTTTTGATGAGAACCTATGTGAAGATGATATAAAGCACCATGTGGACCAGGCACAGTGGCTCACGCCTGTAATCCCAACACTTTGGGAGGCTGAGGCGGGCAGATCATTTGAGGTCAAGAGATCGAGACCAGCCTGGCTAGCATGGTGAAACCACATCTCTACTAAAAATACAAAAATTAGCCAGGTGTAGTGGTGGGTGCCTGTAATCCCAGCTACTGAGGCAGAAGAATTGCTTGAACCTGGGAGGTGGAGGTTGCAGTGAGCCGAGATCATGCCATTGCACTCCAGCCTGGGCAACAAGAGTGAAACTCCGTAAAAAAAAAAAAAAAAAAAAAAAAAAAGGCAGCATGTAAGTGAAACTTTGAAAACAATTTTTTATTTTTATTTTCATAGAGACAGCGTCTCACTACGTTGCCCAGGCTGGTCTCAAACTCCTGGGCTCAAGTGATCCTCCTCCTCAGTCTCCCAAAGTGCTGGGATTATAGATGCAAGCCGCTGTGCCCTGCAGAAACTTTTAAAAAATGATTACGTCAAAAATGTTTCATGTTCTGAAAATGCCTTGAGCTCTGTAGATTCAGTTCCAAGTTTTAAATGGGGACATGCAGCGCCGGTGAGGTTAACAGGCAGACCTGGCAGGTGCAGCCACTGCTCAGCAGAGTTCCTCGGCAGGCCAGGCGTGGATGGAAACTCCAAATTTCCATCACAAGGCATCAGATTTCCCCTCTCTAAGACCAAGTAACTAAGCAATTTTTACAAATTATGCACAGGATGAAGCTTTCTGAGAGGCTGGGGTGTGCTGGTTTTATCCAGCCATGGGGAACAGAAGAATCACCTGCCTCCTTCCCCAGCCCGACCCTTTGCCCAGCATCAGGCCCCTGGCACAGTCATATTTCAGAGGAAGGTCTGGTGAGCTCTTGAGTTTCTGGTGTGAGGTTTGAGAGGGATTTGTGGAGTGTCACTTCTGGAAAGCAAACTGTAATACAGAGCACTAACTTAATTGTTGTTCCTAGGGTTTTCTGTGTAGACATCTTACCACAGACAGCGTTAACAGAAGCAGTTGATTCTCAGGGCACTGTTCTGGAAATGGTGTAAAAGAATGGATAATTCCTCATTTTGCCATTCATAGACAAGTCTCTGTTAGGCAATAGGAAAAGTCTGTGCAATTGTATCAACTGTAATCTGGAAAGTAGCCACACCCTCCTTCCAGAACTTCCCTCTTCACACACAAAGCTTTTTCCTTTTGAAAATGAAATTTGTATTCTATTTATAGGAAGAAATGTGTGTTTCTTTCTCAAACTATTGTCTAAGATTACATCAGTTTCACATTACATCCAAGCTGACCACTTTCTTCTGAGTGGCAACATAAATTTACATGGACCCAGTGAATTTTGCCAGTGCATCATGTCCTAGAATAAGGGCAAAGCTAATAAATTGCCTTCATTTATCCAAGAGCAACGCCAGATTGAAGGCACACACAAAGGAAAATTAATACGTGAAGGAAGAAGACAGAAACAAAGGAGAAGCCAGGCACAGTGACTCACGCCTGTAATCCAAGCACTTTGGGAGGCTGAGGTGGGTCGATGATTTGAGGTCGGGAGTTCAAGACCAGCGTGGCCAACATGGTGAAACCCCGTCTCTACTAAAAATACAAAAAATTAGGGCCGGGTGCGGTGGCACATGCCTGTAATCCTAGCACTTTGGGAGGCCAAGGTGGGCGGGTCACAAGGTCAGGAGATGGAGAATACCCTGGCCAACACCGTGAAACCCCGTCTCTACTAAAAATACAAAAAAATTGAGCCAGGCCTGGTGGCGGGCGCCTGTAGTCCCAGCTACTTGGGAGGCTGAGGCAGGAGAATGGCATGAACCCGGGAGGCAGAGCTTGCAGTGAGCCGAGATAGTGCCACTGCACTCCAGCCTGGGCGACAGAGCGAGACTCCATCTAAACAAACAAACAAAAAAATTAGGCGGGCGTGGTGGTACGTGCCTGTAATCTCAGCTACTTGGGGAGCTGAGGCAGGAGAATTGCTTGAACCTGGAAGGTGGAGGTTGCAGTGAGCTGAGATTGCACCACTGCACTCCAGCCTGGATGACAGAGTGAGACTCTGTCTCAAAACAAAAAACAACAACAACAACAACAAACAACAACAACAACAACAAAAAACAAAGGAGAAACCAGCGTGCTTTTAGTACAATGTTAGGAAATTATTTAACATAGCCATTTCGACATGCTAAATATTTTGCAGGTAGAGACGGTCCCTGACAATGGTTCACCTTTAAGATGGCGTGAAAGTGATATACGTTCAGTAGAAAGCAGTATGATACTCTTTTGACAAGCTGGGCCAGTCCCTGTCAGCCACACCATAAACTGTGTTGCTCAGCTGCAGGTAATGTAAGAATGTTGATTGCGTTTAAGGTAGGCTAGGCTAAGCTACAATGTTCTGCATGTTAGGTGTATTAAGTGCATTTTCGACTTAGGATATTTTCAACTTACCATGTGTTTATTGGAACATAACCCCATCATAAGTTGAGGAGCATCTGTATTTCAGTATTTAACACAACAACCTTATGAGATAAGTGTTATTCTTATCCCTATTTTAAACCAAGGAAACCTCAAACACAATGGTTAAATAACTTGGTTAAGGTCATGCACTAAAACCTATTCTCCATAAGGACACTTCTTCCCCAGACACCCTTTCAAATGGGGACTTTCTTCTCTCCCCTACTCATCTTGGACCACTGGCCTGGAGGTGAAGGAGGTATACTCATTTCTCCCAACTGCTGCTTCAAGACCACCATTCCTCTCTTCTTCAAAGCTTTCAGCTTTGAAGCTGTCATCTGAATATTTACTAAATATTCAGCTTTGTTGAATCAACTGTAGACTCGGGTCACTGCTCTGAATTCCTTGAAGAGTTCCATTCCCTGTCACTTCAGATTCTTGGTGACTTCACAAACAGTCTTTCCAAATGCCCCGCCTGCCAGTGCCTTGACCACCTCACCTCCAACAATGTTGTCATTCTACCCCGGACCTGTGCCGGAGGCCAGCTCATTGCTCACCAAATCTGTTTCCTCTCCTTTCCGGGCAGGCTACATATGCACTTCTCCTTTGTAACAATGGCTTCATGACTGAGTTCTGGACAAAGGGATTTGCAGTCCTCTGCTTGCTCTCTCATTATTTGCTAGCCAGATGGAGAGGATGCAATGGAGTGTTACAAGGCCCTGGAACAGCGCTGTCTGGTAGAAATGGAAGCCAAGTCACATATGTGATTTTAAATTTTCAAGTAGCTATATTAAAAAATGCAAAAAGAAACAGGTGTGGCTGGGCGCGGTGGCTCACACCAGTAATCCCAGCACTTTGGGAGGCAGAGGCGGGCAGATCACTTGAGGTCATGAGTTCGAGACTAGCCTGACCAACATGGGAAAACCCTGTCTCTACTAAAAATACAAAAATTAGCCGGGCGTGGTGGTGCATGCCTGTAATCCCAGCTACTCAGAAACAGACAGGAGAAAAACTTGAACCTGGGAGGCGGAGGCTGCAGTGAGCTGAGATCGCACCACTGCACTCCAGGGTGGGCAACAGAATGAGATCCTGTCTCAAAAACAAAAACAAAAACAAAAAACAGGTAAAATTAATTTTAATAGTACATTTTATTTAATCCAGCATATTAAAAATATCATTTCAACATGTTATCAATATAAAAATTATAAGTGAGGTATTTTGTATCTTTTTTCATATTAAGTCTTTGAAATCTAGTGTGTAATTTACACTTAACAGCACCTATCAATTCAAATGTTAAGTTTACGTCAAAAATACTTGATCTGGGCTGGTCATGGTGGCTGACACCTGTAATATCAACTCTTTGGCAGGCCAAGGAGGATCACTTAAGGCCAAGAGTTCAAGACCAGCCTGAGCAACATAGTGAGACCCCCCATCTCCACAAAAATAAATTTAAAAAATTAGCTGGGGATGGTGATGTGAGCCTGTACTCCTAACTACTCGGGAGGCTGAGATGGGAGGATCACTTGAGCCCAGGAGTTGGAGCTGCGGTGAGTTGTAATTGCGCCACTGTACTCCAGCCCAGGTCACAGAGCGAGACCCCATGTCTTTAAAAAAATCACAACAAAAAATTGATCTGTATTTAATTTTTTTATAGTAAAGTGAAAGCAAGTTTATTAACAGAGAAACGAAAGAATAGCTACTCCATAGGCAGAACAGCCAATCTGTATTTAACTTCATAAAGTAGTTGCACATATCCAAATTGTTCCAAACATACTTTCAAAATATTAAATTAAATTTTTTTTGGAGATGGAGTCTCACTCTGTCGCCCAGGCTTGAGTGCAATGGCACGGTCTCAGCTCACTGCAACCTCCACCTCCCAGGTTCAATTGATTCTCCTGCCTCAGCCTCCTCAGTAGCTGGGATTACAGGTGTGTGCCACCATGCCTGGCTCATTTTATTGTATTTTTAGTAGAGACGATGTTTCACCATGTTGGCCAGGCTGGTCTCAAACTCCTGACCTCGTGACCCACCCACCTCGGCCTCCCAAAGTGCCGGGATTACAGGCATGAGCCACCGTGCCCGGCCAAAATTTAAATTTTTAAAATGAAAAATTCAGTTTCTTAGTTGCACAAGTCACATTTCCAATGTTTAGTAACCACATGTAGCTGGTGGCTACCGTATTAAACAATGCAGTCCAAGCCACCATGGAAAGAGCCCAGGACCCTGAATGACTGGGCTGACCCTGAGCAACCCCACCAACAAGCCTTGGGTTGCGATTTGAACAAGAAATAAACTTTTGTGTGCTGAGCCACTAAGAATGAGGGATTGTTTGTTATAGCAATTAGCTTGAACCAGTACACAACCTTGACTATCACCCTCCATGGTCAGACATTGTTATTACCAATAGCTCTGCCTCCTCCATAACCTCTATTCAATCCTCCTTCTCTCCTGGCCTGCTATATTTTCAGCTCCTTTCTTCTAATACTGCAATTGTAGTCATGTGTCGGCCCCACCCTCCTCCTTGCCCGTCAGCCCTCAACATCCACTTTCTACTTCCTTCGTACACCCTCAATTCCTTGGCCCTGCCTCATTTGACTGTGTCTCCTAGCAAAACCACAGCTGCGGCGGAGCTTTTCTACCTGTACTCAGCTGAATGTGGACACACAGAACCATGCTACTTGCCTCATTTAACTAGCAAACATGTTGAATTCCTTTTATATAGGAATTCATGGCTAATTCAAGTCAAATTAGCAAGGAAAAGATTCAAAGCACCTTGATCAAGAAAGGTTAACTGGATGGAAAAGGAATCACCATCAGGCCTTTCTTTAGTACTGCTGGAAATCCTCCTCCATTTCCATTCTAGAATGCCGTTTCCCAATTTCTCTTCTCTTCAACCCTTCCCTCCTCCTCCCCCTCCCACTTCTCCTTATCAGCTTCTGCCTAAGCTGCCTGTTTCTAACAAGATATCAGCAATCAAAAGAGCCACTCGAGGCCGGGCATGGTGGCTCACGTCTGTAATCCCAGCACTTTGGGAGGCCGAGGTGGGCGGATCACTTGAGGTCAGGAATTCAAGACCAGCTTGGCCAACATGGTGAAACTCTGTCTGTACTAAAAATACAAAAATTAGCCAGGCGTTTTGGCACATGACTGTAATCCCAGCTACTCGGGAGGCTGAGGCAGGAGAATCGCTTGAACCTGAGAGGCAGAGGTTGCAGTGAGCCGAGATCACGCCATTGCACTCCAGCCTGGGCAACAAGAGCGAAATTCTGTCTCAAAAAAACCCACAAAAATTAGCTGGGCATGGTGGCGGGTGCCTTAGTCCCAGCTACACAGGAGGCTGAGGCAGGAGAATCGTTTGAACCCGGGAGGCAGAGGTTGCAGTGAGCTGAGATCACATCACTGCACTCCAGCCTGGGTGACAGACTGAGACTCCATCTCAAAAAATAAAATAAAATATAATAAAATAAATAAAAATTTAAAAATATTATATATAGGCTGAGTGCGGTGGCTCACACCTGTAATCCCAGCACTTTGGGAGGCTGAGGCGGGCGGATCACTTGAGGTCAGGAGTTCGAGACCAGCCTGGCCAACATGGTGAAACCCTGTCTCTACTAAAAACACAAAAATTAGCCGGGCGTGGTGGCATGCGCCTATAGTCCCAGCTACTCGGGAGGCTGAGGCATTAGAATTGCTTGAACCTGGGAGGCGGAGGTTGCAATGAGTTGAGATCGTGCCACTGCACTCCAGCCTGGTGAAAGAGCAAGACTCTGCCTCAAAAAAAAAAAAAAAAAAAAAAAGTACTTATTGTATATACCAATCTTATAACTACATATTAATCTGTAGAGATATTTCTATGAAGATATGTATTCTTTCAGGCTCTTTGCTCCTTTGGAATCATATCATTAAATATCATTTTGTAATTTTTTTAAATTGTAGAGTAAACATTCCAGTCTACTAAACATTCTTTAATAACATTCCTATAAGGAAGTACAGAGATTTACTTAACTGGTTCCTTATTGTGGCCGTCTGGGTTGTTTCCAGGTTTTCCATATTATAAACAATACTGTGGTGCATATTCTTGTGTCTATTGTCTGATTATTTCCTTAGGATGGCTTCTTAGAAGTGGCATTGCTGGGTTAAACAGAAAGGACATTTTCCAGGCTTCTGATTCTTATTACCAAAGTGCCCTCCTGAAACACGGTACCAGTTGTGTTCCTGACAACAGCCTATTTTTGAAAAAATTTAAGTCCAGCACATTGTAACAATGGAAGTTCAAGATAAACTGTAGCAGCTGGTTTCTGGGATGGTTTCTGTGTCAGATGAGCTGGGAAGCCCTGGGTTGAGGAGGGAGCCTCATAAGCTGGCTTGGACCCTGCAGGGAAGTCTTACTCTACTCACACCCGCATGTTTAGCTCCCTAGTGAGAAGCCCATTAGGTCAGATACAGTCTCTCCACTGGCGCAAAGTTCACTTAGGCAACTTTTGACATAAGCAGGAAAGAAGGCCCTACCTTCAGCTCACCCAGCCCCACTTTCTCTGAGCCAGGTCAATGAAGCAAGCTGATGGCCCGGCCAGCCCAGCCAGCTTGGGGGCCTGGGGTTAGAATAAGCCACTTTGCTGCAGGCCTCACCATCCTTCTCTCCAAATTATCTGAAAACTGGCTATAGATCAGGTCCTGCATAGAAGCAGAAGCGCAGACAGCAGGGGGTGCTGCCAGCCACTTCTCTAGTCACCTCCCCTGTGCAGACGTGGGACCCCTTTCCCTGCTTGAGGCTTTTAAGAGCCTGGGCCCAGCCTTACCGGCAATATCAGTAAGCTCAGCACCTTCTCCCCCATTTCCCACCCACCAGACCTGGAGTAAATGGATAAGAATTCTCATTACACTTTTAAGTATTCTTTTTGTTGTTTTTGTTATCGCTATTGTTATCAGAAGTCAAATCTGAGGCAGAAAGGAAGGGAGGTCTTCAGAAAGTCTTTGACCTCCAATTTCTTCAATAGCTTGTGGTTCCCAGCTTGTACTGTAATGTTTTAACATTTCCAAGCTGGACAGCAGACAAGGCGGTGGGGGTGGGGTAGTGTGTGTGTGTAGGGGAAGCATTGCTTCTGGACAGTAGAGTGTTAGAAAGCACCTCTAGAATAGTGAGAAAGACCACTAGATTCAGTAGACCAGAGGTCTTCAAAACACTGCTATTCATAGCAACCCCAGATTAGAACAATCTCTATACCTAGCAACAGTAGAACAGATAAATAAATTGTGGTGTATTTGTCCAGTGGAATACTATACAGCAATGAAAAAACCAAGCTACCATCACACAGAATATGGGTGGCTCTCACAAACACAATGTTGGGTGAAAAAGCCTGACACAGAAGAGCACATGTTGTATGACTCCACCGATATAAAAGTTCAATAATGCTAAGTGTTTAGGGATGCCTATTAGGTGGTAAACTATAAAGAAAAGTAAAGCTGTGATTTCCATAAAATTCAAGGCAGTGGTTACGCTTGATAGAAGAGAGGATAGAGGCTGTGATTGGGAAGGAGTGTGAGGTGGCTTCTGGGTGCTGGTGATGAGCTGTTTCTTGACCCGAGAGGTAGTTACACAGATGTATTTCTACTTTACAACAATTATTTAAGCTGAATCCTTATGTTTTGTGCATTTTTCAGTATGCGTGTAGTTGTGTACTCTTGTGTCTGTATGTATTTAAAAAGATAAAGGGCCAGCATTTTCCCAGGTAAGTCATGAGTTGACTTGAATATTGCATCTCTGTGGTGCACATCTGTGATGCATATCAAGGACTCCTATGAGTCTGTGCTTTGATAGGCCACTCTAGTGGCTGACAATCAACAAGACTGTGTGGTGGGGCAGAGAAAGAAGGAGATCCACCCAACTACTGAGCCACAAAGCTGAACATACTTACCTCATTTAAGCCTCTCAGGGCATTTAAACTCAGGGCGGCCAGGATCACAAAATAATCATTCCAGTTTAAAAGGCAGAGGATAATCTACTAGAAAGAAGTTCCCATCTGTTAGAGTCAGATAGCCTGAGGTCAAAACTTGTCCATGCCTGAGAAATCTATAAAACTGAGCATAACACCTCTTTCTAGGGCTCTGAGGAGGAATAAATGAGCTAATTTGTAAAGTGCCTGACATATTTTGATGCTCAATAAATGTTAGAAATATCCTCATTTTACTCAAGAAAGCACAGCGCCTGCACGGAGTTGGAACTTGTCTAAGGTCGTCTGTTAGCAAAGGGAGGACTAGACATTCAAACCTGGGTGTTTCTCTCTTAGAGTCCAGGGCACCCCTGACTAGCTATGTTATAATAGGAGACTAGACTGTGGGAGGTCTATGCAGCGAGAGTAGTTCACGGGCTGAAGTGGGAAGGCATTTCACAGAGAATGTGACATTTGAGCTGACCTCTGAAGAAGAGGAGAGGCATGGTAGGCAGAAGAGTGAGTACAGGCCCAGCCTCAGAGGTGTGAAAATTCATAGCATCATCGGTGAACGGTGGGTGAATGATTAAGTCACTTAATTTATCTCAGTGTTGGGTTCCATATACACGGAATTAAGGTAAGAATACCTGCTCTGCTTATTTTATTTTATTTATTTATTTTTTGAGACAGAAGCTCGCTCTGTCGCCCAGGCTGGAGTGCGGTGGCACGATCTCCACTCATTGCAGCCTCTGCCTCACAGTTCAAGTGATTCTCATGCCCCAGAATCCTGAGTAGCTGGGATTATAGATGCCCGCCACCATGCCCAGATATTTTTTGTATTTTTAGTAGAGATGGGGTTTCACCATACGTTGGCCAGGCTAGTCTTGAACTCCTGACCTCAAGTGATCCACCTGCCTCGGCTTCCCAAAGTTCTGGGATTACAGGCATGAGCCACTGCACCTGGTCCCTCCTCTTCTTATTTTAAAGTGTTATTCCAAGGATTGAAGGAGAGTATATTTGAAAGTGTTCTATGAATTGGCCAGTATTATACAAATTTAAGAGTGTGTGTGTGTGTGTGTGTGTGTGTGTGTACGTGTATGTGTGTGTGTTTCAGTACCCAGCGAAAACCTTAAACTTGGCATATGTCTGAGGGTAAAAGTGGAAATCATGATTTTACTTTTTGACCAGTAGAGACCATTCCAAAGCCTGGGGCACAGGAGAATAAAGGGAAATTCCTGGAAATACTGACCTGGAAGAGTCTTAGCACATCCAGTGAAACCTAGAGTGTAGACATAATTTTATAACCTAGATATAATGTTAGGCTAAACTTTGAAAATTAAAGTTTGTTGTGAATAAGGATAGAATTTTTAACACAAACTCTAGATGTCCAGGATTTGTTGGCACCAAATATAAAAATGTAAGGGGATGAGGATGAACTCATCTTCTGGGAAAAGCCCATGAACAAAACTGACTTTTTTTAGCCAAACCGTTCACATCCTCCTGGCATCTTAGAATCCTCTGGAAATAAGCCCAACACTTCCTGTGGGCTTACCATGTGCCAGACAATTTTATACGATGCTTTAATTGATTTCTTACTATTAAATTAATTATAAAAATATTGTTAATCATCACAACAATCCTGTGAGGTGGGCTACCTTGCTCACTTCCATTTTGCAGATGGAGGGACCTTAGGTAATTTGGCCATGGACCTATAGCTAGTAAAAGAAGTGAGATTTGAACCCAGGCAGGTCTGATTCTGGAGTTCACATGCTTTCCTTTTCCCTCTACTGCTTTTCAGCCTGGTACATTTATCAATGACAGTGACCATTTACAAGAAGATGATTTACTTATCTTTTTGAAATTTAGCCTAGAATTTATATACTACTTAAAGTCAAACTTTTGTCACCTACTTAGAATTCACTGCAGAGGACAGAATGTTTGTGAGGGTCACCTGTATCTCCGAGAGGTGTTTCAAATGCTTTTTTCCTTGCTCAAAGTTTTCGGAGTTTCAGAAAATATAAAAATGGCTGACCCATGTTCAAGAACATTGAGAAATTTTAATGAAACCACTGAGGAGAGAGTAATGGGCAGGGACTGACATGATGCTATGGTGATGATGGCAAAGACGGAGAGAAAAGAATGAAGAGGAGAACCTGGGAATGATTCTGAGCCTGAGAGCCGCAGGCCTCACCTAACAAAAGAATTAGCAAGCCATAATCAACAGGCATAATGCCCTTTCATGTGGGATGCTGAAGACTAGTATTGCACACAGTGATAGAAATAATAATGTTTAATGAATAACCATTAAGATCTGTCTGAACAGCCCACTAGAATAAATAGAAATAGGTAAAGAAAATTTAGTTGGTTTGTCTAGGGTGATCTCTCCCCTATAATCTTTACTATTATTATTATTATTATTAATATTTTGAGACTGAGTCTCGCTCAGCCGCCCAGGCTGGGGTGCAGTGGTGTGATCTTGGCTCACTGCAACCTCTGTCTCCTGGGTTTAAGCGATTCTCCTGCCTCAGCCTCCCGAGTAGCTGGGACTACAGGCACGTGCCATCATGCTCAGCTTTTTTTTTGTATTTTTAGTAGAGATGAGGCTTCGCCATGTTGGCCAGGCTGGTCTCGAATTCCTGGCCTCAGGTGATCCACCTGCCTCAGCCTTCCAAAGTGCTGGGATTACAAGTGTGAGCCACCGCACCCGGCCCTCTCCCCTGTTATCTTAACCTCCCTTCCTTAATTGCCTTCTCAGCTTCAACTAGAAATGAGTGAATTGGCAGACTACCCCATGGCAAGGGAGCTGTGTGACTGCCCCCTCATGCTGGGGAGAAGGTCAAGGGTGTCCAGGTGCTCTGTCCCCAGCTTACTGCCCCAGCTGTCATGGGACATGTTAACCACCACTCCTTTGCAATACTGATGATGAAGACACACCCTACCTCATGTGGGTTGTGTTGCTGGCGGGTTTTGGCATCAGAGACAGGGGATTAACTCAAAGCAAGGTTTTTCCTCAAGCAGAAAAAAAAATTGGCGATTGATAGAACAAAGGAAATGAGCTGAGAAAAAGCCAAACAAAGAATAGTGGTTGGATGATTCATGAGGTGGGGTGCTCCTTTCTGGCAAAAAAAAAAAAAAAATGTTATTATAAGATTGAAATCTGCCTATAGCTGTCTTGTTCTTTAATGACCATGTTCTCTTTCAGAATTCTAAGTGTAGGTTATGCCTGGGAACGGGAAAGATTTGAAATGAAGGACTCTTTTATCATAAGTGGGTCCACTTCCTCTGCTGTTCCTTGCGGTGAGGGCTATGGACATGGCCATTTCAATGCCAGCCCTGCAACTAAGTCATGGTGATTCATTATGTTTTGCTACCTTTGAGGACAGAAGAAGGAAAGTGCTTTTAAAATCTGCCTTGGTTTGCTCCAAAAAGACCTGGGGATTATTTGCAGATTACATTCTTTCCGGGCTCAGTAACTTTTTCCTCATTGTTATTGTGAGCACTTTCATTGTTTTAACCAATAATAGCCCAAGTGCAGCCAGGACTCTTTTCTTGGGACAGGAAGACCCCAGGAAAAGCTGTCAATTAGTAACCATTCACAATATACAATTGATGAGTGTCTGTCATTTCCAGTGCTGCTGAAGAGGGAAAAGTCTGGGCATCCAACTTTGACCAGATGAAGGAGAGGAACATTGCAAACATTGTCTTCCATGGGCTATCCCTGAAAAGTTCTGAGGTTCTGTTTCAAGAATAGTAGCGGCGTTTTTTTTGTTTTGTTTTGTTTTGTTTTTTGAGATGGAGTTTCACTCTTGTTGCCCAGGCTGGAGTGCAATGGCGCGATCTTGGCTCACTGCAACTTCCGCCTCCTGGATTCAAGCGATTCTCCTGCCTCAGCCTCCCGAGTAGCTTGGACTACAGGCATGCGCCACCACACTGGGCTAAGTTTATATTTTTAGTAGAGAGAGGGTTTCTCCATGTTGGTCAGGCTGGTCTCGAACTCCCGATCTCAAGTGATCTGCCCGCCTCGGCCTCCCAAAGTGCTGGGATTACAAGCATGAGCCACTGCACCCGATAATAGTAGTGGGTATTTATTTATTTATTTATTTATTTATTTATTTTGAGACGGAGTCTCACTCTGTCACCCAGGCTGGAGTGCAGTGGTGCAATCTTGGCCCACTGCAACCTCTGCCTCCCGGGTTCAAGCGATTCTCCTGCCTCAGCCTCCCAAGTAGCTGGGAGTACAGGCGTGTGCCACCACGCCCAGCTAATTTTTTGTATTTTTAGTAGAGATGGGGTTTCACCGTGTTAGCCAGAATGGTCTCAATCTCCTGACCTCATGATCCGCCCGCCTTGGCCTCCCAAAGTGCTGGGATTACAAGCGTGAGCCACCACGCCCGGCCAATAGTAGTGGTTTTTTGTTTGTTCGTTTTTGAGAAAGAGTCTCTCTATGTCACCCAGGCGGGAACACAGTGATGTGATCTTGGCTCACTGCAACTTCCACCTCCCGGATTCAAGCAATTCTCCTGCCTCAGCCTCCTGAGTAGCTGGGACTGCAGGCATGCACCATGATGCCCAGCCAATTTTTGTATGTTTAGTAAAGACTGGATTTCGCCATGTTGGCCAGGCTGGTCACATAGTTTTTTTTTTCTAATCATCATTCAGATGAGTTTAAGAAAAACACATGAAGTTAGACTTAAAAAATCCATCCCTTATGGAGAGGTGAGCAGTGACAGGGTGAGCCTGGGTGGTGGCATAAAATAGCAGGCACAAGATTCCAGTCACACTTGTGCTCCTGTAAAATTGGGTGGGGACCAGTCTGGCCTGAAAGGAACTTAGGGATAAAATTTCTCTTCCTCAGTTAAGAATCTGTGCTGATAATCTAATGGTTAAATCTGGGCTTTAGAAATTGTCTGCTTGGAATGCACCTGGGATCCTGAAAGTTTGTGTCCTTAGGCCAGTTACTTCACCTTTTAGCACCCCTTCACTTAAAAGTACAATGGGGATAGGCTGGGCACGGTGGCTCATGCCTGTAATCCCAGCACTTTGGGAGGCCGAGGCCAGTGGATCACCAGGTCAGGGGATCGAGACCATCCTGGCTAACACGGTGAAATCCCAACTCCACTAAAAATATAAAAAATTAGCCAGGCATGGTGGCGGGCGCCTGTAGTCCCCCGCTACTCGGGAGGCTGAGGCAGGAGAATGGCATGAACCCGGGAGGCAGAGCTTGCAGTGAGCCAAGATTGCAGCACTGCACTCCAGCCTGGGCGACAGAGCGAGACTCTGTCTCAAAAAAAAAAAAAAGTGCAATCGGGATAGAATAGTACAAACACCATGGGGCAGGATCAAATGATTAATTCATGGAGTAAGTACTCAACAGATGTTGACTATTAGTTGTCATTAAGGCTGTGACATCACAATAGCTCTTCTGTAGCACAAATTAGCCAGAAGTTTCCATTTTTAATTAGCTGTGTGATCTCAGGGCTGAATTTTCTCATCTGTAAAATGAGGAAGCTATCTCAGATAAAGTCTAAATTGACCTGGAAAATCTGGGATTATACTTTTATTTTCTTTCTTTGTTTTTGAGATGGAGTGTTGCCTTGTCACCCAGGCTGGGGTGCAGTGGTGTGATCTCGGCTAACTGCAACCTCTACCTCCAGGGTTCAAGCAATTCTCCTGCCTCAGCCTCTAGAGTAGCTGAGATTACAGGTGCGCACCACCACGCCCGGCTAATTTTTGTATTTTTAGTAGAGATGGGGGTTCTGCCATGTTGACCAGACTGGTCTCAAACTCCTGGCCTTATGTGATCCACCCACCTTGGCCTCCCAAAGTGCTGGGATTATAGGTGTGAGCCACTGTGCCGGGTCCACTCTTCATTTTCTCAGTGGAAATACTAAGTAAAATAAGCAGTATCTGTTCTCAACACGTGGCAACCCAGCAACATTCAGGCCAAAGAGGTAGCTTGTTCACCAATCTTTCACTACAGTTAGTCTGTTATCTTATCAGAAGATCACAAGCCGGCCTGGCATGGTGGCTCACGCCTGTAATCCCAGCACTTTGGGAGGCCGAGACAGGTGGATCACCTGAGGCTGGGACTTCAAGACCAGCTTGGCCAACATGGTGAAACCCCATTTCTACTAAAAATACAAATATTTGCCAGGCATGGTGGTGCACGCCTGTAATCTCAGCTACTCCAGAGGTTGAGGTATGAGAATCGCTTGAACCTGGGAGGCAGAGGTTGCAGTGAGCCGAGATCACGCCACTGCACTCCAGCCTGGGCAACACAGCGAGACTCCGTCTCAAAAAAAGAAAACAAAAGGTCACAAGCCATGGCTCATCGAGTGCAACCCGGAACAACTTTCTGGAGGTCAATCTGGCAGTATTTATCAAAGCCTCAAAAGAATGTGTACCCCAACAGTCCACTTTTAGGAGTTTACTCTGGGGCAATGATAAATAATAATAAAGGATGTTGCAAGAAAGCTACAAAGATGTCACTATAGGATTATTTATAATAAGGAAAAACTATAATCAAAACAGAGAGTTGATTAAATAAATTATGGTACAGCTAGAATGCAGTTATAAAAAAGATTAATCAGGGATTTTTTTCTGATATGGTAAGACGCTTATAACATATTGTTAAACAAAAAAGCAGATTCTCAATACATAATATAACCCCAGAGTGGTCAAAAAACATGGATATATATATAACTATGCCAATTTGAGAGAGAAGGAGAGAGAGAGATTGCACTCCAAATAATTCACCAGATCTACCAAATACATAATCAGGCCACCAAAATATCCACCCACATATAAAAAGTGCTTACCTCAAGATGGTGATTGGCATTTTCTTTTTTGTATTTAGTTTTTACTAATATTATACAATGAACATGTTTTGTGTTTTCCTAAACTTTTTTTGGAAAAATTAAAACATTAACAAAACCAGAAAAAATAGTAATAGTTCCCTTCCATGTACCCATTACTGAATTTCAGCAATTAACCCATGACCAATCTTGCCTCATCTTGTATTATTTTGTAGTAGAAAAAAGAAAACCCTAACAACTTAAAGATGTTTAAGACTCTATCTGTAAGAGGAATTATTTATTTCACTCCAACTATGAAACACATAATGAAGAAATCAGTTCAAGATTCATCATGGTCCAGAGCACTGCATTTTTAATCTCATCAGGTGGAGGTAAGAACAATTCTGCACAGACCTAGGCCAGGTCTTCATCAAGCAAACATCCAGTCAAGACTGGCTACAGGTGCAACTCACAGAAATCCACCTCTAAGAAGTTGGCCAGGCTCAATGACTCATGCCTGTAATCCCAGCACTTTGAGAGACCGAGGCGGGTGGACCACTTGAGGCCAGGAGTTCAAGACCAACCTGATCAACATGGTGAAACCCTGTTTCTACTAAAAATACAAAAATTAGCCGGGTGTGGTGGCACTGTGTGTAATTCCAGCTACTCGGGTGGCTGAGGCAGGACAATCACTTGAGCCCGGGAGGCAGAGGTTGCAGTGAGCTGAGATTGTGCCACTGCACTCTAGCCTGGGTGACAGAGCAAGACTCTTGTCTCAAAAAAAAGAAGTGCATGTGGGAAGTAGTTGGCTCTTGTGATCCCCCAAAGGAAGGCAGGCAGAGGCAGAGGTAAAGAGGGATGCTGGGGTGCAAAGGGTCCCCCAGGTCCTTGGGCCCACTCCTCTCAGGCCTCTAACCTGAATCCTGGGCATGTCAGCTCATAGCCTCATGGCACAGGAAGGGGGTCTCCCTGCTGCCAGTCAAAAACCCTGGAGTGGCCTCTGTCTGGTGGGCTATGGGGTCAAGTCACTTCCTTGTTGCCAGGTGGCAGAGATCCAGGATCACATTGAGATGTATAGAAGTTCCAACAACAACAATAATAATAACAGCAACCACTTAAAAATCTATAGCATCCACTCTGTGCCAGGCACTGTGTAGACATTATGTGTATATAGGCATTTAAGCCTCACACAACCCTAACAGGCAGGTCCTGTTAGCATCATCACCCCTATTTTAGAGATGGGAAAGAGGCCAAAAAAGATCAAGTGACTTGCCCAAAGTCACACAACTAGAAGGTGGTGGAACCAGGATTCAAAGCTAGGCAGCCTGGACCCAGAGCCTGTGCCATTAGCCACTATGTGATTCCATTGCTTGAGGTTCTGAACACTGAAAATACGGTGGTGCCTCTTACCATAGATTTATGTAATCTAAATCCAAATCATGCTCAACTCTGAATTACAGTGAGAAAGTTAACAAACAAACAAACAAACAAACAAAAAACCACATTTTCGTTTTTCCTACGATGACTTGCTAATTGCTTGCGTTTCTCATGGTTTTGGTGCTGGAGCCCTGAGTAACACTTTGTTACTTGGATAACTGGTCCCAGGGTTTGTGAAGGGGTTGGTAGTGAGCAGGCAGCGCACACATGCAAGTGCCTCTGTGCCCCCTGCCACCCGCGCAGGGAGTCCTCCAGCCCCATTGGCTCTCACTTTGGGGGCTCTGGCCGCGTTATAGGCCTAGCAGCCCACTTCCGTAAAGGGAGTGACATGCGCCCCACATTCGCTTTTCTTTTTCCTTCTTTCCTTTCTTCTTTCTTTCTTTTCTTTCTTTCTTTCTTTCTTTCTTGTTTGTTATTTTGTTTTTTTGTTTTTGTTTTGTTTTTTTTGAGACAGGGTCTCACTCTGTCCTCCAGGCTGGAGTGCAGTGGAGTGCAGTGGCGTGATCTCGGCTCACAGCAACTTCCGCCTCCTGGGTTCAAGCTATTCTCCTGCCTCAGCCTCCCGAGTAGCTGGGATTACAGACGCGTGGAACTACCACGCCCGGCTAATTTTTTGTATTTTTAGTGGAATGTAGTTTCTTTATGTTGGCTAGGCTGGTCTCGAACTCCTGATCTCAAATGATCTACCCGCCTCGGCCTCCCAAAGTGCTGGGATTACAGGCATGAGCCACTGTGCCCGGCCCCTCTTTTAACTCTTTAAATGAGTTTGGCAGCGAGTAATCAGAAACTCGACTGTCAGTGTAAATGGAAACCCTAAAGAGGCCTATTATCTTAAGAAGTCTGAGAATAATTAGGGTTCTTGGCAGCTCTGATGGCTCAATGATATCATCAAGACCCAGCTGGCCCACCTTGCCACCCTGCCTCTTCATGGGTCCACTCCTCGAGTTCATACCCTATGGTCTCAAGATGGCTGCTACAGGGTCGGGTATCATTGTCCTCTTATAACATAATGTAAACATTTTTTAAAAAGAGAGGAGAGGGCTGGGCGCGGTGGCTCACGCCTAGTAATCCCAGCACTTTGGGAGGCCGAGGCGGATCACCTGAGGTCAAGGAGTTCGAGACCAGCCTGGCCAACATGGCGAAATCACGTCTCTACTAAAAATACAAAAATGAGTCGGGCATGGTTGCGGGGCCTGTAATCCCAGCTACTAGGGAGGCTGGAGCAGGAGAATCGCTTGAACCCGGGAGGTGGAGGTTGCAGTGAGCCAAGATCCCGCCACTCCAGCCTAGGTGACAGAGCAAGACTCCACCTCAATTAAAAAAAAAAAAAAAAGAGAGAGAGAGAGGACAGAGGGAAGAGAGAGAGAGGGAAAGAGAAAGAGAGAGTGAGAGAAAGAGGAGAGAGAGGAGAGAAAGAAGAGAGGAGAGGGAGAGAGAGAAGGGGTGGCATAGGGGTTTATTTCATGTGGTTCTCTCCTATTTGAGCAAAGAAAACCCATCCAATAAGCAACCCCACAGACATTTGTTTAATTCTCATTGGCCAGGATGAGGTCACATGACTGTGCCTATCCCAATCATTGGCAAAGTGGGTATTGGGCTCAGACCAATCATGATTCACCACCTGGGGCAAGGGCACATGTCTTCCATGGGCAATATTTGGCCTCTGTGTGCAAGGAAGTAGAGATGGCTGTTGGGTAGGCTGCCTTATAAACCCCTTTCTCCTTCCTCTCATGTCCCTCTTCCCAAAAGGCCTAAAAAGTAGAAGGCCTGGGGCAAGAAGAAGGTCATGGTTGGAAAGTAGGGGAGGTGGTTTGCTCATTAGTGAAATTTATAGTTATTGCTTCATAGAATAATTGACCTGTTTTTCCTAACTTTTAAGGCTTCAGAAAATTCTTAAATTCCAAGGCCAAGAACACTGTATTACTTTTCTATGGCTGCTGTAACAAATTGCCACAAATTTAGTGGCTTAAAACATACAGATTTGTCTTCTTACAGTTCTGGATGCCAGAGATCCAGAATCAATTCCCTGGGCTAAAGTCAAGGTTTTGGCTGGGCTGGTTATTCTGGAGCTTCTAGGGGGCTTGAACCAAAAAAAAAAAAAAAAGACACTAGGCAACCACCAGTGTGTATTCGGTGAGGGAATGGTAAAGGGGAGCTTTTACTAGAAAAAAGAGATTTACCTAAGCTGCTTAGAAACACAGAGTTCATGGCCGGGCGTGGTGGCCCACACCTGTAATCCCAGCACTTTGGGAGGCCAAGGTGTGTGGATAGCCTGAGGCCAGGAAATCGAGACCAGCCTGGGCAATATGACAAAACCCCGTGTCTACTAAAAATACAAAAAATTAGCCAGGCATGGTGCTGCAGGCCTGTAGTTCCAGCTACTCAGGAGGCTGTGGCGGGAGAATCACTTGAGCCCCTGAGGTGGAGGTTGCAGTGAGCCAAGATTGTGCCACTGCACTCCAGCCTGGGCAACAGAGTGAGACTCCTGTCTCCTCTCTCCAGTCTCAAAAAAAAAAAAAAAAATGCAGCTCTAAAGAATGTCTAGTGATAAACCTTATCAAAGCAGGAGATGGGTGAAAGGTGTGAAAGGGTTTTTAGAAAGTCCTTGGAAACAATTCTTATCTCAGACATGAGATCATGTCTTTTTTGGGCCTTCCCAGCCCTATTTTATCTGGGTCTGACAAAAACCACTCCATCCTGGTATCTGCAACTTTCGCAGGGAGACCCCCTTCCCTTGCCATTTTCAACTTCTAGAGCCTTCCTCTGTTCCTTGGTTTGTGGCCCCTCCTCCATTTTCAGCGAGCATTTGCCTGCCTCTTCTGACTCTGATTCCTCCTGCCTCCCTTTTATGAGGAGGGTTGTGATTACGTTAGACCTGCTTGGATAATCTAGGACAATCTCCCCATCTCAAGACCCTTAAGCTAGTCACATCTGCAAAGTCCCTTTTGCCACGTAATGTAATATCCACAGGTTCCAGGGAGTAGGACATGATATCTTTGGGGGCCATTATTCAGCCCACCCACACATCTCAGTACCTTACCCTCCAAATCCCCTTACAGGACAGCTTACAGGGCAGGAGGGAGGACAGAATGCAATCTGAGTGCCAGTGTTTTCTCAGTAATATTCAGCAGCTCATGATTGTGGCTTTGGGGCCCATGTGGCTTAGGTTTGTGGTAGGTGCTTGGGAGGATGTTTGTGCCTGAAGGACAGGATCCCATCAGAAGGCCATCTTTCTCGGGAGCCAGTGGGGAACACTTTTAACTCTCTGTGTGTTTTGTGTCTCTGCAGATAAATGAGTCACATTTGCTAGAGTGAATATGAAAGAAGGTAGCAGATCCCAATAATTCAAAGTGACTTTCATCAAATCACATGCTGACATTAGCTTCATAGCTTTTTTTTTTTTTTTTTTGAGATAGAGTCTTGCTCCGTTACCCAGGCTGGAGTGCAATGGCGCGATCTCAGCTCAATGCAATCTCGGCCTCCCGGGTTCAAGTGATTCTACTGCCTCAGCCTCCAGAGTAGCTGAGATTACAGGTGCCCCCCACCATGCGTGGCTAATTTTTGTATTTGTAGTAGAGGCGAGGTTTCACCATGTTGGCCAGGCTGGTCTAGAATTCCTGACCTCAAATGATCCACCCACCTCAGCCTCCCAAAGTGCTGGGATTACAGGTGTGAGCCACTGTGCCCAGCCAGCTTCATAACATTTTTAATGAACCTATTTTGTGAGGCAATGATGCAAGCTCTTGGGTTAATACGTAGAATTTGTGTGCTCAGTTTACAGACCACTCAGTCTTGTTTTCTTCTCTGTGCGTCCTTTCCTTTTGTTGCAGCTCTGGTGCTCGCCCCTGACTTTCATGACCTTACTGTCATCTTTTAGATATTGGAAGCCTTGCATCCAGCTTTTGAGGGGCATTTCTTCACCTTTCTGCCTGCTGAGTGTCTCCCATGGGGGATGGCTTTCGACGACTCTATTGGTTTCTCCCATACAGCCTCACTCGCTCTCTGCAAATGGAACCAAAGCTTGGGGGAGACCCTGCTGGGTCCTGGGCAGAGGCACAACTGACCAACCAGAATATATTTCAGGGACAAGTCAGTAATGTACTGGTAAATGCTAACAACTGGCTCTGCAGAAAGAAACAAATTCCAATCTGTAGGATTTGCCTATTTTGTGATGCAAATACACCCACTGTGTCTGTTTCAAGCTGTCAATATGGTGTCAATCCAAATGTGGAGTCCAGAAGAGGTGAGCACAATCAGCTCCAGCACACTGGGGCCAAGCAAAGGAGAAGCCACCTCTTCCATGACAGAGAAGAACTCGTGAAACACACTGTCTCCGGAATTTCTTACAAATTCAATCTTAAGCATGGTCACAGTCCCCTCTTTGAGTCAGAACTCCATTTTGCTCGTCAATCTTTCCCACTGTCCTTCCTTCTTTCCTGTGTGAAGCCACGCTGGCCTCATAGTAACTTTTACTGGCCAGACACTTACCATGTAGGGAATGTGAAAGGGCTGATGGAGGTGATCTGCTCCTGTGTGATGCGAGTGTTATACAGAAGGAAAACGGTCAACTCGTTGCAACATCCAAGGCACATTAGCTGAGCTAATTAGTCTATGGTTATGAAAAAAAAGAAAAAGAAAGAAAGAAGGAAGGAAGAAAAGAAAGAAAGAAAGAAAGGGAAAGAAAAAAGAAAAGAAAGAGGGCGAGAGAAGGTAGGCAGAATATGTTACATAAGTTCTTAGAGTATCCAGATTTCAATTAATGACTTTGACCTTCTTAAATTCCTGTTCCAAAATCAAATGGATGCATTTCTTTTTCTTCCTTTCTCCATCTCTACACACAATGGAGTGGGGCACAGTGAATGACAAAATCACCAAAAATGAGCTGTGGAGGGGAGAGTCAAGGTGACCAGATAGTCCACAAACTGCATGTCAGAACTGAGTGACTGAGAGCTGGGTGTGGTGGCAGGCACCTGAAGTCCCAGCTACTTGGGAGGCTTAGGCAGGAAAATTGCTTGAACCCAGGAGGTGGAGGTTGCATGAGCCAAGATCACGCCACTGCACACCAGCCTGGGCGACAGAGCAAGACTCGTCTCCAGAAAAAAAAAAAAAAAAAAGAACTAAGTGAGAGTTGATCAAACATGGAACTGTAACAGTAAATGTTGCTGATGAAGACATGAAAAGGTATAATGATGTTGAAAAATCCACATGTCTGGACAAAGCTCTGCATCACAGTGTCTGCTGTGCTGTTTTATGGGCCTTGCCCTAAAACAAAACCAAGCAGAGGCCAAGCCTGGAGGGCACACCGCTCCCTGGAAGCAAGGTGCAGACAAGGGCATCTGAATGTTTGTTTGGTTGAGCTGCTCTTTCTCCATTGTCTGCCGCCTTACTGGTTATGACATGCGCCAGATTAGCCTTCTCCCACTCATTCCACTGGCATTTGTTAAAACAGCGTTCACCGAGATCCAATCTGGTTGTGTCTTGTAGCCTGGCTGTAACTTTCCACTTTCAGGGAGAGGTAATAAGGGGTTCACGAGTCCTAATTTTACAGTTAAAAGCAAGGATTCTAAAGCATAAACCTTGGAGAAATTCTTCTAAAAACTAAAGGAGGGGAAACTGAAGTTTGGTTCCTAAATACCCCTAGGACATTGTGCCACTTGGTCCTCGCATCAATTAAAAGGTAACAAGAGAATCAAGAAAAAGTGTAGATCCAAATTGGCTAATAAGGATATCCAGCCATAGGGTGAAATGTAAAATATCCAATAATCCTGGGGGGGTGTGGGGAGGGGTCGGGGGACATATTCAGAGTAGGCTTGGTTTGTCTTGTGCTTTATTTCCATCACCTACAACAGTTCTGGACCAATTCTGGACAACCTCGCACCAGAATTAGGGTGAGTGGAATGAGGATTCTAAGGTGCAAAATTTAAGGATGCTTGCACTGTCAGGTTTGTGCAGATTTTGCCATTGCACTCGCACGACCCTGAGAGGGAGTGCTACCTTAAATATTGTGCCCTAGGTGCCTCACTGTCATCCCAGCCCTGCCAGTCCATTTAGGGATTAAAATATATTTTTCAAAAATTGTTCCTTCCATGGGCTTAGCTCACTACCTGTTTCTAAGCCCCATAGGAGACATTTTAGGGAATAGGAACAGAAGCAGTTCCTACTTTGGGGAACCAGTGACCTCTTTGCTAAGTGTTGTCAAATAGAGCTGGGTTAACACAACACTTACTGTATCCTTGGGCAGGTCAGTTAACTTCTGGGGTTTCCTTTCTTCATCTATAGTGTGCAGATGATAATACCTACTTGACAGGATCTTTGAGAACATTGGAAGTAATTCACAAAAAGTGCCAGTGACAGTGCCTGGCACATAGTATGTGCTCACTAAATGGAAGCTTTTCTTGTGTTATTATTATTGCTGATAGTAGTGGTGATATTGACAGCACCAACCAGCCAACAATCTTTAGGTGAGAACAAGCACATGGACTTGCTGCAAAAAATATCAAGAAGCTGTATCCGAGAACAGATTTACCAGATTCATGTCAGATTCAGATGCACATAACCCATGTGGGGCCCTCAGTGTGTGTGCAGGAGTTTCGTGGCATTTTAACTAATCATGACCACAGACAATTCTTCATCAATTATCTATTCTCATGTACTACAGATAATTTTTTACTATAAGTATGTCTCATGAAATATTTGGGACATACTTACACAAGAAAACAATTTTTCTTTGCTTATTTGCAATTCAGACTTGACTGGATATCCTGCATTTTATCTGGCAACCCTCGGAGGGGAGTTGTTAGTACAGGGACTCTAAAGTGGTGCCTGCTTTGGGTGTGCCTCTGGAATGCACATTTGCACTGATGGCCCCTGAGGCTCAGCACTCTGCACAACTAGCAGGTGAACGGCTGAAGCTTTCCCTGGTTGTTTTGGCTCCTGGCTTTCTCCTCCCTCCCTCTCCAACAGCTTCTCCTGGTAGCAGGAATGGACATGACAGCTGGCAGTGCAATGCAGATGGGAGAGGCAGGGCGGGGTGAACTGGTTTAAAATTACACAATAGTCAGCTGGCCCCATGCCCCTTAACCAAACTCCCAAGGAAATGCTAGCTGCCTTCTGGGGTTGCCACCACCCCAGCCAGCCCTCTGTTTAGGGGTTCTTCTGTCTGATATGTGTTTCATAAGAGAACAAAAGGAGAGAGGGCTCTTGCAGAGAACTTTTGCTTCTGGAACCAGAATTTCTAAAATAAGCCTCAGGTTCTTTTATCTCATTGTGACATTCTGGGTTATATTAATGGATAACCTCAAAGAAAAAAAATGGTAAAATCATGATTGTCATACAGAAATAAAAATGAACACGTTAAAGATTTTATTTAACTCTGTAATGAGGAAACTGGTAAGATGTTACAATAAGTTCAGATAAGTAAAAAAAAATAAAGCACAAATTTATATGGAGTAAAGGAATGTTGAAATGAATGAGCAAATGGATACAAAACTGGCTTGGAGGTGTCATGGGCTGAATTGTGTTACCCAAAATTCATATGTTGAAGTCCTAACACCCAGTACTTCAAAATGTGCAGGTCATTAGGATGGGTCCTGATCCGGTATCACTGGTTCCTTTATAAGAAAAGTTTGAGTTTGACACATACAGTGGGAAGACCATGAGAAGACACAGAGAGGACAGCCATCTACAAGCCAAAGAGTGAGGCCTTGGAGGAAATCAACCTAGACAGCACCTTGATCTCAGACTTCAAGCCTCTAGAACAGTGAAAAGATAAATTTCGGGTGTTTAAGCCACTCAGTGTGTGGCACTTTATTATGGTAGCCCAAACACACTAAGACAGAGGTGAAGGGGTCATTTGCATGTCTATAGATGAGAATCATTTTAAGTTCCCATTAGTTACCTATAATTTATGGAGTCGTAGAATAGCTCCCTTAGAATCAGATAACCCACCCCCTGGCAGCCAAGTGCCCTGGTGCCCACCCCCGTCAAGTCCGAAAGATGGGGAGGTGGGGTGGCAGGAGTTTCTGTCCCCCATATTCCATACACGTCCCCCCCCCCCCCTAGTGAGCAGGGGCCTGCAAGGCATCACTCCCAGCCCCTCGCCCTCTTGGGCACCCTCAGCAAAGGGGCGGGTGCGGACACTCCAAGTGGGGCAGCTCTCCCTACACGTGCCCCAACCCCATGAGCCAGTTCAACCCTATCAGGGGCTGAGCAGGGGCATCCCCTCCTTTTTTCATAGTCTCCGTGGATGTCCTCGCCCTGTAGCCACAAGCCCCTTGCTGCTCTCCTTTAATGCCAAAGGGCCCCTGCCTAGGACACAGGCCCAACCTGTGTGGTGGGGTCCCCAGCAGCAAACACTGGAACGTCTCTTTTCTTTTCCTTTCTTCTTCCCCACCCCTTAATTTTAACTTTGTGGTAACTAAGTGTCCCTGAGTGCCAGCTGAATGTGCGGGCGGCAGTGCCGTTCCGGAGGCCTGGTCCATCTGCAGTTTTGAGGGGTGAGGGGACCAGCGTGGGGGTTAGTTAGCTTCCCTTCCCCACCTGCAACCAGGGACTGCCCGGGTAACTAGCTTTGATCCTGTCTGCTCCCTCCCTGATCCCTCCCCTGCTCATGTCCCTTCTCTATGAACTTAAATTGAAAACCACTTCCCTCCATCTCTCCTCCCGCTCCCATGTGGAGGGGGAATGTGTGCTGGCCAGGGTGGAGGACTGAGCACCTGAGCCTGGGGCTGGCTCCCCCGGGGTCCCCGCCTCAGCTGGTGGCTGTGGAGCTGAGTCCCCTCCCCATAACCCCTGGGAGGCCAGCACCCACCATCACTACCTGCACCTGCTGTGGTCCCACCTTCTGGAGGCCTGGGAACCTGGCTGCAGACTGGGAAGGCTGGAGAGGCAGACGGCAGCACCCACCAGCTCTCTTCCCACCCCGCCTCTTCCCCGGGAGCCATGCCCTACCTGTGTGGTGCTGGGTGGGCTGACTGTCAAGACATGTGTCATGTACATTTGTATCAGAAATAAAGAAGTGACCACACACACACACACAATCAGCTAACCCAGTCAGTTTAATAATAAGAGTTAATTTATGACTAGAATCAGCAAACTGCTTGTGGTCAAATCTAGCCCTACTGCCTGTTTTTGTAAATAAAGTTTGTTTTCTTTTTTTGAGGCAGGGTTTCACAGTGTCGCCCAGGTTGGAATAGCTGAGACTATAGGCATGTGCCACCGTGCCCACACCTAGCTAAAGTTTGTATTTTTGGTAGAGACAGGGTTTCACCATGTTGCCCAGGCTGGTCTCTGAAACTCCTGGGCTCAAAGGATACACCCGCCTCAGCCTCCAAAAGTGTTGGGATTACAGGTGTGAGCCACTGTGCCCCGCCAATAAAGTTTTATTATAACACTTATATATGGCTGCTTTCACAAGACAAAGACAGAGTTAAGAAGATGCATCCGCAAAGTCTAAAATGTTTACTATCTCGTCTTTTTTTTTTTTTTTTTTTTGAGATGGAGTCTCGCTCTGGCGCCCAGGCTGGAGTGCAGTGGCGCGATCTCGGCTCACGGCAAGCTCCGCCTCCCGGGTTCAGCCCGTTCTCCTGCCTCAGCCTCCCGAGTAGCTGGGACTACAGGCGCCTGCCACCAAGCCCGGCTAATTTTTTTTTTGTATTTTTAGTAGAGACGGGGTTTCATTGTGTTAGCCAGGATGGTCTCGATCTCCTGACCTTGTGATCTGCCCGTCTCGGCCTCCCAAAGTGCTGGGATTACAGGCGTGAGCCACCGAGCCCAGCCACTATCTGGTCTTTTACAGAGAAAGTTGTAGAGCCTTCTCTAGACAATGCATGGTTTTCCATTGAAACACAAATGTTTCCCTACAATTGGAAGGTCATTCAAGGTCATCCAGCCCAGGGATTCCTAGATTTTAAGATCTTATGGGTAAAATTTCAAAATAAAAATTTGAGGATAGTTATAGGGTCTCTAGTGTTTACTTTTGTCAAATATAACTACCTCATGAAAGAACACATTTTAACTACTCATATTTTAAAGTGAATAGCATATGAAATAGCATATGAAATCTTGCTGCATTATTCTTTCTTTAATTTATCTGAGTTTTGGTAAAAACTCCACCCCTGAACAGACAGTTAATGGTCTAGATTGTGGAACCATTGACCTGGCCCAATCTCAGGCACTAGCTGCTGGCTCTGTCCAGAAAGGCTGCTGGCTTGGGCCCAGAGTCACGGCCTTACTCCTGTACTCAAGCTGATGCCCTCTGGGGAGAAGGGGCGTGTTCTCTGGTGGGTGGTTATTGCCAGAGCCAGCTTGTGCATGTGTCACACACCCCCTCCAATGATGATGGGTCTTGCCTGGCTTTAAATAATATGTTTTTTCCTAATTAAAAAAAAAATAAATGCTCAGTGCAGAAAACATGGGAAAAAATGGAAAGTACAAAATTCATCTTCACTCAGAGAGATGTAAAGATTTACTGATACACAGGGGGATTAAAAACAGTTTGCAATCTAAAAATCCTAAAGAGACAAAACCTAGCATATGTCTCAGAACCATCATGGAGCCTGGCACATGGCAGGCGCCAATATTTATTGACATAACAGGCCAGGCGTGGTGGCTCAGAGTACCTGTAATCCCAGCACTTTGGGAGGCTGAGGTGAGTGGATCACAAGGTCAGAAGTTTGAGACCAGTCTGACCAACATGGTGAAACCACATCTGTACTAAAAATACAAAAATTCCCTGGGCGTGGTGGTGGGCGCCAGTAATCCCAACTACTCAGGAGGCTGAGGCAGGAGAATCGCTTGAACCCGGGAGGTGGAAGTTGCAGCAAGCTGAGATCATGCCACTGCACTCCAGCCTGGGCGACAGAGTGAGACTCCGTCTCAAAAAAAAAAAAAAAAAAAAAGACAGAAAGAAAGAACAAATAAGTCTGAATAACTGCAATGATTTTTCCCAGATGACTCAAGAAAATTCAGAGTCTCTTTTATTTTTATTTTTATTTGTTTATTTTTTGAGACAGAGTCTTGCTGTGTTGCCCAGTCTGGAGTGCAATGGCATGATCTTGGCTCACTGCAACCTCGCCTCCCAGATTCAAGTGATTCTCCTGCCTCAGTCTCCGGAGTAGTTGGAATTACAGGTGTCCACCACCATGTCTGGCTTTTTTTTTTTTTTTTTTTTTGTATTTTTAGTAGAGACGGGGTTTCACCTTGTTGGCCAGGCTGGTCTCGAACTCCTGAGCTCATGATCTGCCTGCCTTGGCTTCCCAAAGTGCTATGGTTACAGGTGTAAACCACCATGCCGGCCAATTTATTTTTTAATAATCTAAACAGCTAATATAGTCAGTCTTCCAGGTAAAAAAATACTTGTGCTTATCTTTTTTCCTTATGTACTTTGTATCATTTTTTCCCTTTTAAGATTTATGGCTGGGCGCAGTGGCTCATGCCTGTAATCCCAGCACTTTGGGAGGCCCCGGTGGGCAAATCACTTGAGGTCAGAAGTTTGAGACCAGCCTGGCCAACATGGTGAAACCCCATCTCTACTAAAAGTACAAAAATTAGCTAGGCATGGTGGTGCGTGCCTGTAGTCCCAGCTACTCGGGAGCTGAGGCAGGAGAATCACTTGAACCCGGGAGGCAGAGGTTGCAGTGAGCTGAGATGGCACTATCGCACTCCAGCCTGGGTGACAGAGCAAGTCTCCGTCTCAAAAAAAAAAAAAAAAAAAGATTTATAACTGCCAAGAAAAACAATTTAAGAAGCAAGGATTATTTGTGTTCATTAGTTTTCATCATATTTTACTGTCTGAACAATTTATTTAAATTGTCTTATTAAACTGCCCTAATGATACATGCAGTATAGTGATATTTAGAAATTGATCTAGTAGACTTTAATTAATTAATTTATTTACTTTTGAGACAAGGTCTTGCTCTGTTACCCACGCTAGAGTGCCAGTGGTGTGATCATGGCTCACTGCAGCCTCCTGGGCTCAATCAATCCTCCTGCCTCAGCCTCCCAAGTAGCTGGGACTACAGGCATACGCCAGCACGCTTGGCTAATTTTTGTATTGTTTTCAGAGACAGGGTTTTGCCCAGGCTGATCTTGAGCTCCTGGGCTCAAGTGATCCTCTTGCCTTGGCCTCCCAAGGTGCTGGGATTACAGGCGTGCACCGCCAAACCTGGTCCGTCTGGCAGACTTTAATGATTTCAAAAGATATGCCTCGCAATTTCTAAGAAGCAAAAATTGTTGAATTATTTCACATTTATGCCTGATTACCTAAATGAGAAACATGTTAAAATTTATATTCAGGCCGTGCATGGTGGCTCACGCCTGTAATCCCAGCATTTTGGGAGGCCAAGGTGGGTGGGTCATGGTAGGTCAGAAGTTCTAGACCAGCCTGGCCAACATGGTGAAACCCCATCTCTACCAAAAACACAAAAAATTAGCCAGTGTGGTGGCAGGCTCCTGTAATCTCAGCTACTTGGGAGGTTGAGGCAGGAGAATCACTTGAACTCGGGAGGTGGAGGTTGCAGTGAGCCAAGATTGCACCATTGCACTCCAGCCTGGGCAACAAGAGCAAAGCTCTGTCTCCAAAAAAAAAAAAAAAAAAAAAAAAAAATATATATATATATATATATATATTTAAAACAAAAAATTGAGGCTGGGTACAGTGTCTCACACCTGTAATCCCAGCACTTTGGGAGGCTGAGGCGAAAGGATCACTTGAGGCCAGGAGTTCAAAAGACCTGCCTGGGCAACATAGTGAGACACCATATCTACAAAAATTAAAAATAAAAATAAAAAATTGAGAACAATTTTTAACCCTTTGTGGCTTGCAAAGGTAAAATTAATAACTTCATACTATTTCCTATAAAAACATCATTCATATCTTCTGCCTTGCACAGCTGTTCTCAGCCCCTTCCAGCAGTTTATTAACTCCATCTCCTCCTTTGAGAAACAAACATTCAAAATAATCCCTGATAAACTGGAAGAATAAAAATGACTTCTCCCTGGTTCTTCTTTGTCTAAATATTTAACTCACATATATCTTTGTTTCCCCTGACATTTCATTATGTTTAATGAGATTTTCTATTAAAACATAAGGTCATTTTAACTTTTAAAAAATAAGCAAGCATCATGTCTTTTCTTTTCTTTCTTTCTTTCTTTCTTTTTTTTTTTTTTTTTTTTGAGACGGAGTCTTGCTCTGTCACCCAGGCTGGAGTGTAGTGGCACGATCTTGGCTCACTGCAAGCTCTGCCTCCCGGGTTCACACCATTCTCCTGCCTCAGCCTCCCAAGTAGCTGGGACCACAGGGGCCCGCCACCATGCCCGGCTAATTTTTTGTAGTTTTAGTAGAGACGGGGTTTCACCATGTTAGCCAGGATGGTCTCGATCTCCTGACCTTGTGATCCGCCCGCCTCAGCCTCCCAAAGTGCTGGGATTACAGGCGTGAGCCACCGCGCCCGGCCTCTTTCTTTCTTTCTTTTTTTTTTTTTTGAGACAGAGTTTCTCTCTTGTCGCCCAGGCTGGAGTGCAGTGGTGCCATCTTGGCTCACTGCAACCTCTGCCTCCTGGGTTCAAGCAATTCTCTGCCTCAGCCTACCAAGTAGCTAGGATTACAGGCGCCCACCACCACACCCGGCTAATTTTTTGGTATTTTTAGTAGAGATGGGGTTTCACCATCTTGGCTAGGCTGGTCTTGAACTCCTGACCTTGTGATCCACCCGCCATGGCCTCCCAAAGTGCTGGGATTACAGGCATGAGCCACCATGCCTGGCCCAGCATCCTGTCTTTTCAAAAATTACATCCTTCCTTTGATGAGGCAACTGGCTGCATCTGATTTAAATCTTTCCTTAACCCCCCAGCCCAACAACACCCTGCACCTATCCATTTGCATTTCTCCGCCCCTCGAACATTTAACCTCCTGGGTCAGGCCTGCCCCTCACCTGCCCATGTCATGGTAAGCCTCCTGCACTCTGACTCGATCCAGATGGGAGCCCACATATGACAGAGAGGCCTAGAAGCAGCCTTGGACCCTAACTTCCCCACTCATTCTACTTAGATTTTTCTTTCACTGTGTATGAAAATTTTCCTTCTCAACTACTTCCAGGGACCCAGATCTCTTTCTTCTCTTACTTCCTCTAGAACTTTTCATTACGGCATCCTGGTTCAGGCCTTAGTGGTTTTGTCCCCTGATCATTCCCTCTCAATCCACTGTTACTGGCCACAGTCTTCAACAGATTATGCCCCTCCTGTGTGCAAGTCATGCACTACTGGCTTCATATACATGATTTCTGGTCTTCATAACAACCCTGTGAAGCTGTGGGACTTGAGGTACAAAATCTCTATGAGCTTCCATTTCCTGATTTAGAATGTGAATATTAACACTAACAGGAGCCTACATTCTGTATTCCACACCACATTACCTTTCTTACATGCTTGTCTTTTCTCTATGTTGTCCCCAACGCCACACTGTGTATAATTAGATCTCAAGACACACTTGGTTATTTTTATTTACTATTTTTATAATTATTGACTACTGCTATGGTTTGGGTCTGTGTCTCCACCCAAATCTCATGTGGAATTGTAATCCCCAATGTTGGAGGAGGGGCCTGGAGGGAGATGATTGGATCATGGGGGTATCTTTCCCCCTTGCTGTTCTCATGACAGTGAGTGAGTTCTCACGAGATCCAGTTGTTTAAAAGTGTGTGGCATTTGTCTCCCTCTTCCTCCTTCAGCAGCCATGTAAGACGTGACTGCTTCCCCTTTGCCTTTAGCCATGATTGTAAGTTTCCTGAGGCCTCAGCCATGCTTCCTGTATAGCTTGTGGAACAGTGAGCCAATTAAACCTCTTTTCTTTATAAATTACCCAGTTTCAGGTTTTTTTTTTTTTTTTTTTTTTTTTTTTGCAGTTGCAAGGTTTAACAGTGAAGACAGAGCTCCCATACAAAGGGAGGGGACCCAAAGAGGGTAGCCATTGCCGGCTCGAATGCCTGGGTTTATATCCCGATCATTGTCCCTCCCGCTGTGCTCTCAGGCAATAGATGATGGGCTATTTCTTTACCTCCTGTTTTTTGTCTAATTAGCATTTTAGTGAACTCTCTCTACTATCTGATTGGCCAGGTGTGAGCTAAGTTGCAAGCCCTGTGTTTAAAGGTGGAAGTGGTCACCTTCCCAGCTAGGCTTAGGGATTCTTAGTCGGCCTAGGAAATCCAGCTAGTCCTGTCTGTCAGTCCCCCATCTCAACAGGAAAACCCAAGTGCTGTTGGGGAGGTTGGCCGATGATGGCTCTAACTGCTTCCTGCTGAATTGGGGCATAGTAGGGGTTGTGCAGTTGAGATTTCCTTGGGAGGGGTGCCTTTGATGTCATTAACATCGGAGCATGGGCTAACAGGCTGGTCCAGGGGTCTGTGGTAGATCTTAGTCACGGACAGCATCTGGGGCTCCATTTGAAGAATGATTTGTAGTTTTACAGCTTCAATTCTGGAAGAGACAAACTTAACAAGGAGGTTAAAGATACAGGCTCCAAAGAGGAGTAACAATATTATTGCTGCTAGAGGTCCTAAGAAGGGGAGAATCCAGGGCATCCATTGGCTGAGGAGGCCCCAAGGTCCAGTGTTTTGAAGCTCCTCTGCTCTATGTTGTATTCGATCTCAAATTTCTTTACCTTTCTTGGTGATGATTCCGGATTGATTAACATAATAATAGCATTCTTCCCCTAAAAATAAACAGGTTCCCCCACTTTTGGCGGTTAGCAAGTCTAAAGCTCTTCGATTTTGAAGGACTACTGCTGCTAGGGAGTTAAGTTGATCTTGCAAGGTGACCAGGGAGTCGGCAACCCATTCCATGTCACCATTTAGTTCTTGGGATAGTTTGTAGTAGAACTGAGTAGAGGTTGTGATACCGCCAATGCCAGTACCTAGTCCACCTAGAACTCCTGCTCCGATAACAAAAGGAAGAATGGGTACTCTTTTGTTGCAGGGCTTAGGTACAACATAGTTGTATAAATCTTGTTCAGTGTAGATGGTCATGGGGGCACTAAGAATGAGAGGAAGCACATAGATTCTGAAGAGCCATTCAAACAACAATAGGCTGAGGTGCCACAGACAAAAATATTCCTGGGAGTAGGCAGACTATTCCTGTGGGAGGAGTTATTCACCTGATGCATTGGGAGTTGGTCGTGTCTATAGTATTGCTAAATTTTACATAGGTGAGGTTTGAGGTATGGGTTATTTCCAGATTGGAAACAAGAGGTCCTACTAAAACGGAAGTGGTGTTTATTTCTGTGCTGAAGTTGTTCCATTGCTCAGGTGCAGGGATTGAAATGTATGGCCTGAAGTGCAGGGGGAGGCACATCCAACAGTTAGTAGGGTTTTGGGCTGAGACCTCATGGAGCCCAGTGAGGGCGGTATTAAATAGGCTTACCAGGCGAGTATGGGTACAGAGGGTTTCATGTAGTTTTGAGAGATCTTGTCCTTTGTAGGGGCTAGGGGTGCTATGTACCCAGGTCAGTTGGGAGATTACTTCCTTTACGTGTTTTTCTCTAGCCTGATCTTGAACTCCACCCCTATCAGACATATCAGTATGGGTGAAGTAAGTCCAACAGACAGTGGCTCCAAGTCCTCCAGGACAACTAGGATTAATCTTTTTTTTTTTTTTTTTTTTTTTTTGAGACAGAGCCTTGCTCTGTCACCCAGGCTGGAGTCCAGTGGCTCAATCTCGGCTCACTGCAACCTCCTCCTCCCAGGTTGAAGCAATCCTCCTGTCTCAGCCTTCCTAATAGCTGGGATTACAGGCACACACCACCACACCTGGCTAATTTGTATATTTTTAGTGGAGACAGGATTTTACCATGTTGGCCAGGCTGGTCTCAAACTCCTGATCTCAGGTGATCTGCCTGCCTTGGACTCCCAAAGTGCTGGGATTGCAGGCGTGAGCCACCATGCCCAGCCTCAGGTATTTCTTTATAGCAGTGTGAGAATGGATTAATACAACTACTTATTCAATTATTTTCCTAAGTTAGTTCTAAGATATAAAACAGATTTGCATTTAAAGTTTATTGAAACAGAGGCAATTCACACTAAGGAACCAATACAAGAGACATTTTTATTTTTTTATCTCTCCAAATTTTTTGTCCTTTTAAAAACTGAGATATTTATCTTTAATTATTAGTTTGCATTTGTCCCTCTGCCAGCTTTAAGGCGTAATCAACAAATAACCGACGTTGTTTTTAAATGTCTAACGTCTATAAAGCCCAATCCTGAGAACTCTACCATTGGAGTGCTCTGGTTAATTGGATTTCTGTTAATCACCAATCAGTTTTTTTGTTAAAAGGGAGTTGTTCAAAACTTAACCAAACTTTAATTTACTTTCTTACTTCAGGAAAAAAAAAATCTCCTGGGCACACTTCTATCCTGCTTTGGTGACACAGAAATCTAAGCATCCTAGGTTAGGATTTGGAGCATTAGGGAGCATGCTGAGGATGGAGGAGGAGCAGGAAAGTGAGCCGCAGGTGCACCAGCCGAGGCCTCAACTCTCAGAGGGCTTCTTCTTAACTTGTTCCAGGTGTGGTTAATGCTGTCTTGTAGATGAGTATTACTGTTATTCAGATTCCAGTTAACCAACATTTTTTTGACTGGCACTTTTGCAGCTCTTGAATCCTTAACTCAAGGGACAAAACTTTTAAATTGACTTCAGCCAGTTTTTTTACCACTGGGATAAATTTAGATTTTATTATGTGCACATACATCCTGTTAAAAAATATCACCCAGCTTTATATTTGTATCCCAAATATTTTTTCACAGCTGTAGAATTCTCACCTTGGCTGTGCTTTTGAGAAGTGCTAATTCTATCATACAGTGTTGGCTGGGCAGCCACTTGAAATGAGGGTTAGTATTTTTTCAATTCAATTTCTTTTCTGTTTTTTTTTTTTTTTTTTTTTGAGATAGAGTCTTGCTCTTGCTGCCCAGGCTGGAGTGCAATGTTGCGATCTTGGCTCACTACAACCTCCGCCTCCTGTGTTCAAGCAATTCTCCTGCCTCAGGCTCCCGGGTAACTGGGATTATAGATGTGCACCACCACACCGGGCTAATTTTTGTATTTTAGTAGAGACGGGGTTTACAACATGTTGGCCAGGCTGGTCTTGAACCCCTGACCTCATGATCCATCCGCCTTTGCCTCCCAAAGTGCTGGAATTGCAGGCATGAGCCACCGCACCTGGCCTCAATTTCTAAGCCCATAGGTCTCCTTCAGGCCTTGAAATAGCCAAGAGACCGAGCTCCCAAGATATGTGTGAGAAACTAAAGTGTGCAAGGACAAGAGAAGCTATAAGATGAATAGATTGTCTTGTTTCATTTATACTGCAATTGCTAAAATGACATGCTTTGGGGACATTTGAAAAGTTGCCATCAAAATGTATGATTGAAGTTTTGAGCAACCAAAATAAGATTGAATGTAATAACATTCAAATGTGCACAGCAGTGCCTGCCAAACTCTGCTGCACATTAGAATCACCTGGGGAGCTTCTGAAATTCTAAATGGTCAAGCTGTTCCCATACCTGGGAGTGGGGATCAGAATGTCTATGGATGGGAGTCAGGCATTAGTTTTTTAAAAGATCCCTAGATGATTCCAAAGTTCAGCAGAGTCTGGGAACCGATGGCATATGGTAGTGCAAGTTGAAGCAATTTGTACCATATTACTTAAAGGACTCAACTAAATTTACAGAATGCTTTAATTCACAGATGTCATGGATGTTTACGCTTAAAATGCTTCAACATTATGACAGTAAATTATTTCCACAAAATTGCAAAAGAAACTGTCAGTGAAATTGAAAATTATTCTGTGATCTAAAACATTGCCAAAATATTGTAATCCACTCCTTTTTAGGGGGAGAATGTCAGAAACATTTGTTTCCAGCTTCAAAATCCTTTTTATAAGTATAGAAGCAGAAGAAAGATGAAGGGAAAAAAAGATATAAACAAAGAAAAACTAAAATGATTATTTACTAAGAATTGCAAATGCTCATTTTCTGGGCACACCACAAAGTTCCATTCTCTGTTCCTAGGACTTTGCGTAATACACAGGGACATGATGGTAAAAGGCTGATGCTTTGAGTTTATCAAAATAAACCTGAGTGTTCCTTTTCCCTGCCCTCAGTGAAAACTGAGACTTTACTCATCTTTATGAAGAAAGAAAGAGAAAGAAAATAAAATGTGTTCTAGTGGTGAGCTTGCCTGTCCTTTGAATTGTTTTGTGGTTGTGATGTCCCTCCTAACTGATTAGCCCTCATTCCACAGATTTCCCTGTGTGGAACATTCGAGGATTATGTCAGCCGAGACTCCTGCTGCCTGTCTGGTAAAGAGAGCAATTTACAATAACAAACACACGCCAGACTTGGATGAATTACCCTCCCCACAACCCGTAGGTCTGTTGGGGTCATTCAGTTCCTCAAACAGTCCCGTTTCTATAATTTCTTCCTGCCATGCTATAGGAACAGCACCTGTCGCAAAGTTTTTGAAGAACTGCTTATCTTTGTCATCAAATTCCACCCCCCGAACCTCAGAGAAATCATCAATTTCAGCGATGTCTTTGGCATAAACCACCGAAGGGTCTGGCACAAATGGGGGTTCGATTAGGCCGGCTTCCAGGCGAGGAAAGTTGATCGTTTTAAAGAAATGATGTTTCCTGGGATCATCAGACTTTTCTCTATGAAGAAAGGAGATGATCAGCCTGAGACAGAGTTAACAAAACAAAATGGGACATGTTCTAACAATACAAAGTGTGTAGCATTCTTTTCCTACATTTTATTTTAATTGCAAAGACAATATAATAACATAAAGAATAACTGAAAAATAATAACTTTTGAAATCACCCCAAATTCCCGTATAAGTAGACAGTAGCATTCTCATTATTTGCAGATAGCTTTCACCTGTAGATGCAATTTTTAAACAGTGAAGCTTTGGACACGACTTTTATTCTTGGTGTTTCATGGAAATACTAGGAAAGTTCTGTAGAAACACACCTGCTTGCCTGCAGCTTCCAGTCATTGCCTCTTCAGGGTCACACAGAACAAGTTAAGCATATCTCTGTCCCACAAAACCACCACTCCCATTTAAAAAGGCAGCACTCATATCCCTTTATTGGTAATATGATATGATTCCTACAAGCCCCACTTACCTCCCCAACTGCCACAATAATCTTGGTGTTATTTCTTTAAAGACTTAACAAAATCCATTAGTAATTTGCAGTAGTATAAATTTAGTACTCAAGACTATGATTATTATTATCAAACCCTCCATCTCTATGTTAGAAATTATTAGAGTATCTAAAGAAAAATGTATGTTCCCAACTGTGTAACCTCTACTATTAATTTAGTTATCTATTGCTGTGTAACAAATTGCCCCCAAATTTAGTGCCTTAAAACAACAAACATTTATTATCTCACAGCTTCTGAGGGTCAAGAATCTGGACATGGCTTAACTGGGTGTCTCTGTCTCAGAGTCTCTTGTGAGGTTGCAGTAAAGCTGCTGGCTGAGACTGTGGTCTCATCTGAAGGCTCAGCTGAGGCTGGGGGATTTGCTTCCAAGCTCACTCATGTGGTTATTGTCAAGCCTCCATCCCTTATCACATGAGCCTCCACAGGGCTGTCTTGAAACATTGCAGCTGGCTTTCCCAAGGCCAATGATCACACACACACACACACACACACACACACACACGGCTCAAAATAGAAGCCATAGTTTTTTTAATAACCTAATCTTAGAAGTGACATCTCATCACTTCTGCCATATTCTATTTCTTACTGAAGGAAGACCACACTTAAGGCAAAGGGATTATACATGAGTATGAATGCCAGGATGTGGGGATCATTGGGAGCCATCTTAGGGGCTGCCTACCATACTCCTCTTGGTTACTCTTAAATCTAGGTTGCAACAAAATAAAAAGTGGGCTGTTTTGTGGCATCAGATTCAAAACGATTCTTTTCTTTTAAAAAATGTGAATATATTTCCTGGTCTGATTAAGAAACATCTTCCACATACAAGTGGACAACAAACATATGAAAAAATGCTCATTATCACTAATCATCAGATAAAAGTAAATTAAAACCACAATGAGATACCATCTCATACCAGTCAGAATAGCTATTACTAAGAAAAAACAAACAAACAAACAAAAAAACAAAAAAAACAACAACCAGACATGGTGGCTCATGCCTGTAATCCTAGCACTTTGAGAGGCCAAGGCAGGCAGATTGCCTGAACTCAGGAGTTTGAGACCAGCCTGGGCAACATGGTGAAACCCCATCTCTACTAAAATACAAAAAATTAGACAGGCGTGACAGCGTGTGCCTGTAGTCCCAGCTACTCAGGAGGCTGAGGCAAGAGAATTGCTTGAACCCAGGAGGTGGAGATTGCAGTGAGCCAAGATTGTGCCACTGCACTCCAGCCTGGGCGACAGAGAGAGACTCCGTCTCTAAAAAAAAAAAAAAAAAAAAACCAACCAACAAACCAAACAAACAAACAAACAAACAAACAAAAACAGATATTGGAGGGGCTGCATAGAAAAGAGAATGCTTACACATTGTTGATGGGAAGGTAAATTAGTTCAGCCATTCTGGAAAGCAGTTTGGAGAGTTCTCAAAGAACTAAAAATAGAACTACCATTTGACCCAGCAATCCTATTACTGGTATATACCCAAAGGGAAATAAATTGTTCTACCAAAAAGACATACACTCATATGTTCATCACAGCACCATTCACAATAGCAAAGACACAGAATCAACTAAGGAGTCCATAAATGGTGGATTGAATAAAGAAAGTGTGGTACATACACAATATGGAATAATATGCAGCCATAAAAAGGAATGAAATCATGTTCTTTGCAGCAACATAGAAGCAGCTGGAGACCATTTTCTTAAGTGAACTAACATAGAAACAGAAAACCAAGTACCGCATGTTTTCACTTATAAGTGGGAGCTAAACATTGGGTAAACATGGACATAAAGATGGGAACAACAGACACAGGGGACTACTAGATGTTTTGGGGGTGTGGCAAGGGTTGAAAAACTACCTATTGAGTACTATGCTCACTACTTGGTGATAGATTCAATTGCATCCAAAACCTCAGTATTACACAATATGTCTTTGTAAAAAACCTGCACATATACTCCCTGAATCTAAAATAAAAGATTTTTTTTTAAAGAAATGTCTTCCTTTTAAAAGAAGTCAGTTTCCGCCATAAGTCAACCTCAATAGAAATTAATCATATTCATGGTCTCTCCTTTACATTTTCCATTCAAGATATCAAAAAGCTTTTTGGGAAAGGATTGAGAGCTTGCCCCATATATTCCTTTCAGAGATTCCCCACTATGTCAGATGATAACTACAACAGACTCTGCCCAGCAAGACGACTAAGGCAACACCCAATAATGGCATAACTAATAACAAGAATGAGGATAACTGACATTTATTCAGGGCCTACTGTCAGTTAACACAACATTCAGCTCTTCACTTATATTATTACATTCAACCAGTACAACAGCCCTGTCTCTAAGTCCTGTATTTTTGGCTCCTTTATGTGCTTCTGCATTCATGAATAACTGTGCATCTGAGGAAGCCAGAGTAAATAGGTGACTTTTTCAAAGGAAAATGTATAATTAAATTTTATTATGAAAAGAGAAACTTAATTGGAGGCATCTGATGATCCAGTGATTCCTTGGGTTCTTGTTCTGTGACCCAGCCCTACCCACTTCCAGAAAGGTCTATCTGGAATTTCTTGGATTTTCCCACTGTGTATGGAGACCTGGATCAAAAGGTGCTACAAAGGGTGTCTTTTCTAAAAGCCACCAAGTCTCCACCAACTGAAAGAAAGAAAATGCAGGCTTGCCATCTACCAGAACCGACTGCCCCAGTGTCTGTGTGGTTTACATCTTGTAGGTTAAGAGCCTTGAGGGAGAGTTACTGAGATAAATGGAAGCTTCAAAAATAGATTTTTAGGCCGGGCACAGTGGCTCACACCTGTAATCCCAGCATTTTGGGAGGCCAAAGCGGGTGGATCTCCTGAGGCCAGGAGTTTGAGACCAGCCTGGCCAACATGGTGAAACCCTGTCTCTACTAAAAAATACAAAAATTAGTCAGGCCTGGTGGCACATGCCTATAATCCCAGTTACTTGGGAGACTGAGAGAGGAGAATTTCTTGAACCTGGGAGGCAAAGGTTGCAGTGAGCCGAGATCGGGCCATTGCAGTCCAGCCTGGGTGACAGAGCAAGACTCTCTCATAAAACAAAACAAACAAACAGATTTTTTAAAAGTCAGATTATTGAGGTATAATTTACACAGAAATATTCACCTTTTAAAGGTATCAGATGGATTTTTAAACATGGCAGAAGGATAGAGCTAGAATGCCATCCAAATAAATCAGGAATGAGCCCCAGACCTGCATGTCTCAAAGAGAATGAAGGCATTGGAATGGGACTAGGTGCCACAGGGAAAGTCTTGCATCACTTCCATGATCACTGGCGGGCATGAATTGAACACACTGTGTCAGGGGTCAAAAGGGCCCTTAAAACCCAGTCTAAGCAGCTTTCACATGAGTAAATGGAGACGCCCAGGAGCTTGGTAACTCAGGAGACTTGCCAGACCAGTCTTTACATCAGGATGAACAGTTCTCACATGGCATCTCAAGCACACCACGCCCAGGGAGCCTTGGTTTGTCCATCAGGGGTGGCTGACTGCAGCCCTTTTGCAACTAATTATAAAAGACAAGGAAACCATGGGTCACTCTGAGGTTTCCTTTATGTTCTTCAACAACCCAACTAGATGCCCCTGGAGGGCAGGATTCATGCCTTGTATACCTTTTCCCAAGAAATGCCTGTGGGTGCTGCTGCTACCAGTGAAGACTGGGCTTTCCAATCTCTATTCCTTGTTCTTGTGGCTGGGCCACCACAAAAATGATGTCTTTGATCTTTTGCATTAGCAACTCCCACCACAGTTCCGTCATTAAAATAGCAGGCTGATTATTTCACTCTTACATCTTTCCCTGGCAGTTCTGTGCAGGGCTCTTTCGGCCCATCATTGTGCGGTACACTTTGAACAAATAGGAGAGGCTGTTGCTGGAGGCAGTATCTTTTGTAACAGCCAAAGAGGCAGCTGCAGGGAGGACTTCTGCTCATTGGAGTGGAATATATTTCAGAGCATTAACAGAGGCTCTCGTACTATGGAACCCCACACAGAGATTACAATGGATTTTCTTATAATAGTCAATGAAGCAAAGATACCACCTGCCTATACATGAGGCCCACAAGGGAATTTGGTCTGCCAAGAACAGTAGGTATTGGCATGAAATTGTTTGTTGGAGAAGCACATAAATCAGAGACTTTCACGATTATTTGCTGTTGTTCTGCTGCACTGCCTGACCAGAATAAAACCTGCAAAAACTTAAGTGATCTTCAGCATTTATTTTATTGGAAGACCCTGTAGTTGATCCCATCTGGAGCCCGTGGAGATGCTCAGAAAAGCTTTTGGCTTCTCTGCAAAATTATCTCCCAGACCCATAAAGGCAAAGAAGGTAATCCTTTTCAGTGATGTCTAAAGGAGAAGGGTCTTTAATTCATTTCAAATGCTTAAGAAGGCAACAGGGAGGGAGCATTTGAACTCTGCTGTGTAACATGCTGTCCAGGCATTTGCCTTGGCTTGGAGGATGCCCACTACATTAATCCAACGTGATCTCGTTTGATTAAATTTTTTAAAAATATAAAGAGTTGAAATAAAAGTGTTGGAAGATTCTGCAATTATAGAGGCCCTAAGAAAAAAAAATGTTGGAAGATTTTCTGTTTCACTGAACAGCTGTTTTTTATATGCCTTTCCTCTAATGTTGTAAAGTCTTATTCAAAACAGTCACAACAACAGATGCTTTATTAAAAAGGCTTTGCTTGAGGAAGCAGCTTCAGGGAGTGACCAGTCTTTAGTGTGCTTTAAAGTGTTTACAGTGCTTTAAGGTAGCATTTTCATGAAGTTTGTTAATATTTCATTTTGTAAACCCAAAGTCTGCTTATAGAGTATTAAGATATATTTTATTTTATTTTTGTTTTTTTAATTTTTTTTTTGAGACAGAGTTTTGCTCTTATTGCCCAGGCTGGAGTGCAGTGGCGCGATCTTGGCTCACTTCAACCTCCGCCTCCCAGGTTCAAGCTATTCCCCTGCCTCAGCCTCCTGAGTAGCTGGGATTACAGGCACCCGCCACTGCACCTGGCTAATATTTTGTATTTTTTTAGTAGAGACGGGGTTTCATCATGTTGGCCAAGCTGGTCTCGAATTCCTGACCTCAGGTGACCCACCCGCCTTGGCCTCCCAAAGTGCTGGGATTACAGGTATGAGACACCGCGCCCGGCCAAGATGGATTTTAAATCAAACGTGGGAATTGAGGCATCCAAGTGGGTGTTGTTCCCTTCAGGGAAGTCATCTAAACAGACTGTCCTCCTGACTCAGCCACTGCTCCCGCACCTTTGGATACTCACTGAACTTGAAGACCATGAGGGTAGAGATTGTTAGTGATTGTCAGTGGTCACCATATCCTATTTGATTCTCACTCCTGGGCACGCAGAAGACACTAGTCAGCACCCTCACCCACTGGCAGGACCCGAGGACTAGTTCTGGCCAACAGAACTGCGTGTGAAGTGTGTGGGATCGAGACCATCCTGGCCAACATGGTGAAACCCCGTCTCTACTAAAAATACAAAAATTAGCTGGGTGTGGTGGTGGGTGCCTGTAATCCCAGCTACTCGGGAGGCCAAGGCAGAAGAATTGCTTGAACCTGGGAGGCCGAGAGATTGCAGTGAGCCAAGATTGTGCCATTGCACTCCAGCCTGGGCAGCAAAGCAAGACTCTGTCTCAAAAACTAATAATAATAATAAATAATTTGTAGGTCTCCAATAACTGAATGTAAGACGGTAAGAGGGTAGAGAATGCGTTTCCTCCCTGACAATGTGTGAGTGTACACATATAAATCTCTCTCTGAGAGGGAGAGAGAGAGAGAGGGAGAGAGAGGAAGGGAAGGAGGGATGGGGAGAGAGAGAAAATAGGCGAGAGAGAGAGAGGGAGAGAGAGGAAGGGAAGGAGGGATGGGGAGAGAGAGAGAGAGAAAAGAGGGGGGGGAGAGAGAGAGAGAGATTGATTGATTTAATTTACGGCTTTGTAAATCCAAAGTCTGCAGGGTAGTTTAGCAGGCTGGAAACCCAAGGAAGAATTGCAGTTTGACTCCAAAGGTGGTTTGCTGGCAGAATTACCATTTCTTCTGGGGAAGTCAGTCTTTTCTTATTAAGGCTTTCAACTGATTGGATCAGGCCTATCCACATTACGGATGGTAATCTACTTTACTCAAAGTCTACTGATTTAAATGTTAATCTCATCTAAAAATCTGCCCAGAAATATCTCAATAATATTTGACCAAATATCTGAGTACTGTGGCCTAACCAAGTTGACACATAAAATTAACCATCACACCCACAACCCCCCCCCCCCATTTTATATATGAGGATATTGAGACTCAAGGAAAGTAATTCAATTGCTTGAGGTAAAATGACCAGTCTATAGCAGAGCTGGGACATGAATCTATGTCTATGAATCTAAAGCTCTTGATTTTCTCCCTACACAACATAGTCACTCACTGCCAAGGGTCTTTTCACAGGCCAATTTTTACGTCTTTTTTTCTTCTATAGTATCTTTTTTTTAGAGACAGGGTCTTGCTCTGCCACCCATGCTGGAGTACAGTGGCATGATCACAGCTCACTGCAGCCTTGAGCTCCTGGGCTCAAGTGATCCTCCCACCTCAGCCTCTTGAGTAGCTGGGACTACAGGCATGCACTTCTACACCTGGCTAATATTTGTATTTTCCGTAGAGGCACAGTCTCTCTATGTTGCTTAGGCTGGTCTTGAACTCCTGGGCTCAAGCAATCCTCCCACCTTGGCCTTCCAAAGTTTTAAGATTACAGGCATGACCACTGCGCCCGGCCTTCTAAAATAGCTTGATCTTCTTATTCTATCATAAACAATGAAACTTGGCTTCAATTTTAACAGTTGGCAACGTCATAAATACTTTTTGAAGGACTGATGATATCCTACGGGAGACATTTGAAAGGAACAGAATTTTCCAGAGCTATGACTATCAGTACTGGTAGTTTTATGTTTTCATTTTAATTATTATTACTATTATTATTATTATTATTTTGAGATGAAGTCTTGCTCTGTTGCCCAGGCTGGAGCGCAGTGGCGCGATCTTGGCTCACTGCAACCTCCGCCTCCTGGGTTCAAGTGATTCTTGTGCCTTAGCCTCCTGATTATCTGGGATTACAGGTGGCTGCCACCACTCCTGGCTATTTTTTTGTATTTTTAGTAGACATGGGGTTTCACCATATGTTGGCCAGGCTGGTCTTAAACTCCTAACCTCAGGTGATCCGCCACCTCAACCTCCCAAAGTGCTGGTGTGAACCACCATGCCTGGCTCACAGGCGTGAGCCACTGTGCCCAGCCTGTTTTAACTATTTTTGAATAGATAATGTAACAGTGTTAAGTACATTCACACTATGTTGTTATGCAACCAATCTCCAGAACTCTTCATCTTGTAAAACAGACAATTTATACTCATTAGACAACTTCCCATTTCTCCTCCCCTTAACCCCAGGAAACTGCCGTTCTACTTACTTTCTTTCTTTTTTTTTGAGATGGAGTTTCGCTCTGTCACCCAGGCTGGAGTGCAGTGGTTCGATCTTGGCTCACTGCAACCTCTGCTGCCTGGGTTCAAGCGATTCTCCTGCCTCAGCCTCCCGAGTAGTTGGGATTACAGGCACCTGCCACCGCCCCTGGCTAATTTTTGTAGTTTTATTACAGATGGGGTTTCACCATCTTGGCCAGGCTGGTCTTGAACTCCTGACCTCGTGATCCACCCGACTCGGCCTCCCAAAGTACTGGCATTACAGGCATGAGCCACCCTGCCCGGCCTTCTACTTTCTGTCTCTATGAATTCGACTACTCTAGGTACCTCATGTAAGTGGAATAATGTAATATTTGTTTTGTTTAATGGCTGCATGTGATTTTAATACATTTATTTACTCAACATGGTTCAGATGCAAAAGAAACTAAGGTGATACAGTGAAAATTCTTATTTGCATCCCCATCCCCAGCCCCCAATTTCCCTTCATCTGACATAACCAATCCTATAAATTCCTTGAAATATTCTATACAACCATTTGAATTATGTATTCTTTTTTTTTTTAATGCAAGCTGCTTTGCACCTCACTTTTCCACCTTAAAATACATCTTGGAAATTGTTCCATAGAAAGTGCTAATAGTGTTTGAAAGTATTAGAAATATTTAACCATATAATATGCAAATAAAAATAAGAAAATCATAATACTTAATTCCAAGACTTTGCCACAAATCAAAAGTATTCTCCTAATCCCTGTGGACAATACTGGTGTCAGCAATCCTGTCTGTTACGTGCTAGTTTACCTGCTTCCTAAGCGTTGCTCTGGTTTCTTAGCCAAGAAGAGCCTGCAAATATCTTTTGCTTCCTCTGTGAAGTTATCGTGCTGGAATTTGACCTCGTCTTGCAGAGTTCTTTGCTTTAGATCCTCTTTACTGACCTTTTCCTTGTAATCTTTGAATGGTGTTCGTCCAGCAACCATTTCATAAATGCTGCATCCCATGGCAAACCAGTCCACAGGATAGGAATAACTTACCTTTTCCATTAGGATCTCAGGAGCCATGTAACCATTGGTTCCAGCCTGTAACATCCCAAACAAAAAACAAGACAACACAGAACAAAGACACTAAGGTGAGTGTAGCAGACACTGCTGACTGCCTACCTAATACACATTCTCCTTTTCTTCCCTTGTTGAGGGAACCCTAATTTGTTTGGGGTGGCAATGTGTCTAACCTATTCTTTGTGCTGCTTTCCCAGCAGCTTTGGGTGCAGCCAGGGGAGGCCATGCGATCCATTTTGGCCAATGAGATAAAGAGTTGGTAGCTAAGGTCACCATGAAAAGGGAAGCCGTAGCTGCTCTTGATGTGGGAAAATCTGTTACCTCTCTTAGGCTCATCACCTCATCTTTAAGATGAAAAGTTCAAGTGGATGTCTATAAGATCCCCTAAGCTCTGCTTTTTTAAAAATTCACAGATAATAGAAAATTAGATGTATATGATTTTTTAAGGTTGAGCACTTTATTACTAATATTAAATGTTCATATGTTGTCTAGTCTATCATGTTTCTTACTCTATGTGCTATGTAATAACATTAACATCACACACCTCTGCCTGTCTCTGCACTGAATAATTAACACTGTCATTTTAATTGAGGAAATTCCACACACACATGAAATTTCATTTCACATGCATGACTATGTATTATAGGCACACTTCTACTGACAATATATGCCAAATGATCATTAGATTAAATATATATACATATTCACTTTATATATATACATACATATTTATTTCTATATATAAGACATATCTATTTATATATACTTGTGTGTATGGTAAATTACACATAAAATTTACTATCTAAATCATTTTGCAGTGTAAGTTCAGTAGTGTTAAGTACATTCTCACTGTTGTGCAACCAATCTCCAGAACTACTCATCTTGTAAAACCGATAATTTACACTCATTAAACAACTTGCCATTCTTCCTCCCCTCAACCCCAGGCAACCACCATTTTACTTTCTCTCTCTATGAATTTGACTGCTCTAGGTACCTCATATAAGTGGAATCATGCAATAATTGTCTTTTTATGGCTGCATTGATTTTAATACATGTATTTACTCAAATATATATGTGTGTGTGTGTGTGTGTATATATATATATATTTTTTTTTTCTTTTTTTTTTTTTGAGATGGAGTTTCGTTGTGTCACCCAGGCTGGAATGCAGTGTCCTGATCTCAGCTCACTGCAACCTCTACCTCCTAGGTTCAAGCCGTTCTCCTGCCTCAGCCTCCCAGGTAGCTGGCATTACAGGTGCCTGCCACCACGCCTGGCTAATTTTTGTATTTTTCGTGGAGATGGGGTTTCACCATGTTGGCCAGGCTGGTCTTGAACCCCTGACCTCAAGTGATCCTCCCGCCTCGGCCTCCCAAAGTGCTGAGATTACAGATGTGAGCCACCGTGCCTGGCCGACTCGGACTTTTCAGAGAGCAATATGACAGAGAGCAATGGGAAACGAAAGGTAACAAATTGTTCGTGTCTTTCAACCAGATTATTTAACTGTGGAGTATGTACCTCAAAGAAGAGACTCAGAAGAAAGAAAAAGGAATCTATATTGAGATGTTCATAACTTCATTAACTCAGAATGGTCACGAGCTGGAAACACCCAAAGGCCCATCAATAAGATGATAAACCAGAGTCTATTGTTAATACCAAGGAATTTATATATGTAATGATTGTCACCCACTGATTACAACTATGCATTTCAGTACTTCAGGAAAGGTTGGAAAAGTTGGATGCAGTGGTGTGTGCCTGTAGTCCCAGCTACTCAAAAGGCTGAAATGGGAGGATCCCTTCAGCCAAGGAGTTCGAGGCTGTAGTGCGATAGACGAGCCACAGCACTCTAGCCTGGGTAACTTTGTGAGACCCGGTCTCTACGAAGAAAACATTAGAAAGTGTTGAGCTGTGCATTAGGTGTTTTATTTCTAGTTGCTTAAGTATTTTTTAATGTAATGCTTTAGAAATATGAAATTTCATGGATAATTTCTACATGGATCACAACAAGAAAAAACATGAATAATCCAAGTACTAATGAAGAGTGATTGGCCTGAACAAGAAAGTTCTGGAAGTGACTAGGATCTAACGGGCTGTGCATGAGTCAGCATGGCAGTGCTGTTTTCAGAGAAGCTGGTATATAATTTGGGTGACCATATGTTCCGGTTTGCTTGGGACAGTCCCGGTTTACATCTGTTGCCCTGGCGTCTTGTCCAGTTTTGCATTTGTCCAGACAAAAGGGTCCTGTAGGCGCCTCTGAGGCCCAGGACACAGTCTTACTCATCTTTGTCTCCAAATCCAGGCACTTATCACAGGGCCTCACCTGGTGCATGCCATGTTTTTAAATAAATAACGACAAAGACGATGACTAGATGTTTTCCATTCACTATGCAGAAAACATTTGTTGAGTCATGCCCTGCAATGAGTTCCAGGGATACCGAGACCTGTAAGGCCTGGCCCTTGCCCTTGAGGATTTAGAGACTGGTAGAGACAGACAGGTCAGAAGGTTGATTCAATAGAGTGTGGAGCACGCGCAGGGGGGCCCAAGGGGTCAGTATGTGCATGTGTGTGTATCTGATTGTGTGTGTATGTGATTGTGTGTGTATGTGAGTGTATGTGCCTGTGTGTGTATGTGTGTGTGTGGGCATATGAGTGTGTGTATGTGAGTGGGTGTATGCGTGTGTGGGTGTATGTGTGTGTGCGAGTGGGTGTGTGTATGTGAGTGTGGTGTGTATGTGTGTATGTATGTGTGAGTATGCATGTGTGTGTGAGCATGCGTATGTGTTAATGTGCATGTGAGTGTATGTGAGCATGTGTATGAGAGCGTGTATGTGTATGTGTGCATGTGAGTGTATGTGAGCATGTTTGTATGTGCATGTGTGTATGTGTGCGTGTATGTGAGCATGTGTGTATGTGTGCATGTGAGTGTGCATATGTATGTGTATGTGAGGGTGAGTGTATGTGTGAATGTGCATGTGTGTATGAGAGCATGTGTGTATGTGTGTATCTGTGCATGTGTATGTGTGTGTATGTGTGCATGTGTGTATGTGAGTGTGTGTATGTATGAGCGTGTGTATGTATGTGTGTGAGTGCCTGTATGTGTATGTGTGTATGTGTATGTGTGTGTTATGTGAGTGTGTGTATGTGTGTGTGTGTTGAGAATACTTCACCGAAGAGCCACAGCTGGCTGAATATGAGGGAAACACCTAGAAGGCTATCCAGGTAATGAGCATGTGCAAGAGATGGAGTCAGAAAAAGTGTAAGGTATTGAGGGAGCTTTAAGGAATTTGGTGTTTCTAGAATACATGATTTGGGGCATGCCATGGGGGGAGGGGAGATGGGATTGAGAAACTGTATGCTAAGGTAGCAGACTCTATTCCCAGTCTCCCTTTTCCTTTGCCTCCCTCTATCACGAAATCCCAGATGACTAAAGACAACATCTCTCCCAGCCTCCTTTGCACACGATAGTGATATGAGCTTTATTTGAGAGGTGTGCAAGCTGAAGGTGCAAGGGCTTGGAAAAAAGAGAAGTGAGTTTACTCGAAAATAAAAGATGTAAGATTGATTACATGGATGGATAGAGAGGATGGATAGATGGACATTTGATAAAGCAAATCTAGTAAAATGTTAATGATATACAAGGAGTATTATTTGGCCATAGAAAGGAATGAAGTACTAGCCGGCAGTGGTGGCTCATGCCTGTAATCCCAGCACTTTGTGAGGCTGAGGCGGGCGGATCACGAGATCAGGAGTTAAGAGACCAGCCTGGTCAACATGGTGAAAACCCGTCTCTACTAAAAATACAAAAAATAGCTGGGCGTGCCTGTAATCCCAGCTACTTGGGAGGCTGAGACAGGAGAATCGCTTGAACCTGGGAGGCAGAGGTTGCAGTGAGCCGAGATGGTGCCATTGCACCCCAGCCTGAATGACACAGCAAGACTCCGTCTTGGGGGAGGGGAGAGTGGGGAAGAAAGGAATGAAGTACTGATACATGCTTCAACGTGGGTGAACCTTGAAAACATGCTAAATGGAAGAAGCTAGTCACAAATGACCATGTATTACATGATTCCATTTATATGAGGTGTCTAATATAGGCAATTCCATAGAGACAGAAAATAGATGAATGGTTGCTTAGGGGTGGAAGAGCAGTGTAATGGAAGTGACTGCTGAAGGATATGGGATTTCTTTTGGGGGTGAAGAAAATGTTCTAAAATTGATTGTGGTAATGTTTGCACACCTCTGTAAATATACTAAAAACCAGTACTTTTTTTTTTTTTTTTTGAGACATCTGTCGCCGTCTGAAGTGCAGTGGCGTGATCTTGGCTCACTGTAGCCTCCACCTCCCAGGTTCAAGCGATTCTTCTGCCTCAGCTCCTGAATAGCTGGGACTACAGGCGTGCACCACCATGCCTGGCTTTTTTTTTTTTTTTTTTTTCAGTAGAGACAGGGTTTCACCATGTTGGCCAGGCTGGTCTTAAACTCCTGACCTCAGGTGATCCATCCTCTTTGGCCTTCCAAAGTGCTGGGATTACAGGCGTGAGCCACCGCGCCCAGCCAGTACACTTTAAATGCATGGTTTTTATAGTAGTTAAATTATATCTCAGTAAAGCTGTTAAAAATGTCAGTGATAAACTCTAGGTAATGGGTATTTCAAAGGTGCTCGTGTGAAATTCTTTCTGAATTTTTTCTGAAATTCTTTCTGAAATTCTTTCAACTTTGCTCTATGCTTGGAAGATTTTATAATAGAATATGCAGAAGGGAAAAGGAGAGTGAGGGAAGGGGGATGTGATGCCCAGCTGGCTGCTGGTTCGTCAGGCACAAGGGAGTCTTCTGGAAGAGGCACAAGGAGGTAGCACAGGAGAGAGTGGATGAGGGGGATGCAGCTGCCCAGTCCTTCCCATCTCCCGTTTCCATTGCTCAGGGATTATCCGAAGAGCTATATTGCCGACATGTCATCCAGTTGATTAGCAGCTGCCCAGGAAATAAGGCTCCATACCCGACAGGATGATGTTTTATCCAGATGATGTTTTATCCAGCTCTGAAAGTGGAGGGGCAACGCAGCCTGGATATGCTGCTGACAGAGAACTGTCCAAGAGGGAGAGAAAAGGAGGCAGTAGAGGGAATGTAGGAAGGTGTGTGAGGTTTGTGGTCCAGTACACCAATATGATGAAATTTCTCAAGGACATACTTTGATGTGGGGCTTTTATCATCCACGGTGCTGGCTATCATGGCTATCAGCTGGCCCCTCAATCCAGAAACCAATGGCTGTCTACACTGGGAAATTATCTCACACTGTGTGTGTGTGTGTGTGTGTGTGTGTGTGTGTGTGTGTGTGTGTCAGAGAAAGAGAGAAAGAGAGTTTCAGTCTGTCACCCAGGTTGGAAGTGCAGTGGTTCAATTGTGGCTCACTGCAGCTTTCACCTCCCAGGCTCAAGCAGTCTTCCCACTTCAGCCTCCTGAGTAGCTGGAACCACAGGTGCATGCCACCATGCCTGGTTAATTTTTTTTTCTTTGGTACAGACGGGGTCTCTCTCTGTTTCCCAGGCTAGTTCTGGGATCCTCCTGCCTTGGCCTCTCAAAGTGCTGGGATTACAGGCATGAGCCACCACAACCAGCCTCTCATAGTATTTCTTTGATCATTTTCTCCCTTCCATTTTGTCTCTTCTCTTTTTTTCAGAAATATTGAACTTATCCTTTATGTTTCTTACCTTTTGCTCCTAATGTCCACTCTTGTCTGTTATTTCTTTTTGAGGGGCATAGGGGGAGACTTCCCCCATTTTTCCCCCAATTCTTCTATTTTTAAAAGAGTATTTTATTATGGGAAACTTCAAATATATACAAAACAGACGTAGAATAATAAACCCAAAGTAGTCTTCACCTGGCTTCAACCATTACCCACACATGGCCAATATTGTCTCATCTATGTCCCTTCCCACCTCTCCTGACTATTCTAGTCATGCATCATTTGTATTTCACTATGAATCTCTAAAAGATAAGGTCACTTAGAAAACACACTAAAACAAAGCACTACAATAACATTATCTCATTTAAAAAATAAGAATAATTATTTAATATTATCTGGACATATTTGTATACCAACTGTCCTATAAACTTTTAAAAGTAAAATTTAAACTTAAATCATACAATCATTTAAACAATCATTAAACTTTTGTTTAAATTTGGATCAAATGTGGTTCATACAATGATTGTCTCTTAAATCTCTTTTATAGGCTCCTCCTCTGTCTTTTTTCCCCACCTAGCAAGTTTTTGTTGGAAAAAAGGGGCCAAACTGTAGTTTCCCACAGTCAGATTTTGCTGACTGCATTCCTGTGGTGTCATTTAACATGTTCCTCTGTTCTTTGCATTTCTTTTTTTTTTTTTTTTTTTGAGACGGAGTCTCACTCTGTCGCCCAGGCTGGAGTGCAGTGGCGCAATCTTGGCTCACTGCAAGCTACACCTCCCGGGTTCACGCCATTCTCCTGCCTCAGCCTCCCGAGTAGCTGGGACTACAGGCGCCTGCCACCACACCCGGCTAATTTTTTGTATTTTTTAGTAGAGATGGGGTTTCACCGTGTTAGCCAGGATGGTCTCGATCTCCTGACCTTGTGATCCACCCGCCTCGGCCTCCCAAAGTGCTGGGATTACAGGTGTGAGCCACTGCACTCAGCCCATGCATTTCTTGTAAACTGATGGCTAGACATAGAGGCTTAATTCTTCTACTTAACTTTTCATTTTTGCCAATATGATTTTATTGATACATAATTAATGTACAATAACGTGTACAGTTCTTAGATATTCAGCTCAATGAATTTTAATAATTAAATATGCCCTCATTAATACCACCCAAACAAGATATAAAACATTTCTGTCTGTCCAGAAAGTTCCCTTGTGCCCCTTGCCAGTCAGTCCTCGCCACTTCTCAGGCAAACACTTTTTGATTTCTGTTACTATAGTTTTGTCTGTCCTTGAATGTTGTATAAATGGTACAGTATAGTATGTATTCTTTCATGTCTGACTTATTGTATTTAACATATCTTTAAGATTTGTCCATGTTTTTCTGCAAATGTATTTACATATTTTTTATTTCCAAATGTCCTTGTTGTTCTCTGAATGTTCCTTGATTTATAGCATTTGTTCTTGTTTCATGGAGGCCTTATCTTCTCTTTAATCTCAAAAGATAATAATTACAAGTTTTAAAAAATAGTCTCTTCTATTCCCTGCATCGTTCCTGTTTTCTACAAGTTCTTTTCCTCTGATTGTTTTGGTTCTGTCTTTCATTTTGAAGAGGTTTTTTTTTTTTTTTTTTTTTTACAAATGACAATTGATCTTTGTCTAGTCATTCATATTTAAGAGTGAAGCACCAAAAAGCTGACTATAAGCTATGTGGAGTCCAGCTTATCAACTGACAAGAGGGATCAGGTGGGATATCTCCATACCCCACCTGAGAAGTATCAGCCTGCTTGCTCTCATTTGGGGAACTGAGATGGGAAGGAGCTGAGGGTCTCCCTGAATATAGTATTTCACTTCCCACAGCTCTCCTTTGGGCCTCATGTTCTTGGGTCCTGCTTCTATCTGGTTCTTTATGACTCTGCTGGGGTGGCAGAGGCATAAAGAGACTATAAACAACATCCAAACGAAGTTAAGTCAGTGGCAGTCAGTAAGTTCTATTCAGCAACATTTATTGCGAGCTTGCTCTGTGTGGCACCCGTCCAATGAGCACATTTCAAAGGTGAGTGACATTAAGGATTAAAGTTACTAATGAGGATACTGGATAAACCTAAGTTGCTCAGTAGAAGGTGTAGGGTGAAAGTGGACAACATACCTTGCCATGAACAAAGGATTGTGAAACACATGCTGAGAGAAAAATTGGAAATAATAATGGAAAACATTATTGAGTGCTTATTCCATGCTAAATATTTTCGTTAGTGCTTTATGTGAATTCCTCATTTGATCTCCATAGTAACCCTATGAGATAGCGTCCATTTTGCAGATTAGGAAACTGAACAATACAGAGGTTAAATCTTGCCTAAGATCACCAACCGAAGAATCACACACAGGCTGCACCTTTTTTTTTTTAGACCGAGCCTCACTCTATCACCCAGGCTGGAGTGCAGTGGCATGATCTTGGCTCACTGCAACCTCCACCTCCCAGGTTCAAGTGATTCTCCTGCCTCAGCCTCCTGAGTAGCTGGGATTACAGGCGCCCACCACCACGCCCGGCTAATTTTGTATTTTTAGTAGAGACAGGGTTTCACCATGTTAGCTAGGCTGGCCTCGAACTCCCGACCTCCTGTGATCCATCCGCCACAGCCTCCCAAAGGGCTGGGATTACAGGCGTGACCCACCATGCCTGCCCTGGCCTGCGCTTTTCACTACTACATTATTCCGCCTCTATAGAAGTAGGTGAAGTGACTTTTTCTTACCCCTCCAAGTTCCCTTCAGGATTTCTTTTCTCCCTTGTAGAGTCCCCTTCTTCCCTCTCCCCATCTGCCCAGTACTAAGTCCTTGATCTTTAGCATTCTTGCTAAAGATGTTTCCCTTCCCCTTATCCCAGTGAATTCTCCATTTTTTTGCCTGTTTCAGGCTGGCTTGGCTGCTCCACACAGCAGAGGGTTCTGGGAGATGGGACCAGACCCTGGGCCATGCTCTGCAACCACCTCCCCAAGGAAATAAGTAAAGAATTGGCCTGCCATCTTTACAGCACTGTAGACCCCCTGGTGTAGTGGAAAGAGCATGAGACAGCGTGCAGGAAGGCCTTAGATTCATTCCAAATAACTTTCAGGACTAAATTCACCTCTTGGTCCTAAAGACAGAAAATGTCAGCCATGGAGCTTTGAAGGGCACCACCTCCTTGAAGAGCGGAGGTATTTCACTGAGGAGAATGGAATTAGAGGCGCACGCCAGACTTTAAGCACCCACATTCCATTGCAGCCTCCAGCTGAAAAAATTAATTGCCTGCCCTTTATGCCATTTGTCTTCTGCATGTGAACTGCCTCCTCAGAGTAGGGTGGGAGGAGAGAACGCGCCAAGCAGCGTGGAGCAGGTCCAACCACGCTGACCTCTTACAGCTGGGTTTAACTCCTGCAGTTACACAGGGCCCTGCGCCTCTGTCTCAGCAGCATCAGAACCATCTCCTTCAGTGCATGTGACCAGAACCGCCATGCCCAGGGCTGTAGGGATTGCCCGAGTATCAGCACCTCTTAGTGGAGGGGTGTGTGGGTGTGTGTGTGCGTATGTGTTTTATCCTTTTCTGGGTTTTACCTTATTTTACTTTGGGTTTTATGGTGCCCTTTCCAGACCCACACAGTCAACACCTGGTCAGGCAAAAACCAAGTATACCCAGCATTGGGCGACATCGAACAACAGACCTCACGGGGTTTAGGACGCCTGGCAGTGCCAGTGCCCCTCCTCCATCCCCTCAGGGGCAGCGGGAAGTCCTTCTAGTACAGTAATCTCAAGCTTAGTCCCATCAGGGCCACCTGTCACCAACAGGTGTCCAGACATTGGGGAAGGTAGACACCTTAAGGTGTGATTAAGATCCCAAGCCCGTCCAGATACCCCCTACATTGTTCTTGCTGTTGGGTGCTGGCCTCTTCCATTGACCCTGTAGCTGTCACTCTGAACCGAACTGGCAGGGCCCAGGCTGGCCCTGGACAGAGTCCCAGTGTGGGTCTGGACAACCAGGAACCAGACTGTGACCTTCGCAGTGCAGAGAACAGGGAGGGGCTTCTGGTGGAGCTGAGAGGGCACAGTTCACCTCTTAACAGTTTTACAAGTCCATGAAAAAGTATGAGTGTGCGCAGGTCCTTCAAGGTCAAGGACACAAGCAACCCTCCACCTCCCATTAAATCTGAAAACTTGGCAACCTCCAATTCCACTATCAAAAGAAACGGCCGTGTCTTCCCTTGGGGTGGCCGGGCCAGGCTGGATTAGCGACGCAGACGGGGAGAAAGGAGCCGGAGAGGAAGCTCCGTGATCCCGGCGCGGCCCAGCAAAAGCACACTGGCACGCCGAGCCAGAAATCGCCCGCGGATGCCTCTTCCCCCAGCTCATCACAAACCAGATCCAGTCGACAGCACAATCCAAACAGAAGAGGGAATCAGAATGTACATCTTTTGTTTGCCGTGGCAGGAGAACTGTTGAGCAGAGGAAAAAAACAAGCTGAGCTTAGCGCTATCAGCTGTTTCCTGGGGCTCTCTCCTTCCTTCCTCCGAGGGGGGCCTGGCCGCTTTGTTCTCGTTCCCAGCTGCTCCTCTGCGCCTTTAAGCAGTGGCCTTTGCAGACCTCGGAGGAATGCGGCCCTGGGACCCCAGGGGACTTAGCTCGAGGCTCCGCCCGCCCCGCGTGCTCGGCCCCAGGCCGCAGAATCAGGAGCGCCGCAGTGTCGCGCGGAGGCCGCTCCTGCCCCTGGCTTTTCAGGGCTCGCTTTCTGCCGCCACTTCCTGGGCGGGGAGGGCGCATCCCATCAGAGGCGGCTTCCTGCTCTCCCTGACACCCCTGGAAGGACACCCATTTCAGAGAGCCCACACAGGGAGCCCAAAAGAGGGGTCGTCACAATAACACTTTTTGCAGGCATAGAGTCTGGGGTGAAATGGCTCCCACACTGGCGTTGGTTTGCTGTAGTTCAGATCCCAGCTCTACCAGTTATAAGCTGGTCACCCACAGCCGCTTACTCAACCCCTCTGAGCCTCAACAGTTCTTGCCTTATGGGACTGTGACGAAGATTAAAACGATAAAACAGATTGGGTGTCGACCCAAAACCTGGCGCACAGCAGGCCTGCTACCACAGTATGTATTAGCGGCTGTTGTTGCCATGCCTGGGTTCTGGTTGTCTCAGGCAGGACAGCTACACAAGACTCCATCAGACTGAAAGGCAGGGCCTGGCACATGGTCAGAGATCAATAGTTCCCATTCTTTCACTTGAGCGTGTTCTTCAGTGGTTTCATGTGCTATGAATCTCTCTGGCAGCAGGCTGAGGCATACTTTCCACGGTGCCTCTAAGATGCTCAGAAGAAAACCACAAATGAAACCCCACACAGCTGTGAGGAAGCAAGACAACTGTGAGTGTCTGCTTGGCTCAACCCAGATGCAAGCTGCTCACCCACTGCCCACTGCTGCAGCCTTGGGGTCCCGCTGGCTCCCTGTGCCTCGCAGAGAACAAAGCACAGCTGCAGAGGTCACCTGAGCAACTACAGTGCCTGTCAGGTGAGGCAGAAACAATTGCCACAGCGGGGATTGTGACTGAAGGTCTGGAGCTTCTTGTACAATCATTTCTTGAGTGCCTACCAAGTGGCTGACCCTCGGCTAGGCATTTATCTACTTTGTTTCTTAATCTTCTCATCAACGCTAAAGGCAGGCAGTATTAAGCAGGCTCAGAGAAGCAGTCTGACTTGCGTAAGGTCATGTGCAGGGCTGTGGCCAACCCATGAGTACATTTGTGCCAATTAGAAGGCACTCCAAATGTCTTGGTGCGTGGAGCAAACCAGCCTCCCATGTGACGTCAGCCCCCACTCTCCCATGCAGGGAGTCAGCCTGCACATCTGTACACAGCAGCCAGAGTAAGTGGCAGAACCAGGATTCAAATGCTCAAGCTCCTTTCTCCTTGACCTGCAGGACTATATTTCATCAGCTGCGCATGATCTAAATGAATGCTCTGAGCTTCTAACATGTGTCTATATTAGATTAGATGACGCGGCAACCATTAGGTCCCTGAACTGTATCATCTCACATGACAGCCCCCTCCTGCCGCATCCTGCAGACCCCCTGGCCCAGCCTCTCCTTACTCCTGTGACTCCATTAGACAATGTGCAAGCCCACAGTTCCCTGAGTCCTCTGCTTCCCTCCCAGCCTTTCTATGCTCATTCTAACTCCTTCTCTTTGATTGTAATTCCAAGGCTATTTTTTTTTTTAACATAGAGCAGAGTCTCGCTTTGTTGCCCAGGCTGGTGTCCATCTGCTAGGCTCAAGTAATCCTTGTGCCTTGGCCTCCCAAAATGCTGAGATTACAGGCATTAGCCACCACACCTGGCCCCAAGATTGATTTTGTCACTTCCCTGCTAAAAACCTTTCATCGGTTCCCCAGCACCCTTGCCAATAGGTTCAAACTCCCCTTGTGCAACTCCTCCAGCCCCTAGGGCCTGGTGTCTGCTAAACTCTCTAGTTGTATCGTTAGTCACCCCTCCCACCTCATGACTCCACACTGCAGCCAGCTGCAAAGCCACTCTGTTCTGCGACTGAGCCTCAGGCCTTGTGCTGCGAGGCCTTTATGCCAGGGTTTTCAAGTGTGGCACTGTGGATGTTGTGGGCTGAATATGCTTTGTGTTGGGGGCTGTGCTATTCATTGTAAGATGTTTGGCAGTATCCCTGGCCTCTACCCACTAGATGCTGGTAGCAGTTCCCCAGTCATGACAACCAAAACTGTCTCCAGACATTGCCAAGTATCCCCAGGAAGTTTGGCACAATCACCCGCCATTGAGGACTATTGAGCTCTGCTGATCCCTTTACCTAGCGCATGCTCCTTCCTCTTTACCTGTCTGGCTTCATGTCTTTTAAGTCTTAGCTTGGTTGTCCCTTCCCCTTGGAAGCCCTTCCTGACCCTGTGACTCCAGGTCCTCATGTTGGGCTGGGTGCCCTTCCTATGTACCCAGCTCACACAACCCTGATCACACCGTATTATCACTGCCCATGTCCTTGTCCATCCCTTTCCTCTCCTGGAACTTCACGAAGGCAGGCATTTGTTTGCCTGGTTCCCTGTTTAGTATTCAGGGTCTTTGTTTGCCTGGTTCCCTGTTTAGTACTCAGGGTCTAAGTCTGTGCTTGTGACACAGCCTTATCTAACAAATCATTCTTGACACCCCATCTCCCTTAACCCCGTATCCAAACCATCACTGAGGCCTATTCACTCTGAAATATTATATCGCCCCAATTCATCCACTGCATTCTGTCTCCACTACTCCCTCTGTGGTCTGAGCCCCATCACCTCTTACCTGGATTACAAAGACCACAAACTACCTGAATCTCCTCCAATCTGTTTCACTTCACCTGGGGTAATCTTTTCAAAACAAAATTTGAAACATGTTGTCTCCTTCATGAAACCCTGCCACAGCTTTTCCAGTGATCAGAGACGATCACCCAAAGTCCTTAACATGGCCCATAATGCCAGGTTCCGTCTGGCCCCTGCCACCTCTCCATCTTCATTTGAACCACATTTCCTCTTACGATGTGCTTTCATTTCCTGGCTTCCTTTTCATTTCCCCTAAAGCAAGAGATACTTGCCCAGACTATTCCCATGGCCTGAAATGCTCTTCCCCACCTGTGGGGGCTACTTGGCTCCAATCCCCTCTTCAGGTTCTTGGCCCCCACCCTCCAGCTGCTGGTGCCAGGCCAGTTTCCAGTGCCCTTGGACAGGGCCTTGTGCTCAGAGGCATACCTTTACTGGGGTTTAATGCTGTTTGTAATCATTTATCTTTGAATTTGTGTCTTTTAAGTGAAGTCCAATAAGCCGATGGAGCCGTACTTGGAGCCTCAGCTCACACAGTCCCCCTCCTGCCACCTGCTTGCCTCCCCGGGATGGGTTCATGGCTGTCTGCTTCCCCACCTCCCACTTCTACCCCCACCCTCACCCAGTGACTATTGCCACTTTCTGCCTGGTAGGGGCCTGGACTCAGGTGCAGGGAGGGCTGGGGTCAGGCACATGCTTCCTCAGGTCCAGTCGTGGGTTGGAGCCCTGGGTGTCTGTGAGGGTCTCTACTCACTCTTTGAGTATCCCAGAGCCTGGGGAAGTATGACATTAAATAGCAAATCCAAACCCCATAGCTGGTTGAAAAATAGAGCATGAAAGGAGGCTTTTTCCTGGTATTTGAAGAAGAGGCCCTATGTTTTTATTTCACAGTGAGCCCCCAAATTTATGTAGCCATGCCTGGCTGGGGCCACTGCTTGCTGATGGCTCACAGCTGCACCCCTCCCTGGGAACTGCCCTCTGCAGCAGGGATGGCATCCCAGGCTTCCGTCCCCTTCCGGCAGCTACTCACAGTCACTGACTGCATCCTTAGGGATACACAAGTCTGGACCCCACCTCAATTTGGGACAACTCAGAAGAGTCATCCCAACTCCAGAGCTCCCTGAAGGATGGCTGAGGTCTTAGTCCCCACCGCCTGCCGCACTAGGGGTGAGGTTCTCTCTGCCCAGTCCTGCCTTCCTCATGGCTGCATCTCAGGAGAGCACTCCTGAGTAGAAGAAACAAACTCAGTTTCTCCCACAATACTCTCAAAACACAAACCAGCCAGCAATCCATTCTGCAGCAGATGCGAGCTGGATGTCCTCTAATTCAAATCCATTATGACACTATCTCCTGGAGACAGTGCCAGGTCCCACAGGGTGAGGGCTCAGTCCCCAAGGCTGCCTCCAGGCTTTGAATGCCAGTGGCAAGTCCAGGCCTTCAAAACTTCTGACCCACCAGCTATAAATTGAGGTCCCCACAAACCTCTCTTTGGGTTCAATTAATTTGCCATGGCAGCTCACAGAATGCAGGGAAACACTTATGTTTTCTGGTTTGTTATAAGGGACATTTTAAATGACACAAATAAGCAGCCAAATGAAGAGTCATACAGGACCAAGTCTGGAAGGGTCCCAAGTTCAGAAGCTTCTGTCCCCATGGAGCTGGGGTGTGCCACACTCCCAGCACGTGGATGTGTTCTTGTTCATCTTCCTGGAAGCCTCCACGTGTTTGGCTATCAGGAAGCTCTCTGAACCCTGCCCTTTTGGGTTTTTATGGAGGCTTCATTACACAGGCATGATTGATAAAATCATTGGCCATTGGGGGATAGGCTGAAAGTCCTAACCCTCTAATCCTACCTTGGCTTTCCTGGTGACCAGTCTCCATCCTGCAGCTTCCTAGGGGCTGCCAGCCATCAGTCAACTCATTAATATACAAAAAGATGCTTTTCACTTTGAAGATTCGGAGCTGTATGCCAGAAAGTGGGATGAAGACCAAACACATATTTCACAATATCATAGCTCCCCAATATCTTCCATGTGTAAATCTGTCTCAGTCTGTTTCCAGGGAGCCCAATCTGAGACACCACCGGAACCTCTTTGCTGAGTGAATTCCTTTCCTTCTAGTATCATGTAAGTTGAATTTCCCATGTGGTTTACTTTTTGATTTTCACATATTAAGTCAAATCCTCCTTGGAGAGCCCAATGTACCATGTCTTCCCAGCATTTATCATAAGTGATATTTAATACTTATTTGAATGATTATTAAGTTCCCTTTTTTTTTTTTGAGACAAAATCTTGCTCTGTTGCCCAGGTTGGAGTGCAGTGGCATGATCTCCACTCACTGCAGCCTCCGTCTCTTGGGTTCAAGCGATTCTCCTGCCTCAGCCTCCCGAGTAGCTGGGACTACAGGCATGTGCTACAATGCCCAGCTAATTTTTTGTATTTTTAGTAGAGACAGGGTTTCACCAGGTTGGCCAGGCTGGTCTCGAACTCCTGACCTCAAGTGATCTGTCCACCTCGGCCTCCCAAAGTGCTGGGATTACAGGCATGAGCCACCACGCCCAGTCTGAATGTTTATTAAGTTCTATCTTCCCCACTAGACTGTAAGCTTCATGAAGGCAGGAATCATGTCCATTTTCTGCTCTTCCTTCTATCCCTCAATTTTTTTTTTTTTTTTTAGATGGAGTCTCGCTCTGTCTCCCAGGCTGGAGTGCAATGGCATGATTTCGGCTCACTACAACCTCCGCCTCCCGGGTTCAAGCGATTCTCCTATCTCAGCTTCCCAAGTAGCTGGGATTATAGGCGCCCGCCACCACACCCAGCTAATTTTTGTATTTTTAGTAGATACAGGTTTTCACCATGTTGGCCAGGCTGGTCTGAAACTCCTGACCTCAAGTGATCTGCCCACCTTGGCCTCCCAAAGTGCTGGGATTACAGGCATGAGCCACGGCACCTGGCTATCCCTCATATTTAGAACAGTCCTGGCATGTGGGAAACACTTGATACATGTTAAGTTGAATAAACAAGTGAGTGAGTGAGTGAATGAATAAAGGCATGCCTTTTGGATGAAGGAATGTTAAAAGTAATTACAGACTGTAATGAATATTTTTGAATGCCCTTGGTAGTGGTAAATAATTTAAGAATAGATTTCAAATTTCTGTAGGGGTCAAAAGTTAGTAGGAATTAAATTTGGTCAATGCTGGTGGTAATCCTTTTGGTCAGGCCAAAGTGTGACCATGACTTCATGCCTCATGTGACCAGAATGCCTCTCCTGTATGTCTTTCTTAAGCTAGATCTCAGAAGTGAGCACTTAAAGAAAAAAAACTGGGGGGCATGGTCATGATGGTTGTGACATATGGAGGCATTAACTCCCAAGAAAACATGTTCAGAGGTCTTTTAAAAATCACCTTTCCAGTATGTCTGTAGCATTGTATTTGGTACAATAGATGCTTCGAAATAAATATAATACCAAACCTCTGTCTCCCATTATCCCTCTGAATGTGAGGAGTTGGTCAGAGACTTCAAGGCAGGACCAGGTATCTAAACATGTAACAAGCTTCTGGGTCACTATTCTAACCTCATTCCCATTCCTAACAAAATAGCAAATTTTAAAGACTCATATTGCATAATACCTGAAGGTCACTGCTCACCAAATAGAATTCTGAATTTAAAAAGTACAAGCATGATCCTCACTCCCCAATATTCCTATTATATTTACTTGGAAACTTTTACAATGAAGCAAACTAGTTTCACTGTGTGCATGTAGATGTCAACTGAGCACAGGCAGAAGTGCTTATCACATTTATTAAAAGTGCATGTTGACCGGGTGCGGTGGCTCACGCCTGTAATCCCAGCACTTTGAAAGGCCGAGGTGGGCAGATCACCTGAGGTCAGGAGTTCCAGACCAGCCTGGCCAACATGGTGAAACCCCGACTCTACTAAAAATACACAAATTAGCCGAGTGTGGTGGTGGGTGCCTATAATGACAGCTACTCAGGAGGCTGAGGCATGAGAATTGCTTGAACCCCGGAGGCAGAGGTCGCAGTGAGCCAAGATTGTGCCATTGCACTCCAGCCTGGGCAACAGAGCAAGACTCCATCTAAAAAAAAAAAAAAAAGTGCATGTAGACAGTGGCTGGAACATGTTTAATTGTGCTGCACCTATGGGTAAGAAGCTGGCTCTGAAATATTAATGGCCATCATTCCCTGTGTAGGTGGGGCTGATCCTTTTCTGAAGTCTTCCTTTCTTAGAGGTTCAGCTAGGCTTGTGGTTGGTGTCCATATCAGACCAGACTGGGAAGATATGCTAATGTCATCACATGCACTTATTCTGTCTGAGTCTTACTAAGTGAAAAGCCTTTTATAGCATTAAAAACCATAATGCTGGCTGGGTGCGGTGGCTCAGGCCTGTAATCCCAGCACTTTGGGAGGCCGAGGCATGCAGATCATGTCAGGAGATCAAGACCACCCTGGTTAACTCGGTGAAACCCCGTCTCTACTAGAAGTACAAAAAATTAGCTGGGCGTGGTAGCATGCGCTTGTAATCCCAGCTACACGGCAGGCTGAGGCGGGAGAATCACTTGAACCTGGGAGACGGAGGTTGCAGTGAGCTGAGATCGTGCCACTGCACTCCTGCCTGGGCTACAGAGCGAGACTCTGTCTCAAACAAACAAACAAAAAAACATAAGGCTATATGTTGCCATGTGCATGAACTCAATAAGGTGGAGTCAAAACTGTGAGCGCTTTTAAATCTGATGTGCCTGGAATCATATCACATACTAGTACTGTGACTTTGGGTCTCAATTTCAATACCTGTACAATGGAGCTCAGAACAGTACCTAACTCAGAATCTTTTTGTAAAGGGTCCCAAGAGGCTCAGCTCATATGTAGAAAAGAGTTACCTACTTGGAACTCTTAGGTCTCATCATCCCGTGATTAAGGGGTCAGAAAGGTTCTAAACTTTTCAAACCATTGAGGTAACAGCAGTTATTAGGGGCCTCCACTGTTTTGTGTTTTGTTTTGTTTTGTTTTTTTGCCCATTTGGCGTCCAGTCCCCATCTTTTGCATTGTGATTTTCCTGTGGGGAACACATTCTTCTGCTCTCGATCCATGAGATTTACGTGGGACAGACCTTCCTCTGGCTCCTGGGACAGGCAGTGATCTAGTCTCGGCCAATGGGCTTGGTTGTGGTTGGACATGTGACCTGAGTTGTCCAGTGAGCGCCCTCTCTGGGAACTGTGAAGGAACTATTCATAAAGAAAATGTTTTCCCTCTGTGGGAGTTGTTCAGTTGGTAGAAAGTGTATGCGGCGACTGGTGGCTCCCGGGCAGGGAGTACCTGCCTGAGAGTGAGGGCAACACAGAGAAGAGCGAAGCTGGGAAACAGAGACAGAGACTCCCAGGGACACTGCTCAGACACCTGAATCAGGCCAGGGCTTCCTAGTTATGTAAACCGTTAATTTCATTTTTCTGAAGTAACATAGTTCTGTCCCATAATAACTCTGATTGATAGTCCAGTAAATCACAGTAACCTACTCTATCTGTTCATCTTTTGAGTTTAAAACTTCTTTCCTCCTAGGCCAGGTGCAGTGGCTCACACCTGCAATCCCAGTACTTTAGGAGGCTGAGGCAAGTTGATCACATGAGGCCAGGAGTTCAAGACTAGCTTGGCCAACATGGTGAAATCCCATCTCTACTAAAAATACAAAAATTAGCCAGGCATGGTGGCGCTTGAACCTCAGCCAGGCGTAGTAGTGCTTGAACCTGAGAGGTAGAGGTTTCAGTGAGCTGAGATCAGGCCACTGCACTCCAGGCTGGGCGACAGAATGAGACTTTGTTTCAAACCAGCAAACTTCTTTCCTCCAGATAATTCAAAGACTATCTCATAGACTCAAAAGTGGTAGCAATTGCAGAGACGTCTTAAGGCCCACTTGAGAGGGCACACATGGTGAATGAGTGATGAAGCTGGGACAAGAACTCAGGTTTCAGCCTCCCAGGCCAATGCTCTTCAGCCCCGGCCTCTCCTTGCGTGTCTGCCTCAGTCTCTCAAACCTGGGCAGACCTGCTCCTTTCCATCCTTGAAGCACCTCCCGGAGTCACTACCCAGCTACCAGCTGCCAGGAGACCCCACGGGGCAGAAGTCACCGTGTTCTAGGAGCTGTTCTCTGTCCCCTAGCCCTCCACTGAGGACAGCCCCATTTTAAGAGAAGCATGTAAAGGTCTGGATCTTGATGGAGCCCAGGTAAGAGGCCAGGGGGCTGAGCTCTGTTTAGAGCCCAGGACCCAGCCTCAGGCCCGCATTACCTCATATGCGGATTATTACAGTAGCTCTTGGCGGGTTCCTGTTTCTCCCCAGCTCTAGTCTCTTTCTCTTTCATCTTAGATAGTGTCAGAATCATCTTCCTAAGGAATCACTCTGGTCATGGCACTTTCTTGTTCAAAAACCTTCAATGGCTCCCTACTGCCTGTAGAACAACATCCAAAGTACTTTACCCAGTGTCCTTCAGTGGCGAGAAAGGGCCTGTGCCCCCCCAGGGAGGCACAGCTCATACCCAGGGAACAGTTACCCACTTGGAAGACTCATGTCCAAAGTTCTAAATTCAATTACAGCCTCCAGTTCTATTAAAATAGGCAGTAGGTATTATTTGTTTTTGTTCTCGTTTTTTGTTTGTTTGTTTGTTTAGAGACAGGGTCTTGCTCTGTCACTCAGGCTGGAGTGCAGTGGTGTGATCACGGCTACCTGCAGCCTCAAACTCCCAGGCTCAAGCAATCCTCCTGCCTCAGCCTCCTGAGTAGCTGGGATTACAGGTGCATACCATCATGCCCAGGTAATTTTTTTTTTTTTTTTAAGAGACAAAGTCTTGCTATGTTGCCTAGACTGGTCTCAAACTCCTGGCCTCAAGGGATTCTCCCACCTTGGCTTCCCAAAGTGTTGGGATTACAGGCGTGAGTCACAGCACCTGACTGGTGGTAGGTATTCTGATTCCTGTGAGAAAGGAAAATATTATCCCTCTAACAGTGTCCAGCACCTTGATATCTTCTCTATTAATTTTCTTTTTTTTTTGAGGCAGAGTCTCACTTTGTTGCCCAGGCTGGAGTGCAGTGGCGCAATCTTGGCTCACTGCAACCTTCTGCCTCCCAGGTTCAAGCAATTCTCCTGCCTCAGCCACTTGAGTAGCTGGGATTACAGGTGCCTGCCATCATATCTGGCTAATTTTTGTATTTTTAGTAGAGATGAGGTTTCACCATGTTGGCCAGGCTGGTCTCAAGCTCCTGACCTCAGGTGATCCACCCACCTCAGCCTCCCAAACTGCTGGGATTATAGGCATCAGCCATAGCACCCAGCCCTTCTCCACTAATTTTGATGCTACCCTACAATATTTCTCTGGCTACCTTCCTTTATTAACTATTTGTATGAGTTTTCTACTGATGTGTAACAAATTACCACAAATTTAGTAACTTAAAACAGTTCATTTATTAGCTTGCAGTTCCGTAGGTCAGAAGTTCTGGCACAGCATGACAGGGCTCTTTGGTCAGGGACTCACAAGGCTAATCAAATGGAGATGTTGGTCAGGCTACATTCTGATCTGGAGCCCAAGGTCCTCTTCCAAGTGTATGTGGTGATGGCAGAATTCAGTTCACTCTGGCTGTAGAAAGGAGGCCCCTGTTTCCTTGCTGGCTGTCAGGGAGAGGCAGCTCTGAGTGCCTGGAGTCCACCTACACACCTTGCTCCTCCATCTTCAAAGCCAGCAGGGTGCACAGAGGCCCTCTGTGCTTTACATTTCTGACTTCTGCTGTCTCTAGCCTCTATACCCATATTGAAAGGATACGTGTGATGAGGTCAGGCCCACCTGGATAATTTCTCTTTTGATGAATTCAAAGTCAACTAACTAGTAACTTTTTTTTTTTTTTCTGAGAGTCTTACTCTGTCGCCCTGGCTGGAGTGCAGTGGCGTGATCTTGGCTCACTGCAACCTCTGCCTCCTGGGTTCAAGCGATTCTCCTGCCTCAGCCTCTCAAGTAGCTGGGACTACAGGCACGTGCCACCACGCCCAGCTAATTTTTTTGCATTTTTAGTAGAGACCAGGTTTCACTGTGTTAGCCAGCATGGTCTTGATCTCCTGACATCATGATCTGCCTGCCTCAGCCTCCCAAAGTGCTGGGATTACAGGCGTGAGCCACAGCGCCCTGCCACTAGTAACTGTAATTAAAACTCTGAAGTCCCTTTTGCCCTGTAACATAACACAACCATGGCAGTGATATCTCATCACACTGACGGGTCTTGTCTACACTCAAGGGGAGGGGATTATACAAGGGCAAGCAAGGGTCATTGATGGGGGGCCATCTTAGAATTTTGTCTACCATACCATTGTCACAATCATTCTTTAGTTCCAATGTCTGTAAAAGTAATGAATCTGAATTTGATTTCCTAATCCTCATCAATATTTTTTTCCTGGGGCCTGGTGTGGCAGATGCTGTCAGCTCACCCAACACCTAATCTCATTCCTCCTCTCCTTTAACATCCCCCAAAACAGAGGCTGGAAAATGAAATACTCTATTTTTCAGCCTCCTTTGCTGCTAGAAGTGAACATATGACATGGTCCTGGCTAATGGGCTATAAGCAGGTATCTGTGGATGTTGTTCTTTTCTCCTCTTTTTTCTTCTCCTGGAATGCAGACTCAATATTTGGAGTTGCAACAGCCACTTGTGACAAGGAGGAAAAGGCCAAGAGATTTTTTTTTTTTTTTTTGAGACAGGGTATTGTTCTGTCACCCAGGCTGGAGTGCAGTGGCATGATCATAGCTCACTGAAGCCTTGAACTCCTGAGCTCATGCAATCCTCCCACCTCAGCCTCCCAAGTAGCTGGGACCACAGCCATGCATCACCACACCTGGCTAAGTTTAAAACAATTTTTTTTTTTTTTTTTGAGACAGACTCTTTCTCTTTCATCCAGGCTGGAGTGCAGTGGTATGATCTTGGCTCACTGCAACCTCCACCTCCCGGGTTCAAATGATTCTCCCACATCAGCCTCCCAAGTAGCTGGGATTACAGGCACCCACCACCATGCCTGGGTAATTTTTGTATTTTTAGTAGAGACAGGGTTTCAACATGTTGGCCAGGCTGGTCTCGAACTCCTGACCTCAGGGGATCCACCTGCCTTGGCCTCCCAAAGTGTGGGATTACAGGCGTAAGCCACCACGGCCAGCCTAAAACAAAACAAAAAAAATTTTTTTAAGAGATGGGGTTCTCACTATTGACTGGTCTTGTCCTCCTGGGCCCAAAGTGCTGGGATTACAGGCCTGAGCCACCACACCCAGCTCAAGCCAGGAGATTTTTAACAGAGGTCTTGTCCGTGAAATTGCTGAATAGCCAAATCTATACCAAAATCTGGTATTCTGTTATATTTAGCAGAAAGAAATCCCAACTTATACAAGACTAAATAACTCTCTGAATGAGAAAAAGCTAGCCAAATTTCCAAAGCCATGATGCCTTAACTTTTCTGGAAGAACTGCTCAGACTCAATGCAGAGTTCAACCTCCATCATCAGGGTGATTTTTCCTTGTTATCTCTTCTGTCTTAACTTGTTTTCTGTTGCTTATGACAGAGCATCTAAGACTGAGTATTTTATAAGGAAAGTATTTTATAAGGAAAGGAAGGTTGAGGGAAATGTCTGGTGAGAGGATGAGAGCCTTATTGCTGGTGGGAACTCTCTGAGGAGTACTGAGATGGCTCAGGGCATCACGTGGGACTGAGTGTGCTGACATGCTAGCTCAGGTCTTTCTTTCTCTTCTTATAAAGCTACCATTTCCACTCCTGTGATAACCCATTAATCCATTCATCTATTCACAGCGGCAGAGCCCTCATGGTCCACTCACCTCTTAAAGGCCCCACCTCTCCAACACTGCCACATTGGAGATTAAGTTTCCAACACATCAAATTTTGAGGACTCATTCAAACCACAGAATTAATGTTCACAGTAATTCTCTAACACAGTATCTTGACATCACAACTGAACGTTAGTGGTTACAGAAGCCCTGTAACTATGATCTGTCTTTTTTTTCTGTGAAATGTTGTGAATATAATGACCTTATAATCTACTTGTGAGCCCAATTATATGTGTGGGAGCTGCAATGAATAGGAAACTAAGGGGGTTTACTTAGCTGTGTAGAAGGGTAAACAGTGAAGAAAGGAGGCCTTCCTTTCTCTTCTCTTTGTTTTTTATGGCTTTCAATCTTGCTCTCCATCTCTCTCCCCTCACCCTTCCTGATGGTCCCCTGGACTTCCGTGGCAGGCCCGGAAACTGGGGCATAAAACTTCTTGGATGAGGCAAGTGGCCTAAACCCTGAAGTGTGGTCTCACGGGACGGAGACGGACGCAGAGGTAAAAGGGCCAAAGGTCTGTAGGCAGTGAGCCTCTCTACTAAGTACGTTCCTGGTAGCGGACAGCACTGGGGAGGAACAGAAACCTTCCTGCACGTTCCAGATGAGCCAGAGAGCTGCACCCGGGAGCCAAGGAAGGAGCTGTCCTTCCAAATGGCCATGGCTCATGAACAGAGCCTGAGGAGACTGAGAAGGGAGACTGGAGTGAGCCAAAGCTCTATGTGTCCCCTAAGCCTCCAGCAAGGTCGAGATATAGCAACAATTAGTGTGATACATGTCCATGGGCGACTCAGAAGGAACGCTCCTGCTCAGCACAATGGACAATACAAATACCAAACTGTGAAGTGCTGCACTTCAGTTTTCTCCAGCCTAGGCGGACATGGATCCACGATTCACAGCGTTCCTGTGTTCATAGGAATGTCCCAAGGAGGCAAACACTCTGTCACCTCCCTGGCCTGCTCCTCCTTCCCACCCACAGAGGAGACGGTGTTACTTCAGCTCCTCCCCACATTCTCTGCCATCATCTACTGTCTTTCCTTCCCACAGGATCAACACCTACTCTGCTGGCTTTTGCCTCAGCATCTAAACCCGCTCTGCCCTCCCCATCTCAAAACTCCATTTCCCCACTGTATCCCCTTCTAGGGCCCAGTCTCCCCCTTCCAGAGTCTCATTCCCTACTTCTAGATCAATCCAACCTCCAGAGTCTGAATTGAGACCTCACCATTCCCTTACACTGATTTCCTAATTGCCAAATCCCACAGGCGACGTTACCTCTTTGCAGCACTTGACACTTTGACCACACTTTCCTCCCTGAAATCCTCTTCTTTGGCTCCTGTGGCAGAGGCTGCTAGTTACCTGCTCAATATCCAGCTGTTCTTCATCCTTACTAACTAGAACCCCCTCCTTCACCCCTGCCTCAAGTTTCACATCTACAACGTGGGCACACACGGCCTGGACATGAGCCGGGTGATCTTCTCCTCAGCCCAGATATAATTCAGTAATTATAATCGCTTAATTATAATTCCCTTTTTAACCAAAGAATTTTCAAGAATGTCATTTGTCAGCTTCCTCTGCAGCTAGGGGGTGGCCAGATCACAGTCTTAGCCAGTGACATCTAAGTGAAAGCTGTTGGATGGAGCTTCAGGGAAAGCTCCTAAAGGGGGCCACACTCAACTGCTGCATGCATGCCTATTTACTCCTGACCCTTCCTCCTTTCTCCTACCTGGAACATGGCCCTGATGGCTGGGGCTACAGCAGCCATCTTGCAGCACATGGAAAAGGCTAGAATTATAAAGATGCAGATCCCGTTATTCTGCAGCTGCTGAACTAATGCTGGCAGGTGCTTATTTCCACACCCTGTTACATAAGAAAAATAAACCTCTGTCTTGTTTAATCTATTGTTATTTGGGTTTTCTAGGATATGCCCCTGAAACCCATCTCTAACTGATACAGCTCCTATGACTATATCACTCTTGCCTTTCCTCCTACTTCTTTTTTTTTTTTTTTTTTTTTTTTTGAGATGGAGTCTTGCTTTGTAGCCCAGGCTAGAGTGCTGTGGTGTGATCTCAGCTCACTGCAAGCTCCGCCTCCTGGGTTGACGTCATTCTCCTGCCTCAGCCTCCCAAGTAGCCTCCTACTTCTTAAACCTCTTCAGGGCTCCTTTTCTTCTATACCTCCTACATGTTGGTGTTTTTCAGCTTCTGTTCCTGGTCTTCTTCCCCTACTCTTTCCCAGTGACTCAGCAGTGCCCTCTGCTTCCCAAACCATGATGACTTCAAATCCCCACGTCTATCCCAGGTCTTCCTCCACAGCACTAGGCCTATAGATCTAAATGCTTAGTGAACATCTCTGCCTGTCCCTTCTACAGGAACCTCATAGACAGCATAATCACAATTAAACTTGCCAGCTTGCCTACAAATCTGCTCTTCCTTCTGGCCACTGGAGCTAGAGACCCTCACTTTCCCCTCACCCCCATACCCAGCTGGTCCTGAAGTCCCATCAGATCTCTTTCCAAAAGCTCCAATTTGCTCCCACTTCTTCAATCCCACTGTCCTGTACAGACCCCCATTATCTCTTGCCTGGGCCACTCACTACCTTAGCCTCCTAACTGATGTCCCCACCTACCATCTAACTTCCAAATTGTTGCTGCATTGGTCTTTTTAAGACAGAAATCTAATCATGTCATTTCCCTTCTTAAAACCCTTCAAGAGCCCCTCTTCCCCTACAAGAAGGCATTCCAGCACCTGTGAAAGCCCAGCCCTTCAGTCTTGTCAACATCCCTTCCATTACAGCCACATAAAATCACCACAGCAGTTTCCCAAACTTGCCATGATTTTTCTCATTTCCTTTGGGCCCTGTAGGCTGAAAACTGTACAAAAATGAGGTTTTAAGTAACCATTTAAGAGCCAGGTTTGAGCCCTTGTCTTGCTGTGGAATCTCCCACCTTTATGCACAGAGACTCAGAGGTAAAGATGTTAGAATTCCAGAGATTTTCCATTGTTCACCTAACATAATCGCTTAATTATAATTCTCTTTTTAACCAAAGAATTTTAAGCAAGTCACTTTGAACCAAACTGATTAAAATAAACATCAGTTGCCTTTGTTTTCTTCTATATATTTTCATTTAAAATATCATCTTCATCCAATGCAAAACATTCGCCCATTCCACACTAAACAGGAAAGGAGATATTTTACTTTTAATGTTCTAGGTGTGAGAGGATCATTCTTTTTCCTTCTTTTTTTTTTTTTTTTTTTTTTTTTTGAGACAGAGTCTCGCTCTGTCGAGAAGGCTGGAGTGCAGTGGCATGATCTCGGCTCACTGCAACTTCCACCTCCCGGGTTCAAGCGATTCTCCTGCCTCAACCTCCCGAGTAGCTGGGATTACAGGCGCCTGTCACCATGCCTGGCTAATTTTTGTATTTTTACTAGAGATGGGGTTTCACCATATTGGCCAGGCTGGTCTCAAACTCCTGACCTCAGCAGATCCACCCGCCTCGGCCTCCCCAAAGTGCTGGGATTACAGGCATGAGCCATCACACCCAGCCGGATCATTCTTTTTCTTATCTGATTAAAGTTTACCTCCTAGGATCATGGAATTTTAGGGTCCAGCCCCTTCATTTTCCAGAAAAGGAACCCAAGGCTCTATTGGCTCAGGAACACAGCACCATAGAGGTGGTTATTGACACACCCAGACCATGACTATGGATTCAGCTTTTTCCATCTCATCATGAAAGCACAGGCCATCCCCAACTCACAAAGGAGGCTCCCCCATCCCCTGTGAGAGGAGAGCAAAGTAGCCCTCAAATAGCCAATGAAGCTAATCCTCTTACACCACTCATCTTAAGGCAAGATGACAACGTAAGCGCTTTAGGAAAAAAACCCAAAAGAATTAAGTCCAAGGCTCTATTTGCCCTGGGAATAGAAAAGCCCTCTCCCCTCCTTTCCAACTCTGTGCCCCGCACTTGGGGCAGGTGGAGAGTCACTCACCCTCTGGGTGATGGGCTTGCCACCCTTCATCTCCACGGCCAGCCCCAGGTCAGATAACCTGCAGTTGCCGAGGTCATCCAGAAGCACATTCTCAGGCTTCATGTCCCGGTAGACGATGCCGAGTTCATGGAGGTGCAGCATCCCACAGGCTATCTGGGCCGAGTAAAAGATCACCCGGCTCATGTCCAGGCCACGCGTGCCCACGTTGTAGATGTGGAACTTGAGGTCTCCCCCATTCATCAGGCTCATGACAAGGCAGAGATGGGTCTTGCTCTCAAAGGCATAGGCCAGAGAGACAATGAAAGGGCTGCTGACCTTCTCCAAGATTTCCTTTTCCAAGAGAGCCATCTTCTCGCCACCTTTCTTCTTCAGCCGCTTCTTGTCCAGTTTCTTACAGGCATACATCTTCCCAGTGTTTTTCACCTGGACGGCACATACCTTAAAGGAGAAAGAAAAGAAGAGAAAGAGGTAGAAGTAGATGGTACTGCAGAGAAGTGGAGATGATAAAGGAGGAGGTGGGTGGAAAGATGTTAGGCATTGGAGAAAGGAGAAGCTGTAAATAAGACGTGTTCTCAAGAAAAAGTGGGGACTACAGTGAGATACTCCTTCACCTCACTAGGCAGGCCTTCATAAAAAAATACAGGAAAATATCAAGTGTTGGCAAGGATGTGGAGAAATCGAAACCTTTAAGCATTGCTGGTGGGAATAAAAAATGTGGAAAGTTTGGTGGCTCCTTAAAAAGTTAAACATAGTATCACCATATGACCTAGCAATTCCACTCCTGGGCATAAATCCAAGAGAAATGAAAACAAGTATTCAAACAAATACTTGTGCATGAATAGCAGCACCAGACACAATAGCCAAAAGGTGAAAACAACCCAAGTGTCCATCAACAGATGAATGGCTACATGAAATGTAGTATATCCATACAATGGAATATTATACAGCCATAAAAAGGAATGGAGTATTGACACATGCTACAGTGTGAATGAACCCCAAAAACATTCTAATGAGTGAAAGAAGCCAGACACAAAAGGTCACATATTGTGTGAAACATCCAGAATAGGCAAATCCCTAGAGACAGAAAGTGGACTAGTGGTTGTCAGGGCTGGAGGAGGAGAGGGATGGGGAGGCACTATTAATGGGCACAGGGGTGATGAGAGTGTCTTGGATCCAGATTGAGGTGTTGCTTACCCAACATTGCATTTGTGCAAAGTGCCACTGCATTGTACATTTTAAAACGGTTAATGGTTAGTTTTATATCAAGCAAATTTTACCTGAAATATTTTTTATTACTTAAAAACAGAAAGCTGGGCATAACAGTGGTAGAAAACAGGTTCTCAACCTTACTTCAAGATAAGTGTTTTCTTTCTTTCTTTTTTTTTTTTTTTTTTTTTTTTTTTTTTGAGTCTCGCTCTGTCACCCAGGCTGGAGTGCAGTGGCATGATCTTGGCTCACTGCAACCTCCACCTCCCGGGCTCAAGTGATTCTCCTGCTTCAGCCTCCCGAGTAGCTGGGATTACAGGCATGTCACCACACCCAGCTAGTTAGAGTATTTTCTTAAATATCCATTTTTCTTGAAGTGCCTTCATTATCACAATTTAGGGGAAACGGAGATCTTCTGTCACACATTGCTGTCATTCTCTGAAGTGTCCGGGCATCTCAGCACGTTCCTAATGGAGACCCACGACAGAGTCTTGGCCAAGTATAAATTTTGCTTGTCTCTCTCATGCCATTTGTGTTTTATTTCACACCATGGCACACACAAAGAAGGGGGCTGGGGAGACGGGGCTAGAAATCCTCCACATATGGTGCTGAAATTAGTTCTAAGTAACTGAGATTTAAAAAAAGAAAGGCAACATTACCCCCTTTCATGCTCTATGCTTCACCTTCTAGCCTGGCTACTGGGAGACACTTACCTCCCCAAAACCACCTTTCCCCAGCACTCTGAACTCAGTGAAGTACTTGTCTGACACTGGTTGCATCTCAAAGAGTTTCCACTGCAGAAACTTGTCGTAGAAGGCGCTGGTCACGAAATCCTTAAAGGGCTGCTCTTGCAAGAAAGCCATGGCCTCAGCCTTGGCCAGCGTCACTGCGGCCACTCGCTCTTCCTCAGTGGTGGCTGCTTGACACTTGGTGGCCACGGCCTGTCTGAGGAAGGGTTGCGGGTTCCCCGGGGCAGGGGCACTCGCACAAGTGGCCACCAGCCCCTGCAGCGCGCTGTCTTTGGTGGGTCCCTCCTCGGCCAGCTCCCAGTTCTGCACGTCCTCTAGGAAGGTTGCCGCCTTGCGGAACGTGGGCACTGTGGCTAGGAAGTCACGGAAGAGGCGGTGACCGATGGGCTGCTGCTCACACAGGCTGTGGAAGTTCAGGGACAGCTTCTGGCGGAGCTCCGCGCAGCCCTGCAGCCCGGGCAGGGCCAGGCTACGCCGCCGCCGCTGCAGCTCTTTGCTGTCGCAGTCCGAGGGCTTCCGGGCCTGCAGGTAGGCGGTGTTGGCGATCAGGTTGTCCAGGGCCCCCATGTCCACCATGGCTGAGCACGGGGCGCACTCCCAGGGAAAGCACAAGAGGGCTGGAGGGCTGCTGGCTGCTTTCCCTTCCCGAGTGAGACAACGTCCAGGGGATTTACAGTGAGTCCTGTGGCCTGTGGGTGGGACCCGTGGAGGGTGTGAAAGAGGTTTCTCTTGTAAGAAGCTTTGACTGGCTATGTATAGCCCGCCAGGAACTGCACACGACAGGTCATGCTCCCACCTGCCAAGGCAAAAGCTGCTGGGACACCTGCCGGGGCCACCTCCCCCACTGGTCCCTTCATCTTAGGGTCTTTCTCCACATAGCCCTGTACCCTGAATATCTAGCTAGAACTGTGTTCCCAGGAAGTGATCATACCGTTGTCATCTAATTTGTTGCTGATGCAGTAGTTTAATCTGTTTCTAATTTTACTTGTTTCCTACCAGGCTCAAGCTATGTAAACTCCTAGGAATAGCAGGTCAGGCAGAGGAACTGTGAGAAGTCAGAACAGTTTCCTCCCAGGTTCTAGCAGCCTGACACGAAGAGCAGGTTACAGAGGGGATGTTGTGAGCTTTGAGTCCCGAGATGTGTTCCCAGAGGCCCTAAGGACTCCAGTGTTGGCCAGGGCAGATGCACCCTGAATAGCTTGCAGAAATCCTGCAGCTGTCTTAGCTCTGAGGAGTCTGTGACCTGGAATACCTTGGGTTAAAAGAGGGGCCATCTCCACCCAAAACATACCATGAAGCAGTATAAGCAGAAAAAGCCATATTCCTGAAATGAAGGGACTTGGCCTGGAGTGTCTGGGCTCTGAATGAGACAAGAATTTTCCATGATCCCAAAGACAGAAAGCACGCCACTCACGGCATGCGGTCGCGGCTGTTCCAAGGGCACAATCTAACGAGCAGACTCTGAATGCCAAGGAGCCTTCGCGTGGAGCCAAGAGCAGTGAAGTTTCAGACGCGGCCCCTCAACATCTTTGCCCATGCGCCCCACCAAGCGAGGAAGCTTCCTTCCGCGGAGGACGCTCGGAGCTGTCACAGACCTCGGCCTCATCAAGACAGAAATTGATCTAGACAGAGATCAGGCTAAGAACTTCTGCTCCAAAAATAACAACCTGTGTCCCACAGGGAAAGGATACTCAGGCTTTTTCTTCACAAAGCAAAGCTAAGGCAGCTTAAAAACAAAGTCATTCAGTATTATGCCAAAGTGTTTACAAGCAAAAAAAAGAGAGAGGGAGAAGGAGGGGAAAAAAAGCTGGTCAGTCTTTTTCCAAACAAACAACTGCTAGCATACACTTTGTGAAAACATAGTCATGATCGCCTTGCTCTGCCTGTCAGAGCCTCCGACTGTTCCCCTAGAGCAGATACACACTTGGCCTCATGCTACCAGGAATTATGTAATGAACTCGTGGGTGCCCTTTGGCTTTGCACCGCTGCGCTGGAAACGATCACCTCTGCCGTGGAGATGGGCGATCTGCACCGGTGCCCGCTGCTCTGAACCATGCTGTCTGCTTTGAAACCAACATGGGAAATGTTGGATACTTTTCTGTTCTTTATATGTTACCCCGGTCCACATTGTTCAGTAGTGAGAAATTGGTCTGAGAATTTCTTCGGAGGAGCAAATGCCTTTTCCCGTGGTTCTTAGGAATGTAGTGGCAGCCTAGCAAGGTAGAACCTTGAGAAAACGGTAGCATTGATATCACAGATATATATATATATATATTTTAATTTTTTTAAATTTTTTTTAATTTTTATTTTTTTATTTATTTTTATTTTTATTTTTTGAGACGGAGTCTCGCTCTATCACCCAGGCTGGAGTGCAGTGGCGTGATCTCGGCTCACTGCAAACTCCGCCTCCTGGGTTCACGCCATTCTCCTGCCTCAGCCTCCCGAGTAGCTGGGACTACAGGTGCCTGCCACCATGCCCGGCTAATTTTTTGTATTTTGTTTAGTAGAGATGGAGTTTCACTGTGATAGCCAGGATGGTCTCGATCTCCTGACCTCATGATCCGCCCGTCTCAGCCTCCCAAAGTGCTGGGATTACAGGTGTGAGCCACCATGCCCGGCTGATATCACAGAGATATTTAAGCTTATCACTGGGGAAAAAAAATGCTTTCACTGGTAAACATGTATGCTATGAACTGCTTGATTCCACTCATGCTAATACTTTCTTTTATCCCTAAGTAATCACTTAACCCAATACTGCCCAGTAGAAAATATGAAGCCACATATGTAATTAAAAATTTTCTAGCAACTACATTAATATGATAAAAAAAAACAGGCGAAATTAACTTTAATAGTTATATTTTAGTTAGCTCAGTATATCCAAAATATTATCATTTCAACATGTAATTGATGTAAAAGTTGCCAATGGGATATTTTACATTCTTTTTTGTGTATGTGTCCTGAGTTCGCAGAATCTGGTTTGTACATTACACTTACAACACATTTCAATTCAAACCAGGCAAATTTCAAATGCTAAGTAGCCACATGTTCTACTTAGTATTTGAAATAAGTAGCCACATGTGGCTACTTATTGGAGAGCACAGACTTACCTTTATTTATGTAACTTTGTCATTCTTAAAAAGAGGGAGTTTTTCTTATCATCTGTTTTCTAATCAATAAAAATAGATCTGAATAAATAACTCACTTTCTTTTCTTTTTTTTTTTTTAGACAGGGTCTCACTCTGTCACTCTGTCGTCGCCCAGGCTAGGGTGTGGTGGCGTGATCTTAGCTCACTGCAACCTCTGCCTCCTGGGCTCAAGCGAGTCTCCCAAGTAGCTGAGACTACAGGCACCTGCCACCAGGCCCGGCTAATCTTCATATTTTTAGTAGACATGGGGTTTCACCATGTTGCCCAGGCTGGTTCTGAACTCCTGACCTCAAGTGATCCGCCCTCCTTGGCCTCCCAAAGTGCTAAATTACAGGCGTGAGCCACTGTGCCTGGTTCACTTTCTTATTAATTAAAAATAATCTGGCTGGGTGCAGTGGCTCCTGCCCGTAATCCCAGCACTGTGGGAGGCTGAGGCGGGTGGATCACTGGAAGCCAGGAGTTTGAGATCAGCCTGGCAACATGGCGAAACCCCGTCTCTGCTAAAAACACAAAAATAAGCTGGGCATGGTGGCGGACTCCTGTAGCCCCAGCTACTTGAGAGGCTGAGGCAGGAGAATCGCCTGAACCCAGGAGGCGGAAGCTGCAGTGAACCGAGATCGACAGAGTGAGACTCTGTCTCAAAACATATAATAATAATAATAATAATCATCTGACTGGTGACAACAAGTTTAAATAATATTTGACACAAAATATAGAAGTTATAAAATGATAATATGGTACCTACCATTATTTTTAAAGTTTTGCTCACCTGACAATACAGTGAAAAATCAGTCTGAGAATTTCTTTGGAGGAGCAAATGCCTTTTCCCGTGGTTCTTAGGAATGTGGTGGCAGCCTAGCAGGGTAGAACCTTGAGAAAATGGTAGCATTGATATCACAGAGATATTTAAGCTTATCACTGGGGAAAAACATGCTTTCACTGGTGAACATGTATGCTATGAACTTCTTGAAGGTCTATTTAAAATGAAACATTTTCTTTTTCTTTCTTTTTTCTTTTTTGAGACAGGGTCTCACTCTGTTGCCTAAGCTAGTGTGCAGTGGCTCAATCTCAGCTCACTGCAGCCTCGACCTCCTGGGCTCAAGGGATCCTCCTACCTCAGCCTCCCGATTTGCTGGGACTACAGGTGTGCACCACCACACCTGTCTAATTTTTGTATTTCAAGTGGAGACATGTTGCCCAGGCTGGTCTCAAACTCCTGACCTCATGTAATCCATCTGCTTCGGCTTCTGAAAGTGCTGAGATTACAGGTATGAGCTACCACGCCCAGCTGGAACACTTTCTGTGATTGCTAACAATAGGATCCAGAGATTTTCCCAACTTAATGAAACAGTAATTATAGGTTCAATTAAACAGCAGCATTGAATTCTTATATTAGAAGCAGAGCACACACTTTGCCAAAAGTGCTGGGCACAGTCAGCATCCCTTGCACCAAGTGGGGAAACGTACCAGAAACCTGGGGTTGGAGATGTGCCCCAACAGTTACGAGCACTAAGTCCAGCACTGCTTGGGAAATCTGAATCCTGGCTTTAGCAAGTCCTAGCTGTGTGACTTTCAGCAAGTTACTTAACTTCTCTGAGCCTTAGTTTCATCATTTATAAAACAGGTAATAAATGTTGATTCTTGGGTAAGCTTTGAGAGAATTAAATGCCAAATGCCTGGCACAAAGAAGTGATCAAAAAGTATTAGCTTTTACATCACGACCATCAGGCCGGGCGCGGTGGCTCATGCCCCTGTAATCCCAGCACTTTGGGAGGCCAAGGTGGGCAGATCACGAGGTCAGGAGATCGAGACCATCCTGGCTAACATGGTGAAACCCCGGGAGGTGGAGCTTGCAGTGAGCCGAGATAGTGCCACTGCACTCCAGCCTGGGCGACAGAGCAAGACTCCGTCTCAAAAAAATAATAACAATAAATAATAATAATCATAATAAATCATGACCATCAATCATCAAAATTTAGTCCAAAATTCTGCTTTTCTAATATGCAGATTCGAGGGGAGAAAGGCCTAAGCGATGTAGAAGAAGATGGGTTCCTGTGTCCCATGCACACCTAGTATAGAGCAGCCAATTCAGCATTTGCACATGACCTCGGAAAGCTGTGATGCCCCATGCAGCTAGAAGACAGGGAGGTCAGATTTATTAAATATCATGCAAGATTTCTAACACAGTATTGTAACTCAACAATTTACTATATTCCACCACAAAAAGAAGACTAACCTCTGTCATGTGAAAAGAGGATATATTTCTTTATTTTTATTTTATTTTTTCAACTTTTTTTTTTTTTTTTTGAGACAAAGTCTCGCTCTGTTGGCCAGGCTGGAGTGCAGTGGCATGATCTCAGTTCACTGCAACCTTCGCCTCCCAGGTTCAAGCAATTCTCGTACATCAGCCTCCCAAGTAGCTGGGATTACAGGCATATGCCAATGCACCCAGCTAATTTTTGTATTTTTAGTAGAGATGGGGTCTCACCTTTTTGGCTAGGCTGGTCTTGAACTCCTCCTAACCTCAAGTGATCTGCCCGCCTCAGCCTCCCAAAGTGCTGGGATTACAGGCATGAGCCACTGCGCCCAGCCTCAACTTTTATTTTAGATTAAGGGATGTTTCATTTTGAATGAAAAATCATAACTTTTATGATAGTAGAAAGCAATTTAAATATTTTAGTATTTTTAGGACCCATTTTGTAACCTAGAGAAAAGAAAAAAATGCTCTTGCCCAGGTCTTTCATTACCCTTTGCATCATTTAAAGCATTATTAATGGTGTACATGTTCTCAATTTTAAAGTTTTCTCTCTGAAAATACATCCTAAGATTAATTGTTTAAGGAAAATAGTAAAGCTAAGTTTCTAGTAAGAAACTCACCATCCTTTAAAATGCCCAATTCTCTGCATGGTCCAATAGCATATCTATTTGAAGATCAAGAATTAGGAAGTAATATAGTGCAGTGCTATATGGTCTTAGAAACACAGAGAAGCTATTTTGAGCAGTGTAAGTTCTGAAGCAGACTAATACATTAGCATTAAAATACCCAAAGAGGCCAGACACAGTGGCTCACGCCTGTAATCCCAGCACTTTGGGAGGCTAAGGTGGGCGGATCATGAGGTCAGGAGTTTGAGACCAGCCTGGCCAATATGGTGAAACCTCATCTCTACTAAAAATACAAAAATTAGCTGCGCATGGTGGCGCATGTCTGTAATCCCAGATACTTGGGAGGCTGAGGCAGGAGAATTGCTTGAACCTGGGAGGTGGAGGTTGCAGTGAGCTGAGATAGTCCCACTGCACTCTACCCTGGGTGACAGCAAGATTCTGTCTCAGGAAAAATAAATAAATTAATTAAATAAAATAAAACAAAATACCCAAAGAACCCAGGTTGTTCTTTAGCTTCAAGTTGTTGATTGTTCAACAACTTTTGTTGTTGTTTAAAAATAGATTTACGGGTTGGGTGCAGTGGCTCACACCTGTAATCCCAGCACTTTTGGGAGGCTGAGACGGGTGGATCACCTGAGGTCAGGAGTTTGAGACCAGCCTGACCAATATGGTGAAACCCTGTGTCTACTAAAAATACAAAAATTAGCCGGGCATGGTGGTGGGTGCCTGTAATCCCAGCTACTTGGGAGGCTGAGACAGAAGAATTGCTTGAACCCAGGAGGCAGAGGTTACAGTGAGCCTAGATTGCGCCACTGCTCTCCAGCCTGGGTGACAAAGCAACACTCAGTCTCAAAAAAAAAAAAAAAAAGATTTGGGGGGTACAAGCACAGTTTTGTTATATGGCTATATTACATAATGATGAAGTCTAGGCGTTTAGTATAGCCATCACTTGAATAATGTACATTGTACACATTAAGTAATTGGTTATCCCTTACCCCTGCTCCCACCTTCTTACCCTCCCATCCTTCCCAGACTTTAGTGTTTATTATTCTACTCTCTAAGTAATTTCTCATCCCTTACCCCTGCTCCCACCTTCCTACCCTCCCATCCTTCCTAGACTTTAGTGTTTATTATTCTACTCTCTAAGTACATATGTACACATTATTTAGTTACTGATTATTGAGAGAGTACATGCTGTATTTGACTTTCTCTTTCTGAGATGTTTCACTTAGATAATAATGGCCTCCAGTTCCATCCACATTGATGAAAAAGACATGATTCCATTCTTTTTTATGGCTGAGTAGTATTCCATGTATGGATATGTGCACACACACATACATTTTCTTTACCCAGTCACCCATTTGTGAATACTTAGGTTGATTCCATATCTTTGCTATTGTGAATAGTGCTGTGATAAACATATGTGTGCAGTTATCTTTTTAATATAATGATTTCTTTTCCTTTGAGGAGATACCCAATAGTGGGATTGCTGGACCAAATGGCAGTTCTCCATACTGGTTTTGACTTTTTTTTTTTTTTTTTTTTTGAGACTGGGTCTCACTCAGTCACCCAGGCTGGAGTGCAGTGGTGTGATCACGGCTTAGTGCAGCCAGCCTTGACCCCTTTGGTTTCAAGTGATCCTCCCACCTCAGCCTCCCAAAGTGCTGAGATTACAGGTGTGAGCACCATGCCTGGTCTCCATACTGTTTTCCATATAGTTTGTACTAATTTACATTCTCCTCAAAAGTGTATAAGCATTCCCTTTCTCAACATCCTCACCAACGTTTGTTGGTTTTTGACTTTTTAACAGTAGCTGTTCTGACTGGTGTGAGGTGGTATCTCATTCTGTAATCTGCATTTCTCTGATCATTAGTGGTGATGAGTATTTTTTATATGCTTGTTGGCCATTTATATGTCTTCTTGTGGCAACGTCTGATTTGAATCCTTCCACAGCAAAGGTGTCCTTTTTTTTTCTTTTTTCTTTCAGTAAAAGCCCTCTACTGGGAAGTATAGCAAAAGGGTCTTTACCCTCCCAGCAACAGCTGGCCCCACTTTTAATAATTTGAAGTAATCAAAAATACCTTGTTGACCAGGTGTGGTGGCTCACTAGGTGGCTCCTAGTTGAAATCTAGCACTTACTTTTTTCTGGTCTGTTTCCTTCATGTACAGTCATAGTTTAGATTAGGTAAACACTAAGGTAACACACATTTTATAAACTCTGTGATTATTGGATAATTGGAGTTAATAGGAAAGTGAGTGGTTTTCAACTGATATTTCCTGAGAGCTGGAAAATGAATTGTTCCCTCCTCTATGTGCCCCTTGGATTTGATACCTACCTCAAGAACAGCCTTTAACCATGCTGTAATTCCAGCACTTTGGGAGGCCAAGGCAGGCAGATCACTTGAGATCAGCCTGGCCAACGTGGTGAAACCCCGTCTTTACTAAAAATACAAAAATTAGCTGGGCATGGTAGCGGGCGGTTGTAATCCCAGCTACTTGGGAGGCTGAGGCAGGAGAATGGCTTGAACCCAGGAGGCAGAGGTTGCAGTGGGCCGAGATTGCGCCACTGCACTCCAGCCTGGGCGACAGGGCAAGGCTCTGTCTCAAAACAAACAAACAAACAAAACCTTGTTGGTTTTTCAAAAATACTTTGTGATAATTCATTATGGCAGCCACAGGAGAGTAATACAGGGCCTGTGTGGTAGGAGCTGGGACTGCAGGAGAGGCTGTCACGTGGGAGCTGAAAGATCGGAGATGCAGCCACTCCCAGAGGTCACACACGAGGCCGAGTGAGATGGGGAGAGATGCCCTGGTGTCTTTCCTCATTAGCAGAGCCTGGCCAGAAGCCAGAGGGCAAGGGAGGCTGGGAAATGTCACTTGCAGAGCTTGCATGGGGTGAGTCCCTGGAGATACAGATCAGAGAAGGCCAAAGTCAGAGAAAGTGTCTGAGAACAAACAGGATGATGACCAACTCCTGTACCATTATCAGTTAAGCCATCCTTTTAAGGATTTGACCTCTCTCTTAGGAACAATGGGAGACCACTAGAGTGTTTAGCCATATGATGTGGATATATTTGTGTTTCAAAGACACCGCTGGCTGCTGCTTTATGAATAGAGTGGGTGCAGGAAGCCCAGATGAGAGGTTACTGCAGCAGCCTGGTGAGTCATGATGCTGGCTGTCAAGATGGAACAAAGCAGAAGGAATCTTAAGCTATTCAGAAGGCAAAATGGTCAGGAGTTGATGATTATGGAGGGTGAGGTAGAAGGAGATGAAGGGGTGAATCCAGGCTTAGGAGAGCTGGAGGATGGTTATGTCATTCACCAAGACAGGGAAAACCTGGAAGAAGGTGTTCAGTTTGGAACATGCAGAATTTGGGGTGCCTGGGAGATGTCCCAGTGGTGATGTTAGGTGGGCAGTGGGATAGAAGGGTCTGGAGTTCAGAGGAGAGGTCTGGAGGGAAAGGCATGTTTGGGAGCCATAGGGGAGTAGGTGATAATTGATGTAGGCAGTGAAGAACCCACCTGGGGAGAGAGAAGGGAGTGAGACTGGAAGAGGGACAAGGACTGAGCCTTGAGGTCATTCAACATTTATCATTCAGAGGATGAGCCTGTAAGGGAGGCTGAGAAGGAATGAGAAGGGAAGCTGGAGAGAAGCAGGAAAGTGTGGTGCCACAAAAGCCAAGTAGAGAGTGGCCAACTGCATCGAATGCTGCTGAGAGGCTGAGATGATGAGGAGAAAGAAAGGAAGATGGATGGAAACCACTGGCTCCTGGAGTAGGACTCTCAGCCTGACTAGAGAGGATTGAGGAGGGAAGGAAGATGGAGAAGTGAAGGTTGCAGCCACAGAACTTTGGCCATGAAAAGGGAGAGACATATGATAGGGAGCTGGAGGGGTTGCGAGAGATGGGAGAAAAAATTAATGGTAGTGTCTTGTGCTTGTTAAAAGCTGACAAGGACCAGGGGCGGTGGCTCATGCCTGTAATCCTAGCATTTTGGGAGGCCAAGGCAGGTGGATCACCTGAGGTCAGGAGTTCGAGACCAGCCTGGCCAACATGGTGAAACCCCATCTCTACTAAAAATACAAAAAAATTAGCCAGATGTGGTGGCGGGTGCCTGTAATCCCAGCTACCTGGAGGCTGGAGAATCACTGGAACCCCAGAGGCGGAGGCTGAGGCGGAGTCTGCAGTGAGCCAAGATTGCACCACTGCACTCCTGGGGAAGAGAGCGAGACTCCGTCTCTAAAAAAAAAAAAAGGCTGACAGGAAGGATCCAGGTTAGAGGGCAAGGTTAAAATATAAGGGGAAGGATTGGCCTTAGGACGAAGGGCAGCTCTCCAGATAGCACAGGAGTGTGGGTCTGTTGCAAGGGGTCTATGTGTGGTGGCCCCATTTACCATGATAACCGTGACACAGTGTGGTTAGAGGCCGCTCCACAGGTAGGCACCAAATCCAAGGGGAACATAGAGGAAGGAACAATTCATTTTCTAACTTTCAGGAAATGTCAGTTGAAAACCACTCACTTTCCTATTAACTCCAATTATCCAATAATCACAGAGTTAAATAGAATGCATGTTATCATAGTGTGTACCTAGTCTAAGCTCTTCCTGTACATGAAGAAAACAGACCAGAAAAAACTTAAATGCTGGGTTTAGACTAGGAACTTAGGGTCTCATAGTCCATTCCAGGGTACTTTTCACTTAGCATTGTCCCTGTGGCATAGAGAAGCTTGGGGGTAAAAGAATCTAGTGTGACACACAAAGGAGAAAGCTGAGATATTTACAAATGATTCTTGTCTTCTGTTTCCCTTTAAAATAGCAGACTTTTCTGCTGGGCATGGTGGCTCACGCCTGTAATCCCAGTACTTTGGGAGGCCAAGGTGGATGGATCGCTTGAGGTCAGGAGTTTGAGACTAGTCTGGGCAACACAGCAAAACCCCGTCTCTACTAAAAATACAAAAAAAATCTGGGCATGGTGGCACATGCCTATAGTCCCAGCTAATCAGGAGGCTGAGGTAGGAGGATTGGTTGAGCTGGGGGCTGGAGGCTGGAGTGGGCTGAGATCACGCTACTGCACTCCAGCCTGGGTGACAGTGCGAAGGAGACCCTGTCTCAAAAAAAAAACCAAAAAACGAAACACAAAACCAACAGATTTTTAGTTATAAGGCTTGCATGGTATCATAGTATAAAACCAAGCATTCAGTTCAGCTCTGTTCCAATTGATAATGAAACAATCATTGTGTATCTGAAAGAGAAATCTTTTTATCAACAGGAAGCCTGACCTTCCTTACATGTCATACCAAGAATAGATGGTGAAAATTTTTGCTTTTGAGGCTACTTAAGATAGGAGAAGTTGCACATGCTTTAACAGGGGTGAAAGAATCTGTATGCTTGCTTAAAACTCCTCATTTCTATAATAAATTAAGTTCATAAATATTGAATCTCAGGCTATAATCTGGCATAACATAAACATCTTCCTCTCTAAACAAGACTCTAATTGTTTTAATAATGACTGCATTCTCATAACAGAGGATATTCTTCTTAAACAAGGAGTCACAGTAGCTAAGAGAGAAAATGAAGTAATTGGTATATCTGAAGGAAATAGAAAATACTTCCTGATAGAGATTCCATTTGGAAATGAATCATGGCAGATATGCAAATGAACTGTATGTGTTCACACAATAAGATTTAAAAAATCTGCTAAGCAACTCTCTGGAAAGTACGAGATTTTATTAGAAGACATAGATTATTAGAGAAGACCAAACAATACAATGTTAGCAAACAAAAAGCAAAAGAAATTCCACAAAACATAGATTTGATATGTGGGGAATATGTGGGAATTATTTGAAAAAAAGTGTTACGGTTATAATAATGAATGAAACAAGGGGATAAAAGTCAAAGTTATTTTTAGTAGGACATAAAAGACTTTGTATTCTGGAATGAAGAAGTACTAAGTATTTATTAGAAATTTCGGTGAGTCTGCTTTAAAGACTTTTTTTTTTCACATTTGGTGGCGAATAAAAGTAATCAAGAGTGGAGAGAATAAGGAAGTTATAAGAAAAAACTGGCTAGGTGCGTTGGCTCACGCCTGTAATCCCAACACTTTGGGAGGCCGAGGCGGGTGGATCACGAGGTCAGGAGATCGAGACCATCCTGGCTAACACGGTGAAACCCTATCTCTACTAAAAACACAAAAAACTAGCTGGGCGTGGTGGCGGGTGCCTGTAGTCCCAGCTACTCGGGAGGCTGAGGCAGGAGAATGGTGTGAACCCGTGAGGCAGAGCTTGCTGTGAGCTGAGATCGCGCCACTGCACTCCAGCCTGGGCGACAGAGTGAGACTCCATCTCAAAAAAAAAAAGAAAAAATTAAGTTAAGCGTGTAGACCCCAGTTAAATGTCCACTGGTGGGGTAGAGGGAGTTATGTTAAAGAATACTTTAAAATATTTAAACACCCCAACTTTGATAAACAATAGTAACATTAGAGTCATTTGCAACTGAGATGAAAGTCTTATTTCCATATACAGTGTGGGCCTGACCCTTGATATACGCTATGGTAAAGAAAATGGAACACCAGATTCAGCTGGTGACACTTAAACACCTCTTACCTGATAGCACATTGCAAGTAAAGACTTTGATGTATAAAAGAGAATTCGTAAGTAGTACTGAGTACTAAGTCATATTAACTAAAATCCACACAAAGCTCTGGCCTATGTTTCATTTGTCTATTCATTCTATGCACTTATCCCACAAATATACAGATTTGCTTTGATTGGGCAGCTCTTTGCTGGTCTCACCTGGGCTCACTCTTATGGTTGCATTCAGCTGGGGGATCGGTGGGTGGCTGAGCTCAGCTGGGAGAGCTGGGGTGGTTGAGCCTCTCTGCAGTGTTTCCTCCTGGGCTTCCTCAAAGCATGATGGCCTCAGAGCAGTTTTCCAAAAGGGTGAAGGCAGAAGCTGCAAGATCTCTTCAGTTCCAGGCTCTGGAGTTGATACACCGTTAACTTCTGCCACATTCTACTGGTCACAAGCCTAGCCCAGGTTGATAGGAGTAGCTGTAAAATACTGTGGCCATGTTTTCCAACCCACCACAGATGGTGGTAAGTGCTGTGAAGAAAAATCAAGCAGGGAAGGAGAAGGGAAGTGCTGAGATACACCAGGGAGAAGGCTTCACTTTTAAATAGGGTGGTCAGGCAAGACTGAATTGAGAAAATGATGAGAGTCAAGACCTCCTGAAGGTAAGGGCGTGAGCCATGTGACTGCCTGAGGGTAGAGCACTTCAGGGAGAAGGAACAGCTGGCTCAAATCCTGGTGAGCTTGAGAAACAGCAAGAAGGTCAGTGTGGGTGGCCCAGAGTGAGGGGCCCGCAGCAGGAAATGTCCTCAGAGAGGAAACAGAGCAGACCAGTGAGGCAGTACTGATCACTGCAAGAACTTAGGTTTTCCTTCTGAGTGAGATGGAAAGCCACTGGAAGTTTTCAACAATCAGATGGACATTTTAACAGGATCACAGACAGAAGGGGGCAAGGGTTAAAACAGAAAAACCAGTCTGGAGGCTGCTGCAGTAACCCTGGTGAGAAATCAGGGGAGGGGGAAGATAGTTTGCTTATGGATGGATTGTGGGTGTGACAGAAAAGGAGCAAGGGTGATTCCAAGGTTTTGGTCCTGAGTAACTGGAAGGATGAATTTCTCGTAAACAGGGTGGGAAATCCTCTGGAGGAGCAGGGTGTGGGGAAGATCAAGAGCTCAGTCTTGTACCTGTTAAATTTGACCTGCCGGGGAGACAGCCAAATGGAGGTCTTGAGTAGTCTACAAGATCTATGGGTCTGGAACCCACAGGAGAGGGCTGGGCTGGAGATACTCACTGGGAGTCACCCCAGATATAAATGGCCTTTAGAGCCACAGGACTGGGTGTGATCACTCTGGGGTGAGGGCAGAGAAATCTAAGGACTGAGCCCTAGAGTTTGAGGAGGTGAGGGCAGTGGGGTATTAGGAGAGACAGAATGTGGATCCTGGATATCAAGGGAAGAAAGAGTGTCAAGGAGAAAACAGTGATTACTATGGCAAATGCTGCTGAGAGGTCAGTGGGATAAGGACTGAGAATTGGTCAGTGAATTTAACAACTTGGAGGTCACACAGATGCTTGACAAGAGCAGTTTCTACGAAGTAGTGGGATGAAAACCTTATGAGAGTCAGTTCAACAGAGAATCAATGAATTGGAGGCAGCTAGTGTAAGCTACTCTTGAGGAGTCTTGCTTAAGGGTGTGACCACTGGAGTGAGTGGCAGTCAAGGCAGGGGTGGAGCGCACATCACTGGAGGAGATGAGATCAGGGGATGGAGAGGCCAGGGTATGAGAAGCATCAGCCATGTGGGTATTGAAATCACCAAGAATTATCAAGAGTAGTGATGGAGAGCTGGGAGCTAGCAGCTCAGGGAGTGATTTGTGGGGCTGCAAGAAGACACAGTGACTGCTGGAGTCCAGTCACATGAGATTCAAAGCTGGGTGTTTTTAGGGAAGCAAGGAGAGCAGCAATGAAGAGAAATGAAGACGTCTTGCATGTTGCCAGGTCCAGTTGGATGAGGGGAGCAGAAGTGTTGCAGAAGAAACAGTGTCCTTGGGGGAGAACCAGGTTTTAGGGAAAACAAAATGGAGGGAATTTGTAGGGAAGGGAAGAGAACGGAGGAAATTTTGTTGGTGTAAATATTGGAGGGCACAGAGGACAAGTTTCGGAAGTCAGGAAGGGGTGGGAGTTGCAGGAATAAAAGGGAATGTAAAGAACTACTTGGAATTAGAGTTAGGAGAATGTGAGTTGAGCTGGAAAACCGGGTTTCTTGTGTTGAGGTGTCTAACTAGGATAAAGGGCAGGATGAGATTGCTGGACTCAAAGCAGATGGTGGTGGACAGTGTTGGGGGCAGGGAGGGGTGCTGGCCTTGCCACGCACAGTGGATCTGGATCCGGGATCCTGCAGCTTCCACTGGGCTACTGCTAAGTTGAAGGAAGTCTTAGGCACAGCACTGGGGCCCTGGTCCCTCGATTGTGAAGGTGGAGCTGGCAGAGGGTTGGGCTGATCTGAGGCCCCCCCAGACTTTGCTGGGTTAGTTAGTGGGTTTGAGAGCTAAGGGTGGAAGCTACAGCAAGAACTTTGAAAGTTGCTCCTTTCACTTTGCATTCACCTTAAGGACCTAACAGCAGGGAATGGTGAAGTTGGGAGGACTCCAGAGCTTCTATGCTTTATTAGGGTGCCTTATGCCCTCACAAAACTTCAGTTCTGGGCTGTTGTTTGACCGAAACACAGCACTATGGCTTCAGGGTCATCAACGGCTATTTGAAGCATGAGGTATGGGAAGAATCCAAGCCCATATTTTTCATCCTTAAGAAGATCTAAGCGTATTGTCAGAAAAGTGAGAGTTCAGAGTTCAGTGAGGAATTTCAGGCTACACTAAAATTTTCATCTTGTAATTGGGGGTAGCTCCAAGATTTTGCACATTTAAAACCCTGAAAAATATTCTAGAAGAGAGATGGAATTAATAAAACATTTTCCCTTAAAAAAATCACTTCTTCCATTACTTTTTTCTTCTGAGTTTTGAGAAACTTCTTGAAAGTGTGGCCCTTCTAATGAACTCAAAGGAGCTTTCTCAGGTTACCTCCACAGGGGACCAGAACAAGATGAGAAAAACAATTATTTTGATTTGAATGATTTCTTGAAGAGTTGAACAATAAGACAAATGGAACACCATCAATGCATTTTCTTTTATTTTCCATTTAGTAGCAAATGTAAAAGGGTGTTGGTTATGGTCTTCAATAATAATAGCCATCTCTTTCTTTTTTAAAAAAAATTCAGGTTTTACATAGAGTAAAATGTATACATCCTACATGTGCAGTTAATGAGTTTTGTAAAATGTATACTTTCAGGTAATCATCACTCAGATCAAGAGAGGGAACATTTCCCTCACTGCTGAAAGTTTCCCATGCCCTTTTCCAGTCAATAGCCCTCGCTGAGAGACAATCATTCTGATTTTGATCCCTATAGATTTTACCTGTTCTCAAACTTCATGACAGCAGAATCATACGCTAAGTAGTCTTCTGTGCCTGAATTCTTTTGCTCAACATAATCTAAAGATTATAAAGATTCAGCCATGCTGTCACCTGCATCAGTTTCCCCCCCCCCCCAACCCCCCTTTTTATTTCGAGATGGAGTCTTACTCTGTCGCCCAGGCTGGAGTGCAGTAGCACGATCTCAGCTCACTGCAACCTCCACCTCCTGGGTTCAAGCGATTCTCTTGCCTTAGCCTCCTGAGTAGCTAGGATCACAGGCATGCACCACACCTGGCTAATTTTTGTATTTTTAGTACAGACGAGGTTTTACCATGTTAGCTGGGCTGGTCTTGAACTCCTGACCTCAAGTGATCTGCTCACCTCGGCCTCGCAAAGTGCTTGGGATTACAGGTGTGAGCCACTGTGCTTGCCATCTTTTTTTTTTTTTTTTAAACTGCTGAGTAGTGTTCCATTCTATGAATATATCATTATTCTGTTGATGAACATTTGGGTTGTTTCCAGGTTGGGGATATTATTATAAATATGAACATTTTAAAAAGCAGCTTTGAATATTGTTTTGTAAGTCTTTTTGTGGATGCATATTTTCATTTTTCTTGAGCAAATACCTTAGATGATAGGGTAGAAGAGATCATAGGGTAAGTATATATTTAACTTTTAAAAATAACTGCCTGTTTTCCAAAGTGGTTATTCCATATTTCATTCCTGCCAGCAATGAATGAAAGAGTTCCAATTCCTCTACATCTTCATCAAGACTTAGTGTTATCAGTCTTTTTAATTTGAGCTATTCTAGGGTGGTATATAGTGGTGTTTCATTGTGATTTTAATTTGATTTTCTGATGAGGCATAATGGGCACATTTTCAGGTGCCAACTGACTATTTAGACTTCTTCTTTTGTGAAACATCTTTTCAATTCTTTTGCCCAATATCCAGCTCTTTAATAAATCTTGTTGAGGATATGGCCCTCTCAGGCAGTATTCTGTTGACCGACCACATTCTTTAATAGAGAAGCTAAATGTTGTAGAGACATTGAGGCAGCAGTCATAGAAATAAAATTGCTGGGTAAGAGCATTAGATTCATTCATTCATTCATTCATTTTTAGAGATGGGGACAGGGTCTCCCTATGTTGCCCAGGCTTGTCTCAAACTCCTGGCCTCAAGTGATCCTTCTACCAGAGCCTCCTGAGTAGCTAGGATTATAGGTGTAAGCCACCACACCTGGCTAAGAACATTGGATTTAGAGCTTTCCAAACAGTTTAAATTTGTCAGGACAAGTATAGAAGCAACCATTTTATTTGTAAAAGCCACCACATGCTATTTCTATTCAGAGTTTCAAAATACAGAGAACAGGTACTCTCTAGAACCTTGGCATAAAATTCGAGATTGGAAAATACCTGAAAGTGGTGTTACAGCTTATGTAACATCATATTTTTTCCATACGTAGTTATATTTTGAGATGTATACTTTTATTTAAGGACTATCCAAATTTGTGTCATAAAGGATATGTCCATTTAAAAGCCCATTAAAAAAAACTTTGCAAGTTGGCATATTAAAAAATATAAACATGAAGATGTCATATCAGAGATAAAATAATCTCTAAGATTCCAATTCTAAGAGGCTCTGAAAAGAAATAGTATATGTAGCAGCAACTACCCAAGTATCAGCAATTGTTAATTGTTAATATCAATTGTGGCTGATAATCTATGTTGAGTCATTCAACATCCATTCCCAATTGTTCTTTTCCTTTTCTTCTGTGAAAGCTGGAAAACCAAAAGCTTCATCTCTGATTTTTCCCATGTGACATAATTCTGGCCAGTGAACTACAGACTAAAGACACCGGGGAGGCATGCACCTGTAATCCCAGTTATTCAGGAGGCTGAGGCACAAGAATCGCTCGAACCCAGGAGGTAGAGGTGGAGGTTGCAGTGAGCAGAGATTGCACCACTGCACTCCTGCCTGGGTGACAGAGTGAGACCCTGTCTCAAAAAAAAAAAAAAAAAAAAAAAAAAAAGACACTGGTGAGGGGAGCCCTTCACCGAGTACAAGTCAATGTCTTGCTAAAGAAAAAAAAAAATCCTTTTTCCCAAGAACATAAATATGAGGCCTGTCTGAAAATACAGCATTCATCTTGGGAACATGAGAGAATGAGCCATCACTCTGACATGCTCAAGAGCAGACAGCAGAAAGCCTAGTTTCTGATGGCACCCCTGACCTGCTGTACCAGCCCTGGACTTCCTACCCCTGGACTTCTTATTGTGCGGGACAGTGACACCCCTATCTGTTTAAGCAGCAGCAGTTTTCTGATATTTGTTGCCAAGTGTATTGCCAGCTGATTCACTAGTGTTTGAAAGAAGATACCATACTAAACACAAAATTAACTGCTTATATTATGCACCATTATCTCTTTATTAAACCTGGCTTTATCAAAGACATAATTGATTTTTCAAGGAACCCCAGTATTGAGACATCATTATACTTCTGCATGAGCAGAAGGGCTTAACACTTTGACCACATTATCTGTTCTTGGAACCAAATTTGAAACTATTGATAAATGTTAGTAATAATCTGCTCCAATATTGTTTTAGCATTTATGAAAACTGTACCAATTATGTTAATATACTATTTTTTACCAATGATATCTTCATATGCTCTTAGTGTTTTAAAACAAACATAAATTCCCTTTTTAGCATATGAACATTTGCATTTAGATCAGATATGACAGCAGTATAATAAAACAGGGGTCCCCAATGCCTGGGCCATGGACTCGTACCAGTCCCTGGCCTGTTAGGAACTGGGCTGCACAGCAGGAGGGGAGCAGCGAGCAAGCAGTACTGCCTGAGCTCTGCCTCCTGTCAGGTCAGCAGCAGCATGAGATTCTCATGGGAGCGCCAACCCTATTGTGAACTGTGCATGTGAGGGATCTAGGTTGGGCGCTCCTTCTGAGAATCTAACTAATGCCTGAGGATCTGAGGTGGAACAGTTTCATCCCCAAACCATCTTCCACCCCACTGTGGAAAAATTGTCTTCCATGAAATCTGTCCCTGGTGCCAAAAAAATTGGGGAACCACTGTACTAAAACACCATAAAATTGTATAGAACACCACGAAATGGTTTGGCCAATAGTTGAAAACAGAATATACAGCTCTAAAATATCTCTATAAATGAAGTTTGTTTGTAGCTTTACAGAACTAAAAACCAAAATATGTGAACAAACTTTAAAAAAGCAATTTTGGAGGAAAATAGGTTCAGAGAAGGTTATTTTACTGAGACAGTGTTAAGCAAGTAGTGAAGAATGTGGATTCCAGAGCCAGACTGCCTGCATTCGGACCATTTTCCTTCCACCACTGTCATCTTAGGCAGGTATTAGTCAGCTTGGGCTGCCAAACAAAATGCCATAGACTGGGTTTTGTGGCTGAAACAACAGAAATGTATTTTCTCACAATTTGGGAGGCTGGCAAGTCTAACATCAAGGTGCCAGCAGGGTTGATGGCTGGGGAGTGCTCTCTCCTGGGATGGCAGATAGCTGCCTTCTCACTGTGTCCCTACATAGTTTTCTTGGGTACGTTCATGAAAAGAGAGATATCCCTCTCATCCTCTTCTTATAAAGCCACCAACTGCCTCAAAATATAATCACATTGGGGGTTAGGACTTTGACATCTGAATTTTGGGAAGACACAATTCGGTCCATGGCAGCAGGTTATGTAACCTCTTGGTGCCTACATTGCTTTACCTGAAGAAAGAGTTGATAATAATAGGAAGGGTTTTTGCAAAGATTAAGTGAGTTAATATATATAAAGCTCTTAGAAAAGAGTTTGATGCATAATAAGGGCTATACAAGTTTGATTATTATCAATGGCCATATTTTAGCAAATTTCTAGTAGGGAATTCTAACTTCCCAAAAATATTATCAAAATGTATATAAGTTATTATTAATCAGGACTTCTCAACCTCACTGCTGATGACATTTTGGGGCCTGACAGTTCTTTGTTGTGGGGCTGTCCTATGCCTTGTGGACGTTTAGCAGGATCCCTGGCCTCTACCCACTAGATCCTGGTAGCACCTCCACTACGTTGTGGACATCCACAAATGTCTCCAGACATCGCCAAATGTCCTCTGTGAGGTAAAATCACCCCTGGTTGAGAACCAATGCTATACATCTATTAAAGACACAAAAGCAGCTACATGAATTTATAGCTTAAAATATTGTCATTTTGCAAACTTAAGAAATTCTTACAAAACCTAAAGAATGGGAAACTATGTCAACAATCCCTTTTTATAGTAAACACTGAGGTTTTTCATATAATTTGGAATCTTTGTATTTTTTTTCTCCAGGTCCAGTGAATTTGGCAGCTAAAGATTTAAAAACGTATACTTCTTTCCTTTTTGTTAAGGACAAGATGTAGTTAGTAAAGTAAGGCACATGTTCAACATCCTAGTTTTAAGATAATCTTTTGAAGGTATGCAGAAGGTCACTTAAAACAGATTTTGATATATCACTGAGGTGTCCATGATTCTGAAATTCTGAGAAAATAGAATGGATCATCGACATTGTGCTGTCCAATAGAATTTTCTTCACTGAAGGGAATATTCTGTTCTGTAATATCCAATATGGAAGCCACTATCCATATGTGACTACTGAGCCTTTGAAATGTGGCTAGTATAACCATGGGACTGAATTTTTAATTTCATTGTAATTAATTAAATTTTACATAGCTACATGTGGCCAGTAGCTATACTATTAGACAACACAGATCTATACACATAAAGAAATGATTATGTTATTTTCTTCCTTAATAGGGTCTTTTTGTCAGTGGGCAGACCCCCCATACCCCACACATACCACTTACTACATGTTGTTAAATACAATAGAAACAGATTTTTATAATCCATATGAGAAATGGTTCTTGTAGTCACATATGGTGTAATGCTGTAGTAGAATATGGTTTCTCTCTTCTACTTCTCTTAGAAGGTTCAACACTTTATACTTTACAATTCTGTTGTAAAGCTAATATTCCCTAACAGACGCTGTAGTCTCTGAAGAGAGAAGACTTATTTTTATTAAAATTCTTTGTCATTATGGTGAAGCCCCATATATAGCAGGCATGCAATAAACTTTTATTATAAATATATAATATTAAAAATGTATAATTTCTGTAAAAGTAGAAAAAGCAGAGCTAGAGTTAGTATGGCAGAGGTTAATTTACAATGAAAGTATAAGAATGACTACTATAGAGTTTAAGTCCCAATAAATTTACATAGTTGGTAGGCATCTCCTTAGAGGCTCAGATAAAATGCAAATGGCATAGAACATTTCACCTGTGCTGAAATAGTTTAAAGAGTTTTTGAGCAAGATTTTCATCTGGGCAGTTTTTTTTTTCTTTTTGTTTTGTTTTGAGATGGAGTCTCACTGTGTTGCCCAGCCTGGAGTGCAGTAGCTATTCACAGGCATGGCCATCACACACTACAGCCTTAAACTCCTGGCCTCAAGCAATCCTCCTGCCTCAGCCTCCCAAATAGCTGAGACTGCAGGTGTGTGCCACTGCACTCCCTTGAGCAGTTTTCTCTAACTCTATTCCCTGCCCTGCTTGGTACACACACACTTCTTTGGGAACCACTGTGGGAGAACCTATTGTTGCTGACGGGAATGTGTTGGGGTAGTTAAAAAAAAAAAAAAAGGTTATAAACCACTCTCCTGAAAACTCATGCTGGCAATTTTTTTACAGGTTGTAGCTGCACACACACATCATAAGTCTTACAAGAAGTATCTCTGCAAACAATATTCCTTTCTTAAAGGCAATTCTATAATTAAGGCAAAGAGATTACCAGCATCAGTAGTGATCGATAATAATGGCTGACATTTGTTGAATGCTTACTGTGTCAAGCACTGTTCTTGCAGTTAAAATGCATTTATTTAATCTTCGTAACAACTCCATGAGGTAGATAACAATGTTATCCCATTTTAGTTGAGGAAACAGGCACAGAGAAGTTAAGGATTTTGTGCAAGATCACACAGCTAGTAAATGATAGAGCCAACATTTCAAGCTGGGCTGACTATGAAACTGTAGTCTTAATTCTATGCTATACTGCAGCTACACTCACCCAGGCAAAGTGCTTGCTTGTAACCAATACAGGAAAAGCAGATTCCGTTCCAACCACTGAATCAGATTTATCACGTGTACAGATAACAGGAAGCAGCAGGTTGATTGCAAAGCTTACTCCCATTCTGAAAGGCTATGAAAATGAAAATTGAGGGTTTTATTAATAGAAGTAATGGTTTATGCCATTACTTTTAATGGCAAAAAAACCGCAATTACTTTTGCACCAGCCTAATAGAAAAAGGTTAATTTTCTAAGCATATGAAGATTCCCAAAATCAACTAGGCAAAAAATTTATTTTTATATTCATATATATTTTTTTTTTTTTGAGACGGAGTCTTGCTCTGTCGCCCAGGCTGGAATGCAGTGGCGTGATCTCGGCTCACTGCAAGATATTTCTACCAAGATGGAAAACCTAAAATTAAAATGAGACCTCACCAAAACCTTTTCTTAATATAAAATCTTGGCTGGGTATGGCGGCTCATGCCTGTAATCCCAGCACTTTAGGAGGCCGAGGCGGGAAAATCGCTTGAGGACTCAGGAGTTCAACTCCAGCCTGGGCAACACAGGGAAACCCCATCTCTACAAAAAAATAAAAAATTAGCTGGGTGTAGTAGTGTGCAACTGTGGTCCCAGCTACTCGGGATGCTGAGGTGGGAGGATTGCTTGAGACTGGGAAGTTGCTGCAGTGAGCTGTGATCATGCCATTGCACCCCAACTTTGGAGACAGAGAGAGACCCTGTCATAAAAAATATAAAATAAAAATTTAAAAATAAAATCTGAAAATAATGTTGACTGATTAGAAAAACATAACAGGCAAGTTATTGAGGCCTTACTACCATTATTCACAAAAACTCACAGTGCTACAAGTAATCTAATCACGTTCACAATTAACTTTTTCTTGTAAAATTTTTATTGAGAATAGGAGTGTTTTATTTCATAACTGAAAACATTATTTTTAAAGTAACACTTCCATTAAAAGTGCTTCTAAAAATGACTACAATGAAACAATAACAGTTGCACTTAACCATGTGCTAGATACTGTTCTAAATTTATATAGTTAGTCCTCAATCCCCCCAAAAAACTAAAGAAGTAAGTATTATTATTATTATTAGAGACAGGGTCTTGCTCTGTCACCCAGGATGGAGTACAGTGGTGTGATCATAGCTCACTGCAGCCTTGACCTCCTGGGCTTAAGCGATCCTCCCACCTCAGCCTTCTGAGTAGCTAGAATTACAGGTGCACACCACCACGTCCACTAATTTTGTTTTTATTTTCTGTAGAGATGAGGTCTCACTATGTTGCCCAGGCTGGTCTCAAACTCCTGGGCTCAAGCAATCCTCCTGCCTTGGCCTCCCAAAGTGCTGGGATTACAGGCATGAGCCACCACGCCCGGCCAAGAATTATTATATTGTTATCATTATCTACCTTGCACATGAAGAAATTGAGGTATGGAGAGGTGAAGTAACTTGCCTAAAATCACACAAATAAATGGTGGAGCTAGGATTCAAATCCAGGTATCCTGGCTGTACTGCCACTAAGTGAGAGTATTAAAATGCAAAGAAAATACTTTCCCTGTAAGACATATTTTGCTGAACAAAACCTAATGATGGCAGAAATGGAATGACTTAAAGATGGAAAACAGGAACTTCCATGCAAACATTTTTCAGTATTGTTATACTATTCAAATGTTCAATACAAACTAGATTAAAATTTAAAATATATTTGTACTTTAATTCTAATTTTCCTTATAGCCAAATCAGTAATATTTTATTCTTTAAATACTTTTTTAAAAAACAAGGGCTGGCCCAGTGTGATGGCTCACGCCTGTAATTCTAGCACTTTGGTAGGCTCAGGCAGGTGGATTACCTGAGGTCAGGAGTTCAAAACCAGCCTGACCAATAGGGTGAAACCCTGTCTCTACTAAATACAAAAAATTAGCTGGGTATGGTTGTGCATGCCTGTAATCCCAGCTACTCAGGAGGCTGAGGCAGGAGAATCTCTTGAACCCGGGAGGTGGAGGTTGCAGTGAGCCAAGATTGCGCCATTGCATTCCAGCCTGGGCAACAAGAGTGAAACTCTGTCTCGAAAAAACAATAAATACAAACAAGGGCTTACTAAACAATGAAATTTTCTCCTTTTCATTGCAGAGCATAAAACGTTCATTACTCCAAACTACCCCATGGCAATAACTTTTATTTATTTATTTATTTTGGAGACAAGGTCTTGCCATGTTGCCCAGGTTGAAGTGTGGTGGCTATTTACAGGCATGATCTGTATACTGCAGCCTCAAACTTCTAGGCTCAAGCAATCCTCCCGCCTCAGCCTTCAGAGTAGCTGAGACTAGTGTGTGCACCACCATGCCTGGCTCCATGGCAATAACTTAAAAAGCAGCAAAGTGCTTCTTACAGTTACTTTCATATTTCTTTTTTTTTTTGAGACAGAGTTTCACTCATTGCCCAGGCTGGAGTGCAGTGGTGCGATCTCGGCTCACTGCAATCTCTGCCTCCTGGGTTCAAGCGATTCTACTGCCTCAGCCTCCCGAGTAGCTGGGATTACAGGCACCTGCTACCATACCCGGCCAATTTTTGTTAGAGACAGGACTTCACCGTGTTGGCTAGGCTGGTCTCGAACACCTGACCTCAGGCAATCCGCCCACCTTGGCCTCCCAAAGTGCTTGGATTACAGCGTGAGCCAACGTGCCCGTCCATGTCCAAGCATTTCTATATTGAAATACAACTGAATTACAAGTTCTTTTTAGTTCTGTCATATAACAATTATATACATTTAAATTATATGTGTAGGAAATATATTTATGAATTTCACTTCATGACAGTAAAGGGGGACACAGTATTTTTATAAAAAAGGAAGCAATGGGACTGACAGAATTAAGATTTACTGATAGCGGTCAGCTGTAATAACACAATTTGCATAGATGGAAAATTAAATAGGGAAAGATAACTTATGTTTGTTTCTAATGCAGGAGTAAAATAAAATCAGCACATTTAATCAAATGGAAAGAAAAACCTGTTTGATGCTTAACTTTTGTGTTGGAACCCAAAATTGTCCCGGCATGTTCCCTCTGATGAGTATGTATTAAACTTTCAGATGGCTGTGCAGATGAGCTGTAATCATCGCAGGCTGAGCAGCATCAGCGCTGCTTTGTCACAGTGCCTCCTCTTCCCTCAGATGCTGGTGTGTAGCATAAACAGGGCTTTGTTAGGTGGCAGGACTGTGGTTTTGCTGTGTGGAAAATCAAATTGTTACCACCATCCTCCACATTTCATTTATATACTGTCACACTGCCTAAAGTAACCTGACATTCTACTGCTTTCCTCTTCAATGCAAAGCCATGTATCTGGTTCACATTTTAAGGATGCAACCTTCTAAAAAGGCCAAACAGAAAGTTACTAAAACAGTTCACTGCACAATGATAAACATTTAAATGGCCAAAGATATTTGTATAATTTTTTCAGTAGCTAGAAAGACAACTGTGAAAAAATATAAAGCAAAAATTTCCAGAGAAATGTGATCAATAAAAAGTAACCCATATAAAAGCATACATAATTTTAATTTTTCATTCTAATTGTTATCTTTTTAAACATTCTATGTATCCACATCCCTTAGATTGAAAAATTCAGAATGGCACACTGCATCTGCAGATGTGAAAAGTTAAGATTCTAAGGTTTTTTCTTAAATTTGTATCAGTAGCCTCTACTACAGAAGAATACAAAATGAACTTGTGGTCCATTATTTGTTACAAAATAACCTCCCCTCAGTGTGAATCAGTTTGATAAAGTTTAGTATTTTCTCGCACTGTTTCCAGGTAATAAACCTTAAATTTTATTATTGTCAAACGAAAGAGCAAATGAATATGAATTTTTTCAAATTAAATGAAAGTATTTACTTGACAAATTAAGTTTAAGGTTGCACATAAAATTATAATGACAATTCAAATAAGGTAAGCAGAATAAACCATTTATTAAAACACTGTGTGATAAACTTTTTGATCCAATGCTACACTGGTAAACATTTTCCCTCATTAACATGTTACCTAAAACACAGTTAAATTATATCATCTGGGCCGGGTGCAGTGGCCCACACCTGTAATCCCAGCACTTTGGGAGGCTGAGGCGGGCGAATCACCTGAGGTCAGGAGTTTGAGACCAGCCTGGCCAACATGGGGAAATCCCGTCTCTACTAAAAATACAAAAATTAGCCGGGTGTGGTGGCACACACCTGTAATCCCAGCTACTTGGGAGGCTGAGGCAGGAGAATCACTTGAACCCGGGAGGCGGAGGTTGCAGTGAGTTGACATCATGCCACTGCACTCCAGCCTGGGTGGCAGAACAAGACTTCACCCCCACACACACACACAAAAAAATTATATCATCTGACCAGAACTAGAAAATACTTCTGTCCTTTACCACTCAATGATTGAACAGTGAGGTGAGTGGAGATCTAGGTTTTCTTGATGAATCAATGATACAGAATAGTAACTTTAAAGGCAATCAAAATTCCATATGCCCAAAAGTTAAATTTTATTTACCCTGTTCACTGGCCCAAACTTAAAATCCTCATATCACATAAAGATTTCATGGACCGTTCCCTCTCCCTGCCAAAAATACATATTAGGAACAAATTAAGAGTAAGAGTTGGGTTTTAAACTGCACTTTATTTGTTACTGTAACATTCTTTTTTAACTGATCAACCATAAGCATGCAACAAGTTCTCTGAAACTGCTTCCACTGCCTGTTGTATAGAAATGGGTAAATTATAAAGGTGATTCAATTTGGAGCTCTTTCCTTTTTTATAGCACTTCTAAGCTGTGTGCGCGACACACACCACAGAGGTAGGAAGGACCACCTTTAATAAATTATCTTCTTAATCGCAGAGAATTTCTGAAGATAAAACTGACAAAATGCTAAACCAAGGCTTTGATGAGTCCCAAAGGACCACAGATCCATTGGCTCCTATTTGAAGAATTCATCCCCTGTAGTGTTCTAGCCTTTGTAGGGCACTGGATTACAAGATCCACCAGGGCTCTGAACAACTGCGCTAAGAAGCCTTCTAACCACTCTCATTTGCCGATTCTTTGGACCACCCAGTCCTGCTGGCAGAGAGGGCAGCGATTGTTCTGTTTCACCCACAGGGACATGCAGCAGTTGTGGAAGGAATGATTACATTCTCCCCAGACCACTGAAAGAAAGAAAAAGAAGAGTTGACATTACATATTTCAATTTAAACACTGAACTCAAAATTATAGCTTATTTTATATTACAAATAATAATCTTGAAAAAAGATAGTTAATTGGCCAAAATAATGTTTTTCTATCTATAAAGAAACAGAAACTTAAATGTGTAAGTTACACAGAGACATAAGTCACTATTTGAGAGCCTTTCCATCCCTGTTCTAGAATCTATGGGTGATGTGATGACCCCTAGTTCCTACACAGCTCCACATGCTGTCTTCTTGAAGTTAGATGAACGGACTTGAACCTTCCTTAGATCTGACCTTCTCAGTCATGCACTGACCTTAGAGATCTTCTGGGCTTTATTTTATGGAAAAATGTCCTTCTAATTTTTATTTACCAAGACAGAATGAGTTGTAAATGTTTTTAGTATGCAGTAGGCTATTATAAATAACATGCTTCTAAACATTCAGTTGTGCATCTGAGCTGAGCTGTTTTCTAGAAGTGATGAATTGTGTTAAGTCACCCATAAGCAGTGCAATTTCTCATGTGACGATGAAATTTTCAAAGTGGCTGGCTGGAGAGAGAGGTCTCTCTGTGATCAAAGAAAGTGGCCTGCCCCTCACAATTCCCAAATTAATACTTTTTAAACAAGCAGCATGAAAGAAAAACTTTAAAACAAGGGAAATCATCCACAATCTAGAATGCAATCTTGAATTTGGGATTCATCTGTCCCTTGCTTGATCAACTGAGCTATATGACAAGAGAAAAAGATTAAATGAAAGAAATAAGGCAGAAAAAAAGAAAAAAATGCCTATGAAAATTGGCTACAGGGGGTAGGAAGCAAGGGTGAAACATTCTAAGCGTTTCAGGAGGAAGAACTGGATCAAAACTGCAAGAATCAATATTAAGAAGTTCTATGTACACCATGCAAACACAAAATACAAAGCCAATCTTTTATTCTAAGAAAATCTATAAACATGTTTATATAGCAATCTAGACTTGATCACCTCAAGAACTAGGGCATAAAAATCTTTGAACTGCCTAAAATATTTAGCCTACGACAACTTTTGTAGTCTAAGACTCTAAAGAAAATTTGATACACAAACCACATTCCAAAAATATACTTGAGACTTAGAATTTTTCTACTCTGGTTTTAAAGTTAAATACTGTATTATAAGAGTATTGAAAAGTGAAATGCCTTATTAGAACCCAAAGTGACCTATAACATAGCCAAAATACAAATAATGTTTTGACAAATTTCTGATTTTATAATTTTCTTAATAGAAAATATTTAATTTTTGATTACCAAAATGTTTATTATGACCATGTCTGGAATATATAACCAATTCTTCTTAATTATGGCAATAAAAGGATTTGCAGGTTCATTCCATTAAACTCTTTTGAGAACCAACATATTTTATATTAACAATGGATCACTGCTTTACAGTTTATTTTTGTGTATTGATAAAGTCAATCTTAATTTCAAATTCAAACATCCCTACTGAGAGAAAACCTTCAGTTGAAAAAGCCAGAGAACAAAATTACAACATACCAACACAGTCCTCTTGTTTGTTTTCAGCTTGACATCTAAGACAGGCATCTAAAAGTAAACAAATAGCAATTCTCATTCTGATGCTCAGAATGCAATTTTTAAAAACCAGACGCTTCAAAGTCAAAAGCCCTAAGGGTTAGAGATGGCAATAAAGACTCATACTATTAATTTCTCATCTGAACATAACTACTTACAGAGGAATAAAGTACAAGGCATTCTACTAATTATAACCAGGAGCAATTTCACAAGGGTTAACAAATCCTCTATTTTTATAAGCTCTGACGAAAAGATGTCCTGACGGTGCCAATAGAGAAAACTACTAGAGAAAAATATGCCATACTCCACTATATTCAAAGTTACCATACGCTTACTGGGCATGCTCATGGACAGTTTATTTTCAAGACACCCTTTAAATAAACCATATATATATGTTAGCATTTGTTTATACATACATCAAGAAACACTAGGATACCCAAGGAACCAATAATAAAGTTTACTGGCAGGGTTTGGAATGGGAAGGAGAGTTTTCACTCCTCTTCCAGGTAATATACATACCTTCCTCAATTTCTGAACTATATGAATATATAACTTACAAAAAATTAAATTAAAAAATTGCTTCTTTCATAAACAAGTTTTTTAAAGTCATCCATACTTACTGACACAGAAGCTTTCCTTTAGCAACTCCTAAGAAGCAACTTTTTACTTTCTACCCTAAGACACTTGAGAGTTCCTCTAAAATAAACTGCTTTGTATGCTTCCAATAGGTTGCTACTGACGGTCATCCAGACAAGGCTGGTGAGAAGCCAGTGAGACAGAGGGGAAAGCGAGGGCTGTGGAGCCAGATCTACGGTCAAATCCCATTTCACTGGCATTTATTAGGTTCAGGGCCTCGGACCAATTATGAACTCCAATTCCCTCATCTGTAAAAAAGGGACAATACTGTGAGGTATTTATATATTAAGTGGGGATGATACAAACTGGCGAGAATTTTACAGATAAAATAAGTAAATACTAGATATCCCTAAACACTAAGGTTTTTTCTTTGTAAGAAAATGCTCGCTTGTAATCCCAGCACTTTGGGAGGCTGAGGTGGGCGGATCACGAGGTCAGGAGATGGAGACCATCCTGGCTAACATGGTGAAACCCCGTCTCTACTAAAAATACAAAAAATTAGCCGGGCGTGGTGGCGGGCGCCTGTAGTCCCAGCTACTCGGGAGGCTGAGGCAGGAGAATGGCGTGAACCCAGGAGGGAGAGCTTGCAGTGAGCCGAGATAGCGCCACCGCACTCCAGCCTGGGCGAAAGAGCGAGACTCCGTCTCAAAAAAAAAAAAGAAAATGCTTGAGAGCTAAATGATGAGAACACATGGCCACATAGCAGGGAACAACACACACTGGGGCCTTTTGGAGGGTGGAAGGTGGAGAGGATCAGGAAAAATAACTAATGGGTACTAGGCTTAATACCTGGGTGATGAAATAATCTGTGCAACAAACCCTTGTGACACAAGTTTATCTATGTTAACAACCCTGTACTTGTAGCCCTGAACCTAAAAGTTTTTTTTAAAAAAAAAAGAAAGAAAATACAGATAAGTCTGAGCCCAAAGTATTTACCCAACAATGGTAAAGTATTTTAATAAATTACTTTATTACTGGTTTCTTGGGTATCCTTCTAGAATTTCTTGATGTATATATAAACAAATACTAACATTATATGTATGGGTTATTTAAAAGGGTGCCTTGAAAATAAACTGCCCATGAGCATGCCCAGTGAGCTTATAGTAACTTCTAATATAGTGGAGTAGGTGTAAATACTAAAAATGAGATCCTAAAGGCTGTACTAGAAGTTTTCAAAATTCAATCTGGAATACTATCAGCTTAATGAAAAAAGTAATATAGAATATTTTAGGGAGCAAAAATGGACTCGTTCACTAGCTGGAAGAGGAGTCAGAGTTGGGTAAAAGGAAGTTTGAACCAACAGAAAATAGTTTTTAACATAAATAGGAGAAAAATAATTCTGTAAAAATAGAAACACGGTTAAGTTGAAGCCTGCTTCTCTTCTTACACTGGATTCTGCTCAGGCATTTGTTTGCTCCTCTCCACATGCTCTTACCCTTAAAAAAACACCACTGCCCTAGTCTCTTCAGTGTGGATTAAAAACAACCACTGCCTCCTGAGGTTTTCTTCAATCCCACAATTACTATCTCCTCTGTGCAAGGAGTTATGCACTGGGGACACCAAAATGACCAAGGCTGGGTCTCAAGGGGCTCAGGAGCAAATGGGGACGTAGACAAACACCTAAATATCATGAGGGTTGTGATATAACAGTGAAGACATCCTACCTGAATCTGGCGCTAGTTCTGTGCAATCACAGAATTTTAATATTAAGGTTGGTGATCCCAACTGCCTCTTTACAAATTAGGAAAATAAGGCTCCAAAAAGTTATGTGAAATATCCAAGGTGATACAGTCATGAAGGGTTACTCTGGCTATTATAACTGGCTGTACTAGCAAACCTATTCCCCTTTTCATCAGCACTTGCTCACTGTGTAATCATCACTCCTTTCTGAATGAAGGGAGGAGAGTGGAAACGAAGAGAGTGTTATCCATATCAGAATGGGCTGACAGGCAAGTCTTGGGAGCAGAAAGTATAATAAATCACAAGTGTGTGAGACAAATTCCAAATACTAAGGAAAGGGAACTAAGTGGGTTCTTGTTGCTGAATCTAGGAATCTCTAAATTACACTTATAGCTCTGATGTAGATTATCAAAACTGACCCAAATCTACACAAATTCCTAAAGTTTCAGATAAAAGATAAAAAATTGCTTTAATGATCTTCCTAGAATCTAAAACAGCACATTTCTAAGGAGTACAATAACACCTTTTAGAACGATGCTAGGGTAAGGACTAGGAAGTCTGGAAAAAAAATTTCCTTCTGCTGTCACCTGACCTCTAAGTGGGTTTTAACACCTCATAAACAAAATACAAAGGTCTAGCCTAGAATAATTTCCTGAACCCAAAGTACAGCTGTTGTAAATATGCAAGACTGATCCTGTAGTAGCAGCATACTTGCTATAATTAGAAAGTTTATGATGAAATGTGTCATTTATAGTCTATACTTTGACCTACATTAAAATCTCTCAGTAAAGTTTATTTGTTGCAAAGTTTCAATCATTATTTCAGGTTATACATTTCCACTTACTCTTTAAATGTTTTTCCTTTGGGGAGGAAATAGCTTTTTGGGAGACAAATCTTTTGAAAATACCCTTTGGGAACATTATTTTTAAACTGGAAAGGAACTAAGTGAAAGCTTAGTTTCCTTTAAACTAAAGGAAATTTATTTAGGAGATAAAATGTTTAGCGAAACTTGTCTTAAAAAAAAAAAAAAAAAAAAGAGTCTCCTGGATCAGTTAAAAATGCTTCCCAAACTAGAAATTATGATTCCTAAGTGGGGGTAGGGGCAGCTGTATTGCTGGCAAATAAACTAGATACTTTTAAAGCCTCATATGTTTTGTTTGTTTGTTGCTGAGACAGGGTCTCATTCTGTCACCCAAGCTGGAGTATAGTGGCAGTGGCAGTGGCAGGAACAAGGCTCACTGTAGCCTCGACCTCCTGGGCTCAAGGGATCCTCCCACCTCAGCCTCCAGAGTAGCTGGAGGCCACCATGCCTGGTCAGCTTTTTATTTTAATTTTTAATTGTACATACAGGGTCTTGCGATGTTGCCTAGGCTGGTCTCAAACTCCTGGGCTCAAGTGATCCATGTAAAATAAGTGGGTCATGTCTAATATCAAGGTCTTTCAAAAGAGAAAGATAAAAATATCTGAATCCAATTGTTGTAAATCCTCTTTGAAACAAGCCCTTAGGAATAAAAGACAAAAGAGCATAAACTGCGAAATCTCTTGATTCTGGTATGTTTAAAGTCTCACCCCCCTTAAGGTGAGCAATTCTCTGTATGTTCTCCAATTCTCTCATTTTTCAAGACAAGTCACAGTTTTCAAACGATAGAAATGTCCGTTTTCTTTAACTACCCTCAATAAAGAACTCCACTGAAGAGGCTCTCATAGTAATTTTAAATGCCCTATCTGAAAATACAACTTGCATTTAAATAGCACCTGCTTTTCAAAGTGGTCTGAGTTCTTAGAACCATATAAAATATAACAAGATTAAGCTGTTCTGAAAAGTTTCACTTGGTCTAATATTTTAACTCAAAATATCACAGAAAGAAGACATATTTGTAAGAGGGTTCTCCACAAAGCATGACTCAGAGCAGCACAGTATCTTCTCCAGGAAATGGCATCCAATATGGAGAGGGGGGTGTGATGGAGGTGAAGTTTTACGTTTCTGAAAAAAGGGCTTACAATTCTTCAGCTTCCATGAAACTTAGATATTCTTGAACCACACTGTCCCCTTCAAGCCACGCTAGTGCTATCTGAACCGTCTTAGATCAATCCAGATTTAAAAGCCATTCGAAGAGCGGCGGTAAGCTAATCCGGAAATGCAATGGCTATGAACACTTTCCTGCGTCCCTCGAGAAGAACTAAGGGTGTCGTTTTGTGGAAGATGACTCTGGAGCATCACTTTGGTGGTGACCAAGACTATTAAAGTTCACTGCTGAATCACGGCCTTTACCCTGACCACCTTGTGATGAGCTTTTAGAGCTGGGGCTGGGGCTGGACACACAAACCGAAGTGTTTCCTGCTAGTTCCCAACAATCACCCGGTTTTACTTTCTTGGTCACACCCATCACTACCTGAAATTACCTCGTTTAACTCCGTTTATTGCCCGTCTCTCTCCCTAGAACACCAACCACCCGGCGCCGGGCGCCTGTTGCACAACCCCGCAGCCCCAGGCGGCGGCCGCAGCCCTCAGGAGTCGCAGCAGGAGCGTGGCTCCGCGTTCCTCCGGCGCCGGGGCAGGGCGACCTCCACCCACTCTCCCAGGCAGGGCACTTTCCGAGGCTTCTGACGGACGCCCGTCCCTTCCCAACCCCAAGGTCGGCTCCCGGAGGCCGCAGCGCGGCCCTGGCCTCGCGTGCAGCGCTTACCCATCACCTGGACCCTGCAGATGGCGCACGTATCGCACTCCACGTCCCAGCTCCACATGGCCACCGCGTTCCACTTCTTGAGGGAGAACATCTTGTCGCCTCCCGACTTGGAGCCTGAGCTCCCGGAGTGAGAGGCCAGGGCGCAGGTTTCCTCTCCGTCTTCCACGTCGGCCATGGCGGCGCCGCGGAGCCGACGGCGGAGACGTTGGCTTGGGGAAGGCGGAAGGCTAGGGCGGCTCTCTGGAGCCACCCGACGGGCCACAGCGCCGCCCGCAGGCCGCCTGCAGGCCGCCAGCCACCGTGGTGCCTAGACCCCGGCCGCCCACGATTGGCTGGCGCGGCCCAGTGTCGTCACCTGACGCCAGCGCCGGGGGGGCGGGCAGGCCCCGCCCTCGCCGTCCTAGGGCAACTGAGAGGGCTCGGGCCCCTTTGGGGCGACGCCGCTGAATCTGCCTGCTGCGCTGCGGGGTGTTACGTCTGAGCAGGCGCACAGATTGTGCAGGAATATGTGTCCTGCTTTACGGCTTCATTAAAGCTACTGCTCTCAGAAATTATCTTGTTAATTTATTCGTTTGTCTCTTCCCTCCCAAACGTAAAACTCTATCAGAGCAGGAAACATGTTGTTACGACCACATTATCCTCGGTATCTGCAAAATGCCTGGCCACAGGAGGCGCAATTATTTGTTGAGTGAATTAATGATCTTAAAGATCTAGAAATCTGGTTCAGTGATTCTCAAAACTTTTTGGTCTCAGGACTCCTTTTCACTTAAAAATTATTAGGACCTTAAAGAACTTTTATTTATGTAGGAAATGTATAAATACATATATGTATATATATATATACACACACATTATGTATGAATATATATACACATATACAATGAATATATGTATATTCATATATATAATGAATATATATTCATACATTTCCTGTATATGTATACACACATATATAGAGATTAATGTTTGCTTTTGAAGAAATTAAAACATTTTAAAATGTATTCATTAAAAATCACAGTAATAACCTCATTACAGGTTATCATTAGAGGGATGACTTCACATACCATGTAGTTGCTAGAAACTCCGGTGTACACTCGTAGAATGAGAGTGAAAAGAGAGAAATAGCTCTAAATATTGTTAGGCAACTAGTTTGCCCTCTTTTGACCCCTAAAAGAGGTCAGGATCCCAGGAGTCCCGGTGTTTGGCGACACAACCCACACTTATTTTTCAGGCCCCGCTCCCTCAGCTGCACAGTTTCCATTCCTTCTGCTCAGTACATTTGAGCTAGTTTAACTTCCTCTTTTTATATGTAGGACTAATGAAGTCTGAAGAAGTGAAATGACAAAGATCACATCGTTATTGTAGTAGTGCTTCTACGGCTAGCCCACCATCACATGTGTTTCCAAGAAAGCCGGTATCTCCATTGAAAAGAAAACAGAAGCACAGCCAGCCTAAGGAGATGCCTGACCCCACCATCACCTAGTGGTGGACACCTACTCTGTCAAGTTTGGATTCTGAGCCTCTCCCCATCCCCTCATCTCCTGATACCTGGGCAAAAGCTAACCAGACTAATGGAGCCTGGCAGGGGAAACAAGAATGCGTTAATATATAGAAACATAAATATGGACGCAGGGTCACATTTGGTTAGATGCAAATGCGTATTTGTTGAGTGGTGTGTTAAGGGCTGTGAGGGTACAGGATGCAGTGAGGGAAAGCCTCATGAGAGAGGTAGAGGATGCAGTGAGGGAAAGCCTCATGAGAGAGGTGAAGTTTGAACTGGGGAACATGGGAGGCCTTCAGGGCTAGTGGAGAGAGCAAACCTCTCTGAGCTGTTGGCCAGAGCAGGGCACAATGGTGGCAGCAGACAGGAATTGGACCACATCTACTTTATAAGCCAGACACCCATTGGAGTGAGCACACAAAACGTGTTCTCTTCTTACTGAACGACCACACATCTGCCTAGAGATGGCTGTAAATGCTAGGTATCTAACAAAGAAGGAAGGCTGGCACCAGAGGAGGATAAAACGCACCCAGTTGGTGAGAAGTTTGAAAGTCAAAAGGATGAAATGGTGAAAAGGAAAAGAATGGTTTCGCTGGAGGAATGGTATGTGCCCTTGCTGAGGCATGAAATCTGGAGAGAGGTGTCTGCTGCAATGAAATTTAAAATAGAAGCCAGGAGGGAGCATAGGGGCGGGAAGTGGGAAGGCAGGTGGAGGAGATGAGTACGGTTTTGACACACTGCATGTCAGGAGAACTTTTTCTCCTGACAAAAAGAACAGGAATGAGTGATGCGCCAGAGTTCAGTGCAACAAGCAAGCATGCATGGGGAGAAAGGAAAGCAGGAATGAGGCAGAAAGTTCAGGCTGCAGCAGCTGTTCAGGCGTGGTGGGGCCAACAGGTCCCCTGTGATTACCCTCCTTTGGTTCACCTTCATGAGGGCTTGTCTGCCATCATGAGCACCCAAAGGGCAGGAACTATAGGTGGCCTTGAATGCAGCAAAACAAATATCTGTCCTCCTCATGGCCTGCTCAGTTCCCGCTCCACCACTGTGCGTTGTTCCTCTCACCAGTCCTTGGTGTGTGGCGACACAACCCACACTTATTTTTCAGGCCTGGCTTCCTCAGCTGCACAGTCTCCTTTCCTTCTGCTTAGTACATTGAAGACATAGTTTCTTTCATTTTGAGGACTTCTCTTAAGCAAATATTTAAGGACGAACTAATAAATATTTAGGAAAAACTTGTCTCAGTACAAGTGGACATTTTTGTTATTTCTTTGGTCCTCACTCCAACCACCATTTCCCCCTTCTATGCCATTCATCTTTAACAAAATAAGTTTTCCTGTTGCCAGGGAGGTAAAACTTTCACTCTACCCTCTTAGGTTCAGTATTCGGGGGACTGCAAATTAAACCAACAAAACACAGCTTAGCAGGAGAAAAGATAGATTTTTATTCACTGAAGCAGTCAGAGTTCACAGAAAATTATGACTCAAGGAGCAATTAGAATTTGGGGCTTATACACTGTCTAAATAAAGGAAAGGGAGAAGGAGAAAGGGTACTTCTGGGAAAAAACTTTCAGAAAAGATAAATAGGCCTTTGGGAGAATAGATGGTAGATATGATAGTTTTGTGACAAAGTCTATTAGGTGATTTATTATCCCAGTACTAACTTCCTGTTTCTAAAGATAGGGTCAATCTTCCCTGGTTTTGAAATTGCTGGGAAGGAATTTAAGACAGTTGAATTCTTTTGAGAGGCAAGTAAGTTCAGGGAAAAAATTAAAATAAAATAAAACAACTCTTCCTGCATCCACTGATTCTCAAATGCCTTTAGCTCAAAATAATCCTTATGCTATAGTGGCATATTCTGGACTTCTTTCCTGTACTAGGGAAAGAAATAAAAACAAAAACAAACCTGATGACATTTGCTTGTTGAGCTGGAGTAGTTTCCCCAAAGGGACCAATGTTTGGAACCATAATGACAAAGCGAGAAAATTGTTCCTAGAGGCTAGAGATCAAAACTAGCCCGAAATGTATATGCTGCCTCCTCCTGGGAATGTCCTTCTAAGCAAGTCTGCTCTCCATCACACTTGTCAGACAAGAGTTATGGCTCATCTTTTTTCTTGGAAATAATTGTGTTTATGTCCATAGGTCCCTGAGCATTTTCTGGTCTTCTTCGGTCACATGGAACCCTCCAGTTCATTTGCCTCTCTTGGTCTTAGGTGAAGGTGCTATGGCCGGAAATCATTAGTCCTGCCACCCCACTCCCCCAACACACACACACATACACACACACACACACCCCCCCCCATACTGAAAGCGTACATGTGACCAAGGCAATCAGCCTTTGTTGGAGAATTCCTTAAATCCTCCCAACATTATATTTCATTAATTGTAGACATCAATCATCAATTGTGTGACGTAAATCAATTTCGGATGTAAAAAAAGAAGTGGTGTAGAATATTTCAGAATAGATGAAAAATGAAATAGAAAAACCCATGCCTAAATCTCATGATGCCTTCTTTAGAAACCTGGTGACTTTCCTGAGAAAGTAGAGTTTTGGGGATTGATTTTAATCCATTTGTCTAAAATTGCTCCACATTGAATCTTCTTGAGCTGCAGGTGCGGATGAGTATAGCACTGTGTGTATGCTTTTGTCTCTTTTTTGAAATTTGCTGAGTTTTTTCTATTAGATATTGGTGACATCGGCTTGAATGGCTCATTGTTGCTTCAAACTTGACAGGTGAAAGGGAGTTCATTTCCTTTCTTGCAAAATTTAGCTTTCTTTCAACAATTCCCTTTCTCTGTCTGAGATGTAATTCTCTCGTAGGTATAACTGTCCTGGTCTGAAACCACGGTCACTGTTGACTCTTTCCCTTCCTCGCCCTTCATACGTAATTATCTGTTCATTCTTTCTTTAGAAATTTCTAGAATCAACCAAACTTTCCATTTCCTATTGTGGAGCTTAACTTCATCACCCTGCTTCTGGATTACAGTGTACTGACTTCTTCCCTGCCTTTCCTCCCCAGTCTAACTGCCATTCAATCTAACATGCCTGGTTAATTTTCCTACCTCCTGACACTCTCCTGCTCAAAATGTTCCAAAGCTCCACATTATCATCAGAACAAAATCTAAATGTCCTGATTGTTCATTTAAGTCCCGCCACAATATGGCCCCAACCTACCTGTCAAGGCCATCCCCGGCACCCCTCTGCAGGATCCTCGTGAGATTGGTCTGCACAGTCATCCAAGTGTACCATGGATGGTCTTTTCCTCACATGTTAACATCTCTGAAATTGGATAGAACTTCCCCTACCTTCCTCAGCTGGATTGCCCTCTGTGCTTAGAAAAAATGTACTCATCTTTCTGTTCTCACTGGCCACTCTTTGCCACCACATATTCATGTCCTCCCAGGAAATCACAGCATTTACTGTGCTTCTACACTTTTGGCACCAGGTCACACAGCAAGCAAAGAACACTGTTACAGATGTTTAACAAGCTCATCATAATTTATTGAACAATTTTAAGTTTTTAAAAATTGACAGCTCACAAATGATAAAAACAGTGAAACAGGAATACAATAAAAACCCAAGTACCATTAATAGACTCTCCAGAAATTCCTGTATGTGTACAAGCAGACACACAATGCATCAATTTAAAAATTTTTTTTAATTGTGGTAAAATTTGCGTAACACTTACCGTCTTAACCATTTTAAGTGTACAGTTCAGTAGTGTTTAGTATGTTCACAGTGTTGTGCAAACAATCTCCAGAACTTTTTCATCTTGCAAAACTGAAACTCTGTACCTATTAAACAATAACTCCCTCCTCACACGTCCTCCCAACCACCATTCTACCTTCTGTCTCTGATTTTGACTACTGTAAGTATCTAAGTGGAGGCATGCAGTATTTGTCTTTTTGTGACTGACTTATTCACTTAGCATAATATTCTTAAAGGTTTATCCATGTCATAGCATGTGTCAGAATTTCCTTCGTTTTTAAGGCCGAGTAATATTCCATTTTATATATATATCACATTTAATTTATCCAGTCATCTCTCCATGGACATTTGGGCTACTTCCACCATTGATTTATTGTAAATGATGCTGCTTTGAACATGGTGTTCAAATATCTCTTAATGACGCTACATTCAATTCTTTTAGATGTATACACACAAGTGAAATTGCTGGATTATACTATGTCAATTCATTTTTGTATGAATTTTTCACATATACTATTCTCTCACCTGTTTTTAAAAATGGTGTTACTTGGATACTTTTCCATATAAGCACTTACGTATCCACATTATTCTTTCAATGACTGCATAGTATTCTACCACACACATTTACTGTGATTTATTCCCCTGAAACTCTTTGAGAAAAATTTAGTTATTTCCCACGTAAAATAAAGAGTGCTGCAGTGAACATCCTCATACATATTTCCTTGCACACATGTGACAGTAAACAAATTTCTAAAAGTAGAATGGCCAAGTCAAAAGCTATGTATTTTTCATTTTAATAAACACTGCCAAAAGACCCGCTAAAGGGGTATTCTGATTTTACACTCCTACCCAGTGGATATGTGTGGCAAATTTCAAAAAAGGTCTTTTTGACTTTTCTTTTCTTTTTTTTTTTTTTTGACGGAGTCTCAATCTTTTGCCAGGCTAGAGTGCAGTGGCATGATCTCAGCTCACTGCAACTTCCAGCTCCCTGGTTCAAGCGATTCTCCTGCCTCAGCCTCCTGAGTAGCTGAGATTACAGGCATGGGCCACCACGTCCAGCTAGTTTTTGTATTTTTAGTAGAGATGGGGTTTCACCATGTTGGCCAAGATGGTCTCGATCTCCTGACCTCGTGATCGGCCCACCTCGGCCTCCCAAAGTGCTGGGATTACAGGCGTGAGCCACAGTGCCCACCCAGTCTATTTTCATTTCTTTTAAGCAGGAACAGTTCTCAGGAGCTCTCACATATTGGATACATCAGTTCTGGTAAATTTGTTACATTGATCTTGTTACTCTATGGCCTTTCTTATCCTGCTTAATGACATATATTTTTCCAAGTCATATACTTTATTGTTGTTCACTTTTAATGCAAGAAAATCTTGTCTTTTTTTTTTTTTTTTTGGAGACGGAGTTTTGCTATAGTCACCCAGGCTGGAGTGCAATGGCGTGATCTCAGCTCACTGCAACTTCCGCCTCCCGGGTTCAAGTGATTCTCCTGCCTAAGCCTCCCGAGTAGCTGGTATTACAGGCATGTGCCACCACGCCTGGCTAATTTTTGTATTATTAGTAGGGACAGGGATTCACCATATTGGCCAGGATGGTGTTGAACTCTTGACCTCAGGTGATCCACCCGCCTCGGCCTCCCAAAATGCTGGGATTACAGGCGTGAGCCACCGTGCCTGGCCGAAGATCTTGTCTTCTTAGCTAGATCCTAAGACTCTGGAGAGTGGAGCTAATTTACTATACCATTCTTAGCCTACAGTTAGTTTGATTCCACAAACTTGCTAGCACTTTTTAAATTTGTAGATAGAATGAATGAAGTTTTCGTTTTTTATTTTTACTTCAAAGTGAAGGGGTCTTCAGTCTTCTTTTTTTCATTTCTTTCCTATGTTTCTTGTGTGGTTGTCATAGGTGAAATAACTGGCACCACTCAATTCTAACATCCACAATAACAGCAGCAATAATAAGAGCCACTCATATTTATTTTTGAGTGTATAATATGAACAAGGCATTGTTCTAAAATGCTTGACATGTGTGGTCTCATTCAATGCTCACCAGCTGAGATAGGCACTACCCTTTTTTTTTTTTTTGAGATAGGGTCTCACTTCCTCACCCAGACTGGAGTGCAGTGGTGCAATTATAGCTCACTGAAGCGTTATCCTCCTGGGCTTAAGCAATCCTCCTGCCTCAGCCTCTCAAATAGCGAGGCCTACGGGCACATGCCACCACAGCTGGCTAATTTTTAAATTTTTTGTAGAGATAGGGGGTCTCACTATGTTGCTCAGGCTGGTCTTGAAGTCCTGGCCTCAAGCGATCCTTTTGTCTCAGCCTCCCAAATTGCTGGGATTACAGGCATGAGCCATTGCACCCAGCCCTGCTACTCTTAACTATGTCTTACACAAGAGGAAACTGAGGAGCATGAGGTGAACTGACTTGCCCAGGCTCAGTACCTGGAAAGCGGCAGTTCCTCCATAGAGACTTCTGGTTCATCTAACTGCCTAGGCCATGCTCTTCATCCTGCACCATAATTGTTGTGGCATATAAAACTCAACTCACCCACTGTCATCTGTATATCAATCAACCACACCTCTTCCATTTCTCACGGGGCTATGTGGCATCTTCAGGGTGGGGCAGAGGAATTAAAAGTTTCCTCATTTGGCTGGGCGCTGTGGCTCACGTCTGTAATCCCAGCACTTTGGGAGGCCAAGGCAGGTGGATCACCTGAGGTCAGGAGTTCGACACCAGCCTGGCCAACATGGTGAAACCCTGTCTCTACTAATAATACAAAAAATCAGCTGGGCATGGTGGTGCACACCTATAATCCCAGCTGCTCAGGAGGCTGAGGCAGGAGAATCACTTGAACCCAGGAGGCAAAGGTTGCAGTGAGCCAAGATTGCACCATTGCACTCCAGCCTGGGCAACAGAGCAAGACCCTGTCTTAAAAAAAAAAAGTTTCCTCATTTAGGGAGGATCCTCATTTTTAGGGATGGTGTCTTTTAGGAAGTGGTTATTATTTCCAAGCATTCTTATTGTTCCCAACTATAGGTATATTTATGAAAGAGGATTCTTTCCTTTTTAGATAAAAGTATGAATTCCTTCAACTTATAAATTTCATATGCAGGAGAGATGAAGCCTCAGAGAATTGAGTCTTTTTTTACTAAGGCCTACTTGTGAAACCCACATTTTAGAAAATGACAAGTGTGATGGGATCATCACAAGACAGGATTATCACATGACTTTAAACTTTCATACAATAATCATCAAATTTGAGAACTTCAAAGGGACTTGGTTACAGTGAAAAATATTACTATAGAATAAGCAATATCTATCCAGGCATATCTGCTTGGCCATGGAAATAGATGACATCCATATGGAAATATAGCACCTATATTCAGTTTTTAGTCTGTGAAATAATAAACAGGAAATCATAAATTACAGAAAAAAGGGAGTTCAACTTCTTACAGTAGAGAATAAACATATATAAAGCATTACCTCCTAAGAGGTAGCACAGCCTTCATAAAGAGTTTAGGTAAATTTAAAAGTAAATTTATCTTTTCAGATCCATAATAGGCTAGCAGCAACTAGGATTTGGGTAGGGGTGGGAATTAAAGAGGGGAGGCCCAGTCTGTGCCAATCTTTGAGGATACTGTTGTTCTCTTACTTACTTGTCTCTTGGTTCAATCATCATCCATCAGATTGGAATGATGGTTTAGGGGAGCATGACCTAGAACCTAAATTCTCATATAATCAAATGCAAAACCTGCAGCTGATGGTGCCGTCTGCCCCAAGGGCCCAGGCTCCACACAGCACTCCCTGGTGGCTGCTCCTCACTGACACAGACGTCCAAGAACTTACCTTTTTCTTCTTTTTACGCATAGTGTTAGACTTCTTGCTATTTTTCCAAATTGAGCTGAAGGTATCTGAAGAGATCTGGGGAGTGACTGTAATTTTTAAGACCGGTAGTTTACCTGCACGGGGAAAGAACATAATCATAAATAGGTAGGATATCTCACAACTACATTAGAGGGAGTGGGTCTTAGGCTTCTGAGAGAGGCATTCTCCCACATTCTTATTAGCCGAGTGACTTTCCTCTGACCTCATACCTCTTCCTTATACCTTCTTGGTGCGAGTGATGCTGACAATTAATTTACCTCTGAAGTAACTTCTTACACTTGTCCTGTCTTTCCCATTCTCACTGTCATGTCTTTTACCTGGATGATAGAGTAGCCTCCTAACTGGTTTTCCTAATCCCAAACTTCCCCAACCCCAAGCCCATCCTGGACCCTGCTTCCAGATTAATCATCTGAAAGCAACATTCTGATCTTCTCATTACCAGCTCTGATACCATTACTGGCCCTCTTTCTTTAGTAGACATCTCTTGTTTCCGCCTACCCAGCTTCCATTTCAGCTTCTTTCTGCAACAGCACCTTGAGTTTGTTTTAGGGTTCCACTCCCCTGCCCTCCAGGGTATGCACATAGCCCAGGGACGTCTAGTGTATTTCATCTCCCTGGCACAGTGATTGGTTAACAGGTGTGCATGTGACTCATGGTCCTCCAGTGAAAGTCCAAAGAAGAGCTCCTTCTTGAGATTATTAATCAGGCAGAATGTAACCCTCTGGCTAATGCTGCTCAACTTGCCCCCATGTGGGAAAGAGCCTGCCTGAGGGTAAAGTCAACACAGCAGCAGAACTCCCAGGAGATGGAGGTGGGCGGCGTTATGTGAACCCTTGATTTCAGCTGGACTTTTAGCTAGAACCACCCTGGACTTAGAGGAGTCAACAGATTTGCTTTTGTACTTAAGTCAGTTTGAATTGGTTTTGTATCACTTGAAACCCAGAGTTCTCACTGGTTTTCCTATAAAATAAAGACTCAAATCCCTAATGTGTTATTAGAGAGCCTGTGTCAACCCCTCCTCCATATTCTTTCCCATGGAACTCTCCCTTCTCCTCCTTCCTGCTTCTCATTTAGCCATATGGCTAGGTCCTGCTTATAAGGCCGGAGGTGCCTAACACTACAGTTTCTGGAGGCCAGGCTTCTCCAGGGAGAGGCCAAAAGCAGAAGGGAAAACAAGAAATACAGTTGAGGGGAAAAACAAGAACTTTAGAAAATAGTACTGAATTTCAGCTCCAGAGGGTAAATTGAGGTTGAAGTATGAAAATGCTTGTACAAGTATGAGGTCAAATCAGGCTGGGCACAGGAAAGAGCAGTGGAAGGCAAGGTGGATGAATATGGAAAGGAACCTGGAGGTGTAAGACAATGTGGTTTAGAATGTCACAACTTGAGGCCGGGCGCAGTAATCCCAGCACTTTGGGAGGCCGAGGTGGGCGGATCACCTGTGGCTGGGAGTTTGAGACCAGCCTCACCAATGTGGAGAAACCCCGTCTCTACTAAAAATACAAAATTAGCCAGGCATGGTGGTGCACGCCTGTGATCCCAGCTATTTGGGAGGCAGGAGAATTGCTTGAGCCCAGGAGGCGGAGGTTGCAGTGAGCCAATATCACACCATTGCCCTCCAGCTTGGGCAACAAGAACGAAACTGTCTCAAAAAAAAAAAAAAAAGAATGGGCCAGAAATCAGATACTAGCACTTCCTCCTTGTCCTTTCTTCTCCTTCTTCTCGTCTGGAATGGAGAGGAGAGGTCACAGGTGTGGGAGCCACCTTGCAGCCATGAGGATAAGGGCCACTTGCTGAGGTGATGGTGGAGAAGGAGAGAAGGAATCTGGGACATTGATGATGTGGTGCAGTAGCTGTACCTGCCCAGTCGTCTTCCACCTGTGTAGGGCACTGTAGCTGGTTCTGTTACCTGTAGCCAAACACTATCTCTATATGATGCAGTATTTAATCGGAAACAGGTATAAATCCTGGTCAAGGAGAAAAACAAAGCTCGGAGTTAGAAATATAGAGGACAGGTCCAAAGCACGGGAAGGCAAAGTCTTCAGTAGGAAAACAAAGGTCAAAGTCTTGACCACTGAGGCAAGGAGGGAGTGTGGCATGCACGGCGCAGGCTGTGAGGTGTTTCATATGCTACAGACCATTTGAAATGGGGCCAGGAGTGTGGAATGGAGGCCAGCTGAGACCTCAGAGGATTCATGTGTCGCCTAAGCTCACAAAAGACTGTTATGTTTCCTGGATGCCACACTTTCGGTCATCCTTTCTACTTATTTTCCACTTATAAAATTCTACTCATTCTTCAATGAAGCATATCCCAAGTGTTTGAGACTTCCTCTTCTTTTGTGGAAACTAAGATGATTTAAGCCAGCATTAGGTATTGACCTGGAGTTATATAACAACAAATTACATGGTGAGAAAGCTAGGCACTTTTCAATTCTCTCTTTAAAAATATTTTTGGCTGGGTGCAGTGGCTAGTGGCTTATGCCTGCAATCCTAGCACTTTGGGTTTCAGGAGTTCAAGACCAGCCTGGGAAAAATGGCAAGACCTAACCTCTACAAAAAATTTAAAATTAGCCAGGCATGGTGGCACATGCCTGTAGTCCTAACTACTTGGGAGGCTGAGGTAGGACGATCACTTGAGCCCAGAAGTTCAAGGATACAGTGAGCTAAGATCATGCCACTGGACTCCAGCCTGGGCAACAGACCAATTTCTTTTCTTTCTTTTCTTTTCTCTTTTCTGTTCTTTTCTTTTCTCTTTTCTTTTCTTTCTTCTTCCTTCCTTCCCTCCTTCCTTCCTTCCCTCCTTCCTTCCTTTCTTTCTCTCTCTCATTCTTTCTTCTCTTTCTTTCCTTCCTTCCTTCTTTCCCCCTCCCCCTCCCCTCCCCCTCCCTCTCTTCTTCTTCTTCCTCTCCTTCTTCTTCTTCTTCTTCTTCTTCTTCCTTCCTCTTCCTCTTCCTCTTGTTCTTCTTCTTGTAGAGATGGGGTCTCCCTAGGTTGCCCAGGCTGGTATTGAACTCCTGGGCTCAAGTGATCTTCCCACCTTGGCCTCCCAAAGTGCTGGGATTACAGGTGTAGGCCACTGCACGTGGCCCCAAGTTCTCTTCTGCAGAGGCAGCCACTTTCAACTTATTCAGCAGTTTTTCATGATATTTACTGCCTGATTTTAAACAAAGTGCTTATTATATTATTTCTTGATATTTCCATTTAAAATTTTACATATTGACTTTTGTAACTTCCTCTCACCAAGCCTCCCAATAAAGATATATCACAATTTTTAGTTAAATCAACACTTGGTGTATTCATTGGTATATTTTTGTACATATTTCATTGTATATCTATCTTTTGTCTAAGTTAATAATTGCCTGTTTTTTCATTTGCAGAGTTTTCTGTGTACCTATTCTAAATATTTTCCCACAGGTTTCTGTCATTTCAAATATACTTATCAATATTTCTTTCAAAATACCTAAGTATTTATTTTTTATTTTTGTATTTTTAGTAGAGATGGGGGTTTCATCATGTTGGCCAGGCTGGTCTTGAACTCCTGACCTCAGTTGACAAAATACTTAAGTATTTCACATGCTCTATAAGTTCAGTTTTTAACCAAGTCTTTCTCCTTTACAAAGTCTTCTACTTTTCTGCTCCAATTTGGATTTACCTCAACCATCATCTGGGACTCCCTTTTTTACTGTCCTGTATTGGGCCTTCCGATTTCTGAACTTGGCGTTCTTTGTTTTTGTGGTTTATTTTATTTTATTTTTTTTATTTATTTTTTTGAGACAGTCTCATTCTATTGCCCAGGCTGGAGTGCAGTGGTGCGATCTCGGCCCATTGCAACCTCTGCCTCCTCGGTTCAAGTGATTCTCCTGCCTCAGCCTCCTGAGTAGCTGGGCTTACAGGTGTTTACCACCATGCCTGGCTAATTTTGTATTTTTAGTAGAGAGGGGGGTTTCGCCAAGTTGGCCAGGCTGGTCTCGAACTCCTGACCTCAAGTGATCCGCCTGCCTCAGCCTCCCAAAGTGCAGGGATTACAGGCATGAGCCACTGCGCCTGGCTTGTCTTCCTGGTTTATTTTCTCATTTTGCTCAAGCATGTTCTTTGGAAGTTTCCTAAGAATAGACTCAGAGGAGGCACATGTTTGGAATGCTTGCATGTTGAAAACATCTTTATTTTGGCCTCATACATGGTTAGAAGTTGGGAAGGTATAGACTTCTCATAGAATTGTCACAGTAGCACTTTGTTGCCCCTAGCTTCTAGTTACGAAGTCTGATGTCATTCTAATTCCCAGTCCTTTGGATGCAAATTGTTTTCTTTTAGTTAGCTGTTAGGATCCCCTTTTTATTCCTAGTGTTCTGAATGCCATCATGATATACTTTTTATATTTCCCTGTGCTGGACACCCAATGGGCTCTTTCAACGTGCAGATTTATGTTCCTTGGTTCTGGGAAAGTTCTTTATTTATTCCTTTGATAATTCCCTGTCTTCACTTTTCTCTGCTTTCTCTTTCTGAAAACTCTTAGTTAGACACCGATGTTCGTAGGTTGATCCTCTGTCTCTTATACTTTCTCACCAATTTTTCATCTCCTTATCTTTTGTTTCACTTCTGAAGCTTTCTTTCTTTTTGGGGGGGTGGGGTGGGGGCTGAGTACAGGTGACTTTGTTGATGGTACACAACAAAGCAGAGCTCCCCAGACCTTCCCTCTTCAGGGGGGAATCTCAGTGTGGTGGGGGACTGAGTGCAGCAGGGACTCCCCAGCAGCTGAGGGCCTCTCTCGTCCTCTTTGCTCTGACTGGTGGTTCAGGGGTCTTACTCCTTGGAGGTCATGTGGAACTTGGCCTTGTTCATACTGGAACACGCTCATACTAGAACATGTAGGCCATGTAGTTGTGGTCAATGAAGGGGTCATTGATGGTGACAACATCCACTTTGCCAGAGTTAAAAGCAGCCCTGGTGACCAAGGCCCACTGTGGATACATCTGTTTATTTTGGCCTTCACCCTTCACCCTGGTGTCTGAGGGGCGCAGCTGGCGCTGTATGAGAAAATGCAGCTGTCTCTCAAACTGGAGGAGCAGAGGGCTGACTTTCTTGATTTTATCTGTCTACCTTTTTTTCCCCCCAGAATATTTTATTTTGTCTATCTTTTTTACTGTCCAAAAACTTTTTCTTATTTTCTAATTGTTCTTTTTTCATAGTACCCCATTCCCTTTTTATGGATGCCTTATCTTTTCTTCCATTCAGAATGCTATAATGTTACAGCTTTTTTTGGTTTTTCTTTAGTTTTCTGCATTGTTTCTGTATCTTCAGGGTTCCTTCATTCCCTCTGTTTCAGGGTTGGTCTCTCGTATTGGAGACTTGCCTCAAGTGTCTGGAGGTTCTCAGGTATCTGTTCACAATGAAGCATAAGACATACAAGGGCTGATGGGCAGCTGTCATGTATGTTCAGGGCTTGCTGACCTGCTAGGCTTCTTTGAATGGTGAGGAGATGGCCAGCTGTCAGCATCTAGAATTTCTTTTTCTAGGGCTATTCAATTTCTCAAGTAATATCCCAATCTTCTACATGGCTGTCAGCCTTCTGGAAGCAGGGCAGACAAGCCTGGGGTGGTAGTAAGGACTGAGTTTCAACTGCTCAATGTGTACAATTTTCCTTAATTCTCATCTTTGTAGCTTCTCCCCAACCCACATTTTCCACCTTGCTGGGTGTTCTGGGTCTGCTGAAAGGCTCTGTGTAGTTTTCCCAGAGAAAACTCCCTAACTAGAATCCTTGTTCTGCCCTTGCCTCCCCTATAGTCTATTTTTAACATAGAGCTGAAGCAATCCTGTTAAAATGTGGGTTACATCAGGTTACTTCTAGGTTTATCATTCTCAAAAGCCTTTCTATGTCAACAGTTACACCCAAAAGTCCTCACAAGGGTCTAGAAGGCTTTCTGCTCTGCATACTTGCATCTCAAATTGTTTGTCCTCTGACTCTCCCATTCTAGCTCACTCCATTCAGCCATGCTGGCTGCTTTACTGAACACACCAGGAGGCTCCTACCTTAAGGCCTTGGCACTTGCTGTTCCTTCTAGCCAGAATGCTCATCTCTCAGATATTCACATGGCCTGCTCCATCATTACTTTAGGTCTTTACTCAAGTGTCCCTTCTCAGCAAAGCCTTCCCTAGCTACCCTAAGATGGCAACCCCCATGCCCTGACACACACTTTACCCCCTCATTTGCTTTATTTTTCCTCTAAGTATGATCCCCATCAGATATACAATCATATATATGCCTCATGAAGGCAGGAATTCATGACTCTCCTCCTACCAGGCCCAGAACAGGGCCTGGTACATGACAGGCATTTAACAAATATATATTGAAAGAAATAAGAATGAATAAATGAAATGTTCCTTCAGTACTCTGTTTTCTTATTAGTGAAAAAGCAGTAAGACAGGATAACAGCTTATTGTTTCACTAGCTATTTTTTTTTTAATGAAATGAGCTTGCTAATGTTTCTGAGGAAGATTTCACTGGGCCTCATCCATCATTAAAGGCAGGTCATTAAGATCTCCTTGATAGCCAAGTAAGTGACCTCAGGCTGTTAATTTGGATTTCATGAACGAATTAGAATTAGAATTAGAAATTAGCTTGTTAACTTGCAAATGTTAAGAAACAATCAATTGAAGAACATTAGTTCTATACTACTAATTGCTTTTAATGTTTAAAATGATGCCATTAGGGCTGAATGGGAAGAGATTTTTCCTATAAAACCCAACCAGTTAACCCTGTTTTGAGGAATCTTCTTGGTGTTCAAACTAACAATCCAATTGAAGTGTTCCATCAGAAACACCATAATTATTTCAGCTCAAGAGAGGGATGCATTAATGCTACTCATGATACATATTACTATATTTGAAAAAAAGATTTCTTGAACTATAAATTACTTTTTAATGCCTTCTAAATGCGTATTTGTATTTTCAGGTGGATATTTCATAATTATCTTCTCATTTATGCAAATTAAAACATTTACTAAGCAAAGCATGATGTTTTCCAGCTCCAAATACATACTCAGAGATAATCACTTTCCATCAAGTCATCTGAGACTGATTGTCATTAGCATTCACTATAGTCATGGTCACGAGACTGCCTGCAGACTTGTAACGTCTTCTCCCTCAATGTACAATGAAAAAGTTACTACAGTGCCAGGAAAAACAAATGAAAGCATTAACCTGCCTTCAGTTTATCAAGCTTAAAGCTATATTTGAACTAAATTTAACAGAGTAATTCTGCTGAAATTGAATTCAACTCTAATGGAATAGAAAGTAGATATTCTGTTTCTCTAAAATAAAGGGATAACTTAAACATCATGGAATCACTTGATTGGCTGTTAAAAATGTAGGAGTTTTAGTTTTAAAAATGTCAATACAATATACAGTAATATCATTATAATTCTTCTATCTAAAACTCTAGAGCATTAAAAGAAAAATGCAATCTATGATTATGCTATGCCTCTAAGACCATTCTGAGGAAATGGTAGAGACAGATGCTTGGACTGCTTAATTCTCTCCGCTTGACCTGCCCAGTAACATACCAAGAGTTCTTTCTACTTTCCTTAAGGTTGAATTTGCATTTTCAAATCTGTTTATGAAGTCTTCCATTGAGCTTCATTTAAAATGACATTTCTTCACCTCTGCATTAGCAGGGCAAGCAGCCGTCATTAATTCCAGTCATGCATGCTGGCGATGGAGAGGGCAGGAGTGGCCATAGGAACCAACTCCTTCCACATGTGATTCTCTCCTTTTCAAAGGATTGCAGGATCATAAAAGACTTACTGCTCTCCCTATGCCAATCACAATTTAATCATCGTTTGATGATCCAGAAAGCACATCAAAATCTTACGGGGGGGTGTTACTTGAGTTTTCCAATTGATATCTGGAGACCTCTTTGCAGGTTGGGCTGAGAGGAGAATGGAGAGTGGGAGAAGCATTTCTTCAAGAACAGGCAAGGATGAGAGGATCAAGAGAGAAAAAAAGCAATAGAGAAAATTTCCCTTTAAAAACATGCATTACTTAGATTGAAGGCTACATATGACATCCTAGAAATTCTTGAACTCTGTGCAAATCACCGGGAAAATTGACACAATGATGGCTGGCCTGTGACAGTGTTCCTGGTCATTGCATAGTTCGGGCCAGTTACTTAAATGAAAAAAGCGGAGCAAGTTGTGAGTAGTACAGCGTTTAGGAGTGAGTGGCTGTGGGCAGGTGGAGGGGAAACACATAATCTGAAAACACTCTACCTGTCTTTCTGGCTCTCAGCGCTTCAAGTATGTTAGCAGCAGCCATTTCTCCCAGAACATTGTTTCCAAGGTCAATTTCCCTTAAGTAGGCAGAGTATTTGATCAGGCTGTCAAAAGAAAATCACACACACACACACACACACACACACACACAGGCATCGTGTCAAGCATTGTTACTCAAAGAACCTCAATCCAGTTATTTTGGAGAATGATCTCTCTTTTTAAACCCCTCCCCCAACCCCAAACCCAAGATGATGCATTGGCCCAATGTGAGACCAAAGACACCCCGAAACCAATTTTTACCAATCTACTCTCTCTAGTTCGGATACTTCTCCTAGGTAAGTTGGTAGAATAAGGATTTTTGGTTGCTTTAAATCCTTAATTCGTTTATTTACTCAAAAGATATGGTATGATATAATGTAATGCAGGACTTCCTGGTTTAGATTTTACATACCAGCAAATGTCCAAAAGTTTAGAGGGACAGACAAAGGTTTGGCAACTTTTAGTATGTCAAGAAATAACAACTATCCACACTGTAAACGAGCAAACATTTTTACATCAAATTAGTAAGGGCATAGTCTGAAAACAAAGGATAGCCCTTTAAATCAAATAACTTTAGTTTTATGAAAAGTAAACTGTACTGTCATTACGTTTGTAATTTCTTTGAGGACTATTGAAAAAAAAATTTTTTTGAGACAGGGTCTCGCTGTGTCACCCAGGCTGGGGAGAAGTGGCATAATCTTGGCTCACTGCAACCTCCATCTTCCAATTTAAGCAATTCTTGTGCCTCAGCCTCCCAAGTAGCTAGAATTCAGGCATGTGCCACCATGGGAAATTTCTTAAAGTGCAGGCCTTGCACTGGACTGCTGACTGGTCTTTGGGACTCTCTGGCATCATGAGTGAATAAGAAATTTGGGCAAAGGCCTGGACTCCTGGTCAGCTTCAACCCCTTATCAAATCATGTGTCAGATCATGTGATGACGGCAGGCTATGTGCCCTCACCTCCTTCATCTATAAAACTGGCCTGAAAAAGCCTGTTCTGCCTATTTCGTAAGGTTGTAGTGAAAACAGAATGAAGCCATTTCTATGAAAGCATTTTGCAAATGCAATGCCGCTGATAGTATATTGAGTGCATACTTATTACATGCATATTATGTACCTAGCACTGCAGGGATTAAGAGAGGTTTGACACATGGCCTCTGCTCTGAAAGAAGTTATATGACTATCAATAAAACAATTTCAAGCCCTTACCATGGGCTGCAGGTATGAAATTTCAGTTAGGGTCCACATTGAATATGAGGCTACTTTCTCGCTCATTGTATATATTTTCCACTGATTCAGCAGCTGGAATGCAAGGCCAGAGCTGAATGGTCCTGCCAGACTCTCTCAAAGGTCTTGCTCTTGAGGAAACAGTCAGCCTAGTCAGGATTTGACCAGACTTGGCTTCCTGAACTGCCTGGTTGTGTGCAGTGTCTTCAGACAAAATGAGTGGACAGCAGGGATGTGAGGTGGAACAGAGGGTCCACAGAAGGAGGGCAGGAAGTGAGGAGGACAAACTTCATAACGCAACGATTCTACATCTAGGTCGACTCCAGAGGCTTTGGATCTCACCACTACACCATGCAGCCTCACATGAGCTAAGGTTTGATGGAGCATTCACTACACGCCAGCTGTGACCAGGGCCACCCACATGGTTAAGTGCTTGTGCCCTGCACAAGGTGCCTTCCAAGAGGGTAAGTGGGGCTGAAATCCAACAGAGATCTGCTTGCCAAATGCTGGGCTCCAAAGCGTGGATCTGGAAGGGGAACTTCCTCTGATTCATTTGCCAGAGGTGGTGACTTTGTAATTTATCTGTGCAAAATATTTCAAGTTCAAGACCAGCCTGGCCAACATGGTGAAAACCCGTCTCTAAAAATACAAAAATTAGCCAGGCATGGTGGCGAGTGCATGTAATCCCAGCTATTTGGAAGGCTGAGGCAGGAGAATTGCTTGAACCTGGGTGGTGGAGATTGCAGTGAGCTGAGATCACACCACTGCACTACAGCCTGGGTGACACAGCGATACTCTGTCTCAAAAAAAAAAAAAAAGACTTAAATTGAACTTTCAGAAATTAAAAAGTACAATGTCTGAGATAAGTAAAACACATTGGATGGACTTTGCAGCATAGTAGACATTGTAGACAATATGTGAAGATGTAACAACAGAAACTACCCAAAGTGAAATGCAGAGGACAAAAAGACCGAAAAAAAACCCCAAAAAAGAACACAACATCATTTAGCTGTGGGACAAAATCAAGTAGCCTAACCTATATATAATTAGAGTTTCAGAAGAATAAAAGACAGGAGTGATAGAAAAAAAATACTTGAAAAGGAGTGGTCTAAAATTTTCTAAATTTGATGAAAACTGCAAACGCATAGATCTAAGAAGTTCAACAAACTCCAATCTGAAAAAAGAAGAAAGTCACACTAAGCATGTCATACTTAAATTGCTGAAAACCAGTGATAAAAAGAAAGTCTTAAAAGCAGCCAGAGGCTGGGCACGGTGGCTCACACCTGTAATCCTAGCACTTTGGGAGGCTAAGGTGGGCGGATCACTTGAGGCCAGGGGCTTGAGACTAGCTTGGGCAACATGGCGAAACTCCGTCTCTACTAAAAATACGAAAAAAATTTAGTTGGGCATATTGGTTGCAAGCCTGTAGTCCCAGGTAGTTGGGAGGCTGAGGCATGAAAATTGTTTGAACCAGGGAGGCAGAGGTTACAGTGAGCCAAGATCATGTCACTGCACTCCAGCCTGGGTGACAGTGAGACTCTGTCTGAAAAAAGAAGAAGAAGAAGAAAAAAAAGCATACAGAGGAATAAAAACAAATTATATACAAAAGAATAGAGATAAAAATGATGTCTCTTCAGAAACAATAAGAGCAGAAGATAGTGGAGCAACATCTTAAAAGTATTAACTGTCTCCTGGGAGCGGTGGCTCACACCTGTAATCCTAGCACTTTGGGAGGCCAAGACAGGTGGATCACCTGAGGTCAGGAGTTTGAGACCAGCCTGGCCAACATGGTGAAACCCTGCCTCTACTAAGAATACAAAAATTGGCCAGGTATGGTGGCAGGCGCCTGTAATCCCAGCTACTCGGGAGGCTGAGGAAGGAGAATCACTTGAACCCAGGGGGTGGAGGTTGTAGTGAGCCGAGATTGTGCTACTGCACTCCAGCCTGTGCAACAGGAGCAAGACTCCATCTCCAAAAAAAAAAAAAAAGTATTAACTATCAATCAAATATTTTGTACCCAGCCAAAAAAAAAAAAAACTTTATAAATGAAGGCAGCATAGACTTGTTAGATATACAAAGGCTTAGAGAATTCATCACCAGCAGACCAGGATTACAAGAAATGTATAAAGTAAGTCCTTTAGACAGAAGAATATGATATCACATAGAAATGTGAATATAGCCAAAAGACTAAAGAATGCCAGAATGGTAAATATGTGAATAAACATAAAAAACTCCCCCCTTATTAAAAAAAACAACTGCTTAAACTAGACATAATAATAATGTATCCTTGGATTTATAACACTGGTAAAGGTAAAATATATGACTACAAAAACACAAAGGATAGGAAGAGAATGGAAGTATACTGTTGTAAGATTCTTATACTATAAGTGAAGTAGTATAAAGTTATTTGAAGGTAGACTGTAATAAGTTAAAGGTAAAGGCTGTAAACACTAGAGCATCCACTAGAAAAAAAAAGACCAAGAGGTATAGCTCACGAGCCAATAAAAGATATAAAAATGGACTTATAAACATTACTTAATCTAAAAAGCAACAGAAAACCAGTTTAAAAGGAACAAGGAACAGATGAGACAAATAGAAAACAAATGGCAAGATGATAGATTAAAAACCAAATAAACCATAAAGATAATCACATTAAATATAATGGTCTAAACAATTAAAAGACAAAGATTGTCAAATGGATAAAAAAAGAAGCTCTCAGCTGTATGCTGTCTATAAGAAACCCAATTTCAATATAAAAACACAGATAGGTTAAAACCAAAGGATGAAAACAGACAAATTATGTAAATATTCATTTAAAAAAACCTGTAGTGGCTATATTAATATCAGTCAAAGTAGGGAGCATTACCAAGGATAAAGAAGACCATTTCATAATGATGAGTGTCAATTCATTAAGAGGCACAACAATAAAAAATGTTTATGTACCTAAAAACAGAGCTTCAAAATACATGAGGCAAAAATTGATTAAACTACAAGGAGATATAAACAAAATCACAATTTTTCCCTCTCTCAATAATTGATAGAACATGTAAAAATTTGTACATATATAGAAGACTTCAATAACACTCCCAACCAACTTGACCTAATTGACATTTATGGGACATTCAATCCAGTAACAGCAGAATACACATTCTTTTCTCATGCACATGGAACATTTACCAAGATAGATCAGATCTGGGCCATAAAAGAAATAAAACAAGTGTGTTCCTTTTTTCCGCTAGAGATGAGATCTTGCTATGTTGCCCAGGCTGATCTCAAATTCTTGAGCTCAAGCAATCCTCCCACCTCAGCCTCTCAAGTAGCTGGGACTACATGACCACACCAGGCATGGGACCTGTAGTCCCAGTTACTTGGGAAGTGGAGGTGAGAGAATCGCTTGAACCTGGGAGATGGAGGTTGCAGTGAGCCGAGATCATGCCATTGCACCAGGTATGTTTTCCAACCACAGCAGAACTTAATTAAAAATCAAGAGATTCTTAATCTCTTGATTAAAACAGAATGCTATCTGAAAAAATATACACATATGTGGAAACTAAACAGAGCTGTTCTAAATAACCCATAGGTTAGAGAACAAATGAAAAGGAACACTAGAAAATATTTTGAACCGAATGAAATGAAAATATAACATATCGAAATTTGTAGGATACAATAAAAGCAGTGCTTAGTGCTAATATAAACATTTATATTAGAAAAATTAAAAGATTTAAAATCAATAACTTAAGCTTTCACTTTAATAATTGAGAAAGAGAAGAGCATATTAAACCCAAGGTAAGCAGAATAAAGGAAATAATAAAGACAAGAGATGAAATCAATAAAGTTAAAAACAGAAAAACAGTAGTGAAAATCAAGAGTGGTTCCTTGAGAAGATCAATAAAATTAATAAATTTCTAACCAGACCAATCAGAAGAAGAGAAAACACAAGTAATCAATATCAAGAATGAAAAAGGAGACATCACTATAGATGCTACACACATTAAAAGGATCGTAAGAAAATATTATGAAGAACTTTATGTCAATAAATCTGACAAATTAGATGAAATAAATTTCTTGAAAGACACAAACTACTAAAGCTTTACTCAAGATAAAATATCCAGAATAGCCTTATATCTATTAAGGAAATTGAATTTAGACCAGGCATGGTGGCTCACGCCTGAGGCAGGAGAATTACTTGAACCCGGGAGGCGGAGGTTGCAGTGAGCCGAGATTGCACCACTGCATTCCAGCCTGGTGACAGAGAGAGACTCCGTCTCAAAAAAAAAAAAAAATCGAATTTGTTGTTAAAAACCTTCCCATAAAGAAAGCTCCAGGTCCAGATGTTTTCACTGATAATTCTACTGAATATTTAAGGGTGAGATAATGCCAATGCTACACAAATTATTTCATAAAATAGAAGAGAGGGGCACACTTATTAGCTCATTCTGTAAAGCCAGAATTACCCTGATCTTAATGCCAGACAAAGATATTACGAGAAAAGAAAAGTACAGCTGTGTGTGGTAGCTCACGCCTAGCTGGGCAGATGACTTGAGATCATGAGTTCAAGACCAGCCTGGCCAACATGGTGAAACCCCACCTCTACTAAAAATACAAAAAATTAGCCAAGCATGGTGATCTGCACCTGTAGTCTCAGTTACTTGGGAGGCAGAGGTGGGAGAATCCCTTGAACTCGGAGACAGAGGTTGCAGTGAGCCGAGATCATACCATTGCACTCCAGCCCAGGCAACAGAGCGAGACTCCATCTCAAAAAAAAAAAAAAAAAAAAGTACAGACTAATATGCTTCATGAGCATAGATGCAAAAATCCTTAACAAAATTTTAGCAATATACTAAAAGCATAATATATCAGCAATATATTAAATCAGCATTGTATTAAAAGGGCAATGAAATGAAGCTTATTAATAGGATTATTATAGAAAAGTAGAGAAGCTATTAAAGTTGAAAATCTTCCCAGCCTTCCTGAATAAGTATATTAGAGAAGATTCCCTTCCCTTCCCCTTCCCCTTCCCTCCCCTCCCCTCCCCTCCTCTCCCCTCCCCTCCTCTCCCCTCCCCTTCCCTTCCCTTCCCTTTCTTTCTTTCATGACAAAGTCTCATTCTGTTGCCCAGGCTGGAGTGCACACGATCTTGGCTCACTGCAACCTCTGCCTCCTGGGATCAAGTGATTCTCCTGTCTCAGCCTCCTGAGTAGCTGGGATTACAGGTGTCTGCCACCATGCCCAGCTAATTGTTTTGTATTTTAGTAGAGATGCAGTTTCACCATGTTGGGCAGGCTGGTCTCAAACTCCTGACCTCAAGTAATTTGTCCATCTCGGCCTCCCAAAGTGCTGGGATTACAGGTGTGAGCCACCATGCCCAGACAGAGAAGGAATATTTTTCTTCTAAAATAATAAGTAGACTGAGTACAGTGGCTCACGCCTGTAATCTCAGCACTTTGGGAGGCCGAGGTGGGCAGATCACTTGAGGTCAGGAGTTTGAGACCAGCCTGGCCAACATGGTGAAACTCCATCTCTACTAAAAATACAAAAATTAGCTGGGTGTGGTGGCGCACGCCTGTAGTCCCAGCTACTCAGGAGGCTGACGCAGGAGAATTGCTTGAACTAGGGAGGTGGAGGTTGCAGTGAGCAGAGATCGCACTACTGCACTCCAGCCTGGGTGACAGAGTAAGACCGTGTCTCAAAAATAAAAATAAAAGTAGTAATAATAATACTAAGTAGCCATCCATCAAGCTCTCAAGCCTCAAGCCTTGGCTGTGTTCTGTTGCCCTTGACTGTCCCCATGGTGCTGTCACTATCGACTAACTGAAACTATATATCTTGGAGTTGTTTCCACCCAGCAAGCTTTTTCTACAGTAGCTGCAAATCCTACTTGGCCCACTGGGGATGTGGACTCAGTAGGCCTGGACAGGAAAATGCCTAAGATTCTCAAGACAAACAAGGCAAGGAAATATCCTGTTTTTGAGAAGTTTTTGAGAATAGCTGTGTCCTTCTGCCTGAGGAGGCTGGGACAACTTTGTAATCAAACACAAAAGAGTGTTCACTCCTGAGTAGGCTGCCCTTCTTCCTCAGGTCACATTGATTACATTTTACATTATATCCTGACTTTAAGAAAGAAAAATTGGGAGGTCATACTTCCTGTTTTTCCTCAGTTGCCAACTTCTTAAAATGGGGCTTCTAGTGAGGTCTTTGAGACTGCTTTATGGTCCACACACAACTGTTTGCCACGTTAGGTACCAAGACCAAGATGGGTCACTGCTTGGCTCTCAGAGCTGAAAAACCTCATTGGAAACTGCTAAAAAGGTGCAGTTAAATAATTATCCCCATGATTTAATTCAAGCACTTAGTTTTAAAAGGTGAACAAATAAAGCCTCTTAACTTGCTACTTACCATGTTAAAGTTTGAATGAATTCCAATAAACCATTTTCTCCTTCTCTTCCTTTTCCATCTATGCCATTATCTGCCAAATGCAACTTCACTAACCAAGGACCAGTTTCCATCAGACCTTCAATTTTCTTCTTGATTCCTACAAGAAAATCAAAGTATTTTATTATTTTTAGACAATAGTTCCCCTGTTTGTCACCAGCTAAGCTGACTTTATTCTTTTAGCTTGTACTTTACTGGACTTGTGTGAGTAGGTACATTTGCAGTATAGTCAAGGAAATACTGTATATATAATTTTTAAAGTCCTCGTTTTATACTCAGTACATCCTTCCTTCTTTAGAACAAGAAGCCCAAAATTACTCTGCATGAAAGGAAATTCCATCTAAGATTTAGATTGTTGCCTTTACTTTGAAGAGGAAAATGATGTATCTAGAAATTTCCTGGAAGAAGATGAATGAGTTGCCCACTGATCTAGGGGAAGTGACAGTTCTTATGAAGGAATTCAGCCCTTTAAAGGAGCCTGAAAAGCTGTTACCTTTTTGAGCTTTAAAAGAGAAAATCTGAAGGAGAAAGAACCATCCTGCCTTTGTAGAATTCATGACTGGGCTCAGGGTTCCTGGGGTTGGTTCACGCTTGTCAGTCGACACAGCTTTTGTAGAGTCTATTGTCAGTGCTGGGAAACAGCATCAGGTCCACATTTAATTTATGTCAGTTCAAGTTTAGGAGTTTGGCAAAGAAAAATACAGGAAGGGAATGGAGGAAAAGAAATAATCACAGGCATAATGAGGGTTCATCCACTCAGTAAGTGTGAGATGGGAAATCGGAATTGGCAGTCCCAAGTTCAAACCTTTTTCTGGGGGCCTACAAGTGTTTAGAGTTATATGTGCCCCCTAAACACTAACCAACTACTTCATCTGGACCCAACTGAAGAAAGACCAAGTGATCTGTTCCAAAACTGGGGAAGAAACTGTGTGGGACTTAGAGATAATATGCCTAGATATTGTAATGTATGGGCAAATTATGGAATCTTAAAGGATCATTTAACTATACACTAATTTTGTCCACAATGTCCACCATCGAGAGCATAACCCTGGAGCTAGACAAGACTTGAATTCCTTCAGCATTTAACAAATATTTTCGAGCTCCTATTATGTGTCAGGCAGTGGTGTAGGTGCCAGGGACCCAACGGAGAACAAAAGAGACAAAAATCCCTGCCCTTATGAAGCTGACATTAAGTGAATGGTAACTAGCGTGGTTAGAGCAAGGAAGAGAACAGAGTCAAGGATAATCAAGCATAAGTTTTCAAGCCTGGAGGGAAAACTTGCTTTTCAGGAAAAGGAGATAAATTTGGACATCAGGCCTTCCTAGGTTGCCAGTTGGGGAAAAAGAGTAGAAAGTATGCTTTTAAAAAAAAGGATTTGGTTGGTTTCTTTGGACATGAATCTAATCTGCTGGGTTGTTGGATGAAACAGACAGGATTGGCTGGGCGTGGTGGCTCACGCCTGTAATCCCAGCACTTTGGGAGGCCAAGAAGGGCAGATCACTTGAGGTCAGGAGTTTGAGACCAGCCTGGCCAACATGGTGAAACCCATCTCTACTAAAAATGCAAAAATTAGCCGGGTGTTGGGGCATGTGCCGGTAGTTCCAGCTACTTGGGAGGCTGAGGCAGGAGAATTGCTTGAACCTGGGAGGCAAACGTTGCAGTGAGCTGAGATTGCACCACTGCATAGCCTGGATGACAGAGCAAGACTCTGTCTTGAAAAAAAAAAAAAAAAAAAGGAAATAGGAAGGATTTATTTTCCTTTAGAACACAGTTGGAGGGATGAACACTGGCCCATCTTTTGGTTTTATTAGGGGTAAGCCTAACTTGTCTAAATCTCATTCATCCTTACATCTAAGTAAGGCATGGGAATGATAGCAAATGACAGCTGTCATGAATGATATAACAGTGCTACATTATTCACACTAGAATAGTATCTGGCACATGGTAGGTATTTAATAAATGTTTGTTCAATGAATCAATGAATCAATGACTAATAGAGTGTAAACTGCAATCATGTTATGGAAACTTTATCTCACTGTTCAGTGCTTTTCCAAGTACAGTGTTTCTAATAATGCCTTGAGACCACTCGTGAACAAGATGAAATATGATTTTTCTATTTGTAAAATCTCTTCACAGAGAAAAATGCATTTGAAAACGTAAGTTGACTGCCCAGAATGATGAATGATGTGGATACTGATCACATGTGGCATCCATTTCTTTTTGTCTCCTTCTGGCATGATAGAAAGCAGTGGTGACCAATAGGGCCGAGGCTGAAAGCCAAAAGCTAAATTCCTTTACAGCTGCTCAGCTTTGCAAGGAAATACGTCATCTTAGCCAGTCTACATCCCTAACTTAGCCAGTGTGGCACAAACGTGTGCCCTTGGAGAGGAAGGGACTTCCAGGCCTGTGATTGGCCTGGTCTAATGTGTACTCCCATGGGAAAAACAATCAAAGTCTCCCTCCAGCTGATGATAAGAGAGGTCACAATGTCATCTCTGCCCATGAAAAATAACCAGTTTGGAAAATGCTAGTCAAAACCACTCTCCAGAATTTAGACCTCTAATGAGTTACGGTGGCCCTGCTAGATAATAGGAAGGCTGGCATTGCTCAGTACAGGAACTTCCTGCTCCAGGGCTTTAACCAAAGTTCAAGCAAAACTGGATTCTTTTCCCTAGGTTGAAAACAAATTCCTTGGAGTAAGGGTGGGTATGTGCTCAGGCCTTGGTAATACTTGATACACCCCAGCTGTATTCACCGTAACCCTTTTTTACCTAATCTTACATTTCTTTACTTTGAAACAAAAACAGGCTCACCAACAATGACCATTTTAATTTACCCCCTCTGTCTGGGAGAATTTAGCAGTGGCATAGCTATGCCTGGTTGTGCCCAAGAGGCAGGGTGGTGTAGTGAGATGTGCGGAATCTCCAGGTTTAAAACCTCTCCGGAAAATGCTATGAAACTCCTTGGAAAGTCACTTGGCTTCTCTGAATCTAAATTTCCTCTGGCAAAATAGAGATCATAATACCCATCTCTTAGAAGCATTGTGAGGACGGCTGGGAAGCATTGTGAAATAGTGGTGGTAGAGGCACGTAGGACACAGTTTTAGTGCCTCGCTTGCCAGCATTATCTCTGGATTTCATACGTCACTGAAACACTGAAATGGGAGCAACCTGGTGAAGAAACTTCATGTGCAAGGGTCCTTCCTTCTACCACTGTCTCCCTGAGGATCAGGAGGACAATGGCACTCCTTCCCTGGCAGCCACTCCACAGATCTAGTATGGACCCACCCAGCCTTGTGCTTCCTCTTATTTTCTCTTTGGTCAATTGCCAAGCTTCCCCAGGTGTCCTGGACTTGAGAATCTTTCTCACCACTCTCTTTGAACTGGCTACTAGGTCCTGTCAATTCTCTTCCTTCTAAATATATCAAGACTCCATCTTTCTATCACTGCAGCCTCACTTTATCTTCTCTTGCCTGAACCAGTGTAAAAGCTTCCTGCTTTTCCTACCACTCCCCTCTCATCCCTGACTCCCGACACCGCTCCAGAATCCTGCTAAGCTAGTGCAGTTGTCCTCTTCCTTCAGTGGACCTCGTCAGACACGATGAGAAGCCCTCTGACATTGATGAGAACTGGGAGATTGTGGATAGACTATGCCTGACAGTGGAGGAGAAGATAATCACCAGGACAGAGGGTAACACTGATGACTTGCTCATTGGTGGAAATGCCTCCTCTGAAGGCCCCAAGGGCAAAGGTATCCAAAGCACCCAAAGTCATCTATTGGTGTTGATATTGTCATGAACCATCACTTGCAGGAAACCAGCTTCACAAAGGATGCCTACAAGTACATCAGCGGGGCAAGGTGGTTCATGCCTGTAATTCCAGCACTTTGGGAGGCTGAGGTGAGAGGATCATTTAAGCCTATCAGTTTGAGACCAGCATGAGCAACATGAAGAGACCCGGTCTGTACAAAAAAAAAAATTAGCTGGCCATGGTGGTCACATCTGTGGTCCCAGGCTGAGGTGGGTGGATTGCTTGAGGCCAGGAGGTCAAGGCTGCAGTGAGTCATGATCACACCACTGCACTCCAGCCTGGGCCACAGAGTGAGATCCTATCTCAAGAAGAAAACAAAAAAAAAGAAGTACATTAAAGACGACAGGAAATCAATGAAAGGCGAACTTGAAGAAGAGAGATCAGAAATAGTAAAACCTTTTATGGTAGGACTGCAGAATACATCAAGCACATCCTTGCTAATTTCAAAAACTACCAGTTCTTTTTTGATGAAAATATGAATCCTGATGGCATGGTTGCTCTACTGAACTACCGTGAGGATGGTGTGACCCTGTATATGATTTTCTTTAACAATGGTTTAGAAATGGGTAAATATTAACAGATTTGGCAATTACTTTGAATATATCACCTATCATCATAAATGGCTGCTGCTTGCCATCCACAAAACACCAGGTCTTAAGATAAATGGGCCCTTCATTTATTTTGAGTGTGATTTATGTGGAGTGAAGGCCTTGTTTTTTTAAGAAAAAAAAAAAAAAACATGTCACATAGGTTGTCTAAAAATAAAATACATTTGAACTTAAAAAAAAAAAAGCCCATAACTAGTCTCCTATCCTCTAACTATTCCTCTCTCTAAAGCACATTCTGCAAAACTGCCAAAGATGCTTTTCAAAAACCTTGTTCTCACTATGCTACTGTCCTGCTTCAAAACCATCATGTCTCCCCCTTTGCACACAGGAGAAAATCTAACTCCTGAACTCAGCATTCATGGCTTTCAGTCACGTGGGTCCACTGGCCTCTTCAGTCACATTTCCAGCCTCTTTCCCAATGACTGCTCTATGGCAAAAGTCACCCCTCCAGATGCCTAATACGACAGGCACCTTCCTCCTGTGAGCCTTTTTTCATGTGGTCTGACTGCGTGGAACCTCCTCTCCTAACACAGCTGACAAACCTCTTCTCATTTCTTCCAAGGAGAGCCCTGTTTCCTAAATGGGCCAGTACTCAAAGGTCAGGTGTAAATTTTCATGGAACCAGCATCCCCAGAGAGGCTCTCCATATCCTTCACTTGCTGGCCTCTTCTGGGACCGCCAGAACAGGTAGGCATCCTACATTCTGGGGGGCATCAGATTAACCACTACTCAAATGTTCATCTGTGGATGCCAGGCCCTGGTAGACCTTCTCCTAGTGGTTGAATTATTTTTTCAACTTGTTAAAAATAGCTTCTTTCCATCGAAAAGGAACGTGTGTAATTTCCTGTGTAAGTCCTAGTTTTATAAACCAGAACATAAACTGTTTGCTTGATTATAGGACTTAAGAAGGCAAAATGTAGTGTTTGATGATTCACACCTTGGGCCTTGGGACCTTTCTATAAAGGTTTCCATTGTTTAGCTGTCACCCCAGGATGAAGCCCCAAATAAAATAATTGCAGGATTATAACTGGTAACTTCCTGTTTTGGAACTAATAAAGCTGTTTTGAAGATTACATCTTGACTTTTGAACTTGGTCTTTGCATTCCTTAATGCCACTGGTATTTCTGTGGACTGTGGCTATGATATAAGCAACAATGCCTTATTTGGGAAAGTGTATTTGCCACTTGGGTGGCATGGTACTGTAGTAAAGTTCTGATCAATCCCAAGTTTGTGGACATACCATTTCATGGTTGGATTTTTGCCCCATGTACATGCCTAAGTCACTTACTGGCTCTCCCTGTCCTAAATCCTCCAAAATTGAAACAGCCCTGGAGGTTGTCTGTGGGGCTTGGGCTGGGAATGAACAGGCACAGGATACCCCAAGTCCTCACTGGGTCTTTCAAGAACTTTGGGGGCCTTGAGGCAACAAGGCAGCACTGGCTGAATAGGGCTCAGAGAAACCATCTAAACTGAGGGTGGCTATTCCTGACAACCTTACAGTGACTTCCAATCTTCAGCTATCTTTTGGCTCTTTGTGGACCTCGCAGGTTTGTGACTAGGCATAGACCAAGCCAGACATCATCCACTTGAGCACCGATCAACTTCCAGGCCCACGATTCCTAGTTCCTGTATCCCCATGGTACAGAGAGCCATGGGGCTCAGAGGTGGCTTCCCTCAGTATAGAAGAAGAAAGTATACAAGACAGTACAGAAGAAGACAGAGAAGCCAGAATGGAAATGGGACTGAGTCTTGTCTGTTCTGTGGTTTTCAGGGCAGAGAAGAGGCATCTCAGAGACTCGGTCTGCTCTCTGATTTTCTTCATTGTGCAAAATAAATCAGGAGCAGACAGTCTGATTTTTTCAAGTCCAAAACAGTGATTCTCAAAGTGTGATCCTCGGACCAGCAGCATCAGCACCCTGGGAACTGGATAGAAATGCACACTGTCCAGCTTCACTCAGACCTACTTACTCAGAACCTGAGGGGTGGCGCCCAGCAATCTGTGTTTTAACAAGCCCTCTGGGTACCTCTGAGGCTGCTCAAATTTGAGGACCCTTGTTTTAATAACTCTTCATCTTCAGGGGTGCACTGAGGCAAGACTGATTTGGACAAAAATCTTTAACTCCTGCAAACATAGAAAGAAGGTATTTTGCTTCCTTTATTAACTTATAAATGGTTGCTCAATGTAAAGCTGTCAAGTTCTTGTATTGCTCTAAATGTTCTTATCACTCCAAATGAGAGGAATAATAATAGGCACAGGTTTCCTAATGCAGGCTTTGCCTCGATGGCATTGTGGGGACAACTTTCCAAGCAGCAGGCCAAAAGCCTCTTGTCCACAAAGAGGCCGGCATGGAAATTGTGTGACTGTTTCCAGTTAGAGCCAAATGGAAACCATCTGGACTTGTCACCCAGGAGGCTGATGTAGATCAATCTGAATCTTTACTTTGAAACAAGTAGAACTCTTCTGCCAAAGATCAAACTCACCCCCCAAACACTTTATGATAGCAAAAACAGTTGTCAAATGTGGAAAGCTGTTGTTGAATTTGCTTTGTAAACTCTGGAAAGCATGACACTAGTCTGCCCTGAAAGGAAGCTATAAAATAAGTATAATATTAGATACAAAAGGATTTGAGGCAAAGAATTCCTTGGGAAACAAAAGACTTTAATGGCTCCCAATGTCTACTAGGTTAAGTACAAACTTTCCACCTGACATGCAAATTCTTCCTTACTATGACCCTCCCCTCTTGCCAAGGGCCGCCCTCCTCTCATCCTCTTGTTCTACCTAAACCTGTAGGCTCATGGCGTGCATTAAGGCCCTTCTTCCTCACTTAAGTCCTTCCTCACCTAAGTCTTTCCTTTGAAAAAAAAATTTTTTTTATTTCCATAGATTATTGGGGAATAGGTGGTGTTTGGTTACATGAGTAAGTTATTTAGTGGTGATGTGTGAGATTTTGCTGCACCCATCACCTGAGCAGTATACACCGAATCCTATTTGTAGTCTTTTATCCCTCACCCTCCTCCCAGCCTTTCCGCCAAGTCTCCAAAGTCCATTGTGTCATTCTTTTTTTTTTTTTTTTTTGAGATGGAGTTTTGCTTTTGTTGCCCACGCTGGAGTGCAATGGTGCGATCTCGGCTTACCGAAACCTCTACCTCCTGGGTTCAAGTGATTCTCCTGCCTCAGCCTCCTGAGTAGCTGGGATTACAGGCATGCACCACCATGCCCAGTTAATTTTTTGTATTTTTAGTAGAGACAGGGTTTCTCCATGTTGGTCAGGCTGGTCTTGAACTCCCAACCTCAGGTGATCCGTCCCCCTCAGGCTCCCAAAGTGCTGGGATTACAGGGGTGAGCCACCGCGCCCGGCCCATTGTGTCATTCTTATGCCTTTGCATCCTCATACTTAGCTCCCACTTATGACTGAGAACATACGATGTTTGGTTTTCCATTCCTGAGTTACTTCGCTTAGAATAATAGTCTCCAATCTCATCCAGGTCGCTGTGAATGCCATTAATTCATTCCTTTTTATAGCTGAGTAGTATTCCATCATATATATACACCACAGTTTCTTTATCCCTTCATTAATTGATGGGCATTTGGGTTGGTTCCACGTTTTTGCAATTGCGAATTGTGCTGCTATAAACATGCGTGTGCAAGCATCTTTTTCGTATAATGACTTCTTTTCCTCTGGGTAGATACCCAGTAGTGGGATTACTGGATCAAATGGTAGTTCTATTTTTAGTTCTTTAAGGAATCTCCACACTGTTTTCCATAGTGATTGTACTCATTTACATTCCCACCAGCAGTGTAGGAGTGTTCCCTGTTCACTGCATCCACACAAACATCTATTACTTTTTTATTATTACCATTCTTGCTGGAGTAAGGTGGTATTGCATTGTGGTTTTGATCTGCATTTCCCTGATCATTACTGATGTTGAGCATTTTTTCATATGTCTGTTGGCCATTTGTAGATCTTCTTTTGATAATGTCTATTCATGTTCTTAGCCCACTTTTTGATGGGATTGTTTATTTTTTTCTTGTTGATTTGTTTGAGTTCATTGTAGATTCTGGATATTAGTTCTTTGTCAGATGTATAGATTGTGAAGATTTTTTCCCACTCTATGGGTTGCTTGTTTACTCTGCTGACTGTCCCTTTTGCCGTGCAAAAGCTCTTAAGCTTAATTAAGTCCCAGCTATTTCTCTTTGTTTTCATTGCTTTGCTTTTGGGTTCTTGGTTATGAAATCCTTGCCTAAGCCAATGTCTAGAAGGTTTTCCCAATGTTATCTTCTAGAATTTTTATAGTTTCAGGTCTTAGATTTCAGTCCTTAATCCATCTTGAGTTGATTTTTGTAGAAGGTGAGAGATGAGGATGCAGTTTCATTCTGCCACATGTGGCTAGCCAATTATCCCAGCACCATTTGTTGAAAAGGGTGTCCTTTCCCCACTTTATGTTTTTGTTTGCTTTCTTGAAGATCAGTTGGCTGTAAGTATTTGAGTTTATTTCTGGGTTCTCTATTCTGTTCCATTGGTCTATGTGTCTATTTTATACCAGTCAGGGCTGTTTTGGTAGCTATGGCCTTATAGTATAGTTTGAAATCAGGCCGGGTGCTGTGGCTCACGCCTGTAATCCCAGCACTTTGGGAAGCCAAGGCGGGCAGATCACCTGAGATCAGGAGTTTGAGACCAGCCTGACAAACATGGTGAAACTCCATCTTTACTAAAATACAAAAATTAGCCGGGCATGGTGGCAGGCGCCTGTAGTCCCAGCTACTTGGGAGACTGAGGCAGGAGAATCACTTGAACCCAGGAGGCAGAGGTTGCGGTGAGCCGAGATCACACCACTGCACTCCAGCCTGGGTGACAGAGCAAGATGCCATCACAAAAAAAAAGAAAAAAGAAATCAGATAATGTGATGCCTCCAGATTTGTTCTTTTTGCTTAGCCTTGCTTTGGCTATGCAGGCTCTTTTTGGTTCCATATGAATTTTGTACTTGATTTTTCGAATTCTGTGATGGTATTTTGATGGGAATTGCGTTGAATTTGTAGATTGCTTTTGGCAGTAGTCATTTTCACAATATTGATTCTACCCATCCATGAGCATGGGATGTGTTTCCATTTGTTTGTGTCATCTGTGATCTCTTTCAGCAGTGTTTTGTAGTTTTCCTTGTAGAGGTCTTTTGCCTCCTTGGTTAGGTATATTCCTAAGCATTTAATTTTTTTTTACAGCTATTGTAAAAGGGGTTGGGTTCTTGATTTGATTCTCAGCTTGGTAGCTATTGGTGTACAGAAGAGCTACTGATTTGCGTACATTAATTTTGTATCTGGAAACTTTGCTGAATTCTTTTATCAGTTCTAGGAGCTTTCTGGAGGAGTCTGTAGGGTTTTCTAGGTAAACAATGATATCATCAGCAAACAGCGATAGTTTAACTTCCTCTTTACCAATTTGGATGCCCTTTATTTCTTTCTCTTGTCTGATTGCTCTGGCTAGGACTTCCAGTACTATATTGAAAAGGAATGGTGAGAGTGGGCATCCTTTTCTTGTGCCAGTTTTCAGAGGGAATGCTTTCAACTTTTTCCCATTCAGCATTAGGTCAGCTGTGGGTCTGTCATAGATGGCTTTTATTATGTTGACGTATGTCCCTTGTATGCTGACCTTGCTGAGAGTTTTAATCATAAAGCGATGCTGGATTTTGTCAAATGCTTTTTCTGCCTCTATTGAGATGATCATGTGATTTTTGTTTTTAATTCTGTTTATGTGATGTATCACATTTATTGACTTGCATATGTTAAACCATCCCTGCATCCCTGGTATGAAACTCACTTGATCATGGTGGATTATCTTTTTGATATGTTATTGGATTCAGTTAGCTAGTATTTTGTTAAGGATTTTAGCACCTATGTTCATCAGGGATATTGGTCTGTAGTTTTCTATTTTGGTTATGTCCTTTCCTGGTTTTGGTATTTGGGTGATACTGGCTTCATAAAATGATTTAGGGAGGTGTTAGAGACAAACCGCCCCAAAAAAGCTTCTTGGTATCGCCAACATCCCTCCCCTTCCCCCAAACCTTTTTATATTTCTAAGCCCTTATCTAGGCAGCACAGTGAAGCCAGCAGACTTTACCTATCAGGCCTTACTGCTATAAAGCAAACCCCAATTACAAACCATCCAGACTGCACAAGGGGAGGTCACGGAAAGCACAAACAAACTTTACCTACACCCTTGGTACCATAAACGTCACAAGGTGATATGTGGCAGAGTTGACCAACAAACAACCCCAGGGTCTCTCTCCCCCATATAAACCCTTCATTTTGTAAGCTCAGGGCTGCCTCCTCTGTCTGTAATGGAGCAGCCAGCAGGTTCAATAAACTTACTCGCCTGAACTTGGGTCTCTCTCTCTTGTCCTTTCTCTCAGCTGACCTTACATTCTGGTGCCAAAACCCGGGAAGGGGATAGATGCTGGCTGGGACTCTCTTTCTCCCTTTCTCTCTCTCTCTCCCCTATCACCCCTCTCCAAACCAACTTCCCCTTTCCTGAACCTGCCGAAGACCCAGAGACTCTCCTAGAATCTCCCATTGCTGGCAACCTCATCCACCATCAAAGCCTCCGCCAGGGTGAGTGAAAAAGAGACTGTTACCATTCCCGGAACCCTTGACCATCCGTGTCTCTGTTTCCAAAAGACCCAGCGCTGGGCCAAGGGTTTCCTCTGGCCTCCGTGCCTCTGGTTCCTCCGTTTCAGGGACGCCTGACTTGGCGATTACCTCCTCTGTTCCAGACAAGTTCCACGGGAAAGGGGACGCCCTCTCCTGCCATCCTTGTCACCAGCAGTCTCTTTTTCCTCTACCCCAGCCCCCTTCCATTCACTGTGAGAGCCTCTCAGTCTACCCCTTCCAAGACTACCCTCCTTAGGTGTCTCCTCCGCAGTCTCAAAGCTCTTGGCCTCCGTTCAGAAATCCGCCCTAAAAGGCTTATTTTTTACTGTAATACTGCATGGCCTTAATACAAATTGGACCGTGGCTCCTAATGTCCCGAAAATGGCACTTTCTATTCCGACGTGCTCAAAAACTTAGACAACTTTTGCCATTGCAATGGGAAATGGTCTGAAATTCCTTATGTTCAGGATTTCTTCACCATCCATAGCCGCCCTTCCCTCTGTCAGTCCTGTTTTGCTTTCCAAATTCTCCTCGCCCTCTCCAAACCTGACTCGCCTCCTGCCCCCACTCCCACAGCCCCAGCCGATGATTCCTCTTCCTTTGACCCCGCCGATATTCCCCCTCCCCAACAGCATCATAATCCTCCACCATATGTCCCCACTCCAGCTCTACCCCTCTCTCCCCCTCTCTCTCCCTCTCTCTAACCACCCCGCTTCTGACTCTGAGTCCTCTCCGTCTCTACCCCTCACCCGTTCTCAGGCCCAACATGCTCGGCAACCAGCTCCCTTGCTTCCTCTCTGGGAAGTAGCAAGAGCTGAAGGTATTGATAAAATTCGTGCTCCCTTTTCCCTCACTGATCTCTCTCTAATTAACAAAAGAGTTCATTTCCAGAGGACCCTGCCTCTTATATTAGGGAGTTTCAGTACCTTACCCAGTCTTATGAACTAACCTGGCATGACCTCTATGTTATCCTCTCTTCCACCCTCACCCCAGAAGACCTGGACTGTATCAGGACCCTAGCTCAGGCACATGCTGATACCATATCACCAGGCTCCTGCCCAGCCTACTGGTGCAAAGGCAGTCCCCAGCCAAAACCACCAATATTCAGCGCAAGATTCAGAAGGTTGACAATGGCCCTCAAACCCCACCTTCTTAATTTAGCCTTTAAAGTCTTTAACAATCATGATGAGGAAAAAAAAGGCAAAAATAGGCAGAGTTTCAAATGCTTACCTCTGTCATCTGGGGCCCTGCAGGCCCATGGGGCCGCAGCTCCACACGGAAACCTCCTAGCAATCCACCTCCACCTGGCACCTGTTTCAAGTGTGGCAGTGAAGGCCGCTAGTCCAGACAATGCCCTAACCCAGGTAAGCCCACCAGGCTGTGCCCCCTCTGTGAAAGACCCCACTGGAAGTTGGACTGTGAGCAACCCCCACAAGGACCACCCCCATCCCTTCCTGAGCTGGCCAAAACCTGCTACTTGGATCTCATCGGCCTTGCCGCTGAAGACTGATGGTGTCCTGGAACAGACACCCTGGCAACTACCATCACTTCATCCGAGTCAAGGGTAACCCTGATGGTGGCAGGTAGGCTAGTATGTTTTTTCTAATTAATGCCGGGACAACCTACTCTGCTTTACCTAATTTTTCAGGACCCACTGAGTCCTCCCAGCTCTCTGTTACAGGAATTGATGGACAAGTCTCCAAACCCCGAGCCCCCCACCACCCTTCTGCTCCCTGCACACCTTTTCCTTCACTCACTCTTTCTTAGTCCTGCCCTCATGCCCAACTCCATTCCTAGGCAGAGACATCCTTTCAAAACTCCACGCTACTCTCCACCTCCATGGTGACCTACTTAGAAATTCAACTTTCCCCTGAGGCCTGGGCTATGAGGCCAGCCCAAGCAGCATTAATAGATCATCTACCCGCTCCCTCCTCCAAAAGCAAAATCCTTTCCTTCTTAGGATTAGCAGCCTTCTTTAAAATATGGATTCCCAACTGTGTTTCCTAGTTCGCCCCCTCTATAAAGCGGCCAAAGGCCCTCTCAATAAACCCCTAAATCCCTCACATAACATACTCCCCAGCTTCCACAAACTCCAAACCGCTCTTGTCACTACACCAGCTCTGTCCTTACCTGATATCTCCCAACCTTTCACTATCTGTACTGCCAAAAGCTGAGGAACAGCCCTCGGTGTCTTAGGACAACAAAAAAGAAATCCCCCTTTCTTCGCTCCCTGTAGCCTACCTCTCCAAATGGTTAAACAACACAGGTGGAGGATGGCCAACCTGTCTTAAAAGGCTAGCAGCAGCGGCCACTTTAACTCTAAAAAGCAAAAAACTAACATGCAGTCAAAATATCACCGTTTACAGTCCTCATAATATACAGGATCTCCTCTCCCCCTGAGCGTTAGGCTCCCTTCCTCCTTCCCAAATACAATTACTCCATGCTCTCTTTATCAAAAATCCTAAATTCAGTCTTGCCAACAGTGCTCCCCTCAACGCAGCATCCTTACTCCCTGTGTCTTCTTCCCCTCCTACTCATTCTTACCCTGACATCCTAGATCACCTGCAGCCACACTTTCCAAACATTTCCTCCGAGCCTCTCACCAACCCTGATGACCAGCTATTTATAGATGGCTCCTCTTCTGGGCCCACTGGCCCTCCGAAAATTGTTGGGTATGCGGTTGTTTCCCTTAACTGAGTAATTGAAGCTAAGCCCCTACCTCCAGGAACCTCCTCTCAGAAAACAGAACTCATAGCTCTCACCAGAGCCCTAACCCTCTCCAAAGGCAAACGAGTCAACATTTACACAGACTCCAAATATGCATATCACATTCTTCATTCCCACACCGCCATCTGGCATGAGAGAGGATTTCTTACTGCCAAAGGGACCCCCATCACTAATGGCCCCCTTATTTACCAACTCCTTCAGGCCGCACACCTCCTAACTGAAGTGGGAGTTATGCACTGTCGGGGACATCAAACAGGAACAGATAAAATCTCAAGAGGGTACAGAAAGGCTGATAAAGCAGCAAAAGAAGCCTCCCTTTTTTCCGCTCCTGCCTCCCTCCTCCTCATTACCCCTGCAATCCAACCTCAATACGCCCCCACTGAAATCGCCTCATTACTACAACAAGGAGCCTTCCTCCAGGGGGGCTGGAGAGTTAAGGACCAGAAGCTAGTCCTATCCCAGTGCCAAACCGACAGAATCCTGACATCTCTCCACCAATCCTTCCATATTAATGCACGTCCCCCATATCTCCTCCTCCACCCATATTTCTTCTCCCCTCACCTATTCACCTCACTAAAAAACGTAACTTCAAACTGACATATATGCTCTGCCGCCTCTTCTCAAGGAGGTCTCCATTCCCCATCTATTATACTACTTACCCTATTGTTTACAGTAAAATTATATAGTGTAACTCCTTCCAGTTGGAATACCAGCCAAAAAGTCTCCCTCACTTTAGCCTTCTGCCTAATCGTTATCCTTATAGCAAAAATCACAATCGCTAACAAACAAGCATTCCCACATCCTCCCTAGATGCCCTGCTTTTGTCTGTCCTGCCACTTCACTCTCTTCCTTCACGCCTCTCACAGAATATTTCCTGGTTCCACCCATGGAACAACACTCTGGAAGCCTTTTTCGAGTGGATAACCGAACTTTTCCTCCAAGGCTCTCTCTATGGCTTCATTCCGGACAAAATCAAACTGTTTACTTTTCTGCTCACTTTCTGCCTTTCTAACCTGTCCCATAATTAATACTCCAACCCTTCTTTCAGCCCAACCAATACCTATGACCCCTAAACACCTATACAGAAACTAAAAAACTCCAGTTCCTCCCTGGCAAGAGACTTCTGGTTCTGCGTATCCCTCCACTCCACAACATACAATATAATCCCTGCCTCAGCCTATAACTGAACTTCCACCCAAGTAACCTACCATCCTAAAATCCTCATTAACAGCCCCCTCAAACTCAACATACAGGCATTAACAAAAATCTCCCCCCAGTTAGCTAGCGAGTTTGGTCCGGCGGTTACAACTTTACATCCCTACTTACGCAACCTATCCCCAACCTATCCCCCTGCCACAGCTGTAATAAAACCCTTATTGGGAGCCATAACAACCCACACAATCTTATCTTATCCAGCATCACTGTGCGTCCAACGACATCTACCCTCTGGCAGTCCCCTGAGTCACCTAAATTCCAAACTGTGAAACTATACCTTACAACTCAAACCTTCCACCAAACATACTACTCTCAAAGCTGCCAACAATAAAGACAGGCTTCCTTTCTCCAGCCCCCCAGCCCTTAACACCTCCCACCTCATTAACAAGAATTCAGAGTACTGCAATGGCCAACGTCTCCCCTGTTTATCCCTCTTCCCTTGGCTCCCCTCTCCATGCACCATCCCTGCACCCACCACCCGCAACTGTCTCCTTATCCCAACATCCAGCCACACTCCCACATGAATCTTAGTAAACACAAAACGCTTCCTCTCACACTGGGAAAAACAGCCCAACAGCCTCCCAGCCCAAACCAAACACCCCTTTACAACCACTTACAGCAGCAGCCCTAGCCGGGACCCTAGAAGTATGGATGCATGAAAATAACAAAACAGTACATCTTTTCAGCATATGCAACAAGTTCTGTCTACCAAGCCAAGGCAGACTTTTCCTCTGTGGTACCTCAACTTATATTTGCCTCCCCTCTAACTGGAGAGGCACCTGCACCCTGGTTTTCCTCAGTCCAAAAATCAACACTGCCCCAGGAGACCAGCCCCTACCAATCCCAGTTAATACCCCTATCTGACACCGCCATGCTATATAACTCACACCTCTGTTAGTAGCCCTCGGAATAACTACAGAAGTTGGAACTGTGATTGCGAGATTAGCCACCTCCGTTTTCTATTACCAATCCCTTTCCAAAGACCTCACAAATAACTTGGCAGACATAGCCAAATCCATTACAACTCTCCAATCACAAATAGATTCTTTAGCAGTGGTAGTTCTTCAAAACCACAGAGGCTTAAACCTACTCACAGCCAAAAAAGGAGGATTCTACCTTTTTCTAGATAAACAGTGTTGCTTTTATCTTAATCAATCTGGCTTAGTACAAGATGCTGTAAAAAGACTAAAGGACTGAACACAAAAAATTAAGAAAAATGTCCCCCAGTGGCCAGCATGGCCCTCCTGGTCCTTTAGTACCTGGTTTCCATGGCTAACGCCCCTCCTAGGCCCAGCCATAACCATTCTTCTCTTTCCAGCATTCAGTTCAAGTCTCCTATGACTTCTAACCCAGTTTTTACAGGACCGTATCAGAGCCTTCACCCGCTGGACAATATAAAATATGATGCTGCTCCAGGAATACCAACAGCTCCAAGAACAGCAGTACCTACCGTCCAGCCTTTCCCCATAACCGTCACCCCTTCCCAGCAGGAAGTAGCCAAACGACAATGGCGTCCCTCTTCTATTACCTATTAAAAGGCTGGAATGTTAGAGACAAACTGCCCCAAAAAAAGCTTCTTGGTATTGCCAACACCAATCCCCTCCCCACAAGCCTTTTTACATTTCTAAGCCCTTATCTAGGCACCACGGTGAAGCCAGCAGACTTTACCTATCAGGTCTTACTGCTATAAAGCAAACCCCAGTTACAAACCATCCGGACCACATAGCGGGAGGTCATGGAAAGCATAAACAAACTTTACCTACACCCTCCGGTACCATAAACATCACAAGGTGATATGTGGCAGAGTTAACCAACAAACAACCCCAGGGTTTCTCTCCCCCATATAAACCCATCATTTTGTAAGCTCAGGGCTGCCTCCTCCGTCTGTAATGGAGTATTAGTAGCTAAAAGGACTGTTGTAACTTGGGCCTTGTCAGGCCTCTGAGCCCAAGCTACCCAAATCCTATAAAACTGTCCCACCTCTAACTCCCTTTACTGACTCTCTTTTCAGACTCAACCCACCAGCACCCAGATGATTAAAAAGCTTTATTGCTCACACAAAGCCTGTTGGTGGTCTCTTCACACAAACGCACATGACATTTGGTGACTCAGATCAGGGGACCACCCTTGGGAGATCAATCCCCTGTCCTCCTGCTCTTTGCTCCATGAGAAAGATCCACCTACGACCTCGGGTCCTCAGACCAACCAGCCCAAGGAACATCTCACCAATTTTAAATCGGGTAAGCAGCCTCTTTTTATTCTCTTCTCCAACCTGTCTCACTATCCCTCAACCTCTTTCTCCTTTCAATTTTGGCACCACCCTTCCATCTGTCCCTTCCCTTAATTTCAGTTCCTTTCCATTTCTGGTAGAGACAGAGGAGACACATTTTAGCTGTGAACTCTGGCGTCAGTCACCGACTCTGGAAGACAGTCTTCCCTTGGTGTTTAATCACTGCAGGGATGCCTGCTTGATTATTCACCCACATTTCAGAGGTGTCTGATCACTGTGGGGATGCCTGCCTTTATCCTTCACCTTGGTGGAAAGCACCACCTCCCCTGGGGGCAAGTACCCCCACCCTCCGTGTCTCTACCCTCTCTTTTCTCTGGGCTTGCCTCCTTCACTATGGGCAACCTTCCATCCTCCATTCCTCCTTCTTCTCCCTTAGCCTGTGTTCTCAAGAACTTAAAACCTCTTCAACTCACACCTGACCTAAAACCTAAATGCCTTATTTTCTTCTACAATACCACTTGACTCCAATACAAACTTGACAATGACTCCAAATAGCTAGAAAATGGCACTTTCAATTTCTCCATCCTACAAGATCTAGATAATTCTTGTCGTAAAATGGGCAAATGGTCTGAAGTGCCTGATGTCCAGGCATTCTTTTATACGTCAGCTCCTCCCTAGTCTCTGTTGCCAATGCGACTCATCCCAAATCTTCCTTCTTTCCCTCCCTCCTGTCCCTTCAGTCCCAACCCCAAGCGTTACTGAGTCTTTTCAATTTTCCTTTTCTACGGACCCATCTGACCTCTTCCCTCCTCCCCAGACTGCTCCTTGCCAGGCCGAGCCAGGTCCCAATTCTTCCTCAGCCTCCACTCCCTGACCCTATAATCCTTTTATCACCACCCCTCCTCACACCCTGTCTGGCTTACAGTTTCATTCCATGACTAGCCCTCCCCGACCTGCCCAACAATTTCCTCTTAAAGAGGTAGCTGGAGCTGAAGGCATAGTCAAGGTTAATGCTCCTTTTTCTTTATCCGACCTCTCCCAAATCAGTTAACATTTAGGCTCTTTTTCATCAAATATAAAAACCCAGCCCAGTTCATGGCCCATTTGGCAACAGCCCTTGGACCCTTTACCGCCCTAGACCCAGAAGGGCCAAAAGGCCATCTTATTCTCAATATACATTTTATTACCCAATCTGCTTTTGACATTAGAAAAAGCTCTAAAAATTAGATTCCAGCCCTCAAACCCCATAACAGGACTTAATTAACCTCGCTTTCAAGGTGTACAATAATAGAGAAGAGTTGCAATTACTTGCCTCCGCTGTGAGAGAAACCCCAGCCACATCTCCAGCACAGAAGAACTTCAAAATGCCTGAACTGCAGCGGCCAGGCATTCCTCCAGGACCTCCTCCCCCAGGATCTTGCTTCAAGTGCTGGAAATCTGGCCACTGGGCCAAGGAATGCCCACAGCCTGGGATTCCTCCTAAGCCATGTCCCATCTGTGTGGGACCCCACTGGAAATCAGACTGTCCAACTCACCCGGCAGCCACTCCCAGAGCCCCTGGAACTCTGGCCCAAAGCTCTCTGACTAACTCCTTCCCAGATCTTCTAGGCTTAGTGGCTGAAGACTGATGCTGCCTGATTACCTAAAAATCCTCCTGGACCATCATGGATAGCTCTTACAGTGGAGGGTAAGTCCGTCCCCTTCTTAATTAATACAGAGGCTACCCACTCCACATTACCTTCTTTTCAAGGGCCTGTTTCCCTTGCCTCCATAACTGTTGTGGGTATTGACGGCCAGGCTTCTAAGCCTCTTAAAACTCCCCAACTCTGATGCCAACTTGGACAGCATTCTTTTATGCACTTCTTTTTAATTATCCCCACCTGCCCAGCTCCCTTATCAGGTTGAGACATTTTACCTAAATTATCTGCTTCCCTCACTATTCCTGGGCTACAGCCACACCTCATTGCTCCCCTTTTCCCCAGTTCAAAGCCTCCTTTGCAGCCTCCCCTTGTGTCTCCCTAGCTTAATCCACAAATATAAGATACCTCTACACCTACCTTGATGACCAATCATGCACCCCTTATCATCCCATTAAAACCTAATCACCCTTACCCCACTCAATGCCAATATCCCATCCCACAGCAGGCTTTAAAAAGGTTAAAGCCTGTTATCACTTGCCTGCTACAGCATGGGTTTCTAAAGCCTATAAACTCTCCTTACAATTCCCCCATTTTACCTGTCCAAAAACTGGACAAGTCTTACAGGTTAGTTCAGGATCTGCACCTTATCAACCAAATTGTCTTGCCTATCCACTCCATGGTGCCAAACCCATATACTCTCCTATCCTCAATACCTCCCCTCCATAACCCATTATTTTGTTTTGAATCTCAAACATGCTTTCTTTACTGTTCCTTTGCACCCTTCATCCCAGCCTCTCTTCACTTTCACTTGGACTGACCCTGACACCCATCAGCCTCAGCAACTTACCTGGGCTGTACTGCCGCAAGGTTTCAGGGACAGCCCCCATTACTTCAGTCAAGCCCAAATTTCTTCCTCATCCATTACCTATCTTGGCATAATTCTTCATAAAAACACACGTTCTCTCCCTGCTGATCGTGTCTGGCTAATCTTCCAAACCCCAACTCCTTCTACAAAACAACTCCTTTCCTTCCTACACATGGTTAGGTACTTTCACCTTTGGATACCGGTTTTGCCTTCCTAACTAAATGATTCATTCTCCCCATTTCCCCATATTTCCCTCTTTCCTGTTCCCCACCCAGACCACACTTGGTTTATTGATGATAGTTCTTCCAGGCCCATTCGCCACTCACCAGCAAAGGCAGGCTATGCTATAGTATCTTCCACATCTATCCTTGAGGCTACTGCTCTGCCCCGCTCCACTACCTCTCAGCAAGCCGAACTCATTGCCTTAACTCAGGCCCTCACTCTTGCAAAGGGACTATGTGTCAATATTTACACTGACTCTAAATATGCCTTCCATATCCTGCACCACCATGCTGTTATATGGGCAGAAAGAAATTTCCTCACTACACAAGGGTCCTTCATCATTAATGCCTCCTTAATAAAAACTCTTCTTAAAGCTGCTCTACTTGCAAGGAAGCTAGGGTCATTCACCGCAAGGGCCATCAAAAGGCATCAGATCCCATTGCTCAAGGCAACACTTATGCTAATAAGGTAACTAAAGAAGCAGCTAGCCTTCCAGCTTCTGCCCCTCAAGATCAATTTTTCTCCTCATCTTTTCACTTTACATTTCCAGTTTTGCCTTACAAAAGGTCTCTTCTTCCTCTGTGGATCCTCCACCTACATGTGTTTACCTGCTAATTGGACAGGCACATGCACACTACTTTTCCTTACTCACAAAATTCAATTTGCAAATAGGACCGAACAGCTTCCTGTTCCCCTCATGACACCAACACTTCAATACTATTTTGTTTTGTTTTTTTTATTATGAATATAAGAAGACAGGAATAGGCCTCGACTTAGTCACTGCTGAAAAAGGAGGACACTGCATATTTGTAAATGAAGAGTGTTGTTTTTACCTAAATCAATCTGGCCTGATATATGACAACATAAAAAACTGAAGGATAGAGCCCAAAAACTCACCAACCAAGCAAGTAATTATGCTGAACCCCCTTGGGCACTCTCTAATTGAATGTCCTGGGTCCTCCCAATTCTTAATCCTTTAATACCTGTTTTTCTCCCTCTCTTATTTGGACCTTGTGTCTTCCGTTTAGTTTCTCAATTCATACAAAACTGTATCCAGGCCATCACCAATCATTCTATATGACAAATGCTCCTTCTAAGAAGTGAAAATGGCCGGTTCCTGCTGTAACTGATGACATTACCTTGTGAAATTCCTACTCCTGGCTCAGAAGCTCCCCAACTGAGCACCTTGTGACCCTCGCCCTTGCCCACAAGAGAACAACCCCCTTTGACTGTAATTTTCCACTACCTACCCAAATCCTATAAAACTGCCCCACCCCTATCTCCCTTTGCTGACTCTCTTTTCAGACTCAGCCCACCTGCATCCAGGTGATTAAAAAGCTTTATTGCTCACACAAAGCCTGTTGGTGGTCTCTTCACAGGGACAGGCATCAACAATGCTGTTATTTAAAAGCTGAAGGATGAGTAGTTGTATTGCTTTTTTTTTTTAACTTTTCTCTCAAACTATCCACCTTCTAAGGGGGTTTAACACCTGCAAGGGCTACCCTGGGGGTGTGGCACATAGGACGAGTCACATTTACGAAGGGCCACAGTCACCTTCTGGTACTGTTGCCTAATGACGTTATGCAGGCATTCGCTGGGATTTTTTGTGTGTTAGGAGAGTTATTGCATCAAACATAAAGTCTTCAAATATTATGCCATTTATTTTAACCTTCTTTGCCATTCATTAATTTTTGTTTTTAAAATCAGGAAGGCTCAAGAAATATGAGTGGTCAGGGCCTGACCCCAGCCTTCAGAGGGCTTGAAACTCCCAAACAGATCTTGACCCGTTGGTTTTTCTGCAGTGCTGAGTGAGCTGCACAGTGTGATGCAGTTAGACGCTCCTTTGTTCTTTTACCACTTTCTGGTAAAAGATACTGAGCCTAGATTCCAAGTTAGGATTGGTGACCCAGAGTTCCTCTCCCGTCTGAGGACATCCAGCCCAGTGCAGGGCCACTTGTCCTGGAGATGCTGATTATTCTCATCTTTACAGGAATCCCAACTCTTGTGGAAGAATTTTTGGCTGAACATATTCCCAAATGGTAACTCTGTTATGGACTGAATGTTTGTGTCACCCTAAAATTCATATGCTGAAACCCTAAACGCTGATGTGATGGAATCAGGAAGTGTAGGCCTCTGGGAAATAATTAGGTCATAAGGGTGGAACCCCCATTGAAGGGGATTTGTATTATGAAAGGAAAGTATCTTGGGCCCACCAAAATCGCTAAGGAAAACTCAAGCTGGAAACTGCTTAGGGCAAATGTGCCTCCCATTCTATTCAAAGTCACTCCTCTGCTCACTGAGATAGATGCATATCTGATTTGCCTCCTTTGGAAAGGCTAAGCAGAAACTCAAAAGAATGTAACAGTTTGTGTATTGCCTATCTGTGACCTGGAAGCTCCCTCCCCGCTTCCTGCCTTTGCCTCAAGTTAACTTGTCCCGCCTTTTCAGACCGAACCAATGCACTTCTTACATATATTGATTGATGTCTCATGTCTCCTTAAATGTATACAACCAAGCTGTGCCCTGATCGCCTTGGGCACATGTGGTCTGGACTTCCTGAGGCTGTGTCTCGGGGAGTCCCAAGTGTTGGCAAAATAAACTTTCTAAATTAACTGAGACCTGTCTCAGATTTCCTGGGTTCACAGTACTTTTAGGAAAGAGATCCCAGGGAGCTCTCTAGCCTTCTTCCCACCATGAGAGAACACTGGAAAAAAATGGCCATCTATGAAGCAGCCCTCTCCAGACACTGAATCCTCTAGTGCCTTCATCTTGGACTTCTCAGCCTGCAGAACTGTGGGGAATAAATGTTTGCTATTTGAGCCACTCACTTTATTGTATTCTATTCTAGCAGCCCAAACTTACTAAGACACTGTCAAAAACAAATGATAACCTCACTTGATTCTTTTTTTTCCTTCCTTTAATAGACTTTCCAAAACTAGCTCTGCCCAGTGGAAAAGCTATATTAATAGCCTTTATTAGCCAATATCAGATAACAGAGACAGTCTGATGAATTTTCTTTTTTTTTTTTTTTTGAGATAGAGTTTTGCTCTTGTCACCCAGGCTGGAGTGCAATGGTGCAATCTTGGCTCACTGCAACCTCTCCCTCCCGGGTTCAAGCGATTCTCCTGCCTCAGCCTCCTGAGTCACTGGGATTACACGCACCTGCCACTATGCCCAGCTAATTTTTTTTGTATTTTTTTTAGTAGAGAAGGGGTTTCACCATGTTGGCCAAGCTGGTCTCGAACTCCTGACCTCAGGTTATCTGCCTGCTTCGGCCTCCCAAAGTGCTGGGATTATAGGCTTGAGCCACCACACCTGGCCAGTCTGATGAATTTTCTTACTTTACATTTTCATTTGACATTTTGGATCATAAGAATTTGTAATTTTCTAATTCAATGAGATTTCACGGAGGAGTTATAAGGATAATTTCCAGGACAGAAAAAGACTGCAGAAAAACAGATGAATATTGAAGAAGAGAAAGCCAAAAGGTGACAAGCTTCATTATAAGGGCCAGTTGCCCTCCCCCAGACTCATGGTAGAGAAAAACATTTAAAACGGACTAAAACAGAACAACACAAATTTAGATTAGCCTCCACAAGGAGCTTCCCAAAGACTGTGTTCATGACCACGCAGTGATAATCTTGCGTTGTCTCTTTAGAATTTCAAAATGGTAAAGCTGGGGTGGAATTTAGGATCCTGTGAGTGAAAAGTTCTCATTTTGCAGAAGAGGATTCTGAGAGCCAGACATTAGTGGAAGTGTCAGGGATAGAATCTGGGTCCCTAATGCTTAGCTGCACATCTTTAATACTTAGATAGCTTCTCATATAGTCTAACCCAGTTCAGAGGTTATGGAGTTGTTGATTTCTTCAAATTCCTTCTAGATTACACAGTTGCTGATTCTAAGTAAAAATCATAGGATGGAAGTCTGTGAGCTGAATTGATCAGATTCCACAGGCTGTTCATTGCAGAGATATTCCCAAACCAGCTGAGGCCCCATTACTCTTTTTTTTTTTTGGAGTGTTGAATATGTCAAAGATGAATTCCTCTGATGGCCGTGGCAAAGCCATTTGGTGTTTGGTTTACATGAAGTCACAAGACATTGAGTGTTCTTTTTTCTCCACTTGAGTTTTTCTCTGTTTGGTGCAACTACTTAGTAGTGGAACACACAGCTCATGAAAGAAGGAAGTGATTTAGAAGATGAGGGAAGTGGAAGGAACAGTTGAAACGACAACAGAAAAAATACCTTTTTTTCTCTTTTTCTTCCCTGAGGTAGTTTTCACTGTTACAGCTTCAGACGATTTTGTAATCTGGTTCATAGTTGAACTTCCTCTCTGTTTGGCTGGTTGAAAAAAAAAGACTTTTTAAAAAGTAGCCTGTTCAAAGTCAAATGAATGGGTTTCTGACACACTTTGATGTTGGTTATGGCCTTTATTTTATGTTCACTTTAGGCAGAGATATTTCTCACAAAAGAGAATGATCTGGCCTCTTGTCAAGATCACATTCACTTCAGTTCAGTCCTGTGTTGTTTTTTTTTTTTTTTTTTGAGATGGAGTCTTGCCCTGTCGCCCAGGCTGGAGTGCAATGGCACCATCTCGGCTCACTGCACCCTCGCCTCCTGGGTTCAAGTGATCCTCCCACCTTAACCTCCAGAGTAGCTGGAATTACAGGTGTGCACCACCCCACTCGGCTAATTTTTTGTATTTTTAGTAGAGACGGGGTTTCATCATGTTGGCCGGGCTGGTCTCAAACTCCTGACCTCAAGTGATCTGCCTGCCTTGGCCTCCCAAAGTGCTGGGATTACTGGTGTGAGCCACTGCACCCAGCTGGGTCCTGTGGTTTTTGTGTTTCTTTCCTTAAAGTCTCAGGGTGAACATGCAACCAAGTAGAGCCCCAAGAACCATCCTGCCAGCCTTGTGTCGCTTCTTCTTTACATTTCAAAGCTGCCGTCTATAAAAGTGACTCCAAAGCCCTGGAATTAGTAAGAATGTAGCAGGGAGGAACTCTTTTTTGGCATGTTTAAAGCAACATATTAGAACATATCACTCTGGAGTCATTCTGGACTCTTCCTTTCTCTTGTACCCTACATCCAATCCGTTAGGAAGTGGGATAATGCAGAGTCTGACTGCTTCTCGCTGCCTTCCCCGCTATTGCCCTTGTCTCACCTGGGTAGACAGCTCTCTCCTAGAGGTCAACAGCCACCCAACAGGCCTCCCTGCCCACCCGCACCCTTTCCTGCCCACAAGAAGAAAAGGGAATAATGTAAAAATTGACATATTACTTATATTTCAATTCTACTAATTCTGCAAAATCTTGTATTAAAAAGTATTTTAGGCCAGGCACAGTAGCTCAAGCCTGTGATCCCAGCACTTTGGGAGGCCAAAACAGGTGGATCATTTGAGGTCAGGAGTTCAAGATCAGCCTGGCCAACATGGCGAAAGCCCATCTCTACTAAAAAAAATATAAAAATTAGCCGGGCATGGTGGCTTATGCCTATAATCCCAGCTACTTGGGAAGCTGAGGCCGGAGAATAGCTTGAACCCAGGAGGTGGAGATTGCAGTGAGCCGAGATCACCCGACTGCACTCCAGCTTGGGTGACAAAGTGAGACTCCATCTCAAACCAAACCAAAACAAACCAAAACAAAACAAAAAACAGCAAATAAAATTGTATTTCTACACTGTAACAAGTAATTATGATTAAGAAAACAAACTTGTCATTGGGTCCTAAGGCATTTGGGCCCCTTTGGTTGTCATCAACTGAAAGCCCCTGTGGCTGACTCTGGCCAGAAGGAAGAGTTACCGAGAGGCCTGGGAGTAGCTCACAGAACAGGAGATCAAACATTTGTTCCTCAAAAAGTAGTGGTCTCAAACATTTTTGTTCCCATAACAACATAGAGGAATATTAAAAAGTTTATGGACCATCTTGCACATTTTTAGGTTAGTATCTAAGATTTTCAACGTCACTTTTTTTTTTTTTTTTTTTTTTGAGATGGAGTTTCGCTCTTGTTGCCCAGGCTGGAGTGCAATGGCACGATCTTGGCTCACCGCAACCTCTGCCTCCCAGGTTCAAGTGATTCTCCTGCCTCAGCCTCCCAAGTAGCTGGGATTACAGGCATAAGCCACCACACCCAGCTAATTTTATACTTTTAGTAGAGATGGGGTTTCTCCACGTTGATCAGGCTGGTCTTGAACTCCCGGCCTCAGGTGATCCACTTGCCTCAGCCTCCCAAAGTGCAGGGATTACAGGCATGAACCACCGGGCCCAGTTCATCATCACTTTTAAATTTTCAAAAGAGATTTTTAGATTATGGCAAATAGTGACATTTAAAAATAAAATCTGTTATATCATTCCCTTAAGTGTATCAAATGGAATATAAACCAAACCATTTGATACTCGCCATCACTTACCAGAATATCGCAACATCAGAAAACATGAGCAAACTCTTCTTTAGCAATTGACATTTTTACATTATTCCCTTTTCTTCTTGTGTTTTACATATATTTCCATTCTATTTATTCTGTAAAATCTTGTATTAAAAAGTATTTTATAGGCCAGGTGCGGTGGCTCACGCCTGAAATCCCAGCACTTTGGGAGGCCGAGGTGAGTGGATCACGAGGTCAGGAGCTCGAGACCATCCTGGCTGACACGGTGAAACCCCATCTCTACTAAAAATACAAAAAATTAGCCTGGCGAGGTGGCGGGCGCCTGTAGTCCCAGCTACTCGGGAGGCTGAGGCAGGAGAATGGTGTGAACCCGGAAGGTGGAGCTTGCAGTGAGCCGAGATCATGCCACTGCATTCCAGCCTGGGCGACAGAGCAAGACTGCATCTCAAAAAAAAAAAAAAAGAAAAAAGATTTTATAGCTAATCCTGTTATACTTCTTTGTAATAAAAATGTTACATGTACAAATACTCAAATTTCAAAATTTCTTGGGATCAGGCTGGGCGCGGTGGCTTACAGCTGTAATCCCAACTTTGGGAGGCTGAGATGGGTGGATCGCTGCTGTCCAGGAGTTTGAGACCAGCCCAGCCAGTGTAGAGAAACCCTGTCTCTGCTAAAAATACAAAAATTAGCTGGGTATGATGGTGGCCTGCACCTATAATCTCAGCTACTCCGGAAGCTGAGGCAGGAGAATTGCTTGAACCTGGGAGGCGGAGGTTGTGGTGAGCCAAGATCACACCATGGCACACCAGCCTGGGTGACGGAGTGAAACCCTGTCTCAAAAAAAAAAAAAAAGTTTCTTCTCCAGTTTTTCATCAATTTTTAGAAGTATGTAATTGATTCTAATTACATAGAAAAATAAATTTTTTGAATGCATTGCTCAGTGAGATGGATAGTGCAGTTTTATTTATTTGTTTTTATAATGAATTCATGTATTCATTGAATATTACTGCTAGCATGAGGCAGAGTTCAGCATCAATTCTATTTCCATTTTTCATTGTTATAGTTGAAATGCTGAGAAACCTTGTTCACACGTGATGGGGATGGAAGAGGGTTGCCAGATTTAGCCTCTCTTTCCCATCTACTCCTCACCCTACTGTCTAATATGTGGCTGTCGGCTGAAGTTAAATGTCAGCTATGGAAAGCCATTTACAGGGGAGTAAGCAGCTGTTGTTCTTGTCTGTCCTGCATTTGTCCTCCCATCTGCCTACTCTTTGGGGGACTGCCAATTCCCCACTGCAAATCCAGTGGTGCTGGCAGGGCTGCCCGTCACAGTGCTCTACCCTCCAGGATGGGCGTGGGATGCATCCCGGCCAATCACATTTCACCCTGACCTGAGATTGGGCCAAGAGGTCAGTATGTGACCCAAGGAGGGTCAATCAGAATCTCCGTATGGGATTTGACACATAGTCATTGGAAGAACGAAGCTTTCACTTTCTGTTTGATTACAGTCATGATGATGTAGCCCTGGGACTGTTGGCAGGCACATCAGCTGTCTTTTCCTGCTTGGAGAAAGCCTGGCTGCAGCCGGAGGGAGAAAGGCCAACCCTTGGAAGGGAAGTAGAGTCAAGAGCAGCAAATTTTGAGCCCCTGAATTCGGTCATCTCTGAAGACAGCTGTACCCATGGATGTCCCAGTTATGTCAGCCTATAAACCCATACTGGTCTTTAATCCTGTTTGGGTTGCTTTCACTTTTAACCTAAAGAATCAGATTAACACACTATAGTAGTTTTCTATTGCTGCTGTTGCAAATGACCACACACTTAGTGCCTTAAAACAACACAAGTTTCTGATCCTATAGTTCTGGAGGTCTGAACTCTGAAATAGGTCTTAAAGGCGAAAGTCAAGGTGTCAGCAGAGCTGTATTCCTTTAAAGGCCCTGGGGAAAATTAGTTTACTTGCCTTTTCCACCTTGTAGAGGCCACCTACATACCCCAGCTCCTGGCCCCTTCCTCACATCACTCTAACCTCTGCTTCCATGGTCACATCTTCTCTGACTCTCCTGCCTCCCTCCTATCATGATCCTCGTGATTACACTGGACCCACGAGGATGATTCAAGATGATCTCCCTCTCTCATCCTTAACTCACACAGGCAGAGTCCCTTTTGCCATGTGAAGCGACATATTCACAGGTTCTGAAGATTAGGGCAAAGACATCTTTGGGAGCCATTATTTTGTCTCCCACACATATTCAAGAAGAAGAATCACACTTGACCACTGAGAAGGTCACTTTTAATCACAGAGCAAAGCGTCCTCCTTTTAGGTGGCACCAACAGGATTTTAGTGCCAACTTCCTCAGCACTTACCTTGGAGCCGCTGAGGGGGATTTCCAGCGTCTGGTGAGCCTGGGGCTGGCTGGTCTTTCCCCTGTGTCTCCGCAAAGCCTGCTATGGGCCTGAGAAGAGCCAGTGCTCCGGAACATTCCAAGTAATTGCCATCAAGGAACAGCTCGCTGGGGAAGGGAGCAGAACACACTGTTTATTTTATGTTAGTTCTACTTCCTCAAATTTGGATTTAAGGGCTGGGCACGGTGGCTCACGCCTGTAATCCCAGCACTTTGGGAGCCCAAGGCGGGCGGATCACAAGGTCAGGAGATAGAGACCATCCTGGCTAACATGGTGAAACCCCATCTCTACTAAAAATACAAAAAAATTAGCCGGGCGTGGTGGCGGGCACCTGTAGTCCCAGCTGCTGGGGAGGCTGAGGCATCAGAATGCCATGAACCCGGGAGGCGGAGCTTGCAGTGAGCTGAGATTGTGCTACTGCACTCCAGCCTGGGTGACAGAGCAAGACTCCGTCTCAAAAAAAAAAAAAATTGGATTTAAGGTTTTCATCTGATGAAATAATATACCTAGTCATAAAATAATAAGGAATAATCATAATTAATTAATTAATAATAGGCCATGTCATAAAAAATAGACCTAGTGACCATGTCAGCTGGTCAAACACCTGCATTCAGTATGACACCACTGATTTTCAAACTCAACTAAAGGACCTTCTCTTATGGTTAAGAAAAGGCAAGCAAAAATAACAAGAGCGGAGAAAAGATTATTAGAATTATAACAGATTGTATAACTCAAGACAGAATAGAGCCAAGATTAGAAGGGGGCAGTGGGGGACACGTCTCACCAAATGGCACTCTGGCTGATGACCGAACCCAGCCTTAGCCCGCTCTGAGGTCCCAGACCACAGTAACGCAGACTGAGGCCTTGAAGCCTTTGGTTGTTCTCCAGGCCTGAGAAAATGCTCTCAAGTTCTTCATTTCCAAATCTAAAAAGAAATGACAGTGTCAACTTAAATAACAGAGAAGCTCTCTAAAAGGAGCCTGTTTATTCAGAACCAGAATTGCAATGGGAATGGGAATACACAGGCCATGGTAAACTATGCGCATATTCAGGGAGGCAGAGGAAGACAAAGGTCTTTCAATGAAAAGTGAGGAGGATTACATCATTGTTTTCAGATAATTATCCTTGACTACAAGGATCAATAACAAGGGTGGCACCAGACTAAGGTTGGACAGTTGCTGGGTAGATGTCCTTGTAGAAGTATTTTTTTGTGTAAGGTTATGATGGCCTTGTGCAAGGCTGTGGTTGCTGCAGGGTCTTTTGTGATAGTTCTTGTTGCCAGGCATTTATGCATGAGAGCCCTTCTTTCATGGCCTTCCCTGGCTCTGTTTGTCAGGTTTTCTTGTTGTTGTTGTTCAACACAAGTGACTCCATTTTAATCTGACAATTTTCACAATAGAAACAAATTAGTGACTTTTTTTCTTTTTCTTTTTTTTTTTTTTTGAGAGAGTCTTGCTCTGAAATTCACCAACGATTACAGGCACATGCCACCACACCTGGCTAATTTTTGTATATTAGGTGGAGACAGGGTTTCACCGTGTTGGTCAGGCTGGTCGCGAACTCCTGACCTCAGGTGATCTGCCCGCCTCGGCCTTCCAAAGTGTTGGGATTACAGGCATGAGCCACCGTGCCCGGCCAAATTAGTGGCTTTTAAAACCTGTGGGGCCGGGCACGGTGGCTCATGCCTGTAATCCCAACACTTTGGGAGGCCGAGGTGGGCGGATCACGAGGTCAGGAGATCAAGACCATCCTGGCTAACACGGTGAAACCCCATCTCTACTAAAAATACAAAAAAAATTAGCTGGGCGTGGTGGCGGGTGCCTGTAGTCCCAGCTACTCAGGAGGCTGGGGCAGGAGAATGGTGTGAACCCGGTAGGCGGAGCATGCAGTGAGCCGAGATCGTGCCACTGCACTCCAGCCTGGGCGACAGAGTGAGACTCCATCTCAAAAACAAAAAAAAACAAACAAACCTGTGCCACTCACTGGATTACTAATTGTAAAGCCCTTTCCAGGATAATTAGCGGCATTTCTGCTGATCCCTAATTTGAGCTTCCAGGGCCAGGGCTGGCTATGCGGGTGGGCTGGGTTGGCCATAGTGGGTAGCCTGGGCATGAGGGAAAGGGCCGGAAGTCTGCCTCCTGGGTAAAGGGAGCAGAAGATGGTTGGAACTACCCAATCCAGGCAGCGGATGGAGAACAAACTCTAAACCCCAGAGAGAAGAGCTACAGAGAAGGGCAGAGACAGGTGGAGTCCTAGAGACTCCCAGCAGGGCTGTTCCCTCTTCTTGCATTGCAGGCTTTACTTTGCAAAGTGAAATCTTGTGCCTCAACCACAGCCTCTGCGGGGAGGTAATGGTAAAAGCCATGGGTCAGGAAACCGAGGCTTGGTGAAGGAAAGCAACATCTTTAAGGAATTTGGAATGTCAAAGCTTGAACCTTAAAATGAGGTGGGTAAGATGAACAGAAATAACTTTTAACATGTATCAATTCATGAACAAGTAATGACTGAGGGCCTTCCCTGAGCCACCTACCAAGGTGGGCATGGGGATGCAGCTTGTGTGAGAAAGAAGGACTGTCTGATGGACCTCACAGCCTCAGTGGAGACAGTGAGGAGAGAACTGCAACCTCCCAGAGGCCAGTATCCTGCAATGTTACCAGTGTTAAGGTCTCGGGTGGTGATTCCCAGCTAGGCAACCCTGACAACACTAGGTGTCCTGGCGTCAGTGGCAGTATGTCATCTGACTATTACAACAAGTTGTCTCCTGAAGAAGAGAATTCCTTCTTTCTTCCTTCTCTCTTCCCACCAGTGCAGGTCTCTGGGTGCCCCTCCCAGGAGCTGGGGCCTGGAGGGGTCTCTTAGCAGTGGGGCTGGTGCTGCCCAATAGTGTGGGAAACTGGGGGACTCGCAAGCAGATCCTACAGTCACTGCATGGTGTCCTGTGTGCATTGGGCTCCTGCTGCCCCCTGTTACAAGACCCTGCCTGACGTTCCTCCCAGCATTTCAGAAACCCTGAGAACCTCCACAGAGAACGCCCTCTCCCCAGCTTTTACCACCAGGGCCCTGACGGGATCCCAGTTCTGTGTCTCTGGGCTACCACTTCTCAGGCTCGAATCTCCTCTCTCTCCTCACAGCCCACTGGCCTTTTGAGTCTAAGGCCCCACCCAATTGCATGGGAAGAGTCACAGAATCACAGACTCCTGGAGTGGGGGAGATCATTTCATTACAGACCAGAAAGGTTCTGTGACTTACTCCAGATGGTACACACAGTTTGAAGTTGTTTGTGGATGGCAACTTATAGACCCCGGACAATCTAGTGTCATGAATCGGAGGTGGGCTCTGATTCAGACAACCTGAATCCATATCAAGGTTCCATCCCCGGGGGACTGAATAGCCTTGAACAAGTCTGTGGACCTCATCCACAGTCTAGGGATAGTAATGGTGCATAGCTCATGAGGTTGTTGGGAGGATAAATGAGCTCATTCCTGCATCGTGTTTGGCACACAATAAACACTCATTAACCATTAGCTGGAAATATTATTATTATTCTCATCTTGTGGACATTCCCTTAACATGCTTGATACCCCAGCTCTGAAGGACTTGCTCCACTCCTCCCCAACACCACACCTTTCCCTCCCTCTTTCCCTCCCTCCCTCCCTTCCTTCCTTCTTTCCTTCTTCCTTCCTTCCCTCCTTCCTTCCTCCCCTCCTTCCTTCCTCTTTCTTTCTCTCTTCTGTTTTCTTTTTGAGACAGAGTCTTGCTCTGTCACTCAGGCTGGAATGCAGTGATATGATCTCGGCTCACCGCAGCTTTCATCCCCCACCTCAGCTCAAGTGATCCTCCCATCTCAGCCTCTCAGAATGCTGGGATTACAGGTGAGGGCCACTGTGACCAGCCCACCACACCTTTCTTTCTACCTCCTCATCTGGTGAATATTGACCCGTCACCTAGGGAATTGTGGTTTCCCTTGTCCAAACTACCAAAATAATATACATGGACATCTTTTGTGGTCTTCAGATTTTCTACCTTGCATTAAGAGCATCTCTTCTCTACTGTACCAAGGACACCCTGGAACAGCAGCATTGCCTTCTATATTTGTATCTTTCTTAGCACTGAGCACAATATCTTGCATAAACTAGCCTTCAACAAATATCTGTTGAAAGAATAAATAAATGAAAGTGACTCTTCTTGAGAACTCTAATATTTACTCAGAAACATTAACTCTAAGGTTTTAGAGGGTCCTCTTCAGCCATGCCTTGATAAGGTGCAAGGAAACTGGACATGCAACCCCCCCAACCCTCCCCATCTTTGCTTCCCCCAGCTGACAGCTGTAAGAGCCCTGCAGGAATTCCAGCCTTACTTGCAGTAATCGAGGACAAGAGAATGCAAACTACTGAACCGCAGAGCCTTCCCAAGTCGCTCTAGAGACCACAGATCCATCTTGCAATCAATGATTTCTAGGGTGGTAAACAGGCAGGTGGTGTGCCCTTTCAATTCCAGAAGCAAAGCCTAAGAATGCAAGATATAAAAAATGCTTACATAATGATGACAACTATGCTCTGTGCTTTAAAATGTTGCTTTCAAGTCCATCATGTTAATTACCTCAACATTTTTGCCCCAAGATAACTTTCTAATTATCTAAGGAAAAGGTGGCATGAAAATAAAATAGTTTCCCTTTAAAACAAAGAGTCACTGTATTGGATTGGAGTGTTGGATTGGAGCCAACACATGAGCACTGGAGCCAGCCCAGGTTCCCACAGTTTCCTGTGTGGAGGGCCCAAGGCCAGGTCATTTCCTGTGGTAACAATGGATACCAATGACAGATAAATCCCCACCTAATGAAAGGAGAGGGTATTTAAAAATGTAAATCACGAGAATGTCGTGAACAGGCCACCTTTTAGCAATTAGAGTCATCACAACCTGAGGATCCTTCATTTCAGAATTTAAGCCTAGAAGAAGCTTTGGTGGAGTTTGGAGAATTCAGAGTTTTTTGAGGCAATGACATGGTCAGATATAGGATTCCAAATTATACCTTGGCAGAGATTAAAAAGGCACTTGTGACCTTAACTACAGAGCTGGTGCCCAAGGCCTCTTTAATGACAGGTGCCTCATTTGAGTGCTGGACTGGATTCTGCAAGCTGTGTTTCTGACAGAGGAGCCAATCAATGTGGCATGTCAGTGCCTATGTTAACATCAGTCTGTGCTAAATGGGCTCTTGACTGGGTCCTAAAGCTCCTAATCAGAGGTTTACACGTCACTCCTTCGGCACCAGTACTGCCATGGGCAAGGACCATGCTATCCAAGATAGAATTCCTCAGCAGCCTCCAGATTAGCAAGAGGGCTACATTTAAGGAAATATTAAGGATCACTTTTAACATGCATGGACAGCATCTTATTTCCAGCTTGAGTGGACTGGGTACCCTGACTGACACTCTGAATAAAAGCAACTAAAATTGCAGGATACATATTTAAAGTAACTTATACATGTATTTCTTTCTTTTTTTTTTTTTTTTGAGACAGAGTCTCACTCTGTTGTCAAGCTGGGGTGCAGTGGCACCATCTCAGCTCACTGCAACCTCCAACTCCCTGGTTCAAGTGATTCTCCTGCCTCAGCCTCCCGAGTAGCTGGGATTACAGTTGCGCACCACTACACCCAGCTAATTTTTGTATTTTTAGTAGAGACAGGGTTTCACCATGTTGGCCAGGATGGTCTTGATCTCCTGACCTCGTGATCCACCCACCTCGGCCTCCCAAAGTGCTGGGATTACAGGCGTGAGCCACTGAGCCTGGCCAAAAAATGTATTTCTTAACTGTGGCAAAATGCACATAACATTTACCACCTTAGCCATTTTTAGTATACAGTTCAGTGGCATGAAGCATTCACATTGTTGTGCAATCCTAACCACCATCCATCTCCAGAACTCTTTTCATCTTACAAAACTGAAACTCTACTTATTAAACAATAACTCCCTATTCTCCTCTTTCCGCAGACCCTGGTAACCACCATTCTGTTTTCTCTCTGTATAAATCTGACTACTCTAGGTCCATCACGTAAGTGGAATTCTACAGTATTTGTCATTTTGTGACTGGCTTATTCACTTAGCACAATGTCCTCAAGGTTTATCTCATGCTGCAACATGTGTCAGAATTTCCTTCCTTTTTAAGGCTGAATAATATTCCATTGTCTGTATACAACACATTTTGTTTATTCATTCATCTGTTGATGGACACTTGGGTTGCTTCCAACTTTTGGCTATCATGAATAATGCTGCTGTCAACATGGGTATAGAAGTCTCTCTTTGAGATCCTGTTTTTAATTATTTGGGGTATATATTCACAAGTGGTATTGCTGGATTATATGGTCATTCTATTTTTAATTTTTTGAGGAACCGTCGTACGGTTTTCCGTACTGGCTGCACCATTTTACATTGCCACAAACAGTGCCCAAGGTTCCAACTTTTCCACATCCTTGCCAAAACTTGTTATTTTCTGGGTGGTTTTTTTGTTTGTTTTTTTGATAGTGAAGTTGGCATGTCATTGTGGTTTTGATTTGCATTTCCTTAGTGATTAGTGATGTTGAACATCTTTTCATGCATGTATTGGCCATTTGTATATCTTCTTTGATGAATGTCTATTTAAATTCCTTGCCTATTTTAAATCCGGTTGTGGCCAGGCATGATGGCTCACACATGTAATCCCAGCACTTTGGGAGGCCAAAGCAGGTGGATCGCTTGCGGTCAAGAGTTTGAGGCCAGGCTGCCCAGCATGGTAAAACCATGTCTCTACTAAAAATACAAAAAAAAAAAAAAAATTAGCCAGGCATGGTGGTGTGCACCTGTAGTCTCAGCTACTCGAGAGATTGAGGCATGAGAATCGCTTGAACCTGAGAGGCGGAGGTTGCAGTCAGCTGAGATGGATCACACCATTGCACTCTAGCCTAGGTGACACAGCGAGACACCATATCAAAAAAAAAAAAAAAATCAGGTTGCTTGCTGTTTTGTTGTTGAGCTGTAGCAGGTTTTTTTTCTTTTTTCTTTTCTTTTTTTTTTCCATGACAGGACAGGCTGGAGTACAGTGGTGTGATCTCGGCTCACTGCAACCTCCACCTCCCGGGCTCAGGCAATCCTCCCACCACAATCTCCTGAGCAGCTGGGACTACAGGTACATGCCAGCATGCCTGGCTAATTTTTTGTAGAGATAGGGTTTCACCATGTTGCCAGGCTGGTCTCGAACTCTCATGAGCCACCACACCCGGCAAAGTTGTAATAGTTATATATATATATATATTCTAGATGTTAACCCCTTATCAGATATACAACTTGCAATTATTTTTTCTCATTCCATAAGTTTGCCTCTTCACTTCATTGATTACGTCCTTTGGTGTACGGAAGTTTTACATTTTGATGTAGCCAAATTTATCTACTTTTTCTTTTTTTTTGCCTGTGCCTTTGGTGTCATTTCCAAGAAATAATTGCCAAATCCAAGGTGATGAAGCTTTTCCTCTATGTTTTCTTCTAAGGATTTAAAAAAATATATATATCTTTTTAAAATGTGTCGATGGGCTGGCAGTTTAGTGAGGAATACCCAAAGATCAATGAATGAGAGAAAGTGGGAGCCCAGTGGGGTATGCAGAGCACTGACTCCAGCTTTCCTTTGAGAGTATCACTCAAACAGTAGTTGGTTTTCATGGATCATGGAGTCCAGGGAATAGGAGATAAAGTCATAGACACTGGAGACAAGGAGTCCAGTAGAAAATGCTACATGAAGTTATGGCCCCAAATACAAAGTGGGCCATAGGTTTTTTCTTTTAGAGTAAGGATAACTAGAAATAAATACCTAACTCTCTTTTTTTCCCAAAGGACCCTAGGGAAAATTGCCTATCTCAGACTGATAAATATGAGGAAAAAATATATCTCCTGAGAACTCACAAACTAGCTCTAATACAGTTTTGCACCCTGCGTTAATTAACCATCTGGATGGTTCAAAGAAATCACAGGTCAATAATTTAATTTAATATAACCCTGGGATGGTAGCACCCGGAGTGAATGGCAGACACAAATTCAAGCCCTGAAGAGGAAGTTCTCTTCAAACCAGAGCTCAGGAAATTGCCACAACCATTTTCCCAGGAAATATGAGTTAACAGTAAAAAGGAAATCACAAAACACACAAATTGGTGTCACCATGAGTAAGAGCCAGTAGAAGCAAGAGATCACAATATCAGCCCCAAATAATTCAGATTATTGAAACTATTAGACAGAATACAAAATAACTTCAACACATTCAAAGAAATAAAATAAAGGATTTTTTTAAAGTAAGAGACTAGAAAATGACTACTAGTGTCCTTTCCTATTCTCTACTTCCTCCTTCCTCCCTAAACATAATTTTGTGATAATCAAACATTATAGTTGTACCTGTTTTTTGAACTTTACATAAATGCAAACATACAGTATTCATTCGTTTATGCCTCTCTTCATTTGTAGACATTATGTTGGTGAGAGTCATCATATTTTATGTTTGTATAGCTACAGTTAGTTCATTTTCATTGCTACATAGTGTCTCACTATATGAATATGCCACAATTTATTTATTTATTCTATTGTTGATGGAAATTTGGGTTGTTTCTAGTTCTTGATTTCCAAGAACATTTTTCTCTAAGTCTCCTGGTGCCCATGTACATACATTCATGTTGGATATATACCTAGAGTGGAACTGCTGGACCACAGACTTTGGAATCAGTAGATACTACAGTACAGTTTTCCAAGGTGACTGTGCGAATACACACTCCCACCACAGTGTATAAAAATTCCAGTTGCTCCAATTCCTCACCAACACTTGATGATGTACTTTTATTTTCACTATTTCAGTGGATGTGTACTGGTATCTCTTAATGTTTTTTATTTGAATTCCACTCATTCCTAATGAGGTTGAGCACCTCTTAATATTCTTATTGGCTATTTTGATAGGTTTCTTTTTTTGTGAAGTTCCTATTCAAGTTTCTTGACCATGTTTCTATTGGATAATTTGTCTTTTTCTTAATGATGTGTGGGAGTTATATATACATCCTGCCTAAGAATCCTTTTTGATTATATATGTAGCAAATATCTTTTCCAGTACTGTAGCTTGCATTTTCACTCTGTTAATGGTGATACTTGATGAACAAAACTTGTTAGTTTTAATGGAGTCTAACTTAATCAATCTTTTCTTTTACGATTAGTGCTCTTTGTGTACTTTAAAAAAAGTGTTTCTCCACTCCAAAGTCATGATGATATTTTCTTATATTACCTTCTAGAAACTTTATTGTTTTGCCTTTCAACTCTGTAATCTGCCAGCATTGATTTGGGGGTATGATGTGAAGTAGGGGTCAAACTTCTTTGTCCCCCACACTTATCTCCAGTGGTCTCATTATCATCGATTGAAAAGATCATCTTTTCCTCGATACTATGTATTGTCATCTTTGTCAATAATTAAATGTCCATATAGGTAAGACTCTGTTTCCAGCCTTTCTATTCTTTCCCTTGGTTTACTTACCTATACTTGTAGAAATATTACACTATCTTAATTTCTGTAGCTCTCTATAAGAAGTGTTTAACGTCTGTTTGTTAGAGAAAATTCTCCAACTGTGATCTTCTGTTCAAGATTGTCTTGCTTATTCTTCACCACTTATATCTCCATATAAAATTAACAGTCAGTTCTTTTTTTATATATATATACATATACTTTAAGTTCTAGGGTACATGTGCACAACGTGCAGGTTTGTTACATATGTATACATGTGCTGTGTTGGTGTGCTGCACCCATTAACCCATCATTTACATTAGATATATCTCCTAATGCTATCCCTCCCCCCTCCCCCAACCGCACGACAGGCCCCAGTGCGTGATGTTACCCTTCCTGTGTCCAAGTGTTCTCATTGTTTAATTCCTACCTATGAGTGAGAACATGCAGTGTTTGGTTTTCTGTCCTTGTGATAGTTTGCTCAGAATGATAGTTTCCAGGTTCATCCATGTCCCTTCAAAGGACATGAACTCATCATTTTTTATGGCTGCATAGTATTCCATGGTGTATATGTGCCACATTTTTCTTAATCCAGTCTATCATTGATGGATATTTGGGTTGGTTCCAAGTCTTTGCTATTGTGAATAGTGCCACAATAAACATACATGTGCATGTGTCTTTATAGCAGCATGATTTATAATCCTTTGGGTATATACCCAGTAATGGGAAGGCTGGTTCAAATGATATTTCTAGTTCTAGATCCTTGAGGAATCACCATGCTGTCTTCCACAATGGTTGAACTAGTTTACAGTCCCACCAATAGTGTAAAAGTGTTCCTATTTCTCCACATCCTCTCCAGCACCTGTTGTTTCCTGACTTTTTAATGATCGCCATTCTAACTGGTGTGAGATGGTATCTCATTGTGGTTTTGATTTGCATTTCTCTGATGGCCAGTGATGATGAGCATTTTTTCATGTGTCTGTTGGCTGCATAAATATCTTCTTTTGAGAAGTGTCTGTTCATATCCTTCACCCACTTTTTGATGGGGTTGTTTGATTTTTTCTTGTAAATTTGTTTAAGTTCTTTGTAGATTCTGGATACTAGCCCTTTGTCAGATGGGTAGATTGCAAAAATTTTCTCCCATTCTGTAGGTTGCCTGTTCACTCTGATGGTAGTTTGTTTTGCTGTGCAGAAGCTCTTTAGTTTAATTAGATCCCATTTGTCTATTTTGGCTTTTGTTGCCATTGTCATGAAGTCCTTGTCCACGCCTATGTCCTGAATGGTATTGCCTAGGTTTTCTTCTAGGGTTTTTATGGTTTTAGGTCTAACATTTAAGTCTTTAATCCATCTTGAATTAATTTTTGTATAAGGTGTAAGGAAGGGATCCAGTTTCAGCTTTCTGCATATGGCTAGCCAGTTTTCCCAGCACCATTTATTAAATAGGGAATCCTTTCCCCATTTCTTGTTTTTGTCAGGTTTGTCAAAGATCAGATGGTTGTAGATGTGTGGTATTATTTTTGAGGGCTCTGTTCTGTTCCATTGGTCTATATCTCTGTTTTGGTATCAGTACCATGCTGTTTTGGTTACTGTAGCCTTGTAGTATAGTTTGAAGTCAGGTAGCGTGATGCCTCCAGCTTTGTTATTTTGGCTTAGGATTGTCTTGGCAATGTGGGCTCTTTTTTGGTTCCATATGAACTTTAAAGTAGTTTTTTTTCCAATTCTGTGAAGAAAGTCATTGGTAGCTTGATGGGGATGGCATTGAATCTATAAATTACCTTGGGCAGTATGGCCATTTTCATGATATTGATTCTTCCTATCCATGAGCATGGGATGTTCTTCCATTTGTTTGTGTCCTCTTTTATTTCGTTGAGCAGTGGTTTGTAATTCTCCTTGAAGAGTTCCTTCATATCCCTTGTAAGATGGATTCCTAGATATTTTATTCTCTTTGAAGCAATTGTGAATGGGAGTTCACTCATGATTTGGCTCTCTGTTTGTCTGTCATTGGTGTATTAGAATGCTTGTGATTTTTGCACATTGATTTTATATCCTGAGACTTTGCTGAAGTTGCTTATCAGCTTAAGGAGATTTTGGGCTGAGACGATGGGGTTTTCTAAATCTACAATCACATCATCTGCAAACAGGGACAATTTGACTTCCTCTTTTCCTAATTGAATACCTTTATTTTTTTCTCCTGCCTGATTGCCCTGGCCAGAACTTCCAACACTATGTTGAATAGGAGTGGTGAGAGAGGGCATCCCTGTGTTGTGCCAGTTTTCAAAGGGAATGCTTCCAGTTTTGCCCATTCAGTATGATATTGGCTGTGGGTTTGTCATAAATAGCTCTTATTATTTTGAGATACGTTCCATCAATACCTAATTTATTGAGAGTTTTTAGCATGAAGGGCTGTTGAATTTTGTCAGAGGCCTTTTCTGCATCTGTTGAGATAATCATGTGGTTTTTGTCTTTGGTTCTGTTTATATGCTGGATTACATTTATTGATTTGCGTATGTTGAACCAGGCTGGCATCCCAGGGATGAAGCTCACTTGATCATGGTGGAAAAGCTTTCTGAGGTGCTGCTGGATTTGGTTTGCCAGTATTTTATTGAGGATTTTTGCATCGATGTTCATCAGGGATATTGCTCTAAAATTCTCTCTTTTTTTTGATGTGTCTCTGCCAGGCTTTGGTATCAGGATGATGCTGGCCTCATAAAATGAGTTAGGGAGGATTCCCTCTTTTTCTATTGATTGGAATAGTTTCAGAAGGAATGGTGCCAGCTCCTCCTTGTACCTCTGGTAGAATTTGGCTGTGAATCTGTCTGGTCATGGACTTTTTTTGGTTGGTAGGCTATTAATTATTGCCTCAATTTCAGAGCCTGATATTGGTCTATTCAGGGATTCAACTTCTTCCTGGTTTAGTCTTGGGAGGGTGTATGTGTCCAGGAATTTATCCATTTCTTCTAGATTTTCTAGTTTATTTGCATAGAGGTGTTTATGGTATTCTCTAATGGTAGTTTGTATTTCTTTGGGATCGGTGGTGATATCCCTTTTATCATTTTTTATTTCATCTATTTGATTCTTCTGTCTTTTCTTCTTTATTAGTCTTCCTAGCGGTCTATCAATTTTGTTGATCTTTTCAAAAAACCACCTCCTGGATTCATTGATTTTTTGAAGGGTTCTTTGTGTCTCTATCTCCTTCAGTTCTGCTCTGATCTTAGTTATTTCTTGCCTTCTGCTAGCTTTTGAATGTGTTTGCTCTTGCTTCTCTAGTTCTTTTACTTGTGATGTTAGGATGTCAATTTTAGGTCTTTCCTGCTTTCTCTTGTGGGCATTTAGTGCTATAAATTTCCCTCTACACACTGCTTTAAATGTGTCCCAGAGATTCTGGTATGTCGTGTCTTCGTTCTCACTGATTTCAAAGAACATCTTTATTTCTGCCTTCATTTTGTTATGTACTCAGTAGTCATTCAGGAGCAGGTTGTTCAGTTTCCATGTAGTTGTGTGGTTTGAGTAAGTTTCTTAATCCTGAGTTCTAGTTTGATTGCACTGTGGTCTGAGAGACAGTTTGTTATAATTTCTGTTCTTTTACATTTGCTGAGGAGTGCTTTACTTCCAACTATGTGGTCAATTTTGGAATAAGTGCAATGTGGTGCTGAGAAGAATGTATATTCTGTTGATTTGGGGTGGAGAGTTCTGTAGATGTCTATTAGGTCCACTTGGTGCAGAGCTGAGTTCAATTCCTGGATATCCTTGTTAACTTTCTGTCTCGTTGATCTGTCTAATGTTGACAGTGGGATGTTAAAGTCCCATTAATATTGTGTGGGAGTGTAAGTCTCTTTGTAGGTCTCTAAGGACTTGCTTTATGAATCTGTGTGCTTCTGTATTGGGTGCATATATATTTAGGATAGTTAGCTCTTCTCGTTGAATTGATCCCTTTACCATTATGTAATGGCCTTCTTTGTCTCTTCTGATCTTTGTTGGTTTAAAGTCTGTTTTATCAGAGACTAGGATTGCAACCCCTGCTTTTTTTTTTGTTTTGTTTTCCATTTGCTTGGTAGATCTTCCTCCATCCCTTTATTTTGAGCCTGTGTGTGTCTCTGCATGTGAGATGGGTCTCCTGAATACAGCACACTGATGGGTCTTGACTCTTTATCCAATTTGCCAGTCTATGTCTTTTAATTGGAGCATTTAGCCCATTTACATTTAAGGTTAATATTGTTATGTGTGAATTTGATCCTGTCATTATGATGTTAGCTGGTTATTTTGCTCATCAGTTGATGCAGATTCTTCCTAGCATCGATGGTCTTTACAATTTGGCATGTTTTTGCAGTGGCTGGTACCAGTTGTTCCTTTCCATGTTTAGTGCTTCCTTCAGGAGCTCTTGTAAGGCAGGCCTGGTGGTGACAAAATCTCTCAGCATTTGCTTGTCTGTAAAGGATTTTATTTCTCCTTCACTTATGAAGCTTAGTTTGGCTGGACATGAAATTCTGGGTTGAAAATTCTTTCCTTATCACAGGGACAAAAAACCAAACACTGCATGTTCTCACTCATAGGTGGGAATTGAACAATGAGAACACTTGGACACAGGAAGGGGAACATCACACACCGGGGCCTGTTGTGGGGTTGAGGGAGCGGGGAGGGATAGCATTAGGAGATATACCTAATGTAAATGATGAGTTAATGGGTGCAGCACACCAACATGGTACATGTATACATATGTAACAAACCTGCACATTGTGCACATGTACCCTAGAACTTAAAGTACAAAAAAAAAAAAAAAGAATGTTGAGTATTGGCCCCCACTCTCTTCTGGCTTGTAGAGTTTCTGCCAAGAGATCCACTGTCAGTCTGATGGGCTTCCCTTTGTGGGTAACCTGACCTTTCTCTCTGGCTGTCCTTAACATTTTTTCCTTCATTTCAACTTTGGTGAATCTGACAATTATGTGTCTTGGAGTTGCTCTTCTTGAGGAGTATCTTTGTGGCGTTCTCTGTATTTCCTGAATTTGAATGTTGGCCTGCCTTGCTAGGTTGAGGAAGTTCTCCTGGGTAATATCTTGAAGAGTGTTTTCCAACTTGGTTCCATTCTCCCCGTCACTTTCAGGTACACCAATCAGACATAGATTTGGTCTTTTCACATAGTCCTATATTTCTTAGAGGCTTTGTTCATTTCTTTTTACTCGTTTTTCTCTGAACTTCTCGCTTCATTTCATTTATTTGATCTTCAATCACTGATACCCTTTCTTCCAGTTGATCAAATCGGCTACTGAAGCTTGTGCATGTGTCACGTAGTTCTTGTGCCATGGTTTTCATCTCCATCTGGTCATTTAAGGTCTCTACACTGTTTATTCTAGTTAGCCATTTGTCTAATCTTTTTTCAAGGTTTTTAGCTTCTTTGCGATGGGTTCGAACATCCTCCTTTAGCTCGGAGAAGTTTGTTATTACCGATCGTCTGAAGCCTTCTTCTCTCAACTCGTCAAAGTCATTCTCCATCCAGCTTCGTTCTGTTGCTAGTGAGGAGCTGCATTCCTTTGGAGGAGAAGAGGTGCTCTGATTTTTAGAATTTTCAGCTTTTCTGCTCCGGTTTCTCCCCATCTTTGTGGTTTTATCTACCTTTGGTCTTTGATGATGGTGACATACAGATGGGGTTTTGGTGTGGATGTCCTTTCTGTTTGTTGGTTTTCCTTCTAACAGTCAGGACCCTCAGCTGCAGGTCTGTTGAAGTTTGCTGGAGGTCCACTACAGACCCTGTTTGCCTGGGTATCAGCAGCGGAGGCTGCAGAACAGCAAATATTGCTGAACAGCAAATGTTGCTGTCTGTTTGTTCCTCTGGAAGCTTTGTCTCAGAGGGGTACCAGGCCGTATGAGGTGTCAGTTGGTCCCTACTGGGAGGTGCCTCCCAGTTAGGCTACTCAGGGGTCAGGGACCCACTTGAGGAGGCAGTCTGTCTGTTCTCAGATCTCAAACTCTGTGCTGGGAGAGCCACTACTCTCTTCAAAGCTGTCAGACAGGGACGTTTAAGTCTGCAGAAGTTTCTGCTGCCTTTTGTTCAGCTATGCCCTGCTGCCAGAGGTGAAGTCTACAGAGGCAGGCAGGCCTCCTTGAGCTGCGGTTGGCTCCACCCAGTTCGAGCTTCCCGGTTGCTTTGTTTACCTACTCAAGCCTCAGCAGTGGCGGATGCCCCTCCCCCAGCCTCATTGCCACCTTGCAGTTGGATCTCAGACTGCTGTGCTAGCAATGAGCAAGGTTCTGAGGGCATGGGACCGTCCGAGCCAGGTGCAGGATATAATCTCCTGGTGTGCCGTTTGCTAAGACCATTGGAAAAGTGCAGTATTAGGGTGGGAGTGACCTGATTTTCCAGGTGCTGTCTGTCACGGCTTCCCTTGGTTAGGAAAGGGGATTCCCTGACCCCTTGCACTTCCCGGGTGAGGCGATGCCTCGCCCTGCTTTGGCTCATGCTCTGTGGGCTGCACCCACTGTCCTGCACCCACTGTCTGACAAGCCCCAGTGAGATGAACCCGGTGCCTCAGTTGGAAATGCAGAAATCACCCATCTTTTTTGTCGCTCACCCTGGGAACTGTAGACTGGAGCTGTTCCTATTTGGCCATCTTGGAGCCCCCTTAAGTTCTATAAGAAAGCCATTTTCATGGCTCTTTGATTCTTCCTGCACCTCCAACCTTCTATCTGGGATCATTTTTCTTTGAAGAATGTGCTTTAGTATGTCTTTTAGGGAAGATCTGCTTGTGACAAATTCTTCCAGTTTCTGTTGGTCTGACAATGTCTTTGTTTCACTTCCATTTTTGAAAACTATTTTTGTTGGGCGTAGAATTCTTAGTTGGCATTTTCCCTCCAGCATTTTGAAGATATTCTATTGGTAACTGACTTCCATTGTTTCTGTTGAAAAGTCAGATACCAGTTTTATTGCAGCTCCTTTGAAGGTAATGTGTGATTTCACTGACTAATTTTAATATTTTCTCTTTCTCTTTGGTCTTTAATAGTGTTATTATGATGTTTCTAAATTTTCTTTGTGTTTAACCTTCTTGGGATTAATAACTCTATTTGAATTTGTGGTTTATGTCTTTCATCAGTTTAGTTAAGTATTGCTTTTGTCCCATTCTCATTCTCCTCTCCTTCTAGGACTTCAATTACACATATGTTGATTATCTCACTTATCTACTATGTCTCTCTCTTTTTTTTTTTTTTTTTTTTTGAGACAAGGTCTTGCTCTGTTGTCCAGGTTGGAGTGCAATGGTGTGGTCATGGCTCACTGTAGCCTCCACCTCCTGAGCTTAAGCAATCTTCCTGTCTCTGTTTCCTGAGTAGCTGGGACTACAGGTATGTGCCACCACATCTGGCTCATTAAATTTTTTGTTTGTTTGTTTTGTTTTTTAGAGAGGAGGTCCTGTTATGTTGCTCAGGCAGGTCTCAAACTCATGGCCTCAAGTGTTACTCCCACTTTGGCCTCCCAAAATGCTGGAATTACAGGTACAAGCCACAGTGACCAGCTTATCTACTTATGTCTCTTACCTTTTCTTCTGACTTTTCTTTCTTTTGTTATTTCATGCTTCATTCTTTCTTCATATTTTCTTCTGATCTGTCCTTATTTTACTAATTATCTCTCTACATCTATCAAAATTGCTGTTAAACCCATTTATTAAGATTTTAGGGTGGGCGTGGTGGTTCATGACTGTAACCCCAGCACTTTGGGAGGCCATGGCAGATGGATCACCTGAGGTCAGGAGTTCGAGACCAGCCTAGCCAAAATGGCAAAACCCTGTCTCTACTAAAAATCCAAAAGTTAGCCGGGCTTGGTGGCACATGCCTGTGGTCCCATCTACTGGGGAGGCCGAGGCAGGGGAATCGCCTGAACCTGGAAGGTGGAGGGTGCAATGAGCCAAGATCATGCCACTGCACTCCAGCCTGGGCAATGGAGTGAAACTCTGTCTCAAAAACAAACAAACAAAACCCCACAAACTTGTTTACAGGTATAATTTGTAATTTGAGGCATAAGACATTATAATTGTCTTTCAGGGGGTATTTTCATATGCTTCTGGACCCATGAGGGCACCAGCAGTCCAGGCTCCTTCAATCTAATTTCGGGACTTGAGATTATCAGAAATCAATCTATAGTCCCTTGAGGACCTGTCTACCTGCAGTTTGGCTTTGTTCCTAGGCTGTGGCCCTTCATGGTCTCAAATCAAAGCACAAGAAAGTCTATTAGGGCTTCCCCAGAAAGTCAGTGTCTCCTAGCACTGGAAAGATTGTCAAAAGCTCTGTTAAGTTTCTCAGCTTCTCAGCTGCCTTCTAACAAATCAAATGCTTGTAGAGATAATTGCCTCTGTGATGTTCTCCTCCCTGGGTCTCCTCCCATCCTCTCTTGGATTCGTTGCCTAATATGTATGTACGTATGTATGTATGTGTGTGTGTGTGTGTGTGTTGGTGTGTGTGTCTTCAGTGAAAGGGTTGGTGTGAATTATCTGATTTGCCCTTTTCAGAAGTAAAGTCCTATATATGACTTCTCACTAGTAATAATAGAATTTGTTTTTTTTTTTTTAAATAGTTAATCTGCCAGGTGCTGAGGTGGGTGGATCACCTGAGGTTGGGAGTTTGAGACGAGCCTGGCCAACATAGTGAAACTCTGTCTCTACTAAAAATACAAAAATTGGCTGGACATGGTGGCTCATGCCTGTAATCCCAGCACTTTGGGAGGCCGAGTGGTGGGTGGATCACCTGAGGTCAGAAGTTCGAGACGAGCCTGGCCAACATGGCGAAACCCCGTCCCTACTAAAAACACAAAAATTAGCCAGGCATGGTGGCACACGCCTGTAGTCCCAGCTACCTGGGAGGCTGCAGCAGGACAATCGCTTGAATCTGGGAGGCAGAGGTTGCAGTAAGCCGAGATCACACCACTGCACTCCAACCTGGGTGACAAAGCAAGGCTCCATCTCAAAAAAAAAAAAAAAAAAAAAAAACCACAACAAAAATTAGCCAAGTGTGGTGGTGGGTGCCTGTAATCCCAGGTACTGGGGAGGCTAAGGCAGGAGAATTGCTTGAACCTGGGAGGCGGAGGTTGCAGTGAGGTGAGATCATGCCACTGCACTTCAGCCTGGGCAACAGAGTGAGACTCTGTCTCAAAAAAAAAAAAAAAAAGTTAATCTATAATTATATATCCAGCCAAACTATCTTTCAAGAATGAAGGTTATGTATTATATGGTAGCAGTCGAAATTTATAAACATGGAGAAATCTTGACAACATAATGAGAGTAAAAGAGTGAGTCACAAAATCATACACACAGTGTAATTCCATTTTTGCAAATAAACACATGCATGCATATGTAATAATATATTTGTTAATATCTGCAAATTTTGTGCCTTTAAAAAAATATATTATATTTGGGTCATGGATCCATGGATGTCAGTTCTAATATTTTCTCCATTTTTATGTTTGAAATATTTAACTTAAAATATAGTGTTGGTTTTTGTTTTGTTTTAGAGAAAACCTTGTAGCGTATCAGTCAGTAACCACATGAACTACAGCTGGAACACATGATATAATATGCTTATATTCAATTTTAAGGTTTGAAGAAATATTTTTAAAACCATAACTCACAAGTCTGGCAATCTCTGGGTTGCTCAGTTGAAGGCCCCAGATGCAGATGTCTTTCGCCAGTGTGTAATGCTCATCTTGAATGGTCATGAGCAAAGGTTCCAAGGAAACTGGTAGGATTCTTGGTGGGGAGTCATCGGGTCTTACAAGCATAAACTGGAGTGTAAGAAAAAAACAGCATCACAGTGGATGTCATAAAGAGAAGTCTATGTGGAAAAGTAATACTCTTATTAGACAACAACATTAGAAGAATATTTAAAATAGTATTAACTTTGGGCCGGGCACGGTGGCTCATGCCTGTAATCCCAGCACTTTGGGTGGCCCAGGTGGGCGGATCACCTGAGGTCAGGAGTTCAAGACCAGCCTGACCAACATGATGAAAAATTAGCCTGGCATGGTGGCGCACACCTGTAGTCCCAGCTACTCAGGAGGCTGAGGCAAGAGAATTGCTTGAACCTGGGAGGAGGAGGTTCCAGTAAGCCAAGACATGCAACGGCACTCCAGCCTGGGTGACAGAGCAAGACTCTGTCTCAAAAAAAAAAAAAAAAGTAGTATTAACTTTGGATCAAGTGTGCATTGAGGTGGTAATTAAAGACAAACTTATAAAGTTCCAGCCATGTACAAAGCTCCACGAAAAGTCCTATAGGGCAGAGATTTTTCTAGCAGGTTACCCAGTGTTATTGGGTCAGAAAATCAATCTAATTAGTTGCAACCAGCCCTTCCTTCCCTCCTTCCTTCCTTCCTTCCTTCCTCCCTCCCTTCCTTCCTTTCTACTCTCCGTCCTCCCTTCCTTCCTCCCTTCCTCCCTCCCTCCCTTCCTCCCTCCCTTCCTCACTCCCTCTCCTTTCCTTCCTTCCTTCCTTCCTTCCTTGCCTCCTTCCTTCATTGCCTCCTTCCTTGCTTCCTTCTTCCCTCCCCCTCCTTTCCTTCCTTCCTTCTTCCTTCTTTCCTTCCTTCCTTCCTCCCTCCCTTCCTCCCTCCCTCTCCTTTCCTTCCTTACTTCCTCCCTCCCTCCCCTCCTTTCCTTCCTTCCTTCTTCCTTCTTTCCTTCCTTCCTTCCTCCCTCCCTTCCTCCCTCCCTCTCCTTTCCTTCCTTACTTCCTCCCTCCCTCCCCTCCTTTCCTTCCTTCCTTCTTCCTTCTTTCCTTCCTTCCTTGCCCCCTCCTCTCCCCTCTCCTTCCTTCCTTCCTTCCTCTCTTCCTTCCTTCCTTCCTTTCTTCCTACAGAGTCTCACTCTGTCACCCAGACTGGAGTACAGTGGGGTGATCATAGCTCACTGCAGCCTCCAGCTCCCAGGCTCAAGCTCCTACCTCAGCCTCCCAAGTAGCTGGGACTACAGGTGGGTGACACCACACTTGGCTAATTTTTTAATTTTTTGTAGAGACGAGTCTCACCATGTTGCCCAGGCTGGTCTCAAACTCCTGGCCTCAAGCAACCCACCCACCTCAGCCTCCCAAAGTTCTGGGACTATAGACATGAGCCACCACACCCAGCCTCTTTTTTCTTCTTTAACAAAATAGAAAAGAAGGGAAATTGTCTGAGTGCCTCTTATGGAGTAAAAATAATAATGATTATCTCATGAGACTTTTATTTTAATAATATTCAGAATCATAATGGAGACCCTACCCAAGCAACCCACACAATATAAACAGCCTTTATGGTGGTACTGATGCATGCTGATACCTACACATGGGGTCATGATGTTAATTGTATTTATGACAGTGATTGCAGTGAAATAAATAATTGAATATTGCTGAAGGGACTGGTTTGAACAAGTTACGATTAGCCCTTATAATTAAGTAGCAGAGGTTGATTATAAGAACTGGAGTTTTAAAAAAATGACTTAGGAACAATTTTACCACAAAAGGGCTGGTTCTGGGAAGGTCCTCCATTGGGATGAGCGGGGAGACATGGCAGGGACCCCAGCAAAGGCACTGTGAAAGTAAAGATTAGAGAGACTGGGAAAGGCGGATGAGGGATGGCAGAGTGGAAGAGGTGCTGGGTGGAAGGAGGCTTGGGGGAAGGAAAGGAGAGAGGGAGCCCCAGTTGGGGAGCTGGAAGTTCAGAGTACAAAGGGAAGAGTTGGGGCCTGGCCCAGATGTGTTTGGGGTGCCAGGCTCCCCCATCTGATCTGTCAGGTGCCCACTTCCCAAGTTACCCATTTCATCTCAATGCTGACCTCTCCTCTCCTCTTTCCCCCTCACATCCAAGCCCTAGATTTAATCTTAGAAAAGATACGACATCAGAATATTTTCTGAAACCCAGTGCTTTTGGAGTCAGAATTCTGATTGCTGGTCTCACTCCAAGTGAGCCGGCCTCAGGAGGGGAGGCATGGGCGAGACCAGGTCTGACCTCACGGCAGGGACGCATTGGCAGCCAAGAGAAGGAGGCCCTCACTTGGAGGGGTCAGTGGGGGTGACTGGAGTGCCGGGAGCAGAGGTCCTGCGGTGATGACCAAAGTGCTGACTTTCAAGCTGGGCCTTCCAGATGTGGAGGAGGGGCCGGTGGCCCTTCCAGGGAAGTGGTGTGAGAACAGGCCCTCTGGAAGGGATGGGAGGGGCAGCCATGTAGGTCAAAGGGGGAATGGAGGAGAAGGGCTGAGCAGGCAAGCCAGGCTTTGCACTCCACTCAGTCAGGAATGCAGAGTGGATGACACAGCCAGCTCTGGGCTTGCAAGCGAAACCACCTTTGCAAAAATTATAACTGAGAAAATTATGGCAGTGAAAGAAACCTGACCTAACCAACTCCTTCTTGCTTTTAACCTTCAAACTGTCCTTGCGCATTCCTGGGCACAGGCCAGAATAACTTGGGGAGGAACTTAGTTTATGTTAATAGATTAACTTCGAAACAAAGACAATAACAACCCTTTCCCAAAACAAATCCCCTTCTTGACTAGGGACTAGACTGTCTTTGCAGGACTAACAAATTAGCCACAAGATTAGAAATTATGGTTTAGGAGTCACTGTTGTAAAACCTGAGATCAGTGCTTGAGACAGTTTGCAGACCCTGTGTTCCAAAGCACCAGCTGGTGCCACTCAGATGGATAAGATGGCTCATCTGGTCTTGTGGACCCTACCCAGGAACTGACTCAGTGCAAGAGGACAGCTTCAACTCCCTATGATTTCATCTTCAACCCGACAAACCAGCATTCCCCACCTTGTGACCCCCTACCCACCAAATTACCCTTAAAAACCTCAATCCTGAATTTTTGGAGAGTTTGATTTGAGTAATAACTTCATCTTTTACATGGCGTGGCTGGCCTGGTGTCAATCAAACTCTTTTTTACTACAGTGCTGTGGTCTTTATTTGTGCGGTGGGCAGAAAGAACCCCTTGGGAGGTTACACAAGGACCAAGGACCCATGTGGCTTGGGAGTAAACCCTAGCCAGTTCATTTCAGAGAAGAATAAGAAAACAAGACCATACACTCACCTTCCTGAGCACCTGGTCACTGTCAATGCTGCTTTTCAGGTCACTTTTGATGGCTGGACACACGGACGTCTGAGACTGTGCACAGTGTTTCTCATATGTTTTCAGAAACTTTTGAAGAATCAAAACGATGGGCAGGGGTGCCCCTTTAGATTTTTGTTTCCCTTCATTTGCTCTTGGCATTGTTTTATAGCGTTAGATTTCACTTGGATTCTGAAAACAGTAACTTGCCCTGAAACCCAACATACAGGTGTCTTTTTAAGGAGCAGAACATGCTTCCTCCACTAAAAATATTAGGAAAATATTGCTGCATACCCTTCTCTAAAAATCTTGAAGTGCTTCATTTATCTTAAAATGGGACTAAGGAGTCAAAACGGAGACCATTGAAAGGAATTGTTCAATTTCCAATTTCCCTATTCATGGGTCCATATTCTTCAAAATAGGGGCAATGCCCACTGGAACTTAGTTATAAAGGAATGCAATTAACATTAATACTGGTTACTAAAAATTACCAAGAACATACTGATTTTTAAATGGCATAGTTCCCTTTACAGACACAATTCTTGCCAGACAGTAATATATCATAGTGGTTAAGAATGTAGATTTGGAGATGACTGGGTCTGGACTTTAGTCTTGTCTCTACCACTTGACCCACTGGGTAGCCTTAGATAAATTATGAAGCCTCTTCAAGTTTCCATTTCCCCATCTGTAAAATGGATTATGGGCCAGAGTGATGTTTTTGAAATGTAAATCAGGTCATATGACTCTTCTACTTAAATCTCTCCAATGGCTTCCCACTACATTTATCTTTACTGAATTTATCACATGCATATTCTACCAGTTACTGAGAGAGTGAATGTGAATTCATTTATCCTTGCTATTAATTCTGCCAACATTTGTTTTATATATTTTAAAGCTATGTTATTAGGTGTCTATACATGTAGAACTGATAAATCTTCCTGAGGAGTCTACTCTTTTGTTATTATGTAATATTCCTGTTTATCTCTAGTAATGCTTTGCACTTTCAAGCCATGGTTCCCATACTACACTGAGGCGCTTTGGGGCACTGCCACAGATTTACAGGGCACTGTAGGATAATTTAAAATTTCAAGAGAAAGCCAGTAACATCTGTTAGATGTCATGTGAATTACTAGCTGGAAGTATTTTACAATTTCAAATTAGATCACACTTGTATTCGTATCCTATTTTTACATAGCAAATGACCCCATCATGGGTGAAAAGCATTCTGGAAAGGGGAATGAACCCAGTGGAATGTAGAGACATTCAGATACTAGGGTAAGGGAAAAATCACAATATCATAGTTCTGCTTGGGACTTTACAGATTGTCTAATCCAGGATGTTGAATGCTAAAAACAGAAAAGCACTAGGCAAACCAGGATCACTGTTAACTCTAGCAGTCCTCCTCCACTCACGGCCATCTCCCAGGTGTCCTCTCAGAAGTCTGTACTCCAGTCTGCTGCCACAGAGCAACTAGACTTGGCAGCTACAGAAAACTGTTTATTGGGCAAGGTCAACCTTTTTTTGGTGCAGTGGTGCAATCACAGCTCACTGTAACCTTGATCTTCTGGGCTCAAGGAAGGAAAAGAAGGGACTTACTTCAGCTGAAAACAGAACTGGGTCTCCTGACTCCCAGGACTGTTTCAGGCACAAAGACATGGGCCATAAGAGCACGCAGAGAATGGCCGGGCACGGTAGCCCCAGTCTCTACTAAAAATACAAAAAATTAGCTGGGCATGGTGGCATGCGCCTGTAATCCCAGCTACTCCGGAGCCTGAGGCAGGAGAATCGCTTGGACCTGGGAGGCGGAGGTTGCAGTGAGCAGAGATGGCGCCACTGCACTCCAGACTGGGCGACAGAGCAAGATTCCTTCTCAAAAAAAAAAAAAAAAAAAAAAAAAAAAAAAAAAAAAAAAAGCACCCAGAGAAATTGTGACACCCCCACTGCAGGCCAAGAGGAGTGCCCTCTGAATGAAACCCACCTCAATGGCAGCTTGATCTCAGACTTCCAGTCTCCAGAACTGTAAGAAAATTCTGTGGTTTAAACCACCCGGTCTATGGTATTTCGTCATGGCAGCCCAAGCTAAGACAGGTAGTATACAGTATTACTGCTCACATTATGGATTATTCCTCACCAGCATTTAAAGTATTTACAGATGCACAAACTACCCACATAGATTCTGCAAATGCTCTAATAAGACACTTTTGAATCTTGAGTTTTTCACTTAATGTTTTATCACGAGAATTTATGTCATTTTTATATACAGTAAATGCTCAGGTTAGCAAATATCTAGGTACTTCAAAGCTAGCATTGATTGAATCATTAATGAATATTTATTGAAGGTCTAAGGTATATGTGTCCCGCCCTGTGCTAGGTTTTACTTGTCTTTTCTGAAAGTGACTCTCCCTCCCCAGTGTCCTGGAGACAGTGTGGGGACAGCGTGGGTGCCGGAGGAGGGGCTGAGAGTGGAGGTGGCCGGACCCTGCCCTCTGTCCCGAGGGGATGCGGAGGGCCCCCCTCTGGGTCCCTTGCCCGCCCAGCTTGGACAGCTCCTGGTCCATCTCGGAGTCCCAGGGGAGATGGAGAGGGCCTGCAAGGAGGGGCTGCTTTGCGCTCCCTCTCCAAGGCTCCCGTCCTTTAATATATTTCCCTAGAGAATCCTAGCTGCTCACCCTGAGGCCGGGAAAAGCCCAGCTGCGTGCACTCTTCCCCGCCCCCGCCCTGGGGCTGTGCGGGTGGATAGGGGAGAGAGTAGGGGGTTGCGGGCACCATGGTCTCCAGGGAGCCTCGCTCCTGGGATCAAGCATTTCTGCTGGAGCTGGGGCAACCTCCTCCGGCCCCTGCCCGCCCCGCCGGGCGCCCGCACTCACTCGCTCTCACTCTCCCTGCGTCCCGGGCCGGCTGCCCGCGTGGCGTCCGGCGCCCTGGAGACGGCGGCGAGGGGCGGAGGCTGGAGGGACTGTGGCCACCCAGTGCGCCGGCGCGGGGGAGACAGCGGGAGCCGGAGGAGGAGGCAGGTGGCGGCGGGAAGCAGTGTCAGGACTGGTCGGAGCTCGGGCTCGGGCTCGGGCTCGGGCTCGGGCTTGGATTTGGAGAAACTGAGAAATCCTGGTGTCCTCGCTGCAGGTCAAACTTGTCGCAGCCAACGTCGCTGCGAGGGACGCTGCCTGGCAGGCAACAGGGGAAGTTGAGGAAGGCGAACCGGCGTCCCTGTTCATCAGTGGGGAATCTTGGGGAGACAGAGGCCTCCGAAGCGTGGACGCTCCAGCCTGTTGCCGCCGCTCCCAAGGCTGCCGTGGACCAGCCCTGGAGCCGCTAACATGATTTCCCAGGGAGCCGCGTCCCCGCATCGCCCAGCAGGAGCTGCAGGCGACAGGGACGCTCTCGCCGTCCCGCCCAGTCCTCTCCTGACCACTAGAAGGGCTTCATGGAGCGGCTGCTTCCCCCTCCCAATCCCAGGAGAAAAGGGGCCCAGGGATAAAGGCAGAGGCTCAGGGACTATACAGGAGTTTTTCTGGGGAATGTTAAGGAGAAAGGTGCAAAACAGCTGAAGCTTTCAGGACTGGATGGGGAGGAAAAAGGATTTTAAGAAGCTTTACTGGCCGGGCGCGGTGGCTCACGTTTGTAATCCCAGCACTTTGGGAGGCCGAGGAGGGCAGATCACCTGAGGTCAGGAGTTCCAGACTAGCCTGGCCAACATAGTGAAACCCTGTCTCTACTAAAAATACAAAAATTAGCTGGGCGTGGTGGCGGGCACCTGTAATCCCAGCTGCTCGGAAGGATGAGGTAGGAGAATCGTTTGAACCTCAGGCAGAGGTTGTAGTGAGCCAAGATCGCGCCACTTGCTTCAGGCAGTAGTCTGGGGGCGTAGAAAGGAAGGCTTGGGAGGATGTGGTGGGCAGAATAGAATCCCCCAAAGATATGCATGCTGTAATCCTGGGAACTTATGGATATGTTACCTTATATGGCAAAAGCGACTTTCCACAGGATTAAAGTTATGGACATCGAAGCAGGGTGCAGGTTGGAGTGAATGGTTATCCTTGATTACCCAGGTGGGCCCTGTCTAATCACAGGAGTCTGAGAACGTGACATTGAGAACCTTTCAGGTTAGCTCAGAGAGAGATAAGGAAGATCAGAGAGAGAGAGAGAGAGTTGCAATGAGCAGGATTTTGCGACCTGTTGAAGCCTTTAATGGGGGAGGTAAGGAGACTTAAGCCAAGGAAGGTGGGCAGCCTCTAGAAGCTGGAAAAGTGGAGAAAGAATTCTCCCCAAAGCCTCCGTAAGGAAACACAGCCCTGCCAACTCCTTGATTTCAGTCCAGTGAGAGTTGTGTGGGATTTCTGCCCTCCATATCTGGCACATAAGTTATCTATATCTATCTTAGGATATAGAGTAGGTGCTTAATGCATACTTGTTTAATGGAAAAAAGTGAATAAAAATAACAGTTGGATTAAACAAATTCACAGTAAACTGCAAATGGAAAGTAACCCCTTCATTCCTGTAGGGCTGGCAGTAGTTTTCTAAGCGTATGTTTTAAACCCAATTGGCTCTAATGGGAGGAAGTCTGGGCTCACAGTGAAGTGAGGAGGGTCAAGAAGGGCCAGGAGGGATCCTGAATTTGGTCCAACATGACTTTCCAGTGAGTGTGCCCTTAGGAGTCTGTGCCCCTCTGTTATTTTTGCCTCTTCTCTTCCTCTCTCTGCTGGAACTTATAGCTTTTCTCAAAGGGTCCTATTTTGTGCATGACTATTTCTGCCTTCCTAAGACAAAAAGCAGAGGAGGGCAGTGAGGGAGGAGAGTTCCAGAGTAGGCAAGAGGGCACCTGCAGGGCACCCGCTGAGACTCAGGGCAGATGCTTAGGGAGCAGAGGAATGGTCAGGAAGGCCAGAGCCCGAGGACAGGGACAGTGAGGGGCAGAAGCTAGACAGCCCATCAGAGCTGAGATGAAGGGTCCTTCGTATGCACTGTGGGCAAGTTCTTAAAGGAACAATGTCACTAGAATTTGGTTCAGCTGCTAGTGACAGAAACCCAGTTACACAGTTGAAACAATACAGAAAGTCACTTCCCTTTCATGTAAATGAAGTTCAGGAGTGAGCAGTCCAGAGCTGCTGCAGAAGCTCCAGGATTATAAAGAACCAAAGCAACTTTTACTTTATTACTCTTCCATCCTTGGTGTGTGACTTCTACCTCATAGCCCAGAATGGTTGTTGAACTCCAGCCATTTTGTCCCAAATTCAGAAAAGAAAGCTGGAAAAAGAAGGGCACATTCTCCGTCTTTAAGGATATCTTCCAGAAACTGCACATGACACTTGTGCTTACATCCCCCTAGATTAGGGACATGACCATACAAGATCATACCTAGCTGCAGAGGAGGCTGGGAAATGTAACGTTTATTATAGGCAGCCATGTGCCCACCTGAAAATGGGAGCTTTTGTTACTTACAGAAGAAGGGAAAGACAGATATTGGGAGATAACTAGCGCCCTGAGCCACCGCAGCTGGTAGCTGCCAGAGCCACAGCAATGACAGGTGCAGTGGTGAGATAGTTGCCAGTTTATCAGTACTGACACAGGATTTTTCTCAGCCACTTTGCCAACTGGGGACCTCCTTAGCCAACAATGCCTCACCTGCCTCCCAGCTCTCACTTGCCCACAGCCTGCTGCTGGAGGCACCCTCCCCACTTGGCCCACCTGTGTTATGGCTTGTACCTGCATTCGATGGTTTCCGAGCTCTTGTCCCACATCCAAGAAGAATGAGGATACACTGACAATTCAAAGGGTGAGGAGGGTGGAGAAGAATTTTATTGAGCCACAGAACAGCTCTCAGCAGAGAAGAGATGCGGGGGTGGTCCCCCATGCCAGCAGTTGGGTGGGTTTCTCTCCCAATGTGGCTGAATCAGGGCTTTTATGGACTCAGAATGGCAAGTGTGTGCTGATTGGTTTGTGAGTATGCAAAAAAGTTTAAAGTGAAGATACCACTCAAACGTGCACACAACAGTGTAGAAAACCCTTAGGGAAGTGTGGGTATATGTAAAATAGGTGAAGGGTGGGGATCAATTAGAGGAAAGCATGCCAAACGGAAAGACGGGTTCTCAATCTGGTCCATGGATTTGACATGTAGCTTGGCTTTCAGGCTTTAAACTTTCTTTGGCTTGGAGGTGGAGTTTCACTGGGGACCCACCCCTATCTCCCTAGGCATTTGGCTGACTCCTGTCCCTATCAGTACTATGTGGATTTCTCACACATTGAGCATTTGTAAATCAGGGGCAGCCTGGAACTCATTTAACAGTTGTAATTTTGGATGTGACTCACCAGGGCTGAATTACCTAAGAGGCTAACCAAGCATGTGTGCAGGGCTCCAGCAAAGTTGGAAACAAAACAATAGCAATGAGAAGGAAAGAACTTGCTATTTCATATTGCAAGCAAACAAACAAACAAAAAGCTAGCAAAATAGTTTTGGGAAAAATCAGTACTTTGTTGGGCTTCATTATTTATATTTTGCAGTGCAGTGCTGTTTTGGTTTTTGATTTACATAGAAGAGAAAGATGGATGTGCCACAATCTCTTTGGTTCTTAAAAACATGATCAGGTACTCAGAATCAATATCAGCCTACCCCACCGGGTGCCTTTGCTCCCTGCTAATCCATCACTGGAACTCTTAAAAGGCCTTTGAGATGAATTTTGCTTTTGGTGGAGAGGGGCTGTTGTGCTACTGAATACACAGGAGATTGTATGCCAGAGGGGAGAAATCCTGAGAGAAGAAAAGGAAAGGAGAAAGAGAAAGAAAGAGAGAAAATGAGAATAGGAGGGAGAAGAGACAAAGGAGGAAGGTGAAGTCAAAGGGACAGACCAGTTCAGGGGTGACCCACTCCTGATGTGGGGGTTTTAAATGTATCCACAAATACATCTACTCCTCCCTTCAAAAGATGGAGCTTCATTCTGCTTTCCTTGGGTGTGGGCTGACCTTAGTGACTGGCTTCTAGTGAATAAAACATGGTGGAAGTGATAGTGTGTGACCAGGTCAGAAAGGCATCGCGACATCCTTCTTGTTCTTCCTCTTGGCTCACCGGCTCTGAGAGGAAGCAGCCCCTGTTTTGTGAAAATGCCCAAGAAGCCCTGGGAAAGGTGCATGTGACAAGGAACTGAGGCCTCCAGCCAACAGTCATTTTGGAAGTGGATTCTTCAGGCCCAGTGAAGCCTTCAAGTCACTGCAGCCTCATGAGCAACTCTGAGCTGGAACCACCCAGCTAAGCCACTCCCAGAATCCTGATTCTCAGAAATTGTGTGAGATAATAAATGCTTGTTGTATAAAGCCATTATGTTGTAGAATAATTTGCTGTACCACCAATATAAGACTAACACACTTAGGAACTTCTTTCTCCATAATGGAAGATTCACAGTAGACGGTGCATGGCCAAAGTGCCTGAATATCCATTCTCCTCTTCTACCTTGCTAACAGAACTCAGTTTTGGTATGTGGGCCCACAAGCCAGGAAAACAACATTCCCTAGGCTTTCTTGTTGATGGGGTAACCATGTGACATAGCGTTGGCCAATGAGACATATGCATACATTGATGAAAGAGGCTTCCCAGAAGGCTCTTTACAAGGAGGCAGATCCAGGTGGCTTGTCCTTTCTGTCTTTTGTTCCTCCATTTCTTCTTGCTTGGAATACAGTCATGGTGCTGAAGACTAAGCTGCCGTTCTGTAATCACTAGATGTCAAACACACCTTGGATAGCTGAGCAGATGATGGAAGGAGTCTGGGTCTTTAGTAGCATCATGGAGCCCCTGAACCAGTCTGAGTTGCCCTCTTCTGTATTTTCTTTGTTTGTTTGTTTGTTTTTCAGACAGGGTCTCACTCTGTCACCCAGGCTGGAATGCAGTGGCACAATCATAGCTCACTGCAGCCTTGAACTCATGGGCTTAAGCAATTTCAGTCTTCCAGGTAGTTGGGACCACAGGCACACATTACCACTCCTGGCTAAGTTTAAAACAGAAATTTTTTTTAAGAGATGGGGTCTTACTATGTTGCCCAGGCTGGCCTCAAACTCCTGGCCTCATGTGATCCTTCCCACCTTGGTCTCCCAAAGTACTAGGATTACAGGCCTAAGCCACCACACCTGGCCTGGATTCTCATTTCATAAAGCAAAACTGTTCGGATTTCTAAGATTTACAGATATATAAACTCCTTGACTGATGCATCTTCAGAAATGTGCAAACACTCCATTCCAAATTTTAGAAAGTATGCAGTGGTAGTATCACATTTTTGATTGGTGAATTTGTGTTGTTCACCTGTCTCTGAAACCTACAGAAACTGTTCTGAAGAGAACAGGGATTATAGTGGTAAGAAATTAGGACACAGCTGGGCGTGGTGGCTCATGCCTGTAATCCCAGCACTTTGGGAGGCTGAGGTGGGCAGATCACCGAGGTCAGGAGTTCAAGACCAGCCTGGCCAACATGGGGAAACATGGGGAAACCCCATCTCTACTAAAAATACAAAAAATTAGCTAAGCATGGTGGTGGGTGCCTGTAATCCCAGCTACTGGGGAGGCTGAGGCAGAAGAATCACTTGAACCTGGGAGACGGAGGTGTGCAGTGAGCCGAGATCACACCATTGCACTCTAGCCTGGACAACAAAGCAAGACTCTGTCTCAAAAAAAAAAAAAAAGAGAGAAATTAGGAAACAATCTGCAGTCTTGTTTCATTTTCTCAAGGAGAACACTGAGTTTTGAATACTAAAAAGGTGACAACTGGCCCTGCTGGCTGCCAGACTGTGGCTTCCAAATTGCACATAAGCATTGCTCCCACCTCCCAACAATATGTTTGGGGCAAGACAGACAAGGCCATTCTCCAAGCACAAAAGTGACTAAATGTCCTCTTCTGATGGACCTGAATGACTGCTGTCTGTCACCAATGACGGCCATCTGGAGTGCTCCTATAGTCTTGATAAAATTCACATACGATTACAAATTGCCCGTACTCCTTGACAGCATCCAATCTAGGACTGCCCCCCACTTTCCTCTTCCCCTCCTAGAGTCACCCCATGTGAGTCCAATCCTGTAAGAAACCTCTCCCAACTCCTTCTTCCTGAAGTCCCCATGTTCCTCTGGGGACATTTGCTCCTGTTGCAGGAAGGCCAGTAAATCTAACGTCTTTTTTTTTTTTTTGGACTGCAGATCAAGGAAATCCTGGGAATCTTTGGTCAGTGACATTTAACAGAACCCCAAAGCCAGAGCTGTAAGCCCCTCCCCTGTTTATGGGCTCCAGCAGGGTCAGGAATTGATGAGAGGGGCAGGAGCAGGCAACAGAGCACAGCCCTGGCAGGAGTTGGAATTTTTGGAAACTCATTCAACCTTGGCCTCAAATAACTTGTCCTCCATCTATGTGTCTGTTTCTTCTGGCACCAACAGGAGGAGAAAGGAGAAGACTTGGACCCTTAAACAGGCAGCCACCATCTTCCCAGCCCACTTCCCCCAGCAGAGTTCCAGGGAAGGAAGCTCTCTCTCTTTTCTGCTCTTTCTGTAGTCGTCATTCAGTCCTGACAGGGTTCCTACGCCAAAAAAAGCAAAATCTTCAGTGAGGAAATGGTGAGACCCTTACATCAGGTGGCTAAGGAAGAGCTTTCTTCTAGGGTGTGCTTAGAAGGAAGAGGAGGTTTTCCTGGGGCTGGGCATATCTGAAATTCACAGGCACTAGGTGTTGTGGGCTCAGTGAGGACTGGCCTTGCAAACCATTTGCAGGTGTTTCTGAGAAGTGATATGATCAGGAAAAAAAAAAATCTCAAATAAACTTCTTAACTAAAGGGCAGGAATGTTTTCCAATAAAAAACTCAATGGAGAAAGACATTTGAAAACAAATCTCAAATAGTTTTTCAGCAAGGTGAATGGGGTAATGATACAAAACTAAGCCTTAAATGTGGGCTATATCAGTGCTTCTTAACCCCAGTGCTACATTAGAACCATCTGGGAGTTTAAAAGTAATGTCCATGCCTGAGACCCTGCCCCAGACCAGTTACATCATTATCCTTGGGGTGGGGCAACAGTGTTTGTTCTCAGGTGGTTCTAACATGCAGCTGTGGAAAGGCACAGGGGTGTGGAAGAGTGCTGAGACCAGGAATCAGGAATCAGTCCTCTCCACTGTCAAGCAAGGTACTCCACCACTCTCATTGTTCTCATTTGCAATATCAGTGTTTCTGACATTTTAATGGGCACACAAGTTACATGGGGATCTTGTCAACGTGAGAGTCTGGTATAGTAGGTGAAGAGTGGGGCCTGAGACCTGCATTTCTAAGAAGCTCGTGGATCCTGCTAATGCTGCTGGTCTGTGGGCTATAATTGGAATAGCAAGGTCCTAGGTCCGTGGTTCTCAAAATGTAGTCCAAAGACCAGCAGCCTCAGCATCACCTGGTGTCAGGTTCCGGCCCAAGCTGAGGTCCAAGGGGAGTCGGTGGATGAGGGGAGGGCAGCTGAAAGAACACTCGAGAGACCACAGGCAGGTGGGACATGGCTTTGTTCAGCAGCTCTTTCACACTGTCGGTGCTGCATTTATGCACCTCACAGACAACAGTGGCTCAGAGTCATGTGATGAGCCCTCCCATGTTATGGCTACATAGCTGTGGTGGTTTAATACACAGGATTGTGTGCCTGTGCTCCAATCCTGCTGTGTCATGCTATGCCGGTTGTGTACCTCGGCCTATACTTGACTGCAGTGCGGCCATTGTCCTTACACCTGGGAAACTGTTAGAAATGCAAAATTTTGGACAGTTACTCTGATACTCTGAGTATGACAAGATCTAGCCATCTGTTATAACAAAGCTTCTAGGTGATTCTGAAGCGTGCTTAAGTCTGACGACCTCTGCCCTGTAAATTCCAAAATCTCTTCTGGTTCTGAGATTCTCTGGTACCTGGTCTTTCTGATTGCTACAGAAACCACTGCTCTTCCTCAGTACCCCAACTGAAAATCCATCAACACCAGACATGATCCTGGGGGCCACTAGTGCATGCCTTCCCAGCATTGTCCCGGATTTTGTTCCCTGAGGAGCCATTCCTTCTGGGAACTTGGACCTATCACCATTTCCCTAGTATGATGGTTAATTTTATGTGCCAATCTGGCCAGACCATGGTGCCCAGATATTTGGTCAAACATGATTCCAGATGTTTCTGTGTGGATGTTTTTTTGGGTGAGATTGACATTTAAATCAGTGGATTCTGAGTAAAGCAGATTGCCCTCTGTCATGTGGGAGGACTTCCTTCCAACAGTTAACGCCCTTACTAGAACAAAGACTGACCTCCCCGCAGAAAGAAGGAATTCTGCCTGCAGACTGCCTTTGGATTCAAATTCCCACCCTTCTCTGAGTCTCCAGCCTGCCCCATCAGATTTTGAACTTGGCCAAGCCTCCACAATCATGTGAGCCAATTCCTTATGATAAACCTATCTATACACACATTCTGTTGGCTCAGTCTCTAGAGCACCCTAACTGTTTTGGAGGTCCTTTCTGCTCCTCTCCAAATCCAGCGTGCCTGCTTTAAAAATGTTATCTCCCCATCTTTTCTGTTCTCATGGCCAAGTTCTCTGTGTCAAGTATTTGCAAGGAAATAATATCCAGAAATCTAATAAATCTGTCACCTTAAAAGATCACAGAGCAGAAGTAGCATACCAGAAGAGCCAGGCAGAATAAAATTTGTTGCCTTTTCTTCAAGTAAGATCTTATTGTACTTTGCTATCTGCTGCAAAATATCGGGCACCTCTTTTAGTAGTTGTTGGTAAATAGGGCAAAAATATGAGGTCAAAGTCTGATTGCTGAAGTTGACAACTTTTTCTTATTCAAATTAATTAACTCAAATTAACTTAAATCTTATTCAAATAAATTTGACTATTCAATTTTATATTTGGGAATAGGAAGGAACTGTTTTCTTCCCTTCATCCTCCCCAGTTCCCAGCAATTTTGCTTTCCTGCTGCATACTGAAGTTGAGTTAACAGATATGGCCTTGGTAATGCAATTCAGCACCCCCTCCCTTTTTCAGTATAATAACATAGTTTAAGCTCAACACACACAGTAAACTGCTAAGAGGGGGCCATTTTTTACAACATGAAGGCCTGCTTGCCTTGTAGATGCCTCATCTCCAGGACTACAGTCCTCCTCCCACACCATCAAGAGGAAAATGGAATGATTGTCCACATAGATGAGAAGCTGCAAAGAGGACCCTGGGGAAGAAGGTGAGAAAGGGCCAAGGAACTGGAGGGCTCTTAGGTGTGGAGCCCCAAGGGCTTCCCTGTGAAGACCATGTCCCTGGAGAATCTGGGTTGGATGAGTTCAAGACAAAGGGGAGCCACTCCCAAACCACTGTGGACTCTGGGCTGGAAGATTGGATGTCTCCATGAGGTAAAGGAGTGTTTGGACTTTGGGTGCCTTGACTTTGTGCTTGTGATAAAGGTCTAGGCTATACTTTTTTTTTTTTAATTTTTTTTTTTTTTGAGATGGAGTCTCGTTCTGTAGCCCAGGCTGGAGTGCAGTGGCGTGATCTCGGCTCACTGCAAACCCCGCCTCCTGGGTCCTTGTTCAAGCAATTCTCCTGCCTCAGCCTCCCGAGTAGCTGGGATTACAGGAATGCACCACCATGCCCAGCTTATTTTTGTATTTTCAGTAGAGATGGGGTTTCACCATGTTGGCCAGGCTGGTCTTGAACTCCTGACCTAGTGATCTGCCTGCCTCGGCCTCCCAAAGTGCTAGGATTACAGGTGTGAGCCATTGCGCCCAGCCTGTTCTAGGCTATACTTTCTTAAAGAAACACCAACATTGCATTAAGAAAACCAAGTGTTTTATCTCTTCCCCCATCTTGTGAGGTGAATGTGGGCTACGGACCATGGAGAAAGCTTGCAGGCGTGCAATTCATTGAATTTGGAAGTCCAGTTGCATGGTTCCATAATTGTCCTCGCTCCAGTGGTCTTCCTAGGTTCCCTTTCCTGGGTACAGAAGAGGAGCAAAGACTTTTTTATTCTTGTGGAATCCAAGAATAGAATTTCATTGTAGATTTGCAATCACCACCTTTGTACACTGAAGTTCTCATGTTGCGAGTGTCCTTGTGGCAGCCGTGCAAAGCCCTGCAGATTCAGAAATCTGAGTGCACAAGAACATTTGCTAAGCCTGAGAAGAAAGGTATGTTCCCTGTGGGCTTTGTGTGGGACGGCAGAGACAAATAGCTCCTGCTTTTGCTGACTCAAAATTCAGCTTAGAATCCAGACAAAAATTACTGAATTAAAAAGTTAGTTTTAGACATTTTATTTAACTCCCACAGCTTTCTTTCTCACAAGCCTAAGACACCACAATGGAGAAGATGACATTCTCATTATTGAATTCTCTTTGTGTCATTCAGTCCTCACTATTCTACATAATTCCTTATGGTATTGTTAATGCATGAAATTGTTTTATTTTTAAAACATAGTCATTTCCACAAATAGTTAAGTGTTATATGCTGAAAATGGGTATATTCTCAAATACAATATATAATTTCTTGAGGTAGAGTAGCAGCTCGTTAAGTAAATTTAAGTTTGAACAGATTCATTAATTAGTCTTGTGGTTGCAAGCATCAGAAAGTATTTCCTATTATATGAGTTCGCATATTTGCAACTAGTGAACTTCCTGTTACTTTTCAGATTCTGTAGTTGTTAATGCTTTGTATTCCCCCAGATAGTTTAATCTTTCCTTGGTGAACTTAATGAGCTGCCTTCCCAGCCAAAATATCTATGAAGGTGAGTAATGCTTCCATTCAATTTTATATCCAGTTGGAGAAGAAGTCTAGCTAACAGGCATATGGGCATATGGATTTGCTTTTTTTGTTTTGTTTTCTTTTTTTTGTTTATTTATTTGAGATAGAGTCTCGCTCTGTCACCAGGCTGGAGTGCAGTGGCGAGATCTCAGCTCACTGCAACCTCCATCTCCCAGGTTCACGCCATTCTCCTGCCTCAGCCTCGCAAGTACTGGGACTACAGGCACGCGCCACCACGCCCAGCTAATTTTTTTGTATTTTTAGTAGAGACAGGGTTTCACCATGTTGGCCAGGATAGTCTCGAACTCTTGACCTCATGATCAGCCCACCTCGGCCTCCTAAAGTGCTGAGATTACAGGTGTGAGCCACTGCGCCCAGCCCTGGTTTGTTTTGAAGTCTGAGAGTATGGATGATTTAGATCAAACCAATGGTTTGCCCCAATGTTTTAAATTTGATTTGATTATCCAAGGTGCCACAGGTCTGTAGCTCTATTGCTCTTATAGCAGGGGCTTCATCCCAGCCCCTGTTGGGACCATTGCTAAATTTCAGATCTGTTGGGCACATCTGAAGAATTGACAGCATGGGCTATCTGAAGTTGACTGGATGTGGAAGACCAGGGAGGTTTCCTAAAGGAAAAAGGAGCTAGCCTTATCTGCGGAAGGGGGAGGTGTACATGTACTAATAAGCATGCCTCTGTGGTTGGTTTGATGTGGGAGAGCAGACAGTGGGGAGCAAGGGAGTGTGGTACCCTAGCCAAGCTCCCAGCCTCCCTGCAGGCCCTGGGTAGTTCAAGACCTCACATGGCCTGGTGGCAGTCTTCGGGAGGAAAGGGTGGCTCAGTGGTGCTAACAGTGATGACCAATTAGAGCTGTGTCTGGGCCCAGCAGATGACAGGGGAGGAGAAGGAAAGCAGAGCAACACTTCAGCTGCCTGGGCTAGCTGGGGGATCTGTGTGAAACACCCAAAAACATCTCCCAGGAACTTCCAGAGATCTGAGGTCCAAAAATAGCAAGTAAAGACAAGAACTAGTGAGAGGTAGGCCATATATTATTTTTAAAGTATTTTTGCTATTATTAACATATGCCTTATTTTCATATAAAAATTAAGTGATGCCATAGGAAAGGGAACCCCCGCTACTCACAGTCAGATCTCTGTTTACTGAGGCAAATTATCAACCTGTCAGGTCAAAGTTCAATTTGGACAGACTGGTGTTCAAACAAATTACATTCTGTAGCAGTTCGTGTTCTGCAGTTGTAAGCAACAGAAAATATTTCCAATTAACTAGGGCAAAAAAAAAAAAAAAAGAGGATGTATTGGCAGAATCCTTGTGATAAGTAATTTTAGTGTCAACGTGGCTAGGCCATGGTACCCAGTTTTTGATCAAACACTGGTCCAGATGTTGCTGGGAAGGCATTTTTTAGATGTAATTAGCATTTAAATAAATTGATTTTGAGTAAAGCAGATCACTCTCCATGGTGTGGGTGATCGCTAATCTAGTCAGTTGAAGACCTTAGGAGAAAAGACTGAGAAGTCCCTCGAGGAAGAAGGAATTCTGCCTCTGGACTGCCTGTGGACTTGAACTGCAACCTCAGCTCTTCCCTGGGTCTCCAGCTGGCAGGCCTGCCCTGCAGATTTCAGACTTGCCAGTTGCTACGATTGCACGAGCCAATTCTTCAAAATCTCTCTCTCTCTGTTTCTGTCTCTCTCTCAAGACACACCCACCCCCATCCTAGTGGTTCTGTTTCTCTGGAGAACCCTGACTAATACACTGCTAAGGGACAGCTGAACAACTAGGCCTTGGGAAAGGCAGAAAACAGGTCACCCCTGGGGACCTGGGCATGTACCATTGCACTAAACTATGTGCCATTAGATGACTCCACAGCACCATGATCTGTGTCTGTGTCTATTCAAGATCCAACTTCTTGAAAGAGGAAGAATTGGCTGGGTCTTTCTACTGCAAGGTGTGGGGTGCTATTGCCAGATAAGAGGTGGAGAGGAAACAGGTCAGAGGAAAAACCATAAACATTCCCTAGAATGAGGTTCCTTGAGGTAGATATGTTGGCTATCAAAGTACACCTTGAAACAGAACCTCTCAAATGCTGTCTTTGACTGACATGGGTCCTCAGTGCAGCCATATGTAAAAGACAGTGCCGTTCAGTGCCAAGCTCCTGTGTTCTGTGTAGAATGGCCAACACAAATTGTTTTACATGGTCAACTTTTATGAAAAACTCTCATGGAGGGGAGTTAGATTCATATGAGAAATTCACCCAGAATCAAATATAAAAATAAGTTACATAGTCCAATTTAGAGCAAAAAATAGAGGTTGTAGAATTGAATATGATAATGTGCAAGTTACTTCCTGTTTATTCTTGGCTTCATTCCTGCCCTGGTACACTCTGAACTACTGGGGTTGAGAGGTTGCAAACTACATTTCCCAGGCCCCCTTGCCAACTGGATATCCGTGGGCTCCTCCAATCAAAGGACAGGCAGGAGACCAGAGGGTAGGGAGAAGGGAGGAGAGTCTTACACTGGCCTTCATTCCCTGGCAGTTGTTGGCAGGTCCTCGCAGTTGCTGTTGAGGCAGCAGAAGTAGGGTCATTCCGAGGCCCTAGAAGCCCAGATAGAAGCAGAACATTTTCAGTGGTTTTATCTTTTCATCTCTTTGATGGATTTAGAACTAATTGCAATGGTGGCTCCAAAATTGTGGCAGCAGATGTAGGGTCTCAGAGCCCCACTCAGGGTGATATTAGCAGCTTCTGGTCTTTGGTTATCACTCTTTCTTTTTTTGTTTTGTTTTGTTTCTCCAGCATTCTTTCTTCAACCTTTTGCTCTTCTAGCCCTCCTAACAATTTTGTTGAAAATTCCCCAAATTAGGCCAGGCGCGATGGCTCACGCCTGTAATCCCAGCACTTTGGGAGGCAGAGACGGGTGGATCACCTGAGGTCAGGAGTTCAAGACCAGCCTGGCCAACATGGTGAAACCCCATCTCTATTAAAAATACAAAAATTAGCCAGGCATGGTGGCACATGCCTGTAGTCCCAGCTACTTGGGAGGCTGAGGCAGGAGAATCACTTGAACCCAGGAGGTGGAGGTTGCACTGAGCTGAGATTGAGCCACTGCATTCCAGGCTGGGTGACAGAGGAAGTTTCTATCTCAAAAAAAAAAAAAAAAAAAAAAAAAAAAAGAAAAGAAATTCCCAAATTAAATTTTCTCTGTTTGAAATAACTGGAGTGTTTTCTGTCTTTCTGACTGAACTCTGACTGATACAAAAGGCACAAGTGTTGCTTCTGAGTTTCAATGTAAGGAAACTTAATTCCCATATTTAATTTTGGCTCTGTTTAAAATTTGAGCAGACAGTTTACAGTAGTTAGGTCATCTTGGCCTCCTCAATTTTCCTGTTTGGGTTTTTTTTTGTTTTTGTTTTTGTTTTTTTGTTTTTTTTTTCAGACGGAGTTTTGCTTTTGTTGCCCAGGCTGGAGTGCAGAGGCACGATCTCGGCTCACTGCAAACTCTGCCTCCCGGGTTCAAGCAATTCTCCTGCCTCAGCCTCTCGAGTAGCTGGGATTACAGGCACTTACCACCAAGCCCAGCTAATTTTTTGTAGTTTTAGTAGAGACAGGGTTTCACCATGTTGGCCAGGCTGGTCTCGAAATCCTGACCTCAAGTGATCTGCCCGCCTCGGCTTCCCCAAGCGCTGGGATTACAGGCGTGAGCACCAAGCCCATCCTCTTTTTTGGGTTTTATCAAGAAAGAACTTGGCCAGGTGTGGTGGCTCACACCTATACTCCCAGCACTTGGGGAGGCCCATTTGGGCATATCATTTGAGCTCAGAAGTTTCAGACCAGCCTGGGCAACATAGTGAGACCTCATCTCTATAAAAAAAAATACATGAATTAGCCGGGTGTGGTGGTGCATGCCTGCAGTCGCAACTACTCGAGAGGCTGAGGCAGGAGGATGGCTTGAGCCTGGAGGGGGTCAAGGTTGCAGTGAGCTGAGATTGTGCCAGTGCACTCCAGCCTGGATAACAGAGTGAGACCTTGTCTCAAAAAAAAAAAAAAAAAAAAAAAAGGGAGAGAGAAAGAAAGATCCTCAGGGGCTACGGAGCATCTTTAAGATCATGTCTGGGTGGAACACAGAGCAGAGGCACACAATCTGGCTGAGAAGACACAAGACTTTGGGGCCTTCCAGAGGGCCACTCCTCCCTGGGGCCTGCCCTTGTCTGTGATCCCAGGTCACCTCCTGCCGGCTCAGGCCAGCTTTACACCCTTGCCCTCACATTTCTGGCCTCACCTGGAAGAGCTCTTGATCCTTCCCATGTGAGTTCACTGTTGACCCTTACCCGTCACTGTCACTGCTTCTGGAAGCCTAATACCGACCACACCTCTTCCTGCAGTGCCTGGGCGGGCCGCCAGGAGGCTCTCTTATGCCAAGTCCAATCACACTGTGCTCCACCAACTCCAGATGAGCAAACACTAATTTTGAAATAGCAGATTCTGCCTACCAAATTAGCAGTGATTTTTAAAGAATGATAGTCTGTAATACTCAGTGACTCAATATTGAAGAGACTGTGGTGAGAAGGTAGTCTCCTATATGCTGATGGGCGTATAAATGGAGGCTTTTCTCGAGTGAGATTTGCCTGTATAGATGAGGTCTACAAGTTCCACAGGTGGGAACGTACTCTAGGAAATAAATTAAATTTAGGCGTAAGAGCTCAAATGCTTTCAGTTGCCAGTGATAGAAAACTCAGCCAGGCGCGGTGGCTCACGCTTGTAATACCAGCCCTTTGGGAAGCTGAGGCAGGCAGATCGCCTGAGGTCAGGAGTTCGAGACCAGCCTGACCAGTATGATGAAACCCCGTCTCTACTAAAAATCCAAAAATAGCCAGGCGTGGTGGCACGCACCTATAATCCCAGCTACTGGGGAGGCTGAGACAGAAGAATCACTTGAACCCAGGAGGCAGAGGTTGCAGTGAGCCAAGGTTGCGCCATTGCACTCCAGCCTGGGCAACAAGAGCGAAACTCTGTCAAAAAGAAACAAACAAACAAAAAAAAAACTCAGCTAATGTGACTGCAGCATTCAGACATTTCTTGCTCATATAAGTTAGGTAGTAAGAAATCCTGGAAGTGGTTTTGTGTCCCCATGGTATAACAAAGAACCTGGGATCTTGCTTTTCCCACTCTGCCATCCAGAGTTGGGGGGACGTGTTGTCTCCCTTCATGGTAGCACTCACAGCATCCTATTCTCATATGATAATGGACAAATACAAAAGAAGAGAGTGGGGCAAAACAGACCTTCTTCAAAAATGCCTTTCTCAGAAGCTTGTAAACACTTCCCTTCACCTTCTGGGTGTGTATCATTAACAAAGAGGAGTGAGATCTCCATGATGGGCTCAGGCCATTCAAGGCCCAGCAGGCACATGGCTGCCTGAATACCAGTGGGGTAGCATTCCAAAGGAAGGAGGGTAAATTTCTTTTGGGTAAGCTGCCAATGGTGTCTGCCACAGGGAACCAACATTTTCATACGAAGATATTTGATATAGTGTTATTCATAAATATAAAGAAATAGAAACTATGTGGTTAAGAAATTATGGTACATTTAAGGCTGAGGTGGCAGGATCATTTGAACCCAGGAGTTTGAGTCCAGCCTGGGCAACATGGTGAAACCCTGTCTCTAGAAAAAAAAGTAAGAAAGAAAAAAGAAATTATAGTCCATTTATTTGGATAGGGAAACTACTAAAACTAAAAGGGATAGAATCTGGCTTCCAACCAGGTTGGTCAGACTCCAAACCCACATTCTTAGTTGCTACTACCTCTTTGGATTTAACAAAATCATTAACCACCATAGAAGAAAAAGCAACAGAAAGCCTTCCAAAATGTAGATTACTTAATAAAAAGCAGTCAATGCACCACAATACCCTCATTCTCCAATAACTAGGGTAGTTGAGGGATTTCTGACATTCTTATCCCAGTTGTCACTTTTGAGAGGTTAGCAGACTCCTCTGAGATTCTTTGCCTGATTCCTGCTGAGAGACCAAAACAGCTAAAAGTTAAAGCCAGTTTAAGTTTCCATGGATTCTGACTGCTTTACTGGGTCAATTGTAATAATATTATTAAAACACCTAAACCCCTCAGCCAAACCCAGGGTATATGAAGAAGGCTTATCAAACAAAAACAATGTTTGGAGAATCTGGATAGTAGTAAGATGACTTTCTAACAATAGTGGAAGATACTTTTTTAAATTAAAGGGATTTTTTTTTTTTGAGATAGAGTCTCGGGCTGGAGTGCAGTGGCACAATCTCCGTTCACTGCAACCTCCACCTCCCAGGTTCAAGCAATACTCCCACCTCAGCCTCCCAAGTAGTTGGGATTACAGGTGCGCACCACCACACCCATCTAATTTATGTATTTTTAGTTGGCCATGTTGGCCAGGCTTCTCTTGAACTCCTGACCCTCAAATGTTCTGCCCACCTTGGCCTCTCAAAGTGCTGGGATTACAGGTGTGAGCCACTGCAACAGGCCTAAAATTAAATGGATTCCGGTTGCAGGTCTTTGGCTCAGGCTGTTTTCCCTGATGTTTCTGTAGGTCAGTTACTTATGGACTGATGTTTCTGCAGGTCAGTTACTTATGTGGTTGTGCAGATGGCCAACCACAGTGGCCGGTTACTTTTCTCAGGGCACCTGCCTTCTAGAAATGTATCCTCTCTCCTCTCCCTTTTCCTCTTTCTGTCAGAGAATAGCAGGGGTTGTGGAGGAAAGCTGAATTCTAAATTAGTCATTTCAATAATTAATAAGGCTAGCTTGAGGTTTGATGAGAAAAAAATTGCTGCTTTTTTTTGTAAGTGTAATGTGGTTAGATATAAAGTATCCAAAATTTAGACAGATCTCAAAATCCAAAATTTTATTTTTCCCTCAAAGCCATGCTTAAGTTTACTCAGAATAACCACAGCATTTTTCTGAGGCTCTGCAAATACCTTCTCGAGCTTCCTCTATTTGCTTGGTAAGAACGGTGTGCAATCACACATCCTGCAGACTGACTGGCTGGGTCACTCCATCACCTTGACCATAGATGACTCTGCTGATCATGGTTACATGACTGTTTCATGCCCATACCACAATCTCATTTATTTCAGAAATTCAATTTTCAGTTTATATGTGTTCATACTGGCAAAATGGCTTGAAAAACACAAAAGACCCAACCATTTTGCCTTCAGCCTAACAGCAGAAATAAAAACATGGCATGGATATATCTGTGAGAGCAAGGCATTGAAGTTCTTGCAATCCCTCACGATGCTGTCTTATGCCGGCCTCCTCTCTCTTATGCTTTGTAAATCTAGTGCTGCTGATGTCGAATGACCCAGAAAACTCCTATTCATTATTTAAGACCCAACTCAAAGTTTCCCCTCTTTCATAGGGTCTTTCTAATTTTCTCAGGCAGAATTAGCATGTCTCTCCTCTTGGGTCCCATGGCATCTTATACCCACCTACATTATATTGGAATGATTTGGTTTTCTGTTCTCTTGACAATATTTCAAGCCCTTCCAGAATCAAAATAGTATCTTTATTTTATCTTATTTTTAGTAACTTAATTTTAAAATGATGGAATATTTCTCCTGTAATCCCAGCACTTTGGGAGGCTGAGGCGGGTGGATCACTTGAGCCCAGGAATTCGAGACCAGCCTAGTCAAGATGGTGAAACCCCATCTCTACTAAAAATACAAAAATTAGCCGGGCGTGGTGGTGCATGCCTGTAATTCCAGCTACTCGGGAGGCTGAAGCACAAGAATTACTTGAACCCAGGAGGCAGAGGTTGCAGTGAGCTGAGATTGCATCACTACACTCCAGCCTGGGTGACAGAGCCAGGCTCTCTCTCAAATAAATAAATAAATGCATGATAGAATATTTCATATATACATAATAGAACACACATATATGTGTACAATAGAATATTATATTAAACACATATAAGGTATACAAAATAAAAATAGAAACATCTATGTAACCAACGTTGCCTATGTACTGAGACTGGGAGGCCCTCCTGGGTGCCCCTCTCTCTCTATACCACCCCTCCTACGGTAACCCCTATCCTGAATTTGGTGTTTATTATTCCCTTCTTTTTCTTTTTCTTTGTTTTTTTTTGAGTTGGAGTCTGGCTCTGTCACCCAGGCTGGAGTGCAATGGCATGATCTTGGCTCACTGAAACCTCCACCCCCCAGGTTCAAGCGACTCTCCTGCCTCAGCCTCCTGAGTAGCTGGGATTACAGGCATGTGCCACCACTCCCGGCTAATTTTTTTGTATTTTTAGTACAGGGTTTGCCATGTTGGCCCAGCTAGTCTGGAACTCCTGACCTGAGGTAATCCACCCACCTCAGCCTCCCAAATCGCCTACTGGGATTACAGGCGTGATCCACCACGCCCAGCCTATTCCCTTCTTTTTCTTTATAGAGTTACACCATATGTACACATCTTGTGTAAACGAGTTCCTGTTGCTCCCCAGTTGTTAGATTTTACAATTTTGCCACTCTAGTGAGTGGAAAACATTTTATTGTCATTTTAATTTGCATTGTAATGCACCCTGTAGTTTCCATATCTACAATTACTAATGAATCTAAACATCATTAAATGTGTTTAATTGGTCATTCGGGTTTCCTTTCTTAGTGAAAATATGTTCCTGTCTTTATTTCATTTTGCTATAGGGTTGTTTTCTTTTTCTTATTGATTTGTAGCAATTCTTTATATATTTTGGATACTACTCCTTCGTCAGTTGTATGTGTCATGAATATTTTCTCCTAGCCTGTGGGTTGTCTTTTCATTTTCTTTTTTTGAGATGGCATCTTACTCCAGCCCAGGCTGGAGTGCAATGGTGCAATCTCAGCCCACTGCCACCTCTGCCTCCTGGGTTTAAGCAATTCTCCTGCCTCAGCCTCCCTAGCAGCTGGGATTAGAAGCACATGCTATCATGCCCGGCTAATTTTTGTATTTTTGTAGAGACCGGGTTTCACCATGTTGGCCAGGCTGGTCTCGAGCTCCTGATCTCAAGTAATCCACCCACCTTGGCCTCCCAGTGTGCTAGGATTACAGGTGCAAGCCAGCACACCTGGTCTGTCTTTTCATTTTCTTTATGTCTTCTTTAGATGAACTCAACTTCCTAATTTTTGTGTCAATCATTTCCTTTTTTCATATGACATTTTTGTGACTTATTTATTTATTTTATTTTTTTTTGAGACAGAGTCTTGCTCTGTTGCCCAGGCTGGAGTGCAGTGGTGTGATCTCAGCTCACTGCAACCTTTGCCTCCCAGGTTCAAGGAATTCTCCTGCCTCAGCCTCCTGAGTAGTGGGGATTACAGGCACCTGCCACCATGCCCAGCTAATTTTTGTATTTTTAGTAGAGACGGGGTTTCACCATGTTGGCCAGGCTGGTCTCAAACTTCTGACCTCAAGTTATCCACCCACCTCAGCCTCCCAAAATGTTGGGATGACCGGCGTGAGCCACCACGCCTGGCCTTTTGTGACTTATTTTTTTAAAAATCCTTTTCTGTGTGGTCTTAAAGACATTCTTCTATATTTTCTTTTAAAAGTGTTGAAGTTTTTACCATTCACATTTACCTGTTTATTTAACAACAAAAAAAGCAACTAATGGATAATTTGGGTAATAGTAATGTGGACATTAGGACACTCAATTGATTCCAGCAGCATTCATTGAAAAGTCTGTTCTTTATTTGCTCATCTGTGGTTCACCCACTTTTGTGTCCCTCACAGATGTGGGGCTCTGTTTATGGGCTTTCAATTCTGTCCATTGGTATAGTTTTCTGTTTTTGAACCAATACCACACTGTTTAAATTATTATAGCTTTAAAGCAAGCCCCTTTTCCTGACAGGGTAGTTTCTCCCCACATTCAGGATAATTTTGGCTATTCTCGGCCCTTTCCTTCTTCACTTGCATTTTAAGATCAGCTGTTCAAATTCTGCAAATAGCTCTGTTAGAATTTCGGTGGGCATTGCATTGAATCAAAAAGTCAGCTTTGTATTATTATTATTATTATTTTTAATACAGAGTCTGGCTCCATTGCCCAGGCTGGAGTGCAGTGGTGTGATCTCGGCTCACTGCAACCTCTGCCTCCCGGCTTCAAGTGATTCTACTGCCTCAGCCTCCCATGTAGCTGGGATTACCAGTGTGCACCGCCATGCCTGGCTAATTTTTGTATTTTTGGTAGAGATGGGGTTTCACCATGTTGACCAGGCTGGTCTTGAACTCCCAGGCTCAAGTGATCCGCCCCCCACCCCCCCACTCAGCCTCCCAAAGTGCTGGGATTACAGTTGTGAGCCACTGTGCCTGACACACTTTTGTAATTTCAAGTCATCCTATCAACAAACATTTATGTAGGTCTGATCTCTCTGTGACAGAAAACTGTCCAGTGGTTCACCAAGCCCAATCCCCTTTCTTTTAGCTCACAGCTGGGCTGTGTTTCCCAGCTTCCCTAAAAGTGAGTTGTGGCCAAGGTAAGTTTTGGGCAATGGGATGAGGGCAGAGCAAGGGACAGGTAACCCCTCCAGGCCTGGCCCTCCTTTGTGATCTGCCTTGCTCTGTTTCTTCCCTCAACTGTAGGTGGATGCAGGGGATCAAGAGGAGGATTCTGAGACCCTAAGGAATGACGGAGCCGCAAGATGAAAGAACCTGGGTTCCCCCGTCATGGTGTGGAAGTCTTCCCACTGAACACCCACATGCGATTGTTGGAAGAGAAAGAAAAACACTTCTGGCAGGGTGTGGTGGCTCATGCCTGTAATCCCAGCACTTTGGGAGGCCCAGGCAGGCAAATCACTTCAGGTCAGAAGTTTGAGACCAGCCTGGCCAACATGGTGAAACCCTGTCTCTACTAAAAATACAAAAATTAGCCATGTGTGGTGGCAGGCGCCTGTAATCCCAGCTATTTGGGAGGGTGAGGAAGGAGAATCGCTTGAACCCGGGAAGTGGAGGTTGCAGTGAGCCGAGATCACGCCACTGCACTCCAGCCTGGATAACAGAATGAGACTCCATTTCAAAACAAAAAAGTAAAAGAAAAACACTTCTACTGTGCTACACCACTAAGAGTTTGAAGTTTGCTAGAATAGTTAGTTTACATTAAGAAATGCAGTATCTTTCCATTATATTCCAAAATTTTTTTCATAAATGCCTTATGCATCTTTCGTTAGATTCTTCCTAGGTACATTAACTGTTTTATTAATGTTGAATATGATATTTTGTAAAAGAAAAAAATTTTTTTACTGTTGCCAGTATACAGAAACATAATCAATGCTTGTATATAATCTTATGCCCATCAGTCTTGATCAAATCTCTGATTAATTCTGTTAATTTGGCTGTAGATTCTTTGAGTTTTGTTTCTTTTGTTTTTTTTTTTGAGACGGAGTTTTTCTCTTGTTGCCCAGGCTGGAGTGCAATGGAGTGATCTCTGCTCACTGCAACCTCCACCTCCCGGGTTCAAGCGATTCTCCTGCCTCAGCCTCCAGAGTAGCTGGGATTACAGGCATGCGCCACCACGCCCAGCTAATTTTTGTATTTTTAGTAGAGACGGGGTTTCTCCATATTGATTAGGCTGGTCTCGAACTCCCGACCTCAGATGATCCACCCATCTCAGCCTCCCAAAGTGCTGGGATTAGGGGCGTGAGCCACTGCACCTGGAGCAATTCTTTGAGTTTTTATATGGACTCTGTCAACCTAAAAAAAAATCAGAGACAAGGCCAGGCATGGTTACAGGCTCACGCCTGTAATCCCAGCACTTTGGGAGGCTGAGGTGGGCGGATCATCTGAGGTCAGGAATTCAAGACCAGCCTGGTCAACATGGAGAAACCCTGTCTCTACTAAAAATACAAAAATTAGCCATGACAGGCATGGTGTCATGTGCCTGTAATCCCAGCTACTTGGGAGGCTGAAGCAGGAGAATCGCTTGAACCCAGGAGGCGGAGGTTGCAGGGAGCCGAGATCGTGCCATTGCACTCCAGCTTGGGAAACAGAGTGAGACTCGGCCTCAAAAAAAAAAAAAAAAAAAATCAGACACAAACATCTCCAAACATGTTGAGTTTATTAGGGAATTAGAAAAAAGGATTAAAATCCAAGATGCACAGTTGTGGAAAGCCACATATGTACCTGAAGAGGGGAGGATAAAGGGAACCTTTTATTGGGAAAAGTGAAGTTTACACAAGTTGCTTGAAAACAGAATTCATTGGTTTTCAGCATCGGCTCATTGGTTACTCATGCTGTTACTGGGCTGCTGTTCTTTTGGTTTTTTTGTTGTTTTAGACAAAAATCTCACTCTGTCACGTAGGATGGAGTGCAGTGGTGTGATCTCGGCTCACTGCAACTTCCGCCTCCCAGGTTCAAGCCATTCTCCTGCCTCAGGCTCCCTAGTAGCTGGAATTACAGACATGGACCACCATGCCTGGCTAATTTTTGTATTTTTAGTAGAGACGAGGTTTCACCATGTTGACCAGGCTGGTCTCAAACTGCTGACCTCAAGTGATCCTCCCCACTTGGCCTCCCAAAGTGCTGGGATTACAGGTGGGAGCCACTGCGCCCGGCCTGGGCAGGTGTTCTTTTGAGAGTGTCTTGTCTGAATTGCTACAGTCCTAAAAAAGGAATTTCTTGTGGGCTTATTTCAGAAAGTCCTTGAGACAGTCTTTATCTCAGACATGCAAGCATGAGCTCTCCCTGTTAGTGTTTGCCCACTCTCATTTGTTTGGGTTTGTCAAAAACTGGTTTCGTTTTGGTATCTGCAACTTTTACAACTATCAACTGATTTAATTATTTCTTCTGTTCTAATCTTTACATCTTTTATTTCTTATGCTTTTCTTATACCAGCTAGGACCTCTAGTACAATGATGAGTTATGAAAGCAGGCATTCTTATATTGTTTCATATTTTAAGCTTTCAGTTTTTAATATTTCATTTTCTTTTTTTATTTTCTGGAAACAGACTCTCGTCTGTTGCCCAGGCTGGAGTGCAATAGTATGAACCTGGCTCACTGGAGCCTTAACCTCCAGGCTCAAGCTATCCTCCTACCTCAGCCTCTTGAGTAGCTGGGACCACAGGTGTGTGCCACCACACCCAGCTAACTTTTAAATTTTTTGTAGAAATGAGGTCTCCCTATGTTGCCCAGGCTGATCTTGAACTCCCGGGCTCAAGTGATCCTTCTGTCTCAGTCTCCCAAAGTACTGAGATTACAGGTGTGCATTATAGATGGGGGCCATCGCACCCAGCTGTTTCACTATTAAGTATGACATTTGCCATAGTATTTCAAAACTATCCTTTATCTAGTTCTCAGTGTTTTTATAGGTTTGTTTAATCATTATTCAATGCTTTTTCTGTCTCTATTGAGATATTATTTTTCTTTTTTAATCTGTTCATGTGGTCAGTTGCATTAATAGGTTTCCTAATATTAAACCTTGGTCAGAGATAGACCCAACTTTGTCATGTTGTATTACATTTTGTATTTAATGCTAGGTTTGGTTTGCAGATATTCTATTTAAGATTTTGGGCCGGGTGTGGTGGCTCACGCCTGTAATCCCAGCACTTTGGGAGGCCGAGGCGGGTGGATCACCTGAGGTCAGGCGTTCAAGACCAGCCTGGCCAACATGGTGAGACCCTGTCTCTACCAAAAATACAAAAATTAGCTGGGCATGGTGGCAGGCACTTGTAATCCCAGCTACTCGGGAGGCTGAGGCAGGAGAATCGCTTGAACCTGGGAGGCAGAGCTTGCAGTGAGCCGAGATCGTGCCACTGCACTCCAGCCTGGGCGACAGAGCGAGACTCTGTCTCAAAAAAAAAAAAAAAAAAAGATTTTGCATGTATGTTCATGAGCAAGATTAGCTCTTTCTCTGTAGCCTTTTGTCTATTTTGGTATCAAGGTCATATTAACTTTATAAAATGAGTTGGAGAGTTCAGACTTCTCAGAGGGGCCTTTTCGTTCCTACTACCCAAAGTCAAGGCCATGGTTGGCAAGTTTTCTTGCTATCCCCTTTGTGGAGTGGATGTTTTCCCTAGATTACTCCTTCACTAAGGGTGTTGTCTTTAAGGCCCCAGCTTTATTTGAGACACTATGTGCCAACTCGCTCCTTAGGTGTTATTTTGCAGCCACCTTCTTGGGCCTTGGAAACAGAAGCTGTTCATCTCCAGGGACTTCCTGATGCCCTAGGGCAGTCAATGGCTTTAGCTTTGTCTTTCCTAGTTTTGTATTTTCTCTTTGGTTTTGGCTTCTGAGGATTTCTCTTAATTTCATGTCAGTTTAGCCATGCATTTAAAACTATTTTTTAAGGGCTGGGCGCAGTGGAGTACGCCTGTAACCCCAGCACTTTGGGAGGCTGAAGCTAGCAGGTAGCCTGAGGTCAGTAGTCTGAGAGCAGCCTGACCAACATGGTGAAACCTCGTCTCTACTAAAAATACACAAATTAGCCAGGCGTGGTGGTGCGTGCCTGTAATTCCAGCTACTCGGTAGGCTGAGGCAGGAGAATCACTTGAACCTGGGAGGCAGAGGTTGCAGTGAGCCGAGATTGCACCAATGTACTCCAGCCTGACCCCATCTCAAAAAAAGAATAAACAAATAAAGAAATCAAACTATTTAAAAAAAATTTTAGGTGTTTTATTGTTAGAGGGTTTTAGGATATCCATCCAGTCTGCCATATTGCTCTATGTGGGAAGTTTCTGTTTTCTTCTTTTGTCTTTTAAAAACTCTTAATTTTTTAGAAGAATGGGTAATATAATCACATATTTCAAAATTCAAAGGCACAAAAAGGTATACAATGTAAAGTAAGCACTTCTGTCATGCCCCAGTTACCTCCAACCAATGTTAATTTAAAAAATATCCAATATCCTTCTAAAGATGTTCTATGCATAAAGAATACACACAGGATTACACAAGTGATAGCACACTCAACCTTCTGTTCCTCACTTTTCTGGTTTTTTTTTTTAACTTAACATTAAATCTCAGAGTTAGTTTCTTATTAGTACATAAAAGTCTTTCTCATTCTTTTATACTCCTGTATAGATGTAACAACATTTCTTTAATTAGTCCTACTGGATGTTTAGAATGTTTACAGTCTTCTGCCATTTCAAACAAGGCTGCAGAGAATAACTTTATGCAGATGATTTTTTGCACACACTTATCTGGATATCCACAGGATAAATGTCTGAATGGAACAGCATAGTCAGTAGAGGTGCACATTTATAATTTGGTCGATATTTTGCTAAATTGCCCTCTGTAAGCAAATATTTCTTTTATTTTTTAATGTGGCAAGATCTCATCCTGGAGGCAAATATTTCTAACATAATACCTAAAAGTAACTATTCCTTCACACCCTAGCTCACACTGTGTAAGACTTTTTATTTTTGCAAAACTAATAGGTAAAAAATGATATTTTGTAGTTTTAATTTGTATTTTAAAAATTCCATGTGAAATTCAACATTTCTCCATGTGTGAGGAAGCCACATTTTCCTCTCTGTAAACCTACTGTGTATATTCTTTGCTTATTTTTCTTTACTTTTTTTCTATTTTGGTTTTTATATTGACTTCTAGAAGTTCATTATATATTAGAGATAGGATATTTATACTATCAGTAATTGGTAAAAAGCCTTGACATACACCAGCTACTCCCAAAATGTGTCCTAAATCAATTTAAATTTTTTAGACACTGTAATGAATGCACTAAATTAATGTTAAAAAGTAATTTTTGCTATAGTGGTTGTCATCGAATATTAACATGTGCCATATGTTTGTTGTTGTTTTTTCCTATGAAGTGAATGATATGATACCTTTTAGGAAAACTAAAAAAAAGCAATAGATAGATCCACCATTCCTGGGTATTTCATAAAATACTTGTTTCTTATGCATAGAGTCATGCTTTTGAGGCTGTGTAAAAGTTTGTGAATCACTGGGGAAATTAGTATATCAAACAATGGACCTGATGGGTGTCATACCTTGTATTCCCTAAAAACAAGTTGGAACTACAAGCCCAGGGCAACCAATGTGAGGGAAAAGGCTCAGAAAGAGAAAAAGCAAATGCAAAGTGGTGCATTCCTGGGCTGATCACAGTCAGAGCTGTGTTTATGGCCAAGCTAAATGCAACCACTGTACCTCAGCAGAGTCAAGAGGAAGAGAAAAGAATTTATCTGCCAGCTCCCTTCTGCCTCCTATCTCTTATTGGTCAATTTCAAGCCCCTTGCACCTGCACTTCTAGATTGTGCCACCTGGCTCTCAGCGCAGCCACTGCGGAAGCAGATCTTAGTTTCTGAGGCAAGTGCTTCAGCCGAGTCTGGAGGTGATGGAGACGCAGGCAACATGGAAGGAATAAGGCCATGCTGGAGCACTGCCTGCATGCCAGGGAGGCCAAATGAGGTGACGGGCATGGCTAAGATGAGGTGGGTGACAGATGTCTTCATTGAGTAAGCAGCTGACAGCCCAGAAGGCAGGCAGGAGGCAGATAGATTAGCTGGATTTCATAGCTGTGTGGCCACTGGTGTGTTAGTTTGTGGCTTCCAAGTGTCAGTCCAAGTTGACCCACTGTCAGAGGAAGCTCCAGGGTTGGCATGTGGTGAGATAATGAATCCATGTAGTCCTCAAGGAAGAGGTTGGGTGGATAATCTGTTTCATAGTGAGTGAAAGAAAATGTGCTATTTTATGGAAGAGTAGAAATACTTGGACTGATGGTCCGCAAGCATCAATATGGAGAAATATTTTGAGCTTTTCCCTAAATCTTCCTTCTTGAGGATGAAAAAGTTAATTTCTCTGAGCCTTTCCCTGTCATGTTTTGGAATGTGACTGACCTGCTTCTAATCATAAAGGTATATTTTGCGCCTTCTCTCTCCGTTCCTTTTGAAGAGGAATGTAAGTTACTAGGTAGTTTTTTGGCTCCTTGAAAAGCTCATTGCAAACCACTCTTTAAGAACGGCCAAGCAGTGATTATAGTACATCAACAGCATGAAGTATTGCATGGTCCTCTAAAGAACCAATGAGAAGTGGAAAAAGTTCAAAAGTAATGTGGAAAATATTTCTCAAACCATCTGATGTGGGGAAAAATAGAACCATGACAGATAGACGCAGTGACTTCAGCTATGCTAAACATGTGCACACCTGACCAACACTGGACAGGGACTTCAGAGGTGTTAAAATGGCTGTAGAGCGTTTGGTCAGATGTGGTGGTATCTGGTGCCATGCTAACAATAAGTAATTCCAGGGCCAGAGTGCTCTGAGTTGAAATCCTGCCTCCCACACTTGTCATTTTGGGAATACAACTCACCTACTCAGAGCCTCAGCTTCCCATTTTTTACTTTGTAGATTAAAATGACAGACTAAGCTTGTGGCATTTACTAGGCTCAGTAAGCAGTATGGATTATCTTTACTGGAGAAGAATTTTTAAAGTATTGTTACAAAGTAGTTATAATAACTTAAAGGCTTAAAAATACTTCGGTTAATAATAGTGCATGTTAGGCCTGGCACTGTGGCTCACACCTGTAATCCCAGCACTTTAAGAGGCCAAGGCAGGCAGATCGCCTGAGGTCAGGAGTTCAAGGCCAGCCTGACCAATATGATGAAACCCCATCTCTACTAAAAATACAAAAATTAGCCGGGCATGGTGGCATGCGCCTGTAATCCCAGCTACTTGGGGGGCTGAGACAGGAAAATCGCTTGAACCCTGGAGGCAGAGGTTGCAGTGAGCCAAGATCGCGCCATTGCACTCCAGCCTGGGAAACGAGCGAAACTCCATCTCAAAAAAAAAAAAAAAAAAAAAAGTACATGTTCATTGTAGAAAGTTTTAGCAATACATAAAAATAAAAAATATTTAAAAAATTTCACTTGTAATCATGCCATCCAGAAATGGCCACAGTTTAACATCTTAGAATGCAGATCTGTGAACCTGGTTCAAGTCCTGGGTCTGCCTGCGCAGCCCCTTAGGAAATTACTTAGTGTCCCTGAGACTAAGGTTCCTCCTCTGGGAAATGGATCCAATAATATCTACTCAAAAGGTTGTGTGAGCGTTAAATAATATGATGTTTGTAAAATGCTCAGCCTGGCAGATAACAAATGCTCAAATTGTTGATTACCAATATTAACGTTGATACAGAGAAGATACATTCATTCCCTACCTCTTATACAAACACCTGCACCATTCACCCCGGAATATCTTTTATGTCTCTTTTGATGATAACAGCTCACCACAAAAATCTGTATGATTCAAACTCAGTCAGGAGAAGAGGAACTCTAGCACATATGTGAACAGTTTCTCAAATAAACAGAATTGTTTATTTTTTAAGCTTTAAGGCACTGTTGACATATAATAGACTGTTCATATTTAAGTGTACAATTGGATAAGTTTTGACATATGGACCACTCATAGAAATGTAGGGGAGGAAAAGTATTTTTTCTTTACCCATTTTAGGTTCATGGCGGAGGCCCCATAATAAAAGGCAGACTAGAAAAAAAAGCATATCAATTTATTTATTTATTTTATTGAGGTGGAGTTTCACTCTTGTTGCCCAGGCTGGAGTGCAGTGGTGCGATCTCAGCTCACTGCAACCACCACCTTCTGGGTTCAAGCGATTCTCCTGCCTCAGCCTCCCGAGTAGCTGGGATTACAAGTGTGTACCACCACGCCTGGCTAATTTTTGTATTTTTAGTAGAGACGGGAGTTTCACCATGTTGGCTAGGCTGGTCTCGAACTCCTGACCTCAGGTGATCCATCTGCCTTGGCCTCCCAAAGTGCTGGAATTACAGGCATGAGCCACCACGCCTGGACTTCAATTTATTTTATGTAAGTTTTACATGACACAAGAGTCTTCATAAGGAAATGACCAGAAGAAACAGTTAAACTTGCATATTTTTACGCTAACTTTGATGAAGAGTGAACAGTCATGGAGGAATATAATTGAACAAAGGTGTGATCTACTGGTGATGAACTGGGAGGGATTTAGCAAGGCCTGTTTGCTCAGATTCTTCTCTGTGACCCCATGATTTCAGAGATAAGGATGTTCCTTTCCTCCAAGTATAGGAAGGGCACCTCTCAAGTGAGTGTCTTGTGACCGGCTTTGGTGGAAGGTCAGAAAATCCCTCCTAGGTTTTATGACTGTTAAGGACAAACTTCCCCAACAGCTTCTTGATACTGCTGACACTTCCCCCAAACCTCTCCATGCTGCCCACCCCTCCACCTAATGCTCTGCAACTCTTCTCTGTGCCGTCCATCCTTCCCCCTGAGCCCCTTCACATTTCTAAGCCCTTATCTAGGCACGAGGCGCCAGGGTGAAGCCAGCAGACTTCACCTATCAGGGCTTGCTGCGATAAGCAAACCCCAATTACAAACCATCCAGACCGCACGGGGGAGGTCGTGGGAAGCATAAACAAACTTTACCTACACCTGTAAATTCCTGCTGTTCATCTAGTTGCTACCATAAACGTCACAAAGTGATATGTGACAAAATTAAACAGCAAACAACCCCGGAATGTGGCCATACCAAAGAACCCCTTCAAACACCCCTCCCCAGTATAAACTCCTCACTTTGTAAGCTCAGGGCTGCTTCCTCTGAGTGTGATGGAGCAGCCGGCAGGTTCAATAAACGTACTCGCCTGACTTTGGGTCTATTCTTCCTTTCTCTTAGCTGACCTTACAATGACTTGCTTCAGGAGAGACGGGTGGAGAAAAGGAAATGGGACTATTTTCTGAAATTCTTTCAGCTTAACATAATTCAATATGCCAATGTACTGAAACCGCCATTGCAAAATTGTAACTGAGACAGTGAAAGAGACCTGACCTAACCAACTCCAACTTGCTTCTAACCTTCAACCTGTCCTTGTTCATTCCTGGGTGTAGCCTGAACTAACTTCGAGAGGAACTTAGTTTATAGTTTAAAACAAAGATGGTAACAGGCCTTTCCCAAGGCAAACCCCCTTCTTGTCTGGGGACTAGACTGCTTTTGTAGGACTAACGAACTAGCCCAAAGATTAGAAATTATGGTTTAGAAGTCATGTAGCTGGAGGCTACAAGATTTTGACCCTTCCCAAATTGCACCTGGAGATAACATCGCTATTGTAAAACCTAAGATCACTGTTTAAAATATTTTGCAGTCTCTGCACTTGATGGATCAGCTGGTGCCATCCAGATCGATAAACTGGCTCATCCAATCTCTTGGCCCCCACCCAGGAAGTGACTCAGCACAAGAAGACAGCTTAGACTCCCTATGATTTCCTCTCGCATCCAACCAATCAGCACTCCTGAGTCACTGGCTGCCCACAGCCCACCAACTTATCCTTAAAACTCCTATCCCCAAATGCTTGGGGAGACTGATTTCAGTAATAATAAAACTCTGGTCTCCTGCACAGCTGGCTCTGCGTGAATTACTCTTTCTCTATTACAATTCCTCTGTCTTGATAAATTGGCACTGTCTAGGCAATGGGCAGGGGGAACCTGTTGGGTGGTTATGTGTCCGGAATTTATTCCTTCTGGTGGGTTCTTGGTCTCACTGACTTCAAGAATGAAGCCACAGACCCTCGCGGTGAGTGTTACAGTTCTTAAAGATGTTGTGTCCAGAGTTTGTTCCTTCAGATGTTCAGATGTGTCCGGAGTTTCTTCCTCCCAGTGGGTTTGTGATCTTGCTGACTTCAGGAGTGAAGCTGCAGACCTTCGCAGTGAGTGTTAATAGCTCATAAAGGTAGTACGGACCCAAAGAGTGAGCAGCAGCAAGATTTTCTGTGAAGAGCAAAAGAACAAAGCTTGCACAGCATGGAAGTGAACCCCAACTAGCTGCTGCTGCTGAGTTGGGTGGCCAGCTTTTATTCCCTTATTCGGCCCCGCCCACATCCTGCTGATTGGTCCATTTTACAGAGTGCTGATCGGTCCATTTTGTGGAGTGCTGATTGGCCCGTTTTTACAGAGTGCTGATTGGTGCGTTTACAAGCTGTTAGCTAGACACAGAGTGCTGATTGGTGTGTTTTTATAGAGCGCTGATTGGTGCATTTGCAAATCTTTAGCTAGACCCAGAGCGCTGATTGCTGTGTTTACAATCCTTTAGCTAGACAGAAAAGTTCTCCAAGTCCCCACTCGACCCAGGAAGTCCAGCTGGCTTCACCCCTCAGTTACAGTGCCATATTTTGGTAGTCCTGAATCCCATCAAAACCATCATCACAATTAAGACAGTGAGCATCTCCTTCACTTCCCAGATTTCTTGGACCCCTTGTAATCCCTCCCCCAAGACAATCACTGCTATTGGTCACTATAGATTAGTCTTCACTTTCTAGAATTTTATATAAATAAGTCACACAGCAAGTACTCTTTTTTGTCCAGCAATTATTAATTATTTTACTCTGAATAATGGTGCTGAGATTCACCCCTCCTGTTACACGTACCTGTTATGCATTTCTTTTCTTTTCTTTTTTTTTTTTTTTTTTGAGATGGAGTCTTGTTCTGTTGCCCAGTCTGGAGTGCGGTGGCGCAATTTTGGCTCACTGCAACCTCTGCCTCCCGGGTTCCAACGATTCTGCCTCAGGCTCCTGAGTAGCTGGGATTACAGGCGTGCGCCACCACGCCTGGCTAATTTTTTTACTTTTAGTAGAGACAGGGTTTCGCCATGTTGGCCAAGCTGGTCTTGAACTCCTGACCTCGTGATCCGCCCGCCTCAACCTCTCAAAGTGCAGGATTACAGGCGTGAGCCACTGGGCCCGGCCTGTTATGCATTTCTTTATCTTGCAGAGTCGGAGCACACATCCAGCCTCAGGATCAAGCTCTCTTTAAGTGGGTGTTTAAGAGGCTGTCCTTCTTTTCTGCCCTGTCACCCCAGGACACAGAGCACCTTCTTTTCGCTTGCACTGAGTGCATGAATCATGTAGGTCAATGTGATTCTTAGGCAGGAGGTTTATGGCGGCCACAGTGGGGATCTGCACTGATGGATTCTTCCTAAGGAGCTGGCTCCAGACAAGATCAGAGGCTTGAGTTCAGAGAGCTACACCTGGTTTCTCAGCTCCTCCAGGAGGCAGAGAAACAAGGGAAAACTGAGGTCCAGAAAAGGCAGTATAATTTGAGATTGTTGGGCCAGGCACACTCTGCTAGGACTGCTTTCGTTCCCCACTGGGCTGACCTTGCATTTTATAGAGATGCCCCAAGCGATGTCACCTAAAAAACAAGGATTTATCTTTTAAGTCTTCTTAATTAGAAGGGAATGTCTACATTATTTACCAATTAACTCCTCGCTCCTCCTCAGGGGCAGTGCTTTAGCCCCAGGGTTCTATAATCACATACAAAATATTTCCACTATTATGATGCTCATTCAAAAATAAATAAATATCAGCACCCCCACAGATGTTTCCTTATTTGCTGAAGGAAAAAGAAGATAAACACAGTTATTGTGATTCACAATATTTGTGTAAAAGGCACCACACTAGAGCCTTCCCAAGTACTCCCAACAATAATATTTTGAGAACTTTAATTTTTTATCTTGGGTGGCTCCATGCCACTTGGATTCAGCTCGGGGCTCCCCCTTAGTGTTAACACCTACAGTAAGTCAGAGGAGGCTTGCAGGACGACCCGGTGCTTCCAGGAATTGCCTGTGCCCTCCAGAGGCAGGTGGCCGGTTTCCCTTTGGCAGCAGGTGTCAGGGAGGTCTACAGCACCTGATCACCTTTCCAGATCAGCTTGGAGGGTGCTAAAAGCAGGGGTTCTCCAACTTGAGTCACCGTCAGAATCACCTGGAAGGCCTGTGAAACAGATGGCTCAGGCTCACCCCGCAGTGGCTGACTCATCTGTGCTGGGGCCTGGAAAGATGCATTTATTTATTTATTTATTTATTTATTTGACAGAGTCTGGCTCTGTCACCCAGGTTGGAGCACAGTGGCACGATCTCGGCTCACTGCAACCTCTGCCTCCCAGGTTCAAGTGATTCTCCTGCCTCAGCCTCCTGAATAGCTAGGACTACAGGCGTGTGCCACCACACCTAGCTAATTTTTTTTTGTATTTTTAGTAGAGACAAGGTTTCACCATGTTGGCCAGGATAGTCTCGATCTCTTGACCTTGTGATCCATCTGCCTTAGCCTCCCAAAGTGCTGAGATTACAGGTGTGAGCCACTGCGCCTGGCTGGAAAGATGCATTTCTAGCAGGTGCCCAGGTAATGCTGATGCTGCTAGTCTTGGGGACCACACTTGGAGAACCACTGGTCTAATGTTTCTCTTTCTTTCCAAAGCTCCCTAAAATGTTAACTCTCAGATGGGAAACCGATTTGCAGAAGCCTGAGAAGAAACACTCCATCTCCCAGGGATTGAACTGCAATAGGGGGTTTAAGGAGGACGAGTGAGAAAGGACCCTCTGGCTGATTCCCAGGCTCTGGGTGAAGGGGTTGTTTCAAGGGTCAAGAATCTGCCTGGTACCTGACAATTTCCTGGAAGGTACTCAGATGTGGTCACTCCCTGGGATGACTGTGCTGGGAGAGGATTATCCTGGATTCTCTGTGGCTGTCTGAACTTGGGACAGAGCATCCACGATATTGGGAGAAAGTCCTTAAAGTTTTAAGTATCTGAGCCCAGTCAGTTTTTGGGACTGAGCCACAGAGAGGAGGGAGTCTGAGGCCTGACCTTGGCCCCCTTGCCTGTCCGGGGTGGGCAGATCCGCAGACTGGGCAGAAAACTCTGTCAGTGAACGAGAGTTAGAAACAAGTGTCCAGTAAGCCTGAGGCCTGGGCCTGGAGGTGCAGGGACAGTGGGCTCATCAGGAGTCTACACTGAGGAAGGAGCAGAGCAGAGTGTGGGGAAATGAGGGTGGAGGTGGCTTCTGAGCTTGGGGGGGGCAGGGGTGACTCAGGGCCCATCCTGGCACAGTGCCCTGTGTCTGGGCCCAGCTTAGGTCTGGTGCTGGGAAGCATTTCACCAGGGCATGTGAGGGATGAACTTCAGGGCTCCAGGGCCGGTGATACACCTGTCCCCCTGGGCTCTGGCTGGGCCCCTGCTGTCTCACGTGGCTGTCCTCCACACCTCCTGCTGGGCCCATTCAGACCCGAGAGGGGCGCACTCCTGGGCTGTCTGGTGTCAGATGTGGCATCTTTGGGGTGGGCTGCAGGTCAGACATCACAGGTGCCTGCCATGATGCTTCCTGTTTCCTCATCCAGCTTCCCCCATTCCTGGTCCTCCAGGTTCCCTTCTGGGCCCCTGCATTCGGAGGCTGGTCAGCGGCCCCATTGCATCCTGTGCCTCTGCCCTTGCTCCTCAGTGGTAGCTGAGCCTCCCACAGAGGCACTGAGCATGTGCTAGCCTGCCTTCAAGTTTTCTAAGCCTTGCACTCAGGCTTCCACCCGCTGGCCTGATGAGTTGGACTGCTCTGGGCCATACCTTCCTTGTTGGGATGGCCACTTACCCTCTCTGGGCAGCAGAATCTCCCTCGGTGTCAGGACTGTTGTGAGGATTATGTAAGAGAGTGCTCATGAAATGCATATGAATGCCCTCTGCGTTAGCTCGCATCCCTGCTTCTAGAACTCTGGTCCACTTTGACCCCAGTGTCTGGCACCTGAACCTTGCCTGCACCTGGTGATCTGGACTGTGGGTGGGCTGTATACTGGCAGAATTGTGCACTGAGGCAGAGCCGGGTGAGGCTAGAAGGGTGGACTAGGCTCTCTCCCCAAGGCCATGAAAGTTTAGATGATGTGGGAATTTGAAAAAGAGTCAAAGATGCTCTGCCAATATGATTATTGGAATGTGAAAAGATTCAAAAATGAGGGTTTTTGAACTGCAAGGAATGGAGGGGGCCTTTCTACTCTGAGGTGTGACTAATCCTTCTATACACGGTAGAGCCCCCCTCCCCTCCCCTCCTCTCCCCTCTCCTTTCTTTTCTTTTTTCTTTTATTGAGACCAAGTCTCCCTCTGCAGCCCAGGTTGGAGTGCAGTGGCACAATCTTGGCTCACTGCAACCTCCACCTCCCAGGTTCAAGCGATTCTCCTGCCTCAGCCTCCAGAGTAGCTGGGATTACAGGCACATGCCACTGCACCCAGCTACTTTTTTGTATTTTTAGTAGAGACAGGGTTTCACCATGTTGGCCAGACTGGTCTCGAACTCCTGACCTCAGGTGATCCACCGTCCTCGGCCTCCCAAAGTGCTAAGATTACAGGCATGAGCCACCGCGCCTGGCCGCATCTTTTCTATTAGAAGAGTTTAAAGGGTCCCTGGAGCCTGTCCCGAAGCTACTCTTCACGCTATTACGTTTTCAAATGGGAAAGAGCAGATGGCCGTAGTGGTGACCCCTTGCATGGACCTAGATTTAGGGCCCCAAAGAATAATGACTGCCCCGAACACAGGTGTCCTCCTTTACCACCAACTACACACTTCCTGAGGGAGGCAGAGGCCTTAGTCTCCAATTTCCAGCGAAAGGAGTGGAGACTGGGTGAGCAAGGGACTTGTCTAAGGAGACATGACAGCAAGGAAAGGAGCCTAGGGCCCTGACTCCAGCTTCCAGGCTCTGAGACACATCCGCACCAGTGCGATTCCACCGATGGAGCAAAGGCTGGGTGCCCAGTGAGTCACCTGAGAGAGGCCTCTTGGGGCCAAGTCCTTACTGAGGCTGGGTGGGGAGGCCCTGCTGGAGGGAGGAAGGAGGGGTCCATGGGACAGGGGAGGGCTGGGAAAGGGAGGTTGGGGCTACCCTGGGCCTGCTTGGAGTTTTATCCCTTCCTTGAACTTAGGACTTTCTGGAGACTTGAAGATGGTCCCTCATAAGCTGACTGCATCCTGCTTAGAGCTCAGGGGCGCACCCCCCGCAGGCACCTTCCACCCCTCAGAACCAGCAGCCACAGGGGCCAAGGGCAGAGTGCCTCTCCCCAGGGGCTCCTTTTCCCGAGGGACTGTGTCCTGTGTGTGTGGAGAGAGGAGAGCTGCCAGATAAAATACATAAGTACTGCATGGAACATACTTAGACTAATAAATTATTTGTTGTTTCTCTGAAATTCAAACTTAACTGGGTGTCCTATGTTTTATTTCCTAAATCTGTTAACCCTAGCCCAGGCGGAACCCACATGCTGCTGCGGTGGGAGCTTCTGAAGTCCTTTCTGCCCCCAGGATGGTTCCAGAACTGGGTGGGGCTGCCTTCAAGAGGCAGGATGGAGGGACAGAGGGCTGGGGGAAGGACAGGGCCTGCAGGAGGCAGTTTTTGGTTCGACACAGTAAAAAATTTCCTCCTGGAGGCCAAGGGTGTTGGCTCACGCCTGTAATCCCAGCACTTTGGGAGGCTGAGGTGGGTGGATTGCTTGAGTCCAGTAGTTTGACACCAGCCTGGGCAACATGGTGAGGAAAACGGGAGAGTCCCCTGACCCCTCCACACAGGACGTGCGACAGGAGTGTGGCTCGTCTGTTTGGCTGCCATATGCGTTCAAACCCCTTATGGGAGGGGGAGCAGATGGGCAGGTGCAGGAGCTGGGGCGAATACCCCTGGGCTCCAGCCCCAGGGCAGCGCCCAGGGGTGGGTGTCTGCGACCCCCAACGCCCAAGTGGGTGCATGTTACAGTGCCCTCTTTTAGCCTTGCCATCCATGGACGGCTCAAGTTTTAACCAACTTCAGTGCCCTCTTGGTACCCAGGTCCTTGTCCAGCATCCAGGAAGCATCAGGTCGCATGTGGACTTGAAGGATGGTGAATGCAGGGGTTTTGTTGCGTGGTGGAGGTGGCTCTCAGTGGGATGGATGGGGAGCTGGAAGGGGGATGGAGTGGGAAGATGATCTTCCCCTCGAGTTTGGCCATTCAGTGGCCAATCTCCTCTCCAACTGTCCCCAGCCGAACTCTTCTCCGTGTTCACACACTCCTCTTCTCTCCACCAGGCCATTCTGCCATTCTGCTCTTCTGTTCATCTCATCTGCTTGTGGAGCCTGGGGTTTGGGGTTTATATGGGTACAGGATAGGGGAGCATGGCAGGTCAAAAGGCAACTTTTGGGGGCGAAAACAGGAATGCCTGTCCTCATTTAGGGCTGCAGGTTTCCAGGCTTGAGGGTGGGCCTTTGCCAGGGAACTGCCCTCTTCTATCCAGTATTTCCCTGTCTCCTGTATCAGTGACAGCCTGTCTCTATTAAAAATACAAAAATTAGCCTGGCATGGTGGTGCATGCCTGTAGTTCCAGCTACTCAGGAGGCTGAGGCAGGAGAATCGCTTGAACCCGGGAGGTAGAAGTTTGCAGTGAGCTGAGATGGTGTTACTGCACTCCAGCCTGGGTGACAGAGCAAAGCTCCATCTCAAAAATAAAAATAAAAATTAAGAAAGAAAAGAAATTTCCTTCTGGCCTGGGGTCATCATCACGGCGTGCCTCCCATTCTGTGCCCTTCTGGCCACCAGGGCCTCGGGCAGGGCTCTGATCTCTCCTCTTCAGGGAGCCCTTTAGCTGTCCATCCCCTAGGCCCAGCAGCTTCCCCACCTCCCTCCTCTCAGGTGTGGTGTGGAGGCCACTCCTCCTGAGGCCCCACTATTAGGCCTGGAGCCTCCTACTAGGGGACCAGCATGGCTCCTAATATCCTAGTTAGGGTTGGTTCAACGCGCACAGAGTCCCACAAAGTCACCTTTGCTCCGCTGAGCCAGCAGTTCCGAGAAAAGAGGTTTCTCTGGAGCTCTTGCATGGTAATGCTGCTGCTTTCCTCAGCAGGGTGGAGATTTCTCTGTGTACTTCTCGCCCCTGGTAGGCTTCCACCTGCACGCTTGCATGAGTATCCCTAGCACTGAGCAAAGGTAATAGAGAGGAGAAGTCAGGGGCACAGCCAAATGGAGAACCTGGGGTCATGATGCCCTGATCTGTGAAAACAAGGTCTCTGTAGCTCAGACAGAGCAAAGTGGAGTTCCCCTTGCAGACAGCTTTGGATTACCCGAAAATAAAGCCTGGCACTCACTGAGCACCTGCTTGTGTGCTCAAGGACCTGAGCTGTGTGACTCTGTTTATGTTCCACACACCAACTCTGAGGTCAGATATCATTATCATTCCCATTTGATGCTTGGAGACGGGTTTGCAGAGCTTAGGGAACAAGGCCAAGGCTGCTTAGTTGGCCAGTGGCACCAGTCTGTCCCTTAGGTCTGTGTGCTCTTAACTGTTGGATACACTAGGCACTAGTGACATTTCAGACCTGACACTTCTTTGTGGTTGGGGTCTGTTGTGTACCTTGTAGGATGCTTAGCAGCATCTCTGGCCTCTACCCACTAGATGTCAACAGCAATTTCCTAGTTGTGACCAACAAAAATTTTTTGAGGCTGGGCATGGTGGCTCATGCCTGTAATCCCAGCACTTTGGGAGGCCAAGATGAGAGGATCACGTGAGGTCAGGGGGTCGAGACCAGCCTGGCCAACATGGTGAACCCCCTCAACCCCTACCAAAAATACACACAAAAATTAGCCGGGCATGGTGGGGCATGCCTGTAGTTGCAGCTACTTGGGGAGCTGAGGCATGAGAATCACTGGAACCTCATAGGCGGAAGTTGCAGTGAGCCAAGATTGCACCACTGCACTCCAGCCTGGGCGACAGAGCGAGACTGTCTCAAAAATTAAAAAAAAATTTTTTTGAGATACTGCCAAATGTCCCCTGGGGGCAAAAACCATCCCTGGTTGAGAACCGCTGTTCTAAGGTGGTCCAGGTGTTGCTTTGTCACAGGCAGAGCCAGTCTCATGAAGAGATGGAGCAGCCAATGGCTCTCAAAGTGTGACCCCCAGTCAAAACCCCCACAGGTTGAGTTAGCATCAAGGGTTTGAAGGAGGGCTACCTAAGTGTTTTGGGCACCTCTTATGAGATTGGGTGTCTGTCTCAGGCCTCGTAGTAATAATAACATTTATTTAGAATTTATTATGTGCACTAGTTCAGCAGAGGGCACGATAGCACTGATCCTCTAAGCCCACCTATGTGGCCCTAAGAGTGGCCCTGGAAGCCCTGAGGAGTGTTGTAGGGTCAGAGGCTGGTGCAGACCAGGCCTTCCCAGGCTCTGTAAATGGCTCTTGGTGCCTGAGGAGCCCCCACAGCCCCCACCTCCAGGCCATTTTGTCATCTTAAGATGACAAGTGAAGGGTTCCAGTGAAAAGGAGGCCAAAGGACAAGCTCTTCCTCCCACCCCCAACCCTGTGGGGCTGGTTGTATTGGAATTGCAGGAAATTGTAGGAAGCCTGGGTCTGGTTTGAGAAAACACCTCTTGAACTATGACTGGAAACGTGAACTCCATCCCCCTCCCCGCCACCCCTTGCTGTTGTTAGGGTGGCTGAAAAACAAAGGTTAACTGAATGTTGGCACTTTCACTGACTGCTATATAGACTTTAGGAATTTAGGGTACGCAGGTGATATGATTTGCTTCCCTACTATGTTTTAGTGGTCTGTTGGTAAACGTTTTCACATATTTCTCAATATGTGGATAAAATGTTTCAAATAGAGTGACTAGATTTAAGCATTTCTATCTCATAACTGAGCAAATCTCTACATTCCCTTAAGCATTTAAACAAAATAAAATGTTTTCAAACTTTCCAAGATACAAGTAGAGCATTTACTTATAAAAATTAGCTTGAGATAATGATTTACTTTATTTTTTGCTGCAAATGTTTTTGAAATGTAGCATTTTTGTTTTGTTTTCTTTTAAACCACCACACAGAAAAATCCAATTGAGTCTCCAAATGATGGTTACACTCTTACTGGCCACACGTTTTAATTTTTTCCATGTTCCCTGTAAACAGTGGGAGGGGTAGACGAGTGGCTGCCCAGCCAGAGGAGAGAATATCTGGATCTATGCCGCACACTGGAAGGGCCATTATCATCCAAGATGTGTTCTGTGCCAACAGAATGCAACTGTCAGTCCACTCCTTATTTGAGTCATAAGGCTGCTTTTTTTTTTTTTTTTTTTTTTTTTTTTTGGAGACAAGGTCTTACTCTGTCCAACCCAGGCTAGAGTGCAGGGGTAAAATCTTGGCTCACTGTAGCCTCTGCCTCCTGGATTCAAGCAGTCCTCCTACCTCAGCCTACGGAGTAGCTGGGATTACAGGTGTGCGCCACCATGCCCAGCTAATTTTTGTACTTTTTGGTACAGATGGGGTTTCACCATGTTGACCAGGCTGGTCTTGAACTCCTGACCTCAAGTGATCCGCCTGCCTCAGCTTCCCAAAGCGCTGGGATTACAGGCGTGAGCCACCACACCCGGTCAAGGCTGCTTTTTGTCCATACACGTTGGCGGAATGGGTGCTGGGTTCATTTCCCACATCAGGCTCTTTCATCGGTTAAGCCAAAAATCTCAGGAATGACCAGGACTCTTCTGCGGGAAGCATGACAATACATTCTATAGGGTCAAAGATGCTACTAAATTGGTCCATTGTCATGGAGTTTTTGGGGAAGGCTGGGAACATCCTCTCAGGAAGAGTCCACTGGAGGAATTATTGAATGATCTACACAAATAATTGGGAGGTGGGAGGGGCCCTAGGGGTTGTCTGGGCATTGAACTTGTGAAAAATCCTCAGGTCCCTCTGGTCCAGTCCCTAGCTTGACCCAGAGCAGCTTGAGGGCAGCATCTTAGGGCCCCTGGGTTTAGCAGGGTGTGTAGTGCGTAGCAGGGGCCCGATACTTTTTCTAGACAATATAATCTTTAAAATCTTACATGTGCAAAGACACACAAACCCAAAGAGGTTATTTAACCAAGATCATAAATGTAGTTTCTAGTTGAGTCATCACTGTCAGCCGAGACCTTGCTGTTCCATCATTAGCCACAGTAAGTTATTCCTTCATGGAATGTTTATTGCGCCTTTTTGCAACTAAGAGCAAGGGTTGTAGGGTATAATAAAAGCCCTTCCCTATCCTTGGAGTCATTTACAATCTGGTGAGGAAGTTATGATAAATGTCTAAAACTGGATAAAATACGTGCTGCTACTAAGTGATTTAAGTGGACCTGGCTTCCAGGAGTCATTAACATGGACATAGATAAAACACATAAAATCCTGCTCCTCCTATAGTCTTTCCCATCTCAGTGAATGACCCCTTTTCTTCCAGTTGCTTAGGCTACTGGATCTTCCCACACTCCTTTCTTCCACATTCTGCCTGTCAGTAAATCCTGTTGGCTCTACCATCAAACATAACCAGAACCTGACCACTCCCATCACCCATGGCACTCACTATCACCATCACCCCTCACCTGATGAGTGTACTGGCCTACCCTGTCCCCTCTTCCTCCTATGGCCTCCTTGAGATGTTTCTCAACATAGCAGTCAGAGCAATCCAAAAAAGGTAAGTGAATCACGTCATTGAGCCACTTGACCTCTCCATCACCCAGGTCTCCTGTCTCCCATTCCCTCTCACTCATCCTGCTTCAGCCACACCAATCCCCTTGCTGTTCTTGAGTATACCGTGTAATTTTATTTCTTCTTCCTATGAGGATCTTCCCCTCATATCACATCACTTCACTTCCTATCCACATCACTTCCTTCCTCACCTTCTTCAGGTCTTTGTTGAAAAATATCTCCTTCCTTGACCCCTCATCCTATTCAGCACTCCCTGTCTCTTTCCTGCACATTACTTTGCTCCATACCACCATCTGACATATTTTACTTTTCTTCAATTTCCCAGAGTACAAGCTGTAAGGGACCAGTGATTTTTGCTGTATTCTTACTCCTGACACATAATTTTGATGGCAGTTTATTACTAAGACTTTAGGTCAAGATTTGGAATTTACTTTAGCCTATATTCCAGTGTTTTCCAAGCTTTAAAAGCAAATGTCCCACATTAACACCAAAACCTCAGGCCCCAAAGGTCTCCAGGTGAGAATTATGGCCTCATCTATGACTCTCTCTCAGTGATGATTTTGTTGACCTTTGTTTTTGGTAGTTTGTATTATAAAATTAGGTGACATTCTGCATTTCCAAACGTAAAATAATATTGACAATGTCTTTCAAACTACATTCCGGCTGGGCAAGGTGGCTCACACCTATAATCCCAGCACTTTGGGAGGCCAAAGTGGGCGGATCACCTGAGGTCAGGAGTTTGAGACCAGCTGGCCAACATGGTGAAACGCTGTCTCTACTAAAAATACAAAAATTAGCCAAGCGTGGTGTTGGGCACCTGCAATCTCAGCTACTCGGGAGGCTGAGGCAGGAGAATTGCTTGAACCTGGGAGGTGGAGGTTGCCGTGAGCCAAGATCCCACCACTGCACTCCAGCCTGGGCGACAGAGCGAGACTCCACCTCAAAAAACAAAAACAAAAAAACTACATTCTGATGCAGATTCTGAGGTGTCTGTCTAGGGATCATTTACCTCATTGTGCACAGGGAACCATTAAAATAATGGTTGCTCCTTTAACTCTGCAGGCAGTGTGGTCTTCTTGGTTCTGGATGGAGTTGAGAAAAATGTTAAGTTTGGAAAACAATGTTATCTGCTCTAGACAACAGAATTCTTTCTTGATGAGTAAAATTTATGTATCTAAGACTGAACTCCATCTCAAAAAGCAGATCAATAAAAAGCACAAAGCCTTTGCCTAATAGTACAAAACAAAAAGGTTTGAAATACAAGGCAGAAAAGTGATGAAATCTTAATAGTACTTTAATTAAAAAAGTCACACCTCTGCTGTCAATATAAAAAATAGGCATAAGCTCAAAATATGATGGCAAATGGTGTCCCCAAACTGTGAAGTCAAATGGCAAAATGGTAAGCCAAAGAATGAACTTTTTGGCCACAAAAGAGCAAACCTCAGGTGAAGGTATGTATGAAGAATTAAGACCAAAGATCTCTGAATATGGTCAGCACCCACGACAGGTTATTCTCTGAAACGTTTCCAGAGGAGTTCAGTACTTGCCACTGGAGTAGAAAAACATATACCAGGAGTGCCAAAGTATGTCTTGTTTCTTATTCTTGTGTAATAAAGGGACTCTGGCCCTAGGTGTCTCTCATTTTGGAATCATACAATTTGAAATAGGAGTATGGTCCCCTCTCCCTTAAATGCCTAGTTTACTTCTATCGTAGACTAGAACCCTAAATCTGATGCTTTTCACAAGTTCTATTCTATACATGGGCTAGTATGAGAGGAATTCTAATGTTTCAATAAATATAGAGATTCAGAACCCTATCCTTTGCACTTTGTTAACCTTAAATTCCTCTGGAGCCCAAGGACTTTGTTTTATAGAAGGGTTTTTCAGGGATGCTATTATAAAAGGGTTCAGGCACGAATCAGGGAGGATCCTGGCTTCTCTTGTTGAGGGCACAAGTTATACCCACTAACCTGGTCTCTGGTGCTATCACTTTATATTCTCCAGGCATCTCACCAAAATGGCAGAACACAGGCAAATTCTAACATCCTGAAGGATGATGCACTGAAGGTCAAGCTATGGGGTAGGTTAATCTGCATGGGTCAGTGCAGGGCCTGAGTAACCATAGGCTCTGAAAGAATTCTTCTTTCTACTCTTCTTTAAAAAGTCAAACATAGTCTGGAAAACTCAGCTTTAAACTTTATCTAGACACAAGTGAATTATATTCCTCCATGACAGTTGTACATGGCTCTAGGGAATGACAGGAGCCTGCAAGGTGTTTTGAACACCATGGGTCCTCAAAACAAGTCTGTTGAATGAATGAACATGTAAGAACACAGCCCATTAGAGGCTGGGCGCGGTGGCTCACGCCTGTAATCCCAGCACTTTGGGAGGCCGAAGTGGGCAGGTCACGAGGTCAAGAGATAGAGACCATCCTGGCCAATATGGTGAAACCCCATCTCTACTAAAAATACAAAAACTAGCTGGGCGTGGTGGTGCACACCTGAAGTTCCAGCTATTCGGGAGGCTAAGGCAGGAGAATCGCTTGAACCCAGGAAGCAGAGGTTGCAGTGAGCCGAGATTGTGCCACTGCACTCCAGCCTGGGGAGAGCAAGACTTCGTCTCAAAAAAAAAAAAAAAAAAAAAAAAAAAAAAAAAAAAAAAAAAAAAGAACACACCCATCAAAAATCAGCCTAGTTAAGTGCAAGAAAACTGAACACTTTTCAGATTGCATCATTCTTACGGGAGACTTCTCACTTCCACAGTTCCCTTACTAATAGGAAAGGTATAATAATTTTAAGAAGAAATTACTAAATCAGTAAGAAAATACAGTCTCACAAAGAACAGACAGGCTTCTTGTAATTTATTTGAGTTATTTCCAAGCGACAGTTACAAAAGTTAATTTTTATAATACTCTTGATAAGAAAATAAAATTTAAATAAAAATACGTTCTCAACAATACAACATGGTTACACAAATTCACTACATTAAGTTTTGATAACTTACATTTTCAAACTGGGTACTGTAAAAACCAATATTTACTAGCAACATATTAATTTCCAAATTAATAAAAATGGAAGCAGATAATATCAACCAAGATTGGTAATTTAACTCTAGAATGAGTCTTGTATTTTTCACATACTGTAAAAACACCTAAAAGGCTATGCAGAATTCTGTCTTTACAGGATGTACCGTTAGAGCAAATTAAAGGTGCTTTCACTTAAGAAAAAGATCTGTTTTTCAAAACCTGGCATAAATGAAATCAGGCTTCAGAAACAGAAACAAAAGCCATATTATTCGTCACCTTTTTTTGTTTCATTTAAAAAAGCCTAGTTTTCACACTTACCCATTACCCGTGATATTAAAAACAAGTTTCTTTGGCAAATAAAATAGTTCAATTTGATAAATTATATTCCTGGGAGTAAAAATGTTTGCTATTGCCCATCATCTTATTAAATGAATATTAAAAAACAAAGCTACACAAAAACAAAACAACAACGAAACAAGCAACAGATCACACCACAATTTCAACTGATGGAAATGGCTAAACTAAGAACCAGAACCAGCATTTATGGCAAATTTCCCCATATCATCCTTTTCTTTCCTTCCTGGAGTTTTTAGGTTTTTAGGATGAAGTGAGCTGCCTTGTATATTTTCAAATGTGGAAAAGGTAGAGAAAGAATATCAGGTAGTAAAAATTAAAACATTTGTAAGTAACAGCAGAGGAATGAGGGCCCTGGAAGCAAATTCCTTGGTTGTCTTAGGGTCCTACTTACATGGTCTCTTATTTCAAAAGACTTTCAAAGAAAAATAACTTAATTTCACATTACTCCTTTTTTAGGCTGTGCCAAGTTGGTTAATTCCAGTCAAACTGGCTGTTTAAAAGTGTCATGTGAAGAAAAGAACTAGATGGCTGAACTCTCCTCCTTTCAAATCCAGAGTTATATATGCACACAGCCTTGGTCCCTGTGATCATACCGTGATCTTTAAAACAATCACAATTGGGGATCTGGTATTAGAAATGCTAGATGCATATTTCTTTTGCCTTAAAAAAAAAAAAGCAGAGGACTAAAAAGCCACTAAAGAATAATGACTGGTATCTGGCAATGTTTACATGTTCTTCGCAGGCAGACATTTCAGAGACTCTTAAAAGGAATTTTAATCTAAATGCAATTTGAGAATAAGAAATTTATTAAATGGCTAAATTCTTTCAAATGTATAAATCAGTGTAGTTTATGGAATCTACAAGCTTATAAAATTTAAAGGACTCTTTCAAACTTGTCTTTAAAATGAGCTGGGAGTAATAACCTACCATAATGCAGACTTAAACATAATTCATTGATTTTTACAAGTCATTTAGAGAAATACATTGCTCAGTTATATTCTTTTATGGAACAACTTTGATTGTATGCCAGTAGTCTTTAAAAATAATTACCTAATAACAATATAATTTAAAAATGATTACCCACCAATAACAAAATTGGCAAAGTATATCTTGAAATATAGCTTATGCTCAGACAAAAAAAGTACTACTAGCAGACTTACATTAATAAGTCACAGTTTTGAACAGAAACATGTAAATACTCCAAGGTTCAAAGTACCACATTTAGAAAATGTTTTGAATTAAAAAAGACAAAATAAGAGTACCATGGTTTTTAATACTGATGAAGCAAAGTGTATCCCTCAACTTCAAGGTGGCAACTTGCTTCGACTGCTTATTTACAGTTAGGGTTTTTAGGACAAAAGTAAATTTCTAGGGTAAAAAAGTCTTCAAAGAGTTGCTTGCCCAAATTCCATTTGGCTAGCAGGCAATAAGGAAACAGCAATGAAATATAAACATCTTCAGGAAAGCATTATTTTTAGACTTAAACACTGATCATTCAACTGATCATAAAGACTAGATACCATGGAGTATCTAAAGTCAAATCTGGAGCAGTCCAGATTATTAAAGTGCGCCAAGTGACTGTTCTCGAGGAAGATCAGAACCGAACACTATGAGGAGGGCATCCTTATGGTGGCCCTTATTACAACATGAAATAGTGGGTGAAGTGAAGTGATTTTCCCACCACCTTCATTCCCTGTTTACTTTCTTTTTGAAGAGATGTCCTTAGAAGTCATGTTAAACTTTCAAATCAAGAAAATGAGTACCTGGTATTTAAAACAATGAAAACAATTTCAGTGGTCTCATTACTTCTTTTGCCATCACTGATCCCAAATGTAAACAAGATGCACACAATAGCACATATTCCCTGATTCCTTCTGTCTTGAGTTTTGTTTACATCTTTAGGCAAAAGGATCTACCAACTTTCAAGTATGCTCTGGCAGTTTTCTAAAGTTTCTATCACTGTCTTGAATGGAACCTGTAATGACTGATGGACCAAAGGAAAAACACTTCTTATTTTTTTTCTTTTTTAAAGTGGGAGGGTCTACATGAACTAAATGAAAAGCTCTAAACTGTCATGAATTGGAATTTTCTAGTAAAACACAATGTTGGCAGTATAGAGCAGGCACTGATGGTAGTGAAAACAAGTCCACAGAACAGAGTGTTACAAGAAGAGATGGTTTCTTGCTACGGAGGAGTTCTCCCTTTGTTACAAAGCTTTTCTAGGAAGATTCTTTCGATTAAAAAGAAGTTGCAGAAACATGGATTTGGTCACACAGGTATGAAGGGAATCTTGGGCTTTAAATTCTCTACTAATACATCAATACCAGGATTCCCAAACAATTAATTTCAATTATTAAATATTAAATACAATGTGGAGGCAGATGACATTGAAGCGGATGCTCATTCTTAAATACCATGAACAAAATATATGATGAATTGAAAAGCTCCAAGAAAAATAATATTTTCCAGTTCTTCTGAACCAATCTGTTAAACTCTAAGATGCTTTCCCAACAATTGGATTTTCCCTAGAGAAGAAAAAAAGTCATTTTTCAAAATTTAAGAAATACAAAAATTTAAAGGGTGACAAATATATAATCCATTAAGTATTTAGAATTTTCCCTGCATAATCTCTCATGCCAAATCTTGTTTCATTAATTCAACGAGTACTTACTGACCACCTATTCAATCTTAGACCCTAGTGTAGAACTTAAAGATAAAGTAGTAAACAAAACAGACCAAGAAAACCCTTGCCATCATGGAACTTACACTCTGGTATAGGGTAAATAAAATTAATAAGATATTTAGTACGACAGAGGTTGATATTTTTTAATAGAGAAAAATAAAGCTGGGAAGTGATATGGTGTGTATGGGTATGAGTGGAGAGGTACTATTTAAGAAAGAATGTCTGGGATCTCATATGGAAACTTCCCAGGGCTCCAAGGAAACTGGATTACTACTGTTGGAAGAGAATCAATTACATTAATACAGAAAAGACAGATTAGGATGCTTCTAATAACCTTTCTAATTGAGGCATCTATCTAGGAAGAACATATAAATATTTATACTTGTCAAATTGATTTTTATTGTACATGAATAAAAAATATAATTATTAATTCACATATTTTCCAAAGAACATTTAAAGTGGTAGGGCCAGGATTCAGAGCCCTAGTCAGCAGTGTGACTAGTCAGCTGTGTGACCTTGGGCAAGGCATTTAGCTTCCCTGAGCCTCCGTTTCTCTAGCTGTAAAATGAGGATAAAACCAAGTTGGGCTGATTTGAGGATCAATGAGTGTTCACTGTGGCAAACACTGTTACTTGCTGGCCCAAGATCCATCCCCTCCCTATCCACTTCTTTGTAAACAGACCCTGATTCTGCTCTAACATTGGGTAGCCATGTGTTTCAGGGAAAGCTGGGGGTAACTCTAGAGAAGGTTCCTTTCTCCTAGTACGGAGAAAACAGCCTTTTCTGCCTCTGGATGCTATCATATAAAAATGTGGGGCTCTGAATTATTGCAGCTCATCTGTGACCATGGGGGAACAAGCTTGAGGAGGAGAGAAATCACCTTGTTGAGGTTGGCTGAGTGGCAGGTGTTCCTTGATGACAGTGCTGAGCTGCTGCTGAATTAACCAACTGTAGAAGTTAACTACTTAATTTGCACGAGTAAATAGTTTTATTGTTTAAGCCACCTCAATTGGGACTTCATTAACTTGCTTCTAAAAGCAATCTACATAAGCTGTAAAGTACTATAAGCACAGTGCCCCTTGGTAGAGTAAGTTCCCAATAAATGCGAGTTGTTGCTGTTGTTATCCATTGCAGTATCCATCTACACCTGAAGTGGTCCAAAAAATCAACTATAAAATAATTCTAGCACTTTTACAGCTTATTTTCTTTGGGGGTGAGTTTTGTGAATTCTTATTATGTACTGTAGAAGGAGGATCAGTAAAAACAAAAACAAAACGAAGAGCTACTAAGTATTCAAGAAATGAATTACAATTGAATGTAACATTAAAACTGGTGACAGGCTGGTAGTGTTGGCTCATATCTGTAACCTCAGCACTTTGAGAGACGAGGCAGGAGGATCGCTGGAAGTCAGGAATTCAAAACCAGCCTGGGCAACATAGCGAGACCCTGTCTTTACAAAAAATAAAACAAATAGCTGGGCACAGTGGTGTACACTTGTAGTCCTAGCTACTCAAGATGCTGAGATGGGAGGATCGCTTGAGCCCAGGAGTTGGAGGTTACAGTGAATTATGATCACACCACTGCACTCCAGCCTGTGTGACAGGGCAAGAACCTGTCTCTACAAAAACTAAATATATATATATATTTATATATATAATATATAAATATAAATATATAATATATAATATATAAATATAAATATATAATATATATTTTTATATATTCTTTTGTACTGCTTATAAATATATTTGTACTGTATATAAATATAATATATTTATATATATTATATATAAATATAAATATATTTATATATATTATATATAAATATAAATATAATATATTTATATATATTATATATAAATATAAATATAATATATTTATATATATTATATATAAATATAAATATAATATATTTATATATATTATATATAAATATAAATATAATATATTTATATATATTATATATAAATATAAATATAATATATTTATATATATTATATATAAATATAAATATAATATATTTATATATATTATATATAAATATAAATATAATATATTTATATATATTATATATAAATATAAATATAATATATTTATATATATTATATATAAATATAAATATAATATATTTATATATATTATATATAAATATAAATATATAATATATTTATATATAAATATAAATATATAATATATATTATATATAAATATAAATATATAATTTATATTATATATAAATATAAATATATAATTTATATTATATATAAATATAAATATATAATATATATTATATATAAATATAAATATATATAAAATATATATTTATATACATATATCATATATAATTTCATATACATATATATGAAATTAAAAAGTCGATAAAGTATAGCACCAACACAGTGAAATGATGGCTAAACTGAACAACACAAAGAGCACTTTGAGTTTGAGTGGCCAGGGAAACTTGCACCAGAGAATGGCCCTGAGCTGGATGTTGACAGATGTGGGTGAGCAGGAGGTGTGAGGTAGGGGCAGGAGAGGCAATCTCAAACTCCGTTTAAAAATATGTTTACAATAGCTTAAAAATTACTCACTTGCTCCCATATTTTGCACTACTGGATCTTTTCTTCCTATATTTTTCATGAGGTTCATCCAGCTTCTCAATTATGCTTTTTATTTGCTGAATTGTCTTAAAGGTTGTTACAGAATCCTCGATTACAAAGTTAGAATAATCATCAGGCTCTTTCTGTGGTCCTTGATAGACTGCAATAGTTCCACAAGCCTCTACAAAGAGCAGGAAAATAAATCTCTGATCAGACAACTAAATTCTATAAATGCAATATGTAGTACAAATAAGAATTTTTCAAGTGTCTTATGCTGAGGGGATTTCCCTTGGCAGAGCCGAGATAACTAAAATATATACATTTTATTTATTAGGATCATCACATTCATGCAAAAACAGTATTTTTACTTCATGAATGTCAATGAAAAATGCCTCTCTGTGGGTTTGTCAACTTTCAATAAATAACATTTTGGTAAATCTATGAGTATTTTCAACTTTTGTATAATGCTAAAGCAATACTTTAGGAATTGGTAATGAAAGATTATGGTTATATAAAAATAGATTGTGTATTTACCTTCCATCTTCTGCAGCTTAAGTAAACTGAGGGTAAAAAGGGAATAAATTCTTTCTGTTTCTCTGTCTTCATCAATATCTATTTGGATGTCTGCAGGGACACCTCTATGGTAAAAATAAAAAAATAAAGATAGTATACAAATTTTATTTTGTTAACATGCCAAGGACTTCTGATGGTTTGAGACTAAAAATAGAACCACAGACTTTTGCAGAAGAAGTCTGGAAATTTAGTTTCATTTGACAGTTAAAATAAAGTGGGGCCAAGGAGAGTTTTGGTTGTTATGTGACTCTAATCAGAAGGAGGGAAATTTTAAAGTAAAATCATTTCCACAACCTATGCTTCATCACAAAACAATATATTATTACTTAAGTCTACAGAAATACAATGGTTGTTCCATACAATTAGAAAGAGAATGCTAAGGACCCTTCTTTCTTGATATCTTGGTTCAAGCTCATGCTTCTATTTAAACATTGCCTTAAAATTTGTTAACTTGTGCAACCACTATTAATTTTGGAACATTTTCTTCACTCCTAAAAGAATCTCTGCATCCAATAGCACTTCCCATTCCTCCCTTCCTATCCCTTGTAACCACTAATCTACTTTGCGTTTCTATGAATTTACCTGTTCTAGACACTTTATATCAATGTTATCAGATAATACGTGGCCTTTATGATTGACTTCTTTCACTTAGCATAATTTTTCAAGGTCCCATCCTTGTTGTGGCATGGATCAGTATGTCATTCCTTTTCATGGACAAATAATATTAACATTGCATGGATATATCAAATTTTGACAGTGTCACTGCTTTTATAATCAGAAAGAAACTTACGCAGTACACGGCTTGCAGCCTAGAGTGTTTTCACCGGTCTCCTGACAGCAGAGCCAACTTCCGTTTAGATACACAGAGGGATGATAAAAACTGAGCCTGTTTTGATTGCATCGGCTCACCCTGCAGAGTACGTCTATCCATTCATTAGCTTCTACACAGTTATTTGCCTGGACATAGAGTGGTTTCTCCGTATGTATTACTTGGAACATCTTCATAGGCAATTAAGATAAAAAGTTAGTGACAAGAGTCCAAAAACCAACACACAGTACAAAACAGAAGAAAAGTACCTAAAGGAATCTAGTTTGCTTGGCTAGATAACTGGTGCTAAGATGTCTTAGAAATTATTATGTTTCAAGCAAGTTAGTCCCAAGCATAATCTGAGTCACATGGTACTAAGCAGTACAAAAGAATGTAAGTTTTAGAAGCCACACATATCCAAAGGAATAGACTATCATATAGATAAGAATAAAGGGAGGGAATTGTTAATGGAAGAAAAAGCATAAAGAAAAAGCAGTAGAAAAATATTTAGGAACAAGGAAATCATCCTGGTTGGCTTAAGTGTATGGTATGCACTGAATGGGAGCAGAAGACAAAGCTGGACAGATAGCTTGGGACTGTATTACTTAGAGACTTGAATATCATGTACAGCAGTATAACAGGGAAATCTTGAGACAAGTATCTTTAACTTAACAAACTAGGCAAGCTATATGAGGCATCAACAATAAAGGACAATTTTAAGACAGAGTTTCAGCTAGCTATTTATGAACTATTAATGATTAATGGTAAACAATCCAATAAACAACTTCTTGAAAATCTGAATACAAATATCTAAGTAATAGGTGATACAAATACAAGGTATTACCAAATACCTCGAAATACAAATACTTAAGTAATATATGCAGTTCAGAAAGCTTTAAATATTTATTTACATAACTTACATTTTTCTTGTTGAAAGAGCTCTCTTCCAGTTTTTCCACAGCAAGAATGTTTTTTACTGGAATTGTGTAGATTGCATCTTTGCCTAAATAATAAAAAAAGTAAAACAAAATTAAAGTAATTTCCATCAGAATTATAAAGATGAGAGGTTAATTCTGTAGGGTTTAAGCTCATCCTCTTGATGGTAGGAGTGTAAATAACCTACAGAAGACTTACAAATGGCATATATATAAATATTTGTTTCATGGAACAGACGAATTTTGATTGTCTTCTAAAGTGACTACTGCTTTTCTTTGCCATATAATATTAAAACATTTTCAAGGAAAAATCTGGGACTAAATTTGATCTCTGTGTAGAAAGTAAGAATGTTACAAAATTTTATATATGGGGACTGAAAAAATAACAGACTCAGCAAAAGAGGCCAACTCAAAACTTGCCTAGACAAGGACTTTTCTTTCATGGAGGAGTTACTATGTAAGCAGTGACTATGACTACCTATGTGCATTTTTATATTTTTCTAACCTAAATTTAATGAAGGGATTAACCCTCAAAACAATATTTCTAAACTGAAAAACTGTTCATTATTATCCCATATGGGTTGATCAGCCACCTGATCAAAAGCTACAAAATTTAAGAGATGTAGGGAAAAAAAGTAAAAATCTTATCTGGTAGAGTGAATCCTTAACCTAAGACTTTGGAAATTCCATTAAGGAAATTTGAGTTTGCTAAAGGAGCTCCATAATAATATGGCATAAGAATATGATGCATTTCAACTTAACGATTTACCTGAGAATAAATTATATCTCACATAGTCATAGAAACTATAAGCAAACATAATTCTAACTTCTGGTCATTTTGTAATATTGTTCTTAGAAAAATCAAAGCTTTGCTTTTATTTCACCCCCAAGCTTTGCTTGAATGACATATAGATTGAAGTGCTGGAGGTTAAGAAACTTTGCATTTTATATTATTTAACCAATTAATTGCATAGTTTTGGGCAAAGAAAACTATTTGGTTAATAAAGGTATGTTTGTTTTTTTTTTTGTCTTACAGAGATGTTAAGATAGAATATTTGATAAGCCTGGTTTCTGGTATAAAATCTAACATTTATGTAATTCAAGCAAATGTGACATATAATGTTTTTAAAAAAGATAAAGTCACTTAATTCAACTATCATATACTGACTGTCTACTATATATCAGGCACTGTTCTAACCACTTATGATATAGCTGTAAATAGATCATATAAGGCTCCTAAAGGAGTATGCATTTACGTCTGGAAAGACAAAAGACCATAAATATTAAATAGAGATGAATGCTACAATGAAAATAAACTGAGGTGATGTGATAGAAAGTGAGAAATTACTTTAAATTGGGTGGCTAGGAAAAAACTTTCTGAGGAAATGACATTTACAGTTAACAAATATAAATCATAAATGCATGAGATAATAAGGAAAGACTATCAGCAATCTCCTAGAATCAGATGAGATTATATTTATGGGGGTGGGGAGTTGAATGGTGGGGCAGGGAGGCAGTAACTGAAGGAAGCCATAGTCTAAGCCAGATGTACGATAAGACATCTGCAAAAGTAGGAGTGGTTAAGGAAGAGTTTCAAGCCAGAGCCAGTGGACACAGACAGCTGAAGGTTGGGGGCACTCAAACATACATCAGGATGATTAATCGGTGAGATGCATGTGGAACAGCTGGGTCAATCAGGCCCTCCCCATTCCCAGGTTTGTGCTAAGCAGCAGTCAACAGAGGCATATATTCACAGGCTAAAGCAGCAAGGATGCATACTGGGCTGCAGAGCAGTGCAATGTCACAGGTAGCTGCTAACTCTCAGAAGGGAAGGAGAGAATACCCACACCAGAAGACAAGCAACAGCACTCCTGCCCCTCAGCAGCTTGTCCTGTCCCTCCTTCATAATCATTGGCAGTAAGCTACTCAACACTCAAGTAGGTAAATGGACTGCAAAACACAAAGATGAGTAAAACACCAAAAAAAAAAAAAAAAAATCACCAGTTAAGGAAACTCATCACTCTGAAGAAGAGACATACATGCAACAAAGGAGGATAACATCTGAGGAAATCAGGAGTTTAAGAAATTGCGGGGGAAGAGACCTATGTCTTTGGGTACTAATTTACAGGGGGCATTATAGTCAGAGAATTTTAAATTTTTTCAAGGAGTTTCTATCTTTAGATTTGTTGAATACACAAAGAATGCACATACCCTGAAAGTTGCTATATTTATTCATTTCTGGACAAATTGTAACACAGCATATGTGGAGAAAGGGCATTGCTCCCAGGCACATATACTGTCATGATATCATTAGGGTTAATTTCACTGTTAACTGGAGTGAACTGCAATGTGAGTTAGTGAAAATGAAAGATTTTACTGAGGTCTTTCCAAAAATACAGTACAAGAAGAAAAAGAAGCAAAAATAGAATAGTTAAGTACCATTGTGGATGGATTTAGAAGTTTTAATATCTGACAAATAAGAGTATTCAGGAGAAAATTACACATAAAAATGTCCCCAAGATAAAGTCAGAAATCTTCAAATAGAAAGTTATCCACCAAGTACTAAGCAGGATGGAAGAAAAAAGAAAACCACCTAAATACTAGGCAGAAAAACATTAGAACTTGAAGGCTACAGAGAGTCCTAAGAGTTTTTAGATAGAAGAGTCAAAAGACTGAGAATCAGAGTGACATCAAAATCCTCATCAACAGCAATGGAAGCTAGTAAACAATGGAGTATGTTTACTCCATTGAACTCTCATTCAAGAGTAAGGGGAAAAGACATTTTTTTTTTAATTCCTGTTCAATTTATTTATTTATTTAATATAAATATATTTTTATTATACTTTAAGTTCTAGGGTACATGTGCACAATGTGCAGGTTTGTTACATATGTATACATGTGCCATGTTGGTGTGCTGCACCCATTAACTCGTCATTTACATTAGGTATATTTCCTAATGCCATCCCTCCCCGCTCCCCACACCCCAGGTAAAAGACATTTTTGTACATGTAAGGACTCAGAAAACTTATCAGCCATAAAGCCTATCTGAAAGAATTCCTTAAGTACTCCCACAAAATAATAATGAATCCAGGAAAAAGACGTGTTATACAAAAAATAGTGTTGGGCCAAAGAAATCAGGAAAATTAATAGGCAAGGATGCAAAATCATTAAAACATAATGTAAAAAGGTAAAAGAAACAAGAGAAACAAGTATTAAAATTCCAGATGACTTCTTTAGGGAGATGCTAGGAAAAGAATAATTGAAAGCATGATAATGTTCTTTCCCAGCTTGAATGGAGACTTGGATCAACTGTAGACATTAATATAAACATTTAAGTTTTAATTTGTTAACAATTTAAAAAGTAAAAATAGGATAGTCAAGTTTCCTCACTAGATAGAGACAGAAAGATAGAGTGCAAACACCCATATATGCTCAACTATTCCAATAAAAAGGAAGGGAAAAATAAACCCAAGAAACAGAAAAGCCTAGTAAATAGAAAACACAAAACAAAGTAGTAGTAATGGTAATCACAATAAATGTGAGTGCATTAAATTTCCTACTAAATGGCTGAAATCAGGTTTTAAAGTTGTCATTACCTCCTAATTAAACAGAAATACCCTATTAACTGATTACACTCCTACGTATATACCATGAGAGCTGAAGACACATCCACACAAAAACTTGTAAATGAATGTTCACAACTGCATTGTTCATAATAGCCAAAAACCAAAAACAACCTAAATGTCCATCAACTGGTGAATGAATAAACAAAATGTGGTATTATCTGTAAAAGACAATATGATTCAGCCATGAAAATAAAGTACTGATTCATGCTACAACATGAATGAACCTCCAAAACATTATGCTGAGTGAAAGACGTTAGTCACAAAAGGCTACATATGATTCCATGTATATGAAATGTCTAGAATGGGCAAATCTATAGAGACAGAAATTATATTAGTGGTTGTCAGAGGCTGGGAGAAGGGAGGAATGGGGAGTGACTGTTAATGGGTATAGGGTTTCTTTTTGGGTGGTGAAAATGCTTTGGAATTAGTGGCGATTGCGCAACACTATGAATATCTTGAAAACCAATCAACTGTATACCTTAAAAGGGTGAATTTTATGGTATGTGAATTATATCTAAATTTTATTTTTTATTTTTTTTGAGACAGAGTTTTGCTCTTGTCACCCAGGCTGGAGTACAATGGCATGATCTCGGCTCACTGCAATCTCCACCTCCTGGGATCAAACGATTCTCCTGCCTCAGCCTCCTGAGTAGCTGGGATTACAGGCGCCCACTACCACACTTGGCTAATTTTTGTATTTTCAGTAGAGATGGAGTTTCACCATGTTGGCCAGGCTGGTCTCGAACTCCTGACCTCAGGTGATCCACCCGCCTTGGCCTCCTAAAGTACTGGGATTACGGGCCTGAACCACTGTGCCCGGCCTAAATTTAAAAAAATACCATTACCACCACAATAAAAATGAATGTCCAACTACACGTTGGCCCCAAGGGACACAGCTAAAATAATGTTATCATGACTGTATTTTTGATAATAGTTTTAAGAAAGATGGGTGTATAAAACTGGGCAAATTATTAAAAACAACTTCAGGGCATGGGAAAATAACCAACGGTGATAAGTTTACTCATGAAAAACTGCATAGGGTAAGAACTGTGGATTTATGGTCTTCCTACCTGGGGGTGTTTCCATTATCCCCAAGTTAGGCAATGAAAATACAAGAGTTTTACTGGCTGGAGGTTACAGATTCCATTTAAGGATGAAATCTGGAAGCAAGAGGGCTATGAAAGCCTGATAATAAACTTGCCAGATCCCTGCCTGACTGCTAACGTAGGCATGTATGTGGAATACCCCAGAGTCTGGCAAAAACTGAAAGCCTGGGGAGATGTCAATTTGCTGTGACTCTGAATGTATTCTCTAATCCACACACAGCTCAGATGACAGAGGGTGGAAGCCTTTGAGGTATTTGAGCTGCCTGCTCAATTCATTTGTTGACCACTAAACTAATCAAGTTCAGGTGAGGCCCCCTAGGGAGCTAGCTAGGGTTAGAGGGAAACATCTGAACAGAGAGATACACTGTAAGTAAGAGAGAGAGACTGCAGTTTTAGTCTAGGCAAACATTCAGAACAAACCAAATGCAGACACACTACAGTGTACTATCTAAAAGAGGGGTCCCCAAAATCTGGACCATAGACTGGTACTGGTCAGTGGCCTGTTAGGAACTGGGCCACCCAGCAGGAGCAGCAGTGGGTGGGCAAGCAAGCATTACCACCTGAGTTCTGCCTCCTGTCAGATAAGGGTGGCATGAGATCACAAGAGTGCAAATCCTATTGTGAAATGAGCATGCAACGGATCTAGGTTGTGCACTCCTTATGAGAATCTAATGCCTGATGATCTGAGGTAAAACAATTTCATCCCAAATACATGACCCCCCACCAGTCCGTGGAAAAATTGTCTTCCATGAAACTGGTCCCTGGTGACAAAAAGGTTGGGGACTGCTGATCTTAAAAATGTCTAGCTTTTAATAAGAAAGTAAGACATACAAAAAAACAGGAAAGTGTGACACATAACTTGGGAAAGAAGGCAGCCAACTAAAACTGATTCTGAATGGGTCCAGATACTGAATTTAGCAGCCTAAGACTTCAAAGCAGTTACACTAAATATGCTGAAATAATTCAATAAAAATATACTAATAGCGACTGAACATATATAGGCTCTCAACAGAAAGATCTAAAGTACAAAGAGAACTAAATGGAAATTCTGGAGCTGAAAAGTACAATAGATGAATGAAAAATTCACATGAGCTAAATCAGTGAACTTAAGTAAAAATGATCTAATTTGGAGACCAAAGAGAATAAAAGAAAAATGAACTGAGTCTCAGTGAGATCCATGAGACAATTTATCAGCATAAATTGGAGGATCCCTAGAAGAAAAAGGGGGGAAATTTGAAGAAATAAGTCAAAAAAGTCCCAAATTTGGTGAAAAACATTATCTTATGGTTCAAAAAATTCAACAAACCCCAACAAGCTCTTGAAAAATTTCAACCACCAAGTAATACATTTTATGGTCATCATATTAAAAAAAGAAAAAGGAATCACAATGAATAATGGAGAAAATACATCTTTCTTTTCAATGAAGTCTAATTCATTTAAGAAAAATGTTCAGTGCTTTTAATGTTCTCTACAAGAAATCCTAGCATATCATGGTTTTGAAGATATTTTTCCACAGTTTCTTTGAGGTCTATGATTCTATCATCTTTTTTTTTTCTTTTTTTTTGGAGACAGTGGAGACAGTCTCTCTCTGTTGCCCAGGCTGGAGCGCAGTGATGCCATCTCGGCTCACAGCAACTTCTGCCTCCCGAGTTCAAGCGTTCAAGTGATTCTCGGACCTCAGCTTCCTGAGTAGCTGGGATTACAGCCGTGGGCCACCATGCACAGCTAATTTTTGTATTTTTAATACAAACGGGGTTTCACCATATTGCCCAGACTGGTCTTGAACTCTTGAGATCAGGCAATCTGTCTGCCGCAGCCTCTCAAAGTGCTAGGGTTACAGGTGTGAGCCACTGTGCCCGGCCCCATCATCTTGAATTAAATTTTGTGTTGTGTGAGGTGGGGTAAAGTTCATTTCCCCTCCATGTTTATCAGGGTCGTTCCTGCACCATATGTTAAAAAGCCTTTTCTTTCCCTACTGAATTGCCTTGACAGCTTTGTTAAAACGGAATTGGCCATATTTATGTGTGTGTTTCTTTCTGCTCTGTCCATTGATCTCTTTCTCTCTTATCCTAAACCTACAATCTTGATTACTGCAGCTTTACAGTAAGTCTTTAAATTAGCTCTCAACTTTGTTTTACCTTTCAACATTGCTTTGGCTATGGTTAAGACCTTTATTTTTCCATCCATGTAAATTCTAGAATCAACTTGTCCATTTTTATTTTAAAAACTGGCTGGGATTTGGAGTGGGATTGTGTTAAAATCGAGATGAATTCAGGGAGATGTGGCTTCTTAAAAAATACCTATCTAAAAGGCAGATCAAAGTGGTGGGACTCTTAATTGTGGCCACGGAGATGTGAAGCTCTGAAGGACTCCTCCTGCTCCGGGTCGGCGCTTGCCCTTGCTCTCTTTGCCCTCCGCCCTGCACCCGCCAAGAAGAGGGAGCTGATCCAGAAGGCCAAGCTGGCCAAGCAGGCAGAGCACTACGATGACATGGCCACCTGCATGAAGGCTGTGACCAAGTAGGTCGCTGAGCTGTCTAATAAGGAGCACAACCTGCTCTCTGTGGCCTATGAGAATGTGGTCGGGGGCTGCAGGTCCGCCTGGAGGCTCATCTCGAACATCGAGCAGAAGACTGACACCTCCGACAAGAAGCTGCAGCTGATTAAGGACTACTGGGAGAAAGTGGAGTCTGAGTTGAGATCCATCTGCACCAGCGTCCTGGAATTGTTGGATAAATATTTAATAGCCAAGGCAACTAATCCAGAGAGTAAGGTCTTCTATCTGAAAATGAAGGGTGATTACTTCCAGTACCTTGCTGAAGTTGTATGTGGTTGCATGTGGTGATGATTGAAAACAAACAATAGATAATTCCCAAGGAGCTTACCTATTTGATATAAGCAAGAAAGAGATGCAACCCACACACCCAATACACCTGGGGCTTGCTCTTAACTTTTCTCTATTTTACTATGAGATTCTTAATAACCCAGAGCTTGCCTGCACGCTGGCTAAAATGGCTTTTCATGAGGCCATTGCTGAACTTGATACACCAAATGAAGACTCATAAAGACAGAACCCTCATCATGCAATTGCTTAGAGACAACCTAACACTTTGGACATCAGACAGTGCAGGAGAAGAATGTGAGGCAGTAGAAGGGGCTGAAAACTAAATACATACACAGGGTGTCATCCTTCTTTCCTTCAAGAAACCTTTTTACACATCTCCATTCCTTATTCCACTTGGATTTCCTATAGCAAAGAAACCGATTCATGTGTTTGGAATCAACTGTTTTTAGTCTTTTCACACTGCAGCTTTGGGAAAACTTCATTCCCTGATTTGTGTTTGTCTTGGCCTTCCTGGTGTGCAGTTACTGCTGTAGAAAAGTATTAATAGCTTCATTTCATATAAACATAAGTAACTTCCACACACTTATGTAGAGGACTAAAAATGTATCTGGTATTTAAGTAATCTGAAACAGCTCTGCAAGTGACTGTGTTTTGTATTACTGTGAAGATATAAAAATGTAGTTAATTACAATTTAAAGAGTGTTCCACATAACTTAATTTCTACATTCCCTCCCTTACTCTTCGAGGGTTTCCTTTCAATAAGCAATTTTTCCATGCTCTTAATGTATTCCTTTTTAGTAGGAATCCAGAAGTATTACACTGAATGAAAACTCACTTGCCATCTCTGGCTATGGTTCACAAATTGAAATGCCTCCTTTATCACATAAGGAGGTCATGTATATCTGTGGCAACAGGGAGTTTCCTTATTCACTCTTTATTTGCTGCTGTTTAAGTTGACAACCTCCCTTCCCAATAAAAATTCACTTATACCTCCTGTCTTTGTAGTTCTGGTATTCACTTTACTATGCAATAGAAGTAGCATGTTGCTGCCAGAATACAACATTGCTTTTGGCAAATTAAAGCACATGTCATTTCTTAATACACTAGAAAGGGGAAACAAATTAAAGTACACAAGTCTAAATTTAAAACTTTTGTACTTTTCTATGCAGATCTGTGCACGTGAGAGGGTGTCCTGTTTGTCTAGTGATTGTTAGAGTTGGAACACTATTGTGTGTTGCTAATCATTGACTGTAGTCCCAAAAAAGCCTTGTGAAAATGTTATGCCCTATGTAACAGCAGAGTAACATAAAATAAAATTACACTTTATAAACCAAAAAAAAAAAAAAAAAACCCAAAAAACAAAGAAACTCAATCTTCAATCCACAAACATGACATGTCTCTTTTTATTTAGACTTTCTTTACCTTATCTCCGGAGTGTTTTGTAGTTTCAGTGTAGAAGTGTTGTACTTCTTTGGTTAAATTTATTTTAATTAATTTATTTATTGAGACAGAGTCTCGCTCTGTCGCCGGGGCTGGAGTGCAGTGGCACGATCTCGGCTCACTGCAACCTCCACCTCCTGGGTTCAAGTGATTCTCCTGTCTCAGCCTCCCGAGTAACTGGGATTACAGGCATGCACCACGACGCCCAGCTGATTTTTTGGTATTTTTTAGTAGAGACGAAGTTTCAGCATGTTGGCCAGGCTGGTCTTGAACTCCTGACCTCAAGTGATCTGCCCACCTTGGCCTCCCAAAGTGATAGGATTATAGGCGTGAACCACCGTGCCCAGCCTTCTTTGGTTAAATTTATTCCTAAGTATTTTAGGGTTTTTTTTGGGGGGGGAACTACTGTAAAGGGTATGATTTTTAAAATTTTGTTTTCTAACAGTTTGCAACTTGTAGAAATATAATTGATTTGTACATATTTATCCTTTATCCCAAGACCTTGCTAAATTAAATTCAGTTATTTGTTCAAGTAGCTGTTTTGAGGATTCTTCAGGAGTTTCAATGTAATACTATATGCCTTTTATTTCTTGTCTTACTGCATTGGCTAAAATCTTCAGTATTGAACAGAATTTATTAAAGGGGATAATCCTTCATTTAACTACAAATTTCTTACATACACTTTTGATCAGATTAAGGAGATTATCTTTTAGACTTCATTCAGAGTTTTTATTTTCTTTAATCACAAACAGGTGTTAAATTTTGTCAAATACATTTAGTCTGTTAATAAGATAAATTATGTTGATTAGTTCTCAGATATTAAACCAACTTTATATACTTGGGACAAACCCCACTTCATTATGGATTGTCCTTTACATATACTGCTGGATTTAATTCATTATATGTATTTTTTCTTGAAAAATCTTTAGTTTTAGTACTAGAGTTATGCAGGCTTCAGAAGATGACTTGGCAAGTATTCTTTCCCTCTGTTTTCTAAAAGACTTTGTGGGTAAGGTTGACGTTATTTCTTCCTTAAGTGTTTGGCCGACTTTACCAGTAAAGCTATTTAAGCCTGGCATTCTTTTTTAGGACACATTTCATCACAAGCAGAGATACAGGGTTTTTAAGATATTCTACTTTTTTCTTGCATCTGTTTTAGCAGATTGTTTTCCAAGAAATTTGTCCATTCATCTGAATTGTCAAATTTATTGATATAAAGTTGCTCATTAGTTTCTGGTTAGTCTTTTAATGTCATTAGAATTTGTAGTAGTCTTATTCCTAATCATGGTAATTTTGTGTTTGATTTTTTTTTTCTTTTATCAGTCTTTCTAGGCATTTTTCAATTTTATTAAAGCTTTTGGCTTTGTTACGCTTCACTATTAGTTTGTTTCTTATTTCACTGATTGTACTCTCATCTTTATTTTTGCCATTCTTCAATTAACTTTAGGTTTATTTTCTCATTTTCTAGTTTAAGTTGAAAATATATAATTGATTTTATCCTTTCTTTTTTTAAAAATAAAAGCTTTATTAAGGTGAGCCTATTTGACATATCAATTCATCCAGTTTAAGTGTACAAATGAAGGTTTGTTTGTAACTCTACTGAGTGGTATAACCATTACCATAAATCAATTTTAGAACAGCTTCATTCTACCAATAAAATCCCTCATGCCTGTTTATACCCCAATCAGCTACTTGGGACTAGTTCCCAACCTGTCCCAAGCAGCCACTAACCTACTTTCTGTTCCTATACCTTTGTCTTTTCTGGACACTTCGTATAAATGGAATCATACAGTACGTAATTTCTTGGCTCTGACTTCTTTCACTTAGCGTAATTTTTTGAGGTTCATCCATGATGCAGCATGTGTCAGTAGTTCAATCTTTTTTACTGCTAGTAGTATTCTTTATTATTATTATTATTTTTTGTAGAGACAGGGTTTCACCATGTTGCCCAGGCTGGTCTCAAACCCCTGAGCTCAAGTCATCCTCCTACCTTGGCCTCCCAAAGTGCTGGGATTTCAGATGTGAGCCACCACGCCCAGCCTGTATTGCTAATAGTGTTCTATTGCATATATATATCATATTTTATTTACCCATTCACCAGCTGATAGACATTTAGGTTGCTTCTAGTTTTTGGCTATTGTGAATAACGCTGCTCTGAACATTCACTCCGATTCTTTGTGTGGGCATATGTTTTCATTTCTTTTGGCGTAGGTAACCAACAGTGGAATTGCTAGGTTACATGTATAGTAGTTTTATGTTTAACTTTCTGAGAACTTGCCCAGTTGCTTGTCAAAGCCCCTGACTATTTTACATTCCCACTGGAAATGTATGAGGGTTTCTGTTTCTCCACATTCTCAACAACATTTGGTATTGTCTGTCTCATTTATTACAGACACTCTAGTTGGTGTGAAATGGTATCTCATTGTGGTTTTAATTTGCATTTCCCTAATAATGATGTTGAGCATCTTTTCATATGCTTATTATCCACTTGTATAATCTCTTTGATAAAATGTTTGTTCATATCTATCGTCCTCTTTTTAAATTGGGTTTTTGAAAATTCTGGATACAAGTATATTAGATAAGGGTTTTGCAAATATATTCTTCCAGTCTGTTGCTTATCTTTTCATTTTCTTAATGGTCCTCTTTTGAAATGTTTTTGAATTTTGATGAGATCCAATTTATCAAATATTTTCTTTTATAGACCATACATTTAGTTATGTAAGAAATCTTTGCCTAACCTATAAAGGCTCAAAGATTTTCTTTACTTGTTAATATAAATAACAATCAATTTCCCTTTACATACTGTTTTAGCTGTATCCCACAAACTTTGATATATTTGTTGCATTTTCATTATCATTTAAGTTAAAAATATTTTTGAGTTTCCTTGTGAATTCTTCAATCTATAGGTTACTTAGAAGTATTTTATTTAATTTCCAAATATTCGGGGCTCTTCCAGATATCATATTGTCATTAATTCTGTTGTGATCAGAGAACATACTTTGTAAAAAGTCAATCTTTTGATATTTACTGAGACTCCAGGCCCAGCATATGGTGGCCTATTTTACTGAATGTTCCAATGCACATTTCAAAAGAATATGTATTCTGCACCTGTTTGGCCTAGTGTCCCATAAATGTAAATTAGATCAAGGTGACTGATAGTATTATTTCAAACTTCTGTAAGAAAACTGGTCCTTGTGCTCAGCTGCTCTAACAATTGCTGAGAGAAGACTATTAAAATATTCAAGTACAGGCCAGGTGCAGTGGCTCATACCTGTAATTCTAGGCCGAGGCAGGAGGATCACTTGGGTCCAGGAGTTTGAGACCACCCTGGGCAACAAAGTGAGACCTTGCAGCTACAAAAAATCAGAAAATCAGCCAGATGTGGTGGCGTCCACCTGTGGTCCCAGGTACACAGAAGGCAGAGGCAGGAGGATCTCTTGAGCCCAGGAGGTCAAAGCTGCAGTGAGCTATGTCTGTGCACTCCAGCTTGGGAGACAGAGCAAGACCCTGTCTCAAAAAAAAAGAAAAAAAGAGAAAAAAATTCAACTAGAATTGTAGATGTCCTATTTCAATTCTGTTTTTTTCTCCAACTACACTGAAGTTGTAATTAGGTATGTACACATTTAGGATTATGTGCTCCTTCTGCCATTATAAAATGTGCCCAAACATATTTGGTAAAAGTTGTTTTGACATCTACTTGGTCTGGGATTACTGCTTACTGTTTACATCATCTTTCTCCACCCAATTACTTTCAACCTATCTGTGCTTTTATAATATATTTAACGTGGATATATTGTAGAAAGTATATTATTGGATCTTGCTTTTTAAAATATAGTCTGACAGTCTCTGACTTTCAATGTAATGTAGTTCATTTACATTTACAGTAATTATTGATATGGCTGGGTTTAAGCTATCATTTTGTTATTCGTTTTCTGTCTGTCTCATCTGATTTTTGCTCCTCTGTTCTTCCCTTCCTCACATTTTAATTTATTTATTGTTTCGGAGGAGGAAAGGGGATGGATTAGTTATGTCAAGTATTTTCCTAAAGTTTTGTTCTAGATATTATAATATACAGCCTTAACTCATCACAGTCTACTTAAAATTATTCTTGCATCACTTCACATAAAATATAAGACTCTTGGAATAATTTACTCCACCCCCTTCCTTTGTGCTGTTACTGTCATATATTTCATATCCAGATATGTTATAAACCCTATAATTAAATGTTATACATTTTGCATCAAACAGTTGCTTTTTAAAGAAATGGAGAAAAAAAAACCAGGCATTCTTACATTTACCCACATATTTACCATTTCCAGTGCTCTTTACTCCTTGTAGATCTAAGTTTCCATCTGGTATTATTTCCTTTCAGCCTGAAGAATTTCCTTTAGCATTTCTTATAGTGCAGGCTTGCTCACAATGGAGTCTCTCTCAGCTTTCATTTATTTAAAATATATTTTCATTTTCAAAGAAAATTTTCTCTTGAATGTTGAGACTTTTGTTCCTTTAGCATTTTAAACAGGTCATTCCACTGTCCTCCAGTTTTAGTTGCTTTTTATGAGGAGTTAGCTGTCAACTGTACTGTTGTTCCCCTGTGTGTGTCTTGTCTTTTGTTTCTCTGCTTGCAAGATTTTCTCTTTATCTCTGGTTTGACTATTTTATGTCTAAGTGCGGTTTCCTTTGCATTTATCATGCTTGCAGCTCATTGAGCTTCTCAGATCTATAAGATACTGTTTCATCAAATTTGGGAAATTTTAGGCCATTATTTCTTCAAAAAAAAATTTTTTTTTTTGTCCAATTCTTTCTCTACTCTCCTTCTAGGACACCAACCATGCATACGTTAGACTACCTGATATTGTACTAAAGGGTCACTGAGGTTTTGTTCATTTCCCCCCAGTCTTTTCTGTGTTCTAGATTGGTTCATTTCTACTGATCTATCTTCAAGTTCAGTGAACCAATCTGTTGTTAAGCCTGTCAGATTTTTCATGTCAGGTATTGTGCTTTTCAATTCTAGAATTTCCATTTGATTCCCTTTTTATTTTCTTTTTTGGCTGAGATTCCCCATTTCTTTACTCATGATGACTACTTTTCCACTAAGTCCTTGAAATATTTATAATAGAGGCTTTAAAGTTCACGTCTGCTAATTCCAACATGTAGATCATCTAGGGGTCTACTTCTACTGATCGCCTTTTCTCCAGATTATGCATTATAATTCTGTGTTTCTTCTTGAGTTGTTAATGTTCCATTACATACTGGCCTTCATGAATAAAACATTGTAGAAACTATGGATTCAGTTACCTTCCCTTGAAGTTACATCATTGGTGATTATCGTGAGGGTTGGTTTTATACTTTGTTTATACTATACTTTGTTTATTCTTAATCCTAGAATATAGTCTTTACTATTGCGCCACCACTCTTTTGAGATTTTGATGAAAATATTTAAGTGTTTGCTAAGCTCTCTAAGTAAAATTCCAAATTGTCTCCTTTGAGGCGGACAGAAACTGAAGTCTCTGCTCATCTTTTTCAAGTTTTCAGTTATTGCTTTTCACTAGCCCCTTTGGAGGTCCCTCTTGCATTAGCGGTTTAAGAGTCAACTAAATATTTCAGAGGAGTTCACATGCAGACTGAAGAACTCCTCTTTATGCCTCAATTTCCAGCCTCTCTGGTAGCCCTAAACTCCATCCTTTGGTATCTCAAGCCAATAAAGCTTAGTTTTCTGCTTGCATTTTAGCACCACCTCAAACTGGCTAGACTGGGAGTGCTTTCAAGGGGAAAAGCTGTATAAAAATAAATCTTAGGCCGGGTGCAGTGGCTCATGCCTGTAATCCCAGCACTTTGGGAGGCCAAGGTGGGTGAATCACCTGAGGTTGGGAGTTCAAGACCAGACTGACCAACATGGAGAAACCCTGTCTCTACTAAAAATAAAAAATTAGCCGGGCATGGCGATGCATGCCTGTAATCTCAGCTACCCAGGAGGCTGAGGCAGAAGAATCACTTAAACCTGGGAGGTGGAGGTTGCAGTGAGCTGAGATTGCACCACTGCACTCCAGCCTGGGCAACAAGAGTGAAACTCCATCTCAATCAATCAATCTTAGCCAGCATGGTTCCTTTCTTTCAAGGGTCAAATTCTTCAGAGAATTGCTATATATATTCTGCTCAAGGTTTATAATTGTTATCTATGAGAGTTAGTCTAATACAAGCTTCTCTACCACTACCAGGACTCTTGGTTTTTTCTACCATTACCAGGACATTTTTTTTTTCAAGTTCAGTTTTATACTGACTCCATCATTTTCTGTTCCCCTTCTTTACTTTTTTTTTTTTCCTCAAAAAGAGTTCTTTATTATTAAAAAGGCAACTTCATGCCCAAATCCTTGGAATTATCCTTAACTTGCCTTTTTCTCTCACTCCCAGTATCTAACTCCTCTGGGTACTATTTTTCACATAGATTCAGAATGTGATCCATTTTTATCATTTCTACTGCTACCAACAGATCCAAGCCATTCTCTTTTCTCCTCTAGAATATTTTAATAGTCTCTTAACTGCTCTCCTTGTGCCCTTCATTCATTCTCCATGTAACACTCCACAGACATAAGTTACCCTATTAAGACATAAGTTAAACAATGTCATTCTTCTGCTTAAACCTCTCCAATGTCTTTCCATTTTACTCAAAGTAAAAGCCCACAAGGTCCTATAAAATCTAGCACTTCTATGATCTTTTTGATCTTAGTTCCTATGACTTACCCTCTTCTTCAATTTTCCAGCCACAAGAGCTTTCTCTTATCTCTTTAACACTCCAGGCATGCTTCTATTTCAAGGCATTTGTTCTGGGTGCTGTTAGCTATTTCTGTGACACTTTTATCCCAAATACCCACATGGTTCACTCCCCAACCATCTTTAGATTTAGGTCTTTGCTCAAATGTCACTTTCTCAGTGAAGCCTTCCCTGGTTAGACCTTTTAATATTTTAACTCACCTCACTGAACCCATCATTTTCTGTTCCTTGTCCTTGCTTCTTTTTTGTTCATCTGATTTATTATAATCCAACATAAATATAATTTTCTTTTTTTTACTGTTTATTGTCTTAGTAAAGATCTATAAGGACAGGGATTTTGGTATGTTTTGTTTACTATTTTTCTCTCCAGAGCCTAGAACAGTGTCTGGTACATAGTAGGCACTCAATAAAATACCTGTTGAATAAATGCATGATTGAATCAATGATGTATTTTGTTCTTTAGCTATCAGAAAAAAAAAAAAAAAGCTGCAGAGCCCTGTATGTGAAAATACAGGTAGGTGAAAACCGTGTCAACTTCAGTGTATTGAACATTTATGTTTAAAATATCATGGACATTTCTTTTACAATGTCCATTGGCTATATGAGCTAGGGTAGGGCTGGCTATATAAGCTAGGGCATTTAATGTCACATGAAAGTTGTGTGTATGTATATGTGTATAACAGGTCTCCCCAAAGTAGACAATATCTAATTAAATTCTACAGAACAGAATTTCAAAGATGAATTAGTATGCCTGGCAGAAATTTTAGAAAGACAAGTAGTTCTTAACGTAATTCAGATGACAGCATATATGGAAGACATGGTGTTCTTTGAAGAATACTTACTATATGCCTTTATGCCACTAGTAATAATATGGTCCTTACCACTGAGGATCTTAAAGACTAGGGGAAGAGATGGACAAAAGTAATGACCACACAGTAATGCCACGTAGCTAAAGATACACAGTAAGGGAATGGCTACACCGAGGTAGCCATATGAGGCTTACAATGGCTTCCATAAAGAGCTGACACTTGATCTAAGACTTAAAGGACAACAGATTACACAGGTAAAGAAGAAAATAAAGGAATTTTTAGGTAGATATTTTTATGTACATATGCAAAAGCATGAATGTAAAAGCATGCAAAAGATGTAAAGAAGGCACTGCAAAAAGTAGTCTGGTGAAACTACATATGGATACTGCAAAAGATGAGGCTGAATGAGACATAAAGAGGCTGGAACATCAATAACTAGTTTGATCTCCGCATATAACTAAGAGAACTTTTACTTGTAGAAGATGACTAAATTATAGTATAGCAATATAAAATCATAATTGTAAGTACACAGGGCCATAAAAATCTCTCAAGGTAATCATGACTGATGGCTGAGTGTCTGATAATATTCATTTGCTACATGTTAATTTAACTCTACTGATTAGTTGCTTACTATTGCCTGTTAGCACTTGCCTAAAGGGGCCTCAAAAATTTAAAAACTTATTGAAGAAAAATCGTTAAGACAGAGAAAATTCTATTAATTCATTTTCCAGTAAATTGGGAAAAGACTATGGATATTATTTGACACTAAGTGACAGAAATACTTGATTCACAATACTACTGTATATTAGGAAGATAGAGTGAAAGACTCAATGATTTAGGTCTATGTTACAGGAAATTTGGGAGGTATTCTTTCAGACACCAAAGTCACATAGCAAGTGTAACAAAAGACTAATTAACTAGCAGTCTTGGCTATCTAGAAAACAGCAGGGAAACTGGAAGTAAGCAAAACATTTGCTCAACAACCAAACAGAGAATGCAAAGCCCAGGTATTTTATTTACAGGAGAAAGTCCTGACATTTTCATTCAAAGCCTTTTAATCTTAGGCATAATTTAAACAAACATAGCACTTGCATCCTCACTTATAGGACACTGCTGTAAAAAATAGAGGCGGGTGATGGGATGGGAATAAGGTGTTATATTATGGTTCACAGACATCACAAGAAATTTAAGGCCACAGCCTTACCACAAAGGATACAGAAAAACTGTATAAAGCGAACATAGGAACACAAAAAGCACAGCAGTCCAAGGCATTTAGCTGCGGAGTAAATGCATTTAGCTGGAGTAAACAGTTGCACACACCTTTAAGCAGCCCTGAAAATATCACTAAATCAGAATCCATATAACAATTAATATTATCAATGGTAGCCCCAAGTCATCTAGAAGATGTTAACTTACGTTCAATGAACTCTTTTTTAGAAGGCAGGGAAGCATGTAATATATTTTGGAAAAATCCATCAAAATAGTTAAAACAAAAAGCATGGAAGCTTAAAACTGCAGGCTTTGGTAAATAAGCTTGAAACTTCATATCTCATTCCTCCAATGTCATTCCAAAATTTTAAACTTCTTAATGCTTAACAACAACATAGCTTCTAATGCGTCTGTTTTATACCTCTAGTAGCCTCATCATTCTAGAGAATTTTGTCCTTTTAAAATCAGTGGACAGAACAGAGATTCTTTTTTTTTCTTTTTTTTTGGAGACAGAGTCTCATTCTGTTACTCAGGCTGGAATGCAGTGGTGCGATCTTGGCTCACTGTAGCCTCTGCCTCCCAGGTTCAAGCAATTCTCCTGCCTCAGCCTCCCAAGTAGCTGGGACTACAGACGCACGCCACCACGCCTGGCTAATTTTTGTATTTTTGGTAGACATGGGGTTTCACCGCGTTGGCCAGGATGGTCTTGATCTCCTGGCCTCATGATCCGCCTGCCTCAGCCTCCCAAAGTGTTGGGATCACGGGCGTGAGCCACCGTGCCCGGCCAGAACAGAGGTTCTTAACTTGAGAATCACAGATGAACTTTAGGTCTATGAACTCCCTGATACTATATGCAAAATTTTGTGTCTATGAATTCCCTGAAGTTAAATGCAAAATTTTTTGTCTATGTTTGTAGGTACAGTTTTCTAGACAAAGGGGTCCATAGCTATCTAATTCTTAAAGAAGATTATAAACCAAAAAAATACTTCAGAATATTGGTTTAGATTAGAAAATGCTTTAAATGAAGAAAAAAGAACTCATTTATTCATAGAGAATGACTAATTTACCTTAACTTTTATTTAAATGTACTATTAATGTAAACATAATTAGCACCCAGTGCTATGCATAGGTGAGAACATTTACATAGTATTCAGTAAGTTATAATTTCTAAAACATTCAAAATATGCTTAGCTTAAAAAATGCTACCTGGGCCGGGCGTGCTGGCTCATGCCTGTAATCTCAGCACTTTAGGAGGCTGAGGGGGCAGGTCACGAGGTCAGGAGTTCAAGACCAGCCTGGCCAACATGGTGAAACCCTGTCTCCACTAAAAATACAAAAATTCGCTGGGTGTGATGGCGGGCGCCTGTAATCCCAGCTACTCGGGAGGCTGAGGCAGGACAATCGCTTGAATCCGGGAGGCAGAGGTTGCAGTGAGCCAAGATCATGCCACTGCCCTCCAGTCTGGGTGACAGAGTGAGACTCCATCTCAAAAATAAAAAATAAAAATAAAAAGCTATCTGGAAGGGCATGTATGTAGCCTATTGACTTTTAGTTATTTGAGTATGTAAATGTTGTAACAAATTATCTGGGTAATATACCCAAAAGTATAATGCATTTGGTTTCTTATATCTTTCTAATATACTGGGACACATGTAGTCATTCTGGTTAAGCCATTCCTAAGGAAAAATTATGAAATAAAAATGTTTTCTTATCACTCTACTATTCAAGAGTCTCCACTGAAGCACTCTACTTAACTGTGTTATATCCTCTTTAAAGCACCCTATGTCTGATGTATTATTCCAGAATTTACAGCAGAAGCTCTCTTAACAGATCTTTACCTAACAGATTTGATAGATTAACAGACTCTCCATTTCCTCTGTTAAACATACTGAATGTTGCTCACGGGGTGCTACACGCTTGTGGTTGCTCAGGTACTCTGTTAAGCCTGCGCCCTTCTACTTCCATCGGTTAGGCTGTTTTGCTTATTATATCCATTGGGTTTGTTGCTAAACTTATTTATGCTAGTTTTCTATGTTGTAATTATAATTTACTTTATGTAAAGAGACAAAGTAAGTGCCCACTACCAAGAGGTTTATTACTTATTTGAAAATCAGGTAAATGCTTTGAAAAGCCTCTAAGAAGGAGACGCATACCTCCACAAATAAGGCTGATTTATGTGGAGGTAAGACAGCTGTAAAAGACTAATGTAACTATCCTGAAAATCTAAGAGGATTTTGTGCTTGAATTACTTTTCAAGTATCTAAGTTCTAGATTTACTTTGGAGAAATCATCCTGAAAACTGATGCATTATGGGTATATTTACACAAGAAAGACAGGAAATCTGATCTACAGGTCCATAGTCAAAGAAATAATCTTGGTTCTCTACCAAAATGCTGGTAAACAAATACATAAATTAAGATCTATATGCATCTTTTTGTTTATTTTAAAATGATTCTCACTTTAACCAACCTTTTGGTTTGGTTAAGTGAACATCTCTGGATCCTGATCATTTTGGACAGAAGGGATTCTACTATATAGATGTGATCTGTCATCTAGATACTAAATTCTTCTTGCTAAAATATCAGAAGCTAATGGCCTTCTGTGGATAATTCCTTTTTTTTTTTTTTTTTTTTTTTTGAGATGGAGTCTTGCTCTGTCACCCAGGCTACAGTGCAGTGGCACGATCTCAGCTTACTGCAGCCTCTGCCTCCTGGGTTCAAGCGATTCTCCTGCCTCAGCCTCCAGAGTAGCTGGGACTACAGGCATGCGCCACCATGCCCAGCTAATTTTTTTCTATTTTTAGTAGAGATGGGGTTTCGCCACGTTGGTCAGACTGGTCTCAAACTCCTGACCTCAAGTAATCCGCCTACCTTGGCCTCCCAAAGTGCTAGGATTACAGGCATGAGCCACCACACCTGGCCTTCTGTGGAAAATTAACCCAACGGAATAAACTCAAAAGTAGTTTATTTAAAGGACTGTGTCAGTCTACTGAAGGATAAGCTTTGCCTCTCTCTGCAGCTCTCAAATCACACTGTAGGAAGATGGCTTCATTTACACAAATAGCCCACTTGTAAAGGCAACAGAGTCTTCTCACAGGGCAAATTATTAAGTCATCCACCTTGGGGTTAGCTTAGCTAAGAGCCTAGGATGAATTTGACAACTGTATAGGGATCACAATCTATGGTATAACTGTGGGAATTTTTGGCTGATATTTCCCAGCAAAGGACAGAAATAGTCTCATTTATTCGATATGGAATCTTGCTAATTTTGCCTCTGAGAGTTAAAGAAACTCCCATGTTCTAAGAGGTTTAGCTGTTGCTCTTTGATAAACAACAGTATGGATTACTATGGATTTTTAGAAAACAGAGCACACTGAAGGAACACCATTTTCAGAAACTCAAGAAATTAAATGTGAGAAAAACATAATATACATGGGGTTACTGTCAAATATTTTTTCATTCTTGGTACGTATGTATCAGTGTGAGAAACCATAAACTACAGTAATATTACTGAAAGGATTCACTAGAGTCACAATAAGCGGCAAAGAAACCTTCACTGAGAACCAGGAAAAACCCCACAATAAAGCATAAACACAACTACCTGGCTGTTTGTGGTAGGTGAGCTCTCTGCTTGTTAAGCAGAACCATCGTTTCTTAAAATTCTTTTTTCCAATCCGAGTTCTTCCTTGAGCTCTTTTATACATCTCACTGCCAACATAACAGATGTAAACATTTAGCTATAAAAATTAAAAGTTAATCCAAAACAAAGAAGTATCCTTTAACTTTAAATGACATGAATAGTAGTGTAAGATTATATTAAATATATAAAAATGTTTTTGCTATCCATGACTGTTGCATTTATTTTGGCCACACTAAAGGAATAAGGTCTTTAATTAATTTAATATTTTAAATTGTACTATACAGAACAAAAAAGGGTCAAATCAGTGGTTCCCCCCCTTAACTTATAATAAACACTTTACATTCAGACTAACAGTGCTGTTACTTTTTTAAAGTACTCTAAATACCCATCATCTCACTATAATTGCAAAACACCTCTAGGACGGTATGCACAGGAAATCATGCTTTTTTGCCATAAAGTTTGTAGGACAGCAAAGGCGACTTACCTGACTGCTAATTTTGGCAGTTCTAACACAGCACACAAAGCCAGATCTCCTCATTCTTAGACCCACGCTCTTTGTACTTACTTAATATCTATACTGATATATGACTTTCACGTCTAATTTGATTAAATTACCCTTCTTTCAGGTGCACAGGCTCACTCGTACCACTGGACTCTTTAGTTTCAGTAGATGAAATTTCATCCAAGAACTAAATGGGGAAATGGGCAAATATTACACTGTGTGATAAGGTACATTATAAAAAATTCAGTTTATCTTACATGTCATTAATTATAATGGGAAGTTCTTCATTATTAATGAATACACATAACAGTAATTTATAAAACAAAACACATATTTAATTAGAGAGGAAATCCCTAATTTACAAATGACAAGTATTATAAAAGTATTATTTATTTATTTATTTATGTGGAGACAGAGGCTCACTCTGTTGCCCAGGCTGGAGTGCAGTGGTGCAATCTCAGCTCACTGCAACCTCTCCCTCCTGGGTTCAAGTGATTCTCATGCCTCAGCTTCCCAAGTAGCTGGGATTACAGGCATGTGCCACCATGGGCAGCTATTTTTTTTTAATTTTTAGTAGAGACAGGGTTACACTATGTTGGCCAGGCTGGTCTTGAACTCCCGGCCTCAAGTGATGTGCCTGACTCAGCCTACCAAAATGCTGGGATTACAGGTGTGAGCCACCGTGCCCAGCCTAAAACTTTGTTCTTAAGTTACTTAAAACCCAGAACATATTTCCTTGTAGGAATAATTCAATCCATAATTCCTTAACTGCAATTCTGAAATACATAACATTCTGAATACAAAGTTTTTAAATCTTGTCTTTGATTTGAAGTACTCATTTAGGGGTATAACTTAACCTGAACTGGCATAAGGCTATTTACACTCTGTACTTATATTACTTACTGTAAGTATTTATACACTGTGCTATAAGAATTAATCTATTTGATTGTGGGGTGCTACCCTAGGCTCCACTGGGGGGTGTTACATATAGTATATACTGATTACCTTTTGAAACTCTGAACAACTGAATTCTGAAATACTTTTGGTCCCAATGATTTCACATATAAGATTGTGAACCTTTATTATAGGTTAAGAATCACCAAAGTATGGCTGAGGGCCACGTTTGACCTGTAGCCTGTTTTTGTAAGGCCCATAAGAATACAGGTTGAACATCCTTAATCTGAAAAATCCCAAATGTTCCAAAACCCAAAACTTTCTGAGTGCCAACAGGATATTCAAAGGAAATGCTTGCTGGTGCATTCTGGATTTTGAATTTTGGATTTTCAGATTAGGGATGCTCAATCAGTTAAAAAATATATATATATGGAGAGAGAGAGAATGAATAAAAGTATTTCAAAATTTGAAAAAAATCCAAAATCCAAAACACTTCTGGTCTCAACCATTTTGATAAAGGATACTCAACCTCTAACTATTACATTTCTAAATGTAACAATTAGGGTTACATTTAGGATTGTGAAAGGATTGTGAAAACAAAGACTAAGTGGCAGAGACCTTATGTGATCAGCAAAGCCTAAAATATTTTCTCACTGTCCCTTTACAGAAAAGAGTTTGCCAACTTCTATTATATATAACTGACTTTAGCTCTGAGAGATGGTATTTCACAGTCATGACTGAAGTGTAAACAGATTATCTGGGATAATCGAAATCTAATCGCCATTCATAAACTTCCCATCAAGAAAATTTATAGTATCCATCTTTACCGACTCAGCTAGTGAAGAACATTTAATTTCATAAATATGCTACCCTGACTGGTCAAGGGCTTTTTAGTATTTGGCTGTCTCTTCATGGGAAAGGGAAATCAGCAGTTCAAGGAACGATTCCTTTTTCTTTTCTTTTCTTTTTTTTTTGTGATGGAGTTTTGTTCTGTTGCCCAGGCTGGAGTGCAATGGTGCGATCTCGGCTCACTTCAACCTCCACCTCTCAGGTTCCAGTGATTCTCCTGCCTCAGCCTCCTGAGTAACTGGGACTACCGGCGCCTGCCACCATGCCCGGCTAATTTTTGTATTTTTAGTAGAGACAGGGTTTAACCATATTGGCCAGGCTGGTCTTGAACTCCTGATCTTGTGATCCACCTGCCTTGGCCTCCCAAAGTGCTGGGATTACAGGTGTGAGCCACCGTGCCTGGCTGGAACAATTCTTTTCTTTTCTTTTTTTTTTTTTTAATCTACCATTACTTTGATTTTGAGGAACAATTCTTGTTCTTAAAGAAGAATCCTATTTTGCCCCCTAAATGAGCTATCCATTTATTTAGTTCATTAGGTGGATATTACAAACTCAGAAACTCAGAGAGGGTCTGCATTTCTTTGCTTTTTCCTTTATACTTCTCTACGTTGTTCTGCTTAGGACTTAAAAACAAACCGCATTCCAATAAGGATAGTATTGAGGCTCCAGTGCCTATTCTAAAGTGGAATTTGTAGGCACAGCCATTTTCTCCTAAGACTGGCTGACAATTGCCCGCCAGAGCTCAGACTTAAGGAGTTTTGAAATGGAATGTTTACTTCTGTTTGCTGGGAGAAAATATTGATAAGTGAAAGAACAAGAACAGAGTTCCTTTTGCATTATATGTGGGTAATGTGGGTACAAGTATCCAAGGGAACTGAAGAAGCGCCCTATCACAGCATCGATTCTCCCAGATGGACCATGCACTAATGGAGTCTGAGTTATGTGAATATTTTATTTCTTAATATATACCTGAAGTCACTGATTTGTTAGCAAATATTTATTATTTATAATAATTTATTTTATTTTTTTGAGACAGAGTTTTGCTCTTGTTGCCCAAGCTGGAGTGCAATGGCATGATCTCGGCTCACTGCAACCTCTACCTCCTGGGTTCGAGCAATTCTCTCGCCTCAGCCTCCCTAGTAGGTGGGATTACAGGCACGTGCCACCAGGCCTGGCTAATTTTTTGTATTTTTAGTAGAAACAGGGTTTCACCATGTTAGCCAGGCTGGTCTCCAACTCCTGACCTCAGGTGATCCGCCCGCTTCGGCCTCCCAAAGTGCTGGGATTACAGGCATGAGCCACTGCACCCAGCCAATAATTTATTTATTATAATTCTTAAGGAACTATGGGGTAAATACAGAGATATAAAGTGAAAGAAAACCCAGTAATTAAGATGGACTATAGGCAGGGTGACTATAGGTCCCAGTTTGCTCAGGACCATCCCTATCAGGACCATTCCTATCATCCCAGAATAATCACTAATAGTATTTTTCACTCTTAAAAGTGTTCTGGTTTAGACATCAAATTATATGGTCACCTTGTTTATAGAACTATCCAGGTTATCCTTTCTAAACTCTGCAGGGAATAGCATATGATTCAGTTACACTCTTATTTTCTTCTGCATCAATAGTAAATGTCACTAGGCAGAGTGCCAATATAAAATGAGAAATTGAGCTTCACAAGCTTTTACATTTTATAGCACTGCACATATCTTGTTGTAACTACTAAATAATAAAGGAAACTAGGATATTAGGGCAAAATACCCTATGTCAGCTTAGGGATCTAGAACCAAATCTGAGACAGAGGCACACTATGGCGACAGTCCATTAGAATGTGAGTGGGTGACTCAGAGCAGATCAGGAACAGACTAAACTCCTGGAACCCTTAAATCCTTTCTCCACTGACATTATCAACTCTAAACATTCTGATTATATCAGGGGAAAAAAGATCAGATGCTACCATAGCCTCAGTCACAAAACATGGAAAAACAACCCTCAAACAAAGACAGTACATCATAATCTTGCCAATAAAAGTCTGCCTACAGTGTCACAAATGTTTCAACAATGTCTGAAAAATAAAAGGGCAGCTTTTTCTTTGCCTATTCTTTTGAAAGACTTTCTCCTCAAAAGCCTTCAATGGTTGCCTAAAAAAATTTTGGTTAAACAGGCACTATTCCAGATGAAAAATATTCCAACGGACTTGAATTTTTTAAATCATCATTTTTCACTTACTAAGTCTCTGTAAGAATCCTAAGTATAAAAAAAGGCTCAAACATGTATCTCAACAAAATAAATACTCTGGCAACCAACTGCTAGTTGTGCTACAGAAATTGAATGAAGTCTTTAACATTTGGCTTTGCTAATTTGGATTCATTAAGTTAAGACTGTGATACATAAAATACAGTACTTTCTTCAGGCCCAGTTTAGATGTAATTCATTTCTTTCCTTATTTTTTAATTCTTAACTTCTAGACTATATGGGATAGAGTACTTCAAAGGTAACTTTTCTTTATAAATTTTCAGCATTTTACGATAATGCTATATTTTGTTTAGATGATTCAGGACTAAAGACTCAAGAAATTAAAGATCCTTTCAAAACATTCTTAACTTCTGAGTACAGTGATTTTTGTATGCTGCAGGCCTTGTGTTAGGATATTATATACTACAGGTTTTTGTACATTTATAGTAACTTTCCTCAGGTTACTACCAAAAATTTATATTGTTCATTAAATGTTCAATAATGTATGTATTTTTTACTATGGCAATTAAGTGCCCACTCTACATCAGGCACCATACAAAGCCTTTACCCCCAGAGACCAGAGGTTCTCAACCAGAGGCAATTCTGTCCCTCAAGGAACATTTGGCAATACCTGGAGGCATGTTTGGCTGTCAAAACAGAGGCATACTTCTTGCATCTAAGGGGTAGAGGCCAGGCATGCTGCTAAATATCCTGAAACGCACAAGCCAGCCCCTCAGAATCAAGAATTATCTGGCCCCAAATGCCAACAGTGTCACTTTGAGAAATCCTAACCCTAGACATCTGTAATTTGTGTTTCTAAATGCACTGGCAAAAGTAGTTGTTGTTAAACTTATTTAGGTATTTTCAAAGCTGAAAAGCACAGCTTTGTGGAAGAAGAAAAAAGAAAAAGGAAGCCTTTTTGATGAACAGTTTAAACATTATTATTTAAACTGGGGATTGATAATAATCATATATATAAAATGTTATTTCCCCATGTTATATGAAATAAATATTAACAATTCCAGAATAAAACCATCATACCTTTTTAACTGCTATAATATATCCTTCTTCTTGAAACATTTTGAAAAATTCACACATGAATGTCTCTTTGAAACTTGACTAAGAAAAAACAAACACAGGGTTTATATGTGTTAAATAGAGAATTAAGAATAGAATGGACTGTATTTTTAAGCTGAGGATTAAGGCCTAAAAGGACTCAATTATATATTTTCAGAGAGTTCAGGGCTTGGAGTGGAAGACTTCTTTCAAAGCTGTCATATGATTATGGCCGAAGCAGGCAGACAGACAGACTGTCCTGCACCTCCTTACTAGGCTCTCTTGTCTTGTTTAGCAGTTTTCATGGAACTTTTTTTTTTTAATGTTCTCATTAAACTTTTTTTCTTTTTAAAACTTCTAGAGACAGGGTCTTGCTATGTTGCTGGGACTGGAGTGCAGTGGCTATTCATAGGTGCCATCATTGTGCACTACAGCCTTGAACTCCTGGCCTCAAGTCATCTTCCCGCTTCGGCTTCCTGGGATTAAAGACACAAGTCACCATGCCCAGCTTCTGAAACTGTCCTCTTTAACAGGTGACTAAGAGAGTATCTACTTAAAAGACAGCTATTGTGTGTGTGTGTGTGTGTGTGTGTGTGTGTGTGTGTGTGTGTATATGTTTTGTTTTTAATTTGGAAGAAGGTAAGTCAAGGATAAGGGATCATAGGATGTAACAACATTTAGAAGTGTAAAAACAAAATAAAAGATGTAAGGACTTACCTTGCTTTTGGACAGACTCCCCCAGCTTCCCAAAGTTTGTATAGTTTTTGAGATGAGAGTTAATGTTCTAATTGTCTGTGCATCCTAAAGAATGTAAAAAAGACCAAAACTACTAAGTTTTCAAGAAAATAGTTTGTATAAAAAAGTAGAATAGAGTAAATGGACTACATTGCTGTAAAACAATGACTCAAAAACGTTCAAACCACACACAGTTAAAATCTAGCTAAGGCTGGGTACAACTCACTGGCCTAAGGAATTAAGAGACTAAAGAAACCATATATAATTAACAATTCTTCCCAAAGTAATTATTAAAGATGTGGTGCTTTTAAAAGTCACACACACACACACACACACACACACACACACACACACACATATATATATATATATATTTTTTTTTTTCCTGAGATGGAGTCTCACTCTGTTGCCCAGGCTGGAGTGTAGTGGCGTAACCTCAGCTCACTGTAACCTCCACCTTCTGGGTTCAAGCGATTCTCCTGTCTCAGTCTCCTAAGTAGCTGGGATTACAGGTGCCTGTCACCACACCTGGCTAATTTTTGTATTTTCAGTAGAAACAGAGTTTTGCCATGTTGGCCAGGCTGGTCTCGAACTCTTGACCTCAGGTGATCTGCCCGCCTTGGCCTCCTGAAGTGCTGGGATTACACGCATGAGCCTTTTGGCACCAGCCAAAAGCCATAATTTTATCAATATTATATATAAGTTGTTTTGTACAGTATGGCACCTTGGATTACCTGGCAAATTATAGTCACTTCTGGAATAGTCACTTCTACTTTACTACCTTATAACTTAAAATGGCAGTTTTAGGTGTTCCAAATTTTCTGTGCTCAGCTCACCTCTAAACATATTCAATACTTTAAATGGCTTTTGCAATTAACTCTTTTCACCATGGAAGCAAAGACCTAAATTCAGCTTAGGAAATGTGAAGTCACCTAGTTATTTTTGGATCTTACCAGAGGGTGATTATTTGGGTCTATTATCCAAGAGGTTTTTCAGGCCTGTCTATCTGAAAGAAGTAATATATAGTAGCATATAAAACTGACTAAACGGTGTTCCCTCAGGAATCTTTGCTCCTTCATTTTTTTAAAAATTGAGATATAATTTACATATGACAAAATGAATAGGTATTAAATGAATACCCTGCTGAATTTTCACCAATCCATACATTTGTGTAAGTTTCTATCAAAACACAGACCATTTTTATTTGTTTTAAGGATTCAAGTAAACAGTATCTTGCATCTAAAAACATATCCAGAAAAATTTAGATACAGAAAAGCTTTAGTTTGATTTTTGGCTCCCATTCCTTGATATTTTAGTATCCCCCGAACCCCCACATTGAAAATAGGCAATGAATGTGAAGGGGAAGAGATGACCAGAATATAAGGTAATCTGGAAAGGAAGGAATATCTGAAATATGATCCTTATAATATACTTATAAAGTAGATACACACCTAAATTAAGGCTATTCAGAAAACATTTTAGCTGTAACATCTGGGATTTCATTACATCTATAAAAGGTCCCTACAATTCTCTGTCTTTGAAGAAAATAATATTCTTAAAGATGTCCTGGCACCTGCACTCATGTTTCTTGCAGCACTATTTACAATAGCAAAGTCATAGAACCAACCTAAGTATCCACCAACATCTGTTACAGGAATATGCAAATTCAAGTACGAATACAAGGCAGACTCACAAGTTCAGAAGTAGGTGTTCTGTTTATGTCCAGAATGTTGCTACCACGCTTTCACTGCCTCAGAGTTCTGTGCAGCTTTAGTAACAAAGCCACAGAATGGACAGCCCTGTGAACAAAAGGACACTGGCCCACTCTCTGCTGGGGCTACTCACAGACCATTTATCCTTTGGCAAGAAAGGGCGTGGTGCTGCCACTGCAACATGGTTCTATTCAGTTCTCACAAAGTTAAGTGAGTGTCAATGTCATGTAGCCGTTGAGAGAAGAAATGGGTATTCAGAACCTGGTTTAACTCTAAAACTCATGTGTTTTCCCTACACTACTGAGCAACTCCTCTTGGCTGTGAGTTTCCTAAGGGCAAAGAGTATCTTACTCATCACTGCATCTCCAGTATTGAGCATGGAATGATACATTATAGGTACTTGAACATCTGTCTAAGAGGTTGGAAGGGATAGGATTAAGCTCACAGATGATAAAGACTGACTGACTTTGAATCCCAGTTAAATCCAGTTCAAATTGAGTATGATCAAATCATAATTTGTCAGTTGTGTGAGCTTGGAAAAGTTACTGTATTGTGATTTCCTTATCTGCACATGTGGATGATAACAGAATTTACCTTACCAGGTTGCTAGGAGGACCAAATAAGTTAAAACATAAAGTAGTTAGAACAAGGCCTAGTACAAAGCACTAAATAAATATGGACTATTGTTATTATTTGTTATACAAATCAGCAACTAGGAGCAATTAGATAAGATTATAAAGTATTTGGAACATAAAAGCTTAAAGAATCAGCCAAATTACACCATATAAGAAGGAATCAGAAGTATAGCAAAAATAAAGAATTTTAAAAATTAAGAAATAAACATGTAAATCTATGCAGTGGAGATTTAGATTTTTGGTAATTAAATAGGACTCCAGAACAAAGATTATATGCTTAAGAAATTTTTAAATCTCATGTTTACAGTATTACCTCAGCTAAATAAAAAGTGAAAATACTGATATATTTAACAAGTTATATTCCAATAAAAGTTCCTACGCCTTTCACTATACTGCATTCTTGGTTTCTTTTTCTGTTTTTACTGTTAATGCTTATCCAGTTCACCTGCTATTTAATATTTTCTAATTATATGCTGTCAGTTTCATTGCTACTGAAATCTATCTTAGATGCTGTTTCTAAATTAAATGGAATTTCTCTTGTAGCCTTCTTTCTTAGAGAAGAGCCTCTTCAAATTTCTGTGCAATTTAAAAATATCTGCAAAATTAACCTATTTTAATAAATCAGGAAAGTAGATTTTGTTTAAATAAAAAACTTATCAAAATGAAACCTGTAACTAATGAAAAAAAATCTTATGGAAATTTACAAGCACGCACAGTAGCAGATGAAAAAATATAATAAATCCCCTTTGTACTCATCACCAAGCTTCAATAATTAACAACATTTTATTACTCTTGTAGAACATCTTTTAACAACAACAAAAAATAGGATTATTAGCCTCACTTGAAAGACTGAAATGGCCAAGAAAAATGCTGAGTAAATTTAAGTATCAGTTATAAGAAAATACAGCCTAGTGAAATTGGTTTATTTTATCTTTTCTTCATTTTAATAAAAATTTAAAAAATGGAATAAAGCATTCAGAAGAACGAACACTTACTGGATGATGAGGTCGCAAATGAAAAGTATGAGGTGATACTACGGCTACAGCAAAGAAACGAAGAAATACAAAGCTGCTCACTGCAGAATACTGAACATGAGGGTCATCTGCAGGAAAAAAATGGTGAAATGTCATGCACAAAAACAATTAAAAAACAAAGATGATAAATTAAAAAATATAGAAAAGACATGTAAACTAGGAGAGCAACATAATTTGTCTAGTAAGAACTGAGTTGATGAAATGATAGTGATATTTATGACTTAATTAAAAGAAAACCCCTATGATTAAAAAAATCCAAAAGAAGTAAGAAATAATATGAAAAAAGACAAAGCTGCTAGGTTTTCAGAAATATTTTAATTTGAAAAATACCTCTTTCCTTACCTGCAAGAAGAGACTGCTAAAATTACAACAGAAATAAAAGTAGTATCTAGCACTACCTAGTGGTAACACTGAATCCCTTAAGAGTATGATACAAGGCTACTTTCAGTTTTAGGTTCTTGTTTCAATTTCCCCCCCAAAAATCTTGATAATATCAAAAGTTATGCAACAAAAACAATTAGGCAGAAATGTTTACTTTAAAAAGCTATCAACAGTCCATAAATAAAAATGCAGATGAACTGAAGACTACTGGTGGCTTTGATCATTCACCTACAACTTTCGTTTCAGACTGGAGTCAACACTTTACCCAACAGACAGATGGTGGTGAAGCAGATGGTGAGGGAAAGAATCTTTAGTTTGGTTCGAGTTTTAACTCTTCTAAGTCATTCAGTAGGTAACCATTAACAAGTCGTTTAATTTGTCATTCTTTAATAATATCTGCTTTCTACCTGCTGTCTGCCCTGCCCTCCTTCTTCCCCCATTCTTCTAGGGTAGTAAGAACAACAAAAACGAGAGAATATGAAACACTTATGGCAACAAAACTGTCACTACTATAGTCTACTGAGGATATGATAACCATATTAATAGTTAAGTCAACAAAAACATAACTAAAGAGATACATCTGCATGGATATAAAAACATAAAGTGTTAGCCGGGCGCGGTGGCCCACGCCTGTAATTCCAGCACTTTGAGAGGCCGAGGTGGGCGGATCATCTGAGGCCAGGAGTTTGACACCAGCCTGACCAACATGGAGAAACCCCGTCTCTACTAAAAATACAAAATTAGCCAGGCGTGGAGGCACATGTCTGTAATCCCAGCAACTCGGGAGGCTGGAAACCTGGGAGGCGGAGTTGCAGTGAGCCGAGATTGTGCCATTGCACTCCAGTCTGGGCAACAAGAGTGAAACTCAGTCTCAAAAACAAAAACAAAACCAAAACCCAAAAAATCCCCATAAAGTGTTTAAGATCATTTATATAAAGAAGAATTAAACTGCTAAAACAGATTTAAGGCCAAGATCACCAGTTAGTATAGAGTATAGTGAATGGCAGCATGTAGTTTGGAGTAGACTAGGCCCAGGTTTGAGGCCCTGCTTGCCTGTTGGCCACACCATAGACCTTGGTAAAGTTACTCAGCTTCTCTAAACCTTAGTTTCTCACCTAATGGGAGTAGTACCTACCTCATGTGGTTTTGTGAAGATGAGAATAGGAGACAATGGAGGCTAACATGCTAACACTGTGTGTGTTACTAAGTAGTCAATGTGATTATCATGATTTAACTATTTAAAAATATAATTTCAATGAGCATTTCACCTTTCCGTGTGCCTCTGGCTCCCCTTATTTTTGTTATGAAGATTAGATTTAGTTACTTATTTGCAACTATAATTAGCAAAGACATTTAGATCTAAATTTATCTACATGTTAGACAACTCAGCCCCACTAATTTAGTAATGGGTCAATTTAGTAGAAGTGCAGTTAACTGCACACATGTGTGTACAGGGTGAGCACATGCTTAAAAGAACATAAAACTGCAAAATCTCTTCAGATGGTTACAGCAATAAACTTACAGTTTTGCACAGCTGGTTAAGACTGATAATTTAAGTACCTGTCTAATTTTAGCCTCCTACCCACCACCTCCCATTATAGACAGATCTGGAAAGCTACCTATAGCAAGTTTATTTACTTATCAGAAATATATTAAAATGTGAATAATTCTAAGTATTAGCAGCGACAGTAACACTTAATTTTATGAGAAGTTTCTAAGCAAAACCTTGACATAGCTACTTTTTCAAAATTAAAATATGCCAGTTACTGATATATGTACCTTAAAACTCTATGTATGTTACAACAGAAAGGTTTCTAATGTCTAAGACCATTTCTGTAAAAACCTCTCACCACCAAAACCTTATTAGCATTCTCAAACTGTCAAATCTCGTCAATTTTATGGAACTAAAGATTCTCACTATCTGAATGCATGCAGCTGGAAAAGATAGTTGGTATAAATAACAAAGGTATTTTTAACTCTCATAAGCATCTGGTATAAGTGCTTACTTATATAATGTTACAGTTCTGAATTTTTGCCTTTCTTTAATGGTGATTTTGATTTGCTCTTTGTATAAAGTTGCATTATACTGAAATAAAATGGAATATGAATTTTGAGATTTCAAGAAAAATCAGATTTCTTATGAGAAAGATAGAATCATTTTGAAAAACTAAAGAAGGTTGTACTTAAAAACCTTAGGCCGGGCGTGGTGGCTCAGGCCTGTAATCCCAGAAACTTTGGGAGGCCGAGGCGGGCGGATCACGAGGTCAGGAGATCGAGACTATCCTGGCTAACATGGTGAAACCCCGTCTCTACTAAAAATACAAAAAATTAGCTGGGCATGGTGGCGGGTGCCTGTAGTCCCAGCTACTCGGGAGGCTGAGGCAGGAGAATGGCATGAACCCGGGAGATGGAGGTTGCAGTGAGCCAAGATAGCACCACTGAACTCCAGCCAGGGTGACAGAGCAAGACTCCATCTCAAAAAAAAATAAAATAAAATAAAATAAAAATAAATAAATAAATAAAAACCTTAAATATCTCACACAAACCAAACATGTAATTAATATCTACAAAAAAGTCAAAGAAAAATAAATGGCATGTTTTAGTAAAACAAGGCACTTACTAGGAAATCTCTGAGTAGCCATCTGCCTTAGAGAATAAAAGATATCACACATTACAGTGGGGCAGCTCATACTTGATTTTACAATTGTATTGAATAACTTGTCTACATAGTAGCGCAGATTCTCCTGCAGGATTTAAAAAGGTAAACATTAAGATTTTGATGTTCACACATCTTCAATAGCCTTCACGAAAGAAAAATGTAAGAAAATGAGGTTTATTAGACAGTCACTATCTAACATTTTTTAAAGTACTGTTACCCTTTTCCAAACTCATTCAGTTTAAGGACAATTTATATACTGACTTAATTTAATAAATTAAATTTAGATTTGCTAGGCGTAAGAGGTGAATCTATGAATAAACCTCACAAGAAGCAAGAGGGAATAAAATGATCCAAAAGGAAATCACAAAATAACTCGGATACACAAGCACAAGGACATTGTGACACTATTATCCACTGCAATAAAAATTTGTGACCCTAACACAATCATTGTTTTTTCAGAGGCCACTGAAACTACTGACTGATAAAGTCACTGTGTCACTTAGCCTGATCAGTTTGAGCCCAAAGGAATGGCTAGAACGGGGGCTGCAACTAGCTATAGCTTAAGTTCACTATTGTTACTAGAGCCAAAAAGAGACAATCAAGAACAAAAATAAAGTGAAACCACTGAGGAAATAACATTCTAAAAACTAATCCTAGGAGCTGGAAGTGCTGCTAATAATAAAGGCTTATGTGAAGAATAAACAGCACTGCTTCCCTCTATATGGCTTTATTATAATGTAAGTGGGAGAAAGGTACACCATTAAGACCAATTTTAATGCAATTATAAATAATATAACAAGGACTTACCTTATTATTTTCTACATTATCTCCCTCTTTCAATTTAATAGGATCGATTTCACAGGATTTTGAGGAGTCACATATCTGAAAAATAAATTTTTCAGTTAATGATTTTTTTCTAAGTAGTCTGACAAAATGAAAATAACTTATTTTTCTGATAATAAAAGTTAATCATAGAAATTTAAATTGTAGCAAAGCGTAAAATGTCCTATGCAGGGATAACATATACAATTTTCTTAAAACATGATATCAAAAAGTATTTGTCATATATTTGAAACTCTAGCTAAAATAGAAATCCCATAACAAAGAAATAATGTAGATTATACTATACTGTACCTTTTGAGTAAAAATCCATTGACAGAGAAGTAAATAATTTGCTTCTAAAGTATTCAGTCTATTTTTTCAGTAACACATGAATGAATAAATCCTTCCCATCAATAGATCACTTGATAAAAGGACAACTATCATAAGGCCACAAACTATCATTGTTGGAGATATATTCTGTACCTCATCAAGAATAGGTTTTAATGTTACTTTCAGGTAGTGCCCTCCCACTATTTTCATCATCTCATCCAGACATCGGGTAGCCAGGGAATTTCCTCTAAAAATTGTGTTTGCATCTCTGAAATAGAAATAGATGAAACCAAATGTAGTAAACAAAGGTTTTGAAACCAATAATATAACATACTTGACCAATTTAAGAAAGAAGCATTTAGCTGAAATAGATTAAGACATACTAGAAGGCATAAGTGACCTACAATTTTAGTAATTTTTACCATTTATTTAAAAGCTTGCTGCCATTAGGTTTTTCAAACTTACCAAAAATATATTAAAATAACGGCCAGGTGTGATGGCTCATGCCTGTTATCCTATCACTTTGGGGGTCCGAAGCAGGTGGATCACTTGAAGTCAGGAGTGTGAGACTAGCCTGGCCAACATGGTGAAACCCCATCTCTACCAAAAATACAAAAATTAGCTGGGCATGGTGGCCAGTGCCTGTAATCCCAGCTACTCAGGAGGCTGAGGCAGGAGAATCGCTTGAACCTAGGAGGCAGAAGCTGCAGTGAGCCAAGATCATGCCACTGCACTCCAACCTGGGTGAAAAAGCGAGTCTCTGTCTTAAAAACAAACAAACAAACAACTCAATACACGTGTGTGTGTGTGTGTGTGTGTGTGTGTGTATATATATATATGTTTTTTTAAAAAGGCAAATCATGTTTATGAACCAAAAATGTGGAGTATATGTATGTCTCTGTGTGTAAAAAAACAAGTGTTAGACTATGACGTGAATGAGAGGTCACTTGATTGCTTTTTAGAATGTCATACATATGCATATAAGGGTGATACATAATGAGTAAAGAAAAAAACACTTCTGCTCTGGTGTTTTAACTTGTGACACGTGAATCATTACATTAAGAAGCAGATTAGTAACAAATGAAATTTCCTGAGTTAAAGAAAAACATCCTTCATTAATTGTTGTCCTTAAGGTAGGTGAACACTGTTTGATAGCTTAACTGCCTTTTGTTATTTGTTAAGTACTTCTTTTCAGCCTACTATACAGTAAGGCTGATCAATACAAAAAAATTCAGACTACAAAATCAATCTGTCAAACCAAGGTCCAATTTCAACAACATGTAATTAACATTTAATAAAATATAACTCTTACTGTGTATCCTTCAAGTCTAATTCAGCCACAGCAGTGGCAAAAGGAACAAGTTTATCATGGTGCAGCAGCAGTCGTACAAGGGGCAAAACAGCATCATTTTTATCTCGACATATTTCACTCAAAATGTAAGCAGCTGAGGCAGATATTGGCTAAATACAGAAAGGTAGAAAACAAGCACAAACATCAAGGAAACATGATTAACTGTTCAATCACTAGCCTGTAAAAGTAACTGAAATAATGTCACTAAAGCTGTTATACAGGACATTTAATTTTCGAAATTTTTTATCAGAGATGATTGTGGGAGCACATGTAGGAATCATAGTACTCTGGTTCAGATAAATAAAAATGTGTGTGTATATATATGTATGTATATAATTTTTACTGTTTTAATAAGACTTGATACTCTTGAAATCTTTTCCTTATCATTTATAGAATTATTTTAGCCGTTTCATGTTAAATCATATCCTTAAGATTCTTAACATACTTGAACATCTGGTGATTTTAGCAGCAAAGTTTTCAAAGGACCATAGTACTCTGAAGGAAGCACGTAGTCTTCTGTATAACATATATTTAATCGAAGAGACCCCAGGTCATCAGTTTTGGATGACTTGTTTCCATTGTCTCTTGGCTGTAGCAAGTACCTAAAGTAAAAATATAAGGATTCCATGTGATGGAAATGCATTCAAGCCAATGAGGCAAGTTAAGAGTTAAGTTATAAAAAAACTAAACCAAAAAAGTCAACTTAGTATTTATAGTTAGGAAGCTTCATAAGTAGCAGGATACTCATCTTCAGAAAACTAATATTGGTTATACATTGGATTACAAAGCTATAAACACATTTTTATCCAGGAAACAAAAAGCATAGATATTACAGAAATTAAGATCTCAAAGGAGTTGAACAAGAGTTTGATTAGCTTGCAGGTTTAGAAAAAATGATAATAAAAGGTAAACATTTAAAATCCAATGTATTATCAAAAATAAATTTTTAATAACTAAATTTAAGAAAGAGGCATTTAGCTGAAAATTAAGACAGTCCGGGTGCAGTGGCTCATGACTGTAATCTCAGCACTTTGGGAGGCTGAGGCAGGCAGATCACTTGAGGTCAGGAGTTCGAGACCAGCCTGGCCACCATGGTGAAACCCTGTCTTTACTAAAAATACAAAAATCAGTCCGGCATGGTGGCAGGTGCCTGTAATCCAGCTGCTTGGGAGGCTGAGGCAGGAGAATCACTTGAACTCAGGAGGCGGAGTTGCAGTGAGCTGAGATCCCGCCACTGTACTCCAGTCTGGGCTTGCCTGGATGACAGAGCAAGACTTCGTCTCAAAAAAAAAAAAGTAGATAAGACATATCAGAATGCATAAGTAACCTTGTTTTAAAGTAAATTCTTTTTCCAAAAATTTGAACTTAAGAGAAATTTGCAGGACCAAAACCAGAAATCTAAGAGTTAAAAAAAAAAAAAAAAAGCTTTTTATCATGGGAATTTAAAAACACAAACAAAAGAGAAGAGAATATTGAACTCTCATGTACCCATTATCTAGCTTAAACAATTATCAACTGAAGACTAATCTTGTTCGCAGTCACAGAAAGAAAAAAATTATGTCCTTTGCACTAACATGGATGCTGCTGGAGGCCACTACCCTATGCGAATTAATGTAGAAACAGAAAACCAAATACCCTATGTTCTCACTTGTAAGTGGGAGCTAAACACTGGGTATGCACAAACACAAAGATGGTAACAATAGACACTGGGGGTTCCAAAAGTCGGGAGGGAGATGGGGGTAGGGATTGAAAAAACCATCCGGTACTTTGTTCACTACTTGGGTGAAGGGATAATAAGCCTAAACCTCAGCATTACACAATATACCCATGTAACAAACCTGTACATGTACCCCTGAATCTAAAATTAAAAAACAATACAGGCCGGGCGCGGTGGCTCACGCCTGTAATCCCAGCACTTTGGGAGGCCGAGGCGGGCGGATCACGAGGTCAGGAGATCGAGACCATCCTGGCTAACACGGTGAAACCCTGTCTCTACTAAAAATACAAAAAATTAGCCGGGCGTGGTAGCAGGCGCCTGTAGTCCCAGCTACTCGGGAGGCTGAGGCAGGAGAATGGCGTGAACCCGGGAGGCGGAGCTTGCAGTGAGCCGAGATCGCGCCACTGCACTCCAGCCTGGGCAACAGAGCGAGACTCCGTCTCAAAAAAAAAAAAAAAAAAAAAAAAATACAAAACAAAATTGGATGAAGGCTGATAAAAACTGTAAAGTACCATTGACAATCAAGTATTCATATTTCCTTTTTGGGGGGATACTCAGCAATATGCTTGCCTAAATTTGAAATTTATGATTTGTTGTTAGTGTAAATACCTATTTTTTTCTAGACTATATCAGGATTAGAGAAAGGCAATTTTTACTCTTAAAGTAGCCTAAGTTGGCAAAAACAATTGAACTCAACTAATTTGGACATTAAAACTTCAGAATTGCTGGGCTTTAGCCAAAATATATCTTTCTCGGACTGGAAAAAAAAAGTTTGCTACTCATTCAAGATATCACAGGAGTTCCAGGAGTTAAAAAATTGTTCAAACTCTTAAAAATTTATTTATCTAAAATAATATGCCAATTACAAATACTTCATCCCCTTTATTCCATTAGAGCAAAATATCTAAAAACATCCAGGAAAAAAACTTAACGTATTCTTATTCTTCAATAATTCATTATTTTAAAAAGGCGTTTTCTTGCGCTGTATATAAAATAGTGAATCTTTGCTTTACTTAACTATAACCAGAAACCAAACTGCAGAAAAACTGTATTATATATGTCTTTTATTAGTACATTCTAAAACAAAATTATTTTAAGTTACTATGTGCAGCCAGATGATCAATACTAACACTGATAACATCCTTATTTGGACACTGAAAATAGCATAATTTTAAATTATGCTGCAGAAACTATCACAATTAGAATATATTAAGGGAATTTATTTATAAATATTTATCTGCATATTTTTTTTCCTGTGGCTTATCATCATATTGCCCACGAAATTTATTTTCAGAAATAACTCCAAATTAAATTTACAAATTTGGATTTGCTATTAACAAACGCTGTAGGGTAGATAAAAGCAACTGAATGGAGATTCTTTTTGTAGTGAAGCTCAAACTTCAAGAACCAAGAAAGAATCTGTGTGGAGTGCCACTTACTATTTTCATCACTCTTTGAACCAGAATCTTCTTTATTTAATATTAAAAAATCCTTACTACACATAGACAAATAGATAACGATGCATACATATATAAACAATGTCATCAAATCAATGCTTTTGTTCTTTTAAGGAACATTTTCTTTTTTTTCTCTTTTAACTTTGTTTTTCTCTTATCTTTTTTCCTATCTTCAAAACACTACCATTCTGCACCTCCGCTTCTCTTAGGAACCTGTTAACTACCTACTATGGACCCTTCTCTATTTTCTTCATGCTTATATAATTTTATATAGATTTTTTTAAATGTGTGCATATATACACATTTATAAATGAGTTCTGAGCCTATTAGTCAGTTTACAAAAATGTTATCATATTCTACTCTCCTGTATCTTGTTTTTTTACCTGAAAGCACTTCCTAGTTAACTCTTTGAAACTACTTTTCATAGATCCAGTTTGTTCTTTTTAACGGGTACATAATATTCATGCAATGAATGGACTCGAGTTCTTTAAGAGAGGTATTTATGAATATAATGAAAAATAATTGTACTGTCTTGTGAAGTGAAAATGCTATACAGCTTAATAGGCCATAAGTAACTTAAAAATAATTGTGTTCAGAAAGCAATAAACAGCAAACATTAAAATTTTGAATTTAATTTCAACCCTCCTTACTAAGAGACTGGGGAAAATTATTTATTTGCTTTGTGGGTCTGGGAAATTCTCTCAGTCCTCTGTTACCCAAGTTCTGCTAAAATGCTTTTGTGGATTTTCTTTGCCATTCTTCTCCCAGAATAATCTGCACTGATACTTCTTTTATTATTTGCAGAAAATCCTCAACCTCTGTTTATACAATTGTTCAACATTTATACTAGGCACGGCAAATTTATAGCACTGGTTACTTATACTGAGGAAGAGTTTGTCTTTCCATTTTCATCTTGTTACTGCTCTGTTCTGTTCCTCTCTTACTCACTGCCTCTATGGTATACACTTGCTACAGTAAAGGGAGGGATTCTCTCCTTTGGTATCATGTCACAATTATGACACAAATTGCATTTTCTTATATTTTGTGAATACATGTAAAATACATTAAGAATGCATTTTAATGTTTTAAAAATACATTTAAAAAGGTTAAAAATACATTAAAATGCATTTTAAATGTTGTCAATATTTCCCCTATACTGTTTGAGAAATAAATTACATATTTTATCTAAGAATGTAGAATGTTTGGAATTATTATTATTATTATTATTTGAGACGGAGTCTCACTCTGTCACCCAGGCTGGAGTGCAATGGCATGCTCTTGGCTCACTGAACCTCTGCCTCCTGGGTTCAAGCGATTCTCCCGCCTCAGCCTCCCGAGTAGCTGGGACTACAGGCGCATGCCACCACACTGGGCTAATTTTTGTTATTTTTAGTAGAGACAGGGTTTCACTATGTTGGCCAGGCTGGTCTTGAACTCCTGACCTCAGGTGATCTACCTGCCTCAGCCTCCCAAAGTGCTGGGATTACAGGTGTAAGCCACCATGCCTGGCCTGGAATTATTTATTTATACTCACAGTTTTCAAGTTTTATAAATCCTGCGCTAAGGCCTTTCTAAAGTTTAAAATTACAAAGCCCAGTAGTAAAGTAATTCCCTAAAAATACTAAAACAGATTCACAGGTGCAATATTTTTAAGCAGTTTGAATTTTTTTAAGCATTGCTGTTTGAACCCACGATTTTATTTTCAGTAGATAGGTCAGCATAGGGCACATGGGCTTAGTAGTAGACATTCCATGGATGTTGACTAGAGAGTGAGTGAATGAATGCTTTGGTTTTGAAGCCTTGGGTCACTTTTTGAAAGCAATTAGAAAGAAGTTTCTAACTAACACGAGAAAAAAGCTGCCATCTTCTCTATTCTCTATCTAAAGGCAATGCCAAACAAAATTTAAAAATACATACACTGATTTTTTTTTAATAAAAGACTGATCTTGTTTCAGCCATACCTTCACTCACTCTCCCATCCTGTTCCTGCATTATTATTTTAAAGCAATTTCCAGGTATAATTTCAAAAAGTCATCACTATTCACTTAGTATTCAAATTTCCCCAAACTTATCATAAATGTTTTTCTACAGTTTGTTCGAATCCAAATAAGGTCCATAGATTAGAATTGGTAATAGCATTCTTAAGTCTCTTTTATAGATTCCTCACTGTTGGTCCTATAGAGTTTTCCACCTTTGGAATTGTGTTAACTCTTATCTCTACCTCCACAATGTCATTTACCATATTCCTTCATCCTCTCTGTATTTCCTCTATATTGGTAGTTAGATCTAGAGGCTTGGTTAGATTCAGATTTGATGTTCTGGCAAGAATGCTTCATTGATAATGCTGTGTAGTTCTACCAAGAGGCACAAATGTCTGGTTGTTTCTCCTTTTGCAATATCAGCAGCCATTGATGATCACAGCTTAGAGCCATTAATCATCAAAATGATAATTTTATAACTCTATTACTCCTCCTTCACTTAGCTGGAATGCTGAGATGCTTTTTATAAAAGAAACAGTAGTTTTAATACTTAATTTATATATTTATCAGCTATGACCTCCTCTAATATATTAATTCATTTAAAAATAGAAGGAAGAAGGCTATAATAGAACATTTATTAGCTTTGAGAAAGATAAGATAAAGACAGAAAAGACAACTAGCGAATTAACCAAGGCAAATTTAAAGGATGAAGGGATGGTTAATACAAGAAGAAATTACATCACTATCCTACAAAAGAGGAAGATCAACCTTCAGAACATCTACTGTCTGATTTAAGAAATAGTGATGTAAAGATATGGTCAATGAAATAATTAGAAACAAGCCTGTTAGCAAAGGTAACTCAGAAGTACCTCTAAGAAGTACCTCTAAGTACCTCTAAGGGAAGTGTATTTAGTCTGTCCTTATGCTGCTAATACAGACATACCCAAAGCTGAGTAATTTATAAAGGAAAGAGGTTTAATTGACTCATAGTTCCACATGGCTGGGGAGACCTCGCAATCATGGCAGAAGACAAAGAAGAGTAAAGGGATGTCTTACATGCGGCAGGCAAGAGAGCTTGTGCAGGGGAACTCCCGTTTATAAAACCATCAGATCTCATGAGACTTATTCACTGCCACAAGAACAGTATGGGGGTTTGAAACCACCTGATGATTCAATTATCTTCACCTGGCCCTGCTCTTGACATGTGGGGATGATTACAATTCAAGGTGAGATTTGGGTGGGGACACAGCCAAACCATATCAGGAAGTTTAGCTGGTTGATGACCAAGCATCCTGACAATTGATACTTTGGTCAATTTTTCACAATCCAGGGCATGTTCGGCAACCTTGCAAATTCAGACATCTCGTTTTATCAGCACATCTAAAGTGAACCTGAAGGTCAAGTGTGGTGGCTCCCGCCTGTAATCCCAGCACTTTGGGAGGCCAAGGCAGGTGGATCACCTGAGGTCAGGAGTTCGAGACCAGGCTGGCCAACATGGTGAAACCCCATCTCTACCAAAATACAAAAATTAGCCAGGCATGGTGGCACAGGCCTGTAGTCCCAGCTACTTGGGAGGCTGAGGCAGGAGAATCGCTTGAACCCAGGAGGTGGAGGTTGCACTGAGCCAAGATTGCACCACTGCACTCCAGCCTGGGCGACAGAGAGAGACTGCATCTCAAAAAAATAAAAAAAAAAGAATAAGGTGCACCTGAATTGCAATGACTGAGTGCAGAGCCTGATATACTTAAAAGCAGGTCAATTATTAAATTTATGAAAAAGAAATATAGTCAAGTGGCATAAGTACCTGGATTGTTAAGTGACCAATGCATTTTATTATAGAAATGCTCACTTACAAAAGTAGGGAGAAGAGTGATAATAGTAATAATGAACACCCTTTCTTACCACCACCCCCATGTGCTCGTCACTTGGTTACAACAATTATCACCATTTACCATAGGGTTTTCATCTATATCTTTCACTGTATTTTTTTACCTGTTGGTAGGCTATTTGGAAAGGCAAATTATCAAAAGGCGTTGTGGTGAGTACAGAGGCATGACAAGGAGTTTTACGCAGCCTTAAGAATCTCTCAGCTAAGACAATAGCCTTGCCAAGGAAACAGTAATTCTTCTGGACCAGAATCCCCTACCCCCTCAATTGTGCTTGAATAGGCAGTACCATGCCTACCTCTTCTGAATCCTTTTTTATTACTCTAGATGAATCTTTTCCTCCTATTGAACTAATGTTTTCCATGCACAGTAGAGTAACATTACTTGTATTACTGCTTACTCAGTTACAACTGGTTCTGCCTCTCCGGGACCATCCCTATCCATCTTAAACAGTGTCTCCAAACTCTACAGTCAAAACAAACTCTGTTTTGATTTTTGCTACAGAAATTTTGCTCAGAGCGCAACTTTATTTCCTTTAGCTCCAAATAACTGAGGGAGGGGTATGACATCCCTCTTTACTCTCATATAACTGAAAATTACCAGGCCTACAGTCTTAACATAGCATTGTTCTATGTAGAGGAATTAGGGTAGTGCTATACCAATTACTCATTTTTATGCACACATTGTTTTTGGATGCTTAAGAACTCCAGAAGGGTTCACTCCTGCCATACTTTCTAAACTTGTTTCCTTGGATTTTCTTTGCAGGATAAGAAATCCCCATAGACAAAATATCTCATCTATGTCTACTTGAGAAAAAAAAAAAAAGACTTCACAACATATTGTTGTTTTACCTATCCCTTGAAAAGATCATTTTTTAAATGAGTAGGGAACTCTCTGATTCTCTTTTATATAATATTTTATAAGCAAGGGACACTCAAATTCTTTGCTAATCGCTTAAAAGAATGTTTTTGAGTTTTAAATATATTCAGAAATATGCCAAAGTTCAAACTTACAGTACACTGGTTAAAAGCACAAACTTTGGGGTCAAACAGTTTGGTTCAAATCCCAGCTGTGTGACCTTAGACAAGTTGCTAAATTTCTCTGTGCTTTTTCCTCATTTGTCAAATAAGGAGTATTAATAGTGTCTTAACACATTAAAACCCTACAACAGCCCTAAAAAAGTTATTATAAGTAAAGCACTTAGAATAGTTCCTGGCACACAGTAATCACTATGTAAATGTTACACATATAACATTTATATATGTGATGTATAACTATTACCACTTAAATATATGAATAACTATCAATAGTTATTTGTATAACTATATAAATGTGATTATTTTAAAATATTATTACAAAAGCTCAATTTAATAAACTGCCTGAAGGATCCTTGTGAATTAAATAATTCTCTATGAATTAGAGCTAAAGAGAAAAGGCTCAAGATTTGTTAAATAGTTCAGGACTATCTGGCATTTCTAAGCGAAAACAAAACAAAAAACTCATATATATTATGTCAGTTTTTGAATGAAATATTTCCGTTTGAAAGAAAAAGAAACAGGAAATAAAGAGAAATTTTTAACTGAAAGTAGCATTCAGTTGCTCTAAACATGTACTTTTCATTCACAGGCATAAAAGCAATCCTTATGCTCTCAAGAGTAAGCAGTTTTGACAGTCCCTTAACAGAAAAAAATCAGCATTTAAACAATTCTAACCATAGGGTCTGTGTAATTAAAATTGAGGTAGACAAACCCAAAGTGCAATTATTTGTACATAATGCTATGTAAATGAGAGAATAAAGAAGCAGTTCTATTAATAACTGAACGTGGGCCGGGTGCGGTGGCTCACGCCTGTAATCCCCGCACTTTGGGAGGCCGAGGCGGGGGGATCACGAGGTCAGGAGATCAAGACCAGCCTGGTGAACATGGTGAAACCCCGTCTCTACTAAAAATACAAAAATTAGGTGGGTGTGGTGGCGGATGCCTGTCATCCCAGCTACTCAGGAGGCTGAGGCAGGAGAATGGCTTAAACTCGGGAGGTGGAGATTGCAGTGGGCCAAGATGGCGCTACTGCACTGCAGCCTGGCGACAGAGCGAGACTCCGTATAAAAAAAAAAGTTGAACGTTATTTCTGTTTTTTTGTGTGTGTTGTTGTTGTTTTTTGTTTTCTTTTTTTGAGACAGAGTCTCGCTCTGTCTCCCAGGCTGGAGTGCAGTGGTGCGATCTCAGCTTACTGTAAGCTCCGCCTCCCGGGTGCACGCAATTCTCCTGCATCAGCCTCCTGAGTAGCTGGGACTACAGGTGCCCACTACCAAGCCCAGCTACTTTTTTGTATTTTTAATAGAGATGGGGTTTCACCGTGTTAGCCAGGATGGTCTCGATCTCCTGACCTCATGATCTGCCTGCCTTGGCCTCCCAAAGTGCTGGGATTACAGGCTTGAGCCACCGTGCCAGGCCTATTTCTTTTTTTTTTTTTTTAACTGAAGACAGGAGACTTGTTATATTTTCTAAATTCAAATATTAAACAGATACGTTAAAAATGCGAGACCAAAGGCTGGGCGCAGTGGCTCACAATCCCAGCACTTTGGGAGGCCGAAGTGGGTGGATCACGAGGTCAGGAGTTCAAGACCAGCCTGGCCAACATAGTTAAACCCCGTCTCTACTAAAAATACAAAAATTAGCTCAGCATGGTGGTGTGTGCCTGAAGTCCCAGCTACTTGGGAGGCTGAGGCAGGAGAATCGCTTGAACCCGGGAGGTGGAGGTTGCAGTGAGCCGAGATCATGCCACTGCACTCCAGCTTGGACAAAAGAGTGAGGCTTTGTCTCAAAAAAAGTAATACCCCCCCCCCCCAAAAAAAGTTTGAGGACAAAAGGTGTCAAAATTAACAAACTGGAAAGCTAAATCATATCAAATATTCATCTAGTCTAAAATCATGTATAAAGTGCTTCTGTTGAAAAGAAAAACCCAGTAATTCATTTTATCTATTATTTGAATCTTACTTTCAAATTTAAAAATTAAAACTGAAAAGATGTTTATATCTATTTTGAGACTTTTCAAACAACAGAATTAAATTACTGATGATTACTCTCTTAACATCAAGATTAGAAAGAATTTGCCTGAAATCCTGAGGGTAAATAAATCTTTTCTTGAGTTTTCATGCAGTTACTAACAACCCCACAAGGGGATGCTATGGCTCTACAATTGACGGAGGAGGTTAAGAGTTTTATTTCCAACTTAAAAGAAATGGCATTCACATTTTTATGTTTCCTTACAACTGTGGAATTATATATGAATTACCAGATGTTCCTATTTCATGCTATATAAATTTCAGCACTTATATTTCTGGCAGGTTACTTTAAAATATCATGGGCCAAAAACATCTATAAAAATAAAATTAGTTTGTTAATGTTCTTACATACTGCCAAAGAAGCTGCACAAAGTTTTGCCAAATTTGGAAGGCATCTCTGGAGACAGTCTTACTTAAAAAACAGATTATGTGGCACATTTCAAGTTCATTTTGAGGGACCCGGAGGCACTACAACGCGTTTTTCTCTTCTGTACTGAGTGGTCTGGCACATAATTTTAAAAACTTGACAAACTGAGCTCAGAAATTTTCATTTTAAAATGTATGCTATTTGATGGAAGGTGGAAGACATGGTGTAGTGGGAGGATGACAGGTCCCAAATCTTCATCAATTTTTCATAGTGACTACGTTTGATTTTTTTCCCCCTCTGTGGATGCATTTTACAAACTATAATACACAAAATGCCAACATAAAGACCAATAAATCTTAGATCTGCCTTGGACTATAGAGAGGCAAAAATAAAGTAAAAATTTTGAGAGTCTCCATATCAGTCTACAAGTGATAACTGCTCTAGGATAAGACTCTAAAATGAAGATGTCTGATGGCCAATCAGAAGAGGCAGGCTCTTTTAGGGACAGATGAAACTGATATCCATAAGAAACACCTAAACACTCCTCTTTGAGGCAGCAGAAACTGAGTTCCAAAAAGTGCTCCTTAAAAGGCAAATGAGAAAGGCATGTTCATTTATATCCAGTTGAAACCAAAATCTAGCAAGAGAGATGCTGGGAAACATACTGAAAGGATACACACGCTTTTAAGTGCTATAGACAGAAAAAAACAATAGTTTCACGTTGATTCTGCTAAGGAAACTAGCTCAATGTAATGTCTGAACATTAATTTGAATTTAACATCAGTGTAATGTTATTATTAGAGTCATTGAAAACTAAAATAATATTATAGTCATTATTGAAAACCAAGAGCCCTAAAATGTGCCAGCTCAACAACATAAGACCTTAGACATTCAAAAAGTAACATTAGGGCCATCTACAGTACATTTCAATGGGGTGTGGTGAAGGAAGAACAGTGGTTAGTTCCCATAAACAACTGAGTCCCCTAAATAAAATCCTTTGCTTTCAAATACTCACAGTTCCTATGACCACTAATAAAACTTCTGAAATGCAGACACTGATTTGTGACCAAGCGTTTTCTTACATGAACAACTCTTATGTAATGTTTCAAATGTTTCCCATTTTTCTCAAGAGTCAAGTCTTCACTTCTGAACAGAAAAATATTCCTAGATGATTCAGTTCTTTTATCTCAGTACCACAGGTCAAGTCATAAAACTTACAATTTACTTCTGCAACAATGAATTAATGAACATATCAATATTAATGACGTTTAGCTTATTACATGGCAAATTTAAAATATGTTCAGAGTAAGCATTTATTTGCATATATATGCTGTACTAAAGAGAATTAAACTATGGAGTTCACTAAAATGCTGGGCTCTTACCAGGCTTGATGAGAGGAATCAGTTCTTAATACGTTCACAGGAACCTTAATCTCACCTAGGAAAACATCTTGGACTAGGTTTCCATTGTTCCACAAGTCGATCCTGAAAATTGAAAACTGGCTTTATGTTTTGCAAACAATGTTTAAGAGAGTTCACACCACAAAACAGCTTCAAATTACTTTGATCTGTATTATAGCATTAATTTTACATGCTTAAAAGATGTTAGCAACACCATATACATACCTCACTATCCAGACTAGAGAAGCAAAATACTACAGCAGCTTTTATTTAAAAAGCACAGAAAGTAATTTTAAATAGTCTGAAAGAAGGCACTTAAACTGTCTTAGTTTGAAAGTCGAGGCTTTATTTTAACCTATAGCAATAAGGACTACAGAAAGAAAGTACAATAAGACTACAGTTTCTCTCTAGATTACCACCAATTAATATATATAGAAAAATTAGAAAAATACATTACCTGATCACTCCAAACACATGATTAATATACCATCTAGATGAACACACTGTTAACATCACACCTACACATGCATTTATAAGATTTTTCCTTCGCAAAGGGCATAGATATTTAAGACCCAGGAAACAGCACAAACTTCAAACACATGCACCTGTTGAATTATCTTCTTACCTCACTGAAATTTCTGTTAGACAGCAGATATGTTAAGAAGAATAAAAAAAAATTTCTAAATTGGCTGAGATATAACTTCCTTTCCATCCATTACACTATAATCCAGAAATGTAAGGAACAATTTGGGAAAAATTAAAAATCAATACAATAAAACAGATGAAAATTAGATCATTTTTGTTTATAAAATTAATATACCTTGACTATTTCTGCAAACAAATCAGACTTTGGAAAGATAATCTGGATTTAAATTAGTTGCATATTCCTCTAAGTTTCATCAACCAACTTGCTATAGAGAATTCTATTAAAGTTGGTTTACCTTTTTTGGTTGAATCTAGGATTTTCTTTTGGTATACAAAAAAGCAATTCTGTAAAACCCCAAGGCACATACCTGATTTCTAGCTTTTCAATGTCCTCCTCTTCTACCTGGAACTGGGACTTTCTGGTGTAACTACTGGATCTGGTTACCTGTAAACAAAATATTTTAGTAAAAATTTTTTTTTAAAAATACATTTTTCCTACAGCTTAAAAATGATCATCTGCAAAATATTCAATTGTGGATAAAAGCAGAGGAAAATGTCCAAGTAATATTTTACTCAATAGCTGAATATAAAAGCAACTATGGAAGTAGCAGAAAAGAATAAGGTAGTGTAAAAAAAAAAAATCAAAATAATACCAGCTTGTTCATCTCACTCAAGTCTAAGAAAAATTCTCCCCTTAAATTATGGTCTTCCTATCTCTTTCCTTTCTCAGACAAATATCTGAAAACTGTAATCCAGCCTTACAGCTTGTACTTCCTCACCACCCACTCACTATAGTAACTCCTTATAATCTTGGCTTCCTCACAGATCACTCTCCTAAAATCTCTCTTCATCACCAAATCTGACGAGAAATTCTCAGTTCTTACCTCCCTTGATCTCCTATTTAATTTAGTGATCATACAACTGTATCTCCTTTCCCAGAAACACTCTATAGAGTTTACCTGGGCACTACCTTGGCAACCTTATGCTGCTGTCTTTGTTTCTTTTTCAGAATCTATAGATAAATTATTCTTCAAAATTTTATGTTTTATTTTGCACTAAAAACAACTTGGAGCTGCACAGTGCTGTACAATGTACAAAGTTCTTTCACATGCATTATCTCCTTTGTTCATCAGAACGCTGCTCAGAGGCGGACAGGGCTAGATTTATTACCCTCACTTAAAAATGAGGAAGCTGAAGTACAGAAATTAAATGACATGCTGAAAGTTAAATACTTGAGTCACAGAAATTAGTTTCTTCACTTTTCTCCTGTATTGTATACCTCTATTCTCTTGGCTTTCTTGGCTGTTTATATAAACAAACCTTGAGTGTTGGTCAATAACTATCACTCATATTAAGTTTCAGTCATAAACTCCCTACTGGAGGATTTAAAATGTCAGCCCTCAAGCTAATTATGCTCCAAACTAAGCCACTTTTATTTTCCTTCTTCCCTACTTTTCTATTTTTCCAGATTTGGAACCTTGGGGGCAGCATTCAACTACTTCCTTTCTCTTTTTTTCTATAACCAATTTGTTACCTTGCCCTTTGCATTCTCTCTTTTATCTGCCTCTTCCTATTTCCATAGCACTCTCTTGAAAGATACCCCATCCCCTCCCCATTTTTCTTACACCTAAAGTACAACAGTCTCCCCAGCTTTGTTCTTTCTCCCTAAGCCACCTGGACCTCAGATCATAGTTAATTCCTTCCCAAACACTGTTTTACTCATAACTTATAGGCTCAAAATCATTTACTTAAGCACCATAACTAGGCACTCAAGGCCTTTCATCAGCTGGTCCTACTCTACCTTTCTAATCTTAGTTCCCATTATTTCCTTACACAAGCCCAGTAAAATCAGTACTCACTGTACTTTGGACATAACTTTCTGCTTTTCTGTCTCTGTGCCTCTGCTCAAAATGTTCGTCATCTCTAATACTCTCTTTCCTCAATCTTAGAAAATCCAATATTTCTTCAAGCCTTTAATGGAGCAGAGTTCATCTGACCTCCCCAATATCTACTGCATTTTACTGTTGTGTATATGCATACATATGTCTGCTTTGTGTTCCTTGCTTTAGTTAAAGGACAGAGATGGAAATGTATCTATCTTTATAACCAACGAAAGGCCCTCTGAATGAATGTTGCAAGGCCTAACAAGTACTCCTGCTACAGCAGGCAGGTCAGGCCTTCTACTTTTAAAAGGTCATCTGCTGACTGTAAGGATCGATGAAGCAGAGTAGATTCCATCCAGCTGAGGTTTAAGGTATGTGGGCTAATGGGGAGTGTGAGTGCCTTTAGTCAGCGGCCCTTTACATTGCTGCCTTCTTTGTTTTCTCCAGGTTAGATGCAACCGCCATTAATAAACGTAGAACAACTGCACCAAGTCCTTAGCCAGGAAATGGAAAAGTCTCACATTGGTACTTTTTCTTTTGTTTTTTTTTTCTCCCTTGCTTCCCCCTCCACAATTCTTCCTGCTTCACTTTTGGCATTTTCTTCGGCCTGTGTTCCTTTATTAAAGTACAGCAATCAGGCATGACTAGAGGTACCCTTATTCTCTCCACTGTGAAATACCAAGAAAAATACACACAGAAGAAGAGGCACAAAATGTAACTCCTTTTTTCAAACCTTCCCTACACGTCGATATGAACTGCAACATGCTTTATTAGAATACAATCTTTTTGAGAGTTTGATTTTTTTTTTCTGTAGTTTGCAAATAATATGAAAAAGGATTTCTTTAACAAATGCTCCAAAGAAAAGCACTCCAAAGCTTTTGTCCAAACTGTATTTGGGACAACTTCAAGGCAGCTGAAGCTGTCTATGAAGATAAGCAGGCGTCCACAGAATGAATTAGGCTTAAAAAAAAAGTAATAATAAGGCTGTAATCATAAAGTATTTTATGGTCTCAAAGGATTCTCACATGCTTTGGGTCTTACAAAAACTCTGAGTCAGGTAGTGCTGCTATTTTCCCTTCCGATTATTCTTTCACAGGATAAGAAACTTGAGTCACATTTAGTGACTCTTTCAGTCAACTTGACTGGAACTCAGATTTCTTGAGTGATAATTACACTTACTTCACTAGTGACTGTCAAAGGGTACCCTGCAGAAGAATCCTGTGGCCACTATGTGTTAGGTAGGGAGCTGGGTAGGGTAAGGGAGGGTGCAAAGGAGGGCATGATAGTGAGGATGACTGGGGAGTGGGTATGGCCCTGGCCCTTCCTGCTCCCAAATTAGAGCTCTGCCTTTATTCATTTTATATATTGGGCATCCATTGCATCACACCATGGTTCTACTGCTTTCAGGAGAGAAATGCTTCTCTGCATTAATTGATAAAATGATTACTATGACTGTGGTTTGAAAAAAGAAATCAACTAGCATTAAATATTACATATTTAATGTTAACATTTACGTAAAACAAAAAATTACCTCAAAATAAAAGATTTCATTAAACTGCGGATTGCTTGTTTTCTTCTTTACTTTTGTCTTCTTTTGGTCATTCCTGTTCCAATGTGGTAGAGTTTTACCTTGTAGAACTTAACAGTACACAATTATAAAACATGCTATTTCCAACCAGGGAGCCTGACCTCCATTTAAAAGTTAAGGTGACTCAGGGAAGATTCAGTTTTAAATATTGCTTGGAAAAAAGTAACTGTCCTTATAAACTCAAATCAAAGAATATATAAGCTTTAGGCATCCCCTATGTGCCAAGATTGTATTATTCTCTCTATGGACACACTAGATTGCCAACCTTTTTCAGGGGTTTTAAAAACACATTCTATTCTATAAGCAACTCAGAATAAATAGAAGGAAGACAATAAGATTTAGAGTACCTTCATCTATGTTGAAAAATACCCAAGGAACTTGAAAAACATTCTTAACTCAGCTTACTTCTTGGGCTTCAGGTATAATAGAGACTTCTTAAAAAAATCTTTTAATTTAATTATAGATTCAGAGGAGGTCACAAAAAACGCATAAGGAAATCTTGTGTTTTTACCCAGCCTCTCCCAGTGTTAACATCTTACACAACTACAGTACAATAGCAAAACCAACAGTGACTTTTTATTTTTTAGTTTTTTGAGATGGAGTTTTGCTCGTTGCCCAGGCTGGATGGAGTGCAATGGCACAATCTCGGCTCACCACAACCTTCACCTCAGGGTTCAAGCGATTCTCCTGCCTCAGCCTCCCGAGTAGCTGGGATTACAGGCATGAGCCACCACACCCAGCTAATTCTGTATTTTTAGTAGAGACGGGGTTTCTCCTTGTTGGTCAGGCTGGTCTCGAACTCCTGACCTCAGGTAATCCACCCGCCTCGGCCTCCCAAAGTGCTGGGATTACAGGCGTGAGCCACCTGCACCTGGCCAGACTTTTTAAAACACAAATTCATATGCCAAATTGTCTCTAACTGTATGTTACCAAATAATTTGTCAGGTAGAGATTATTTAAAAAGAACAAAAATAGCTCCACTAGATTGAACATTTTTAACACACAAAAATAAATCTCTCTAATAGCATTTAATGTCATATGACTGAGTATCTGCTAATAGCATACTATTGTTTGAGCACCTAATAAATACCGGCATGGTACTAGGTACTTTACATACATACATAAATACATTTTTCAAAGTGACTTAGTAGTGATTTTCTACAAAGTAAAAATAACTAGAGATTCTGGGGATGGGGAAAAGGGGTATGTATGTATGCATGTATGTGTGTGTAGAGGGAATACTGTGTTTCTTGCTTCCTGATTCTACACCTTCAAGTTGTAGACATATTTCAGATGTGTCAGTTCCTTAAAGAAACCATAATGAAGTCATATAACACACCGTATTACAAAGTGCTATAGGTTTTTTCACAAATTATTATAAATCATTTAAATCAATGATATGGTACACTTTGCCATGCTCTAGTACTTCAGCAGTTTTTCTACAGTTGGAATTCTCTCTGTAGAGGACAGATTTCATGAGTAGAAAAGGCAATTTTCAGTCCTGAGCTGCCTTCCAGATAAAAATATATAAATTGTCTTGTTATTCTGAACTGGCATTCATTAAAACAGGATTTTACATGCATAAAATTCAGGATATTTGAAAAGTAGGAATGCTGATGCATGAAAAGTCAAGTTTATGTTTTAAAGTACTACATTGTAATAGTATAAAACTGAAGTTGTTCCTTAAAGCCTAAGAGCATGGCAGATTTAAAATGGGGTACCAATTTCTGTCTGTAAAAAGAGGGCTTTGTTATTGACAAGTGTATAATAGAACTCACTAAAGATTTTTCTTTCAAAGCATTTATTACTGTGTGTTATAAATAGCTATTTATCATTTGCTCATAGAATCTTACTTTTTAAATTTTTAAATCAAACATCAAAACTTTAAAACCTAATAATAATTCAATAAACATTACCTAGAAGGGCCCACTAGAGAAACTGTTGCATAAGGGTCACAGCTTTGGCCATTTATGAGAGGCAACCCATGGCATGCCTTGATGCTAAGGTAGAATAAAAGAGATTTAACATATTAGATTCCAGTTAAACAAGATAAAACATTATCTTTAAACACAAACTAATACATTCAAAAGGTTAAGAATTGTTTTCCATGTGTCTGCAGTTGTATGGCTATATACTACCTATTCCATACATATATATGTATGCATTTTTAAATTTATGCTGTATTTTCAAAATGAGACTAAACAGGAATGCCACAATCACTAATGAAACTATCAAACACAGGCTGAGCATTCCAAATTCAAAAATCCAAAGTCCTCCAAAATTCAAAACTTTCTGAGCACTGACATGATGCTCCAAGGAAATGCTCACTGCAGCATTTCAAATTTGGGCTTTTTGGATTTGGGATGCTTAATGGGCAAGTATATATAATGCAAATACTAAAAAAAAAAATAAGAATAAGAAATTCAAAACAGTCTCAAGCACTGTAGATAAGGGATGTGTAATAGTCAACACATTTCCTTCTGCTAAATACCCAACAAGGTACATTTTGCGGTTTGATAATACATCAAAACTGCTGTGGCCTCTAAAAAGGAAAAGAAAGCAGTGCAAACCCTAAATGAGAAGCTACAAACCAAGCCAGCTCTATGGCATCATATCCTCTGCTAAAGCATGAATGACAAACAAGGAAACAACTGCGGCTTCCACTTAAAAATCTGATTCATAAATATAGGGCAAGCCTCACACAATTCTGTAGCCTTTTATTCCAATTCTCAGTAAACAGCTCCTCAGTAAGCACCATTCTGTAGAAAATGTTTTAGACCATAAAAACCAAGGTCATCTAATCTACTCCATGGCTCACAGTTGTTGGCATTTACAGAGAACACAGAATCTAACTTTAGTGATTTGTTCCTCCAATTTTCTCACTAAATATTACTGAGTTTATGAGTTTAGTTTAATGTCTAAGGGTCTGCATTTTCTAATGCCTAAGAGAAACTCATGAGTGTTGCTGAAAAGTATTCTTTGTTGAAAGATGCAAGCTGTTGAGTACATCCTTATTTCTCTCCACAACCCACAGGTCACAGATGTGAGTGAAGTGCTATTGGTATACTGCAGAGTAAAGACAGAAATGATAATACGACTCATTTCTATTATAGCTGAGCATAAAAAAAAAAGAAATTTTGAAACTAGCCAAAGAAAACACAAGCCAAGATAATTCTGGGTTTTAATGTTGGGTTGAGGTACAGTCAGATTTTCCCACTGTACATACTGCTTAAAACTTACCCTTCTCAGGCTAAACCTCAAAATGATATCTGATACAGCATTTGCAGTTTACTATGCACTTTCACAAAATGCACCTAATTCTCACAACTGCCTTTGAGAAGAGAATTATGCCATTTAAAAGAAGTAAGGCTCACAGGTTATGTGAGGAAGTTACAAGGTAAGGCTCAAAGAGGTAGCATAACTTGTAAGAAGCTGGCCAAGACTCAACTTCTACTTTTTAATGTTGTTACTGAAGTCCAGTGCCCTTCTACATTCCCACTGTGCCCCCAAATACAATATTACTGTCCTTGTAATACCACATTTATCTCACATAAACACCAATTATGAGAAACCTTAATGACAGAAATCCAATTTTCTATTTTATGAGGTATAAAAAAAAAACAGAGGAAAATGCAGTACTGACTTATAAAAAACTTATGAAAGGATAAGAATACCCACAAACCAAAACAAGGATGCCCATAAACCAGAAGTGCACCCTACAGAAATCATCAGTACTCTTAATTTTTAAATATAAAACAGTTAAAAATTGAATTTTCTGCAAAACTTAAGTAATATTATTAAATATAGGTTATTCATTACATATATTTGGAAATATTATTTTTCTAATTACCTAGCATAGCACTGTTCTTCCAATCTGTAAGTCAAGCAATTTCATATCATAAATCATGGATGGGCAGAAAACAAATGTTGAAAATAACCTCAATATAAAGAATTTGATATTTTATTTATATGTGACATATAAAGCATTTACAATATAGTATCTAAAATTTACAAAGGTAAGAAAATATTATAAACAGTTTAGAATAAGACTGATCTGATTCTTTTCTTTGGATTTTTTTTTAAACTAAAAGAAAATTTTAACTTCTACATCCAGGTAAGATGGAGTAACAGGAACTAGATTTACTCTCCACCCAAAACGAATTGAACAAAATCAGCAGTGAAGGACAGGTGAGCCCTCCAACTGCCCCAGCTTACAGCTAAATGGTTTCTCTGAGAAGAAGAGACAAAGCTGTCAGCAGGAGGAGGTCAAAGTGACTAGGGACCCCCAGGGCAGAGTACTAAAGGGAAGAAAGTTGCACAGAGAAAGAAAAACCTCCAGGGAGCTACAAGAATCCCCACTGAGTATTCAGCTGAGTATTGATACGTGTATATATGAGGAAATCATCTGAGGCTGGGGAAAGAACCATTTGAAAAGAATAGAGGCAATAGTTCCTAAAACCCACACATGGCTAGCAAGAGGTACCATCAGCCACAGTAGAAAACCTGGTAATTCATGGGTACTGCCTTAATAGTAGGAAAACATAAGCCCTCCAGTAAAGACTGTGCTTGTCTGTTTAACAAAAGTTAAAAGTAAACCACAAAAGGATTAAACTGTTTCTAAGTAACTTAACCAAGTGCCGAACAAAGCTCAAGTACATTCATAGAAATATTAAAATATCCAGCAACTTCACAATGTCTGGCATGCAACAGAAAACAACCAGGAATGCAAGGAACTAAGAAATTATGATCCATAATGAAAAGAAAAATCAATAGAAACAGAATCAGAAATGACAAAGAAGACAGAACTAGCAGACAAAGGCATTTAAAAGTTATAATTATATTCCATATGATCCATCCAGACACAGAAGACAATAAAAATGGAAAAATCTAGAGATGAAAAACATACTGAGCGGAATTAAACATTTGCTAAGACTTTGGGGGAGGAGTTGGATAGACATGAGAATCAGTACTTCAGTTTTTGAGACAGAGTCTCACTCTGTCGCCCAGGCTGGAGTGCAGTGGCACAATCTCGGCTCCCTGCAAGCTCCGCCTCCCAGTTTCACGCCATTCTCCTGCCTCAGCCTCCCTGTACTTCAGTTTTAAATGCGTTAAGTTTGCAATGTGATTCATCAAAGTAGACATATTAATCTGAAACTCATAAAACAGACCTGGGTTGAATGCACAAGGTACAGGCAATTTTAAAAACCTTATTTTGAAATAATTTCAGATATTCAAAAAAGCTGTTAAAACAATAGTTTCTGTATACTCATCAACAAATGTTAACGTTTTGTAGAACCACAGCAGAATTACTGAAATCTGTAGCCCTTACTCAAATTTCACCAATGTCCTTTTTTGATCTAGGACACAATACAGGATCCCATAGTGCATTTAGTTGTCATGTCTTCTTATTCCTCTCCATCCTGAGACAGTTCATTAGTTTTCCTTCTTTGCCCCATGATCTTGCCAGTATTGGCCAGTTATTTTGAGTGTATTCCTTAATCTGAGTTTGTCTGATGTTTACTCATGATTAGGTTGAGGTTATGTATCTTGGTGTCCTTCTCAATGCATCCTATTGGGAGGTACTGGATGTCTCATTATTGGTGATGTTAACTTTGATCACTCAATTAAGGTGGCATCTATCAGACATCTTGTCATCATACTTATGCTCACTTAGCATCCATAGATGATTTTTTGAATTGTCCCCTCACCCACTTATTATTGTGATGTTTGCCAATGTTGATTTTCATTTCCATCATTCCTCCTACATTCATTAATTAGAATTCTACTATAGGAAAAATCAGTCCTTTCTCCCTACCAAGTATTTGAGTTTTTAATTGTTTATTTGTACCAGTATTCGCTTATATTTATTTTATTCTATAAGTTTTAATCCACTATTATTATTTATTCTGAAGCTCAAATTGTTCCAGATTTGGTAATTTGAAGTCCCTTTACATTGGCTTCAATGTCCTTTTTACATATCCCCATTATTTTTTTAGCACTTTCTTACTTTTTGAGACCCCAAGATGCTCCAGACTCATCTCATATTTTCCCTGCCCAAGTCCTGAAATAAGCTACTGCTAAAAAGGAGTCCAGGTTCTTTTACTGAAGCTGCACTAATACTGTAGTCATTAGCCACATGTGGTTATTTACATTTAATTAAAATTAAACAAAATTAAACTTCAGCTCTTTGGTCACATTAGCTGTATTTCAAGTTTTCAATATCCACACATGGCTAGTGGCTACTGTTTTGGACAGTGAAGATACAAAGCATTTTCCACATCACAGAAAAATCTACTGGAGAGTGCTGACTGGAGAATTGCAAACACACACACACACACACATATGCACACACACACACTCATACACACTCCTACCACTATTTTTCCCTAGAGAAGTCTGCCTTCAAAGGAGAGCAGAGGAATGGGAATGATAAAAAGGACTGGGGTATGGGTGGGCAGAGATGAGGTCTGGGGAGGCATGCCTTTTAGGATAGAGATACTAGACCATGTTTATTTGTGGTGAGAACCATGTAGGAGAGAAGGTAAAGCTGACAAAACAAGAAAAAGAAGGCATAACTGAAGGAGCAAAACTCATTAAGTAGAGGAAATAAATGGAATCCAGAGCTCAGATGGAAGAATTCAATGTCAAGAAAAGGAGTACCTCCTCTGCTCTAAGGACAAAATTATGGATGCAAATTAGGTTTATAGATTTGGATTCAGGAAGATGTAAGCAATTTCCAGGCTGTGGTGGTAGAGAATCTTATAGCTGTATTAGAGAAGCACAGTTAAATTCCAGGGCAGATATAAGTGCCCATGTGAGGCCTGTGATGATAAATTTAAAGTGAAATCAGCCTACATGATTTTCTCCAGCTATATTCATGTGCAGATTGAACACAGAGGAAGAGGTCATTTTCAATTAGAGTTTTTCCAGATAAATAAGAATGATGAGAACAATAGGGGAGTTTACGGAACCTGCGAGAAAATGACTACAACAATAGGTCACGTTAAAAGATGTAGAAAGAAGTGAAAACAGGAACACAGTGAAGATCAATGGATGGCAGGGAGGTCTCACTAAAGTTCAAAAAATGTTGTAGTGGGGACTTTCTAGGTCTGGAGGATAATAGTAACTACTAGGATATGAATCTTCCCATACATTACTCCCCCAAAACCAAAGTCCAGCAAGAAGCACAAAGAAAGCCATATGTGAAACCATGCCTTTAGCAATACTAAAAAACAGAGAATGTCATGAATTTCAGAGTATCTATAAGGATGAGAAATCAACAATAAATTCCATAAAGCTACCACTGGAACTCTGCTGCTACAAGACAGTGAGTATGGAGAGCAAAAGCTTAAGAAACTTTGAAAAAAAGAATAAATGGAAAAACCTAGAAGAAATGGATAAATTCCTGGACATATACAACCTACCAAGATTGAACCATGAAAAAATCCAAAACCTGAAGAGACCAATAACAAGTAATGAAATTGAAGCCACAATAAAAAGTCTAGCAGCAAAGAAAAGCCTGGGACCTGATGGCTTCACTGCTGAATTCTACCAAATAGTTCAAGAAGAACTAATACCAATCCTACTCAGCTAGTCCAAAAAATAGAGAGGGGAACACTTCCAAATTCATCCTATGAAGCCAGTGTTACCCTGATACCAAACCAGAGAGAGATACATCAAAAAAAGAAAACTACAGGCCAATATCCCTGATGAACCTTGATGCAAAAATCTTCAACAAAATATCAGCAAACCCAATTCAACAACACGTTAAAAAGATCATTCATCATGACCAAGTGGGATTTGTCTCAAGGATGCAAGGATGGTTCAATATGTGCAAATTAATCAGTGTGACACGTCATATCAACAGAATGAAGGGCAAGAACCATATGATCATTTCAACTGATGCCAAAAAGTATTTGACAAAATTCAACAGTCCTTAATAATAATAAAACCCTCAAAAAATAGGTACAGAAGGATCAAACCTCAACACAATAAAAGCCATATAGTACATATCCATAGCTAGTATCATACTGAATGGGGAACAACTGAAAGTCTTTTCTCTAAGATCTGGAACATGACAAGGATGCCCACTTTCACCACTGTTATTCAAGTCCTAGCTAGAGCAATCAGACAAGAGATAGAAATAAAGGCATCCAAACTGGAAAGAAAGAAGTAAAATTATCCTTGTTCGCAGATGATATGATCTTATTTGGAAAAAACCTAAAGACTCCACCAAAAAACTATTAGAACTGATAAACAAATTTAGTAAACTGGCAGGATTCAAAATTAACACAACAAAAATCAGTGGGGTTTCTGTATGCCAACAGTGAACAATTTGAAAAATAAATCAAGAAAGTAATACTGCTTACACAATAGCTACAAATAAAACAAAATAGCTAGGAATTAACCAAAGAAGTGAAAGACATCTATAATGAAAACTGTAAAACACTGATGCAGGAAATTGAAGAGGACACTCAAAAATGGAAAGATATTCCAAGTTCATGGACTGGAAGAATCAATGTTGTTAAAATGTCCATACTACCTAAAGCAATCTACAGATTCAATGCAATCCCTATTGAAATACCAATGTCATTCTTCACAGAAATAGAAAAAAAAATCCCAAAATTTATATGAAACCACAAAAGACCCAGAATAACCAAAGCTATCCTGAGCAAAAGAACAAAACTGGAAGAATCACAATTATCTGATTTCAAATTATACTACAGAGCTATAATAATCAAAACAGCATTGTACTGGCATAAAAACAGACACATAGACCAAAAGATCATTACAGAGAACCTAGAAACAAATCTGTACATCTACAGTGAACTCATTTTTAATAAAGGTGCCAAGAACATACATTGGGGAAAGGACAGTTTCTTCAATAAATGGTGCTGGGAAAAATAGATATCCATATGCAGAAGAATGAAACTAAACCCATATCTCTCACCATATTAAAAAAATCAAATAAAAATGGATTAAAGGCTTAAATCTAGACCACAGACTATGAAATTACTACAAGAAAACATTGGGAAACTCTCCAGGACATTGGACTAGACAAAGATTTCTTGCATAATGGTTGCCACAAGCACACAAGCACAGGCAACCAAAGCGAAAATAGACAAATGGGATCACACCAAGTTAAAAAGCTTCTACACAACAAAGGAATGATCAACAAAGTGAAGAGACAACCCACAGAATGGGAGAATATTTGCTAACTATCCATCTGAGAAGGGATTAATAACCAGAATATGTAAGGAGGTCAAACAACTCTACAGGAAAAGAATATAATAATCTGATTTTAAAATGAGCAAAAGATCTGAATAAATATTTCTCAAAAGAAGACATACAAATGGCAAACAAATTTATGAAAAGGTGCTCAGCATCATGATCATCAGAGAAGTGTAAATCAAAACTACAATGAAATTATAATTTTTCTCCAGTTAAAATGGCTTTTATCCAAAAGACATGCGTAACAAATATTGGTGAGGATATGGAGAAAAGGGAACCCTTGTACACTGCTGGTGGCAATGTAAATTAATAAAACCACTATGGAGAACAGTTTGGAGGTTCCTCAAAAAACTAAAAATAGAGCTACCATATGATCCAGCAATCCCACTAAAGAAAGGGAATCAGTACATTGAAGAGGTATCTGCGCTCTCATGGTTACTGTGGCACTATTCACAATAGTCAAGAATTGGAAGCAATCTAAGTGTCCATCAACAGGCGAACTGATAAAGAAAATGTGGTATATATACATAATGGAGTACTTTTCAGTCACAAAAAAGAATCAGGTCCTGTCATTCAAAATAACAGGGATGGAACTGGAGATCATTACGTTAAGTGAAATAAACCAGGCACAGAAAGACAAACCTCGTATGGTCTCACTTGTGGGAGCTAAAAACTCAAACAATTGAACTCATGATAATAGAGAGTAGAACAATGTTTTCCAGGGGCTGGGACGGGAAGTGAGGGTACAAAAATATAGTTAGATATAATGGATAAGATCTCGTATTTAACAGCATAAGAAGGTGACTACAGTCAACAATAATTTATTATACATTTAAAAATAACTAAAAGAGGGCCAGGCTTGGTGGCTCATGCCTGTAATCCCAGCACTTTGGGAGGCTGAGGTGGGCACATCACGAGGTCAAGAGTTCGAGACCAGCCTGACCAACATGATGAAACCCCAACTCTACTAAAAATACAAAAATTAGCCAGGTGTGGTGGTGCACACCTGTAATCCCAGCTACTCGGAGGCTGAGGCAGGAGAATCACTTGAACCCAGGAGGTGGAGGTCATGTCACTGCACCCCAGCCTGGTCGACAGAGCGAGACTCCATCTCAAAAAAAAAAAAAAAAAGTATGTAGTACCTCCCCACTCTCTCTCCTGTTCCTGCTCCTGCCATGTAGGACACCTGCTCCCGCTTGGTGTTTGCTATGATTGGAAGCTTCCTGAGGCCTCCCCAGAAGCAGATGCTGCCATGCTTCCTGTACAGCCTGCAGAACCGTGAGTGAATTAAACTTCTTTATAAATTACCCAGTCTCAGGTATTTCTTTATAGCAATGTGAGAATGGACTAATACAAGACACTAACACCAAGATGACATGATTGTTATGATTATGTGACATGGATCTGAAAGCAGCCATCATAAAAATAATTCAAGGAGCAATTTTTTTTTAACTTAAGTTCAGGGGTACATGTGCAGGTCTGTTATATAGGCAAACTTGTGTCACAAGGGTTTGTTGTACAGATTATTTTGTCACTTAGGTATTAAGGCTAGCACCCATCAGTTATTGTTCCTAATCCTCTCCCTCCTCCTACTCTCCACCCTCTGGTAGGCCCTAACGTCTGTTGTTCTTCCCTATGTGTCCACGCATTCTCATCATTTAGCTCCCACTATAAGTGAGCACGTGCGGTATTTGGTTTCGTTTTCTGTTTCTGCATTAGTCTGCTAAGGATAATGGCCTCCAGCTCCACCTATGTTCCTGCAAAGGATATGATCTCATTCTTTTTTACGGCTAGTATTCTATGGCATATATGTACTGCATTTTCTTTATCCAGTCTGCGATTGATGGCCATTTAAGTTGATTCCATGTCTTTGCTATTGTGAATAATGCAATGAACAATTATGAATATGTTTGAAACAAAAAAACAAACAAGAAACTCTCAGCAAAAGAAACTCTCACCAAAGGAAAAAAGTTATAAAGAAGAATCAAATATAAATTTTAGAACTTAAAAATATAAATAACCAAAATAAAAAACTCAACAGATAAGCTAAACAGAAGAATGAAGAAGACAGAGGAAAGAATCAGTGAACTTGAAGACATAACAATAGAAATCACCCAATTTGAACAACAGAGGGAAAATAGACTGGGGGGAAAAGCAAAGGACAAAGCCTCAGGGGGACCTCTGGGACTGTAAAAAAAAAGACCTAACATTTGTGCCACTGGCGTTCTGAAAGAAGAAGAGAAAGATAGCAGAGGTAATAAAGAATTAATAGAAGAAATAATGGTTGAAAATTCCCCAAATCTGGCAAAAGACATAAATATACATAGTCAAGAAGCTGAGCGAACCCCAAACAGGATAAACTAAAAGAAATCTATTCCAGGATACATCACAATCAAGCTAAAACATATAGAAATCTAAAGGCAGGCTGGGCGTGGTGGCTTACACCTATAATCCCAGGACTTTGGGAGGCCAAGGCAGAAGGATCACTTCAGGCCAGGAGTTCGAGAGCAGCCTGGCCAATATGGCGAAACCCCGTTTCTACTAAAAATGTAAAAATTAGCTGGGCATGGTGGTGCATGCCTGTAATTCCAGCTACTTAGGAGGCTGAGGCATGAGAATCGCTTGAATCCAGGAGGCAGAGGTTGCAGTGAGCTGAGATCACACCAATGCACTCCAGCCTGAGTGACAGAACTAGACTCCATATCAAAAAAAAAAAAAAAAAGAAAAAAGAAAGAAAGAAAAAAAGAAAAGAAATCTAAAGGCAAAGAACAACCTTAAAAGAAGCCAGAGAAAAACGGTGTGTTACCTATAGGGAAAAACAATTTGAATGACAATGAACTTCACATCAGAAACCATCGAGGACACAAGGAAGTGGTACATTTTCAAATGTGGAAAGAAAAGAACTGTCCACTCAGAATTCTATATCTAGTATAATTATCTTTTACAAATGAAGAGGAAATCAAGATCTTCTGAGATGAAGGAAAACCAAGAGAATGTATCACCAAGAGACTTACTCTAAAAGAATGTTAAGAGGAAACTCTATACACTTAATCACAGAAGGAATCTTGAAACATCAGAAAGGAAAAAAATAACATGGAAAGGGCAAAAATGTGGGTAGAGACAACAGACTTATACTTTCCTTTTCCTCTAACTCTTTTCAACTGTGTTAGATGGCTGAAGCAAAAATTATAACATTGTTTGATGTGGTTCTCAATATATGTAGACAAAATATTTAAGACAAAGTATATTACAAATGGGGGAGGGTAAAGGGATTTAAAGAAAGGTAAAGTATATACATTTTATTCTAATTGGTAAAATGTTGACATCAGTACATTATGATTAGTTATGCATGTATAATGTAATACCTAGAGCAACCACTAAAAAAAAATCTATACAAAGAGACTATAGATTTTTTAAAAACACAATATAAATAAATCAAAATGGAATTCTAAAAAGTGTTCAAGTAACCCACAGGAAAAAGAAAACAGAAAACTATAAAATAGGAGACAAACAGAAAACAAACAAAAAATGGCATATTTAAGCCTAATATTCAATAATTACATTAAAAATAAATGGAAAAAACTCACCAAAAAAAGACAGAGATTGGCAAAAATGATTTTTTTAAAAAAGTGACCCAACTATATTCTGTCTACAAAAAACTACACAGTCATTCAGATAGATCTGAGTAAAAAAAGCCAATCTCAAAAGGTCACATATTATAAGATTCCATTCACATAACATTCTTGAAATGACAAAATTATAGATATAAAGACAGATTAGAGGTTGCCAAGGGTTAGAAGAGAGGAGTGGTTATGACTATAAAGCTATGGGATGAGGGATATCTTTATGGTGACAGAAGAGTTTCGTATCTTGGTGGTGGTAGTTACACAAATCAACACACATGATAAAATGATCTATAACTATATACATACATTATGCCAATGTAAATTTCCTGGTTTTGGTATTGTGCTATAGTCATGCAAGATGTACCCACTGAGGGAAAAAGAATGAAGGGTACACAGGACCTCTCTGTACTATCCTTACAACTTTCTGTAAATCTGTAATTATTTCAAAATTTTAAAGTTGGGGGAAAAAAATCAAACTGCCAGGCTCCAACACTTCCTGTGTGAAATTAGGCTTATTTAACCAATATGGGCATCAGTTTTGTCATCTGCAAAATGAGGATAACAGTATCTACCAAATTATGGCAAGAAACAAATAACACACCAAAAAGGAAATGACATACGTACAGTGTGGATGAATCTCAAAAGCATTATGCTAAGTGAAAGACAGCAGACACAAAAAAGACATATCATATACTTTTGTTCAAATAACACTTTGGAAAAGGCAAAAACTGTAGGGACAGAAATCAGATCATGGTTGCTTGGAGCTGGGTGTGGGGAGAGGGAACTGAACTACACATCTCTGAGTAACGCCTTTTGTTATAGTTTTGATTTTTGAAATCATGCAAATATTCTATTCAAAAATAAAATTAAGCCTAGAAGGATGGGGGAAAAAACTTAAATTGGGGGGAAGGGGCACAAGAAAACCCTTAAATTGAATGCAAACAAACCAAACCAACCAAACTAACTATATTTCAAATGACTATTATAATTAAACTGAAGCAGGGGAGGGAGGAGTGGAAGACCTAATCCAGATACTTTCACCATATGCTCTCAGTTGGTCTACAGAGTCAGTCTGTGGAGAAAAAGCTGCAAACAGATCTTGAACTGTTTTTAGTAGGTAAATCCAAATTGAGAAACATTAAAAAAAAAAAACTGGCTTATATTCTTAAAAAATGTTAATACAATCAAAGAAAAGCAAAAAACTATTCCATGTTAAAGGAGATTAAAGAGACATGTCAACCAAACATAAAACATAATCTTGGAGCAGATCCTTTCTTAGAAGGAAAAAAACGCCTTAATAGACATCATTGGGACAGTTAACAAAAGTGGAATATAATAACTGCAGATTAAAATATTAGAAAATAACTATAGATTTTTAAAAAGTATTGTAACAATGTTAAACTTCCTGAATTTGGTAACTGTACTGGAGTTATTTAAGATAATATTCCTTATTCTTAGGAAATACATACTGATATATTAAGAGTCATACACATGCAATCTTCTTTCAAAGAGGTCAGAAAAAATTAATGAAATAAATATTATATATAGTAGCAAACAGACATATTTATATACAGATAGAATACCTCAAAGGAGCTGGGGTTCACAATTGATGAGAATAAGTTACAGTCTGGAGCAGCAATAGGAGAGTAATATCTACTCTACTCCCTGACCTTACAATATGTGGACATGATAGAAAAACAAAGCCTCTAACTGAGAAGGCTGTGAAACTGCTGTACTTTGTGGGATATTCAGATGTCAACTAATGCAAAAATAGACAAAACACCCAGAAGAAGTGAAGGTTATCTGGCAGTCTATTGATATCACAGAGTAAGGGTTTGGAGGGGAGGAAAAGAGTAGGGGATTGGGCTACAACAGATTTCCAGAACAGCCAGGAGATTAGAGTCTGGGTGGTAAAAAATGACTTGAGGGTGGAAGAGGTAAAAAGGAATTCAAAGTAGGTGGGAATCAATACTGGTCATCTCTGAGTGGGCATTAGTTCTAGCTCCAAAGTCTCTAAAGCTCTGCTCTGTGGTATGACAATTTCTAGAGGACCTTCTTTGGGAAGGCTTTCCAATTCTCCACTGCCAGAGAGTTAGACACCCTTATCCTTAATGCCCATATATATCATTTAACCCATATTCAATAAATATTAGTTGAATAAATTAATGACTCACCATAACCTGAGTAGACTATGAGAAAATTAAATTGAAAATCAACTTCACAAAAGGAATGACATAGCAGAATTTCATTTTTGAAAAAAGTTTCTGAAGTTAAAATAAGGAGTTGGCTTAAAATCAAAAGAATACAAAATGGAGAATTATTTCTAGTTGATTTTGGTTAAAAAAATGCTTACTGTACAACAAGCTGCTGGCATACAGTTCCATTCTCCGTTATCAGTTCATTCAGTTTTAATTCAAGGTGAACTTTACCCTATAATGACAAAAAGATTACAAACTGAGTAGTCTATTTTACAGACAAAATATTAAAGGTATGTGCCTTTTCAAATCACCACAGTATTTATCCACTGACCACTAGCACATGGCTTTGCCTACACTAAGAACTTGTTAAATGAATAATAACCAAAACCAGAGATCAAAGTTCTGAAAGATATGAAACAAATACTTATGTCAAACATGGTATTCAAATTTAAGAATTTTATGTCCAATTCAATAAATATTTATATATCTAATTATCATAGACTAAAAGGAAAGACAATACCTAAATTTAAGGAAATTTTGAGATAAAACCAAATTATAAAATGTAGGATGCTTTTTCCAGAAGATAAACCAGCATTAAGGACAGAAGCAGTATCATTAAAAGACAGAGAAATCATACAATTCTAAAACAACTAAAAACTAAGTTACAGCCAATAAAACTCAATTTGTCACTACTTACTTTGATCAAACAATAAAGATTTATGGAATGTCTACTATGTTTCAGAAGGCACTGTGGGAGTGGGTAGGAATCCATAGATGTTAAAGATGTAAGTCACTGCTTACAAGCAGCGTACAATCTAGTTGGGAAGACAATAAACAAAAGATAACATATGGCCAAGAGTCTTGATGGAAAGATGGGACGCTGAAAATAAAGGAGTACTTTCTTAAAGAGATATTAATAGACGAATTTTTAAAAATTAAGTAGTGTAAGTTCAAAAGAATTCAAACAATCAACTTCTCAAGAAATAAAGGCTTAGGAACAATATAATCTAGAGCTTGATATTTCTAACCTGCCGCTGGTGATGAGCAATTCTGCGCTAATCATGAGCAATTCTAAACTGGTTAAGAAACAGTACTGGATTACCTCCATCCAGCTGACAAGACAAATTCCCACATTGCCATGTGGAGATTTCAGGGGAGTGATATCTAGGGACTGATGACGTGAGTGATTTCATTAGAGGTAGGAAAGTTCATTATCTAGTCACTGTTCCTCTTTAGAACAACCCTTTTCAAAAATTCTTTCACAGAAACCTAACCTGAAACACCCTCACTATTTTAAGGGGACTTATACAAGAATGAATCTGAGGTCCACCAGGTACAAAGCTCAGGGTTAGATGAATAGTAAGAGATGAGCAATAAATACTGATGGATCTTAAAACAAAAGTCTGCCTGAGAAAGCTAAGGTCTAAAGGAGCAAACACATCTGTGGTAGAAAAATTAACAGCAGTTACGTGGAGCTGGCACTAAATTAAGCAAATCTTCCACTAAAAATCTAGGCACAAATATTCATAAAATCATATATAATTTGTAAACTAGGTCTTTCATTATTCCTGCATTTAGTATTCACAATCTCTACTATTCAAGGGTGATCTTGAAGGTCCATGATCTGTAATTTGTAATATTACTCAACTAGAATTTTGAAATCATATTTTCTGTTGTGACAGCATGTATGTATTACTTGGCTAGCAAGGGAGCCAAGCCAACGGCACAAAAATTTGCAGTTTTACAATTTTAACATATATACATTTTATTACAGAAATCGTATGCTAACACAACTGTCTCTCAGGAAATGTCTAGGATCTATTCCAGTTCTAAGAAATAAAAACTATGACAATAGAGTAGAAAAAGATAATCATTTTGTTTACAACTAAAATCATAGTATTATAGCAAGTCAAAAGGATATTTAATGAGATTCTGCCAGAAATCATTATTATTGAGTCAGAGCCTACCTAATATGTTCATTACTCCCACTGACTGGTAAATAAAACATTCCTTAGGTATTAATCAACAATAACATAATTATATATTAACCAGGTCAAGAAAAGTGTGAGGACAGAACAGGCAGACACAAAACACATACTGTTAGGGTGGAACACTAAATTAAAAGGCATTATGAGTTAAATTAAGGAAATTATAATTTCTAAACTGTAAAACACTAACTCATTATATACTTTAACAAGGAAATACATACTATACTTAGCAAAAGAAATAAATCACAAAATAGGGTACATACTATAATGTTAACTTATAAAAATAAAAAACATATATGTATAAAATTACAAGATCATCTACCAAAATGTTGATAGAAGATACCTTTGGTTGGTGAAATTTCAGAAGATTTTCTTTGCTTTTTTGCTCTAGATTTTAAAAGTTCATACTACCAATTTAATTTTCAGATTTTAAAAGTATACTACCAATTTAATTTTCAAAGTTTTTACTACTACTGTGTTGTTCTTAGTAAAGAAAAATAAACAAAGTTTTAAATTATTTAAAACTGCTTTTCAGTTTTAGAAACTCAAATCAGTGAACATTTTAGAATACTTTTTAGTTTCTTTTCACACAAAAGTTCAGTTTTACTTATATCTGTAATCATTTAATAGATTTGAATTGCAGCAAAACAAGTTTGTCTGTGTGTGTGTGTGTGTGTGTGTGTGTGTGTGTGTGTGTGTTTTGTTTTTTGATGGGGCAGTTATGAGCCCAGCAAACTGACATTCTGTAGCCTCCCTTGAGATCAGGGATAGCCATATGATGTAGTTCTGGCCAACAAGATAGAAACAGCAGTTGCTGGCAGGGAATCATACTTCTTCTCTAGAGGAAATATACCATTCAGGCCCTCAAATTATCTCCAATATATTTTATATTTTATTCTCCAGCATTCCATTAAAAATTACAGAATATGCCAGAAGATCAAAAACCAAGAGAAAAAATGAGGAAAGCAGTGGACTTACAAGAGAGGCAGATATTGGAATTGACAGAATTTAAAATTGCTTTTTTTTTCTTTGAGACAGAGTCTAGCTCTGTCACGCAGGCCAGAGTGCAGTGGCGTGATCTCAGCTCACTGCAACCTCTGCCTCCCGGGTTCAAGCGATTCTCCTGCCTCAGCCTCCCGAGTAGCTGGGATTACAGGCATGTGCCACCACGCCCGGCTAATTTTTGTATTTTTAGTAGAGACAGGGTTTCACCATGTTGGCCAGGCTGGTCTTGAACTTCTGACCTCAAGTAATTTTCCCGCTTTGGCCTCCCAAAGTGCTGGGATTACAGGTGTGAGCCACTGCATCCAGCCTAAAATAGCTATTTTTTAAAAGACATAAAACAAAATGAAAAATCCAGTAGATACCTGGAAACTGTAAAATGAATGAAATAAAAAAGTTAGAACTAAGCAATAAACCAAAATGAAAATGTATTTAGTAGCAGAGTAGCCACAGCTGAAAAGAGGACTGGTGAAATGGCAGACAGGTCAGTAGAAAATATCCACAATGAAGCACAGAGAGGGAAAAAGCATAGGAGACATATGAGACATGGTGAAATGGCCTATTATTCATGTAACTGGAGTCACAGCAGAGAAGAGAAAAAAAGAATAGGGCAGAAAAATAAAGGAGATAAGATAATTGCCTGGAATTTTCCAAAACTGATAGAAGACAAGCCACAGATTCAAGAACTCCTAGGGACAAATAAGAAAAATAAAGAACCTACAAAGAAGTAACATTAAGAATCCAACAAGGAGGCTGGGCGCAGTGGCTCATGCCTGTAATCCCAGCACTTTGGGAGGCCAAGGCAGGCAGATCACCTGAGGTCAGCAGTTTGAGACCAGCCTGACCAACACAGAGAAACCCCGTCTTTACTAAAAATACAAAATTAGCCGGGTGTGGCAGCGCATGCCTGTAATCCCAGCTATTCGGGAGGCTGAGGCAGGAGAATCACTTGAACCCAGGAGGCAGAGGTTGTGGCGAACTGAGATCACACCATTGCACTCCAGCAGAACTCCATCTCAAAAAAAAAAAAGAATCTAACAAGGTACTATGTTTGATAATAAACATGTAATGTGATTTGGTCTACAACTGCATTCTTATTATTCAATCTCCTAAAGGAAGCTCAATGACAGTATACTTTTCATGTATGTCAGAAAATGTTGGAAGATCAGATACCTTGCACTGTATTATACGTCTTTAATAAAAAATAAACCAAATTCTTGGAAGGTATTGCTCTATATGACTTCCATAGCACTGATTATGTTAGGCTGATACACGCAGTTATAATATCACATTATCTTATATTAAGGGGCATTCTGAGGAACTTACATTACTCTGGTACTGATATGGTTTGGCTGTGTCCCCACCAAATGTCAACTTGAATTGTATCTCCCAGAATTCCCATGTGTTGTGGGAGGAACCCGGGGGGAGGTCATTGAATCATGGGGGCCAGTCTTTCCTGTGCTATTCTCGTGATAGTGAATAAGTCTCATAAGATCTGATGGGTTTATCAGGGGTTTCCACTTTTGCTTCTCTCTCATTTTCTTTTGCCACTGCCATGTAAGAAGTGCCTTTCACCTCCTGCCATGATTCTGACGCCTTCCCAGTCATGTGGAACTGTAAGTCCAATTAAACCTCTTTTTCTTCCCAGTCTTGGATACGTCTTTATCAGCAGCGTGAAAATGGGCTAATACAGGTACTATTTGAAGATTTAGTATTTTATACGCTAACTTTATTTCAATTAATTTTACAAAAATTTCACACAAAAATATCTGTGATTATTTCAATTGTGTATTACATATATTCTTGGTACCATATAGAAGATACTGTGTAAATTTCTGCATACAGTTTGGGAAAATAAGATGAACAGAGGTTGATATGGCTTGAATGTTTGTCCCTCCAAATCTCATGATGAAATGTGATCCCCAGTGTTGGAGGTGGGGCCTAGTGGGAGGTGTGTCAGATCATGGGGGCAGATCCCTCATGAATGGCTGAGTGCCACCCCCTTGGTGATAAGTGCGTCTTGCTTAGTTAGTTCATGTGAGATCTAGTTGTTTAAGAGTCTGGGACTTCTGCCTTCTGTCTCTTGCTCCCTCTCTCATCATGTAATATGCCTGCTCCCCGTTTACCTTCCACCATGATTGTAAGCTTCCTGAAGCACTCACCAGAAGCAGATGCCAGCACCATACTTCCTGTACAGCCTGCAGAAGAACTGTAAGCCAAAATAAACCTCTTTCCTTTATAAATTACTCAGCCTTAGATGTTCCTTTATAGCAACACAAAAATGGACTAATATAGAGGTATTTGAGCAAAACATAATACATGCACTTAAAATCCTCTCAAGTCTAAACTTTATTTTGTTTTTATCACAAAACACTAAATTTTAACAACCATTTCCATATAAAGTAACTCAGTATGTTTCAACTGGTAAAAAATGTTTTTACAGGCATACCTTGGAAATACTGTCTAAGGGTCCAGACCACTTCAATAAAGCAAATATCTAAACAGAAAGTCACAAAAATTTTTTGGTTTTCTAGTGTATATAAGTTACATTTATACTATATTGCAGTCTATTAAGTGTGCAATATGTCTTAAATAACAATATACATATTTTAATTTAAAAATATGTTATTGCTAAAAAACGCTGTCATAGAGAAATGAGGTGAGCATATGATGTCGGAAAAATGAGGCAGATAGATTTGCTTGACACAGGGTTGTCACAAACCTGCAATTTGTAAAAAATGCAGTATCTGTGAAGCACAACACAGTGAAGTACAATGAAAGAAGGTATGCCTGTACATGAGGTGAAAAATATCCCAACTTCGGAGTTTCTGATGGATGTTTTAATACGTAGAAATTACCTCTATAAATAATTTTGGACACAATCGCCCATCAGATGAAAAAGCAAAATACAAATTTTATTTAGTATCTCTTATATTAATGGCAGTTCTTTATGAAGGTGTTGTTTTCTCCTTAAAGGAGTATTTAATATGATCTAGAATGGCTCATTATTAATTCACATACAAAAATTTAAAATGAAGTTAAAAAAAATCAACCTGCAAAAATGAATTATGTTTTTACATTTGTTATGTCTTGAATAGGGCATGTTTTAAAAATCCTCATGTATTTATTATTAGCTATAATCATTGCATTTCTTTTTAAATGTCTTTTTAAACAGGTAAGGCAGAGGTCTTTAAAAAAAAAAAACACCTATAAAACAATCAATAACTTATGGCATGATCCAGAAATTCAAGATATGCTTGTTGGTAAAGACCTATTAACTAAGTAATTGCATCATATAGGACATTGTTGATAGCACATCTGGATTTACTGCTTGGACAAGTTGTGTGAAACAAACTCCTTAATTAATGAGAGCAGCAAATTCTCCATATGGAGATTTGGTTTAATCACTCTTTTTTCCCCCCCTACAAAGATGGGGTCTTGCTATGTTGCCCAAGCTGGTCTCAAACTTCTGGGCTCAAGCAATCTGTCTGCCTCAACCTTTCAAAGTGCTGGGACTACAGTGGGCCACCATACCCGGCCTGGTTTAATCAACCATATGTAAAGTATGCTTTTTATCACAGTGCCTAAGAAATAAAGAAAGGATAAATACCTAATGCTCCTGGTGAGTTACAGGACCTAATAAGTAATAGCACGGCTGTAGTTCACTGAAGCCAAAAGAGGATTTATAGAAGGCACCAGCACAACCCATATTAACTTCACATTTGTGGCAAAGAATATTGAGAAAGAATACCAAATGAAATAGATGATAACTAGGACCATAAACAGGATCAGAAACTAAGGAAGAGAATGCTTCAAAATGGAGGGAGTGGTCACCAGTATCAAAAGCTGCTCAAAGATCAAGTAAGATGAGGACTGAAAAATGTCCACTAGACTTATTGACACAATGTCATTGGTAAAAAGAACCATTTCTGCTCTCTCTCTGACCCACTGCAGAGTCTGAAGGCAGATTAGAATAGGTTGAGGAAAAAAATGGTTCAGCCCAGAAGGAAAAATTACAAAAGGTAGAACCAAGCCAAAATCTAAATACAAAAAAAAAAGTAGAAAAATACACTCATGAAATGTTACTAACAATATTTTGAACTACTGAAGATGAAACTGAAAAAAACTATTAACATTATTGACAAGTATAACAGTATCAGCAATAATAAAAAATTATCTCTGGGAGACAATTCAAGGTAAGAGGTTATAGTTCTAAACAATTTTTCAACTGTTTTGGCATAAAGCCCATCTTAATACTATTGGGATCTTTCCACTGGAAAGCTAAATTACATTTCTGCATGTTATTTCCCTAGAACTTCACAACCAAGGGAATCCTTTGCGCTGACATCATCATTTCATAGATGAAGATCCTCAGGTAACAGGCTTGCGATTATTTGGGGCACAAATGCTAATTAGTGGTAGAACTAGGAAACAAGCATCTCTCCCTCTGAGGTAGCAATGCCAATCATTTCCTCTACTCAAACCCCTTCCTTAGGGAACATGCCTACTCAAAGCCCTAAAGTGGACTGCCTTACAGTGAATTTTCCTCCAACCATATCAAATTAGATTGAAGTAGACATCTGACCCAAGTTTAGCCAAACTTTCTCTCTAGATTGTGGCAGAAAACTGAGTCAGATGTTGGAGGTGAGGAAGCTGTATGGTCACATGGACTCAAAAATTGGTGTGGCGTCTTTTAGGTCTCAAAAAGAGACTGGAGTAGATTTACAGAGAAGCAGAGGAAGAGACATGTCTCATCATACATACAAAAAGAATACAATGGAATCTCAAAATGGTGTTTTTTTCTTTCCTTTATATTTTGCAAAGCGAATAGTTATTAAAATGAGAGGGAAAGACTGAGAGAAAACATTATTCACTTCATGAAAGGGAAAGAAAAAAACAATATTTAAACAGTGAGAACTTATGCTCAATAAGCACAGTGAACATAGGAATAGAAGAAATGATTAGTGGGTCTCAGTTTCCATGTGCCACTTGCAGTATCTATTGCTGTACTGAGTCAGGGCAGGGGGGAGGTCTACAGTTTAAAGATACAGTATATAGTTTTCATTTACCATGGCCCAGAATGCAAGCCAATTATTTTATGCGGTAGTCAGCCAAAAACAAACAAACCACCCAAATACCTTAGGGTATTTTATAAGAAACTAAACTCTTTTCAAAATTAATTGTAACTTACGCAAAAATTTTTAACTTTTCATTTTGTATACTCATTTTACAGATGAACTTAGGCAAATTTTAATGTCTGTTGTTCTAAGAATCTAGCCTCCACTTAAGATGCATCTCCTCTGCAAATGCCTGACAACTTTCTAGCTCACACTGGCAATGTAAAGTTCCTATGATGACATTCCAAGAAACTCTTTAGGAGCTTTCCAATGGCCTCTCCCATTTTCTTTGAGCAAATCTGAGCAGGCTTCTGTTCCTTACACTCAGATGTTACTTAAGTGATACTCCTAATCTATTTTTTTTTAATGACTAATAGTACAGAATGGTGAAAGGTAGTAAAGGCACTGTGGTTAGGAGTTTTAGAATCAGACAGATCTCTTTTGGAATCAAGCCTCCACTACTTAGTAGTTCTGTGACTCTGGAGAAGACATTTAACCTCTGAATTTCATTTGCCTTATTTGTAAAATGCAGGTGATGCTATTTACCTCATAATGCTACTCTGAAAGTTAAATGACATTAAGTACTTAGTACTGTGCTTAGGATACACTGGTATAATTACTAATAGTAATTATCAGACTGAGTTCCTGTTGAACGGAATCTGTTTCATAGCTTTCACCTATTTCCCTATTAATTGCTCTTATGTTTCATGGTATTTTTGTAAAATTTTATAAAGTTCATGGAAGTGAACAAATTTATTAACAAAGTAGGATTTGTATGAACCATGGGATGATTTTCTATCTTTTCTAGACTCATAATTTAGTATTCCCTTATCAGTAGTGGGACAACAACATTTTCAATGGTACCATATTAACCCAAAAGTGTTGTATGTCTCTTCCACCCCACAAAGTACTTTTCCTTCTAAAATCTGTTTTAAATAGTGAGCAAATCTTATTAAGTAAGTATCATTTAAGACAAAAGAGTTGTAAAGTTTAATAACTCACAGTCATGAAAATAACTTGTACAAAATTTTTAAATGACTATATTATATCTGGGTAACTGCTGCTTCCACAATTTTCACGTTTCATAGATGAGATATATATCTCTCAAATGTGTATATATACATGCATATATGCATATATATGTATATCTATAAATATGCATACCCATGTGTATGTAATGTGTGTATATATATACATATATATGCATATATATACACACATATGCATATATATACACATATGCATATATATATACACACATATATATACACACACACACCATCAAATAAAGTCTTGTGTCTCTGTATTAATCTTTAGTACCATCTCCAAGAATTCTATATTCTATATAGATTTTTACCTTTTGAGAGCTGGAACTCTTAAATTGTTTAGCAAATTTACATAAAATTCACAAAATTTATGAGTTTTATAAAATGTAATGGTTCATAAAATTTCAGTTTAAATTTTCAAAGCCTTTTCCTATCATGCCTTTTCTTAAAACTATTAAAAGAAAAACTGGTACTTTAAAACTTTCATATCTGCCTTTTGGTAAAGGAATATTAGGGAAATAGCCACCAGACTGACTGGTGGTAAACAGACAATATTTTACATCTGTATAGCATTAACAGCTTTTAAACTATTCTTACAGATATTTCACTTAATTCTCACAACCATATGAATCGAACACAGCAACTTTTATTCCCACTTTATAGAAATGAAATTCAATGTCATTTAAGTAACTACATATAAAAACTAGGACCTAGGTTTTCTGCCTTTTAATTTAAACCCTTTCCACTTCTTCACATTGCTTCTCACATGGATCATTTACAATACTGTACAACTGGGATCTGAATAATAGCTATGGTCATAAGGAAAGACAAGAATATTAAAACATGGCAAAGTAGGTTAAACAGGAAAAGTATGTTAAATTTTGCAGTTAAGAAGGGGGGTTAGTGCATAAGTACTTAATTTTTTGAGAATTTAATAATTAATCAAAGAGAATGCTTGAGAGATTATGAGGAAATGGAGACACAGGCACTTATTTGCAAATTATCTGTGGTGTGGGTGTAGCACTTTTTTCTTGTCTTAAACTTCTGAGTCACAGTGGCAAATTAAAACTTCTTTTAGAGAGGAAGAATCCTGCTTGCAATTATGCCCTCGGGAAATGGTTTCACAATCCTTACCATATTTTATAAATAAATAAGGCTACAGAAAAAAGATTCCCTTTGTTAGAAATAATAATTTCTAAGACAGAGCAACTCAGATTTTCTAAAAACAAATAGAAACTTCAGCTACATGGCTAAACACACATCTTTACTCAGAATCTGAAAAAGGTCTCTTATTTTGGAAAAAAGAAAAAGATTAAAGAGTAATGATACTCTTTCAAATAAAAAGCGAGGTGAACAACAGGAAAGGGTGGGTGTGGGAGTGAAGGCTGTGCACAGTGGGCTCAGGCAGGGTTTAAATGAATAACATTTCCCCAAGTCCAGTTTACTAGAGAGTAAACAGAGAATCAAGACAGACAAAATCAGACTTCCAGGGATTCTCCCCAAAGTCAGAGTTAATAAAACACATATTTTCCCTTAAAACTTTTCCCCTCAAAGACAAAATAATAATTTGCTATTGTGACTCAAACAGAAGGTAAGAAAGAAATGCCCTAATCTCCACAAATCTACACATATGCATATACATGAGCATTATTCTTGAAACAACATGACAAAGCCATTACCTTCCTGTCCTATATTACCCAAAAGTCTATAATATTTGATGCCAGAATTTAAAATAAGGTATAATATGCTCTATTTACATGAACCAGTTTAATTAGTTCATTTTTTACTCATTTCCTGTGACAATCTCTTGTATTACATAAGCCTTAATATTTACCTGAACCTCTGAATTGGAGTCAACAGGCTGTAATGAAAACCAAGTTTCTTTGCCACTGTGATTACACAAGTCTTCTTTTTTGATGGCTACTTTTCCTACAGAAAATAAGTAAAACAATATAAGAAAACATGCTTCGTATAATCCTAAGACTCATTAGCACTGTTTTATATAATACTTTATAGAAAATATTTTAAAATGATTTGTACCTATTGACATAAAAATCCATTTTTATAAAGCATTTTTCTACATTCTAAAGAATGAAAAAGTGTCTCATTTCTCCTTGCCCCTTGGCAGACATTTGTCTGGGTCATTTTGAATCAGGGGATTAGATAAAACCTCAGTTGTATTACAGGCAACTGCATTTTTTTAGTACTTATTCAGATTCACGTTTTTACCCAGAGTACACTCATTATAAAAAGCAAGGTACAATGGTAGTGCAAACTAATCTTCCCAATTTTTTGACCCTAAGAACAAATGACAAGTTTTGAGCAGATGTATCTGCATTTAGTAAGAGTTTATAAATTCCAATTAAGAGAAAAGGAAAAACAATATCATATATCATTAACAACAGTGAAAACTGACTTGAAAATTATGGGAGATTATAACAATTTTATTATTAAGAATTTACTTTTATCAAAACATTGCAAACACTGATTATGTTGCTCCAACACATACAAAAATTAAGGCAGTTCTCTAAAGAGTTTAAACCCTCTCAGAGGAAGATACAGTACAATGAACAAAGTAGTATGAGAGGAAGAAACAGAAATGTTCTTATAATAAAATATTTGCCATCTTGGTACAAAGCATTTCCTTCCTCAATTCAAGTTTTAAGAAGTAGACACAGTTTTGCATAAGACTAATGATTTATTCCAGGATTCTACACAAAAGTTTCAACAAAGGATATATAAAGTTAAAAGCAGTTCACTTTCTTTTGTCAAGTAAGAATTTTCATTTTATACACCCTAATTCTACTTTATTTCCTTGTACTTATGATATACCTTGGTCTTTTAGTTCAACATTTGAAAACTTTAAGAAAATTGTAAAGAAATTTTTCTGTCAAGATACGTCAACTTTTGTATATCAAGTGAAAAGGAAGGAACAGGAAAACAAACACAAACTATGCTTAAAATTTCATTCTGGAATTAGTGGTGACAGTTACACAACTCTGTGAATATATTAAGGCGCCCACCACACCATACACTTTTTTTAATTTAAAAAATATTTTAATTCACCCAAGCCATTAGTGCTGGAAAAAAGAAAAAAAGATGTATTTTGAAATAATTTCAAACAGAGAAAAGTTACAAGAACCGTACACTAAAAATTTCCATATTTTCTACTCACATTCCCCTACTGTTAACTTTTATAATGTTTCTCTCCCTCTAACGTATATAATGATTCTTTTTCTGAACCACTGAAAAGCAAATATAATGTATACCTTAAAAGGGTGAATTTAATGGTATGTGAATTACATCTCAATAAAACTGTTATGTTTAGAATGTAACCACATTACAGTTTTTGATAAGCTTCTCATTCATGTCTTGGAATTCAAACTGTAAAGACAATCGATACATCTAATTTTAAAGAAAATAGTAAAGTACACAGCTGTATTTTATTAAAGAGTGGTAACTGTATTAAAAAAATACAATTGAAGGAGGCCTATTGAAAGTTCATCTTTATATGTCTATGAATACATGAAGTTAAAACATATAAAATTTTAAAATAAATTGGTCCTGATAACAAATACATATCTTCCCAACTTTCTTTTGAATACTTTGGATAAAATGTAATTGAAGATCAAAATCTTTATGTGAATATACAGCATTTATAGTTCATTCAAATCACATGGAAAATGACACTAGGGAAATAATGTATTTTAGTTCTTTTTTGGTTAAATTTAAGATAAAAATGATGGGAAAACAGAAATTCTTATAGTATTAAATACACAGATTAAAAGCCAAATATAAAATTCAGGTACTAACTGGAATACTCAAATGTTCCTTAAACTGCAGGAAGAATTTAGGTTAAGAGACAAATCATCCAAATCTCTGGATATGTTTTATCTATGAATTGTATCAAATTCCTGGCAAATCCATATATTACCAGGAATGGCTTAAGATATAAAATTATGACAAAGTATTCAATATTGCACACCACAAATGATTACCATAATTCTATCAAGTAGTCCTAATTACCACAGATTCCACACCAGACATAAATAAAATGTTAAGGCAATGCATAACAGTTTGATACTCAAAAAATATATATGTACATACAGAAATACATCTATACATCCTATAGCTGAAGCTCTTACCTTTTGAGAACCATTACCCTCCCTTTAAGAATCTTTGTAACTGTGTATCTTTTATGTCCTCTCCCCAGAAAAAGGCCAGATAATATCTGGCACAGAATTTTAAGAGAGTTTACTTACCATCCAGAAACGAATCAGTAGACTTCTGGTGAAATTTCTACTTTACAATTTCCATAATTTTTAGTTTTGTACACAATTTATGAATATGTATATAGATGTACATATGTACATACATATAATACATACAAACACCACTAAAACAAGTCCCAAATTCTAAAAGACGGTTGCCTACAAAGTTTATTTAGGAGTTTATTGGTTTGACAAATTCATTCCCTCATTCAACAATCACAACGGCACTGTGTTGTAAATGCTGATTTGATTTCCAGGCTTCCCTAACCAAACTCTATTTAACTAACAATGCTGCTAAAAACTAGAGTAGAAATTTACCTGTCCTATTTATGACTCACTACTCTCAGATCACTGGAAATACATCTCATCTGTCACAGGTGCCTTCCCAAAAGAGAATCCTCTCTTAGTCACACAGGTAATATATTCTAAAGCAAGCAGCCTCTTCCTCCTATTCTGCATCATGAGTATCATGACATTCACTGTCACTGAAGAGTTGAATGTTTCTTGTCCTATGAGAGGGGAAACCCTTCTCTGACTAGCTGCATAAACAAGTCATTTGTGAGTTGAGAATAATCTGTAATTTTACTGCCAGCTCTTATTCTTAAGCTCCTTTTTAAGATGTCAGTTTCTGATATGTAAAGATCTAGTTGCATGAGGCCAGTTGGCCTGAAGAAGCAGAGAAGAAAGAGTACATGATCCCACAAAGTTAGAGAAAATGATATATAAGAATGGCACAGGAAAATTAAGAAAAATATTTGAAGTCAATAGGTAGCAGGATACCTACAACATGTCCAGCACTTTATTAGGCAATATAACATATAAAAAGAAATATACATCATCAGCCCAAGGGAATAAAACAGGGAAGAGGGAGAGGGGAAGACAGACAAAGAATGAAGGAGGAAAAAAGGTGGAAGGATAAATGAGAAGGAAGTATGGGAGAGGGAGAAGAGAGGATGGGGAAGGAAGGAACAAGTTTCTGAAACACAAATAGAATTTAAAAAAAAGCCTCACGATTCTGATTTGTTGTTTAATCACTAAACTGGCAGGCATTAACAGTAAAAGGTAGGCAGCCCGACACAGTGGAAAGAGCACTGAACTGAAAGAAAAGCCAGCATTTACTGAGTCTCTACCAGGTAGGAGACATTCTTATATATTTTCTTGTTTAATTTTCCTAACAATCTTGGAGGTAGAGGGTATAATCACCATCTTACAGATGAGGAAAGCTAAACAATATTTTTAAACTTGCCGCTAACAGGTGCTGCAGCCAGATTTTGAAACCAAGGCATGCCTGTTTGTGCTCCTTCCAACACAAACACTAATTCCATAACCTAGTGTCAATTCTGTTACTTATTAGCTGTGTAATCTTGGGTGAATTACTCAAACTCTACATCTGATGTGCCTCCTCTGCATTAGAATGACTTTTAACTTAATGATCTTAAAAACCCTTTTTGTGCCTCTAATAGTCCCAAAGATTGTTTTAGTTTAGTGTTTACTATTTTCTTTTATTTATGTATTTTTTTTTTATTTTTTTTTTGAGACAGAGTCTTGCTCTGCTGCCCAGGATGGAGTGTAGTGGCATGATTACAGCTCACTGCAGCCTCGATCTCCTGGGCTCAGGTGATCCTCCCATTTCAGCCTCCCAAGTAGCCAGAAGTAATTTTTACAGTTGGTCCCAGTTGGCTACTTTTTATAGTTTTTGTAGAGATGGGTTTTCACCATGTTGCCGAGGCTGGTCTTGAACTTTTGAGCTTAAGCAGTCCAACTGCCTTGGCCTCCCAAAGTGCTGGGGTTATAGACATGAGCCACTGTGGCCAGTTGTTGATTACTATTTTAAACAAAATTAATTTATTATTTCACTAGCTATGAAGTTACCAACTTCAAAAAAAATCAAACACATCTGGGTGCAGTGGTGCATGCCTGTAGTTCCAGGTACCTGGGAAGCTGAGACAGGAGGACTGCTTGAGCCCAGGAGTTCAAGTCCAGCCTGGGCAACACAGTGAGACCCCCAACTCTTAAAAAAAAAAAAGTCAACAAGAAACAAACGTCCCAACAAATCATTTAAAGTTAGTACTTCATTTCCTCACTGTCCTGACAAACTCACGGACAGAAAGAGCTTAAAACCAAACATATACACACCAGATGCTGTATTAGTTCCTTAAAATCAGACAAAGAAAGGAAACACAAAAGGAAATGAAGGAACTGTGGGCACAGAAACCACCTTTGTTGATCTTTAAATAAAAAAAAGCATTTTTGGCTTTCTAATACCATTTTTCAGCAGCATTTTCTTGCCATCAGTAAATACTGTGTTACCCTTGGGACCCATTTTTAGATACAATATATTCTTAGAAATTTCAGCCTGATACAATTCACCAATTAGCAAAATCCTGATAGTCCTGTTCCTACTTGAGCACTAGCAGAAATGGCTAAAAGAGGAGATAAAAACAGTGACAGGCCGGGCATGGTGGCTCACGCGTGTAATCCTAGCACTTTGGGAGGCTGAGGTGGGTGGATTGCCTGAGCTCAGGAGTTTGAGACAAGCCTGGGCAACACGGTGAAACCCCATCTCTACTAAAATACAAAAAATTAGCCGAGCGTGGGAGTGTGCGCCTGTAGTCCCAGCTACTCGGGAGGCTGAGACAAGAGAATTGCTTGAACCCAGGAGGCAGAGGTTGCAGTAAGATGAAATCATGCCACGCCACTGCACTCCAGCCTGGGCAACAGAGCAAGACTCCATCTCAAAAAAACAAACAAACAAAAACAGTGACAAATATTACTGTCTATAGAGAAATGAAACAGGACCAGAGGACTGAACAAATCCTGGCAAATAGTCAACAGCAGCAATTTAGAGACAATGGCAGCACTTCGAAGCCTTAGTGTACGAGGTTTCGATAGATATATTTTGGTCTTTGTGGTAGACTGGTATATTAATGGCCTCCATAACTCCTGGTTATCTACACCATTGTGTGGTCTCCTATAGCACTGACTCTTGGATTATGTGACTTGCTTTTACCAATGGGACATCAGCAAATGTGACACACCTTTGCATTAGGGCTTGCCTTCTTAGAACCAATTAGGAGACCATGTGGTGAGGAAGGTCCAGCTAATAGTCAGCAACAACCATCAGACATATGAATCAGACCAGCCAGCCCCAATCTCCCAGATAACTGCACATCAGCCCCAGGCGAGACCAGTCGAGCCACTCAGCTAGGTTCAGCTCAAACTGACAAACAATAGGATCATGAGTAAATGTACGGTTGCTGTATTAAGCCAGTAAGTATTGGAGTACTTACATAGCAGTAGATAACTGATATAGTCCCTGTGCAAACAGACACCAAAGTGTAGCCATAAGCAATTTATACACAGTAAATTTTGCTTAAAAGCTAAATGTCAGCAGAAATTACAATTCAAAGTGTTGGAAAAGACCTTAGCAATTTTAAACCCAATCTTATTTTATGGATGAACCAGGCCTAAGAAAATGACTCAATAAAGATCACATAGATAGATAGTGACATAGTCATGACTGGTATTCAGGTCTCTGACATTCTAGTAAAATCCTTTCATTTCTATATGGTTCTGAACCAAGGTGGGGTGAGGGGTCGGGGAGAACTGCCAGAGTCTACTAAGATAGTCAGTTTACTTGTTTGAGCTCTAGAAAAATAGTCATAGTTTACTTGTTTGAGCTCTTGAATAACAAAATAACTAAAAAATACATAATAGGAGGTAAAACATTTATGTTTTAATTTCAATATTATTAGAATCCTCATTGGAAATAAAAATATATGCTTAAAGTTTTTCTTTTTCTCTCATTTTGTACTAACAGTTCCTAGCATATAAAGATGCCTAATATAAACAATTATGCCCCGAATTAATAACAATTATTACCTCTGGGAAGAGGACTGGGAGGAGGCAGTGGTCAAAAGTAATTTAGGCTGGGCGCAGTGGCTCACGCCTGCAATTCCAGCACTTTGGGAGGCTAAGGCAGGTGGATAAGAGTTTGAGACCAGCCTGGCCAAATGGCGAAACCTCGTCTCTACTAAAAATATAAAAATTAGCCAGGTGTGGGGGCGGGTATTTGTAATCCCAGCTACTCAGGAGGCTGAGGCAGAATTGCTTAAACCCAGGAGGCGGAGGTTGCAGTGAGCCGAGATCATGCCAACGCACTCCAGCCTGGACAACAGGGCAAGTCTTCGTCTCAAAAAAAAAAAAAAAAAAAATGGGATTATCTATGCCATAATTTAAAATTTTTTTACAAAAATAAAAATATCCATACATAAGAAACAGAGAGAAGCAAACACATTTCCACACTCAGGCTCCTTCTGACTCTCCTAGGTTCCATTAGAGCAGAGTAAGTGCCAGTGTTCTGCCAACCCAGGAACAGGCCCTGCAGACTCAGTGAGAATCATCCCAGAAGAAAACTCAGGAATAAAAATGGAGAAAGTGATACTTCAGACTGAAACTACCAGAAACATCCTGAAAATGAAGCAGAAAAAAAGCAGTCCAGGGACCAGAAAAGCCCTCAGTCCAGTTAATTAAACCATGGAGTAGCCAGGAAGTCCAGAGTTTCCTGCAAGAATGGGAATTTCTTGAGCGTGAAGTGTATGGGGTGAAGAAGTATCACACAGTATCAAAAGCAATTGCCCCGCATCTCAAGCACAGAGGTATAAAGAAGAGCTGGCAGGAATGTCTCCAGATGCTGATAAGCTTGCAGGACTTATACTTCACTATTCATGAGGCCAACCAGAGGCCAAGGTGCCACCCCTTGCAATGTCCTTATGGAGAGGCCCTGCACAGGATTCTGGGATACAGATGGAAGATCAGCGTCTTCTCAGGTCCTCCCTGTGCTGATGTGGCTGACCTTGCACCTCCCGAGCACCAGCCCCACGCCTATGGCATTCCCGGAGACTTTCAGGAGCCGATGTGGGCCCCAACACCTGTGATCTATATGGAAAATGCTCAGGTACCCAGATGGGAGCCCTGGAACATGAACCCGCCATGGTCAGTTCTACAGATGTATCCTGCCTTTCTCTCAGCAGCCCCGGGCCCTCCACCACAGTGGTCCATCTCTACTGACTGATCCAGATTTAGAAGACAGTTAGAATCTGGATCCTGATTCTATCAGAAAGACTGAAAAACAGCACAATCTGTGTGTGTTGGTGCATGACTCCTTCCTCTCTTTGCCTGGTACAATGAGAATAAATGTGAAAGAAATGAATGACAAAAAAAAAATCCATACATTACTCATGTAATTAAAAATAAAAAACCCCTAAAATCTATCTATGCTCAACTTGTACTGAATCTCAGATCTTAAGTTTAAAAGATGATTCTCTAAATTCTAGCTCAAATTTCATTTCCAGAAAATGCTGTGTCAGTGTTTAATCTACAATTGAGTGGCTCCAAATTATAAATTAAGAAAACTCAACTTCCAATAGCTCAAAATTAAAAAAAAAAAAACCTGTGTGTTAATGACAAAAGAAAATGATACTGAACTAGAAAAATGTTAAAAATGTATAAGTAAAACCATCAACCACTTCCAACCTTAAAGGGTATGTAGTGTGTTTAATAATAACTCTATATGCAAAAGGAAAAAGAATTTTCTGTTAAATGTATAAATTTTATCCCTTAGAAAGAATAAACATTTAAGAAAAAGTTATCACACCAACAGTTACAGCTTTCTGACACCACTCCCTAAACAACTGATTTTTACTAGAAATTATTTTACTTAAAGTTGATTTTTACTTTCAAAATAAACAAAAAACAAAGGCAACTTCTGGAAATCATAAACCTCAACTTTATGCTGCTATTTAAAAGGCCTTAGAGGCCTTTTCAAGAAATATTACCTTAAGATTATAACAGGTAAAGAGACGAAAATTACTAAACATTTTTCTTAAGATATGATGGCCGAAGTTATACATTCTCTCAAAGGTTATTAATAATTACCAGTAGCCTCTATCAATCCTTATCTGACTCCACCTTTCTCTAGTTGCTGACATTAAAAGGTTTCCTTATCTTCTCTGACATTAATCTCTCCCATCTTTCTTTCTACTTCCTGATATGCCTTATCTATCTTCAAGTCTCTTCTTCCCTGAAACCCTCCTTATCCACTCCCAGGTAATTTCGTTCATTCCAACACAGGCTTCACCTATCACTTAATGCTAATAACTCTCAAATCTACATCTCTAGCTCTTTTCTCTAAGCTTCAGATCTATATTTCCAACTGTCAACCAACATGTCCACTAAGATGTACCCCGGTAATACTAAGTTTAACTTGTTTGAAACCAAAGTCATCCTCTCCCCTTCTCACTCAAAAGTGAATGTTCTTGCTGTGTTCTTTACCTAATTTAATGACAGCCATACAAACAAGACCATTTTAAACTCTTCTCCTTTTCACATCTCCTGTTCATCTTGGTCCCTATGCCCTATTTGAAACCCCTGAAGTACATTCCCTCATCTGTATTTCCACTGCAACTGCCCTAACTCATTTCATTTGATAACAGCATACCTGTTGGTCTTCCTGCCTCTAACCGCTCCCTATTCCAAATCAACAACTTCTTATGGCCTACAACAGTACTACAAACTCGATGTATATAGATTACATATTTAAATTAGAATATATAATATCTGCGTGTGTATATAACTGTGTGTGTATATATATCTGTGTATATAAGTGTATGTGTATATATGTGTGTGCATATATATATAACTGTGTATGTAACTATATATAACTGTATATCATATAATACAATATGCAGATTCTTCTGTTTCTAGCAGTACAAATGCATGTATATTATAACACACACACACACACTCCAGTTATATATAGTTACATACATTCTCAAAAGGTTCAAAACCACTGTCTACAGAATAAAGTCCAAGTTCCTTAGCTTTTGGAATTAAGAATGGTTTCTAGGGTTCATCAGTTTGGTCCCAATTTATATCCTCAGCTTCTATCACCCTCCTCCAGCAGGTACACCACAAACATGATTCATTCTTCCCCCTCTGCTTCTGCCAATCCCTGTCACCTTGAAACTGTTCTTCCTGGTGGGGCGCGGTGGCTCACACCTGTAATCCCAGCACTTTGGGAGGCCAAGGCAGGCAGATCACGAGGTCAGGAGTTCGAGACCAGCCTGGCTGACATGGTGAAACCCTGTCTCTACTAAAAATACAAAAATTAGCTGGGTGTGGTGTTGCACGCCTGTAATCCCAGCTACTTGGAGGCTAAGGCAGGAGAATCGCTTGAACCCAGGAGGTGGAGGTCGCAGTGAACGGAGATCATGTCACTGCACTCCAGCCTGGGCAACAGAGCAAGACTCCATCTCAAAAAAAAAAAAAAAAAAAAAAAGAGAGAGAAAAAGAAAAAGAAAAGAAATTGTTCTTCCTTTTCCTACCTATGTAGTCTCTGTTATTCCCCTACCAAATAAAATGAGCTGTTCTCTCTACTATTCTAAGTATTCTGTTCATATCTCCAGCACAGACCCTAATATATTAGTATTAATATATTAGTATCAGACTAGAAGTCTGCCTCTCTGATGAGCAACGAGTCTTACTCATCTTAAAAGTCCCAACCTTTGTGTGCCACGGAGAAGTGTTTGGTAAATGTTAAACTGAATTGAGGATACAGCTTCAAGGGTGATCTATAATCAACGGTTTGCTACAAACAGAAGAGTCTGCATATAAGAAGCCATCAGAGGGAGAAACACATCTAAAAAAATACACCACCATGAAAATGTCTTTTCTTTCACTTTCAGCAAACCGAATAAGGAATCAAGACAGTGAAATGTGACACAGAGGCAGATAACAATAAAAACTAAGAAAATGCCTTTTGTGAGACAGAGTATTTGGTATGTATATAGCTGACAAAAGTTAACATATCTAAAAATAAGAAGGCTTAAGGATAAATGTTAGAACTCCAACCAAAAGAAAAATAGGCAAAGGAATGAACAATCAATTCACAGAAGAAAAATGTAAATACCAATAAACATATGAAAAATTCCTCAAATTCCTTCAAAATCAGAAAACACACATTAAAATAATAATGTGTTATTTTTCACCTATCATATTGGCAAATTTTTTTCAATGATAATATGCAAGAATGGCCAGGGGGTGGTAAAATGGTTATGCCCATGACATCTTTGAGGAAATGTAAATTAGTACAACATTTATGTCGTCCATATTAGTATGATACTGTGTGGGGCAGAGGGGCAATACAGAAATTTACAGAGGAAATCATAAAAATGTTCATACCCCTTGACTCAGTATTTTCACTTCTAGGAATTTATCCTGGGGAAAAAGAGACATGCAAAAATTTATGCCAAAGGACATTTGTTCATAGCAACACCATTGAGGATGCCCAAAATTTGGAAATGTAAATGTTCACCAACAAGGATGTGGTTAAAATAAAACACTTTTCTATAAAGGATATTATGTAACAAATAGTTTTGACAAATATTAATGATATGGGGAAAGGATCACTATGGTATTAATTGAAAAGGAAAAAATCTGAATAAAATGTAGTAATACAAATGTATGAAATAAAGAATGGAAGAAATACACCAAATTATTAACTGTGGTTATTTCTGTAGAGAATCACTACCAGATACTAAGAATATATAACAGTTTTATAATTCAGAAAAACATATTGTTTTAAAGGTTATTTGATTAAAATGATGTTGGCAAATTTCAAGAAAGGTTTATCAAAAAAACATAGAAGCTAGATTATAGAGATTTTAAAAGAAATAAGTAGCAAGCAGAGGACTGACACAGACCATTTGTTAAGGAGTTCAATATCAAACACAGGGAAACATCAGAAGTTAGTTAAGAGGACAAAGACAACGCTTAATTTTTTTTTTTTTTTTTTTTTTTTGAGATGGTGTCTCGCTCTGTTGCCGAGGCTGGAGCACAGTGGCACAACCTCAGCTCACTGCAACCTCTGCCTCCCGGATTCAAGCGATTCTTCTGCCTCAGCCTCCTGAGTAGCTGGGACTACAGGTGCGCACCGCCGCTCCAGGCTAATTTTTGTATTTTTAGTAGAGACGGTTTCACCACATTGGCCAGGCTGGTCTTGAACTCCTGACCTCGTGATCTGCCCACCTCGGCCTCCCAAAGTGCTGGGATTACAGGCATGAGCCACTGCACCTGGCCAAATAATGCTTAATTTTTTAAGCTGTAGGAGACTTGACCATATTTCAAATAAAAAAGGAAAGGGAGATGAAATTTAGGATACTAAAAAGAAAGAGAATAAATGTAAATTAGACCTCTGCCTATGATTAAAATACAAAGATAGTGGTGCAAAGATCAGGAATGTGACACATATGTGGCCAGTTAGCTCTGTTCTAGTTCATGCCCACAGATCACACTCTAGTCTGACAATTATTTAAGAAATATATTTATTGGCTGGGAGCAGTGGCTGACGCCTGTAATCCCAGCACTTTGGGAGGCCGAGGTGGGCAGATCATGAGGTCAGGAGATCGAGACCACCCTGGCTAACATGGTGAAACCCTGTCTCTACTAAAAATACAAAAAAATTAGTCGGGCGTGGTGGTGGGAGCCTGTAGTCCCAGCTATTCGGGAGGCTGTGGCAGGAGAATGGCGTGAACCCAGGAGGCGGAGCTTGCAGTGAGCTGAGATCGCGCCACTGAACTCCAGCCTGGGCGACAGAGCGAGACTCCGCCTCAAAAAAAAAGAGAAATATATTTATTGGTCACCGATATGGTTTGACTCTGTGTCCCCACGAAAATGTCATGGCAAACTGTAATCCCACTGTTGGAGGAGGGGCCTGGCATAAGGTGACTGAATCATGGGGGCAGACATCCCCTTGCTGCTCTCATGACAGTGAGTTCTCATGAGATCTGGTTATTGTAAAAGTGTGTAGCACATCCCAACTCTCCTCTCTCCTGCCAGCCATGTGAAGATGTGCTTGCTTCCCCTTTGCCTTTCACTCATGTAGGTTTCCTGAGGTCTTCCAGAAGCAGAAGCCTGTACAGCCTGAAAAACTGTGAGCCAATAAACCTATATTCTTTATAAATTACCCAGCCTCAGGTATGTCTTTACGGCAGTGTGAGAATGGACTAATACAGTCACTAATACAGACAGGAAGAAAATGTATAAATAGATTAAAGTGAATTATTACTTCTATTAGAAAAACCTCAACAACAGATGTTCTTTGGAAGGATCAAAACTGCAATCTTTCTATAAAAACATTATTTGAACCACTAAACAAATACTTACCCAACACTTACTAAGTGTAAGGTGCTCCGTAAGAAAGAGTCCCTGCCCGGCCAGGCGTGGTGGCTCATGCCTGTAATCCTAACACTCTGGGAGGCTGAGGCAGGTGGATTTCCTGCAGGAGTTTAAGATCAGCCTGGCCAACATGGTGAAACCCTGTTTCTACTAAAAATACAAAAATTGGCTAGGTGTGGTGGCACACGCCTGTAATCCCAGCTACTCAGGAGGCTGAGACAGGAGAAATCGCTTGAACCTGGGAAGTAGAGGTTGCAGTGAGCCAAGATCGCACCACTGCAGTCCAGCCTGGGAGATAGAGCAAGATTCTGTGTCAAAAAAAAACAAAACAAAAAAAGAGTCCCTGCCCTTTTAAATTTCACATTTAACTAGAGAACCTAGATATGAAACAGCCAACTAATGAATAAGTATAATGAGTACCATGGAAAGGGAACCATCAGGAATTATAAAAACATATGACATAGTGACTAGGGGAGCTGCAAAGGCCTCCCTGAGAAAGTGTCATATAAGCTGAACATACAAATTAAAAATGAAATTTCACAAATGAACATGTAGTCTACAGAAAAAGATCAGAGATGTTGAGCATATATTATTCTGCAATTTTCAAAACTATACTAAGAGAACGAATGAATATAAACATTAACATTGTGATTAAAGATAATTATGAATAGTACATACCTATACGGAGATCTCTTTGTAAAACATTCTTATCATAAACATAGAAAGACAAATACTGGAAAGTTCTTGGAATCTCAAAGTAAAATTCTTCACTGAAAAATGGGCTAGAAAGAAAAGGAAAGCTCATTACTTCAAATTATATGAAATAAATAATAATTAATATCACTTTCAATAATAATTGTATAAATACTCAAATAATATCACTTTCTTTTTTAATATATATATTTTATTATACTTTAAGTTCTAGCGTACAGGTGCACAACGTGCAGGTTTGTTACATATGTATACATGTGCCATGTTGGTGTGCTGCGCCCATTAACTCATCATTTACATTAGGTATATCTCCTAATGCTATCCCTCCCCCCTCCCCCCACCCCACAACAGGCCCCAGTGTGTGATGCTCCCCTTCCTGTGTCCAAGTGTTCTCATTGTTCAGTTCCCACCTATGAGTGAGAACATGCGGTGTTTGGTTTTTTTGTCTTTGCGATTGTTTGCTGAGAATGATAATATCACTTTTTTTTTTTTTTGAGACAGAGTCTTGCTCTGTTGCCAGGCTGGAGTCCAGTGGCGTGATCTCAGCTCACCACAACCTCCAGCTCCCAGGTTCAAGCAATTCTCCTGCCTCAGCCTCCCGAGTAGCTGGGACTACAGGCACATGCCACCACGCCCAGCTAATTTTTGTATTTTTAGTAGAGATGGGGTTTCACCATGTTGGCCAGGATGGTCTCAATCTCTTGACCTTGTGATCCACCCGCCTCAGCCTCCCAAAGTACTGGGATTACAGGAGTGAGCTAATGTTCCTGGCCAAATAATATCACTTTCAATAAAGTTAATGAAATTATGGACTAAAATGCCATTGAAAACAATTTGAAAAGCCCCAAAATAATTCTCAATGCTAAATTTCAACTAAGTTCTATACAAACCAAGCTGAACACTGAGGGGGTCTAAGTTGCCAGTATGAGTTCTGAACCAATAGCTTTTCAGCAGTCCTGTGGATAGAAGATACAGTAACTGCCTGGGGTCATGCTCACCTAAGGTGGACCATTTGAGAGGTGAGGATAGTGTCATTCATACCATCCTTGTCTTAGAAATGTGTAAAGCTGTATTATTTACAATACATAATACCTAAAACAGCCAATGTTATGTGAAAGTCTACTTCAAAATTTTTTTTTAATTAAGCTATTTTTAAAAAATTAAAATACGCAATTTTAAAATCAACTTTAAAAAATATTTTTAAAAAATTAAAACAAGGTATTTTAAAATCAGTTTTATTGAGCTATAAGTTACAAACAATAAAAATCCAATTTAAAGTATAGAGGTTGATGACTTCCGATAAATTTATACAACTGTGTAGCTTCCACCCCAATCAAAATACAGGACACTGCTATCTCCCCAGAAAGTTCTCTTATGCCTCTCCTTCAGTTACCCAATCATACCTGCCGCAACCTGTGATGTGTTTTCTATCACTATACATCTATTCTAAAATCTCATATAAATAGAATCATATAGTATGTACTCATGTCCAGCTTTGTTCATTCAGCTTAATGTCTGTGAGATTTTTTCGATGTTGTTGTGTACATAGTAGTTCAACTGTTTTAATTGCTGCATAGTATTCCATTGCATTCCAAATCCATTCTCCTAGTGATGTTATTTGAGTTGTTTCCAGTTTGGGCTATCAAAAGTAAAGCTGCTATGAACATTCTTATACAAAGCTTTTTCTAGACACATGCTTTTGATTACTGAGAATGCAACTGCTGAGTTAAAAGGCAGGTGAATGTGTAATTTACAAGAAACTGTCAAACTGTTTTCAAAGTGGTTGTACTGTTTTACACCCCTAACAGCAATGCTCCAGTTGTTCCACATCTTGGTACTGACAGCCTTTAACTTTAGCTATTCTAGTGAATGTAACATGATAAATGTATACACCTATGTAATCTCTACCTTATAATCAAGATACAAAACATTTTTATCTCCCCAGAAAGTTCCCTTGTGACTCTGCAATCACTCCCACCATATTCTTACAGGCAACCAGTGATATGATTTCTATCACTGCAGATTATGTTCTAGAATCTATAGTGACAAAAATGGTTTTAAATTGATTTCCTGATGACTAACCATGTCCAATACCTTTTCATGTGCTCTTGGCCATATCTTTTCTGAAATATCTGTTTAAGTATTCTCCCCATATTTTAAATAGCCATCGGTCTTCTTTTGAGTTATCAGGGTTTTTGTTTTTAAATAAATTCTGGATACAAGTCTTTTGTCAGAATACTTTCTCCCAGGTGTGGCTTGCCATTTAATTTTCTTGACAGTGTCTTTTAAAGAAAAGGAGCCTCTAAGTTTGATAAAATCTAATTTACCCATTTTCATCTTTTATAATTAGTGGTGCTTCTTGCATTCAAAGCAAGAAATCTTTGCCCATCCTCATGTTGCAAAGCTTATTTTTATAAGTTCATTTTAAGAATGCCATTTTGATATATTTATCCTTCTATGATTCTTCTATGAAGACGTGAATCTCTGAAATGATAGTTTCTTTTGTCAAGTGTACCTCTTTCCTGAGAAAGTTTAAAGAACAAAAAGATTCTCTAGAAATATCGCTATGAAATATCTTTATGATGTCATAACTAAATGAGAAGCTGAAACATAAAGTAAAATACTCCTACAGAAGTCATATCTGATCTTGTCTAGAAAACAGTTGGTTCAGCTTTTTAGTTGTTAAAATGCCTGGTGAACTTTTGTCACTATATTTTTCCCTTCAAATGTAACCAAACTAAACTTTTAAAAGTTGGTCTCACAAAGTAACTAGAGCCTTCTAATTAATTTCAACATAGAAATCAATGCAAAAAGAACTATTAGTCAAATATGATATGAAAACATGATATGAAAGACAAGACATGTGTAGGTATGTATCTCTTTGCATTATTTTATAAACAATTATAAATGCAGAATTTCCTTTATATATCACATCCACATTCAAATATTATGTTTAAAGGACATTCTAAAGCCAAATAAGAACAATATGAGAATTAAGACTAAAGATTTCAAGTTTACTCCTTGAAATGTTTTTGGGCTACTAAAGTATTTTCAGTTTTATACAATACCTTTTCTAAGAAGAATTCAATAGATATTTAAAGTTATAAAAAATGAAAATAAAGACATAAAGGGAAACTTCAAAGGCAAATGTAAAAGAAAGATATTTTTTTAAAGGCATAAAAAAAACAGATCCCTAAAATACAACTGACCTAAAATATGATTCAGATAAGGCACGGCATTCAATATTTCATCCACCACATGCTCATTCCAATAATACCCCACACCCTGTTTTTTGTTTTTTGTTTTTTTTTTCTGAGACGGAGTTTCACTCTTGTTGCCCAGGCTAGAGTCCAATGGCATAATCTTGGCTCACTGCAACCTCCGACCCCTGGGTTCAAGCGATTCTCCTGCCTCAGCCTCCCAAGTAGCTGAGATTACAGACACCCAGCACCACGCCCAACTAATTTTTGTATTTTTCGTAGAGACGGGGTTTCACCATGTTGCCCAAGCTGGTCTCGAAATTCTGACCTCAGGTGATCTGCCCGCGTGTGCCTCCCAAAGTGCTGGGATTACAAGCGTGAGCCACCACGCCCGGCCTCCTTATTTTGACTTTTGTCTCTGAACAAGATTCTCAGCACAACTCTGCACTAGAATTATGTTCACATTGCTATGGTGCAGAGGTGGTATATTCCAGTTTTATGAATTAGAATTTAATATGATACTCTCAAAGGGCAATTACACTTTCAAAGATGAGACATCTATCTGAGAATTCATTTCCTGATAATGCGCTACTAAGTTAAGCAACTTGTATGAACTTTAAGTAACTTATTCTTTAGATAAATAAAATAAAGATGTACTTTGAGAAAAGTTCAAACGAATAGGCAATATTTAGCCTGTCATGTGAAAAAACTTTTCTCCAGAAAACAAAGATAAAATTAGGAACAATTAAGAGGAAGATACATTTTGAGGCAATGAAAAGCCACATGAAAGCAAGCACTGTTTCTATCTTGTCTTCTTGATTATTATAATCTGGAAAATGCATAGTATTTACCAATCTATATAGTAAAAATTATAATTTACCAATTTTTTCTACCAACCTTAAAGATTTTTCCACAACTTGGGTACGATAAACTTCTTCCTGGTCCAAATTTATGGTACAGAAACAATCTCTCATTTTGTGGGGTCCAAGATATGGCAATAAATTTTTTGCTTCACCTGTTGGCATAAAATTTAAAATTGTTATTAAATATCATCAACTGCTTCATACTAAGCCTTATATAGGATGACTTCAATCTGAAAGAACATATTAATGTGGCACAGAAAAAAAAAAACACTAGTGATTACAGAAAGATCAAGCTGGTCTAAAGGAGATTGTTAAGACTGAAGGGAGGGGCTGTGTGTAAAGTGGCTTGAGGTCCCTTTTTTATATTACGTAATTGCATCCCCACTCCTATGAAAGGGTAATCCCTCTACTTGTGCTCTCTATCCCATTCCACCGGTGCTACCTCAAGGACTTTACTCCACAATTAATCTTTCTTTCCCAAATCACCATTAATTTTCCTCTCTAGCGATCATTCCCATCAGCATATAAACGATGATGGGAATTTCTCAACTTAAAAAAACACACAAAAAGAAAAGGAAAAAAAACTTCTTAAAAGCATCATCTCTAGTCGTTGTCTCTTCTTACATTCCATTCATTCTTCAACCCTCTCCAATCAGCTTCTGACCCCACCATGCCACTAAAACTGCTCTAGCTGAGGACACTAATGCCTTCCACATTGCCAAATCAACGGTCACTTCTCTGTTTTCATCATACCCGGCCAGGCAGCATGATTTAACCCAAGTGAACATTAATATCCCTCTTTAAAATGCTCTCTTCTCTTGGCTTCCACAACACAGTATTTCTGACTTTTCTCCTACATCACTGGCTCTCTGCTGACTTCTCCCCCTGCCTACCTCTAAACATGCAATGCCTCAATTCCAAACCACCTTCTCTTCCTTCTCTTTGCCATCTCTGCAGTATATGGTGTTAATGCGAACGCCTCCCAGATCTGCAACACCAGGTCTAACCTCTCCTCAACAAACACTAGATGTGACTATCTAACTGTCTCCTTGGATATCCAGTAGGCATTTCAAATTTAACAAGTCCCAGAAAAACCATCTGATTTCTTTCCCCAAGATGTGCCCTTTCCCCAGTCTACCATTTTTCTCTCTTACTCTCACCATCCTCTATTTCCCCAAACTCCCATACCCAGTCTCTTAGCAAATCCAGCAGACCTCCAAAATAAATTCCAAATCCAACCAGTTCTCTTTGCCTTGACCAGAATCACCGAGTCCAAGCCACCACAATCTTTTATTCGAACAAACATGAGAGTTGCCTAACTGGTGCCCCTGCTTCCACTTTTGGCCCTCCTACAATCCATTCTCCATCAAGCAGTGTGATACTTGAAACATATTCTTTAGGTTACTCACTCACTCTCCTCCTCCAATACCACACCATTTCACTTAGAATAAAATTATCTTTCTATACCACAGTCTACAAAGCCCTACTTAATGGTCTCTCTGATCTCTTCTCCTTCCATTCCCCCAACCCCGGTCAGTGTTTAGTTTTTTTCATTCATCAACTGTGCCACACCATGTTCAAGTTTAGGGCTTTTGTCTGGAATGCTACACTCCTAGATATCTTCAATGGCTAGTGCCTTATCATTCAGTCTCAGCTCAAATATCACTAACTCAGAGAAATCTTCCTTGACTATTCTATCTAAAGCACATAGTTCTGCTACCATATTCTATTTCTCCATTTTGTTTCTTTGGTAGCACTGATGATTATCTAAATTTCTGTTCACTTTTAATTCAGTGTTTATTTTTTGGTTCCCTCATTCTTGAGGCCCAAGAACTTGTTGATCTTCAAGATCTTAAACAGTGACTGTCATACGGTAGACAGCTGAGAAACATTTGTTGAAGGAATATTAAATAACCTAAAAAGTCTAGTTTTGAAGTTTTGAAGTCCTTTGATACTCTAGCTCAAAGGACATACACAAGTATGGGTGCTGAAATCAGTACACTAGTTCCCTTATGCAATCAGTTGGCATAAGGGAAACAGCATTACCCCAAGAACCATAAAACCAATATTCCTCTCTTACTCTGCTACTAAGTGGCTGTATGACTTCAGACAAATCACTCAATCACAGCTTTCCTGATGAAGGTTTGGACTAGATAAACTCAAGTATCTTTCTGCTTATCAACTTTAAAGGCCATTTAAACCAATATATTTTAGAGAAATCTATTAGAAACCTAAGAAGCACCTATAAAAAAACTCAGTAAACACATTATTTATAAAATTAAAATAAGAAAACCAATGGAATAGTACCAGTAAGATACTTCTTAAATCTGTCACTAAAAAAATAAAGTTACTACTTAAACAGAATAAACAAATTTAGGTCCATCTCAAGTCAGAATTGAGGAATCTCACCTTTTAAATGATTAATTTAATTAACTGCCTAAAATGGGTTAGTCCTTACAAATAAACCAGGTCACTAAGAAAAATAATCTATATCTGAACCGGTATTCATCCATTTTCCTCTTCCTCCAAAGACTAGTTATTCCTCTTCTCATCCAAAGCTCATCCATTTACCTGTGCTCTCTCTACCCCATTCCCTCTTGTCCCTCCAGGACACTGTCTAGCAATTCTATTTTCATTACTTTCAGCCTTCTTGTTCTTCAGTCTCTCCTTTTTCTTTGACGTCTCCCTTCTGCATAATTTAGACTTTTTTTAAACAAAAGTCCAACTAGGTCGCAATATAGGACCTAAAATATAAAAAATTTGGAATTAGACCATAATAATTTTCTACTTAATAAATGTGCTCCATAATAAATATGCTCCATATCTAATTGGGAGAATTTGAAACACTAACTGTCCCTGAACATGTTTCTGTTTCATTCACATAAGTGCAGTTTTGAGAAAACAACATTATATAAATTTACACATATTCTACTTCCCTCTCCCTCTTAAGAGAGAGACAATGAGGTTATTTTGAAGAATCCAATGAACCTGACATTATCAGATATTTATCCAGAATAAATAAAAATGTAAGATCTATGTCATATGAAAAAATGTACCAAGCATCATTTCCTATAAAAGCAGTTATCATAATCTGTACTTCTTAAATATCCACTACTGACTGAAGTTCAAATAAACTTTGTTGAAAGTTAATTCATCTAATCAATGCCCGGCTCAACAATCAATTGTACAAATATGTTAAGTCAGATACTGTAACTCCAAACTATAGTAGTGATTAATTGGCACTTTATAAACAACATAATAAAAAAGGAAGTAATGGTTACAGATATAATAAAAGTAATGTTGTGCCTATTATATCTCTAAGTATAAAGAGAATATGTTAAGAGCCACATTTTACATCAAGCTACACAAAAAGACAAAAGTGAAGAACTTTGGAAGACTGTACTTGCTTGTGTGTGATATTTGTTCAGGGCCTCATGAACTCTAGCCAATTCTGGTATATAAATGAGCATGCGCCTTGGACGAAAAAAAAAAAATCTATTGCCAAATTTCTTGAAAACTTATTCTATAATCTCTCCTTTCAAGTGCTCCCTTCAACTCACAGCCTAAACCTGCAACTTGCCCTCTTATCCTACTTCTCTACTTCTTGTTTAGAACCTTGAAGAACACTAACAGGCTGGGCGCAGTGGTCATGCCTGTAATCCCAACACTTTGGGAGGCCAAGGTGGGCAAACTGCTTGAGCACAGGATTTTGAAACCAGCCTTGGCAACATGGTGAGACCTCATCTCTACTAAAAATACAAAAAATTAGCCAGGCGTGGTGGTGCATGCCTGTGGTCCCAGCTACTTGGGAGACTGAGGTGTGAGGATGGCTTGAGCCCAGGGGATGGGAGTTGCAGTGAGCCGCCACTGCACTCCAGCCTGGGACAAAAGAGCAAGACCCTGTCTCAATAGTAAAGAAAGAAAAAAAAAAACCAAAAAACCACTAATATTAAGTGCCCATATTGTATCACTGCTTTTCAGTCCCACCTTATTTGACCACTCTTCATTATTTGACAACACTAACCTTTCCTCAGCTCAGGTAACCTTGTATGAGGGTTTTTCTTATACTCCCTCTTTTGGGCTTTTTATCCACTAACCACATCTTAAACGTGAGGAAACTTTCGGTATCCACAGACCACTTAATTCATCATAGAGGTGAAGGACAAATTCTAGTTTTTTTTTTTAATGTAGTCATTATAAAACAATAAAAATATACAAAGAAACAAATGAGTTTCTCAACATTGTTTGACGGTATTATTTACAAACTTTCTCAACTTATCTATAGCCCGTTTAATGACAGCCAACCTTAAGGAGAACCAGGTTCTAAACCTGCAGTAAATATGGTAGATTACTGTTCACATCCATTTCAACCTCCTTCAGTGTATGTCTTCCTGTGCTGCAGAGAAGAGAAAGTTAAAAAATACATTTCCCAGCCTCTCTTGTGGCTACAGTTGTAAATGTGATTTAAGTTCCACCAACCAGATGCACTCACTAGAAATTTCAAGGACAGAAGAGAAGGGAGGTTGAGTTTGGGTTGTTTTACTAGCAAACATTGTCATGGAGATGTTCATGTTCGCAGCAGTATTTGTTGAAGTCCTAGTATTCAGTCACAGATTTCATGAATATTAAGAAAGGCACAAGGCATCCATTCTGCAGTACAGGTTGTGGTAGGCAGGGCTTGGCTCTAGGGCCAGCAACAACAACGGCTTACTGAGGAAGGTGGCTGCTTGCTAATGGCTATTTCCTAACAGTAGTAGACTCTTGATCATGGCAGAGGTGGTAAGGTTCTAAGACAGGCATCTAAAAGTTACAGTTTCACAATTCTGCAAAAGTCTTTCTGATCCTAAAAGAGGCAATAACTCTCTTGGTGGCCTAGATGCAACGTGGCTTTTTCTAGATCTAGAGTCTGTTTCTTCAGCCTTGTCAACAATTTTGTAAGCCACTTAAAATTTTTTTATTAAAGCTCTTTCTGCTTAAACTAACTAGAGTTGATGCTGTCACCTAATCTCAATTCTTTTCTAACCTTCGTTTCCAACAAATTAGAAAATCCCACTTTGAGTTACTGGTCATCATGGTTGGGTAAATCCACCGGCTACACGTGGCTATCTGGATCAAACATGGACTCAGAAATTACAAAGCAATTTTTCACTGAAAATTATTTTCATTGTTCCATCAGATAGTGAGTTGAATAGCAGCACAGTTAAAAAGGGAATCCTTTAACTTGGGAAATGGATCTTAACTCCATATATAGTTGTATCTACCTTCACAAAATATTTCTTCATCTTCTGTAGCATTTGGATAAAATTTTAAAAATATATTCAATAATACAGTGTTCATATTTTCATGAATTTGGAATGCCAAATTCTTTTTTCTTTTTCTTTTCTTTTTTTTTTTTTGAGACAGGATCTCGCTCTGTCACCCACGCTGGAGTGCAGTGGCACAATCATGGCTCACTGCAGCCTCGCCTTCCTGGACTCACGTGATTCTGTCACCTCAGCCTCCCGAGTAGCTGGGACTACAGACACATACCACCATGCCTGACTAATTTGCTTTGTATTTTATGGAGAGGCAGGGTTTTGCCATGTTGCCCAGGCTGGTCTTGAACTCCTGGGTTCAAGAGATCTGCCTGCCTTGGCCTCCCAAAGTGCTGGGATTATAGGCGTGAGCTACCATGCCTGGCTGGGAGTGCCAAATCCAAATTCTTAACATTCAAATCATGTGCACCATTTTGGGTGCCTCTATTTTATCCTTAAATTCACAAATCATAGTTTGACCCTAAATTAATAAGAATAAAGTATTCAAGAAATTCAATATATTGCTAAGATATGACACAAGCAAGCCAGCTGAAATAATAAAAATGGTTTTTACTTGCATTTGAATGAAAGGAAGAAATGTTTTTATAGTTCATCCCTCATTTCAAAAACTCTGTGCATGCGGAGTCCTGCAATATGCAAAAGCAGACATTTGTCCTACAAAGGCAGATACATTGTTCCCACAGCAAACAGTATAGATTTGATTGTGTGTACAACTGTCACTATTTCCTTCAACAATAAATCAAGATCAGGAGGTATATCAATGACAACCAACTGTTCCTCTATGAAGAAAGGAGGTTGACATTCAAGCACAATTTATTTTATTCTGTAACATCTTTTCTTGTTGATTCATAACTGGTACTCCTTAAGCACTTTTTTAGTGTACATTACGACTTACAACATAACTGTTAACTAATTTTTTAAAGTCTTCTTTCTTAAAGGGTGGATTTTCAAAGACAAACAGAATAATCCTCCATTGTGCATTTCTTCTCTTTCACAAATGTACTGCAAGTATGCCAAGAACATCTTCCCACTATACATCCATGATTTTGTCCAAATATAAAATGAAATATCCTCTCGCCCACATGTGATAGTAATTGTTTTTCTACATCATATCTTCCTAAATCATACATATCTTAAATAAAATGCTGTGTTTAGCTTTGATACTCAACCTTCACAATGTTGCTAGAGTTACCTTTTTAATACGTACACACACACACACACACACAAACACAGAGATACGTATAAATAAATATAAATAAAACATCCCTTGCTTAGAAGTCTTCAATGGCTCACACTATCTACCACTGCCCACTTGACAGGACAAAATCTAAAATTCCTTAGTCTGGCACAAAAAACCTCCATCCCTCCATGATCAGGTGCTATCTACTACATGTTCAACCTCATCTAGTTCATCTTTACCCCCACAAATTATGCTGTAGCAGTACTATATTTTAGTTCCTTGAACACACTGTTCTCTCATTCCTCTGTGTATCTGCAATGCTATTTTCTTTGTATGAAATGCCCTACCTGTTTTTCTCTCCAAAGAGCTCTGCTTAAGGGCATCTTTGCAAAGTCTTCCTCAATTCCTAGGTAGTCATGTCACTCTTTCCCATGTGTTTCTACTGTACCTTGCATCTCTACTACAGTGATCATATTGTTTTGTACTTGTTGCATTTCACTCAACAAATATTTACTAAGTGCCTAAACACGCGAGGCACTGTTCTAAGTGCTGGGGATATAACAGTGAATAAAAACAGGTCTCTGCCCATACGAAACTGTTGTACAATATATACAGGGACGACAAATACCACAAACTCTTAAATAAGCATATAGTATTTATTGTCATGGAAGAAATAAATATTTATTGCTATTCAAGAAAACAAAGCAGGTTAAGAGAGTTAGGGAATGGCAGGCCCAGAGGGTAGAGACAGGGAGGAGGTCAATGTTATTTTATATAGGGAAGCAGGGAAGGCTTTTCAATTAAAATATTTAAGCAGATACCTGAAGGAAGTCATTGAGGGTATAAGCCATACAGATATCTGGGGAAGGAGACGGACAGGCAGAAAGAATAAAATGTGCAAAGGCCCTGAGACAGGATAGTTTGGCACACTGGAGGAGTGGCAAGGAGGGCAGTATGGCTACAAAGCAATAAGCAAAGTGGGGAGAGGGAGGAGATAGTAAGAGATGGAGTAAGGGTATGGGAGGAGGCAGGTTAAATAAGGTCTTACAGGCACTGGAAAGTCTTAGGCTTTTTTTGTGTGTCAGATGGTAACGTTTTGAAGGATTTTCAGCATAAAAATGGCAAGATTTTTTGTTTTAAAATCAATGCAGAGGGGAAAGGTAGAAGCAGGTGACTAGATAGGAGGCTACTGTAGTAATCTCAACGAGCGAAAACTTGCAGGTCAGGAGAGGGGCAGAGCAGACACGGGTCTGGAGAGAATGGGTCATTTGGGCATGTATTTTGAAGATGGAGCCAACAGGATTTACTGTAGGGTGTGAGAAATAGAGTAGTCAAGAATGACTTCTAAGAGTCTTAGTCTGAGCAGCTGGATGAATAGAGATGCTATTTCTAGAGACACAGCCTCTTGTTGGGGACCAAATTCAAGAGACTGTATTGAATATTAAATCTGAGATGCCTTATACATCCAAGTGCAGACAATCTGTCCAAGGACAAAGGGTCCTAGATAGAGAAAAAATTTGAGAATCATCAGTAAGTACATAAAATTTACAAAACCAAGAGACAATACAAAATCACAATGGGAGCAAATATAGAAAAGAAATTTGAAGACTGAGCCTCAGGGCTCTCTAATGTTTTGAGGTGGTAAAGATGAGACACAACCAAGCAAAAGCAGTTTGGTTGTCTCTTCACTGAACTATAAACTTCTTGAGGAAGGGGACCAATTCTTAGCACCATCCTTAGCATAAAATATATAATGAAACAGCTGCTGAATAAGTATCAATGCGTGTGTATATAACTTTGGCATGGGCAAAAAAGAGGTTCCAATACCACATCACAAACCATAAAATTGTATGTCAGCTTCTTTTTTCCATTTCATTTAAGTTGATTTATGTCAACTACTCCAAAGATTTTTTAAAAAGTCTCCTGTATACAGTTACCAAAAGCACTTAAAGAATCTTTATTGTATTAATACAGAGACGTTTTGAAAATAAACCAGTGCTGAAGTTCACACATTCAAATATTTACTGAGTACCTACTAAGCTGCTAGGATATGACAGTGAGCAAAACAGACAAAAAGTCTGTGTCCTTATTAGGCTAACACACATGGAGAGATCGACAACAAATAAGATAAATAAGTAAAAATGTATGCCCTAATACTAATAAGTATGGGCACCACAAGAAATGAGGTAGCTCAAGGAAGGCTTCATTCAGAAAGTAACTTCTGCATAAATACCTGAAAAAAGAGGAGAGACATGTAACTATAGAAAACAGCAGCTTTTAGATATTGTTAAAAAGTAAATAGTTTAAAGCGCGAAAGATAAACACCATCAAATCAAAACTGTTAAGATTAACAGAAATGGAAAAACAGCCAACTCTCTATGTACAAGATCAATGATTCCATGTAACAGTCATCAGACAGTAAATTCAAATCCTACCATATAAATTTTATCTAGGACAAAAATTCCAATATCAGGCTACTATCAAAGGTAGAGATTCTGATGTATATGCTTCTGTTCATGTATGTGAGTATGTACATATGTGAGTATGTACATATGTGCCTATGTGGATGTTTGAGGATTATGTGCATGCATTTATACCTGAAGGTTTGCATGTATGTTTCTTCATGTCCTAGGGGACGACACTACAGGGATAAGACAGAAAAGAAGATAAAGATTTATTAAGTAGTTAGATGCTCCAAGACAGTGTTAAATATTTTCTCAAATGTTTCATTTGATCGGTACGACAACCCTGTGAGATAAGCATTACTATTCCCTTTCATAAATTAAGAAAAAAAAATTCAGTTACATAGCTGGTAAGGTTATCTGGCATAAATCAAACTCCAAAGCCTAGAGTCTTTCTATTCAACTCTTAAGGTCTTTCTGAATACAGCTGTGCTGAGAAACTATTCCCATCTGAAAGAGATGTAGTAGGTCCAGGTCTGCTTCAAAGGTTACCTGAAGTACAAGGGTAGGCGCCAACATGGGTCCCAGTGGGATTAATCCCCTAGAAAAACTGCAAAGAGCCAGGGTCCCGGACAAGATGATCCAAAGTTAAGGATTATTTGGGGTGACAGAAAGCCAAATCATAATAATAGCTACCACTTACTGAATAAATTAATATATGTATTACACAGATTTTTCATTGACTTCATATATATTATTTTACTTAATCTTCACAATAACTCTTCTGAATGATATATATTTTCAAAATACAGAAATTGGGGATCGGAGGATAACATTCCAGGAGGAAGGCATAACGTGAACAAGTTCTGGAGGGTGGCAACAAGAAGAGCACCATCGAGGAGGCAGTGAATAGTATAAACTGACTAAAGCATAAAGAGAGATGAAGGGGGAATGAGAGGGAAAAGATTATAAAGGACAGCTAGTATCAAACAGAGAACCTAAAATGCCAAGCTAAGGTTTAACTTTATTCAGTAGGCAACAAGGGTCGCTAAAAGTTTCTGTGTGGTTCATACTTCAGGAAAAGTACTCTGATAGTCTGAAGAGCCTACATTAAGGTAACAAACGGAGATAGGAGGAAAGAAAAAATAGAAGAGCTACTATGGAGACAGAATCCACAGAATTTGGCATTAACTGGCTTGAATGACTCAGGACATAATGTTCTAATACAGATCGAATATCCCTTATCTGAAATGCTTAGGACCAGAAGTATTTCAGATTTCAAATGTTTTTACATTTTGAAATTTTGCATTATATATACTTACCAGTTGTGCATCCCAAATCTGAAAATCTGAAATGCTCCAATGAGTATTTCCTTTGAGAATCATGTTGGTGCTCAGTTTTGCATCCTGGAGCATTTGGAATTTTGGACTTTGAGATTTGGAATGCTCAACCAGTAATAGAAGTATCAACCTACACAGAACAGTAGAACTTCAGGTGATGAAAAGATATAAAATATGCACATTTTGTCATTTACATTCACAACAACAACAAAAAAAAGTGAGAAAGAATGAATCTAATGCACATTTAAAAATATGATATAGTCTCTGGTATTGACTAGTTTAGAGTAAAATTAAAATGCTGTTGTGCCAATCTACATATAAATAAGACAATCCTATATAATGGTAATATATCATAAGGTCTTTGAAATTTTCTTCTAAAGTTTAATTTCAATTTTTGCAATATGATAAAAGGTATGCATAATTATAAAAACATATACAGTACTAGTATAGTATAGCAAGTTAAATGAATGCATTACAGAGGCAGACATCTGCGTTTCAACATGAACTTTGCATTTAACTATCTGTATGTCCTTACTCTCAACCTCTTATGTAAAAAGAGGTAACTATAATGCTTCAAGATTGTTGTGAGTATTAACTAAGGTAAAGCGCTTGGCACAATGCCTAAGACAGAGTAAATATTCAATGGATAGTAACTATTAGTGCCCTTTCTTGGCTAGACATTCTTAAAAATTAGCATCTATATACAATTCCCTTCATCCAAGCCATTAGCTCCTGACCAAAAATAACCTGTAATGTAACAACTGGGTATAACAGAGGAGGTCATTTTTTAAAATGAGTCCTTTGTTACAGAATCAATGGATTTCTATTATAGGAAATACATGGAAACACGTCCAACCTTTATACCTCAAGCTCCACATCTCTAAAATGAGGATACAAATCTGAGGTTGGCTAGCCAGAGATTTGTTTGGCCTGCACCAAATTTAAAAAATAATTTGTGACCATCTAGAAACTGAGAGCTAACAATAAATAAATTTGTATTTCTGGTTTCTCTTTAATAATCAAAATCTGGCAAAATGATTTTGAGTGGAAACTGCAGACAGGTGTATCTTACTAAATCATAATAATCTCTGCTGGGCTTTACTGCATTATACTTGGTCTGTGTATATTTGAGTTTGCAACTCCTTAGCCAGTTAATCTTCTAGGTTCTCCATAGCTCTAAAATCTGAGAGACAAAAAAAATAAATAAATAAATAAAAAAATCTGAGAGACAACACTTGAAATTTAAAAAGCACAGAGTAACACTGATTTCTAATGCTTTCAGATATTAACACTTATTGCCAGTTTAACCTGATGAACACTACAAGAACTGGATATACATGTAAGTACGAATACTCCAGTACATTTCTACCAAATAAGTTATCCATTAAGAAAACTATGAAAAGATACTTTATGAGTATCACTACTGCTCATGTTAGAACCAACACTTAACTGAGCACAAAATGCCAGGCAGTATACCAAGTCATTTAACCTTTTCACAACTATGCTATATGATTAGTAAAACTACTATTCCTAATTTGTAGACAAGGAAGCTGAGGCTCAGAGAGGTTAAGTGATTAGTAGAAAAGTAGCAGAAAACCATGCTTTAAACATGCTACCTTAGCCTTTATCATTTAATCAGTTTTCACACACTTAAAAAATATTTTGTATATAATAAATCTTACACAAGAAAAAAACACTCCCATTGATTTATCTTTAACAGTTCTGAATGGAGAAAGGAAGAGAAGAACTGTCTTTATCACACATGACCTTCCAAAGAGTGTCAAATTTACCCCCTTCAGAGTACATCAGATTGCTGCAGGGTATGAAGAAACAAAAACAAAAAAAGGAGGGGGGACTGTCAAGAACTACTGAAAAGAAAAAAGTTATGTAGCTGTTATTTCCTTCCTTAGTGGCTCCTTAATTGTCATCTTGAAAACACCACTGGAAAGTTACACGTTTGTGATATTAATCAGACAGAGAATGAGAAATAGTACCAATAGGCATATGGTGACTGCTGGAATATCTACCACTAAGCAGAGTTTTCCAAAGCATAAATTAACATGGTGAGATAACTCAGTTGTCAAGCAATTTTCCTCACTCCTGGCAAATGACTTGTATCTGTAAAATAATCCAAGAGTCTATAATCCCACTCGATTGGTAATCTTTAAAAAATCAACACATTGGCAAGGCACGGTGGCTCATGCCTGTAATCCCAGCACTTTGGGAGGCCGAGGTGGGCGGGTCAGGAGATCGAGACCATCCTGGCTAACATGGCGAAATGCCGCCTCTACTAAAAACACAAAAATTAGCTGGATGTGGTGGCGTGCACCTGCAGTCCCAGCTATTCGGGAGGCTGAGGCAGGAGAATTGTCGAACCTGGGAGGTGGAGGTTGCAGTGAGCTGAGATCGCACCACTGCACTCCAGCCTGGTGACAGAGGGAGACTCCGTCTCAAAAAAAAAAAAAAAAAAAAAAAAATCAACACATTAAATAACTCCTACCAGAAATCTGGTTCTGCCTAAGAACAAGGCACTATGATAAAATGAGGTAGTACCAGTGAGCAAACACTTGAGTGGGCACAGGACTCTAGGAATATGACACAGTTTGGGTGGCTAGCCGAGACTCAGTGAAGCAAAGAACTGTTTTTTCGTGTGTGTGTGTGTGGCTATAAAACCTGAACTATATATAAGTACAATTCCACATAAATAAGGCAATCCTGTATAGTGGTATTATATCACAAGGGTTTTTGTGGGTATAAACCTGAACTATATATAAGTACAATTACACATAAGAAAGACAATGGCTAGTGACAAGACAAAGTCAAAGTAAACGCATAAATACCACTGCAATTCCTCAGTGATAAAGTCTACAGAACATAATCAGGGGCTAGTTGCTGCATGGAAGTCATGTGCACAATAACTATCATACAGTTATCTACATTGCTATCATATTAATCACTTTTCACTGAAGCTTAGTCTAGAACAAGAAGTTAGGAAACTACTATACACGAAAAGGCAAGTTTCACAAGGTATTGCCAGGAAGTGTCTATGGGTTATATAGATACGTCACCAAGTTGCGGGCAGGATCTTCCTGTGGTTTGCCTTGCCCACTTCCGGTTTCAGTTTTGAATGTGTGCTGATCTACAAGCTCCCTACAGACCCCTTCCTCAAGTGGCAAACCAAACTCTGAAGTACATATGGCAGGAATCTCTTCTGGGCTAAGCCAATGGTACCTATAGCTACAAGAAGCTTAGCAAAGCTACCAAGGTGACCAAGAGAGCCTGGTATGACAAACAAAAGGAAGGCAAAAAGCCAGGTGCTGGCAGAACTCAGGGCTACATGGACAGGCTATATATGGGATATGGCTGTTATTTCTGGTGACAGCATCCAGGGGGCCAAAATAGGATTCATATTGATCTTCGCCCCCCCTCCACAAAAAAAGACACCTAGACACATAAAGAAGTTACACCCATGAGCATATAAAGGTGTGTATGTATGTATGTGTGTACACATATCCAAGAACCACTCAAAAGTACATACAAACCCACATAAGCAGTTAGGCAGCTAAAATAATTACATTCATGAACCCCCAAAACAGGCCAGAAGATAAATTCTTATGGCATTCAAACATCATAATTTTATTGAATATCCATTACATTAGACCATGGCCAATTTAGGAGTAATTATCAACTTCTTGACAATATAAATGTATTCATCAATTCCTTCCAATATATCATCTGACAGGCAGCTTTGTAGAGAAAGGGATGTGGGCTTTGGTAACATAAAGACTTTCTGAAAACTTGGCTCTGCTCCCTTACAGTCCTGAGCAAATAACCTCTGTCTGTTGCTTCTTCTCTAAAATAGGAATAACAATCTTCTTCATGAAATTGGATTACATGAAATACTTTGCAAAGTATCCTAACACAACATCTGGAAACCAGTAAATACTCAATAAACATTAGTTCACCCCATCTACCAAGAATATTTTATATAAAACTGTAAAATACAAAACTAAAATTCTGTACCACTCACACAAATGTCATATTTTAAAGGATCCAAAATTTTCAGACCCTTTTTACCACATTTCTCTGAAACAATGTATTAAAATTTTAAAAAGTTTTTCTAACATTAACAATTAGTCAAACAGGCAAAGTATATAAGAATTTGCTGTATTATTCCTACTTTTTTTTTTTTTTTTTTGAGACAGGGTCTCACTTTGTCACCCAGGCTGGAGTGCAGTGGTGCGACCTCAGCTCACCGCAGCCTCAGCCTCCTGGGCTCAAGTGATTCTCTGGCCTCAGCATTCCAAGTATTAATAGCTAGGGCTAAAGACACACACCACTATGCCTGGCATTTTTTTTTTTTTTCGTTTGTAGAAACGGAGTTTTGCCATGTGGCCCAGGCTGGTCTCAAACTCCTGAGCTCAAGCCATCCACCCTCCTCAGCCTATTCTTACAATTTGTAAGTTTGAAATTATATCAAAAGTTACCAAAAAAACTTAACAGAAAAGTTGACTTTATTTCTTCTATAGCACTCAAAATGTTACAAAACCTAACATTTGATTACTCTTGTTTTGCAGATAGGATAGTCTTCCAAAGTAGAGCAACAGAGACTGACACAGCTTAAGATTAATACTGTATCAAGTTCATTTATATAAATAGTTACTTTTGATAATATAATATATAAATATACTCCCTATAGGAAATCAAACCATTACAGGTAAGGCTAACTCCCTCTTTTTTTTTTTA